>NC_092334.1:312115000-313507500 GCF_046630445.1 Rutidosis leptorrhynchoides | reverse complement strand
CAAGTTCTGGTTTAGCAAGACATTTCTTCATATTCGACACGTGGAAAGTGGGATGAACAGCACTCAACTGAGTCAAAAGATCCAAACGGTAAGCAACGGGTCCAACACGCTCCAAGACTTCAAAAGGACCAATATATCACGGATTTAGCTTCCTACACTTTCCAAAACGGATTACACCTTTCCAAGGTGCGACTTTTAACATCACTCGGTCACCTACTTGGAATTCGCGATCTTTACGCTTAAGATCGAGATAGCTCTTTTGACGATCATGGGCCGTCTTGAGCCTCGCTTGAAGTTGGACAATCTTCTCGGTTGTTTCATGGACGAGTTCGGGTCCGGTGATTTGCTTCTCACCTACTTCGGCGCAAAAAATAGGAGAACGACATCTGCGGCCATATAAAGCTTCGAAAGGTGCGGCCTTAATACTCGCGTGATAGCTATTGCTGTAAGAGAATTCGGCTAGCGGCAAATGCTTCACCTAAGCCTTTCCGAAATCAATTACACAAGCACGCAACATGTCCTCTAGGGTTTGAATCGCGCATTCGCTCTGTCCGTCGATTTGCGGGTGATACGCAGTACTCATAACTAAACGTGTTCTCAAAGCTTCTTGTAAAGAACGCCAAATTCTAGAAGCGAAACGGGCATATCGGTCGGAAATAATCGATAAGGTTACACCGTGTCGAGATAAAACTTCCTTTATGTATAGTTGCGCGAGTTTCTCCATCGTATCAGTTTCCTTCATGGCTAGGAAGTGTGCAGATTTGGTAAGACGTTTAACGATAACCCAGATGGTATCATAACCGCCTACCGTCTTCGGTAGCTTCGTGATGAAGTCCATTGTTATTCCTTCCCACTTCCATTGTGGGATTTCGGGTTTTTGAAGTAACCCAGATGGCCTCTGATGTTCGGCTTTGATCTTAGAACAAGTTAAACACTTTCTGACATAAGTCGCAACATCCTTCTTGAGGTTTGGCCAACAATATTGAACCTTGAGGTCGTGGTACATCTTACCAGCTCCTAGATGAATCAAATACCTGGACTTATAAGCTTCATCTAGAATAAGGCTTCGTAAATCCCCATAAATAGGCACCCAAATTCTTCCGGCAAAGTATCGGAGTCCACTCTCTTTGACCTCGAATCGAGAAACGAGAATGTTCAAGTGCTCTTGAGCAATATTCTCCTCCTTGAGAGCTTCCTCTTGGGCTACACGGATTTGGCTGTTGAGATTTGTATGAATGGTGACGTTCAAGGCTCGAACACGAAGAGGAACCATTCTTTCCTTTTGGCTCAAGGCATCAGCTACAACATTTGCCTTACCAGGGTGGTAACGAAGTTCACAATCATAATCGTTCAACGTCTCAATCCACCGTCGTTGTCTCATGTTCAGTTGCTTGTAATCAAAATATGTTGGAGGCTTTTGTGATCGGTGATGATAGTGCTCTTGGTTCCATACAGATAGTGTCTCCATAGTTAGAGTGCAAAGACAACAACTCCATGCTCGAGATCGTGAGTCGTGTAGTTTCGCTCGTGAATCTTCAGTTGTCGGGAGGCGTAAGCAATAACCTTCTTCCGTTGTATCAATACACACCCAATACCTTGTCAGGAGGCATTACAATATACAACGAAGTCATCACTAACTTTGGGGAGGGATAGAATAGGAGCGGTGGTTAACTTCTGCTTCAGGGTTTGGAATGTCGACTCTTGCTCGGTTTCCCAAACGAACTTCTTCCCTTTGTGAGTTAACGCGGTCAAAGGACGCGCAATCAATGAGAAACCTTCGATGAATCTACGATAGTAACCGGCGAGGCCTAAAAATTGGCGGATATGAGTAGGAGTAGTGGGGGTTTCCCACTTGCTAATGGCTTCGTTCTTTGCAGGATCGACTTTGATATCCTGATCGCTCACAATATGACCAAGAAATTGGACTTCCTTCAACCAAAATTCACACTTGGAGAAATTGGCATAGAGTTGCTCTTATCTCAAGAGTTGAAGCATGAGTCGAAGATGTTGCTCATGTTCTTCTTCGCTTTTTGAATAGAATAGGATATCATCTATGAAGACGATAATGAATTTGTCCAGATACGGCTTGCATACGCGATTCATGAGATCCATAAACACGGCAGGTGCGTTGGTTAAACCGAATGGCATCACCAGAAACTCATAGTGGCCAAAACGAGTTTGGAACACAGTCTTCAGCACATCGCTCTCCTTCACCCTCAACTGGTGATAAGCTGATCGTAAATCGATCTTGGAGTAAACGCTGGATCCTTGCAGCTGATCAAAAAGATCGTCAATCTTGGGAAGGAGATACCTATTCTTGATCATCAACTTGTTCAGTTCACGATAATCGATACACATGCAGAAAGATTCGTCCTTCTTCTTCATGAACAAAATAGGTGCGCCCCAAGGCGATGAACTCGGTCGGATAAATCCATGGTCTAGCAGTTCCTGCAGTTGACTCTGCAACTCTTGCAGTTCGGAAGGTGAAAGTTGATAAGGTGCGCAAGCTACAGGTGCAGCTCCTGGCACTAGATTGATCTGAAACTCCACTGATCTCATCGGTGGTAATCCCGACAATTCTTCTGGAAAGACGTCGGGAAATTTGTTCACAATTTGTACATCATCCACGCTTTTCTCCTCAGTTTCTAACTTCTTCACCTGTGCCAAGACAGCAAAACGCCCCTTTTTCATAACCTTTTGTTCCTTCAAGCAACTAATAAGGTTCAGCTTCGGGCTACATCTCTCCCCGTAAACAATTAGTGGCTCACCATCTTCGCGTGGTATACGAAGAATCTTCTCTCCATAAATAACTTCTGCTCTTACCTTGGACAACCAGTCCATACCAACTATCACATCAAAACTCCCCAACTTAATGGGTATCAAATCAATCTCAAAATCCACACCAGCTAAGTTTATGATACCTCCTCGGCCAACTTGGTCAACTTTCTCAACTTTTCCATTGGCTACTTCAACAAGTATACTCTCATCCAAAGGCACTAACGACCAATCTATCTTAGAACAAAAGTGTCTATAAACATAACTCCTATCGGAACCGGTATCAAATAGGACAGAAGCTAATAGTTTATTGATAGTGAATGTACCTATAACCAAGTCAGGATCCTCACAGGCATCTCTGGCATTCATGTTGAAGACTATTCCATGTACTGGCCCGCCATCCTTCTTCTTGTTAGGACATTCATTCTTGAAGTGGCCCTGCTGACCGCATTCAAAACACTTCCTTGGTCCATTTGGGTTTGTCCTCACAGCTGGGGCAGTGATCTTACAATCTCTATTGATGTGTCCAGTCCTTTTACATTTCTCACACACTATGTTGCAGTATCCAGTGTGATGCTTGTAGCATCTCTTACACTGAGGAAGGGTACCTTTGTAGTTAGGGTTAGAGTTAGGGTTCGGGTTAGGGTTCCTCCAGTCGTTGTTTCCCTTAAAATTCTCATACCTCTTAGCTGGGTTCTGGTCAAATCCTTTTCCCTTACTTCCATCCCACTTACGTTTCCCATTACTAGCTCCCGATTCTGATTTTGCCTTCTCTGGCTCTTGGCGAGTAATTTGATTCATTAGAGTGTGCGCCATGCGCATAGCTTCTGGTACATTCGTTGGTTTCGAAGAACTGAAATTTTCGTAAATGTCCTTGGGGAGTCCCCACAGATACCTCTCCATCCGTTTGTACTCCGTAGTGACCATTGTGGGGCACATTAAAGCTAACTCCAAGTATCTTCGGTTATAGCCATCAAGGTCAGTTCCTACGACTTTCAGTTCCCAAAATTCCACTTCCGTTTTCTGAATTTTGATTCTAGGGCAGTACTCCTCGATCATAGTGTAACGACCCGGATTTTTTCGACTAGTTGATTACACTATTTACATGATTTAATAATTCTGACTTGATAAGCAATGAATTTTAATAAGTCTTGAACATCCGGAAAGAGTTTTACACAAGCTTTTGGTCACCCTTTTATTCCGATGATTCACGAACGTCATAACTTGATTTAATTGTTTAATTGGTTAATTATGGGGTGTATATATATGGACTTATATATATTTAATTTGAAAATATGATAATTAAATATCTCATTAAGTATATTAACAAAGTATTATATATATATATATATATATATATATATATATATATATATATGTATATATATATATATATATATATATATATATATATATATATATTTATTTATTTTCATACTACTAATTTAAAGAGTTTTTGAAGAATATATATGTTACTATTTAAATGACGTAATTAACTTATGTTAAAATTTATTTACATATAATGTATTACGAGTGTAAATACATCCTTACAAGTATTAAATACACTTTATAATATACCAATACATATAAAGGATAGCTATACTCGTATTTTCGTTCAATTTCCTCAAGAATTCTACTCGCATTCATACAGCATTTTTACCCGTATTATACACAGCTTCTAGAAGTATTTACTATTGGTATATACCAATAGAAATCTACAATTATTTATGTAATATGTCATCCATGACCTAATCAATTTAATATGTCATCCATGACATATTAAATTTTAACTTATCTTAGATATTTTCACTAAAAACCAAATTTTCAAGTCTATAAATAAGCACCATTTCTAACTCATTTTTACACATTCATTTTCCAAATTTTACTTCCAATTCTCACACACACTTGCAAGAACTCTCTCAAGTTTTGTTCTAATACTTCTTTCCAGCAACTTTACATTCTAAACTTGAGGTAAAAACTCTACTTCAACTCTTGTTCAATTCATATGTTTATAGCTATCTATATAAGAGTTTATAAACTAGAACATAGTTTAGTTGATTCTAAACTTGTTTGAAAAACTAATCTAATCATTCTAACTTAACTCTAATAACACTTATTTATATGTATTATGATGTTATATTAAGTTAATATAAGAACTTATAACTTGTACATATGAAGAACACGTTGAAACTTAACATATATCGTTTAATCTCCATTCGGTAAAAAGCGGGCTGTTTTGGGTTGGGAATTAAAAACCTATCTTAGACTTTGAGTTCGAGGCTAATACTTTGGAAATATGTTAATATATGTAAATAAGACGTTCAGTATTTTTTCATGATTTTAGACAAAGTGGAAGTATTTTATCAAAAATCATATATTGGGTGAGTGCCGGGATTCTTCCAAATCTGTCCACCGGCACAAAAAGAGGGTAAAACTCTGAATATTAATACATAGACTGAAATAATCGAATTTTTTTTTGAAAAATTAACTTCTTAAGGAATCCATAGCAAATTGATTCACTTTAAACGGAGTTGTAATGAATATTTGGCGAGCAAAACAAAATCTGCTAAAATTAACGTTGTATAGACGAAATTTATATTGTAAAAACTATATTAACCATATCCTTGCTAACTTTTCCTATATCCTATATATATTTTGACATGTTATCATTAGTATAACAAAATATTATAATCTTAGTTAATTCCGAGATTGTATATATATAATAATCTTGGTACATTCCATGACAATAAGTATACAATACGTTTTGATAAATTCTAAGACAATACGTATACAATACATCTCTGGATTGATGCAAAGACAATACGTATACAATACGTCGTGGGGGTAATTCTAAGATTATATATATACCTATTATTGGACTGTTGGACATTTCGGACTATTTTGAACTACTAACAAAGGACTACTAACATAAAAATGTTAAAAATGAATATATATATATATATATATACATAAGTATTCTATGAACTTGTTTTATTTTATTCACATGTCGTATTATTATCTGAATCATTATTATTGTTATAGGTTCGTGAATCCAAGGACGACGGCCATATTTTTAATAAGCTGAAAACTTATTATTAATATACTTTTACTACCGTGAGTATATAGTCCCATTTTTAAACTCTAAAAATATTTTGGGATGAGAATACATGCATTTTATGTTTTACGCCATGGACACAAGTACTTAAAATATATTCTACGTTTAGTTGTACCACTTTGCATATCTTCCCTAATAGCTTGGTAACTAATATTTACATGTTGTAAGAACATGTAAGCGTGAATCCTATATTGATAGATCTATCGGGTTTGACAACCCCAACTGGGCTAGTCGCTCTAGTATCGTAAACGGTTGCATAGTACTTCATTTTTACTACACTTGGTACAGTGTAGGGAGATTTCATAATAAAGGGAATATGCTACATTAATTGTTAAGTATGGCTACAGAAGCGCTCAACAACTTATAGAATACTTTTATACATTTGCGAGTGTACATATATTGATAACTATGAAATCCCGTGGTCTATATTTATATCGATGCTAAACCTATATATCTCACCAACCTTTGTGTTGACTGTTTAAGCATGTTTATTCTCAGGTCCTTAAGAAAGTCTTCCGCTATTGCATAATCTGAGCAAGATGTGCATGGAGTCTCATGCTTTTGTTTAAATGAAGTGGTGCATTCAATAAAACCTTTGTCATGTATTATATTCAACTGTTATGTCATGTGTGTAGTATTTGGTAACCGATGTATCATGGGGATTATTTCTTAAATAATCGCCCACTTGTTTAAAACATGGATTATGTATGATAATGGTGTGTTTTTTTATGAAACGAATGCAATATTTTTCTAAAACGTATCATATAGAGGTCAAATACCTCGCGATGGGACCAATGAATGACGTACTGCGTTTATAGTCATATGGAAGAGTAGTTTCAGTTGGCATCAGAGCGGTGGTCTTAGCGAACCAAGTCTTGCATTAGTGTGTCTAACTGATAGTTGTTAGGATGCATTAGTGAGTCTGGACTTCGGCCATGTCTAAAGGTCAAAAGTTTTGCTTATCATTTCTTGTCGAAAATTACCTGTTTATCATCTTAAGTCTTGACGTGTCTTACTATAATTATTGCATAGATGGTGTATAGACAAACTTCATATCTTAGTATATCTACTAAATCATATCTTAGCATGTCTGTTACTGTAAACTTTGCCTGACATATTCCGTAAATTCCTCCGTAATCTACGAAATCTTTTATTCTATATATATGTGTGTGTATATATATATATATATATATATATATATATATATATATATATATATATATATATATATATATATATATATATATATATATATATATATATATATTCTATGTAATATACCATCCAATAGCCGGAAATCATTTCATATCGAAAAATCCTTTATTCAATCGTACAAAATGGAACTCGCCACTAGTTCAAGTCCCTCGGATTCCAATATGGAGTTTCACTCGAGCTCCAAAACCAGTGTGACTGGAATGGATCAACCAATTAGCCATCATCTATTCTGGATGAATTGGGGATGGGTTCGCAGTCTACTTAATCATTGGAGACAAGAAGAAGGTGATCCCTTCCATCCACCACATTTCCCTCTTGGTGAAGAACCTGAAGCACTTACCGGCGAACCTGTCCGAAACAAGATTTTCTCTCTCATTTCCAGAGTATCTCGTCACGATTATATACTATCTCACATTCTAGATCTTATTCATCCACTCGTCCAAACCGACAATTATCCCGGTGTAATAGAAGAAGTTACCGAGCTTCGCACTCGGGTAGTGGCTTTGGAGAATATGGTGCAAAGGTTACAAGTACCAGCAGCATCACCAGCATCAACAGTACCACCATCAGCAACATCAACAGTATCATTACCACCATCAACAACAACATCCGTATCCCACACCTCAACATCACAATCTTTACCTCGAGCATCAACGTCATACGCACTATAGATACCAAGGAGTACTAATAAAAATCAACGATGAAGTATTGATTCATAACTTCATTGGAGAAAAATTCTGCTGCGATTATGTAACATCTAAAGTCTTCGAGATTATCTATTCCACCCTTAACCATAAATCAGATGAGTGGACTGAAATGATAGAAGGAAGAGTAGAAACCCTGACAAGAATGGTGCGTGGTTTACAAGCTAGACTTGTTATACAAGCACCGCCGGTAGTTAGTACCACCAGCATCACCATCACTATCACCAACACCGGCAAAACCTGTAGCACTACGAGCTCTGCCAATTCCATAATCATCAACATCATCACAAATCAACAATGCGTATATTGTATCAACGAGTTATGAAGTATTAACTCATTCCCCCTGAAGAAATTATATGTATATTTTATATGAATTTTGAGATCAAAATATATCTTTCCGTACTAAGCTATTATGTATGAATTAAATAAGGGTAGTTACTACTCGGTTGAATTCATATTACTAATATGCTATGATGTGCATCCTTCCTTAACAACTTAACCATCGTTAACTACGACCTCTGTTTCAACTCCATGAATTCTGTTTCATAATAAACTAAGTGTATTATTCAATTACTTGTTTGATTTTACACTTAGATATACTTGAAGCTTTCTAGAAAACATCATTCATATCTTACAAAGTTCGCATGAATTCACAAGAATCAACATCCATCACCAAGGAATGTCAATAAGAATAAATAATAAAGTATTGATTACATTAGTTAAATACTCCGCGAAGATTATGTAATCTCTATTGTTTTAGAGATTATTCATTTCTAATTCCAGCCGAAAATCAAATGAGCTTAATTTAATATTAACTCATCAAATCTGTATTACATCTGAAGAAAATATACATATATTTTCATAAAGACTATAATAAAAATTCTCTTGTACCAAAATATTACTTGTGAAACTTTTAACGGGTAGGTAATACCAGAGAGATATATAAATTCACAATTAATATATTACATTCTTCGAATCTGATTCAGCAATCATCAACTATACTCACTACTTTCACAACGATATACATTTTTTCATAGAAATCAAAACAACCGTTCTCATCCAAATTCAATTTCATATTCTAATTTTGACATATCAGAATCCAAGTCAAGACTCAACGGGAGACATCACTCTTAAATCTCTACATCTTTCAAAGCGATACTTTGACTTCAAAACTGTGCTAAAACATCACTTCTATTCATTAAACCCATAAAACAATTTTTGTGTTATTCCAAAAATTCATTGCAATCTACATTCAAACCCTTCATGATTCTTGAAAACACCTCAATTAAGAAACAATCGAGATGATGATCCAACCACATGTTATCCACAATCATGTATCTGGAAAACTCCCGGAACCTAAGTAGAAGTTTAACACAAATATGTGAGCCATTAGTGTTGTTGTTGTCGAAAATAACCTTGCAATTCCTTTTCAAAGTAGCCAGTTTTGTCACGGCTCCAGCAAGTCAACTTCGAGTTTTCATACGTAGTACCCTTATTATAACCTTGATATATACGTTGTCTTTTTGCCATCGTTACCGGGGAACCTTTTATATTATACCACATTAGTAGTAATCTTACCAGCAACTTTATTGCTCTTTGACTTAAATCTCTCTGAAAGATCACTATAATACCTTGTCATGTACCCATCTACATCTTGTAACAATAATTGTCATACCAAACCCCAGGAAGCATCAATAATTATTCTTGAATCTCACATCATTTCTGCATATACATATAACGTTATCTCCTGGAATTATAATTCTGAAATCCGAAATAGCACTTCAGCCTACGAATCAGTACTATGAAGTTTTAAAAAAGCTGAATGAAGCAGCAGAAACTGTAGACAACCGTAACATCAAAAGTTGATGATAAAGAATATTGTGTTAGCAAAGCACAGAAAAAGAGAAGGTCTAAAACTGGAAAATGGATTAAGCAAACCTTGAAGGAGGCTGTGGACAAATCACAAGGACTAAATCTGCCTTCAAAGAATCCAAATGATTCAGTGTCTGCTGAAGTCTTTAGTGAATACTTTGCTCCTTACTCTAAACCCTCGTGAACAATATTCTTCATCATCCTCTGATCTTAGATATTCTAAGATATCATCGTATCTTTCATTATAAATATCCTACATATTTCTGAAGATATTTTCATAACTATTCTTATCTGAAATCTTTTATCTCTTCGCGCTATCAGTGTTACGTCATAAAGGAAACTGTTTTAGTTTCTAAATCTCGGAAAAATTCAAAATTTAAAATATGAATGTTGTTGAAGTAGTGTTGGGAACTGAAGCATCAGTTAGTATAATATAGTGATGCCTGATCAACGTGATTATATTATAGTAAGTCATGAATGGAACATGATGATTCATAGACCATACCGTCACCATGCTCTATGTTACACAACTCTTATATTCTACCTAATCTCTAAACGTATTAAGAACATATTTTCTTGATAGTTCTATATTTTCTCTTGAATTCTAGTAATTTGACTAATCAAGATCGTGCTATTAAAAATTCTCTCTTTGAACACTAGTCATGTTCATCTGAAACTTCATACCTACGAATTCTGGACCATTACTCGCTTTACTTAAAATCGAGAAGAGAAAACAGAAGCATAAAGCTTCAAAATGGGAATAGGAGTATAAATCACAGTAAATGGAAGAGAGCAATAACCGTGAATGAAAATACACAAGCATAGGAGCTCCGAAATATAAGGAAAAATATAAGCACGATAACAAAACAGAGAATTACAAACCGTGTATATCAATACGTATAGAAATATAAAGATACGGGAGAACTAAAAACAGTATGAACCCAAGAGCATAGTAGAAGTAAACAGATTCCTCTGGTGGTAGATGAAAAAGAAGAATGACAGATGTGATAGTCAAGAATATATCAAAAATCAGAACTGGATGGAGCATATTGATGAATACATTAAAGTATGAATTGAGGGAGGAAGAATAGAAGGTATGAGATGTGGAAATAAGGAAATGAAGAGGGTGGATTTATAGTGAAATATCCGACAGGGCAATCAAAACAGATTATCGCATTTAACCAAAGAGGATCCTAATTTCCTTAATTTTTAAAGAATCAAATCTTATTTAGATTTTGAAGATTATCTTCTAAAATTCCTTGAATTCCAAAAATCAACCGTGACGACGTCAAAAGTTAAGACGAATCTTTATTTTCCTCATTTCACTATTTTGCGATAGCTTCACTCATACACTTCACATAATCGAATTGTTTTATCCATATTACTCACTGATGATAAAACTCTAAATTTTCAACTCGTATTCATCATGAAAACATACTTATTGTCAGCCATGACGATCTCGATCAAATTTTGGGACGAAATTTCTTTAACGAGTAGGTACTATAACGACCCGGATTTTTCCAACTACTTGATTATACTATTTACATGATTTAATAATTCCAACTTGATAAGCAATGAATTTTAATAAGTCTTGAAACTCCGGAAAGAGTTTTACACAAGCTTTTGGTCACCCTTTTATTCCGACGATTCACGAATGTCATAACTTGATTTAATTGTTTAATTGGTTAATTATTGTGTATATATATGGATTTATATATATTTAACTTGAAAATATGATAATTAAATATCTCATTAAGTATATTAACAAAGTATTATATATATATTTTTATACTAGTAAATTAAAGAGTTTTTGAACAATATATATGTTACTATTTAAACGACGTAATTAATTTATGTTAAAATGTATTTACATATAATGCCTTACGAGTGTAAATAAATCCTTACAAGTATTAAATACACTTTATAACATACCAATAATATATAAAGTATAGCTATACTAGTATTTTCATTCAATTTCCTCAAGAATTCTACTCGCATTCATACAGCATTTTTACACGTATTATACACAGCTTCTAGAAATATTTACTATTGGTATATACCAATAGAAATATGCAACTATTTGTGTAATATGTCATCCATGACCTAATCAATTTAATATATCATCATGACATATTACATTTTAACTTATCTTAGATAGTTTCACTAAAAACTAAATTTTCAAGCCTATAAATAAGCATCATTTCTAACTCATTTTTACACATTCATTTTCCAAATTTTACTTCCAATTCTCACACACACTTGCAAGAACTCTCTCAAGTTTTGTTCTACTACTTCTTTCCAGCAACTTTACATTCTAAACTTGAGGTAAAAACTCTACTTCAACTCTTGTTCAATTCATATGTTTATAGCTAGCTATCTATATAAGAGTTTATAAACTAGAACATAGTTTAGTTGATTCTAAACTTGTTTGAAAAACTAATCTAATCTTTCTAACTAAACTCTAATAACACTTATTTATATGTATTGTGATGTTATATTAAGTTAATATAAGAACTTATAACATGTACATATGAAGAACACCTTGAAACTTAACATATATCGTTTAATCTCCATTCGGTAAAAAGCGGGCTGTTTTGGGTTGGGAATTAAAAACCTATCTTAGACTTTGAGTTAGAGTCTAAGCCTTTGGAAATATGTTAATATATGTAAATAAGACTTCCAGTATTTTTTTCATGATTTTAGAAAAAGTGGAAGTATTTTATCAAAAATCATATATTGGGTGGGTGCCGGGATTCTTTCAAATCTGTCCACCGGCACAAAAAGAGGGTAAAACCCTGAATATTAATACATGGACTGAACTTTTAGAATTGTTTTTGAAAAATTAACTTCTTAAGGAATCCATAGCAATTTGATTCACTTTAAACGGAGTTGTAATGAATATTTGGCGAGCAAAACAAAATCTGCTAAAATTAATGTTGTATGGACGAAATTTATATTGTAAAAACTATATCAACCATATCCTTGCTAACTTTTCCTATATCCTATATATATTTGGACATGTTATCATTAGTATAACAAAATATTATAATCTTAGTTAATTCCGTGATTGTATATATGTAATAATCTTGGTACATTCCATGAAAATAAGTATACAATACGTTTTGATAAATTCTAAGACAATACGTATACAATACGTCTCTGGATTGATGCAAAGACAATATGTATACAATACGTCATGGGGTAATTCTAAGATTATATATATACCTATTATTGGACTGTTGGACATTTCGGACTATTTTGGACTACTAACAAAGGAGTACTAACATAAAAATATTAAAAATGAATATATAAGTATTCTATGAACTTGTTTTATTTTATTCACATGTCGTATTATTATCTGAATCATTATTATTGTTATAGGTTAGTGAATCCAAGGACGACGGCCATATTTTTAATAAGCTAAAAACTTATTATTAATATACTTTTACTACCGTGAGTATATAGTCCTATTTTTAAACTCTAAAAATATTTTGGGATGAGAATACATGCATTTTATATTTTACGCCATGGACACAAGTACTTAAAATATATTCTACGTTGAGTTGTACCACTTTGCATATCTTCCCTAATAGCTTGGTAACTAATATTTACATGTTGTAAGAACATGTAAGCGCGAATCCTATTGATAGATCTATCGGGTTTGACAACCCCAACCGGGCTAGTTGCTCTAGTATCGTAAACGGTTGCATAGTACTTTGTTTTTACTACACTTGGTACAGTGTAGAGAGATTTCATAATAAAGGGAATATGCTACATTAATTGTTAAGTATGGTTACCGAAGCGCTAAACAATTTATAGAATACTTTTATACACTTACGAGTGTACATATATTGATAACTATGAAATCTTGTGGTCTATATTTTTATCGATGCTAAACCTATATATCTCACCAACCTTTGTGTTGACTGTTTAAGCATATTTATTCTCAGGTCCTTAAGAAAGTCTTCCGCTGTTGCATAATCTGAGCAAGTTGTGCATGGAGTCTCATGCTTTTGATTAAATGAAGTGTTGCATTCAATAAAACCTTTGTCATGTATTATATTCGAATGTTATGTCATGTGTGTAGTATTTGGTAACCGATGTATCATGGGGATTATTTCTTAAATAATCGCCCACTTGTTTAAAACATGCATTATGTATAATAATGGTGTGTTTTTTTTTTATGAAACGAATGCAATATTTTACTAAAACGTATCATATAGAGGTCAAATACCTCGCTATGGGACCAATGAATAACGTACTGCATTTATAGTCATATGGACGAGTCGTTTCACATAGCCATCTTAAACTCCTCCCATAGTGTAGCGTAAGCTTCATCAATTCCCCGAGCCTGGGCGAGCGTATTCCACCAAGTCAAAGCACCATCTGACAAAGTACAGGATGCGAACTTAGTCTTATCCCTTCGGAGCAGTTACTCACACGGAACACATATTCCAACTTCTCAAACCATCTTGTCAGTCTATCTAGCCCTTCTGTTTTACTGAAATTGTGGGGCATACAACTATGAAATGACTTGAAAGTACACCCAGTCCGAATGTTCTGGTTAGCCGGTGGAGCTTGGGGGTTGGCATTCGCCATAGATGCGGCTACTCGAGCGGCTATCATCTCCTCAATCTGTGCTGATGTGTGAAAGGACCCGTTCATATACATTATAAACGATTCACAATGGTTGATTACATTGCGAGGTATTTGACCTCTATATGATACATTTTACAAACATTGCATTCGTTTTTAAAAGACAATCTTTCTTTACATCGAAAATTGACAGGCATGCATACCATTTCATAATATCCACTATCCAACTATAAATTAATTTAATAATAATCTTTGATGAACTCAATGACTCGAATGCAACGTTCTTCGAAATATGCTATGAAAGACTCCAAGTAATATCTTTAAAATGAGCAAATGCACAGCGAAAGATTTCTTTAACACCTGAGAATAAACATGCTTTAAAGTGTCAACCAAAAGGTTGGTGAGTTCATTAGTTTATCATAATCATTTATTTCCATCATTTTAATAGACCACAAGAATTTCATTTCCAGTTCTCATAAATATACGTCCCATGCATAGAGACAAAAATAATCATTCATATGGTGAATACCTGGTAACCGACATTAACTACATACATATAAGAATATCCCCTATCATTCCGGGATCCTCCTTCAGACATGATATAAATTTCGAAGTACTAAAGCATCCGGTACTTTGGATGGGGTTTGTTAGGCCCGATAGATCTATCTTTAGGATTCGCGTCAACTAGGGTTTCTGTTCCCTAATTCTTAGATTACCAGACTATATAGGGTGATATTCGATTTGATAATTCAACCATAGAATGTAGTTTTGATCACTTGTGTCTATTTCGTAAAGCATTTATAAAAGCAGCGCATGTATTCTCAGTCCCAAAAATATATATTGCAAAAGTATTTAAAAAGGGAATAATGAAACTCACCATACTGTATTTCGTAGTAAAAATACATATAACGTCATTGAACAAGTGCAAGTTTGGCCTCGGATTCACGAACCTAAATTAATTATATATATTTATGTGTTGGTCAATATTTGTCTAACAAATTAGGTCAAGTCATAGTGTACCACAATCCTAATGCTCGAGACTAATATGCAAAAGTCAACAAAAGTAAATTTGACTCAAAATAATTTCCAAAAATCTATACATGATTAATATATAGTTTAAATATCGTTGTTTTATATTTTTAAATATTTTTAAAAGATTTATTAGAGTAAATAATATAATTTATTTATTAATAAATAAAATTTTATATTAAATTTATATAATAAAATATACTTTTATATATATGAAGTAATAAAATTTATAGGGTTCATTTAATATCATAAAGATAATATGATAGGTATTATTAAAGTAAGTTATTACACGTAGTAAAATATGTTTGTATCACATATTTATTTGATAAAATAATATCTATAATGATAGTAAGTAAAAGTTGTATTATTTTGTAATAATAATTATTATTATAAAAATATCAATATTTATAATTACTAAGATGACATTAGATAAAATGATAATTCTAATTATGATAACTTTAATATTTACGATAATTTTTAATATTATCTTTAAAATAATAATTCTATTTAAAATAATAATAATAATGATATTTTATAGTAACAATGACATTTCTATTAAAATGATAATTTTTGTTAAAATGATAGTTTTTATACTAACGATACTTTTAATAATAATAGTAATGATAAAAATAATAAGAACGATAATTTTATCTAAATCAATATCTTATAATATTTTAATTTCATCATGATACTCTTACCCATTATTTCATAATCGTTTCGTTTAATAGCTTTTAATCGTCTTTTATATCGTGTTCATAATAATGATAATAATAGTAATCAAAATAATTAGGTGTTACAAATATTTGTTTTAATTACACTAATATTAATAATGATAGTTACTATAACATTATTAACGATAATACTAATAATTATCTTAATGATAATATAGTAATAATAATAATAACAATAACAATAACCATTTTTAAATAATGATATATATATTAATAATGATAATAATAATAATAATAATACCAATAATAATAATAATAATAATAATTGGATAATAATAATAATACTAATTGTAACTTTAACGATAATAACGATAGTAATAATAAAAAAAAATAACAATTTTTAATGATAAATCCCTTTTATTGATAAAGATAATAATAATGATAATAATAAGATAAAACTAGAACGACGATAAAAACGACAATAATAATAATCATTTTTAATAAAAATATCGAAAATTCAATTGATTATAACTTCTAATCCGTTCATCGAAACCATTCGATATCTAAAGGAAAAGTTCTTAATTTTTTGCTAGCTTTCCAAGGACATGCATATCTTATACCTTATCTCAACCGCAAGTGTAAATAATTCAACATTCAACCTAACCTGTCTAAGGGCAATATCAAAAGTACAAGCATGCATAATCCTAAATACTCGAGCACTAGTCAGGGATACACTATTAGTATGTAAAAGTTAAATTATGAGTACTCACGTATCAATATTGAGATTCAATATTGCAGGAAAGGTACGTAGACGCAACGGAAATGATAAATACTATATTGACCTCACGAGCATACCCATGAACCATACTCAATCATCTCCATAGCTATAACCCATAATTTCCTTAATCCTATCCCACTCGAAAAACAATTTCGAAATCACTCGGTCAGCACTCCGTCGTAATATTTTATGTATACTAATAATATCTTGAAATAATACGGAGTAAATATATATATGTAAATCGATTGAGAGAGTTTAGAGAAAAATATTTTTAAGTTTCTATGAAATAATGAAACCTATTGAATTCTATTTATAATAGATTTTTGAATTATTAAAGTGAATTATTAAAGTATGAATTATTAAAGTGAATTATTAAAGTATGAATTATTAAAGTGAATTATTAAAGTATGAATTATTAAAGTGAATTATTAAAGTATGAATTATTAAAGTGAATTATTAAAGTTAAAGTAAAGTAAAAATAAAGTAAAGGTAAAGTTTAAGTATAGTAAAAGTATAAAACTATGTACGTATAATACGCGTATAAATATATATAATATTAATTTAAATCGTTATATATATATATAATAAAATATAAATATCGTTATTGAAATGTCCCGTTCTTATTGATTAAAAACGTTCCATATTAATTGATTTCGTTGCGAGGTTTTGACCTCTATATGAGACGTTTTTCAAAGACTGCATTCATTTTTAAAACAAACCATAACCTTTATTTCATAAATAAAGGTTTAAAAAGCTTTACGTAGATTATCAAATAATGATAATCTAAAATATCCTGTTTACACACGACCATTACATAATGGTTTACAATACAAATATGTTACATCGAAATCAGTTTCTTGAATGCAGTTTTTACACAATATCATACAAACATGGACTCCAAATCTTGTCCTTATTTTAGTATGCAACAGCGGAAGCTCTTAATATTCACTTGAGAATAAACATGCTTTAAACGTCAACAAAAATGTTGGTGAGTTATAGGTTTAACCTATATATATCAAATCGTAACAATAGACCACAAGATTTCATATTTCAATACACATCCCATACATAGAGATAAAAATCATTCATATGGTGAACACCTGGTAACCGACATTAACAAGATGCATATATAAGAATATCCCCATCATTCCGGGACACCCTTCGGATATGATATAAATTTCGAAGTACTAAAGCATCCGGTACTTTGGATGGGGTTTGTTAGGCCCAATAGATCTATCTTTAGGATTCGCGTCAATTAGGGTGTCTGTTCCCTAATTCTTAGATTACCAGACTTAATAAAAAGGGGCATATTCGATTTCGATAATTCAACCATATAATGTAGTTTCACGTACTTGTGTCTATTTTGTAAATCATTTATAAAACCTGCATGTATTCTCATCCCAAAAATATTAGATTTTAAAAGTGGGACTATAACTCACTTTTACAGATTTTTACTTCGTCGGGAAGTAAGACTTGGCCACTGGTTGATTCACGAACCTATAACAATATATACATATATATCAAAGTATGTTCAAAATATATTTACAACACTTTTAATATATTTTGATGTTTTAAGTTTATTAAGTCAGCTGTCCTCGTTAGTAACCTACAACTAGTTGTCCACAGTTAGATGTACAGAAATAAATCGATAAATATTATCTTGAATCAATCCACGACCCAGTGTATACGTATCTCAGTATTGATCACAACTCAAACTATATATATTTTGGAATCAACCTCAACCCTGTATAGCTAACTCCAACATTCACATATAGAGTGTCTATGGTTGTTCCGAAATATATATAGATGTGTCGACATGATAGGTCAAAACATTGTATACATGTCTATGGTATCTCAAGATTACATAATATACAATACAAGTTGATTAAGTTATGGTTGGAATAGATTTGTTACCAATTTTCACGTAGCTAAAATGAGAAAAATTATCCAATCTTGTTTTACCCATAACTTCTTCATTTTAAATCCGTTTTGAGTGAATCAAATTGCTATGGTTTCATATTGAACTCTATTTTATGAATCTAAACAGAAAAGTATAGGTTTATAGTCGGAAAAATAAGTTACAAATCGTTTTTGTAAAGGTAGTCATTTCAGTCGAAAGAACGACGTCTAGATGACCATTTTAGAAAACATACTTCCACTTTGAGTTTAATCATAATTTTTGGATATAGTTTCATGTTCATAATAAAAATCATTTTCTCAGAATAACAACTTTAAAATCAAAGTTTATCATAGTTTTTAATTAACTAACCCAAAACAGCCCGCGGTGTTACTACGACGGTGTAAATCCGGTTTTACGGTGTTTTTCGTGTTTCCAGGTTTTAAATCATTAAGTTAGCATATCATATAGATATAGAACATGTGTTTAGTTGATTTTAAAAGTCAAGTTAGAAGGATTAACTTTTGTTTGCGAACAAGTTTAGAATTAACTAAACTATGTTCTAGTGATTACAAGTTTAAACCTTCGAATAAGATAGCTTTATATGTATGAATCGAATGATGTTATGAACATCATTACTACCTTAAGTTCCTTGGATAAACCTACTGGAAAAGAGAAAAATGGATCTAGCTTCAATGGATCCTTGGATGGCTCGAAGGTCTTGAAGCAGAATCATGACACGAAAACAAGTTCAAGTAAGATCATCACTTGAAATAAGATTGTTATAGTTATAGAAATTGAATCAAAGTTTGAATATGATTATTACCTTGTATTAGAATGATAACCTACTGTAAGAAACAAATATTTCTTGAGGTTGGATGATCACCTTACAAGATTGGAAGTGAGCTAGCAAACTTGAAAGTATTCTTGATTTTATGTAACTAGAACTTGTAAAATATATGAAGAACACTTAGAACTTGAAGATAGAACTTGAGAGAGATCAATTAGATGAAGAAAATTGAAGAATGAAAGTGTTTGTAGGTGTTTTTGGTCGTTGGTGTATGGATTAGATATAAAGGATATGTAATTTTGTTTTCATATAAATAAGTCATGAATGATTACTCATATTTTTGTAATTTTATGAGATATTTCATGCTAGTTGCCAAATGATGGTTCCCACATGTGTTAGGTGACTCACATGGGCTGCTAAGAGCTGATCATTGGAGTGTATATACCAATAGTACATACATCTAAAAGCTGTGTATTGTACGAGTACGAATACGGGTGCATACGAGTAGAATTGTTGATGAAACTGAACGAGGATGTAATTGTAAGCATTTTTGTTAAGTAGAAGTATTTTGATAAGTGTATTGAAGTCTTTCAAAAGTGTATGAATACATATTAAAACACTACATGTATATACATTTTAACTGAGTCGTTAAGTCATCGTTAGTCGTTACATGTAAATGTTGTTTTGAAACCTTTAGGTTAATGATCTTGTTGAATGTTGTTAACCCATTGTTTATTATAACAAATGAGATGTTAAATTGTTATATTATCATGATATTATGATATATAATATATCTCAGTATGATGTATATACAGTTAAATGTCGTTACAACGATAATCGTTACATATATGTCTCGTTTCGAAATCATTAAGTTAGTAGTCTTATTTTTACATATGTATTTCATTGTTAATACACTTAATAATATATTTACTTATCATTTAACATAATTAACCAAGTGTATCAATATCTTAATATGATTCATATGTACCTAGTAAGACGTTGTTATAACGATAATCGTTATATATATCGTTTTCGAGTTTCTTAAATTAATAGTCTCATTTTTATGTATATAACTCATTGTTAAAATACCTAATGAGATACATACTTATAATAAAAACATGTTAACTATATATATAACCATATATATGTCATCGTATAGTTTTTACAAGTTTTAACGTTCGTGAATCACCGGTCAACTTGGGTGGTCAATTGTCTATATGAAACATATTTCAATTAATCAAGTCTTAAGAAGTTTGATTGCTTAACATGTTAGAAAAATTTAATCATGTAAATATCAATCTCAATTAATATATATAAACATGGAAAAGTTCGGGTCACTACAGTACCTACCCGTTAAATAAATTTCGTCCCGAAATTTTAAGCTGTTGAAGGTGTTGACGAATCTTCTGGAAATAGATGCGGGTATTTCTTCTTCATCTGATCTTCACGCTCCCAGGTGAACTCGGGTCCTCTACGAGCATTCCATCGAACCTTAACAATTGGTATCTTGTTTTGCTTAAGTCTTTTAACCTCACGATCCATTATTTCGACGGGTTCTTCGATGAATTGAAGTTTTTCGTTGATTTGGATTTCATCTAACGGAATAGTGAGATCTTCTTTAGCAAAACATTTCTTTAAATTCGAGACGTGGAAAGTGTTATGTACAGCCGCGAGTTGTTGAGGTAACTCTAGTCGGTAAGCTACTGGTCCGATACGATCAATAATCTTGAATGGTCCAATATACCTTGGATTTAATTTTCCTCGTTTACCAAATCGAACAACGCCTTTCCAAGGTGCAACTTTAAGCATGACCATCTCTCCAATTTTAAATTCTATATCTTTTCTTTTAATGTCAGCGTAGCTCTTTTGTCGACTTTGGGCAGTTTTCAACCGTTGTTGAATTTGGATGATCTTCTCGGTAGTTTCTTGTATAATCTCCGGACCCGTAATCTGTCTATCCCCCACTTCACTCCAACAAATCGGAGACCTGCACTTTCTACCATTAAGTGCTTCAAACGGCGCCATCTCAATGCTTGAATGGTAGCTGTTGTTGTAGGAAAATTCTGCTAACGGTAGATGTCGATCCCAACTGTTTCCGAAATCAATAACACATGCTCGTAGCATGTCTTCAAGCGTTTGTATCGTCCTTTCGCTCTGCCCATCAGTTTGTGGATGATAGGCAGTACTCATGTCTAGACGAGTTCCTAATGCTTGCTGTAATGTCTGCCAGAATCTTGAAATAAATCTGCCATCCCTATCAGAGATAATAGAGATTGGTATTCCATGTCTGGAGATGACTTCCTTCAAATACAGTCGTGCTAACTTCTCCATCTTGTCATCTTCTCTTATTGGCAAGAAGTGTGCTGATTTGGTGAGACGGTCAACTATTACCCAAATAGTATAAAAACCACTTGCAGTCCTTGGCAATTTAGTGATGAAATCCATGGTAATGTTTTCCCATTTCCATTCCGGGATTTCGGGTGGTTGAAGTAGACCTGATGGTTTCTGATGCTCAGCTTTGACCTTAGAACACGTCAAACATTCTCCTACGTATTTAGCAACATCTGCATTCATTTTTAAAACAAACCATAACCTTTATTTCATAAATAAAGGTTTAAAAAGCTTTACGTAGATTATCAAATAATGATAATCTAAAATATCCTGTTTACACACGACCATTACATAATGGCTTACAATACAAATATGTTACATCGAAATCAGTTTCTTGAATGCAGTTTTTACACAATATCATACAAACATGGACTCCAAATCTTGTCCTTATTTTAGTATGCAACAGCGGAAGCTCTTAATATTCACCTGAGAATAAACATGCTTTAAACGTCAACAAAAATGTTGGTGAGTTATAGGTTTAACCTATATATATCAAATCGTAACAATAGACCACAAGATTTCATATTTCAATACACATCCCATACATAGAGATAAAAATCATTCATATGGTGAACACCTGGTAACCGACATTAACAAGATGCATATATAAGAATATCCCCATCATTCCGGGACACCCTTCGGATATGATATAAATTTCGAAGTACTAAAGCATCCGGTACTTTGGATGGGGTTTGTTAGGCCCAATAGATCTATCTTTAGGATTCGCGTCAATTAGGGTGTCTGTTCCCTAATTCTTAGATTACCAGACTTAATAAAAAGGGGCATATTCGATTTCGATAATTCAACCATATAATGTAGTTTCACGTACTTGTGTCTATTTTGTAAATCATTTATAAAACCTGCATGTATTCTCATCCCAAAAATATTAGATTTTAAAAGTGGGACTATAACTCACTTTTACAGATTTTTACTTCGTCGGGAAGTAAGACTTGGCCACTGGTTGATTCACGAACCTATAACAATATATACATATATATCAAAGTATGTTCAAAATATATTTACAACACTTTTAATATATTTTGATGTTTTAAGTTTATTAAGTCAGCTGTCCTCGTTAGTAACCTACAACTAGTTGTCCACAGTTAGATGTACAGAAATAAATCGATAAATATTATCTTGAATCAATCCACGACCCAGTGTATACGTATCTCAGTATTGATCACAACTCAAACTATATATATTTTGGAATCAACCTCAACCCTGTATAGCTAACTCCAACATTCACATATAGAGTGTCTATGGTTGTTCCGAAATATATATAGATGTGTCGACATGATAGGTCGAAACATTGTATACATGTCTATGGTATCTCAAGATTACATAATATACAATACAAGTTGATTAAGTTATGGTTGGAATAGATTTGTTACCAATTTTCACGTAGCTAAAATGAGAAAAATTATCCAATCTTGTTTTACCCATAACTTCTTCATTTTAAATCCGTTTTGAGTGAATCAAATTGCTATGGTTTCATATTGAACTCTATTTTATGAATCTAAACAGAAAAGTATAGGTTTATAGTAGGAAAAATAAGTTACAAATCGTTTTTGTAAAGGTAGTCATTTCAGTCGAAAGAACGACGTCTAGATGACCATTTTAGAAAACATACTTCCACTTTGAGTTTAATCATAATTTTTGGATATAGTTTCATGTTCATAATAAAAATCATTTTCTCAGAATAACAACTTTAAAATCAAAGTTTATCATAGTTTTTAATTAACTAACCCAAAACAGCCCGCGGTGTTACTACGACGGCGTAAATCCGGTTTTACGGTGTTTTTCATGTTTCCAGGTTTTAAATCATTAAGTTAGCATATCATATAGATATAGAACATGTGTTTAGTTGATTTTAAAAGTCAAGTTAGAAGGATTAACTTTTGTTTGCGAACAAGTTTAGAATTAACTAAACTATGTTCTAGTGATTACAAGTTTAAAACCTTCGAATAAGATAGCTTTATATGTATGAATCGAATGATGTTATGAACATCATTACTACCTTAAGTTCCTTGGATAAACCTACTGGAAAAGAGAAAAATGGATCTAGCTTCAATGGATCCTTGGATGGCTCGAAGTTCTTGAAGCAGAATCATGACACGAAAACAAGTTCAAGTAAGATCATCACTTGAAATAAGATTGTTATAGTTATAGAAATTGAACCAAAGTTTGAATATGATTATTACCTTGTATTAGAATGATAACCTACTGTAAGAAACAAATATTTCTTGAGGTTGGATGATCACCTTACAAGATTGGAAGTGAGCTAGCAAACTTGAAAGTATTCTTGATTTTATGTAACTAGAACTTGTAAAATATATGAAGAACACTTAGAACTTGAAGATAGAACTTGAGAGAGATCAATTAGATGAAGAAAATTGAAAAATGAAAGTGTTTGTAGGTGTTTTTGGTCGTTGGTGTATGGATTAGATATAAAGGATATGTAATTTTGTTTTCATATAAATAAGTCATGAATGATTACTCATATTTTTGTAATTTTATGAGATATTTCATGCTAGTTGCCAAATGATGGTTCCCACATGTGTTAGGTGACTCACATGGGCTGCTAAGAGCTGATCATTGGAGTGTATATACCAATAGTACATACATCTAAAAGCTGTGTATTGTACGAGTACGAATACGGGTGCATACGAGTAGAATTGTTGATGAAACTGAACGAGGATGTAATTGTAAGCATTTTTGTTAAGTAGAAGTATTTTGATAAGTGTATTGAAGTCTTTCAAAAGTGTATGAATACATATTAAAACACTACATGTATATACATTTTAACTGAGTCGTTAAGTCATCGTTAGTCGTTACATGTAAATGTTGTTTTGAAACCTTTAGGTTAATGATCTTGTTGAATGTTGTTAACCCATTGTTTATTATAACAAATGAGATGTTAAATTGTTATATTATCATGATATTATGATATATAATATATCTCAGTATGATGTATATACAGTTAAATGTCGTTACAACGATAATCGTTACATATATGTCTCGTTTCGAAATCATTAAGTTAGTAGTCTTATTTTTACATATGTATTTCATTGTTAATACACTTAATAATATATTTACTTATCATTTAACATAATTAACCAAGTGTATCAATATCTTAATATGATTCATATGTACCTAGTAAGACGTTGTTATAACGATAATCGTTATATATATCATTTTCGAGTTTCTTAAATTAATAGTCTCATTTTTATGTATATAACTCATTGTTAAAATACCTAATGAGATACATACTTATAATAAAAACATGTTAACTATATATATAACCATATATATGTCATCGTATAGTTTTTACAAGTTTTAACGTTCGTGAATCACCGGTCAACTTGGGTGGTCAATTGTCTATATGAAACATATTTCAATTAATCAAGTCTTAAGAAGTTTGATTGCTTAACATGTTGGAAAAATTTAATCATGTAAATATCAATCTCAATTAATATATATAAACATGGAAAAGTTCGGGTCACTACAGTACCTACCCGTTAAATAAATTTCGTCCCGAAATTTTAAGCTGTTGAAGGTGTTGACGAATCTTCTGGAAATAGATGCGGGTATTTCTTCTTCATATGATCTTCACGCTCCCAGGTGAACTCGGGTCCTCTACGAGCATTCCATCAAACCTTAACAATTGGTATCTTGTTTTGCTTAAGTCTTTTAACCTCACGATCCATTATTTCGACGGGTTCTTCGATGAATTGAAGTTTTTCGTTGATTTGGATTTCATCTAACGGAATAGTGAGATCTTCTTTAGCAAAACATTTCTTTAAATTCGAGACGTGGAAAGTGTTATGTACAGCCGCGAGTTGTTGAGGTAACTCTAGTCGGTAAGCTACTGGTCCGATACGATCAATAATCTTGAATGGTCCAATATACCTTGGATTTAATTTTCCTCGTTTACCAAATCGAACAACGCCTTTCCAAGGTGCAACTTTAAGCATGACCATCTCTCCAATTTCAAATTCTATATCTTTTCTTTTAATGTCAGCGTAGCTCTTTTGTCGACTTTGGGCAGTTTTCAACCGTTGTTGAATTTGGATGATCTTCTCGGTAGTTTCTTGTATAATCTCCGGACCCGTAATCTGTCTATCCCCCACTTCACTCCAACAAATCGGAGACCTGCACTTTCTACCATAAAGTGCTTCAAACGGCGCCATCTCAATGCTTGAATGGTAGCTGTTGTTGTAGGAAAATTCTGCTAACGGTAGATGTCGATCCCAACTGTTTCCGAAATCAATAACACATGCTCGTAGCATGTCTTCAAGCGTTTGTATCGTCCTTTCGCTCTGCCCATCAGTTTGTGGATGATAGGCAGTACTCATGTCTAGACGAGTTCCTAATGCTTGCTGTAATGTCTGCCAGAATCTTGAAATAAATCTGCCATCCCTATCAGAGATAATAGAGATTGGTATTCCATGTCTGGAGATGACTTCCTTCAAATACAGTCGTGCTAACTTCTCCATCTTGTCATCTTCTCTTATTGGCAAGAAGTGTGCTGATTTGGTGAGACGGTCAACTATTACCCAAATAGTATAAAAACCACTTGCAGTCCTTGGCAATTTAGTGATGAAATCCATGGTAATGTTTTCCCATTTCCATTCCGGGATTTCGGGTTGTTGAAGTAGACCTGATGGTTTCTGATGCTCAGCTTTGACCTTAGAACACGTCAAACATTCTCCTACGTATTTAGCAACATCGGCTTTCATACCCGGCCACCAAAAATGTTTCTTGAGATCCTTGTACATCTTCCCCGTTCCAGGATGTATTGAGTATCTGGTTTTATGAGCTTCTCTAAGTACCATTTCTCTCATATCTCCAAATTTTGGTACCCAAATCCTTTCAGCCCTATACCGGGTTCCGTCTTCCCGAATATTAAGATGCTTCTCTGATCCTTTGGGTATTTCATCCTTTAAATTTCCCTCTTTTAAAACTCCTTGTTGCGCCTCCTTTATTTGAGTAGTAATGTTATTATGAATCATTATATTCATAGATTTTACTCGAATGGGTTCTCTGTCCTTCCTGCTCAAGGCATCGGCTGCCACATTTGCCTTCCCCGGGTGGTAACGAATCTCAAAGTCGTAATCATTCAATAATTCAATCCACCTACGCTGCCTCATATTCAGTTGTTTCTGATTAAATATGTGTTGAAGACTTTTGTGGTCGGTATATATAATACTTTTGACCCCATATAAGTAGTGCCTCCAAGTCTTTAATGCAAAAACAACCGCGCCTAATTCCAAATCATGCGTCGTATAATTTTGTTCGTGAATCTTCAATTGTCTAGACGCATAAGCAATCACCTTCGTTCGTTGCATTAATACACAACCGAGACCTTGCTTTGATGCATCACAATAAATCACAAAATCATCATTCCCTTTAGGCAATGACAATATAGGTGCCGTAGTTAGCTTTTTCTTCAATAACTGAAACGCTTTCTCTTGTTCATCATTCCATTCAAATTTCTTCCCTTTATGCGTTAATGCAGTCAAGGGTTTTGCTATTCTGGAAAAGTCTTGGATGAACCTTCTGTAGTAACCAGCTAGTCCTAAAAACTGACGTATGTGTTTCGGAGTTTTCGGGGTTTCCCACTTTTCAACAGTTTCTATCTTTGCCGGATCCACCTTAATACCTTCTTTGTTCACTATGTGACCGAGGAATTGAACTTCTTCCAACCAAAATGCACACTTTGAAAACTTAGCGTACAATTCTTCCTTACTCAATACTTCTAACACCTTTCTCAAATGTTCACCGTGTTCTTGGTCATTCTTTGAGTAAATAAGTATGTCATCAATGAAAACAATGACAAACTTGTCAAGGTATGGTCCACACACTCGGTTCTTAAGGTCCATGAACACAGCTGGTGCATTAGTTAAACCAAACGGCATGACCATAAACTCGTAATGACCGTAACGTGTTCTGAAAGCAGTCTTTGGAATATCATCTTCTTTCACCCGCATTTGATGATACCCGGAACGTAAGTCAATCTTTGAATAAACAGACGAGCCTTGTAGTTGATCAAATAAGTCATCGATTCTCGGTAGTGGGTAGCGGTTCTTGATGGTAAGTTTGTTCAACTCTCGATAGTCGATACACAACCTGAATGTACCATCTTTCTTCTTGACAAACAAAACAGGAGCTCCCCACGGTGATGTGCTTGGTCGAATGAAACCACGCTCTAAAAGTTCTTGTAATTGGCTTTGTAGTTCTTTCATCTCGCTGGGTGCGAGTCTGTAAGGAGCACGAGCTATTGGTGCAGCTCCTGGTACAAGATCTATTTGAAATTCAACGGATCGATGTGGGGGTAATCCCGGTAATTCTTTCGGAAATACATCAGGAAATTCTTTTGCGACGGGAACATCATTGATGCTCTTTTCTTCAGTTTGTACATTCTCGACGTGTGCTAGAACAGCATAGCAACCTTTTCTTATTAGTTTTTGTAACTTCAAATTACTAATAAGATGTAGCTTCGTGTTGCCCTTTTCTCCGTACACCATTAAGGGTTTTCCTTTTTCTCGTATAATGCGAATTGCATTTTTGTAACAAACGATCTCCGCTTTCACTTCTTTCAACCAGTCCATACCGATTATCACATCAAAACTCCCTAACTCTACTGGTATCAAATCAATCTTAAATGTTTCGCTAACCAGTTTAATTTCTCGATTCTGACATATATTATCTGCTGAAATTAATTTACCATTTGCTAATTCGAGTAAAAATTTACTATCCAAAGGCGTCAATGGACAACTTAATTTATCACACAAATCTCTACTCATATAGCTTCTATCCGCACCCGAATCAAATAAAACGTAAGCAGATTTATTGTCAATAAGAAACGTACCCGTAACAAGCTCCGGGTCTTCCTGTGCCTCTGCCGCATTAATATTGAAAACTCTTCCACGGCCTTGTCCATTTCGTGTTCTCCTGGTTCGGGCAATTTCTAATAATGTGGCCCGGTTTTCCACATTTATAACAAACTACATTGGCATAACTTGCTCCGACACTACTTGCTCCGCCATTACTCGTTCCGACACCATTTGTTCCTTTCGTTCTATTAACCCCTGGTCCGTAGACCTCACACTTCGCCGCGCTATGACCATTTCTTTTACACTTGTTGCAAAATTTGGTGCAGAACCCCGAGTGATTCTTTTCACACCTTTGGCATAGCTGCTTCTGATTGTTGTTGTTGTTGTTGCGGTTATTATTGTTGTTGGGATGATTGTTGTAGTTGCTGTTGTTGTTGTTGTTGGGCCGTTTGTTGTAGTTGCGATTGATGTTGCGATTGTTGGGATAATTGTTGCGATTATTGTTGTAATTGCTGTTGTTGTTGTATTGGTGATTCTTATCACCGTTTTCCTCCCACTTTCTTTTGACTTGCTTCACATTGGCCTCTTCAGCAGTCTGTTCTTTAATTCTTTCTTCAATTTGGTTCACGAGTTTGTGAGCCATTCTACATGCCTGTTGTATGGAGGCGGGCTCGTGTGAACTTATATCTTCTTGGATTCTTTCCGGTAATCCTTTCACAAACGCGTCGATCTTCTCTTCCTCATCTTCGAATGCTCCCGGACACAATAGGCACAATTCAGTGAATCGTCTTTTGTACGTGGTAATATCAAATCCTTGGGTTCGTAACCCTCTAAGTTCTGTCTTGAGCTTATTGACCTCGGTTCTGGGACGGTACTTCTCGTTCATCAAGTGCTTGAATGCTGACCACGGTAGTGCGTACGCATCGTCTTGTCCCACTTACTCTAGATAGGTATTCCACCATGTTAACGCAGAACCTGTGAAGGTATGCGTAGCGTACTTTACTTTGTCCTCTTCAGTACACTTACTTATGGCAAACACCGATTCGACCTTCTCGGTCCACCGTTTCAATCCGATCGGTCCTTCGGTTCCATCAAATTCCAAAGGTTTGCAGGCAGTGAATTCTTTGTAGGTGCATCCTACACGATTTCCTGTACTACTAGATCCAAGGTTATTGTTGGTATGTAGCGCAGCCTGTACTGCGGCTATGTTTGAAGCTAGAAAAGTACGGAATTCCTCTTCATTCATATTCACGGTGTGTCGAGTAGTCGGTGCCATTTCCTTCACAATAGTTAAATGGAACAAGTTAATCATACAGAATATTAAGAGTAGTTAATAGTATTTCGTAGCATAATATGAACTCATTTATAAAAGCTTTTTCTTCATATTAGCGTTTTATAAGTTTAAATTCGGGTAGTACCTACCCGTTAAGTTCATACTTAGTAGCTAATATACAATTCAACTACTACAATTCTATATGAAAAACTGATTATAATAATATTTCGCGTTCAAACTTTTATACAATATTTTACAAACTTACAATACCGCTTATTTTAAATAAAGCATGAAATATAGCACACAATAACTTTGATACAAGATAGTTGTGAAGATAATTCTAGCTAGTACACAAGTCGTTCAGCAAAGGCAATAAAGACACATAATTCATACGTCCAGAAACAAGTCATGCATTCTGGTTTTACTAGGACTACTTCCCATCCTTGGTCTTGTGCAACATAACCGTTATGGCCGTTGATAAGACAGCGTGTTGTAACGTCGTCAAAGGGACGAGGGTTACGTAATGTCCAACAGTCCCGTAATAATCTAAAAACCTCATTTCTTACCCCAATTACCGACTCCGTCACTTGTGGAAACGTTTTGTTTAATAGTTGTAGCCCGATGTTCTTGTTCTCACTTTGGTGAGAAGCGAACATTACTAATCCGTAAGCATAACATGCTTCTTTATGTTGCATGTTAGCCGCTTTTTCTAAATCACGAAGTCCAATATTCGGATATATTGAGTCAAAATAATTTCTTAACCCGTTGCGTAAAATAGCATTTGGGTTCCCCGCAATATATGCGTCAAAGTAAACACATCGTAACTTATGGATTTCCCAATGTGATATCCCCCATCTTTCAAACGAAAGTCTCTTATAAACCAAGACATTCTTGGAACGTTCTTCGAATGTCTTAAAAACTGATCTCGCCTTAAATAGTTGTGCCGAGGAATTCTGGCCGACTCTAGACAAGATTTCATCAATCATGTCTCCGGGTAGGTCTCTTAAAATATTGGGTTGTCTATCCATTTTGTGTTTTTAAACTGTAAAATAGACAAGAGTTAGATTCATAAAAAAATACTTATTAATACAAGCAATTTTTACATATATCATAAAGCATAAGAACACTATATTACATATATTACACCACACGAATACAACTATCTTATTCCGACTCGCTCGTTTCTTCTTCTTTGGTTTTGGTTCGTTTTGCCAAGTTTCTAGGGATATATGATGTTCCCTTAATACGAGCCGTCGTTGTCCACATTGGTTTAGAAAAACCTGGTGGTTTAGAGGTTCCCGGGTCATTGTTACAACTTAAGGACTTCGGGCGTTGATGATACATATAAAGTTCATCGGGGTTGGAATTAGATTTCTCTATTTTTATGCCCTTTCCCTTATTATTTTCTTTTGCCTTTTTAAATTCAGTTGGGGTAATTTCTATAACATCATCGGAATTCTCGTCGGAATCCGATTCATCGGAGAATTGGTAATCCTCCCAATATTTTGCTTCCTTGGCGGAAACACCATTGACCATAATTAACCTTGGTCGGTTGGTTGAGGATTTTCTTTTACTTAACCGTTTTATTATTTCCCCCACCGGTTCTATTTCTTCATCCGGTTCCGATTCTTCTTCCGGTTCCGATTCTTCTTCCGGTTCCGACTCTTCTTCCGGTTCCTCTTCGGGAACTTGTGAATCAGTCCACGAATCATTCCAATTTACATTTGACTCTTCATTATTATTAGGTGAGTCAATGGGACTTGTTCTAGAGGTAGACATCTATCACATAATATCAAACGCGTTAAGAGATTAATATATCACATAATATTCACATGTTAAAAATATATAGTTTCCAACAAAATTTGTTAAGCAATCATTTTTCAAGTAAACATGGTCGAAGTCCAGACTCACTAATGCATCCTAACAAACTCGATAAGACACACTAATGAAAAATTCTGGTTCTCTAAGACCAACGCTCGGATACCAACTGAAATGTCCCGTTCTTATTGATTAAAAACGTTCCATATTAATTGATTTCGTTGCGAGGTTTTGACCTCTATATGAGACGTTTTTCAAAGACTGCATTCATTTTTAAAACAAACCATAACCTTTATTTCATAAATAAAGGTTTAAAAAGCTTTACGTAGATTATCAAATAATGATAATCTAAAATATCCTGTTTACACACGACCATTACATAATGGTTTACAATACAAATATGTTACATCGAAATTAGTTTCTTGAATGCAGTTTTTACACAATATCATACAAACATGGACTCCAAATCTTGTCCTTATTTTAGTATGCAACAGCGGAAGCTCTTAATATTCACCTGAGAATAAACATGCTTTAAACGTCAACAAAAATGTTGGTGAGTTATAGGTTTAACCTATATATATCAAATCGTAACAATAGACCACAAGATTTCATATTTCAATACACATCCCATACATAGAGATAAAAATCATTCATATGGTGAACACCTGGTAACCGACATTAACAAGATGCATATATAAGAATATCCCCATCATTCCGGGACACCCTTCGGATATGATATTAATTTCGAAGTACTAAAGCATCCGGTACTTTGGATGGGGTTTGTTAGGCCCAATAGATCTATCTTTAGGATTCGCGTCAATTAGGGTGTCTGTTCCCTAATTCTTAGATTACCAGACTTAATAAAAAGGGGCATATTCGATTTCGATAATTCAACCATATAATGTAGTTTCACGTACTTGTGTTTATTTTGTAAATCATTTATAAAACCTGCATGTATTCTCATCCCAAAAATATTAGATTTTAAAAGTGGGACTATAACTCACTTTTACAGATTTTTACTTCGTCGGGAAGTAAGACTTGGCCACTGGTTGATTCACGAACCTATAACTTTATATACATATATATCAAAGTATGTTCAAAATATATTTACAACACTTTTAATATATTTTGATGTTTTAAGTTTATTAAGTCAGCTGTCCTCGTTAGTAACCTACAACTAGTTGTCCACAGTTAGATGTACAGAAATAAATCGATAAATATTATCTTGAATCAATCCACGACCCAGTGTATACGTATCTCAGTATTGATCACAACTCAAACTATATATATTTTGGAATCAACCTCAACCCTGTATAGCTAACTCCAACATTCACATATAGAGTGTCTATGGTTGTTCCGAAATATATATAGATGTGTCGACATGATAGGTCGAAACATTGTATACGTGTCTATGGTATCTCAAGATTACATAATATACAATACAAGTTGATTAAGTTATGGTTGGAATAGATTTGTTACCAATTTTCACGTAGCTAAAATGAGAAAAATTATCCAATCTTGTTTTACCCATAACTTCTTCATTTTAAATCCGTTTTGAGTGAATCAAATTGCTATGGTTTCATATTGAACTCTATTTTATGAATCTAAACAGAAAAGTATAGGTTTATAGTCGGAAAAATAAGTTACAAATCATTTTTGTAAAGGTAGTCATTTCAGTCGAAAGAACGACGTCTAGATGACCATTTTAGAAAACATACTTCCACTTTGAGTTTAATCATAATTTTTGGATATAGTTTCATGTTCATAATAAAAATCATTTTCTCAGAATAACAACTTTAAAATCAAAGTTTATCATAGTTTTTAATTAACTAACCCAAAACAGCCCGCGGTGTTACTACGACGGCGTAAATCCGGTTTTACGGTGTTTTTCGTGTTTCCAGGTTTTAAATCATTAAGTTAGCATATCATATAGATATAGAACATGTGTTTAGTTGATTTTAAAAGTCAAGTTAGAAGGATTAACTTTTGTTTGCGAACAAGTTTAGAATTAACTAAACTATGTTCTAGTGATTACAAGTTTAAACCTTCGAATAAGATAGCTTTATATGTATGAATCGAATGATGTTATGAACATCATTACTACCTTAAGTTCCTTGGATAAACCTAATGGAAAAGAGAAAAATGGATCTAGCTTCAATGGATCCTTGGATGGCTCGAAGTTCTTGAAGCAGAATCATGACACGAAAACAAGTTCAAGTAAGATCATCACTTGAAATAAGATTGTTATAGTTATAGAAATTGAACCAAAGTTTGAATATGATTATTACCTTGTATTAGAATGATAACCTACTGTAAGAAACAAATATTTCTTGAGGTTGGATGATCACCTTACAAGATTGGAAGTGAGCTAGCAAACTTGAAAGTATTCTTGATTTTATGTAACTAGAACTTGTAAAATATATGAAGAACACTTAGAACTTGAAGATAGAACTTGAGAGAGATCAATTAGATGAAGAAAATTGAAGAATGAAAGTGTTTGTAGGTGTTTTTGGTCGTTTGTGTATGGATTAGATATAAAGGATATGTAATTTTGTTTTCATGTAAATAAGTCATGAATGATTACTCATATTTTTGTAATTTTATGAGATATTTCATGCTAGTTGCCAAATGATGGTTCCCACATGTGTTAGGTGACTCACATGGGCTGCTAAGAGCTGATCATTGGAGTGTATATACCAATAGTACATACATCTAAAAGCTGTGTATTGTACGAGTACGAATACGGGTGCATACGAGTAGAATTGTTGATGAAACTGAACGAGGATGTAATTGTAAGCATTTTTGTTAAGTAGAAGTATTTTGATAAGTGTATTGAAGTCTTTCAAAAGTGAATGAATACATATTAAAACACTACATGTATATACATTTTAACTGAGTCGTTAAGTCATCGTTAGTCGTTACATGTAAATGTTGTTTTGAAACCTTTAGGTTAATGATCTTGTTGAATGTTGTTAACCCATTGTTTATTATAACAAATGAGATGTTAAATTGTTATATTATCATGATATTATGATATATAATATATCTCAGTATGATGTATATACAGTTAAATGTCGTTACAACGATAATCGTTACATATATGTCTCGTTTCGAAATCATTAAGTTAGTAGTCTTATTTTTACATATGTATTTCATTGTTAATACACTTAATAATATATTTACTTATCATTTAACATAATTAACCAAGTGTATCAATATCTTAATATGATTCATATGTACCTAGTAAGACGTTGTTATAACGATAATCGTTATATATATCGTTTTCGAGTTTCTTAAATTAATAGTCTCATTTTTATGTATATAACTCATTGTTAAAATACCTAATGAGATACATACTTATAATAAAAACATGTTAACTATATATATAACCATATATATGTCATCGTATAGTTTTTACAAGTTTTAACGTTCGTGAATCACCGGTCAACTTGGGTGGTCAATTGTCTATATGAAACATATTTCAATTAATCAAGTCTTAACAAGTTTGATTGCTTAACATGTTGGAAAAATTTAATCACGTAAATATCAATCTCAATTAATATATATAAACATGGAAAAGTTCGGGTCACTACAGTTATCTTTATCATACTAGTTAAGTAATGAGTTGTCAAAAGTGGTTCTAGATATTTATAAAAGTTATATACGTTTTAATAATAAAGTTCTTTTTAAACTGAAAACGTTTTTGTACGTTTGAAACTAAATAGATCAATCGAGTCTTTATGAGATTCAATCTTCCACTAACCTTTGTCTAGTTCTCAATGATTGACAATTTGTTCTTATTTATAAATCACTTTACCATTTTCCGAATATTGTTAAAATGGAAAGATTTCTCAAATCAACGTGGGCCTTTCAACAGAGACTTGTAATCATAATTCAATATATCTGATAATTCAATCATTTGATCTTATCTTCCAATTCCATTGATAAACATTTTGAAACAGATACAATCATATAAAGTATTTAATCTAATATTTTGTTTACGTTTCAAGTTATAATATATATACACATAGACATATATAATCATATTCGTTTAATGGTTCGTGAATCGTTGGAACTTGGTCGAGGTTGAATGAATGTATGAACATAGTTTAAAATTCTTGAAATTTAACTTAACAAATATTGCTTATCGTGTCGGAAACATATAAAGATTAAAGTTTAAATTTGGTTGGAAATTTCCGGGTTGTCACAGTACCTACCCGTTAAAGAAATTTCGTCCCGAAATTTGAGTGGAAAGGTCGTGAATGATAATAAGTATGTTTTCATGATGCATACGGGCTAAAAATTAGAGTTTTATCATCAGCGAATAATTTGGATAAACAATCCATTTATATGAAGAGTATGAATGAAGCTAACATAGAAGAGTGAAATGAGTAAGTGTAGATTCATCTTTTCATTTGACGTAGATATGATTGATTCCCAGATTTCAAGGGATTTGAAGAAAATCTTCTTAATAAGATTTGACTCTCCGGTAATCAAGGGAATTAGGATCCGCTTTAAATGCGATCGTCCATTTTAATTGTTCTGTCGAAGATTTTCTTATAAATTCACCTCCTTCGTTTCCTTAAAACTCACACCTTCTGTTGATGCATTTTATGTAAGTCTCTAGACATCTACCCACGTCCATTGCAGGTACAACAGTTTACAGGTCACCATGATTGCTCGTTATTATCCTATCCGTGTTTGTATATGGTTACAGGAACTGCAGGAACGAGATTTAGATGTTTGACTATGTTAAACTTAGTTAGACGTACGAGTGAAGCCTCACTAGTAGGGCTGACAGACTCATACGCACGATTGATGCTGAGCTAAGTCACAATTACAACCTAAATGAGAAGACACGAGTAAGTGATCACCCGTACGGCTGATGAAGCCAACTCGTACGTGTGATGAATGAATCGTATGGGTGAGTCAACATCAGGGGTATATAAAGTCTTATGTTCTTCATTTTAGGTTAAGCCTCTCATTTGTTACACACACTCAGATCTAGTGAGCTCCTCCAATTTTCTCTCAGTCCAAATCACCCAGGTGGTGAATAATAACTCTAGGTGTTGATCTAATCACACTTGATTTAGTTGTGGTTTGACTAAATTAATCAAAAAAAATTAACCTATTCACTAGAGGGTTTGATTCATTTATTCCGCCATTGTGTGAGTTAAATCTGTTGATTTCTAAGTTCCTAGTCATGTTTCATCACCGTCTATTCTTTCCCCTCAACTCATATTTTAAAATATTCATCAATATGCTCCATCCAGTTCTGATTCTCGATATACTTCTAACTTTCATATCGGTCATTCTTCTTTTTCATCTACCGCCGGAAGAATCTATTTACTTCTACTATACTCTTGGGTTTATAGTGTTTCTAGTTCTCCCGTGTCTTTATATTGCTATATGCATCGATATATATGGTTTATAATTTTTGGTTTATCGTTGGGCTTTATATGTTCCCTTATATTTCAAAGTCTCTGCTTCTGTCTTCTATAATCATTATCATTCACAGTTAATGCTCTCTTTTATTTGCTGCAATTTATACCCCAATTTTTATTTCGGAGTTTTGTCCTTTTATTTCTTCTTCTTGCGATTAAGCACCGCTTATAATGGTCCAGAATTCACAGATATGAATTTCGGAATTAACATTGTTAATGTTCTAGGAAGGAAATTGTGATGGCACGATCTTAACTTGTCAAATTACTAGAATACCTTGGAAAAGGCCGAATCATCAAGAAATATTTTCTTGATATTTTAGAGGTTAAATAGAATATAAGAGTCGTATAACATGCCACATGATGATATTATGATCTGTGAATCATCACGTTCCATTTAGAAACTCAGCATGACTTACTGTAATATAATCACGTTGATCAAGTGTCATTATATTATACTAATTCATGCTTCAGTTCCCAACACTACTTCAAAATATTCCTATTTTAAACTTGAATGTTTCAGAATTTAGAAACTAAAATAGTTTCTTTTATGATGTAATACAGATAGTGCGAAGAGGTAAATGATTTCAAATAAGAAAAATTAAGAAAATATCTTCAGAAATATGGAGGATATTTATAATGAAAGATATGATGATATTTTAGAATTTCTAATATCAGAGGATGATGAAGAATATTGTCCGCAGGGGTTTAGAGTCAGGAGCAAGGTATTCGTTAATGACTTCAGCAGGTACTGAATCATTTGGATCCTTTGAAGTCAGGTTCAGTCTTTGTAATTTGTCCAAAGCCTCCTTCCTACTTTGCTCAATCCGTTTTCCAGTTCCAAAACTTCTCTTTTTCTGCGCTTTGCCAGCACACTTCATCATTATCATTCAGCTTTTACCGTTTAAAGTCGTTTTTAGTTTTTGCTGCTTCATCAGCATTTTTCCCATTTTCGGAGAACCAATTCTTAGTTCGGAGTGTTTTTCAGAAACTTCACATTCAAATTAAGTCCAGAAGATAGACGTTATATATATACACATATAACTGTTGGCGTAGACATGCTGCGAGATTTCAAAATACTGATTACTAATTTTCAATGATTCGCATGGCAATTCTCATTACAAGATGCGAATGAGTAAATGATGGGATTTCAATAAATAATTATAATGACTTTTTGGAGAGGCTAAAGTCAAAGGGTAATGAAGTTGTTGGTACATCTGCTAATAATGTGGTGGAATGTAAAAGGTTCCCTGGTAACGATGGTGTATATCTCAAGGTTATAATAAGGTTAGTCTGACTGAAAAGTCAAAGTTGACTTGCTGGAGCTGTGACAAAACTGGCTACTTTAAATAGGAGTCGCAAAGTTATTTTTGCTAATAAATGCCAAAGAATCTGACGCGGATACGTTGTTTAAACTTTTACTTTGGTTTCAAGAGTTTTTCGGGTACATAACTGTGGGTAACATGTGGTTCGATCATCATCTCGATTGCTCATCATTCGAAGTATCTTCAGAAATTTTCGAAGGGTTTGAACACAGATTGTAATCGTTAACATACACTTGATGTTCTAACACAGTTTTGAAGTCAAAATATAGCTTGTGAAAGATGTAAGGATCTAAGAGTGATGATTTTGGTCATATCTCGAGTTGAATTTTGAGATTTCAAAATCAGAATATGTAATTAAATTTTGAATGAGTATGGTTGTTTTGATTTCTATAAAAGAATGTATATTATTGTGAAAGTAGGGAGTATAATGGATAATTTGCTGAATCAGATTCGAAGAATGTAATATATTATTTGTGAATTTATATATCTCTCGAGTATTACCTACCCGTTAAAAAAAATTTCACAATTAATATTTTGTACAAAAGAATTTTATTACAGTCTTTATGAAAATATATATATGTATATTTTCTTCAGATGTAACATAGATTTAATGAGTTAATGTTAAATTAAACTCATTTGATTTACGGTTGAAACTAGAATTTAATAATCCCTAAAGGCTTTAAAAAGTATATAACTTTTACGCAGTATTTCTTTAATGACATTGAAATTATGAATCAATACTTCGTTATTTGTTGATGTATGATGTTCGGTTCGTGGAATTCTTGTGATTTTCGCAAAGTACGAATGATGTTATCTGAAAAGTTTCGGGTACATCGATGATGAAAGTGTAAAATCAAATATATACTTGATTTATTATGAATTGGAATTTGTTGAATTGCGACAGAGATTGTAGTTAACGCTGGTTAAGTTGCGGCCGAAGGACGTACATTATTGCATATTTGTAATATGAATTAACCGAGTAGTTAAGATTCACACACAATAGTTTAGCACGGAAAGATTTATTTCAAAATATATATATATATATATATATATATATATATATATATATATATATATATATATATATATATATATATATATATATATATATATATATATATATATATATATATATATATATATATATAATATACATATAATTTCTTGAGAGGGAATGAGTTAATTCTTCATAACTCATTGATACAATATACACGTTATTGATTCGTAATGATGTCCACAGTGATTCTTGAACTGACGGAGTTTGTGATGTTATCGGTGTTGTTGATTCGGATGTTGACTGTACTGACGATGCTGGTAACTCTGACGGTACTGCTGATGCTGTTGGTAAAGCAAGTTTAGCTTGTTAATCACACACCATTTTTGTCAGGGTTTCTACTCTTCCTTCTATCATTTTTGGTTCGCTTAACTGATTTATGGTTAGGGCTAGATTAGATAATCTCTAAGACTTTAGAGATTACATAATCGCCGCAGAATGTTTCTCCAATGAAGTTATGAATTAATACTTCGTTAGTTATTGTTGTTGGTACTCCTTGGTATCTATGGTGCGTATGACGTTGATGCTCGTGGGACAGATTGTGAAGTTGAGGTTTACGACGCGGTTGTGGTTGGAGGTGGTAATGGTACTGTTGGCATTGATGATGGTGGCACTGGTTATGCTGCTGATGCTGCTGCTGGTGTTTGTAATCTCTGCACCATATTCTCCAAAGACACTACCCGAGCGCGAAGCTCGTTGACTTCTTCTATTACACCGGGGTGATTGTCGGTTCGGACGAGCGGATAAATAAAATCTAAAATTTGATGTAATATATAATCGTGACGAGATACTCTGGAAATGAGCGAGAACATGGTGTTTCGGACAGGTTCGCCGGTAAGTGCTTCAGGTTCTTCGTCAAGAGGGCAATGTGGTGGATGGAAGGGATCACCTTCTTCTTGTCTCCAATGATTGAGGAGGCTACGAACCCATCCCCAATTCATCCAGAATAGGTGATGACTGATTGGTTGATCTATTCCGGTCACACTGCTTTCGGAGCTTGAATGGGATTCCATTTCGGAATCTGAGTGACTTGTACTGATGACGAATTCCATTTCGTACGATTGGATAAAGGATTTTTTTTTTTTTTTTTGATATGAAATGATTTTGGCTAACGGATGGTATTCTAATTACATAGAATATATATATATATATATATATATATATATATATATATATATATATATATATATATATATATATATATATATATATATATATATATATATATATATATATATAGAGATCAAAAGATTTCGTAGATTACGGAGGACTTTGCGGGATATGTCAGGCAAAAGTTTAAAGTAACAGATACGATAAGATATGATTTAGCAGATATGCTAAGATATGAATTTTTGTCTATATACTATTCATGCAATCAATGCAGCAAGACGTGTCTTATACTAAAAATGATAAGCAGGTAATTTCCTGAGGATGATAAGTAGTTAATTTTCGACACAAAATGATAAGCAAAACTTTTGACATGCAGACACGGTCGAAGTCCAGACTCACTAATGCATCCTATCGACTTATCAGTTAGACACACTAATGCAGACCTGGTTCGCTAAGACCACCGCTCTGATACCAACTGAAAGGACCCGTTCATATACATTATAAACGATTCACAATAGTTGATTACATTGCGAGGTATTTGACCTCTATATGATACATTTTACAAACATTGCATTCGTTTTTAAAAGACAATTTTTCTTTACATCGAAAATTGACAGGCATGCATACCATTTCATAATATCCACTATCCAACTATAAATTAATTTAATAATAATCTTTGATGAACTCAATGACTCGAATGCAACGTTCTTCGAAATATGCTATGAAAGACTCCAAGTAATATCTTTAAAATGAGCAAATGCACAGCGAAAGATTTCTTTAACACCTGAGAATAAACATGCTTTAAAGTGTCAACCAAAAGGTTGGTGAGTTCATTAGTTTATCATAATCATTTATTTCCATCATTTTAATAGACCACAAGAATTTCATTTCCAGTTCTCATAAATATACGTCCCATGCATAGAGACAAAAATAATCATTCATATGGTGAACACCTGGTAACCGACATTAACTAGATACATATAAGAATATCCCCTATCATTCCGGGATCCTCCTTCGGACATGATATAAATTTCGAAGTACTAAAGCATCCGGTACTTTGGATGGGGTTTGTTAGGCCCGATAGATCTATCTTTAGGATTCGCGTCAACTAGGGTTTTTGTTCCCTAATTCTTAGATTACCAGACTATATAGGGTGATATTCGATTTGATAATTCAACCATAGAATGTAGTTTTGATCACTTGTGTCTATTTCGTAAAGCATTTATAAAAGCAGCGCATGTATTCTCAGTCCCAAAAATATATATTGCAAAAGTATTTAAAAAGGGAATAATGAAACTCACCATACTGTATTTCGTAGTAAAAATACATATAACGTCATTGAACAAGTGCAAGGTTGGCCTCGGATTCACGAACCTAAATTAATTATATATATTTATGTGTTGGTCAATATTTGTCTAACAAATTAGGTCAAGTCATAGTGTACCACAATCCTAATGCTCGAGACTAATATGCAAAAGTCAACAAAAGTAAATTTGACTCAAAATAATTTCCAAAAATCTATACATGATTAATATATAGTTTAAATATCGTTGTTTTATATTTTTAAATATTTTTAAAAGATTTATTACAGTAAATAATATAATTTATTTATTAATAAATAAAATTTTATATTAAATTTATATAATAAAATATACTTTTATATATATTAAGTAATAAAATTTATAGGGTTCATTTAATATCATAAAGATAATATGATAGGTATTATTAAAGTAAGTTATTACACGTAGTAAAATATGTTTGTATCACATATTTATTTGATAAAATAATATCTATAATGATAGTAAGTAAAAGTTGTATTATTTTGTAATAATAATTATTATTATAAAAATATCAATATTTATAATTACTAAGATGACATTAGATAAAATGATAATTCTAATTATGATAACTTTAATATTTACGATAATTTTTAATATTATCTTTAAAATAATAATTCTATTTAAAATAATAATAATAATGATATTTTATAGTAACAATGACATTTCTATTAAAATGATAATTTTTGTTAAAATGATAGTTTTAATACTAACGATACTTTTAATAATAATAGTAATGATAAAAATAATAAGAACGATAATTTTATCTAAATCAATATCTTATAATATTTTAATTTCATCATGATACTCTTACCCATTATTTCATAATCGTTTCGTTTAATAGCTTTTAATCTTCTTTTATATCGTGTTCATAATAATGATAATAATAGTAATCAAAATAATTAGGTGTTACAAATATTTGTTTTAATTACACTAATATTAATAATGATAGTTACTATAACATTATTAACGATAATACTAATAATTATCTTAATGATAATATAGTAATAATAATAATAACAATAACAATAACAATAACCATTTTTAAATAATGATATATATATTAATAATGATAATAATAATAATAATAATACCAATAATAATAATAATAATAATAATAATAATAATAATTGGATAATAATAATAATACTAATTGTAACTTTAAAGATAATAACGATAGTAATAATAAAAAAATAACAATTTTTAATGATAAATCCCTTTTATTGATAAAGATAATAATAAGATAAAACTAGAATGACGATAAAAATGACGATAATAATAATCATTTTTAATAAAAATATCGAAAATTCAATTGATTATAACTTCTAATCCGTTCATCGAAACCATTCGATATCTAAAGGAAAAGTTCTTAATTTTTCGCTAGCTTTCCAAGGACATGCATATCTTATACCTTATCTCAACCGCAAGTGTAACTAATTCAACATTCAACCTAACCTGTCTAAGGGCAATATCAAAAGTACAAGCATGCATAATCCTAAATACTCGAGCACTAGTCAGGGATACAATATTAGTATGTAAAAGTTAAATTATGAGTACTCACGTATCAATATTGAGATTCAATATTGCAGGAAAGGTACGTAGACGCAACGGAAATGATAAACACTATATTGACCTCACGAGCATACCCATGAACCATACTCAATCACCTCCATAGCTATAACCCATAATTTCCTTAATCCTATCCCACTCGAAAAACAATTTCGAAATCACTCGGTCAGCACTCCGTCGTAATATTTTATGTATACTAATAATATCTTGAAATAATACGGAGTAAATATATATATGTAAATCGATTGAGAGAGTTTAGAGAAAAATATTTTTTAAGTTTCTATGAAATAATGAAACCTATTGAATTCTATTTATAATAGATTTTTGAATTATTAAAGTGAATTATTAAAGTATGAATTATTAAAGTGAATTATTAAAGTATGAATTATTAAAGTGAATTATTAAAGTATGAATTATTAAAGTGAATTATTAAAGTATGAATTATTAAAGTGAATTATTAAAGTTAAAGTAAAGTAAAAATAAAGTAAAGGTAAAGTTTAAGTATAGTAAAAGTATAAAACTATGTACGTATAATACGCGTATAAATATATATAATATTAATTTAAATCGTTATATATATAAAATAAAATATAAATATCATTATCTTTATCATACTAGTTAAGTAATGAGTTGTCAAAATTGGTTCTAGATATTTATAAAAGTTATATACGTTTTAATAATAAAGTTCTTTTTAAACTGAAAACGTTTTTATACGTTTGAAACTAAATAGATCAATCGAGTCTTTATGAGATTCAATCTTCCACTAACCTTTGTCTAGTTCTCAATGATTGACAATTTGTTCTTATTTATAAATCACTTTACCATTTTCCGAATATTGTTAAAATGGAAAGATTTCTCAAATCAACGTGGGCCTTTCAACAGAGACTTGTAATCATAATTCAATATATCTGATAATTCAATCATTTGATCTTATCTTCTAATTCCATTGATAAACATTTTAAAACAGATACAATCATATAAAGTATTTAATCTAATATTTTGTTTACGTTTCAAGTTATAATATATATACACATATACATATATAATCATATTCGTTTAATGGTTCGTGAATCGTTGGAACTTGATCGAGGTTGAATGAATGTATGAACATAGTTTAAAATTCTTGAAATTTAACTTAACAAATATTGCTTATCGTGTCGGAAACATATAAAGATTAAAGTTTAAATTTGGTTGGAAATTTCCGGGTTGTCACAATGTGGGCATTTCCCTTGGACCTCTTCCATTAGCCATCGATCTTCCGAAAAAAAATTTCCACTTAAGTCAAAATCCATTGACCAACAACGTCATGGCATACGGTAAACAACATGGAAGCAACACAGTACACGATAACTAAGCATGGCAAACAAGCAGCAGATAGCACAAAAGCCAACATATAATAAAACGTCGTAAAATATATCAACAACAGTAGTCCCATTCATAATAAGAAAATTGCATACAACAGCATAAGGTTCGAACAATACATAAATGAAAAATAGGAAACTACAAACGGAATACATAAAGAAATCTAATACAACAGTCCTAGGGCGAGGGTGGGTAAATGATGTCCATCAGGGGGTCATCTGGTCCTCGAGCTCAGTTACTCGATCACAGAGGGCATGCACTTCTCTCGTCAGTTCCTCGACGATAGGAGATGCTGGTGGGGCAGGTGGTGTAGATGGTGCAGATGGTGCAGGTGGCGCCTGTGGTGCAGATGGTCCAGGTGGTGCGGATGTAGTACTAAAAGTAGACGACACTGAGCGGGCTACCTTATGCACAAATGGATCGGCAAGGTACGGTACAACCTCTTACGGGCAGTGACCCTAACCAACTGTCCATGTGCGTTCACGAACAGATTTCCTCCATTAACCCCTAAAATAACAGTACCATGGAAGCGGTACCGCTTCTTCGGCGGGGTAGAGGGCGGCTGCACGAGCTCCCTATCGGGGTGTGAAACGACTCGTCCATATTACTATAAACGCAGTACGTTATTCATTGGTTCCATAGCGAGGTATTAGACCTCTATATGATACGTTTTAGAAAAATATTGCATTCCTTTCATAAAAAGCACACCATTATTATACATAATGCATGTTTTAAACAAGTGGGCGATTATTTAGGAAATAATCCCCATGACACATCGGTTACCAAATACTACACACATGACATAACAGTCGAATATAATACATAACAAAGGTTTTATTGAATGCAACACTTCATTTAAACAAAAGCATGAGACTCCATGCACAGCTTGCTCAGATAATGCAACAACGGAAGACTTTCTTAAGGACCTGAGAATAAACATGCTTAAACAGTCAACACAAAGGTTGGTGAGATATATAGGTTTAGCATCGATATAAATATAGACCACAAGATTTCATAGTTATAAATATATGTACACTCGCATGTGTATAAAAGTATTCTATAAGTTGTTGAGCGCTTCGGTAACCATACTTAACAATTAATGTAGCATATTCCCTTTATTATAAAATCTCCCTACACTGTACCAAGTGTACTAAAAACAAAGTACTATGCAACCATTTACGATACTAGAGCGACTAGCCCGGTTGGGGTTGTCAAACCCGATAGATCTATCAATAGGATTCGCGCTTACATATTCTTACAACATGTAAATATTAGTTACTAAACTATTAGGGAAGATATGCAAGGTGGTACAACTAAACATAGAATATATTTTAAGCACTTGTATCCATAGCGTAAAACATAAAATGCATGTATTCTCATCCCAAAAATATTTTTAGAGTTTAAAAATGGGACTATATACTCACGGTAGTAAAAGTATATTAATAATAAGTTTTCAACTTATTAAAAATATGGTCGTCGTCCTTGGATTCATGAGCCTATAACAAATATATCTATATATATATATATCAAAATATAATACAACTATTATTCAGATCATATCTTCAATCACATGTGATTGTTTAAGTTCATATTTTCAATTACGTGTGATTGTTTAATTTTATATTTTCAATCACGTGTGATTGTTTAAGTTGTCAAGTTAGCAGTTAAATGTTAGTAGTTCATAGTTAGTAGTCCACAGTGAGTAGTACATAGTATACACGTGTTGTATAAGACTCAATCATGACCCACAATACCGCTATTGTAGTTACACGTATTGTGTATGTGGTATCTTTTGATTTATCCGATGTATTGTGTAACCATGACACATTAGAATACATGTATAATACAAGAAAAGTTAGCTAGGATATGGTTAGTATAGATTTTAATGAATTAATCCCGTAATCAAATTATCCATTTCTAACCAATATTCTTTTGCCCATAATTTCTTCGTTATAAATCCATTATAAGTGAATCAAATTGCTACGGTTTCATAACGAACTGTTATTTTTGAAACTAAACTGAAAAAGTGGTGGTTTATAGTCGAAGTTACAAGTTATAATCCATATTTGAAAGAGGTAGTCATTTCCATCTAACGAACGACATCTTGATGACCATTTTGAAAAACATACTTCAATTTTGAGTTTAACCATGATTTTTGGATATAGTATCATGTTTATATGAAATATCATTTTCCCTAAAGAACAACTTTTAAATCAAATATTATGATAGTTTTTAATTATCCAACCCAAAACAGCCTCCGGTTTTACTACGACGGCGTATGTCCGGTTTTACGGTGTTCTTCGTGTTTCCAAGCTTTAACTCATTAAGTTAGTATATCATATAGATATAAAACATGTGTTAAGTTGTTTTTGAAAGTTAAGTTAGAAGGATTAACTTTTTTTGCGAACAAATTTAGAATTAACTAAACTATGTTCTAGTTTATAAACTCTTATATAGATAGCTATAGACATATGAATTGAACAAGAGTTGAAGTAGAGTTTTTACCTCAAGTTTAGAATGTAAAGTTGATGGAAAGACGTAGTAGAACAAAACTTGAGAGAGTTCTTGCAAGTGTGTGTGAAAATTGGAAGTAAAATTTGAAAAATGAATGTGTAAAAATGAGTTAGAAATGGTGCTTATTTATAGGCTTGAAAATTTGGTTTTTAGTGAAAATATCTAAGATAAGTTAAAATGTATTAAGTCATGGATGACATATTAAATTGATTAGGTCATGGATGACATATTACACAAATAATTGCATATTTCTATTGGTATATACCAATAGTAAATACTTCTAGAAGCTGTGTATAATAAGGGTAAAAATACCGTATGAATGAGAGTAGAATTCGTGAGGAAATTGAACGGAAATACGAGTATAGCTATCCTTTATATGTATTGATATATTATAAAGTGTATTCAATACTTGTAAGGATGTATTTACACTCGTAATATATTATATGTAAATACATTTTAACATAAGTTAATTGCGTCGTTTAAATAGTAACATATGTATTGTTCAAAAACTCTTTAAATTAGTAGTATGAAATATATATATAATACTTTGTTAATATACTTAATGAGATATTTAATTATCATATTTTTCAAGTTAAATATATATAAATCCATATATATACACAATAATTAAACAATTAAACAATTAAATCAAGTTATGACGTTCGTGAATCGTCGGAATAAAAGGGTGACCAAAAGCTTGTGTAAAACTCTTTCCGGAGGTTCAAGACTTATTAAAATTCATTGCTTATCAAGTCAGAATTATTAAATCATGAAAATAGTATAATCAAGTAGTCGAAAAAATCCGGGTCGTTACAGTACCTACCCGTTAAAGAAATTTCGTCCCGAAATTTGATCGAGATCGTCATGGCACTCTATAAATATGTTTTCATGACGAATACGAGTTGAAAATTAGAGTTTTATCATCAGTGAGTAATATGGATAAATGAATTTGATTATGTGAAGTGTATGAGTGAAGGTATCGCAAAATAGTGAAATGAGGAAAGTAAAGATTCGTCTTAACTTTTAACGTCATCACGGTTGATTTCCGGACTAAAGAAAATCTTTGTAATCTTAATAAGATTTGATTCTTCGGTAATTAAGGAAATTAGAATTTTCTTCGATTAGGTGCGTAATCTGCCTCGATTGCTATGTCTGATATTTTGCTATAAATTACCACCCCCTTTCGTTTCCTTATTTCCATATCTCTCATCTTCTATACTTTCTTCCTTAATTCATACTTCCAAAACATTCATCAATATGCTCCATCCAGTTCTAATTCTTGATATATTCTTGACTATCACATCTGTCATTCTTCTCTTTCATCTACCACCGGAGGAATCTATTTACTTCTACTATGATCTTGGGTTCGTAGTGTTTTTAGTTCTCCCGTGTCTTTATATTGCTATACGTATTGATATACACGGTTTGTAATTCTCTGTGTTGTTGTCGTGCTTATATTTTTCCTTATATTTCGGAGCTCCTATGCTTGTGTATTGTCATTCACGGTTATTGCTCTCTTTCATTTGCTGTGATTTATACTCCTATTCATATTTCGAAGCTTAGTGTTTTTGTTTTCTCTTCTCGATTTTAAGTAAAACGAGTAATGGTCCAGAATTCGTAGGTATGGAGTTTCGGATGAACATGTCTAATGTTCTAAGAGAGAATTTGCAATAGCACGATCTTGATTAGTCAAATTACCAGAATTCAAGAGTAAATATAGAACTATCAAGAAAATATGTTCTTGATACGTTTAGAGATTAGGTAGAATGTAAGAGTCGTGTAACATAGAGCATGATGACGGTATGGTCTGTGAATTATCATGTTCCATTAGAAACTCAGCATGACATACTGTAATATAATCACGTTGATCAGGTGTCATTATATTATACTAACTCATGCTTCAGTTCCCAACCCTACTTCAACAACATTCATATTTTGAATTTTGAATTTTTTCGAGATTTAGAAATTAAAACAGTTTCTTTTATGATGTAACACTGATAGCATGAAGAGATAAAAGATATCAGATAAGAATAGTTATGAAAATATCTTCAGATATATGGAGGATATTTATAATGAAAGCTACGATGATATCTTAGAATATCTAAGATCAGAGGATGATGAAGAATATTGTCCACAAGGGCTTAGAGTAAGGAGCAAGATATTCGCTAAAGACTTTAGCAAACACTGAATCATTTAGATTCTTTGAAGGCAGATTTAGACCTTGTGATTTTTCCACAGTCTCCTTCAGGGTTTGCTCAATTCATTTTCCAGTTCCAAACCTTCTCTTTTTCTGTGCTTTGCGAACACAATATTCTTTATCATCAACTTTTGACTGTTACGGTTGTCTACAGTTTCTGCTGCTTCATTCAGCTTTTTCAAAACTTCATAGTACTGATTCGTAGGCTGAAGTGCTATTCCAGATTTCAGAATTATAATTCCAGGAGATAACGTTATATGTATATGCAGAAATGATGTGAGAATCAAGAATAAATTATTGATGCTTCCTGGGGTTTGGTATGGTAATTATTGTTACAAGATGTAGATGGGTACATGACAAGGTTTTATAGTGATCTTTCAGAGAGATTTAAGTCAAAGAGCAATAAAGTTGCTGGTAAGCTTACTACTAATGTGGTGGAATATAAAGGTTCCCCGGTAACGATGGCGAAAAGACAACGTATATATCAAGGTTATAATAAGGCTACTCCGGATGAAAAGTCGAAGTTGTCTTGTTGGAGCTGTGACAAAATTCGCTATTTTGAAAAGGGATTGTAAAGTTATTTTGGGTAATAATAATGCTAAAGGATCTGACACGGATACGTGTTGAACCTTGTCTTAGGTTCCAAGTGTCCTCCGGATGCATATCTATATTCATATGTTCTTCGTATGTATCGTGTGATTGGTTCATTCTCTCGATTGTTCCTTAGTTGAGGTGTTTTCAAGAATTTTGAAGGGTTTAGATGCAGGTTATCATCGTCAATATCTGTATAATGAATTCGTCGTGAATCTTGAATGATACGAATATCTTTATGAGTTTTGTGAATGAAAGTGATGTTCTAGTATAGTTTGAATTTAAAGTATGATTTGAAGGATGTAGGAATCTAAAAGTGATGTTATCTATTTAATCTTGACTTGGATTCTGATCTGTTAAAACCAGAATATGTAATTGAATTTGAATGAGAATGGTTGTTCTGGTTTCTATGAAATAATGTATATTGTTGTGAAAGTAGAGAGTATGGTTAATGATTATTGAATCAGAATTGAAGAATGTACAGTATAACATATTAATTGTGAATTTGTATAATTCTCGGGTATTACCTACCCGTTAAAGTTTCACAAGTAATATTTTGTACAAGAGAATTTTTATTACAGTCTTTATGAAAATATATGTTTTTATATTTTCTGCAGATGTAATATAGATTTAATGAGTTAATATACTATTAAACTCATTTGATTTTTGCTGGAGCTAGAATGAATAACCCCTAAAACTTTAGAGATTACATATTTTTTGCGGAGTATTTCTTCAACGTAAATGAAATTATGAATTAATACTTCATTTTTCATTTTTATTGATATTTTCTCGGTTATTGATGTTGGTGATTTTGGAACCGGCGGAGATTGTGATGTTGTAGGTGCTGCTGGTACTGGTGATGCTGCCGGTACTGCTAGTGCTGCTTATATAACAAGTCTATTTTGTAATGCACGCACCATTCCTGTCAGGGTTTCTATTCTCCCCTCTATCATCTCTATCCATCCACTCATCTTGATTTACGGTTATGATTAGAATAAATAATCTGTAAAACTTTAAAGATTACATAATCACCGTAGAATATTTCTCCGATGAAGATATGAATCAATACTTCATCGTTTGATGTTGTTGGTATTCCTCGGTATCTACAGAGCATATGATGTTGATGCTCATGGGATAGATTATGATGTTGGGGCTTGCGATGCGGATGTTGTTGGTGGTGGTAATGGTACTGTTGGTGTGGATGCAGGTGGTGTAGTTGGTGCTTGTAGGGCTTGTGATGCTTGTAAGTTCTGCATCATATTCTCCAAAGCCTCCACTCTATCGTGAGCTCGTTGACTTCTTCTAGTACACCGGGATGATTGGCGGTTGGAACGAGTGGATGAATAAGATCTAGAAGTTTAGATAATATATAATATATAATCGTGGCGAGATACTATGCAAATGAGGGTAAAAATGGTGTTTCGGACTGGTTCGCCGGTAAGTGCTTCAGGTTCTTCGCCGAGAGGGAAATTTGGTGGGTGGAAAGGATCGCCTTCTTCTCATCTTCATTGACTGAGTCGACTACGAACCCATCCCCAATCCATCCAGAATAGATGATGGCTAATTGGTTGATCCATTCCGGTTACACTGCTTTCGGAGCTAAGGTGAATATCCATATCGGAATAGCTGTCGGAATCCGATGAACTTGAACCAATTGAAGGATCCATCTCGTACAGAGTAGGGAAAAGATTTTTGAAATGAAATAAATTATAGGACTAGTTTGGTATTCCTCAATACATAATTTACATATGTATTTATAATACCAGAATCTTATAAGTTACGGAGGATTTTACGGAAGGTGTAAGCCAGAGTTTACTGTAATAGATATGCTTAAGATATGAAATTTGTCTATACACTATCTATGCAATAAATGCAGTAAGACGCGTCTAGACTTAAGATGATAGATAATTTCCGACAATAAATGATAAGCAAAACTTTTGACATGCAGACACTGTCGAAGTCCAGACTCACTAATGCATCCTAACATCTATCAGTTAGACACACTAATGTAAAGCATGGTTCACTAAGACCCCTGCTCTGATGTCAACTGAAATGTTGGGGACGCATCCCACTCAGTGCCTTCCCAGATAACCACCTGGTGACCACTGAGCGTACCTCAGACATTGATTTTACAGCCTTGCCTCTCGGCAAAGCCAACCATATTCGGCCCGCGAGGAGTAAGAGTCAATGCTTCGTCACAGGTAACACTGTGAGAACCCCCTCTACGATTAAGCCGACGAGACAGCTTAAACCAGCTCTGATACCAACTAAAAGGACTCGTCCATATTACTATAAATGCAGTACATTATTCATTGGTCCCATAGCGAGGTATTTGACCTCTATATGATACGTTTTAGAAAAATATTGCATTCATTTCATAAAAAGCACACCATTATTATACATAATGCATGTTTTAAACAAGTGGGCAATTATTTAAGAAATAATCCCCATGATACATCGGTTACCAAATACTATACACATGACATAACAGTCGAATATAATACATGACAAAGGTTTTATTGAATGCAACACTTCATTTAAACAAAAGCATGAGACTCCATGCACAACTTGCTCAGATAATGCAACAGCGGAAGACTTTCTTAAGGACCTGAGAATAAATATGCTTAAACAGTAAACATAAAGGTTGGTGAGATATATAGGTTTAGCATCGATATAAATATAGACAACAAGATTTCATAGTTATAAATATATGTACACTCGCAAGTGTATAAAAGTATTCTATAAGTTGTTAAGCGCTTCGGTAACCATACTTAACAATTAATGTAGCATATTCCCTTTATTATGAAATCTCCCTACACTGTACCAAGTGTAGTAAAAATGAAGTACTATGCAACTTTTTACGATACTAGAGCGACTAGCCCGTTTGGGGTTGTCAAACCCGATAGATCTATCAATAGGATTCGCGCTTACATATTCTTACAACATGTAAAAATTAGTTACCAAACTATTAGGGAAGATATGCAAGGTGGTACAACTCAACGTATAATATATTTGAAGTACTTGTGTCCATAGCGTAAAACATATAATGCATGTATTCTCATCCCAATAATATTTTTAGAGTTTAAAAATGGGACTATATACTCACGGTAGTAAAAGTATATTAATAATAAGTTTCCAACTTATTAAAAATATGGCCGTCGTCCTTGGATTCACGAACCTGTAACATATATATATATATATATATATATATATATATATATATATATATATATATATATATATATATATATATATATATATATATATATATATATATATATATATATATATATATATATATATATATAAAATGTAATACAACTATTATTATGTAACATGTGATTGCTTAAGTTCATATTTTCAATTAGTAGTCAAATGTTAGCAATCAAACGTTAGTAGTCCACAGTTAGTAGCACATAGTATACACATATTGTATAAGACTCAATCATGACCCACAATACCGCTATTGTAGTTACACGTATTGTGTATGTGGTGTCTTTTGATTTATCCAACGTATTGTGTAACCATGACATGTTAGAATACGTGTATAATAACAGAAAAGTTAGCTAGGATATGGTTAGTATAGATTTTAATGAATTAATCCCGTAATCAAATTATCCATTTCTAACCAATATTGTTTTGCCCATAATTTCTTCGTTATAAATCCATTTTGAGTGAATCAAATTGCTATGGTTTCATAACGAATTGTTATTTGATAAACTGAACTGAAAAAGTGGTGGTTTATAGTCAGAGTTACAAGTTATAATCCATATTTGAAAGAGGTAGTCATTTCCGTCTAAAGAACGACATCTTGATGACCATTTTGAAAAACATACTTCAATTTTGAGTTTAATCATGATTTTTGGATATAGTATCATGTTCATATGAAATATCATTTTCCCAGAAGAACAAATTTTAAATCAAATATTATGATAGTTTTTAATTATCCAACCCAAAACAGCCCCCGGTTTTACTACGACGGCGTATGTCCGGTTTTACGGTGTTCTTCGTGTTTCCAAGTTTTAACTCATTAAGTTAGTATATCATATAGATATAAAACATGTGTTAAGTTGTTTTTAAAAGTCAAGTTAGAAGGATTAACTTTGTTTACGAACAAGTTTAGAATTAACTAAACTATGTTCTAGTTTATAAACTCTTATATAGATAGCTATAGACATATGAATTGAACAAGAGTTGAAGTAGAGTTTTTACCTCAAGTTTAGAATGTAAAGTTGCTGGAAAGAAGTAGTAGAATAAAACTTAAGAGAGTTCTTGCAAGTGTGTGTGAAAATTGGAAGTAAAATTTGGAAAATGAATGTGTAAAAATGAGTTAAAAATGGTGCTTATTTATAGGCTTGAAAATTTGGTTTTTAGTGAAAATATCTAAGATAAGTTAAAATGTATTAAGTCATGGATGACATATTAAATTTATTAGGTTATGGATGACATATTACACAAATAATTGCAGATTTCTATTGGTATATACCAATAGTAAATACTTCTAGAAGCTGTGTATAATACGGGTAAAAATACCGTATGAATGCGAGTAGAATTCGTGAGGAAATTGAACGGAAATACGAGTAGTGCTATCCGTTATATGCAATGATATATTATAAAGTGTATTCAAAACTTTTAAGGATGTATTTACACTCGTAATACATTATATGTAAATACATTTTAACATAAGTTAATTACGTCGTTTAAATAGTAACATATATATTGTTCAAAAACTCTTTAAATTAGTAGTATGAAATATATATATAATACTTTGTTAATATATTTAATGAGATATTTAATTATCATATTTTCAAGTAAAATATATATAAATCCATATATATACACAATAATTAAACAATTAAATCAAGTTATGACATTCGTGAATCGTCGGAATAAAAGGGTGCCCAAAAGATTGTGTTAAACTCTTTTCGATGGTTCAAGACTTATTAAAATTCATTGCTTATCAAGTTGAAATTATTAAATTATGAAAATAGTATAATCAAGTAGTCGGAAAAATCCGGGTCGTTACAGGGTGCTCCTCAGAATCCTCCTCGGGATCCTCCTCGCTAGTGTCATCGGATGATGATCCGTCTGAATCGTTGGAAGGCAGTGCAGGTACGTCACGGGCGGGAGAAAGCGTCTGGCCGGTGGTCATAAGTCAATTTCTGCCAGGTACGACACGTCCGTCAGCGGTGCATCTAGCCCAATGTCCATGCTCGTTACTGAAGGGACCATCTCCGTTTCCCTCAGGGATCACAGTACCACCGGAATCGTGTTGTAGTAACGGGAGTCTAGGGCTGGGTGGTGCTGGAATCTCCTCGGGATCCTCGTCTCTGTCTGAGACGTCCATCAGGTCAATCGCGCGTCTACTATCTCTAGAAGACGAATCCCCAGAGTCGCCGGAGGGTAGCGGTGAGTCAGCAGCAATAGTAGGCGAGGCAGCAGACGTATCTGAGTCACTCTCGAAGTCAAAGGTCATGGGCGGCATGTATGACATCTGAACAAGGAAAAATAACTTTTTTCATATCAGTAAGACATATAGCAAGCACGTAATCAGGCACTACAGCATCCTAGCAGTACATAGCATGGCAATCGTAATAGTATTAAATAAAAGTAACATGTAATCAAAAAAAGATAGTAGCATGCAGTAGCGAGAAAGTAGCAGCATACAGCAAGTTCACATAGCAGTAAAGGTAAGTAGTAGCATGCAGTAGTAGTAAGCAGTAGCAAGTAAACGAGCAAGTTGTAGATTAGTCATATTAGTGAATCCTACTCTGCTCGGTCAAGACTCACTAATGCAACCTAATTCCCTACAACCTGGCTCTGATACCAAATGTGACGCCCCGTACAAAACCATCATGTACGAATCACCAACAACAGGTCCATTACACGGTATAATACTACATACTATTTTAAAACAAGTTTAGCATTCATGAAAAGGTAACATTTTACAAAAGATAACGTGACACAAAGTTCGTTACATAGCCATTATTTAAAATAACATAAGTTGCGAATACAAAATAAAAGTTCCATGATTGAGACATCTCTAAGTAATGCAGCAGAAGTCTAACACAGCGAGTCTGTAACAGCAAGTCTAAAACACCAAGACAGCAAGTCTAACAGTGGAAGCAACAACATCTAAGCACCTGAGAAATACACGCTTAAAAGTCAACACGAATGTTGGTGAGCTATAGTTTGTATTCAGTAATGTAATGTAGACCACGAGATTTCGTATTCAAAATAGTATGAAAAGTATATGCTTATCCGTGGGCACCCGGTAACTAACTTAACGTAATAATAATATCACCCCCTAAAAGTACACTTAGCGAGTGCGTATGTTCTCGAAGTATCAAACACCCATTAAATGCTAGTGCGACTAGCCCGAGTGGGGATGTCAAACCCTATGGATCCATATCTAATATTCGCGTTCACCAGTTCAAAAACCAATGATTAAATGTTACCGTGCTAAGAGGAATCTTTATGCCGTTATATCACCCACACATATATAAAGTTTAAGTACTCGTATCTAGTATGTAAAAACATAAGTAGCGCATGTATTCTCAGTTCCAAAAATAGTTAAAGTAAAAAAGGGAAGCTATAACTCACAGTGAATGGCAGTAAAAGTCGATACGAAAAGTATGCAGGTAGTAAGTCGGTCCGAAAGGTCGTCAACCTAAGTCAAAGGTCACTAAGTCAGTATATTGTCCCCAAAAGTTTAAAAGTTAATAAATTAAGTCTTAAGTATCGTCATCATCATCATCATTATCATCATACGTAAAAGATAAAGTAAGGTTTTCAACAAGAATAAAGATCGAAATAAAAGGCTGACTTCGGACAGCTGCTACAACCTCTATACAAAACGAAAAGATGCGTGGTCAGTGGCCAAGGCTCCGTATGTAAGTCCTCTAACCACTGTCCAATTTTCAGATCCTAACTCGATGTCATTTGACAGTGCCGACGGTTCAAGCGCGAGTAGGTCAGAATTTTCAGCACGTCATTATAACGGCGTAGTGACTTTCGGAAGGCTATAAATCCTAAACCGTATAATGGATTTAGGCGAGTCCTAAACGAAAAGTCATCTAATCGAAACGAACTATCTGAAAATCAATTTTCCAGAAGTCCTAGGAAACTGATCAGACCCTGAAAAACAGAAAACATGTGCTCCGGTGAGTTTCTTGGTGCTTGATGCTCATCACGGTTCTCATCCTTGATGCGTGTAAGCTTCAAGTGTACAACTCATTAATGTTTTAGCATCACTTTGACCAAGTTTCAACCATAAACACACAACTAAGAGTAAAAGCTAATATTCTACAAGTTTTGAACATCAAGGTTGCCTCTTTATTGCATAAACCAAATAAAGCTGCAACCTTTGTCCTTTTTACACAAGTTTATGCATCTTCATCATATGAGATGATGAAGACTTGATCTTTGTCATCCCAACAATCACAAAAAGTTCCAAGTAAGTGAGATCTACAATGAGAACTTAGATCTCAAGTATTAAGAAACCCCTAAGCTAGAAAGCTTGGATCTTTACAAGATTAATGAGACCATAAGCTAAAAAGAAAAGATCTAGTAAAAGTAATAAGACCATAAGCTAAAAAGTTAAGATCTTTAACAAAATAATGAAACCCTAAGCTAAAAAGCTTGGATCATTAATGTTCTTGAAGATCCTTAAAGCAAAAGGCTAGATCTTCAAAAGTTAAGATCTTTAACAAAATAATGAAACCCTAAGCTAAAAAGCTTGGATCTTTAATGTTCTTGAAGATCCTTAAAGCAAAAGGCTAGATCTTCAAGCTACATGAAGATCATAAACACAAGTTTTGATCTTTTTAACAAAATAAAGGAATCATAAGCTAGAAAACTTAGATCCAACAAAAGTAATGAAGATTCAAAGCTAGAAAGCTTGAATCTTTCATGTTCTTGAAGGATTCAAACCAAAATTTGAATCTACAAGATATAACAAGATCAAGAAGCTAAAAAGCATGATCCTTGCATGATGATGATGATGTCAAAAATGAGAAGAGAAGAAGAAGAAGAAGAAAATTTAAAACTTACACTTTTTAGAGTGAGAAAGACTAGAGAGAGAATTAGAGAGTAAGTGTGTGTAAAATGTGAATGAGATTAAGTGTGAAATGGGTGAGATTTGCTTGGTATTTATAGAGTGGTGAGGTGGTGGTGAGGTGGTGGTGGCTGTAGGTTTCAAGGGGGACAAGGGGAGACAACTTTTTCTTTTTGGTTAATGGTGGTCTAAAGTTGGTGCTGAAAGGACCCGTCCTAATCCATCAGGACGAATACATTACATTTGGTTACATCGCGAGGTACTTGACCTCTATATGATACATTTTACAAATATTGCATTCGTTTTTAAAAGACAAACTTTCATTTACATCGAAAGTTGACGGCATGCATACCAGTTCATAATATATCCAACTATAATTGACTTATTAATAATCGTGATGAACTCAATGACTCGAATGCAACGTCTTTTGAAATATGTCATGAACGAATCCAAGTAATATCTCTAAAATGAGCAAATGCAAAGCAGAAGATTTCCTTAATACCTTAGAATAAACATGCTTTAAAGTGTCAACCAAAAGGTTGGTGAGTTCATTAGTTTATCGTAAATAATAAAATTCATGATTTTGATAGACAACAAGATTCAAATACAGTACACCTATCTCGTGTATGAAACCATTTTCATAAATCTTAGTAACCGTACACATATATCGTGTACAAAAATATCATACACATAACTTGTGTATAAAATCATTCTCTCGATACATAACATTCACTTTTCATTCATTGCTTGGCTTGGTAGCCGACCTTAACATATGATGCGCATAAATAATATCCCCAAAAATAGAACATCTCGTCTGTATAATAATCATATAAACTTCGAAGTACTAAACACCACGCCCACTAGCTCTTCTGTCTAGTGAACATTCTGGGTGGGGGTGTTAAACCCAGTAGCTACCTTTAAGATTTGCGTGAATTAGGGCCATATCCGATTCTAATTCTTAGGTTACCAAGCAATAATAATCAGGGGAAATATTCACAACAATTAGTGGCAATTATAACGTCCAACTAATTCAATAATAATCCACAGAACTTCTGTCTGCATAATAATTCATTCGAGGAATGTTTTGCTTGTGTCTATCTTGTCAAACATTTATAAAAGCATTTCATGTATTCGCAGATCAAGATATATTTCAAAAGCATTTAATAAAGCAGTTATAAAAACAGCGCATATATTCTCAGTCCCAAAAATATAAAGAGTAAAAGGGAATCAAATGAACTCACCATACTGTATTTTGTAGTAAAAATACTTATGACGTCATTTAACAAGTGTAGAGTTGACCTCGGATTCACGAACCTATATCATTTATATATATTAACACATATAATGATAATCAAATAATTATATCTATATAATATTTATATAATTAGTGTTGTAGTTCATATAGAATTTGTACTAAATTTTGTCTATGTTTTATATCTTAAATTATATATAATATATATGTTTATACAAAAAATTAATATGTTTAATATATAATTATAGGTAATATGAATTTATTTTATGTACAAAATCTTTATGTGTTATAATATAATAATGAAAATGAAAATGATAATTTTACTAAAAATCATTCTTTTAATAATAATATAGTTGTAAAAAAATAATAACTTTTAATAATAATAACATACTAAAAATGATAATTTTATTAATAATAGTAATGATATTATTAGTAGTAATACTTATGTTAATCATAATAATTAATGATAATAATAACTATAAATATGATAATAACACTAATGTGAATGATAATAAATATGTTAATACTACTACTAATGTTAGTAATAATAATAATAATAATAATTTTATTAATCATTTTAATTCTAATGATAATAATTATAATAATCATAATAATGGTATCACTAATACTAACAATAATATCAAGAACAATAATAATAATCATAGTAATAACATTAATAATAATAATAATAATATAAATGATTATCAAAATAATAATAATAATAATAATGATAATAAATAAATAATTTTGGTAGTAAAATATACCTTCCAAAGGCTTTTCTAAAAAAATTTATCCTAAACCGGGTTTGAACCCGCGACCACTCGCTTATCACAAACACACCTTAACCATCAGGCTATTGCCCGTTTTCTAAATTAAAACAAAAACCTATTTCCTTTTAACCCTTATTCACGCTGGTTTCCTTTTCTACTTCATCCTCACATTAATTAACCAAGGATCGAACCCTATCTCGTACGAATTTAAGTTTTTTGAATTATATTAGGGATTACAACAGAAACGTTTATTGATTGACAAAAAAATAATAAAATAAAATAAAAAAATAATTAAAAGAGTGCTGCTACTGCTCGACTAGTATGAAGAACACAAATAAATTGATTTTGAAAAAAAAAACATTTTTAGCTCATGAATCCTATATAAACTAAGTTCAAAATCCATCATGGAAACTTGCTGGATAACCAATTTAACCGGAAACATAAAATCAAGTTCAAATTTTACGAAGAACCATCTGTTTGACTTTTGAACATAAAACTTTGACTTCTAAAATTCGAATTCGTTTTTAAAGAATTGAAGCTTAGGATTTTGCAGAAAGATTGAGTAGACAACTCCTAACAAGATTGCATTAACACTTTTTGAAATAGAGATCAAATTCAAGTTATGGCTGAAAAGAAGGAAGAACAGAATATATCGAGCTGTTTAAATAAAATTTTGATTAATTCTTCATAATGCAATTATTTAAAAATGATAATTGATTTTTATGGTGAAAGAGGCGACTGACTTTTATCAATATCTCTAAATATTTTGCTTGTTAAATACAGTAGGTGATTGAACGAATTTCAAGTCCAAGAACAGAAAAAAAATTATAAAATTAAACTTGGAAAAAGATGGCTAACAATATTTGGATTCATCCTTGTGTTGGTACATTCGATTGGTACGAATTTGGATTTTGAGAATCAATTTACAACAGATTGAAAGTGATATACAGCAAATCACGAATTTTCTGTGTTTATTAATATTTATATACGGTGTATATATTTATATAATTCTATATATGTATTGATTAAATTTATAACTGTATTTATCCCTATAGTATATCTGTATTTGTATATATGTATCTTTTTTGCATCAGTATATTGTATATACCTGTAATACGTATCATTACATATATCTGCTGTACATGTAGCGTATGTATATATCTATTTTATGTAACTCTTTTATTTAATAAATCTAATTATAATAATAATACTCTTAATATTATAATAATAATAATGATGATATAATAGTAATAATGATATTATTATTAGTAGTGATAATAATAATAAGTAAAAAAAATTAAAACTATAATGTTATTAATAATATTAATATCATTGATTTTAATGTTATTTTTATGAATGATAATAATAAGGCTAGTAATATATATATATATATATATATATATATATATATATATATATATATATATATATATATATATATATATATATATATATATATATATATATATATATATATATATATATATATATATATATATATATATATATACTTCATATCTATATGTTATATATTGACAATATTACTATTAAAAATATTGATTTTAATATTAATTTTGATATTGACAATAATAAAGAAAGTAATACTAATATTAACATAGCAATTATATTCCTGACTTGTGATTAAACTTAACATATAAGTATTACATATTATTAATTATGTAATACTTAGTAAAAATATATATTATATAATAACATATTTGAATAATTATTATTTATATATATATATTTTTATATATATCACAATGTACATATTAATTAGGTATAGAAATCATATGTATATATGTATATATTTTCAAATTACAGTATTTATATTTATGTTTTATTACATAGATAAATATATAAATTTTGTATATAATGAAGTAAATAAACTCATTTAATACATTGTTGGCAAATAAAAATCATTTACATGTAATATACCTTTTATAATTAATTATACAGTTTCAAATGACAAGTTTTAAATTATTAGAAATTATCTTTCATATTAACTGAATCATATAATAGTTTAATTTATACTATATATAATTATTTACATATATCATTATTTATATATACATTTCCATTTACAATTAAAGGTTCGTGAATCCTCGGAATGGTCAAAGGTCAAATGAATCTATATAAACAAATTCAAAAATTTGGAGACTCATCATTACAGACTTTGCTTATTGTGTCGAAATCATATAAAGATCAAGTTTAAATTTGGTCGGATATTTCCGGGTCATCACAGGTGCTTATGTTGGGATCCCATGCAACATTTGTGATTATGGTTAACAAAAATGCTAGTATGTTCCCTCTAATAAATAGGCATTTGTCTTACATTTATATGGATCATAAACTTATTAAAATTAGGCTAATTAAATAGTCTATTAGCTAGAGTAGGATGGGCTTAAGTTCAAGAAGGTAGAAAGTCCAACAAGACAACTAGTGAGCATAAGTAAATTACTAAGCGTAATTAAGCAACCAAAAACCCAAGTAATTGTTATTAGAAAATAACAATTAGTATTTCATAGTCGTAATATTCCAATTACGACAAAAGTTAAACGTGTACCAAAACATATAGCTCGTTCTCAACGTCAAGTGACACTAACGGTCGTGAAAGCATTCGGGGATCAAGTTAAGTAACTAGGTACTTAATGGCACGTTGTATGGTATTAACGAAAGTAATTAATCATGAAATAAGATTCCAGAATATAAACCAACACAGTACGCACAAATACGCAGTTTCGCAGAAAGTAACAAGCACAAAAGTAAGTCAAAAAAGTCGGGTCGTTACACTTTTAGCTTAAACCAACTACTATCTTTTATCCAGGTAATTTAACTAAAAGACATTTATCCACTTGATCTTCAATTCGTTAATCCATAGAAAAAACACTACACTAGGTTAACTTACACCTTCTACACCTTAGAAAGTAAAAGTAAATTTAGGCACCGCACAATATAAATAAACGAAGACATTGTGTGCTACCGAACCGGACATCCTGCGACCTAACGACACCGCACAAATAAAACTGTCCGTTAGTAGCATATCAGTTAGCTTTTTTCTTGGCGCCCCTACCGGGGAATCGAATATTTTGATTGAGAAAGATTTTAAACAGACAATAGTGTTGTTTGGTGGTGTCTAAGAAAGACAATTATACACGGACTTGGTTGTTGGATTTTCCGAACAGTCTCCAATTATATTGGAACCAAAAGGATCCTTCCTCTCCGTAGTCAGCCTGGCCACCTCGATACAAGTAATTTGTAAGAAATCCTATCAGTTAAGATATCCGATTTGGTTAGCGACCGAATTTAAGAATAATTGTTTTTATTAAATTATCGATCCTTTTAGTAAATTAATATTTTCTAAAAGTTACTTTTAAGTCTTTTTAAACAGAAAATCTAAAAAACAAAATGGAACAACAAGACACCCTTGCTTCTATACATAATCATGCTTAGAGGAAAGAGGAGGACCAATCACCTTAGGAACCGAATGGATTCCTGAAATCAGTTCACACATGATTAAACTAGTCAGTATGATCTGTAAATTTCAAGGATTACCGACTGACAATTCAAACTTTTACTTAAATAAATTTATCAGTCTGGTTGACTCTTTTAAGAAGGAAGAAAACGAGAAAAACCTTTTAAAACTTCACCTTTTCCAATATTCTCTGTCTTCACACGCTTTAGCATGGTTTAACGAACTTAACCCGAATTCAATCCATTCATGGGAGGATTTAGCCACTAAATTTCTAAACAAATTTTATCCACCCTCCCTGCAAACCTGTTTAAGAAATGACATCACAAACTTTTCTCAAAAAGAAAACGAGTCATTGTGTCGAGCATGGAATAGAATAAAGATGATGCTTAAAAGATGTCTGAATCATTCGTTAAGTCGGGCAGACATAATCTGTACACTTTACAATGGTTTGACCAAGGATGACAAGTCTCTCCTAGACATGTCCTCGCAAGGCAATTTCATATCCAGAATAGCAGACGAAGCATGGAATCTCTTGGACACAATAGCTGCAAAGCAGGAAGATTGGAGCAACGAAGCTGCTGAGAAGGATGACGTCTTCGCGCATATGGTAAAAATGCTGGAAACCAGGTTACAAGATCTCACCCTCACTCTTCAAAATTCACAAATTCCTAGAAACCCCGATGCTACTAGAACCAATCTAAGGTATCCTTACCCTAGATGGGTACACAAACAGCAAAATAGCTCGGATCATAATATAATCTTCTCGTTGCACAAACCTACTCTCCACTCTAAGGAAATTTTAGTTGAATTTATGAAAAAGCAATACACGATAAACCTTCAAGTCATAGAATGTAAAAATAAGTTCGACACTTTGAAAAAGACTTTTGAAGAATTAATCACAAATTTTTAGCTTACGCTTAAATGTTTAACCACTAAAGTTAATATAGAGTGTAGTGAGTTTGATGCCCTAGTAATTACTAGAGGAGGGAAGGAAACAACTGTCGGTATACCCATACAAGATTTTTCCAATAAGGAACCTGTGACGAACCAGAAATTTTCGACTAAATTCTAATCAAACTCTCAATAAAATTTTAATAGTTTTGACACAATAAGCAAGGTCTGTTATCTTGAGTCTCAAAATTTTTGATCTATTTTGTACATTCATTGAACCTTCAACTTTTCCCGGCAATTCACGAACAACTATTTGTAAATAGATATTGATGGAATTTAAAAAGTTTCATAAACAACATGTTCTTATAGTTAACTTGATTACAATACCAATTTAATGTTGTAAAAGCAAGCGGAAGCATTATGTAAAGTCCATGTTAACATGTTAAGCTATTAAGTTAAATTCCATGATAATATCAAGTCTTGGATAAATGCTTACAAATATAATAAGTAGAGAAGATATATATACCTCCTCAAGCTAGTTGAGGCTTGTTTACAAAGTTGCAAGATGATGATGAAGATGATGGAAAATAGAGCTTCTAACTTGAAGCCTCAAGCCAGAAATACCCCAAGAAATAACCCCAACACCTTTGCCTTTAGTTAGGATTTGTTTTACACTTGATATAAGCTTGCAAAACAAAATTTAAAACCCCTTTGAGCTCACAAAAAGGCCACGGCAGCAGCCTCCTACAGCTGCAATATTTGTGCAGTTTTTTTGTTTTTGAAAGTCTAGTATGCACCCACAAAATGAGTCAAGCCTTGGGACCTTTTGTTAAGCATGCACTTGAGAATATATGTATCAAAAGTAACAAGAATAAACAAGCATGGGACTTGTCTTGTAGTCCCAAAAACTGCCCATCCATCCATTATTTTATAACAAGAATGTTTTTATAAAACTTGAAAATTTTTATAAAACTTGTATAAAATAAACATGTATTTGTTACTTGCAATAATTTTATAAACCATTTTATAAAATATAACATAACATAATTATTTATACCTATAAATAATTAAATCCACATCATATATAAATTATCCAAATAATTTATCTCAAGTGATTATAATTTAGAAAACCGATTTTCTAAAGTTCAAGTGTCGCGTATTTATTTAAAAATCCAACCGTTAAAATAAATACATATAAAGTGTTGGTAAGCTTGTTATTGGGTATGACCCGACTTGGATCATAACATAGTGGCCACGTTAATTTAATATGTCTCTCAGGCATACGAAATACCTTCAGATATGTATATACATAAAAAATAAATATCTAATTAAGTTATCAATATATATATATATATATATATATATATATATATATATATATATATATATATATATATATATATATATATATATATATATATATATATATATATTAATAAAATAACAATTAATAATAAGATATATATAAATTTATACGATTACAATTATATGTGTTAATATATATAAATGATATAGGTTCGTGAATCCGAGGCCAACCCTACAATATTTCAATGCTGTCATATGTATTTTTACTACAAAATACAGTATAGTGAGTTTCATTTGCTCCCTTTTTAAATGCTTTTGCAATATATATATTTTTGGGACAGAATACATGCGCTTTTATAAATGTTTGACGAAATGGACACAATTACTTAAAAACATTGTACTATTGAGTTACGAGTACACCGGATATCACCCCTTTATAGTCTGGTAATCTAAGAATTAGGGAACCGAGCCCCTAATTAACGCTAATCCTAAAGATAGATCTATGGGCACTAACAAGCCCCCGTCAGAGAATTTGAACTGCTTTAGTACTTTGATATAGGTATACAACCGCCAGCTTTAAAAGATATGATCTGTTTGTGAGGTGTGCAAAACCATCATATTTAAAAGAGTGACCTATTTCTATGCTTTTTGCATGACCGTGCGGAATGCCGGTATGCGGGGGATATTCTATATGCATCTTGTTAAGGTCGATTACCAGGTGTTAAATTCGTATGAATGATTTTTTTACAGCAGTGAGGAGACCTAGACATAATGTTTTCGAAATATGAGTATCTTGTGGTCTATTATAATATTGAAAATGATTGATTATGATAAACTAATGAAGTCACCAACCTTTTGGTTGACACTTTAAAGCAGGTTTATTCTCAGGTATTAAAGAAATCTTCCGTTGTGCATTAGCTCATTTTAAGGATATTACTTGGAGTCATTCATGGCATATTTCGAAAGACGCTGCATTCGAGTCATTGAGGTCATCAAGATTATTATTAAGTCAATTATAGTTGGATATATTATGAAATGGTATGCATGTCGTCAACTTTCGATGTAATGAAAGTTTGTCTTTTAAAAACGAATGCAATATTTATAAAATGTATCATATAGAGGTCAAGTACCTCGCGATGTAACTAAATGTAATGTATTCATCCAGATGGATTAGGACGGGTCATTAAAGAACCAGTGCCAATTGACCCAGTTGTCAATCTACCGGAACCTATCTCTCCTAAGTCCTCGGAAATTATTCCGCGCGCCCGCATACCTTTTCCAGGTAGGCTTAGGAAGGAAAAACAAGAAGCGCAATTCGCTAAGTATTGGGATATTATTAAGAATTTGCATTTGAATGTACGACTAGTAGATGCTTTAGTAGAAATGCCAAACTGCGCTAAAATTTTCAAATAACTGCTTTCAAACAAAGAGAGATTAAGAGAGATAGTTAGCTTGCCCTTAAGTGAAGAATGCTCGTTAGTGTTACAACATGGAATTTCCCCTAAGTTAGGAGATACAGGAAGATTTATGGTACCTTGCTACCTGCAAGATGTCCAAATTAGCAATGTGTTAGCAGACTTAGGAGCCAGTGTAAACCTAATGCCCTATTCATTATTCAAAAAGTTAGGATTAAATAACTTAAGGCCTACCAGAATGACTATCCAACTCGCGGACAGATCAGTTAAGATTTCTCGGGGAATAGCTGAAGATTTCCTAGTTAGAGTGGATAAGTTCACATTTCCCGTTGATTTCGTCATTATGGATATTGAGAAAGACACGAAGGTCCCACTCATTCTTGGAAGACCATTCCTGAATACTGCCAAGGCCGTAATTGATGTGCACGAGAAATCATTGAAATTAAGGGTTGGAGGAGAAGAAGTCACATTCAATGTTGATCGTCTCATGAGCCATCCTAGAGAAGAGGATGTGAATCTCTCTGATTCTTTTCAAGAACTCATCAATGAATACTTGGAAGAAACCATGGCTATATGTAGTCAAGATCAAATTTCTAAGGATCTGATCTTTACACCTCCTGAAGGAGATCTCGACAACCATTTAGCCATAAACCTTAGTCAACACAAATCTCCCCTCTCTGAATGTAATTTTCTTGGCAAGACTATCCAAATAGCACCGCTAGGACATGGCATTCCTTTACCTCTATTAAGGAGAAGACCGAATGAAGAGATAGATTTCATTCCGGTATATCAGGAACCCCAGTCAAAGGAGGATTGTGAGGAGTTTCCCGAACCTACCTTCGAAACTAAAGAAGACGTTTCTGAAGAGGAAGCATTAAGAAGGACAATTTCCAGAAAAGAAGAACAAATAGCATCAGTGACTGCCACTGAAGAATCATAATTCCAGGAGAAGTATGACTCGTTAGACCGAAAGGAGATAGCTAGGATAAAGCCATCTATCGAGGAACCTCCAGAATTGGAATTAAAGAAGTTAACCGATAATCTGGAGTATGCATTCTTAGAAGGATAATCGCAACTCCCTGTAATTATCTCGAAAGACCTCACGCCACAAGAGAAGGCGAAATTGATTCAAGTGTGAAAATCACAGAAGAAGGCAATTTCTTGGAAGATCTCCGACATAAAAGGGATCAGCCCCAACTATTGCACCCACAAGATTTTCATGGAAGACAATTTCAAACCTTCAGTTCAGAGGGAAAGAAGGGTCAACCCTATGATTCAAGAAGTCGTCAAGAAAGAAGTAATCAAACTTCTGGGTTCCTGTCTGATCTATCCCATCTCTGATTTGCCATGGGTTAGTCCTGTTCAAGTGGTACCCAAAAAGGGAGGGACAACCGTAATTCAAAATGAGAATAATGAGCTTATGCCAACTCGGGAAGACACCGGTTGGAGGGTTTGCATAGATTATCGTAAACTAAACAATGCAACACGAAAGGATCATTTTCCATTACATTTCATCGATCAAATGTTGGAATGTCTATCAGGAAATGAATACTATTGTTTCCTTGACGGTTTTTCCGGCTACTTTCAAATTCCCCTCGATCCAAAGGACCAAGAAAAGACAACCTTTACCTGTCCTTATGGAACATTTGCCTATCGACGCATGTCCTTTGGGTTATGCAATGTACCAGCTACATTCCTGCGATGCATGGTAGCAATATTCCATGACATGATTGAACGTTGTATGGAAGTCTTCATGGACGACTTCTCAGTCTTTGGTAGTACTTTTGATTCGTGCCTTTCAAACCTTGACAAGATGCTCACCGGGTGTGAAGAGTCAAATTTAGTTCTAAACTGGGAAAAATGTCACTTCATGGTTAAAGAAGGGATAGTTTTAGGACATAAGATTTCAAAAGCAGGAATAAAAGTTGATAAGGCTAATATTGAGACCATTACTAAACTTACAGAACCTACCATAGTAAGAGCGGAAAGGAGTTTCCTAGGACACGCCAGTTTTTACCGACGCTTCATTAAGGATTTTTTAAAGGTCACACGACCTCTCACTCATCTCCTAGGAAAGGAAGTCCCGTTTGTCTTCGATGAAGAATGTCGAAAAGCATTCAACTATCTGAAGGGACAGCTAACACATGCACCCATCATGATAGCTCCTGATTGGAGTCTACCGTTTGAAATCATGTGTGATGCGAGTGAATTCACAGGTGGATCCGTACTTAGACAGCGGGTAGATAAGCACTTTCATCCAATCTATTACGCAAGCAAAACCTTGACCGGAGCTCAAGAAAATTACACTACCATGGAAAAGGAGCTGCTAGCTATATTATTTGCCTTCGACAAATTCCGTTCCTATCTCATCCTATCCAAAACTATGGTCTATACAGATCTTTCAGCCCTCAAATATCTATTCACTAAGCAAGATGCGAAACCAAGACTCCTACGATGGATCTTACTCCTTCAAGAATTCGATATTGAGATTAAAGATAAGAAAGGAGCAGAGAACATCGCAGCAGACCATCTTAGTCATTTGGAGAACCCAGGGATGGAAAAACTTGCTGAACAAGATATCGGAGATAAATATCCGGAAGAACAGCTTATGAGTTTAGGACAAACTCACATATGATCATAAGTTACTGGTACTCCTTGGTATGCCGACATGGACAACTACCTAGTTGCTGGAGTAGTACAGAAGGGAATGAGCACCTCCCGAAGAATTAAGTTATTCAGGGATGTCAAATACTACTACTGGGAAGATCCTTACCTGTTTAGAATTTGCCCTGATCAGATAATCAGGAGGTGCGTAGATGAAAAACAAGAAGCAAGGATTCTTCATCAATGTCACCATGGACCAACTGGAGGTCATCATGGAGTAAACTTAACAACAAGAAAAGTCTACGAATCAGGATTTTATTGGCCATCTATATTTCGAGATGCGCAAGAGCTTGTAAAGCGTTGCGACACATGCCAAAGGCAAGGTGTTATCTCTATGAAGAATGAGATGCCTCGGACTAATATCCAAGCTTGTGAGATCTTCGATATATAAGGATTAGACTTTATGGGGCCATTCCCGAAGTCTAATGGGAAAGAATATGTCCTCGTAGCAGTAGATTACGTCTCCAGATGGGTCGAAGCCCAAGCATTTCCAACCAATGATGCCAAAGTCGTCACCAACTTCCTGAAGAGACTCTCCTGCCGATTTAGAGCTCCCCGTGCTATAATAAGTGATAGAGGCACACACTTCTGTAATACTCAGTTTATGAAGGTGATGCAACAATACGGAGTTACCCACAAGATGTCCAATGCCTATCATCTGCAGACTAACGGAGAAGCAGAGGTCACGAATAGAGCACTCAAAAGAATCTTAGAACGAACTGTAGTCCATCATGGAAATAAATGGGCCAAAAAACTAGACGATGCTCTGTGGGCATTTCGGACTTCTTACAAGAATCCTCTAGGGACTACACCCTACCGCGTGATCTATGGAAAAGCCTATCACCTTCCGCTAGAACTTGAATATAAAGCACTATGGGCATTGAAGACCTACAACCTCGATCCCTCAGTTACCGCAAAGCATCGGAAAATGTAGATGAACGAACTCGCCGAAGTAAGAGACCAAGCATACGAAACATCATACATCTACAAGGAATGAATGAAGCTTACGCATGATGCAAAACTAATTCCTACAAAGTTCGCCCCTGGAGATAAAGTTCTGCTCTTTAATTCTCGGTTCAAGAAGTTCACAGGGAAATTTAGATCAAGATGGAGTAGCCCATACAAATTTGTACATGCTTTTCCACACGAAGCCGTGGAATTAGAAGGACCTACTAGCAACTTCAAAGTCAACGGCCAACGCCTGAAAGCTTATCTAGAAGACCACGATAAGGAGGAGCACCTCTTCTCCTTTGATCCATTCTGAAGATCTGACAAGGAAAAGTCGAGCTATAACGACTTGATAAACAAAGCGCTCTTGGGAGGCACCCCTTGCTTATCCTTTTTATTATTATTTATTTTTATTTCAATTATTTTCAGTCTTAAAATATCATCTCTGTGTACTAACAACTAAGAGCCATACTTGCACTTAGTACTTACAAATTTGTTGAATGTGTTCAGGCAAAAAAATGCCAAGTTCAGGAGCTTCAGCTTACATCCCAGTTCGCAGGAGGAGGACTCCGAGAGTTTACTCATCCGGAAGCAGTGCTGATCAGAACAGGATATCAACATGGCAATTAGGCCCAAGGCGATTGATATTAGAGAGTGTTAAGGAGGATATTGGCACAGCACTGGCAGCTCCTCCCGTTCGACGATCTAGACGTCTAGCCAGGAGACCTGATGAGCACATACGGCTACTAGAGATACATGAGCTACACACGGTGATACACTATGGAGCCACATTAAATGACCCTGACGTTACATGGGCGATACTCAGAGACCAGTAGAATCTCTACCGAGCTCTTAGAGCATACCTTTAGAGTGAGGGGATGCCGCGCAGTACTCTGGGCCCGTCGTCATTTAGGCTAGCGCACCGTGTTCAGCCAACACGACAAGCTACCCCCAGGCGTTCCACACTGACCTCAGTTCACTCAATTGCCTCAGCTGCCATGCATGCACATGCTACTGCTATTCACATCACACCGCCTACTCCAGTCACCAAGCCAGTTCCAGTCATTGAGCTACCTGAGGGTTGTCACCTAGTCACTATTCCCATATCAGTTGAGCCACCAACGGCCCAGGCATTTGAGATCCCCGGGAGCATACCTAACGAGGAGCCTTTCTTGAGCCTATCCCACCTGGAGTTGTCGTCAAACCTCTGTCTGGATTCACTACTAGGCCCTGAGTTGGATATCGGGTAACCACTTGAGTACTTGCCAAGACTAGAGGATGATGATGATCTCTTTGGATACTTCGCAGCGCCGACTCAGCACATTGACCAGGATAGTATTCCATAGACTACTTTACTTTATTTTACTTTTATCTTTTTGAAGCATTGTACTAAAAAGTTATATATATAGTGAAAATGTTGTCTTTCTCTTTTTGTTCTTCATGCAGAAATCTTATCAAAAGAGACTGGTCCTTTCCCGCAATTAGGATACTGACCGTAGGAAGGCCCAGCACTAGGAAAGTAACACGACCATAGGGAAGTAGTCCTTCCTCAAACCTATTTTGATTATTACGCACTAAAATCTCTAAGTGTGGGGTAACCCCCGCAACTAACTTGGAAATTTTAGAAGTCAACGTCCTTAATTTATAAAGTATTAAAATATTCTTTCTAGAGAACATTAGGGACAATGTTCTTCTAAGTTTGGGGTAATGGGTAAAGGTTTTAAAGGTCAAGTAACCGTAAAACGCCAAGTTTTGAAAAATTCTTTTGTCCAAAAAGCAATTTAGCAATGGATATTGGGTGATTTCAAAAAATTCTTACCTTATTTTGCCCAAAAGATCTAATAAAATTGTTAGAAATCGGTTTTCGGAACATTTTTAGAACGGAACGATTAAGCTGAAACTTATGTTTTGTGTCAAAAGATTTCTTTTAAGAAAGCATGATCAAGCACGACCCCTAGTCTCAAAAGGTGAGGAATCTTGGACCCAAAGTATTTGTATGACCCATCAGTAATACAGTACTTTGTCATTTCAATTGATGAGCGTGCCAGTGTACGGTTCAAGTTAGAACTTGGTCCTGACATACGTTTCAAGACCAATGGTTAGTAAGCACCATACGTGGTGCAGGTGCAATACTTCCTCCGAAATCATTATGAATAGAGAAGACAAAAAGCCATCCTTTTCCGTTTCCACTACACGCAATTTAAACCGACAAACTCACATAAAGAGTTGATGAATCACAAATATTCACCCCAAATTCACTCCCAAAATACACCATTCACCTTCACTTCCCTTTCCATTCATCAAAAGATCTAGAGATTAATAAAGAGATAGATCGATCAAATTCGCTTCAAAAGTACTTGTTGAAAGATTCCGAACCCCTGATTATTTTTGATAGGTTAAAGACCTATTTTCAGTGGATTATCACTTCTTCTCTGAGCACCAGGAACGAAAGACAAAAGTTATGAAGAAAGGGTATGCCAAAAAAAAACAAAAAAAAAACTTTGATGAAAGAGAAATGTCTCTATAAATAAAGCAAAAGAAAAACCCAAGAAGTTGCCCTACAGAAGGATGCCGGAAGAGACAAAGAAAATTCTAAACAAAGTCTTAGAAAAATCCGCCTCTTTCGAAGAAAACTTTTACGGATTCCAGGCCATTCTCTATCCAAAAATGGATACTCTGAAGAATCAAAGTCTATCAATTCTCTCAAAAAATCAAAAGATCTGGATACCTTTCACCGATCCATAAATTTCCTGACCAAACCCTTACAACCCGTCTTCCTCTTGAAAGAATGCCTAGGAAGAAGATCAGTGTCGTCCTTACTTAACCGGTGGAGATATCGATGCTTTACCAAGCCTATTAGAAATATTCTTATATTCTCGCTTTTTGCTTGAGTACAAGCAAAGCCAAGTGTGGGGTATTTAATATCGGTCAAAAAGTCACATTTTTATCTCCAATATTAAGCCCTAGAACAATAAAGATTTAAACTTTGTTGGCAAAATTATTGCTTTTTCGGTTGATTTTGTAGATTAAGTAATTACGAAGGCAATGCAAAAAGAATCAAGCAAAACGGAGCTAAAACGAAGATTCTAGAGCGAAAACGGTGAAAGACAAGAAATCAAGTTACGATCCAGCAAATCATCAAGCCAAACGGGCTGCCAAACGGCCTGCCAGTATGGCAAACATCCTACTAAACGCCCAGATCAAACGGCCTCGTTAAACGGCTTGCCTTAGCAAACGGGCCCTGCAAACGGCTTGCCAAACGGCCTGCCAGCCGTTTGCAGGCAAATTCCAAGTCTATTTAAAGGGCTTTCTCCATCCATTTCAACACACACTCAATTTGTAATTAATTTCATATTTTCAAGCTTTTAGTTAGTTTTTAGTAGTAGTTAGCTTAGCTTTTATTTTCCGGAGGATATCCCGGCGAGTCCCTGCGATCTCCGGTAGATTTCTTCGGCCTTTTCAGGTTTTTATCCGAAACGCTTGTCTTTTGTATTAAACATGTGCTCTTACTTTTTATGTTTAATAATGCGTTCCGATATTACCATGATAGCTTAATTAATCTGTATGTTACCATGATAGAAGTTTGAGTTAGCGTAATTATGTTAAATTAGTACGATTACTGTTATAATACTGAACTATGAAGTCTGATAGATTTGTATGCTAGCATCTTAAGGATTGACCAACCTAGGTAGTGATCAGGACTTGTCCACCCATATGAAATTAGCTACTTCATAGGATTAATACCCCTGGTTATACTGTATCTGAAGATTCTATGAACTCGGTATGGCCGGAGTTCCCGAGAGGCATTTAATGCACTTTTAGGACACGGAACTTGGGAATTGAGACATGAATTGTCATACCCCGTCCTAATCCATCTGGATGAAGTCACCAACATCTGGTCCCATTGCGATGATCGACTCCAAGTAATATCTCTAAAATGAGCAAATGCACAGCGGAAGATTTCTTTCATATCTGAAAATAAACATGCTTTCAAGTGTCAACCAAAAGGTTGGTGAGTTCATGGGTTTATCATAAAACAATAAAATTCATCATTTTGATAGACCACAAGATTTAAATACAGTACACCTATCTCGTGTACAAAACCATATTTCGTAAATCTTAGTAGTACACATATCTCGTATACAAAAATATCATACACATAACCTGTGTATAAAATCATTCTCTCGATACATAACATTCACTTTTCATTCATTTCTTGGCTTGGTAACCGACCTTAACATATAATGCGCATCAATAATATCCCCAAAACTGACATCTCATCTGTATAATATATAAACCTCGAAGTACTAAACACCACGCCCACTAGCTCTTCCGTCTAGTGAACATTCTGGGTGGGGGTGTTAAACCTGGTAGCTACCTTTAGGATTCACGTGAATTAAGGCCATACCCATTTCTAATTCTTAGGTTAACAAGCAATAATAATCAGGGGAAATATTCACAACAATTAGTGGCAATTATCACGTCCAACTAATTCAATAATAATCCACAGAACTTCTGTCTGCATAATAATTCATTCGAGGAATGTTTTGCTTGTGTCTATCTCGTCAAACATTTATAAAAGCATTTCATGTATTCGCAGTTCAAAATATATTTCAAAAGCATTTAATAAAGCAGTTATAAAAATAGCGAATGTATTCTCAGCCCTAAAAATATAAAGAGTAAAAGGGAATCAAATGAACTCACAATCCAATATTTTGTAGTAAAAATATTCATACGACGAAACTAAACAATGCAGGGTTGGCCTCGGATTCACGAACCTATATCATTTGTATATTTATTAATACACATAATTGTAAGCGAATAAATTTATATATATAATAATTTATTAGTTATATCATTTTTAAATTAATAATATATTTATGTTTTTTATATATAAAAATATTTTGTTATGTTATATATGTTAAACATAATTATTTATATTTTTCATTTGTTTATCAAAACAATAGTTCTAATTATACTTAGTTAATATTAGTAATAATAAATATAATGATATTAACATTAATAATATACTTATGTTAATAATAATTCTTATTATTTATAAAATGCTAATAATACTAATATTTATGAAAGTACCAATAATATTAATGACTAAAATGATAATGTTCCTGCTGGAGGTAGTTATACTAATAATATTAGTAATAACAGTAATAATAATAATCCTAATTGTAATTTTAATCACGATAATAATAATAACTGATAACTAATATTTATCTTAGTAACAATAATAATAATTACAATACTAAATGATAATACTAATAATAACAATAATGATATTATTATTAATTTGATTAATGATATTAATAATCAGTTTATTATTAATGGTACTAATAACACATAACATGGTAACACTAATTAATAACAATAATAATAATAATAATAATAATAATAATAATAATAATAATAATAATAATAATAATAATAATAATAATAATAATAATAATAATAATAATAATAATAATAATAATAATAATAATAATAACTACCTCTCAAGAAAAAGTTCCAAAAATAACTGCTCTTGCCCGGGCTCGAACCCAAGACCTCTTGGTTACACCCAATGCTCCTAACCAGCTGAGTTATTTGGTCTTTCTGAAATAATAACTCATCCGTATTTATTTAACCCATAATTATTCGTGTTCTATTTTCTTCTTTTATATCAATCACGATATCATCATCTTCATAATTCACGATTTCATGTATTACAAATATATCTATATCGTTCTCGTTACCATCATCCATCATCAACTACATCTTACGTATTATATCACTATCATTATCATTCTAATTAAAGTCCTACAAGCCCAACAACTTTTAATACTCCTTTAACAAATAAAAAGGCCCAACTGAAAATCCAAATAAAACTGCAGCCCAATCCATGGTCTTAAACCGTCTGCATGTTTTATTCTTTTTTTTATTATTAATATAATTAAATGCGAAAAAGAAAGAGGCACGAGATGTAGGGTTCGACCGAAAAAAAGGAGACAACATAACTATATCACTTTTCATCATCATTCTTTAATCATCCACATATCACTTTATCATCTTACTCGTTTCTCCTGTTCATCTGTCTTTTTTCGTGTTTAATTCGCATCAGAAATAGTGACAGGTACTGAAAACAAACGTGTAGCTGCAGTAGCATCGAATAGGAATTAAAACAAAAAAAAATAAATGTGTTTGTGTGGTGGTTTACGTTGTTTCAACAGCAGTAGCAAGGGATGGTTTTGGTTGGTTTTTGGATGGTCTTGGGACTATTTTCTAGCTGCTCAAAACAGAAATATTTGATGATTCATGAAAAAGAATTGTAGAGAGGGAAAGAGAAGTGATGGTGGTTGTAGGTGGTCTCCAAGGTAGTGGTGTATTACGGTGGTGATGTTGTACCAGGAAACAGGAATGGATATGTAGATGGTGGTCGTGTTAAGTTCGAAAAGAGAAAAAAAATGGAGCATAAACAGAAAAGAAAACCAAGTGGGTTTCGTTCAAACAGAAATTTGTTTATCGGTATTAATGGGTGAAGGTTCAGCTGCAACATTAAAATCATAGCAGTAGCAAAACAGATTAATGGTGGTGGTCATTGTTATTTGAAACAAAATAGGAAAAGGAAAGGTAGTGTTGTGGTGGTGATAGTTTGTATTCCGGCAGAATAGTAACTGGGTTTGATGGTTCATGGTGGGTTCGTTGGGTTAGGGTGTGAGGTTGTTGTTGGTTCGATTAGAAAATAGAAAACAAAATGGTGGTGTTCTTCGGTTACAATCATGCCGAACCTGAAAACTTAAAGGGGTATTCGTTGGTAAAGAATCGAGCATAGTTTTTTTAACAATGGAGGTGATCGGTTGTGAGGGTGGTTATTTACTATGGTGACCGATGGTAATGATATGGATGGTTTTCGATGGTGGTTTAATGGTTTGCAAGGTGGTGTCCATAGTAGTCGAATAAGAAGGTGATAAGGATGACCGACGGTTATTCTTGTAGGTGAGGTGATGAGTTAATGGCGATCGTGGCCGTTGTTTTCGGTTCCAAACAAAAACAAAAGAAATGGGTTTTGAAACCGAGTGACTAATTCGGTGGTCATTCTTCTCTATTATTAGAAGTTATCAATTAAAAATTACTTACATACAATCCAAAGTTTTTGAATACTTGGAAAGCTTGCATTCTTAAAGTGTTCATGTACTACACATCATGCTCCGTTACCGTCCTTTCAAAATCATGGTTAAATTGTTATTTGTTTGTGTCTGATTTGGTTTGTATTATAAAGATTGTAATGTAATGCATCTCACATATATAACCTTCTAACTGTTATCTAACAATAATTAATAATAGTAATTTATTAATTAAATATGAATAAGGAAAGAAAAACGTGTGATAAGCCTACTTCTTTGGCTACATACTGCCGACGGTTTAATGGGGAATATATCGTGGTCCGTTGTTAATTAGTGGCGGATAAAAGCACTCAGAAAAATCCCATATTTTTAAATTAACTATATTTATTTATTTTGGTCATTATGATATAAAATTCGAGCATTAACTATTAAATAAAAATTACATTAATTATTCACTCCCAATTCCAAGTAAAATATGAAAAATTTTAAAATTTAACAAATGGTTCCTAAATATATCTTTAATAAGCCTAAAATTTAAAGAACTTATTTTTGGATCACCGTTTATTTTAAAATAATATAAGTTCACATTAAACTGGTTTAATATCCATCGAATGGCAATTAAGCGATACTGTGGTTTACTAATTAGATTCGAAATCACAAAATATATATTTAATATACTTTATATATATATATATATATATATATATATATATATATATATATATATATGCTTTAAATAATAATTATCAAAATACCATATTTTTATATTATTTTGCACAAATAAATTTTATTATCAACAACATATAATATTTAAAATTATATTTTCAATTATTATTTATATATATATATATACACACATATCTATTTACAAATAGTTGTTCGTGAATCGTCGAGAATAGTCGAAGGGTAATTGCATATATGAAATAGTTCAAAAATTTTAAGACTTAACACTACATACTTTGCTTATCGTATTGAAATCATATAAAGATTAACTTTAAATTTGGTCGAAAATTTTCGGGTCGTCACAGTACCTACCCGTTAAAGAAATTTCGTCCCGAAATTTGAATGTGATTATCATGGCTAACAATAAAAATGTTTTCATGACGAATATGAGTTGATAAATAGAGTTTTATCATTATTGATTAATATAGATAAAACGATTCGATTATGTGAAGCATACGAGTGAAGCTGTCACAAAAGATCGAGATAGAGATTTAACTTTTGACGTAGTCACGGTGGATTTCCGGAATCCAAGGAATTTAGAGAAAATTTTTGTAATAAGATTTGATTCTCCGGTAATTAAGGAAATAGGATCTTCTTTGGTTAAATGTGATAATCTGTTTTGATTACTCTATCGGATATTTCACTATAAATCCACCCTCTTCATTTCCATTATATTTTGAAGTTCCATCCCTTTTGCTTTCTCTTCCCAATTTTAAGTTAAGCAAATAATGATTCAGAATTCGTAGGTATGATGTTTCGAATGAACATAGTTTATGTTCTAAGAAGAAATAATAATAGTACAATCTGACTTGTCAAATTACCAGAATTCAAGGGAAAAGATAGGACTATCAAGAAAATATATTCTTAATATGTTTATAGATTAGATAGAATGTAAGAGTTGTGTAACATGGCACCTGATGATGTTAAGGTCTGTGAATCATCAAGTTCCATTAGAAACTCAGTATGAATTACTGTAATATAATCACGTTGATCAAGTGTCATTATATTATACTAACTCATGCATCAGTTCCCAACACTACTTCAAAAACATTCATAATTTAAATTCAATGATTTATAGAATATAGAAACTAAAACAGTTTCCTTTTATGAGATAACACAGATAGCGCGAAGAGATAATTAATATCGGACGTAAATATTTATGAAGATATCTTCAGAAATATTGAGGATATTTACTATGAATGATACGATAATATCTTGGAATGTTAGAACCAAATTGTGATGAAGAAATTCATTCACAATGATTTAGAACGCTTAGGGAGTAAGATATTCGCTAAAGATTTCATCAGCAACAGAATCATCGAGATTCTTTAAATACAGGGTTTGGTCCTTGTATTTGTCCTTGGTCTCCTTCATGGTTTGCTTGATTCATTTTTCAGAACTCAAAGATCTGATTCGTAAGCTAGAGTGCTTTTCAAAATTTCAGAATGAAAGTTCATAATTCTATGAGATAAATGTTATATGTATACATATAACTGTTGATGTAGAAATGCTATGAGATTCAAAATACTGATTGCTGATTTCATGTAATTGGTATGGCAATTCTTGTTACAGGATGCGGATGAGTATATGATAAGACTTCAATAGATAAATATAGTGATTTGTCGAAGAGATTTAAGCCAAAGAGCAACGAGGTTGCTGGTACGTCTACTGATAATATGGTGGGATATAAAAGGATCTCCGGTAACAATAAAAGAGCACGCATATATATCAAGATTATAATAAGGCTAATCCGAATGAAAATCGAAGTTGACTTGCTGGAGCTGTGACAAAATTTACTACTTTGAAAGGGATCGCAAAGTTATTTTTGGTAATAATAATGCCAAAGGAGCTAGCACAGATACGTGTTAAACGTTTACTCAAGTTCCGAGCGTTTTCAGGTGCATAACTATATGCGTCAATCTCTTCTTCTGTAGATGAAGTGCGGTTGGTTCATCCTCTCGATTGAGGTATTTTCAAGAATCATGAAAGCTTTGAACGTAGATTGTAATCGTCAAGATACAAATAAGGTTTAAGATGAAACCAAGTGGCAAACTTGAAGAATTATTTAGTTTCATATGTTATAATCAATATTTTAATTCATTTTAATTGTCCAATCTTGGTAGTCCACAGTTAGCAGTCCACAGTCACTAACTCAATAATTCATATATAGTTTATAATATTCGAATAAATTAATACGTATCGTGACCCTTGTACATGTCTCGGACTCGATCACAACTCAAAGTATATATATATTATTGTAGAATCAACCTCAACCCTGTATAGCTAACTCCAGCATTACTGCATATAGAGTGTCTATGTTTATTCCAAATAATATATATAGATTCGTCGATATGATATGTCAAAACCTTGTATACGTGTCCCGATATTTAAAGTGCGTAAAATAAATAACAGAAATTAAATGCCGATAAATAAAATAGCAAGAATATAAACTACGATAATTAAATTTCGATAAATAAAACGTAATCAGTTAGCTAGGAACAGTTAGCGTGGATTCTTAACAAAATTTCTCATAGTTAATTTGTCTGTTTCTAACAAATTTTATTTTGTCATATGTTTTCTTCATTATGCCACTTGTTGGATTCTGATAGGTCAAAATCCAAATATGAAATTGAATGAAAATGGTTATTCTGCGGTGAACGGATACGTATATCGGTGGTTGTAAGTAGGATAGTAAATGACTGTTGAATCAACTTCGACGAATGTACAGTGTAACTTATTAAGGTGAAATCTAAATATTCCTTAGGTATTACCTACCCGTTAAAATATTTTCACCATTAACAGTTTGTACGAAAGAATTTTTAGTTACAATCTTTATGAAAATATACTTGCATATATATTTTCTTCAGATGCAATCATGGATTTAATGAGTTAATATGATATTAAACTCATTTGATTTACATTAGAACAAGAATATATAATCTCTAAAACATTAGAGATTACATATTCGCCATGTTGAACGAAGATAAATGATGCAGAACGTCATGTAGAACGATGATTTTACTCGAGGTATAGAATGAGATGTTCAGGCATGGATTGTTGATGGTACTGGTGTTATTTATTGATGGTACTGTTGGTACTGGTGATGTTGCTGAAGCTGGTAAATTTTGCACCATATTCTCCAAATTGATTACTCGAGCGCGAAGTTCGTTGACTTCTTTTATTATTCCAGGATGATTGTTGGTCGAAATGAGCGGATGAATAAGTTTTAGAATTTTAGATAGAATATAATCGTGGTGAGATATTCTGGAAATGAGGGTGAAAATGAGGGTGAAAATGAGGGTGAAAATGAGGGTGAAAATGAGCGGATGAATAAGTTTTAGAATTTTAGATAGAATATAATCGTGGTGAGATATTCTGGAAATGAGGGTGAAAATGGTGTTTCGGACTGGTTCGTCGGTAAGTAATTCGGGTTCTTCGTCAAGAGGTGAATTCGGTTGATGGAAAAGATCGCCTTCTCCTCATTTCCATTGATTAAGTCGACTACGATCTCAGCCCCAATTCATCTAGAATTGATGACGGTTGTTTGGTTGATCAATTCCGGTTACACTGCTTTCGAAGCTCGAGTGAAAATCCATGTCGGAATCCGAGGAATTCGAACTAGTTGAGAGATCCATCTCGTACGATCAGATGGAGGATTTTCGATATGAATTAGATTATAAGATGTAGATTAGTATCCTGTAATACATAATTTACATATGCATATATAATACTAAAATTCCATAAGTTACGGAGGAATCTACAGAAGCTGTCAGGCAAAGGTAACAATAACAGATACACTAAGATATTAATTTATCTATACATCGTCTATGCAATAGAGGTAGTAAGATGTGTCTAGAGTTTAAGGATGATAAGCAAATAATTTTCGACACTAAATGATAAGCAAAACTTTTGACATGCAGACACGGTCGAAGTCCAGACCCACTAATGCATCTAAACAACTATCAGTTAGACACACTAATGCAAGACCTGGTTCGCTAAGACTACCGCTCTGATACCACATGTCATACCCTGTCCTAGTCCACCTAGATGAAGTCACCAACATCTGTCCCATTGCGATGATCGACTCCAAGTAATATCTCTAAAATGAGCAAATGCACAGCGGAAGATTTCTTTCATACCTGAGAATAAACATGCTTTCAAGTGTCAACCAAAAGGTTGGTGAGTTCATAGGTTTATCATAAAACAATAAAATTCATCATTTTGATAGACCACAAGATTTAAATACAGTACACCTATCTCGTGTACAAAACCATATTTCGTAAATCTTAGTAACCGTACACATATCTCGTGTACAAAAATATCATACACATAACCTGTGTATAAAATTATTCTCACGATACATAACATTCACTTTTTATTCATTTCTTGGCTTGGTAACCGACCTTAACATATAATGCGCATCAATAATATCCCGAAAACAGACATCTCTTCTGAATAATATATAAACCTCGAAGTACTAAACACCACGCCCACTAGCTCTTCCGTCTAGTGAACATTCTGGGTGGGGGTGTTAAACCCGATAGCTACCTTTAGGATTCGCGTGAATTAGGGCCATACCCATTTCTAATTCTTAGGTTACTAAGCAATAATAATCAGGGGAAGTATTCACAACAATTAATGGCAATTATCATGTCCAACTAATTCAATAATAATCCACAGAACTTCTGTCTGCATAATAATTCATTCGAGGAATATTTTGCTTGTGTCTATCTCGTCAAACATTTATAAAAGCATTTCACGTATTCGCAGTTCAAAATATATTTCAAAAGCATTTAATAAAGCAGTTATAAAAATAGCGCAAGTATTCTCAGTCCCAAAAATATAAAGAGTAAAAGGGAATCAAATGAACTCACAATCCAATATTTTGTAGTAAAAATATTTATACGACGAAACTGAACAATGCAGGGTTGGCCTCGGATTCACGAACCTATATCATTTGTATATTTATTAATACACATAATTGTAAGCGAATAAATTTATATATATAATAATTTATTAGTTATATCTTTTTTATATTAATAATATATTTATGTTTTTTATATATAAAAATATTTTGTTATGTTATATATGTTAAACATAATTATTTATATTTTTCATTTGTTTATCAAAACAATAGTTATAATTATACTTAGTTAATATTAGTAATAATAAATATAATGATATTAACATTAATAATATACTTATGTTAATAATAATTCTTATTATTTATAAAATGCTAATAATACTAATATTTATGAAAGTACCAATAATATTAATAACTAAAATGATAATTTTCCTGCTAGTGGTAGTTATACTAATAATATTAGTAATAACAATAATAATAATAATAATCCTAATTATAATTTTAATCATGATAATAATAATAACTGATAACTAATATTTATCTTAGTAACAATAATAATAATTTTAATACTAAATGATAATACTAATAATAACAATAATGATATTATTATTAATTTGATTAATGATATTAAAAATCAGTTTATTATTGATTGTACTAATAACAATAATAATAATAATAATAATAATAATAATAATAATAATAATAACAATAATAATAATAATAATAATAATAATAATAATAATAATAATAATAATAATAATAATAATAATAATAATAATAATAATAATAATAATAATAATAATAATAATAATAATAATAATAATAATAATAATAAATACCTCTCAAGAAAAAGTTCCAAAAATAACTGCTCTTGCCCGGGCTCGAACCCAAGACCTCTTGGTTACACCCAATGCTCCTAACCAGCTGAGTTATTTGGTCTTTCTGAAATAATAACTCATCCATATTTATTTAACCCATAATTATTCGTGTTCTATTTTCTTCTTCTTCTTCTATATCAATCACGATATCATCATCTTCATAATTCATGATTTCATGTATCGTACGTTATATATATATATATATATATATATATATATATATATATATATATATATATATATATATATATATATATATATATATATATATATATATATATATATATATATATATATATATATATATATATATATATATATATAGTTCTCGTTACCATCTTCTATCATCAACTACATCTTACATATTATATCACTATCATTATCATTCTAATTGAAGTCCTACAAGCCCAACAACTTTTAATACTCCTTTAACAAATAAAAAGGCACAACTGAAAATACAAATAAAACTGCAGCCCAATCCATGGTCTTAAACCATCTGCATATTTTATTCTTTTTTTATTATTATAATTAAACGCGAAAAAGAAAGAGGCACGTGCTGTAGGGTTCGACCGACAAAAAGGAGACAACATAACTATATAACTTCTCATCATCATTCTTTAATCATCCACGTATCACTTCATCATCTTACTCGTTTCTCCTCCTCATCTGTCTTCTTTTGTGTTTAATTCGTATCAGAAACAGTGATAGGTACTGAAAACAAATGTGTAGCTGCAGTAGCATCAAATGGGAATTAAAACAGAAAAAAATTAAATGTTTTTGTGTTGTGGTTTACGGTGTTTCAACAGCAGTAGCAAGGGATGGTTTTCGTGGGTTTTTGGATGGTCTTGGGACTGTTTTCTAGCTGCTCAAAACAGAAATATTTGATGATTCATGAAAAAGAATTGTAGAGAGGGAAAGAGAAGTGATGGTGGTTGTAGGTGGTCTCCGGGGTAGTGGTGTATTATGGTGGTGATGTTGTACCAGGAAACAGGAATGGATATGTAGATGGTGGTCGTGTTATGTTCGAAAAGAGAAAAAAATGGAGCATAAACAGAAAAGAAAACCAAGTGGGTTTCGTTTAAACAGAAATTTGTTTATCGGTATTAATGGGTGAAGGTTCAGCTGCAATAGCAAAATCATAGCAGTAGCAAAATAGATTAATGGTGGTGGTCATCGTTGTTTGAAACAAAAGAGGAAAAAGAAAGGTAGTGTTGTAGTGGTGATAGTTTGTATTCCAGCAGAATAGTAACTGGGTTTGATGGTTCATGGTGGGTTCGTTGGGTTAGGGTGTGCGGTTGTTGTTGGTTCGATTCGAAAATAGAAAACAAGATGGTGGCGTTCTTCGGTTACAATCATGCCAAACCTGAAAACTTAAAGGGGTGTTCGTTGGTAAAGAATCGAGCATATTTTTTTAACAATGGTGGTGATCGGTGGTGAGGGTGGTTGTTTACTATGGTGACCGATGGTAATGATATGGATGGTTTTTGATGCTGGTTTAATGGTTTGCAAGGTGGTGGCCATAGTAGTCGAATAAGAAGGTGATAAGGATGACCGACGGTTGTTCTTGTAGGTGAGGTGATGAGTTAATGGCGTTTGTGGCGGTTGTTTTCAGTTCCAAACAAAAACAAAAGAAATGGGTTTTGAAACTGAGTGACTAGCTCGGTGGTCATTCATCTCTATTATTAGAAGTTATCAATTAAAAATTACTTACATACAATCCAAAGTTTTTGAATACTTGAAAAGCTTGCATTCTTAAAGTGTTCATGTACTGCACATCATGCTCCGTTACCGTCCTTTCAAAATCATGGTTAAATTGTTATTTGTTTGTGTCTGATTTGGTTTGTATTATAAAGATTGTAATGTAATGCATCTCACATATATAACCTTCTAACTGTTATCTAACAATAATTAATAATAGTAATTTATTAATTAAATATGAATAAGGAAAGAAAACGTGTGATAAGCCTACTTCTTTGGCTACATAGTGCCGACGGTTTAATGGGGAATATATCGTGGTCCGTTGTTAATTAGTGGCGGATAAAAGTACTCAGAAAAATCCCATATTTTTAAATTAACTATATTTATTTATTTTGTTCATTATGATATAAAATTCGAGCATTAACTATTAAATAAAAATTTCATTAATTATTCACTCCCAATCCCAAGTAAAATATGAAAAATTTTAAAATTCAACAAATGGTTCCTAAATATATCTTTAATAAGCCTAAAATTTATAGAACTTATTTTCGGATCACCATTTATTTTAAAATAATATAAGTTCACATTAAACTAGTTTAATATCCATCGAATGGTAATTGAGTGATACTGTGGTTTACTAATTAGATTCGAAATTACAAAATATATATTTAATATACTTTATTTATATATATAGATATGCTTTAAATAATAATTATCATAATACCATATTTTTATTTTATTTTGCATAAATAAATTTTATTATCAACAACATATAATATTTCAAATTATATTTTCAATTATTATATATATATATATATATATATATATATATATATACACACACATATCTATTTACAAATAGTTGTTCGTGAATCGTCGAGAATAGTCGAAGGGTAATTGCATATATGAAATAGTTCAAAAATTTTGAGACTTAACACTACAGACTTTGCTTATCGTATCGAAATCATATAAAGATTAAGTTTAAATTTGGTCAAAAATTTTCGGGTCATCACAGGTTTCTATCTGGTCGAAATCATATGAAGATTTTTGCCCTAGGTCTTAGTCATATTAACTGTTTAGGTACTCATTAGGTTTCTCTCTTCTTTACTATCAGTATATCAACTGTGATGCTGTATAATGTTTGATTTGATATGATCTCATTAGTATGATGGAATGGTTGTTATTTTCATTTAAGGTTTTGCCAACTTAAACCAACGGATTCCTTCCGTTTGTGATCAGTGTTCAATCAACACATCACGTTGTTATTCAGTTAACTAATCTGATAACGAGGGTTAGGATTAGAGCTTAACTCACTAATAAACCTAGTACTTTACTGAGGATAACCTCCGAGGTATTGCTACCTTTCAATTATACGACCAAGTGACATACTTCTCGCTGCTCAAAGAGAACTCCGAGAGTTCAGAGACAAGTAGGTCTGTGTAATTGGCTCATCCAACCAGATCTACATCATTCCAAGCATAGTCTTAACATAAGCATAATTACCTTTCCCTAACCTAACACTGATATCTTGGTTAACATTTCCCTTATCTGCATACTCCGGATATCCTTCCACTTATTTAATTTCCGCACTTAGGACTTTTAGCTTAAACCAACTACTATCTTTTATGTAGGTAATTTAACTAAAAGACATTTATCCACTTGATCTTCAATTCGTTAATCCATAGAAAAAATATGACACTAGGTTAACTTACACCTTCTACACCTTAGAAAGTAAAAGTAGATTTAGGCCCCGCACAATATAAATAAATGAAGACACTATCTGCTACCGAACCGGACATCCTGCGACCTAATGACACTGCACAAATAAAACCGTTCGTTAGTAACATATCAACCTCTAACTCAACCCTAACCGTCCCTAGTGTCGGGACTTGTTCACCAGCGAAATCGTATAAGTTAACTGCTTGCTTCTTTATCTGCGACTTAACAGATCTTGGTAGCGACATATAACAATGCTCATATATGATATCCATGTCACAGTCGGTGTCGACATGCAGACCTTTAAGTTCCTGATTATAGCTTTTGATGTACCCTTTAATCACCACAGGTTTATTGAACTGCTGCCTTTCGCTTGCTTCGAATGAGATTGTTGCATCTTCCCAATCTTTTACTTCTTTTAGGTCAGCACTTATGCTTTTACTCATTACCATATTTATGGTTTTTTCCGCTTCTTTTGCCTTTGATTCGCTCTTCTTCTACCACGGGTATTCTTTTTCCTGCTTTGGCTTACTACCCTCTATTTTAGCCGATTTCTTCAGGTGCTGCACTCTTCCCTTTTTTTAGTTCTGCGACCACCTTTTCGATTAACTGCCTGCATTTGTTAGTTTCATGACCAAAATCATCATGAAAGTCACAGAATTTGGTTTTGTCTTTCTTCGCGTAATCAGGTAGCGGTGCCGGAGCTTAGAAAGTCTTACACACTGGCTCGGTTACTAATATTTCCTTTGGTGTTTTGCTGAGGTCTTTTATGATTACGTAATTATCATCTTGAGCGCCCTTGCTTTTGTAATTGCCTCCTCCTCTGCTATTGTTGAACCTGCGGTATTTGTTATTATTGTCGTAACTTCCGCCTTTCAGCGGGCTGTTATTGTTATACCTCTTTGCAGATCCGGAGCTTTTGCCCTGATCACGATGGTGATCTTCATCATTATTTCTTCCCGTATAGCTTTTTTCGCAATTTTGTGTTATATCTTCTTGCGCCCGCATATAATCATGCGCTTCTTTTATCGCTTCCGCAAATGTTTACGGGACTTTCCTTCGCAACCTCTACCATAATGACAAGTGTCTTTCTGTATCAAGGCAGTGAATAAATCCTGACACCTTTTGGCTTTCTGGAAGATATGGTATTTTTTCTACTTCCTTTGTATACCTATCAATAACCTCGCCCAAAGATTCTTTTAGTTTTTGCTTGATGTCATGGCACTCTACGTGCGTTCTTCTGCATGCGCGAAGACTATGAAAATTAAGTAGAAACCGAGATCTTAAGTCTCATAACCTGTTATGATCCTGAGAGTTAGATTATTAAACCACTCCCGTGCTACTCCTTGCAACACAATTGGTAACATGTGGCATGCTACCGCATCTCCCCAATTTTGGGTTCTCGCAATTCCTTCAAACCTCTGTAGGAAGTCATCGGGGTCGGATAACCCGTCATAGTTTCCTAATGTTAATGGTATTATTGGTGCCTCCAAAAATGGGTGATTTGCTATATGCGCGGCGAACTTTTCTGTTGTAGGAGCCACTTCCAGAGAATGTCTTACTTTATGCCCTTGCATTACTGCAAACCAATTTTGCATGAACTCCTGGAACCGCACTGGTTCATTAAGCGCTAGCGCTAGGTGCGGAGGTGCAACTTGCTGTAGTTATGATATAAAGTTATTTGAACTGCTTGGTTCTAGAGGGTCATAAGGCGCACTTCCCTGGTCACCCTGATGTTGAGGTTACCTCAACTCACATACATTTGGCTGCGGCGACGTATAAGTCATTCTTGCATGTAGTGGCGCTACTGTGATGTATGAACCGTCCAGGTTTCTCAAACCCATTCTCCTAATTTCTTCATGTGCGCTTGCCGGGGTAACCCTTAAAGTTTGGGTTCCCGGTTCTATCATTGTGATAATTGGGATTGTTCCTACATACGTAGTTTTTGCCATTAACTTGACATTTCTTAGCGGGGATTCATACCCAGCTTCTGCTTCTTTAGAACGTATATAGCTAGTGTTCGCTAGAGATCTGAAACTTATTTTTTTCTGGAGACTTTATGCGTCCAGTTTCCATTTCTTTGAAACGGATGTAGCTAGTTCCTACTCCTGGGGTGTATCTTCCCCCACGCTCTGTAGGCACTCACTTTCTTCCTCATCCACAGTTGGAGGAACCGCTTTCATGATTTCAACGCTTGTCGGCCCCCTTAGGATAGCCTCTGTTGAAAGGGGTTTTGACACCTTTTCCCTTCCGCTGTAAATGCTTGTTTTGACATTTGCACAAGTGTTCGTTGACCTGGGAATGTCGAAAAAGATGGCTTTGAACCTTTGTTGCCCGCCATTGATTTTAATTAGGCGAATAACCTGAAATTGATCGACTAATGTAAACAAAAAATGTTTTATGGAAAACATAGAAAACGAATTATATATTCAATATGAGTTTCCCTCTTATTTGTTCATATAACCGGGTCCCACAGATGATGCCATATAATTAAGCATATTTTCACGAGGTCAAAGTGAACCTACGCTTGAGTGCATAATAGGGTTTAAGGACTAACAAAATTTGGACCTCTGACACTTAGTCATGGATAACCCACATCGGTATCATTTCGATTCCAACAGGGTGGCCAATTTGAGAGTCCACCAACAACCCAGCATACGGGGTTGAGTGGCCCAAAGACATGAAGTTTTTATAGTTCAAGACATACCTAAAAGTCTTTACTTATGAGATCGTATGAACCTTTGTTCGTACGATGATGATGTGTATGCTTTTGTTACTAATCAGTAACCGAATATCTTTTTAGGGTTTATGAGATATGTATTTATAGGCTCACGAATTAGGGTTTTGATAGAATCCTTTCCCTAATTAAATGCGATCTCTTCCAAACTAACTTACATTATTTAAGGAAAAGAATCCGAATTAACTACGTACATTCTTCTAGAATGTACTGGACCCTCATGCAAGTATACTGATCGTTCCTTATTTGTCACGATTATTTATGTTTAACTACGCAAAATTAGTTATGTGTGAGTGAAAAAGGAGATACTTTGATGAGGTTTTATGTTTTACAGGTAAGAAAGATGTTGGTGCGAAATATGGTACAAAACGGCGAGTTAAAGTGGATTTCTGACAAGATTTGGGAGTTTAAAGAATGATCAGAAAATTTGTACAGGCGTAAAATACGCCTATTTTGGCGTAAATTACGCCATGACTCAGATACGTGCAGAACAAGAGGGTTATTTTAGGTGTAAAAATACGCCAGGAAAATTTACATGGGCGTAAATTACGCCAGAAGTGGTGTAAATTACGCCAGGCCAAAATTCTGGATGCCGGGAAATACGAAAATTAGCTTTTTGATCAAGTTTTCTAACCCCTATTTAAGGAGAGCTCTAGGGTTACGAAACCAACCTTTTTTTCCCATTAGTTTTGGTAGCAGAAAACATTCCCCAACACCTAAAAACACCATCTAATCACCATTACTCAAGGATTCAAGTCAAGAACAAGGTGCTATTCATCATGCAATCTTCAAGAAATTCATTGATTATCATCACCACCATGCTTGGCTAGTTTTCTAATCTTTATCCTTTCCATGAACAATTAAACATGTATGACTTTATGCAAGATTATGTGATTTGTGATGTTTAATACTTTTGGCTTATGATGTTATGAATCAAGTTGATTGTCGGTTAATGCAAGTTCTATATTTTGTTATTGCAAGTTAAATTATTGTGATTTAACAGCGTGTTCTTGATCCAACTTAGTGTTAATTAGATTAGGGATAAAGACACTTTGTCTAGATTACATAGTTTAATCCCAAGATAATCGAATTAATGAACTCAAGAAGTCTTGTCTATGAGATTTGATTAACAGTTGATAAACATAATGCTTGTGTGAATGAATACATGTGAAATTGGGATTGTGAAAGGGTAAAGGCTTAATTCTCATTGTTTACATTTCAATCTTTTCAACTGCACTTTAGTTTAAGTTTAAGTTTAAGTAGTGATTAATCCAAGTATTCTTTAGTTATACCAACAAATCAATCTGGAAATTGCTTGCTTGTTAACCATAACTTCCCGTAGAACGAATCCTGCTTACCCTAGCTAAGTTAGAGTAATTAGGCTATTTTTGGTCGACCCTTCGACATCGATCAAATTTTGGGAAATATGAAAATTAGCTTTTTGATCAAGTTTTCTAACCCGTATTTAAGGAGAGCTCTAGGGTTACGAAACCAACCTTTTTTTACATTAGTTTTGGCAGCAGAAAACATTCCCCAACACCTAAAAACACCATCTAATCACCATTACTCAAGGATTCAAGTCAAGATCAAGGTGCTATTCATCATGTAATCTTCAAGAAATTCATTGATTATCATCACCACCATGCTTGGCTAGTTTTCTAATCTTTATCCTTTCCATGAACAATTAAACATGTATGATTTTATGCAAGATTATGTGATTTGTGATGTTTAATACTTTTGGATTATGATGTTATGAATCAAGTTGATTGTTGATTAATGCAAGTTCTATATTTTGTTATTGCAAGTTAAATTATTGTGATTTAACAGCGTGTTCTTGATCCAACTTAGTGTTAATTAGATTAGGGATAAAGACACTTTGTCTAGATTACATAGTTTAATACCAAGATAATCGAATTAATGAACTCAAGAAGTCTTGTCTATGAGATTTGATCAACAGTTGATAAACATAATGCTTGTGTCAATGAATACATGTGAAATTGGGATTGTGAAAGGGTAAAGGCTTAATTATCATTGTTTACATTTCAATCTTTTCAACTGCACTTTAGTTTAAGTTTAATTTTAAGTAGTGATTAATCCAAGTATTCTTTAGTTAAACCAACAACTCAATCTGGAAATTGCTTGCTTGTTAACCATAACTTCCCGTAGAACAAATCCTGCTTACCCTATATAAGTTAGAGTAATTAGGCTATTTTTGGTCGACCCTTCGACATCGATCAAATTTTGGGAAATATGAAAATTAGCTTTTTGATCAAGTTTTCTAACCCCTATTTAAGGAGAGCTCTAGGGTTACAAAAGCAACCTTTTTTCCATTAGTTTTGGCAGCAGAAAACATTCCCCAACACCTAAAAACACCATCTAATCACCATTACTCAAGGATTCAAGTCAAGATCAAGGTGCTATTCATCATGCAATCTTCAAGAAATTCATTGATTATCATCACCACCATGCTTGGCTAGTTTTCTAATCTTTATCCTTTTCATGAACAATTAAACATGTATGATTTTATGCAAGATTATGTGATTTGTGATGTTTAATACTTTTGGATTATGATGTTATGAATCAAGTTGATTGTTGATTAATGCAAGTTCTATATTTTGTTATTGCAAGTTAAATTATTGTGATTTAACAGCGTGTTCTTGATCCAACTTCGTGTTAATTAGATTAGGGATAAAGACACTTTGTCTAGAATACATAGTTTAATCCCAAGATAATCAAATTAATGAACTCAAGAAGTCTTGTCTATGAGATTTGATCAACAGTTGATAAACATAATGCTTGTGTGAATGAATACATGTGAAATTGGGATTGTGAAAGGGTAAAGGCTTAATTCTCATTGTTTACATTTAAATCTTTTCAACTGCACTTTAGTTTAAGTTTAAGTTTAAGTAGTGATTAATCCAAGTAGTCTTTAGTTAAACCAACAACTCAATCTGGAAATTGCTTGCTTGTTAACCATAACCTCCCGTGGAACGAATCCTGCTTACCCTAGCTAAGTTAGATTAATTAGGCTATTTTTGGTCGATCCTTCGACATCGATCAAATTTTGGCGCCGATGTCGGGGAAGTGTGCGCTTGATTTGCAAGCTCTTATTTTGTTGCTTTTGTGTTAATCAGAAAAACCATAAAAATTATAAAACCCTTAAAATCCAAAAATAGTGTTTTGTTTATTTTTTGTTTTTGTCAATTTTACGCTCGGTGTTCTTGTTTTTGTTGAAGTGCTGGTTAGTGTATGCAAACTTGGAGTTCGAGAGATCAAAATCTTAAGCCTTTAGACCCGAAAATCGAGAAATCTGCAAAAGCTAATCGAAAAGCTACAAGAATCTTAAAGGGTTCGACAGTGGCTTCAGCATCCACGCAACCACAGTTAGAGACACATCCGATTGTTCCACCGAACTCTCCTAAATCAGAGTCTGACACTGAAGAGGAAGTTTTTGATCAACGAGACGAGATGGCCGAACGAACAAGAGGTGTAGACACCTATTACCAACCGGGTGATTTTGAGGATCATTCACCCATTGTTTATCCTGCAACTTCAGGAGGAAGCAACCGACGATTTGAGGTCCGACCTCAACTCATTTCGATTTTGCCAACCTACCGAGGTATGGCTAATGAGGAGACATATGAACACATCACTGAATTTAATGGGATATGTGCTACTAATCAGGTAAACGGTTTCACTGATGATGAGGTACGTCTTCGATTATTTCCTTATTCACTTAAGGATAAGGAAAAAAGATGGTTTCTCTCCATTCCCGCCCGGAGAATTAATACTTGGGCGGAAATGAAAAACAATTTTTAGAAGAATTTTACCCCATAAGTAAAAATTCAGACATGCGTACGCAAATAAAATCTTTTAAACAATTACCGGGTGAATTATTTCATGAAGCATATGAACGTCTGAAGGAGTTACTTAGGGCATGTCCACACCATGAGATACCCAAGTGGGAATTGGTTAAAGTTTTCTATGATAGTTTAGATTCCCAAAATAGGCAGTTTCTTTTAGCGGCTAATGGTGAGGCATTCTTAACTCGGTCTAGTGATGATGAATGGACGTTCTTCGAACAGTTAAGCAAGGGTTCAAAAACCCAAGCTTCGGTTGATCGTAAACAACCTAGTACCTCCCAAGTAAATCATGTTTCTGATTCGGGTGGTTCATCTAGGAACTTAGAGCAGGAATTTGATGATTTGAAAATGCTTATATTTAACAACCCAAACCAGGGTCTTGCTTGTAATGTTTCGCAGGTTCAGGAAGTATGTGAGATTTGTGGAGATCCTTCTCACTTTTCATATGGATGTAGAAATGGGATTCCACCGGTAAATCAGCACATAGTGGAAGAACAAGTTAACGAGGTTCAGGGACGGAGATATTATCCATACTCCAACACGTATAATCCGGGTTGGAGAAATCATCCTAATTTCAGTTGGAGCAATAACAATGCTCTGAATGCTAACCAAGGAAACCAACTTAGACCACAAAACAACTTTCAAAACCAGGGTAACTTTCAGAACCAAGGCAACTACCAAAGAAACTATCAAAATCCTTATCCAAACAACCGAAACCAAAACCAAAACAATTACCAAAACCAAGGCCAAAACCTAAACCAAAATCAAAACAGTACTTCAACCAATCAACCATCTAGCTCGGATGCTAAGATGGATGCGTTCATCTCCGAAATGCGAAAAATGATAGAAGTGCAAAATAAGTCGATTGGTGCATTGGCTAAGGAGATCGGTAATGTAGCGGAAAGTAAGGGAAATATGGAACCAGGTACAATTCCAAGCTACACGGTTCTAAATCCAAATCATAAGGATCAAGGAAAAGGGCATAGAGTTAACATGGTAGGTACCTTGAGAAGCGGAAAGAAGTATGACAATAAGGTTGGTGAAAAAGAGGTAGTACAAAAGAGTCAAGTAAGTCTCCTATTGTTCTTGATGAGGAAGAGGTAAGTAAAAATGATAACCCTGGGGAGGGGGTGAAAAAGAACGAACCAATCGTTAATGAGACTGGGAAAGAGGAGACGGAATCAAAAACCGTCCCATTTCCCAAGGCTTTAGAGTCCCCAAACCAATTCCCTTATGGGAAAAAGGGACCACAACCAGAGGACATGTGGGAAATGTTTAAACAGGTTAAGATAAATTTACCCCTCCTCGATGCTATTAGGCAAGTCCCGTCTTATGCTAAATTTTTAAAGGACCTTTGCACTCAAAAGAGGAAGCAAAGGGCGACTTTACCCATAAAGGTGGAGCTAACCGAGCACCTAAGTGCGGTTGTTTCGGGTAGACTTCCACCTAAGTTTAATGACCCAGGGACCCCATTGATAGCTGTGACTATAGGAAACGTGAATGTGAAAAAGTCGTTATTGGACATAGGAGCTAGCATTAATATTTTACCTTTTTGTCTAGTTGACCGATTTGAATTGGGTTTAATGAAAAGAACCGACATAGTTATTCAACTAGCGGACCACTCAATCAAAACGCCTAGGGGGATATTAGAAGATGTGATAGTAAAGGTGGAAGATTTCTATTACCCAGTTGATTTTGTTGTTATGGACATTGAACCTAGGAATAGAGATGCCCAACCCACTATAATCTTGGGACGCCCATTTTTGGCCACCATTAATGCTCACATTAATTGTCGATTGGGTGCTACGGACATATCTTTCGGGAATCGCAAAATGAGAATTAATATCTTTAATTTTCTTCATACACCGGATGTCCATGAATGCTATCGGATAGATGTGATTGATGAATTAGTGGATAAACATACCTCTCACCTAATAACCAACGACCCAATAGAAATATTTTTCTTAGGTGACGAAGAGGATGTTGAGTGTGAAGAGGTTAAGGCAGTAGAACTAGCAGTAGCAAGTACAATGGATGCTAGGTTGCCACCATGGACTCATAAATATGAGCCATTGCCTAAATCAATTGATACTAATACGAGACCTTCACTTGAGTCACCACCGACTCTTGAGTTAAAACCCTTACCTTCTCATTTGAAGTATGCCTTTTTAGGTACTGACGGCACTTTGACAGTTATTATTGCTTCAGATTTGACAGGTGTGTAGGAAAAAGCTTTGATGGAAGTGCTTCATAAGTACAAGGCTGTAGTAGGGTGGACGATAGCTGATTTAAAAGGGATAAGTCCCTCAGTGTGTATGCATAGGATAGTTACAGATCTGGAGGTTAAACCTGCTCATGATACGCAACGCAGATTAAACCCGAATATGCAGGAAGTTGTAAAGAAGGAAGTTCTCAAGTGGTTAGATGCATGGATTATTTTCCCTATTTCAGATAGTCAGTGGGTAAGCCCCACGCAAACAGTGCCAAAGAAAGTTGGGATAACGGTAATGGAAACGGAGGAAGGTGAAAAGATCACAACCCGTCCCATGACGGGTTGGCGGGTATGTATTGACTACAGGAAGTTGAATGCTGCAACTTCAAAGGATCACTCTCCCTTGCCTTTTATTGATCAAATCATCGAAAAGTTGTCAGGTCAGAAATTTTATTGTTTCTTAGATGGGTATTCAGGATATAATCAAATACCTATTCACCCTAATGACCAAGAAAAAATGACTTTTACTTGTCCTTATGGAACTTATGCCTTTAGACGAATGCCTTTTGGTTTATGTAATGCACCTGCTACTTTTCAAAGGTGTATGATGAGTATTTTCTCAGAGTTAATAGGCGGGTCTTTAGAAATTTTCATGGATGATTTTTCAATATTTGGTAAATCTTTTGAGTCGTGTTTGAGTATGTTGGAAAAAGTTTTAAAGAGGTGTACCGAGACTAACCTTGTCCTTAGTTGGGAAAAGAGCCACTTTATGGTAAGGGAAGGGGTGGTTTTGGGATACATTGTGTCAGAACAGGGATTCGAAGTCGATAGGGCAAAAGTGCAACTTATTTCCACATTACCTCCACCAACCAATGTTAATGTGCGGTTTGGGGCTTTGGATGCATAATCCGCATAGTCTTGCGAATTTGCGTATCATTTGCTTCCCTTTCATTTCTGCAACTTTTATCTGTGTTTTGGATCCTGTTTAATACATTTCTCAAATAAAACATTAAAAATACTTTTTTCCCATTTTTACCCATTTTTGTGTGTTTAAGTATTAAATTTTTCTTTAAAATACCAAGATAACTCCTTATAATATTATGAAAAACTTGTATAATTTAGGAGTTATCATTCTTCATTACTCGAATGAGTGATCATTCACTTGTACGGTTGAGGTGATCAATTGTATGGTGAACCGTGTGAGCGGGTGGGTATTGTGACAAGAATTAAAAGAAAAGATATAGAATTTGAAATTGGAGAGATGGTCATGCTTAAGGTTGTACCTTGGAAAGGCGTTGTTCAATTTGGTAAATGAGGGAAATTAAATCCAAGGTATATAGGCCCATTCAAGATTATTGATCGTGTCGGACCAGTAGCTTACCGACTTGAATTACCACAACAACTCCCAGCTGTACATAACACTTTCCACGTCTCAAATTTGAAGAAATGTTTTGCTAAAGAAGATCTCACTATTCCGTTAGACGAAATCCAAATCAACGAAAAACTTCAATTCATCGAAGAACCCGTCGAAATAATGGATCGTGAGGTTAAAAGACTTAAACAAAACAAGATACCAATTGTTAAGGTTTGATGGAATGCTCATAGAGGACCCGATTTCAACTGGGAACGAGAAGATCAGATGAAGAAGAAATACCCGCACTTATTTCCAGAAGATACGTCAACACCGCCAACTACTTAAAATTTCGGGACGAAAATTATTTAACGGGTAGGTACAGTAGTGACCTGAACTTTTCCATGTTTATATATATTAAATGAAATTTATATTTACATGATTAAGTGTTTCCAACATGTTAAGGAATCAAACTTGTTAAGACTTGATTAATTGAAATAGGTTTCATATAGACAATTGACCACCCAAGTTGACCGGTGATTCACGAACGTTAAAACTTGTAAAAACTATATGATGACATATATATGATTATATATATAATTAACATGATATTATGATAAGTAAGTATCTCATTAGGTATTTTAACAATGAGTTATATACATAAAATTGTGTTTATTGAATTAAGAAACTCGAAACGATATATATAACAATTATCGTTATAACAACGTCTTACTAATTACATATCAATCATATTAAGATATTGTTACACTATGTTTAATCATGATAAATGATAAGTAAACATGTCATTATGTATATTAACAATGAACTACATATGTAAAACAAGACTACTAACTTAAGAATTTCGAAACGAGACATATATGTAACGATTATCGTTGTAACAACATTTAACTGTTTATATATCATACTAAGATATATTAATATATCATAATATCATGATAATGTAATAATTTAACATCTCTTTAGATATAATAAACAATGAGTTAACAACATTTAACAAGATCGTTAACCTAAAGGTTTCAAAACAACATTTACATGTAACGACTAACGATGACTTAACGACTCAGTTAAAATGTATATACATGTAGTGTTTTAATATATATTCATACACTTTTGAAAGACTTCAAGACACTTATCAAAATACTTCTACTTAACAAAAATGCTTACAATTACATCCTCGTTCAGTTTCATAAACAATTGTACTCGTATGAACCCGTATTTGTACTCGTACAATACACAACTTCTAAATGTATGTACTATTGGTATATACACTCCAATGATCAGCTCTTAGCAGCCCATGTGAGTCACCTAAAACATGTGGCAACCATCATTTGGCAACTAGCATGAAATATTGAAACAACCCAACCCGTATTTCATACGATAAATTTTTTTTTTTTTAAATAATACACATTTACGCGCCAATTAAATATGTATGCCATTCCACAAGTTCGATTTAAATGTACAACACTTTAAATGTTTACAAAAGGCACAAAGGCCATTAATTAAGTTTAATACAAGTTTGACCCACTACAAATGATAGTTTATAATCCAAACGACACTCAAGCATGGTTTGGGGCTAAACTACCCAAAACGTTAGGCCAACTTCAAAAGCTAACCCAAAAGCACCCCCTGTCAAAATAAGCGGGAAACAACTAATCCAACCGTATGCCCTTACCCGTGTCCAAGCCGGAACCTATAAAATGGTAAACAACGAGAGGGTAAGCAAGGCTTAGTGAGTGCAACAATTATACATACACATATATAACTTACTTACATGCAAACACTTACCAAATCCGCATACATACTAGTTACATAATTAGCATACCTTTCACATGTATAACGCTAAGTACCACGATAACAAGGCTAGTATAACAATAGCATATAACACAACAATACAATATGCTACAACACAAGTATAACGATGATGTTCACAACATCCATAGTACTCAAGATCTCAAGGCTAGCCCAACGAATGGTATCGTCAACATCGAACTTAAATCCCATTTGCCTATATTAATGTGGTATCGTCAACACCGAACTTTAAACCCACATATGAGGTTTCGTCAACAACGAACTTTAAACCCTCATCAACGTCACTATAATAATCGTATGACATCGTCAACATCGAACTTTAAGTCCATACGTATGAGGTATTGTCAACAACAAACTTTAAACCCTCAGCCACAACATAATATACTCTAGGGTATGGTATCGTCAACATCGAACTTTAACCCATACCCCACAAGCAAATAGATCATATACATGCATATATAATTATTCCACTCACCTTAACACTTCGGTGGTGATTTAAATGCTTCCGTATACCTCGAGCAAAGTACCTAATACATAGGTACACATTCAATACACAACTAATGGCATTTACCACATTACTTACACTTTGAGCATTTAATGACCCAATTCGCATTAAATGACTCAACCACACCCAAAACCGCCCTTAAATGGCCAAGACTCGACTTTAATCACTAAGGCTAGTGAATTAAAGTCTACTAACTTCAAGTAACACAAACGTAGGGTAATCCATACCCATTTCATCTAATTAGGTCAACTAGTACATTTTGACCCATTTTATATTACTTAGACTCACAATCAAGTCAAACTTACCCATTAACACTTCTTTCATTAATCTAAAAGTGCATTAGTGACTAACAACACCATTTGATACTTACAAACTCAAATCACAAGGTCAAAACCCTAGATTGTGGCTATTAGGGTTTCATTACAACATCATAACCCAAATTCACCCATGTTACCCTCAAATGGGTCATACAAATCTCTAGTAACCAAAACCCTAGTCATTAACCAATTAAAACTTTAAACATAAAGTTAGAACTTACCAAGACTTTCCTCTTGTAGCTATCAACAAGGAGAACAACTTTAATTCTTGCTCCTAGCTTTGATTCACAAATCTTCACCTTCAAATCTCAAGATTAAACTAAGTGGGTTTTGTGTTTTGGGAGAGAAATTGGAAAGAAAAGAGAAAAGGAAAAATGAAACAAATGGATAAGTGGTGGAAATTTAATGCTCCATCAGATCCACAAGTCAAATTACCAAATTGCCCCTAAAAATCTCTTAAAATGAGCTATGTCCGGAATCTGTCCAGCAGGATTGTCGACTACCTAAAACACATTTCGATTTTATTTAATTCGTACACTTAAATCCCGCTTCTTATATTCGCCTAACCCTCAACAATAGTCTCACAAGACTTAACGCCATCGCGACACATACATATACACGCTCACGCACGCATTCGTAAATATATATATACATATATATATATACACACACATATATTCACTAAATCATAAACTAACACTTTGGCTCATTTAATCACATAAACGAACACGTTATAAGCGTGCTAATAATTAAGTTTGTACCTTTAAACGCGCACGGGAAAACGGGGTGTTACAACTCTCCCCCACTTGAATCGGAGCGCGTCCTCGCGATCCAAGTCGCATGACAAGAGGGAAGATAAACCAACACAAACTCTTCGGGCTCCCAAGTAAACTCGGAACCCTTACTACGACGCCATTGAACTTTAAAAGTCCTAACCTCTTTATGTCTCAACCTTTTGACCTTCTCATCAAGTATGGCAATCGGTTCCTCGATATACTCTAACTTATTATTTAGCTCAATCTCGTCTAATGGCACCCAAGATGAATCATCCGCAAGACACTTACGGAGATGAGAAACATGAAATGTATTATGGATCCCCGCAAGCTCTTCAGGTAATTCCAAACGATACGCGACTTCACCAACACGAGCTAAAACTTTAAATGGTCCAATAAACCGAGGAGCTAACTTTCCTCATTTTCGAAATCGAATAATACCCTTCCATGGCGAAACCTTAAGCATCACCATGTCACATTCTTGAAATTCGATCATTCGTCTACGCTTGTCGGCATACAACTTTTGCCTATCTTGAGCCTTTTTCAAATGCTCTCGAATCATATCAATTTTGCTATTCGTCTCTAAGACCAAATCGGTACTCCCGATTTCCTTTTGTCCTACTTCACCCCAACAAATAGGGGTTCGACACCTACGCCCATAAAGCATCTCATTAGGTGGCATCCCAATACTAGTATGATAACTATTATTGTACGAGAATTCCACCAAAGGTAAGTGCTCATCCCAATTACCACCAAAATCGATAATACATGCCTGTAACATATACTCCAATGTTTGATTCGTACGTTAGGTTTGACTATCCGTTTGAGGATGATACGCTTGCTCAACTTCAATTGCGTACCCATATCTTCATGAAACTTTTCCCAAAACCGAGATGTAAAGCGAGTATCTCGATCCGAAATAATAGATATAGGAACACTTTGTCGAGAGATGACTTCCTTGATAAACAACTTAGCCAAGGTCTCCGACGATATCGCTTCCTTAATGGGAAGAAACAAAGCACTCTTCATCAGTCGATCAACTATAACCCAAATCGAATCAAACTGGGTTCTCTCCGTTTTAGGTCACTTTGTGATGAAATCCACGGTAATGTGCTCCCATTTCCATTTCGGGATTTCTAACGGTTGTAACTTACCATACGGCTTTTGGTGCTCTGCCTTAACTTGCAAACACGTGACGCATTGCTCAACATACTTCACAACATCACGTTTCATGCCCGGCCACCAATAATCTTTCCTTAAATCAAGATACATTTTTATCGCGCCCGGATGAATGGAATACTTTGACTTATGTGCTTCATCGAGTAGCACTTGTCGGTAATCACCCATCTTAGGCACCCACACTCTTCCTTGAAAAGACAACAAACCACGCGAGCCCATAGTAATGAACTCCGATTGTCCCACAATTCGCTCCGCATGCTTGTTGTGAACGTAAGCCTCTATTTGAATCACATCGAGTTTTTCAAGAAAATCGTTAGTAATAATCATACGTAACAATCCCAATCGTAACGCCGGGTGATGACTCTTTCGACTTAACGCATCAGCGACCACATTCGCCTTGCCCGGATGATAAAGTATTTCACAATCATAATCTTTCACCACATCCATCCACCTACGTTGACGATAATTCAAATCTCATTGATTAAAGAGATGTTTCAAACTCTTATGATCCGAATAAATCGTACTCTTGACACCATACAAGTAGTGGCGCCAAATTTTCAACGCATGTACCACTGCTGCCAACTCAAGATCATGAGTTGGATATCTCGTTTCGTGTTCCTTTAATTGTCGAGAGGTATAAGAAATGACTTTACCTCTTTGCATTAGAACACACCCGAGCCCATTTAACGAAGCATCACAATAGACCGTCATGTCTTCCACTCCTTCCGGCAACACTAACACCGGAGCTTGACACAACTTCTCTTTTAACAGTTTAAAAGCAATTTCTTGCTTGTTCTCCCAATTAAACCTCGCGTTCTTCCTCGTTAATTTCGTCAACGAAGAAGCGATCTTAGAAAAGTCTTGGATAAACCAACGATAATAACCGGCCAATCCGAGAAAACTTCTGATTTCCGTAGGCGTAGTCGGTTGTCTCCAACTCTTAACCGTCTCTATCTTCCCCGGATCTACTTGAATACCGTCTTTGTTCACAATATGGCCAAGGAATTGAACTTCTCTTAGCCAAAATTCACATTTGGAGAATTTAACATACAACTTCTCCCTTCGTAACGTCTTCAATACTTCCCGCAAATGACGTTCATGTTCATTCATACTCTTTGAGTAGACTAGTATGTCGTGAATGAACACAATCATCGACTTGTCCAACATAGGTTGGCACACTCGGTTCATAAGATCCATGAATGCCGCCGGTGCATTCGTAAGACCAAAAGGCATTACTACAAACTCAAAATGCCCATAACACGTTCGAAAAACCGTTTTCTCAATATCTTCCTCACGGACCCGCATTTGGTGGTATCCGGACCGTAGGTCAATCTTTGAGAAATACGTCACACCTTGGAGTTGATCAAACAAATCATCAATCCGAGGCAATGGATAACGATTCTTAATCATCACCTTATTCAACTCCCAATAATCGATGCACATCCGCATACTACCATCCTTCTTTTTCACGAATAAAACCGGAGCGCCCCATGGCGAAGCACTTGGTCGAATAAAACCCTTCTCAAGCAACTCTTGGGTTTGATTTAACAACTCTTGCATTTCTGTTGGTGCTAAACGATAAGGAGTTTTAGCAATGGGAGTAGCCCCCGGAACCAACACAATGCGAAATTCAACTTGTCTTTCCGCCGGAACACCCGGTAACTCGTCCGGAAAAACGTCTTGGAATTCACTAACCACCGGAATTTCACGAATGGGTGGTGGCTCATCACGAGTATCAACAACATGGGCAAGAAAAGCCATGCCACCACTAACAAGAAAACGACGTGCCCGTGCAAAAGAACATATTGGCACAAGTCTTCTTCGTTTATCGCCGTGAATAATTAACTCTCCCCCACTTGGGGTCTTCACACGGATAAATTTCTCATGGCATGCAATATCGGCTCTATTTCGATCGAGCCAATCCATACCAACAACGATATCAAAGTCGCCCAAAGTCATCGGGATAAGATCAATTTTAAAGTTCTCGGCACCAAACACAACATCATAATTTTTACACACATCAACCACTAGCACCGTCTTGCTGTCCGCTATTTCGACTTCTACCGGATGACTTAACTTTGCTAACGGTCTATCAAGTTTAGGCACAAATTTTGGAGACACAAACGACATATTTGCACCGCTATCAAAAAGAATCCTTGCCGGATTAGAATTAACCAAGAAAGTACCTGAGACAACTTCGCTAGATTGCTTGGCTTCATCGTTAGTCATCAAATAGTTTCGCCCTCGAGCCGTACCCACCACCTTCTCTAGCCTTTTAACATTATCGTTGTTCAAATCGGGACACTCTGACTTTCGGTGTCCTTCTTTGTTGCAATTAAAACAAGTGAGCTTGTTTGTTGAAGATGGCTTCGGACAATCTCGAGCCATATGTCCACGTACCCCACAATTGTAGCATGTAGGGACAAAGTTCCCAAAACCACCGGTAGCGCCCTTCTTCACACTATTGACACTTTCAGAACCCTTCTTGTTCTTGTTCTTCTTGTTTGAAAAGTTAGAATGACTAGAACCTTCAAACTTTCTTTTGGAAAAAATGAAATCACTCTTTCTTGGAACCTACGGCTCAAAACCCCGAGTCAATTCAAATAACTCCTCAAAAGACTTAGCCATACCCCGACTAATCTTACCCTTGAACTCATCATTCAAAGTGCTGTATAAATCCTTCATTAGCTTGTGATCATCACCCACATATTCCGGGCAAAAACAGGTCTTTGCCAAGAATGTAGACTTGAGAGTAACCAAGTCCATTAACCCTTGTTGCAAATTGTGCAACTCGTCCCGGATTCTATCAAGATCGGAAGAAGTTCGGTATTCTTGGAAAAATTCCTTCTTAAACTCATCCTGTGTCAAGCTCATGCATTGCTCTTCACCATATAAATTGATTTTATCGTCCCACCACAATTTTCCTTCTTCACATAACATGCTAGACCCATACCTCGTCTTCTTCTCGGGAGGACACTCTGCGGTACGGAACGCCCCCTCGATATCGGAAATCCAACAAGTGCTTTTCAATGGATCCCTCACCCCATTAAACATCAGAGGTTGAGTATCTTTAAAGTTTTTGTAGTGGAAGTCCCGCCTTCCTTCACCTCCTTCACCACGAGGATAAATGTTTCTAGCGTCAAGAGCCTCATCGACAGTGGCCTTCATTCGTTCATTAATTAGATCGGTTATCTGCTCGTCAACCGATTCCTTGAAAACTTTTCTCACGCTAACAAGAAAATCCTCCTTGTAGTTCTTCAAGATGGCCTCAACTTTGGCCGTGAATTCGGGGTCCTCGCTTGTACCACTGATATCGTTATCGTGTCCGTTTCTCGTCTTCATTCTATAAAACGGAAAAGGTTAAACCATGAACGAAAGGCATAACACGTAAGTATATACATGCGCACCACACTACTCCATCTTGCTCAACAATCGTCGTACATTACTCGTTTGACACGATTTGCACCCGTAACAACGGTAGCTAATCGTTGTTACGCGAGCACGTCGCATTAACTTGCTAGTACAACGTCCTTCTTGCTTGATGATTGATAAACACAACACAAAACAATTAGCACAAGGTTAGTTCACATAAACCCAAGTACTAACAAATTCCGATTAGACCTAAAGTCCTACAAGTCCCGCATAAAGCGCTCACACAATAAAGTCTAAGTCTAGGCACCTATCTCGAGTCGCCTAAATCCCTTAGACCATGCTCTGATACCACTTGAAACAACCCAACCCGTATTCCATACGATAAATTTTTTTTTTTAAAATAATACACATTTACGCGCCAATTAAATATGTATGCCATTCCACAAGTTCCATTTAAACGTACAACAATTTAAATGTTTACAAAAGGCACGAAGGCCATTAATTAAGTTTAATACAAGTTTGACCCACTACAAATGATAGTTTATAATCCAAACGACACTCGAGCATGGTTTGGGGCTAAACTACCCAAAACGTTAGGCCAACTTCAAAAGCTAACCCAAAAGCACCCCCTGTCAAAATAAGCGGGAGACAACTAATCCAAAGTTATGCCCTTACCCTTGTCCAAGCCGGAACCTATAAAATGGTAAACAACGAGAGGGTAAGCAAGGCTTAGTGAGTGCAACAATTATACATACACATATATAACTTACTTACATGCAAACACTTACCAAATCCGCATACATACTAGTTACATAATTAGCATACCTTTCACATGTATAACGCTAAGTACCACGATAACAAGGCTAGTGTAACAATAACATATAACACAACAATACAATATGTTCACAACATCCATAGTACTCAAGATCTCAAGGCTAGCCCAACGAATGGTATCGTCAACATCGAACTTAAATCCCATTCGCCTATATTAATGTGGTATCGTCAACACCGAACTTTAAATCGACATATGAGGTATCGTCAACAATGAACTTTAAACCCTCATCAACGTCACTATAATAATCGTATGGCATCGTCAACATCGAACTTTAAGTCCATACGTATGAGGTATCGTCAACAACGAACTTTAAACCCTCATCCACAACATAATATACTCTAGGGTATGGTATCGTCAACATCGAACTTTAACCCATACCCCACAAGCAAATAAATTATATACATGCATATATAATTATTCCACTCACCTTAACACTTCGGTGGTGATTTAAATGCTTCCGTATACCTCGAGCAAAGTACCTAATACATAGTTACACATTCAATACACAACTAATGGAATTTACCACATTAGTTACACTTTGAGCATTTAATGACCCAATTCGCATTAAATGACTCAACCACACCCAAAACCACCCTTAAATGGCCAAGACTCGACTTTAATCACTAAGGCTAGTGAATTAAAGTCTACTAACTTCAATTAACACAAACGTAGGGTAATCCATACCCATTTCATCTAATTAGGTCAACTAGTACATTTTGACCCATTTTATATTACTTAGACTCACAATCAAGTCAAACTTACCCATTAACACTTCTTTCATTAATCTAAAAGTGCATTAGTGACTAACAACACCATTTGACACTTACAAACTCAAATCACAAGGTCAAAGCCCTAGATTGTGGCTATTAGGGTTTCATTACAACATCATAAACCAAATTCACCCATTTTACCCTCAAATGGGTCATACAAATCTCTAGTAACCAAAACCCTAGTCATTAACTAATTAAAACTTAAAATATAAAGTTAGAACTTACCAAGACTTTCCTCTTGTAGCTATCGACAAGGAGAACAACTTTAATTCTTGCTCCTAGGTTTGATTCACAAATCTTCACCTTCAAATCTCAAGATTAAACTAAGTGGGTTTTGTGTTTTGGGAGAGAAATTGGAAAGAAAAGAGAAAAGGAAAAATGAAACAAATGGATAAGTGGTGGAGATTTAATGCTCCATCAGATCCACAAGTCAAATTACCAAATTTCCCCTAAAAATATCTTAAAATGAGCTAAGTCCGGAATCTGTCCAGCAAGATTGTCGCGGCACGACCAAATTCTCGCGAGGCGGCAGGAAAACAGACCCTTCTTAACTCAACTTCTGATCCAGATTTCCTTTGTATGTCGCGTCGCGGCCCAGATCGCCGTGGCGCGGTATTAGCCTATGCCTGAATAGTTCGACTACCTAAAACCCATTTCGATTTTATTTAATTCGTACACTTAAATCCCGCTTCCTATATTCGCCTAACCCTCAACAATAGTATCACAAGACTTAACGCCATCGCGACACATACATATACACGCTCACGCACGCATTCATAAATATATATATATATATATATATATATATATATATATATATATATATATATATATATATATATATATATATATATATATATATATGTATATATATATATATATATATATATATATGTATATATATATATATATATATATATATATATATATACACACACACACACATATATGCACTACCTCATAAACTAACACTTTGGCTCATTTAATCACATAAACGAACACGTTATAAGCATGCTAATAATTAAGTTTGTACCTTTAAACGCGCACGGTAAAACGGGGTGTTACAAATATCACATAAAATTGCAAAAATATTAGTAATCATTCATGACTTATTTACATGTAAACAAAATTACACATCTTTTATATCTAATCCATATACCAACGACCAAAAACACCTATAAACACTTTTATTTTTCAATTTTCTTCATTTAATTGATCTCTCTCAAGTTCTATCTTCAAGTTCTAAGTGTTCTTCATAAATTCTATAAGTTCTAGTTTCATAAAATCAAGAATACTTCCAAGTTTGCTAGCTTACTTTCAATCTTGTAAAGTGATCATCCAACCTCAAGAAATCTTTCTTATTTACAGTAAGATATCTATCTAATACAAGGTAATACTCATATTCAAACTTTGATTCAATTTCTATAACTATAACTATCTTAATTCGAGTGATAATCTTACTTGAACTTGTTTTCGTGTTATGATTCTACTTCAAGAACTTTCAAGCCATCCAAGATCCTTTGAAGCTAGATCATTTCTTGTCACTTCCAGTAGGTTTACCTACTAAACTTGAGGTAGTAATGATGTTCATAACATCATTCGATTCATACATATAAAACTATCTTATTCAAAGATTTGAACATGTAATCACTAGAACATAGTTTAGTTAATTCTAAACTTGTTCGCAAACAAAAGTTAATCCTTCTAACTTGACTTTTAAAATCAAATAAACACATGTTTTATATCTATATGATATTCTAACTTAATGATTTAAAACCGTAAAACACTAAAAACACCGTAAAACCGAATATACGCCGTCGTAGTAACACCGCGGGCTATTTTGGGTTAGTTAATTAAAAACTATGATAAACTTTGATTTAAAAGTTGTTCTTCTGGAAAAATGATTTTTCTTATGAACATGAAAATATATCCAAAAATTATAGTTAAACTCAAAGTGGAAGTATGTTTTCCAAAATGGTCATCTACACGTCGTTCTTTCGACTGAAATGACTACCTTTACAAAAATGACCTGTAACTTATTTTTCCGACTATAAACATATAATTTTTATGTTTAGATTCATAAAATAGAGTTCAATATGAAACCATAGCAATTTGATTCACTCAAATCGGATTTAAAACGAAGAAGTTATGGGTAAAACAAGATTGGATATTTTTTGATTGTTGTAGCAACGAGAAATATTGTAACAATTCTATACAAATCATATCCTAACTAACTTATATTATATTATACATTTATTCTAATGTAATCTTGGGATACCATAGACACGTATGCAAATATTTTGACAAATCATATCGACCCATGTATATATATTATTTGGAACAACCATAGATACTCTATATGCAGTAATGTGGAGTTAGCTATACAGGGTTGAGGTTGATTCCAAAAATATATATACTTTGAGTTGTGATCTAGCTTGAGACGTGTATACACTGGGTCGTGGATTGATTCAAGATAATATATATATCAATTTATTTCTGTACATCTAACTATGAACAACTAGTTGTAGGTTACTAACGAGGACAGCTGACTTAATAAACTTAAAATATCAAAATGTATTAAAAGTGTTGTAAATATATTTTGAACATACTTTGATATATATGTACATATTTGTTATAGGTTCGTGAATCGACCAGTGGCCAAGTCTTACTTCTCAACGAAGCAAAAATCTGTGAAAGTGAGTTATAGTCCCACTTTTAAAATCTAATATTTTGGGATGAGAATACATGCAGTTTTATAAATGTTTTACGAAATAGACACAAGTAATTGAAACTACATTATATGGGTGAATGATCGAAGCCGAATATGCCCTTTTTTCTTGGTAACCTAAGAATTAGTAAACCAGTCTACTAATTGACGCGAATCCTAAAGATAGATCTATTGGGCCTAACTAACCCAATCCAAAGTACCAGATGCTTTAGTACTTCGAATTCATTTTTATCATGTAATGACCCGCACTTTTTCGATCGTTCTATACTTATAAGATTAATATTTACATAAATTAAACCTTACCAACATGATAAGCAATCCAAATTGTTGAGATTTATGTTTTTGAAAAGAGTTTTACACAACGTTTGACCGTCTAGTTTGACCGATGATATCACGAACTATATAACATATGATAATTATACGTTTGTGTATATATATGTATGTATACATATTTAACATGATCTAAGAATGTTTTAATACCTCATTTTGTATTAATAACAATAAGTTATAAGTATATTTTGAAACTACTAACTTAAGTTTTCAAAACAATAACCATACGTAACGTTTTTTGATATAAATACTTATGACCTATAATGTTTATACATATATCGTATATATAATGTATTTAATCACTTTTTAAGGACTTAAATACATAAAACAATATAAGTATATTCACAAAAGATAGCTATATTTGAATTCTCATTCCATTTTTCACAAGATTTCTATACGTATATCTACGGTATATGTACTCGTATCATACCTAGCTTCTATACGTATTTACTATTGGTATATACACATCAAATCACCACCAACCAGCCCTTGTTCATGCCCTAGGTATAAGGTAATTGAATTTGGAGGATAGCTTGACTAATTACATAAAATTACAACTTGAAATTTTGTCCATGTCTACCCTTGATTCAAGTTTTTAAGGAGTATCCAAGGATCATCATTTTGATTCATTTTACTTCAACTTTCTAGCCAAAACACACACATACTTAGAAGCCTTAAAACCCTTAATCAATTCAGAAAAGTTACCATGAAGATCTAGCTTCAAAAACATCACTTAATCACCATAAGAAAACCCTTACAAAAACACTTCAAGAATCCTTCCAAGAACACAAGTTTACTTCCAATTTTTCATTCAACTCCATCACTCTTTTGGTTCTAGGTTTTTACTCCTCTTTTACAGCAATCTTGTCCAAGTAACTTGAGGTAGTAACTTTGTTCATAACCTTATTCGATTCATATATATTAGCTATCTTATTTTATGGTATAAAATTTTAACAACAAGAACATAGTTTGAATGTTTTCAAACTTGTTTGCAAACTAAATAGATCCTTCTAACTTAACTTTTAAAATACTTCAAGACCTGTAATATATCATAAATATATTCTAATTTAACAAGGCATAACTTGGTTTTTCAAAGAACACCTTAAAAACTGTTTTTACGACGTCGGAGTGCAACCGGGGGCTGTTTTGGGTTGGATAATTAAAAACTATCTTGAAACCTGAATTGGAGGTTTATTTTCTGGAGAAAATGATATTTACTATGAATATGATAACACATAAAAATTTCATGATTTAACTCAAAGTATAAGTATTTTTAGAAAAATAATCATTTAAGGTTGTTTACATGATGGAAAATGATTAACTTCATAAGTTTCACCAAAGTTTGACCTATGACCTGTGATGTCGAATACAAACTAAGATATTTACAGTTCATATTCTTAAAGAAGGACTCGATCCAAGGAAGTGGCAAGTTGAACCAACGAAAACGGAGTTGTAACGAAGAAACTATGACCAAAACAAAATCGGATATCCAAGACTAGTTTAGCCACGAAAATAATTGGAGAAAAATTAAATAAATCACATCTTTTTAAAATAACATGATATTTTATATATATGTACTCATAATTTAATTTTATATATTTCAGGATCACCCGTAAACAATACGAGAAGATTAATCATAAGATCCCATGATTGTACGCAACACGTCATTTGACAACACCGGTACTTTATGTACGCAACACGTCATTTGACAACACCGGTACCGTGGGTCAAGATTAATCCCGACCAATACGAATACGATGGGGGTTTTATTTATTTCGATGGAGGTTTTATTTAATTATTAAAACACCTAAAAATGAACCATTAAAATTAAATTACTAACTACGGACTAAGAAGACATAAAAAGTATTATAAGTATATATATGTGACGATTGTTTAAAATAAAAATATATTGATATATTATATATGGATAGGTTCGTGATATCAACTGGAGACCAAGTTAAAATATATATCTTCAAGGCAAAAGTGAGTATATAGTCCCACTTTTAAACTCTAAGTATTTCGGGATGAGAATACATGTATTTTATGTTTTACGTTATGGACACAAGTAACTGAAAAATATATTCTACGTTGAGTTGTACCACTGGCATACTTCCCTCTAGCTTGATAACTATTATTTACAGCGGTATTGTAAACGCGAATCCTGTTGATAGATCTATCGGGCCTGACAACCCCAACCGGACTGGACGACCAGTATTCAACGGTTGCACAGTACTTCATTTCGTAACTACACTTGGTACGGTGTAGTAAGATTTCATAATAAAGGGAATATGCGACGTGATTAAATGTTAAGTATGGTTACCAAGTGCTCAAACACTTAGAATATTTTTATTAAAATGTTTACATATGAAATCTTGTGGTCTATATTTATATCGCTGCCGGCATTAAACCTATATCTCACCAACTTTATGTTGACGTTTTAAACATGTCTATTCTCAGGTGATAACTAAAAGCTTCCGCTGCAACATGTTGAATTTAAGCAAGATCTTGAGTATGCATATTTGTGTCAAAAATAAAACTACATATCGGAGGATTTGTAATGTAAAATATGTTGGAAATCGTATTGTTATCATCACATGTAAAGTTTGTAAGTCTAAGATTATCGCTAAACGATAATCATCTTTATATTGTCTAAAGCTTGTATTAAAATAAGAGTTATGGTTTGTAATGTAAAATAAATGCAGTTGTTCTTTTAAAAATGTCGCATATAGAGGTCAATAACTCGCAATGAAATCATACGTTATCTAACTCGTTCTTATGGTTAAGGACGGGTTATGACATGTGGTATCAGAGCGGTGGTCTTAGCGAACCAGGTTTGCATTAGTGTGTCTAACTGATAAGTCGTTAGGATACATTAGTAAGTCTGGACTTTGACCGGGTCTGATTTAAAAACCATTGCTTATCATTGTTGGTTAAAATTTATATGTAAATATTATGTAGTACTAATGTGTTAGTTGTTGTGTGATAGATGTCGGGCTCAAAACTTGTTATCACATTCAGCGACTCCAAACCAGAATATTCAGATGGTGTTCCAGTCATTAACCTATCCGATGATGAAAATAATATCTTTGGGGAAGACTCACAAATTCCGGATGAACCGACTATAGAGAACCCGGAAAGTGAACCCGAGGAGGAAAGTGAACCCGAGGAGGAAAGTGAACCCGAGGAGGAAAGTGAAACCGAGGAAGAAATACAGGAAATTACAAAAGACAAGTTCGAACTAGGAAAGAAACGAAAGGCTAATGAATTAGAAAATTCAAATCCCGAGTTTAGTGAGGATGATGTGGCACCAACTCCACTAGACACTACCACCCCTATTCCCGCTATTCCTATTCGTTCTATCCCGGCATCCAGTTCTTCAGCCCCACAGCCAAAATATAGGAAGACAGCTAGGATAAGCGTTAAGCGATTCTTTGAACCTAAACGTCCTAGAAAATAGACCAAACGATGCGCTGCCGTATTAAACCATGGGATCATATAATGTTTTGTATAATATTATTAGTGTGGTTTGCTTAATGTTCAATGTAAGATAAGCATATGTAAAATAATGAAGTATGAAATGCAATAATTTTCCATGGTTAAGTATTATTTAGATGGTAGTAATTGGTTCTGTACTAAGCTATTAAGTATGGACATTAACGGGTAGGTACTACCCTAGATATAATTATAAAATGCTAATAAGAAGAAAAGGCTTTTATAATAATACCTGGTTCATATTATTAATAAGCTATAATGTACTGTAAATATACACTACATCTATAATATTCCATGTGAATAATTATTTTCTTTTCATTCTTATAGAAGAATATGGCGCGATTGAATCGAATGACGGAACAAGAAGTAGAGGAATTCATCAACCAGCGAGTGAACGATAGAATGTTATGGGTCGAGGCTGCAAGAGCTGCTGCAGTTAACCTAAATCCTCGCGTAGGATGCACCTACAAGACTTTTCAAGCTTGCAAGCCCTCATCATTCAGTGGAACAGAAGGACCGATCGGTTTAACCCGGTGGATAGAAAAGATGGAGACTGTGTTTAAAATCAGTGGTTGTGTTGAAAAGGACATGACCAAGTATGCATCGTGCACTTTACAAGATAGTGCACTCACGTGGTGGAAAAATTTTGTGAAGGCTGTAGGAGGAGATGTAGCTTATGATACTCCATGGGAAGAATTCAAAACAATGTTAATCAACGAATATTGTCCAAGGAACGAGGTTAGGAAGTTGGAAGATGAATTACGAAGTCTGAAGGTTATTGGTACTGAAATCACCAACTACAATCAGCGATTCATGGAATTAGTTTTGCTATGTCCTGAATTGGTTCCAACCGAAGAACGGAAGATTGAAATGTACAAAGATGGTTTGCCCAAAAAGGTCAAGGCAAATGTTACAGCATCGAAACCTAAGACAATTCATGAAGCTATAACCATGGCAAACGAGCTAATGGATCAGGTCATCATGGATAAGAAAGTATCCAATACTGATGTGAGGGTATCAGGTAACAAAAGAAAGTGGAATGGAAATTATGGTCGAGGTAACCAACAACAATCTTTTAAGAAACAAGAAATCACGCAAGGTGCGGGTAGTGGTTTAAGCTTTGGTTACAAAGGACAAAATCCTTTATGCAACCGATGCCACAAACATCACTCTGGTTACTGTAATATGGTATGCAACAAATGTAATCGAAAGGGTCATCTTGTTGAAGATTGTAGGGCTCTCGTTACAAATACAAACGGTACCAAGACTCCTGCCACCAATGCAAATAGAACTGCCTTGGCCACTGTTACTTGTTATGGGTGTGGGAAACAGGGTCATTATAAGAGCCAGTGTCCGAATCCAGAGAAGAATAATGGATCTGCACGTGGAAGAGCATTTGTTATTAATGCTAGAGAGGCGTGTGAAGACCCGGAGCTTGTTATGGGTACGTTTACCATTAATAACTTATCCGCATCTATTATATTTAATACTGGGGCCGATAGAAGTTACGTGAGTAGAGACTTTTACGTTAAATTGAATTGTTCATCATTACCTCTAGATACTAAGTACATGATTGAGTTAGCTAATGGTAAACTAATTAAAGCCGATAAAATTTGCCGTGATTGTAAAATAAATTTAGCCGGAGAAACATTTAAGATTGATTTGATACCCGTAGAATTAGGAAGTTTTGATGTAATAGTTGGCATGGACTGGATCTCCAAAATAGGATCTGAAGTTGTGTGCGCCAAGAAGGCAATTCGCATTCCTCGTAAGGATAAAACGCCAGTAATGATTTATGGAGAGAAGGGTAACTTGTAAGACCCGAATATTTATCTTGCTTGTTTGTGTATTAAGACGTTTGGGATTGGGTTTCGCGGATTATTTATATAAAGTTTAAAATGCAAAAGAATCTGTTTCAGTTAGGTCGCGCGCCGCGCGGGGATTCGGCGCGCCGCGCCGTTTGCTGCTGACAGAATCCCTTGTTTTCTTAATTGGTTTAAATGAAGGGCAAATGGGTAATTTCACTTGAGGCCGGATTTGTGAGGCTTATGAGCTAGTTTGGATCAGTTTTGGATCCCATTCACATCCACTCATCATCTTCATCCATTTTTGAGAGAGAGTAAGAGTTTAGAGAGAGATTGGAGGTTTTGGTGAGGAAGAAGCTCGAATCGTTCAAAGTCTCGGGTTTTAAAGTTGTTCCCTTCGTTCTCGGCTACACGGTGATAGTATTGGTAAGCTCAAACTCCGAATTTCATTCTTGTGACTTGATATTCAATTTAGGGTTTTGAGTTAATTTGTTGAGTAACCCACTTAGGTGATGAACTGGGTTTATGGTGACTAGTTATTCTTGTCACTTGGCGGGTTTTGGGTTGGATGACGGTTTGGCCTTGATTAGGCTTTGATTATGAGTTTAATCACTTGGATTAGTGATTATGGAAGTGTTGAAACCTATTTAGGGTTATTTGATTGACTAACTTTGACTTTGGGTCAAATTAGGGTTTGGTGGTGATTATGACCCATTTGGTGACTTAATGAGGTTTATGAACTTAAAATGGATTAAGTTGGAATATTAAACCGTGTTAAATGTGTTTTGGTGTCAAAACTTATAAAGGACGAGATTTTGACCTTTATGGGTCAAAATTAGGGTTTAAGTGTCTAAATGGGTATGACACGTGTTTGACACTTGAGTTCGGGTTTAATTGGCTTATTAGGACCATTCTCATTTGTGTTAGTGATTATTGGTTAGTTCGGGCACGGTTTGTGCTTGGAAGTGCAATTGGGTCGAAATTGCACTAAGTGTTGAATTGGGTTGGTTTGTAAATCCATCCTAATTGTATTGTTGTAATTGTGATAATGGAATAGGTATTTTCCATTGGCGAGTTGCGGATTACTTGGAAGCTTTCTTCAAGACTTCAAGGTGAGTGATATTATCCTATGTACATATGTATGTGTAGGATGGGTGCGGGTCGGGTGAAGTGATTCTCGGCTATAGAGCTCACTTCACATGTAGGTGGACTTGATGGACTTTTGTATAAGTCCAATTGGCACGGTTGTGCGTTTTGGTTGACCATCTTTGGCGAAGTACACGTTCGTGTGTACATTATCACACGTGATTGTGATTTGGATGTTGTGGCCCCGATGTGGTGGATTATATAATCCCGTGACCGTGGGTTTGAGTTGGAGAAGTGAATCGCGTGTGGTTTCGGATTCACGATGACGCGTGTGGTTTCGGTCATCTTATCAAATGAATCTCGTGTAGTTCGGATTCATGGTGACTCGTGTAGTTCGGTCATCCTATTGAGGTAGTAATCTCGTGTGGTTTCGGATTACTAAGGCTCGTGTAGTTCGGCCAACCTCGATGTTGTGAAGATAGTAATCTCGTGTGGTTTCGGATTACTAAGGCTCGTGTAGTTCGGCCAATCTTCATTGTGGCATTTGGTTCTCGGTATTGGGTTAAGGTGTTAACCTTGTTCGTTTATATTGTTATATATATTAATGTATTGTTGTGTTGTAGCTAACCCTCCGGGTGTAGCCATTTGGAGATGTTCACTTTGTCGTTGGTGGACTCATATTTGTTGTTGTACCTTTAGCTTGATGCTTAGAGATTGTACGGTATGCTTAGTGTAGTTGCTTTATATTTGGATGCTACGGTATGCGGTATTTGTTTGTGTGGCGTATTCATTTTATACATATATATGTATGTAGTATATTATCATTCACTAAGCGTTAGCTTACCCTCTCGTTGTTGACTCTTTTTATAGATTGCATGCGGATGGTGGCTCGGGTAAGCGCGAGGATTTGAGGAATTGCATAGTTTGCGTAGAAGGCTTGCTTTTGGATTTATTAGGATTGGGTAGTGTATCCCCAATCGCCATGCTCGGCTTTGTTCTGTATTAAGAGTCTTATGGTTTAAAATTGTATTTTTATACTTAAGGGGTAATTTGGGCACGTGTGGGCCCCACTTTGTAAAACTCGCTCAAACCTTAGTTATGTGCTAGTTTTACATATATTAATGTACGGTTAAAATCGTTTTGGCTAAATGTGTCGGGAACTAGTCAAACATTTTCGTTAAATTGACTTCCGGGGACAGCGGGCTGTCCAGGTGATTTGGCGCGCCGCGCGCCCACCTGGCGCGCCGCGCGGATGAACTGCACCAGAAATTTTTTTTTTTGTTGTAAAATTTAACGGGAATTGTCGTGGTTTGGTTTGGGTTGTTACAAGTGGTATCAGAGCATGGTCTAAGGGATTTAGGTGACTTGAGATAGGTGCCTAGACTTAGACTTTTGTGTGTGCTTAAATTGTTGCGGGACTTGTAGGATTACGGGTCGGAATGGGTTTGGTTAGTGCCTTGGCTATAGGTTGACTAACGTTTATATTAGTAATGCGGATATTATTAATATGTTGTTGTGTTGTGATAATAATACTCGCGTGTGTTTGTACCGCGTAGAATTTTGGTTGTGTTTGTTTATATCATCGAGCGAGGCGGTCGTTGTACTAACAAGTCGATGCGGCGTGTGTGCGTAATAAGAACTTGCAGACCTTATTACGGGTGCAAATCGTGTCTAACGAGTGATGTACGACGAGTGCTTAGCAAGATGGGTCGGGGTTGTGCGTGTTTACTTATACGTTCGTGATCTAATCGCTTTGCATTCCTTAGAATGGCGACGGGAAGTGGGATCGATACGAACAACGCGGAGGTTAACGCTAGAGTTGCGGCCGCCGTTGCGGAGCAAATGGGTGCGTTGGAAGAAAGAATGGAAAGGAAGTATTCCGAACTTCAAAGTAGTGGTGAAATGGAGCGTTATCTTAAGAGCTTCATGAGGACTAAACCCCCGATGTATGACGGGAAACCGGATCCTTTGGTGAGCACAACATGGATTTCGGATGTCGAAGGGTGTTTTCGTACTATTGATTGCCCTCCCGAGAGGAAGACAAGACTCGCTACGAGTTTGTTGCGGGGTAGGGCAAGGGATTGGTTGGATGGTAAGATTGATCTTGTCGGTGGTGAGACGTTTATGGCCTTATCATGGGACGAGTTTAAGGAAGAATTCTTTGAGGAGTTCCGGACTTCGGCCGATTTGTGGGAATTGCGTAATGAGTTGCGAAATTTGCGACAAGGATCTATGGATTTGAGTACTCTTAAGACGACCTTTATGGCGAAGGCTCGTTTTTGTCCGGAGTATTTGGGAAATGATCGTTTGTTAATGGGGGATTTCTATCGGACCTTGAATGATGACTTGAAGGGTAAGATTAGTCGGGGTCAAGCGAAATCGTTTTCGGAATTATTCGACTTGGCTAGAGGTTTCGAGTCGTATTCACGATCGAAGAGGGGTGAATCTTCAAGTGAGAGAAGAGTTGTTTCTTATGGTGCTCCGAGTAAGAGGACTAAGGGTCCGAGTGTGAGCACGGGTGGTACGCGAACGGGTATATCGGATTCTAGTGCGGCTAGGTGTTACAATTGTGGCGTAAGGGGTCACAAGTCTTGGGAATGTTCGGTACCAAAGGGTGGTAGTATGGTGTGCTTCAATTGCCAAAAGGAAGGACATCGTAAGTCGGAATGTCCCAAGTTAGCGGGGACGGGTGCGGCGAGGAGACGTTAAGGTACGCTTCATTTTAATAAATAGGTCTTTTGATTATTTATAAAATGCCGGTTGAGTTTGAGTTGTATGCCTTTGTTGTGCATGTTATGCTATGGGTGACGTTCCTAATGGAAGTACCCTAAGGTGATGTTTGATTGTCGGGCGAAGGGCGTAAGACTTGGTGCAACCAAGCATTCCTTAGTATTTGGGGTATGTTTCTACCAAGCCACGGAAATGGTTTTGGTGTTCGATTGTTAAGCGCGTGTTCGCTTGTGTGTTGAAGTTGATGAACCACGAGGTTCGTCGGGTGATTGGAACCTTTGAGATCGAGTGTTTAAAATCTCGATGTGTGTTGGTAATGGAGTCTTTATGACGCGACATTAGGTGCCTCTTTTATACCTACTAGCGTGGTGTCGACTCCGATTGTGTTGTAGTTACATTGTACTTAGGGTACCGGGAGGAACCCTTAAGTACACGAGTGACTCGGTGAAATTGACAACTATAGTAATTGGATGATTGCGAGGGTGTAGTTTGTGTAATGCGTGGTACACTTTTCGTTCGAAATGTTTAAGGATTGTTTGAAATCCTTCGTATGCTCAAGGTTGGAGCAAGGTGTAGTGATGGGTCGTGTGTACCCAATCGTTGGTAAAGTCTACCTTTGGTAGCATTGTACGGTTGTACGAGTGAGATATAGGAACGTGGTTCCAAGAGGGGGAGTCGCATTTCCGCACGAGGAAGTTTTAGTGTGATATTTCGGATGATGTTTTTGGTAGATCCGGAAATTTCGTCGAGACCTAGTTTGGTCAACTTGTGGTAGAGTACAATTTTGGTTAAAATGTACTTATGATATTGGATTGGAATTACCACTGAGGTGGTAATGTGGTAAATCTCGTTGAGAGATAATGGACGTGTTTAGTGAGCAAGGTGAAATCCTTCGGTTAAGGGAGGTGTGTGTCGGATTCTCTGTTGGGGAATCATTGTTTGGTACCTATGTTTGATATAGGTGGTTCTTGCTCGATTGTGGGGATGGTTAGTGGTATCCGTTAGGATTCACTATAGTGCAGCAGGGCGCGATGTTGCACTACTCGTTGTTTGAGGCCGAAAGTGCGTATGTGATCGATGAAGCATGATCTTTAGGGTCCGCTGACTTCATCGTGGTATTGATGATTAATGAAGCATGATCTTCGGGTCCGCTGACTTCATTATGGTATGGTTGATTGATGAAGCATGATCTTTAGGGTCCGCTGACTTCATCATGGGAGTACGTGATCGGTGAAGCATGATCTTCGGGTCCGCTGACTTCATCCGGTGTTGAGATTGGTGAAGCATGATCTTCGGGTCCGCTGACTTCATCATGGTTGTGAATCGCGTGTGTTTTCGGATTCACGATGACGCGTGTGGTTTCGGTCATCTTATCAAATGAATCTCGTGTAGTTCGGATTCATGGTGACTCGTGTAGTTCGGTCATCTTATTGAGGTAGTAATCTCGTGTGGTTTCGGATTACTAAGGCTCGTGTAGTTCGGCCAACCTCGATGTTGTGGAAGTGAATCTCGTGTAGTTCGGATTCACAAATGACTCGTGTGGTTTCGGTCATTGTATTGAGGAGTGAGTCTCGTGTAGTTCGGATTCACAAATGACTCGTGTAGTTCGGTCATTCCTCCGGGATAGTGACTCTCGTGTAGTTCGGATTCACTATGGCGCGTGTAGTTCGGCCATTCCCGATTGTTGTTGTGGTGAAGGTAGTGAGTCGCGTGTAGTTCGGATTCACTAAGGCGCGTGTGTTTTCGGCCAGCCTTCGTGTTGTGTGATCTGTCGGTTGTTTTATACACCGATGGTGGGGTCGTGAGGACCATGTTGTGTGATTAGTGATGCGATAGCCGTGTTTCGCTCACATGTTGTTACGGGTGTGACGAAAGTCGATTTTGTACACCTTGGTTTAGCGTTGCCATCATCGTTTTGGACGTTATCGGTTTTAGCCGTTTGTTATGATGTTACGGTAGTTGCGCTTTGGTCGTATTGCGCACTACAAGGGATGTTAGTGGTTGGTGTTGTCCGTAAGGATTCGTTTGGTTCGTTCTTCATCGTTTCTGGTTGTTGACCTTAGGTTGAGACTTGGTTGCTTTTAGCGTTGTACTCGGTAATAGTACGCTAAGGGATTGATATCTCGGTATGAGATTGGTTGAGTTTTCCCGATGTTAGGGAATGAGCATGGTTTTAGTGCTCGGATGGTGATTTGAATAAATCGCGGGTGACGATTTAGTTGTGGAAGGCGATTCGTTGGGAAGGAATTGCTTAGGAAAGTCGGATTGGGACTTATGTCGAGGACCGTAGGGTGAGGTCCACTTGGTTAAGTGATGAGGATCACGAGGACGTGATCGAGTTTAAGTGGGGGAGAGTTGTAAGACCCGAATATTTATCTTGCTTGTTTGTGTATTAAGACGTTTGGGATTGGGTTTCGCGGATTATTTATATAAAGTTTAAAATGCAAAAGAATCTGTTTCAGTTAGGTCGCGCGCCGCGCGGGGATTCGGCGCGCCGCGCCGTTTGCTGCTGACAGAATCCCTTGTTTTCTTAATTGGTTTAAATGAAGGGCAAATGGGTAATTTCACTTGAGGCCGGATTTGTGAGGCTTATGAGCTAGTTTGGATCAGTTTTGGATCCCATTCACATCCACTCATCATCTTCATCCATTTTTGAGAGAGAGTAAGAGTTTAGAGAGAGATTGGAGGTTTTGGTGAGGAAGAAGCTCGAATCGTTCAAAGTCTCGGGTTTTAAAGTTGTTCCCTTCGTTCTCGGCTACACGGTGATAGTATTGGTAAGCTCAAACTCCGAATTTCATTCTTGTGACTTGATATTCAATTTAGGGTTTTGAGTTAATTTGTTGAGTAACCCACTTAGGTGATGAACTGGGTTTATGGTGACTAGTTATTCTTGTCACTTGGCGGGTTTTGGGTTGGATGACGGTTTGGCCTTGATTAGGCTTTGATTATGAGTTTAATCACTTGGATTAGTGATTATGGAAGTGTTGAAACCTATTTAGGGTTATTTGATTGACTAACTTTGACTTTGGGTCAAATTAGGGTTTGGTGGTGATTATGACCCATTTGGTGACTTAATGAGGTTTATGAACTTAAAATGGATTAAGTTGGAATATTAAACCGTGTTAAATGTGTTTTGGTGTCAAAACTTATAAAGGACGAGATTTTGACCTTTATGGGTCAAAATTAGGGTTTAAGTGTCTAAATGGGTATGACACGTGTTTGACACTTGAGTTCGGGTTTAATTGGCTTATTAGGACCATTCTCATTTGTGTTAGTGATTATTGGTTAGTTCGGGCACGGTTTGTGCTTGGAAGTGCAATTGGGTCGAAATTGCACTAAGTGTTGAATTGGGTTGGTTTGTAAATCCATCCTAATTGTATTGTTGTAATTGTGATAATGGAATAGGTATTTTCCATTGGCGAGTTGCGGATTACTTGGAAGCTTTCTTCAAGACTTCAAGGTGAGTGATATTATCCTATGTACATATGTATGTGTAGGATGGGTGCGGGTCGGGTGAAGTGATTCTCGGCTATAGAGCTCACTTCACATGTAGGTGGACTTGATGGACTTTTGTATAAGTCCAATTGGCACGGTTGTGCGTTTTGGTTGACCATCTTTGGCGAAGTACACGTTCGTGTGTACATTATCACACGTGATTGTGATTTGGATGTTGTGGCCCCGATGTGGTGGATTATATAATCCCGTGACCGTGGGTTTGAGTTGGAGAAGTGAATCGCGTGTGGTTTCGGATTCACGATGACGCGTGTGGTTTCGGTCATCTTATCAAATGAATCTCGTGTAGTTCGGATTCATGGTGACTCGTGTAGTTCGGTCATCCTATTGAGGTAGTAATCTCGTGTGGTTTCGGATTACTAAGGCTCGTGTAGTTCGGCCAACCTCGATGTTGTGAAGATAGTAATCTCGTGTGGTTTCGGATTACTAAGGCTCGTGTAGTTCGGCCAATCTTCATTGTGGCATTTGGTTCTCGGTATTGGGTTAAGGTGTTAACCTTGTTCGTTTATATTGTTATATATATTAATGTATTGTTGTGTTGTAGCTAACCCTCCGGGTGTAGCCATTTGGAGATGTTCACTTTGTCGTTGGTGGACTCATATTTGTTGTTGTACCTTTAGCTTGATGCTTAGAGATTGTACGGTATGCTTAGTGTAGTTGCTTTATATTTGGATGCTACGGTATGCGGTATTTGTTTGTGTGGCGTATTCATTTTATACATATATATGTATGTAGTATATTATCATTCACTAAGCGTTAGCTTACCCTCTCGTTGTTGACTCTTTTTATAGATTGCATGCGGATGGTGGCTCGGGTAAGCGCGAGGATTTGAGGAATTGCATAGTTTGCGTAGAAGGCTTGCTTTTGGATTTATTAGGATTGGGTAGTGTATCCCCAATCGCCATGCTCGGCTTTGTTCTGTATTAAGAGTCTTATGGTTTAAAATTGTATTTTTATACTTAAGGGGTAATTTGGGCACGTGTGGGCCCCACTTTGTAAAACTCGCTCAAACCTTAGTTATGTGCTAGTTTTACATATATTAATGTACGGTTAAAATCGTTTTGGCTAAATGTGTCGGGAACTAGTCAAACATTTTCGTTAAATTGACTTCCGGGGACAGCGGGCTGTCCAGGTGATTTGGCGCGCCGCGCGCCCACCTGGCGCGCCGCGCGGATGAACTGCACCAGAAATTTTTTTTTTTGTTGTAAAATTTAACGGGAATTGTCGTGGTTTGGTTTGGGTTGTTACATAACTCAAAGCTAAAACTCATTAGTTATTTGAAAGCTCAAAAGTGCTTGAAGAAAGGGTGCTATGCTATCTTAGCACATGTTAATAAAGTCAAAACGAAGGAAAAAGTGAAGAGCATCAATGACGTGCCTGTGGCAAGAGATTTTCCTGAAGTCTTTCCGGAAGAGTTGCCGGGATTACCTCCATTTAGATCTGTAGAATTTCAAATAGATTTAGTACCAGGAGCTGCACCAGTGGCTCGTGCGCCATATAGACTTGCACCGTCCGAATTAAAAGAACTTCAAAGTCATTTAAAAGAATTACTGGACCGTGGATTCATACGACCAAGCACTTCACCGTGGGGAGCTCCAATTTTATTTGTTAAGAAGAAAGATGGATCTTTTAGGATGTGTATAGATTATCGTGAATTAAATAAGTTAACTATCAAGAATCGGTATCCACTACCGAGAATTGATGACTTATTTGATCAACTGCAAGGATCATGTGTTTATTCGAAAATCGACCTAAGATCGGGCTATCATCAACTACGCGTCAAAGAAGAAGATATACCGAAAACTGCTTTTCGGACACGCTACGGTCATTACGAATTTTTGGTCATGCCGTTTGGATTGACGAATGCGCCAGCTGTATTCATGGACCTCATGAATCGAGTTTGTAGTCCATATCTAGATAAGTTTGTTATCGTTTTCATTGATGATATTCTTATCTATTCCAAGAGTGAGCAAGAGCATGAGCAGCATTTAAGGTTGATATTAGAGTTGTTAAGAAAAAGAACAGCTATATGCTAAATTTTCTAAATGTGCTTTCTGGTTGAAAGAAGTGTAATTTCTTGGCCACGTTGTTAGTAGCAAAGGAATTCAGGTTGATCCAGCAAAAATTGAAGCCATTGAAAAATGGGAGACTCCTAGGACACCAACGCAGATACGCCAATTTTTGGGTTTAGCCGGTTATTATAGAAGGTTTATTCAAGATTTTTCCCGAATAGCTAAGCCGTTGACAGCGTTAACGCAAAAAGGGAAGAAATATGAATGGACCTCTGAGCAGGAGAGTGCATTTCAATTACTAAAGAAGAAGTTAACTACGGCGCCTATTTTATCGTTACCAGAAGGGAACGATGATTTTGAAATATATTGTGACGCTTCGCGACAAGGTTTTGGTTGCGTTCTTATGCAACGGAAGAAAGTTATTGCATACGCATCCCGACAATTGAAGATTCACGAGCGGAATTATACGACGCATGATCTAGAACTGGGAGCAGTCGTGTTTGCATTGAAGATATGGAGACACTACTTGTATGGGGTTAAATGCACTGTGTTTACTGATCATAAAAGCCTTCAACATATTTTTGATCAGAAACAGCTGAACATGAGACAACGTAGGTGGGTCGAGTTAATAAACGACTATGATTGTGAAATTCGTTATCATCCCGGGAAGGCGAACGTGGTGGCCGATGCTTTAAGCAGAAAGGAACGAGAACCAATTCGAGTTCGAGCGATGAACATAAAAATTAGCATTAATCTCAACTCACAAATCAAAGAGGCTCAACGAGAAGCACTTACTAAAGAAAATATAGGAAATGAAATAATGAAGAAGTATGAGAAGCAACTCGTTATACGGGAAGATGGAATTCGATATTTTGCAAATCGTATTTGGGTACCGAAGTTGGGTGGATTAAGGAAGTTGATATTGAACGAGGCACATAAGACAAGATACTCGATACATCCTGGAGTGGGAAAGATGTACCAAGATCTTAAGACACATTATTGGTGGCCAAATTTAAAGACAGACATTGCAACATATGTTGGGGAGTGTTTAACTTGTTCCAAAGTTAAAGCAGAACACCAGAAGCCGTCAGGGTTACTTCAACAACCAGAAATCCCAGAATAGAAATGGGATGGTATTACCATGGATTTCATCACGAAGTTACCAAAGACTGCCTGGGGATACGACACCATTTGGGTAATTGTTGATCGTCTTACCAAATCTGCACATTTCTTGCCTATAAAGGAAACAGATAGAATGGAGAAATTATTACGATTATATATAAAGGAAATAGTTTCAAGGCATGGAATACCTATTTCCATTATATCTGATCGTGATAGTAGATTTACCTCAAAGTTCTGGCAATCACTACAGGAGGCACTAGGAACTCGTTTGGATATGAGTACTGCATATCATCCGCAAACCGACGGGCAGAGTGAAAGAACAATTCGGACTCTTGAAGACATGCTCAGGGCATGTGTGATCGATTTTGGAAACGGATGGGATAAATATCTACCGTTAGCAGAATTCTCGTATAATAATAGTTACAATGCGAGCATTAAAGCTGCACCATTCGAAGCACTGTATGGAAGGAAGTGTAGATCTCCTATCTGTTGGAATGAAGTAGGAGATCGACAATTAACTGGTCCCGAGATCATACATGAAACTACTGAAAAGATAGTACAAATTAAGGAGAGATTGAAAACAGCCCGTAGTCGCCAAAAGAGCTACGCCGATGTTCGAAGGAAACCATTAGAGTTTCAGATCGGTGACATGGTTATGCTAAAGGTGTCACCTTGGAAAGGTGTAATACGTTTCGGAAAAAGGGGTAAACTGAACCCAAGATACGTAGGCCCGTTCAAGATTATCGAACGCATTGGACCGGTAGCTTATCGACTCGAGTTACCACAACAACTCGCCGGAGTACATAATACATTTCACGTCTCGAACCTTAAGAAGTTTCTTGCAAAGGAAGATCTCACCATTCCTCTTGAAGAAATCCATGTCGATGAGAAACTACAATTCATCAAAGAACCAATCGAAATCATGGACCGTGAAGTTAAACAGCTCAAGCAGAGCAACATACCGATCGTTAAGGTTCGTTGGAATGCTCGAAGAGGTCCTGAGTTTACTTGGGAACGAGAGGATCAGATGAAACGAAAGTATCCACACTTGTTTCTCGATGACGCAAAATAGGTACAATTTTAAAATTTCGGGACGAAATTTATTTAACGGGTAGGTACTGTAATGACCCGCACTTTTTCGATCGTTCTATACTTATAAGATTAATATTTACATAAATTAAACCTTACCAACATGATAAGCAATCCAAATTGTTGAGATTTATGTTTTTGAAAAGAGTTTTACACAACGTTTGACCGTCTAGTTTGACCGATGATATCACGAACTATATAACATATGATAATTATACGTTTGTGTATATATATGTATATATACATATTTAACATGATCTAAGAATGTTTTAATACCTCATTTTGTATTAATAACAATAAGTTATAAGTATATTTTGAAACTACTAACTTAAGTTTTCAAAACAATAACCATACGTAACGTTTTTTGATATAAATACTTATGACCTATAATGTTTATACATATATCGTATATATAATGTATTTAATCACTTTTTAAGGACTTAAATACATAAAACAATATAAGTATATTCACAAAAGATAGCTATATTTGAATTCTCATTCCATTTTTCACAAGATTTCTATACGTATATCTACGGTATATGTACTCGTATCATACCTAGCTTCTATACGTATTTACTATTGGTATATACACATCAAATCACCACCAACCATCCCTTGTTCATGCCCTAGGTATAAGGTAATTGAATTTGGAGGATAGCTTGACTAATTACATAAAATTACAACTTGAAATTTTGTCCATGTCTACCCTTGATTCACGTTTTTAAGGAGTATCCAAGGATCATCATTTTGATTCATTTTACTTCAACTTTCTAGCCAAAACACACACATACTTAGAAGCCTTAAAACCCTTAATCAATTCAGCAAAGTTACCATGAAGATCTAGCTTCAAAAACATAACTTAATCACCATAAGAAAACCCTTACAAAAACACTTCAAGAATCCTTCCAAGAACACAAGTTTACTTCCAATTTTTCATTCAACTCCATCACTCTTTTGGTTCTAGGTTTTTACTCCTCTTTTACAGAAATCTTGTCCAAGTAACTTGAGGTAGTAACTTTGTTCATAACCTTATTCGATTCATATATATATAGCTATCTTATTTTATGGTATAAAATTTTAACAACAAGAACATAGTTTGAATGTTTACAAACTTGTTTGCAAACTAAATAGATCCTTCTAACTTAACTTTTAAAATACTTCAAGACCTGTAATATATCATAAATATATTCTAATTTAACAAGGTATAACTTGGTTTTTCAAAGAACACCTTAAAAACTGTTTTTACGACGTCGGAGTGCAACCGGGGGCTGTTTTGGGTTGGATACTTAAAAACTATCTTGAACCTTGAATTGGAGGTTTATTTTCTGGAAAAATGATATTTACTATGAATATGATAACACATAAAAATTTCATGATTTAACTCAAAGTATAAGTATTTTTAGAAAAATAATCAATTAAGGTTGTTTACATGATGGAAAATGATTAACTTCATAAGTTTCACCAAAGTTTGACCTATGACCTATGATTTCGAATACAAACTAAGGTATTTACAGTTCATATTCTTAAAGAAGGACTCGATCCAAGGAAGTGGCAAGTTGAACCAACGAAAACGGAGTTGTAACGAAGAAACTATGACCAAAACAAAATCGGATATCCAAGACTAGTTTAGCCACGAAAATAATTGGAGAAAAATTAAATAAATCACATCTTTTTAAAATAACATGATATTTTATATATATGTACTCATAATTTAATTTTATATATTTCAGGATCACCCGTAAACAATACGAGAAGATTAATCATAAGATCCCATGATTGTACGCAACACGTCATTTGACAACACCGGTACTTTATGTACGCAACACGTCATTTGACAACACCGGTACCGTGGGTCAAGATTAATCCTGACCAATACGAATACGATGGGGGTTTTATTTATTTCGATGGGGGTTTTATTTAATTATTAAAACACCTAAAAATGAACCATTAAAATTAAATTACTAACTACGGACTAAGAAGACATAAAAAGTATTATAAGTATATATATGTGACGATTGTTTAAAATAAAAATATATTGATATATTATATATGGATAGGTTCGTGATATCAACCGGAGACCAAGTCAAAATATATATCTTCAAGGCAAAAGTGAGTATATAGTCCCACTTTTAAACTCTAAGTATTTCGGGATGAGAATACATGTATTTTATGTTTTACGTTATGGACACAAGTAACTGAAAAATATATTCTACGTTAAGTTGTACCACTGGCATACTTCCCTGTAGCTTGGTAACTATTATTTACAGCGGTATTGTAAACGCGAATCCTGTTGATAGATCTATCGGGCCTGACAACCCCAACCGGACTGGACGACCAGTATTCAACGGTTGCACAGTACTTCGTTTCGTAACTACACTTGGTACGGTGTAGTAAGATTTCATAATAAAGGGAATATGCGACGTGATTAAATGTTAAGTATGGTTACCAAGTGCTCAAACACTTAGAATATTTTTATTAAAATGTTTACATATGAAATCTTGTGGTCTATATTTATATCGCTGCCGGCATTAAACCTATATCTCACCAACTTTATGTTGACGTTTTAAACATGTCTATTCTCAGGTGATAACTAAAAGCTTCCGCTGCAACATGTTGAATTTAAGCAAGATCTTGAGTATGCATATTTGTGTCAAAAATAAAACTGCATATCGGAGGATTTGTAATGTAAAATATGTTGGAAATCGTATTGTTATCATCACATGTAAAGTTTGTAAGTCTAAGATTATCGCTAAACGATAATCATCTTTATATTGTCTAAAGCTTGTATTAAAATAAGAGTTATGGTTTGTAATGTAAAATAAATGCAGTTGTTCTTTTAAAAATGTCGCATATAGAGGTCAATACCTCGCAATGAAATCATACGTTATCTAACTCGTTCTTATGGTTAAGGACGGGTTATGACATATCATGTCCGAAGGATTTCCCGAAATGATAGGGGATATTCTTATATGCATCTTGTTAATGTCGGTTACCAGGTGTTCACCATATAAATGAATTTTATCTCTATATATGGGATGTATATTGAAATATGAAATCTTGTGGTCTATTATTATGATTTGATAATATATAGGTTAAACCTATAACTCACCAACATTTTTGTTGACGTTTTAAGTATGTTTATTCCCAGGTGATTATTAAGAGCTTCCGCTGTTGCATACTAAAATAAGGACAAGATTTGGAGTCCATGCTTGTATGATATTATGTAAAAACTGCATTCAAGAAACTTATTTTTGATGTAATATATTCTTATTGTAAACCATTATGTAATGGTCGTGTGTAAACGGTATATTTTAGATTATCATTATTTGATAATCTACGTAATGCTTTTTAAACCTTTATCGATAAAATAAAGGTTATGGTTGTTTTAAAAATGAATGCAGTCTTTGAAAAACGTCTCATATAGAGGTCAAAACCTCACGACGAAATCAATTAATATGGAATGTTTATAATCAATATGAACGGGACATTTCAGTTGGTATCAGATCGTTGGTCTTAGAGAACCAGAAAATTGCATTAGTGTGTCTTACCGAGTTTGTTAGGATGCATTAGTGAGTCTGGACTTCGACCGTGTTTTTCTTCAAAAACGATTGCTTAACATTTTTTTGTTGGAAACTATATATTATTAACATGTAAATATTATGTGATATATTAATCTCTTAACGTGTTTGATATTATGTGATAGATGTCTACCTCTAGTATAAATCCCATTGATTCACCTAATAATAATGAAGAGTCGAATATATTTTGGGAAGATTCACAAATTCTCGAAGAAGAACCGGAAGAGGAGGAACCGGAAGAGGAGGAACCAGAAGAGGAGGAATCGAAAGAGGAGGAACCAGAAGAAGAAGAGGTTCCAGAGGAAGAAATATTGATACCTATAGTAAATCGATTAAATAAAAGAAAATCCTCAACCAACGTACCAAAGTTAATAATGGTCAATGGTGTTTCCGCCGAGGAAGCAAAATATTAGGAAGATTAGCAATTTTCCGATGAATCGGATCCCGATGAGGATTCCAATGATGTTATAGAAATTACCTCGACCCAATTTATTAAAGCGAAAGAAAATAATAAGGAAAAAGGTATAAAAATAGAGAAACCCGATTCCAACCCCGATGAACTTTATATGTATCGGCAACATCCGTATTTCCTAAAATGTAACAATGACCCGGGAACCTCTAAACCACCAGGTTTTTCTAAACCATTATGGAAAACGATGTCTCGTATTAGAGGAACACCATATATTCCTAGTAAATTAGGAAAACGAACCAAGTCCGAAGAAGAAGAAACCAGTGATTCAGATTAGAGGGTTGTAATCATGTTGTGTATTATATGTATTGTAGTGTGCTTGTACTTTTATGTTCTATGTAAAAATTACTTGTATTGTTTGTTATTACGAATCTAATCCTTGTCTATTTTACAGTATAAAAACAAAATGGACGTTAAGGGTACCGAATATTTTAGAAGACCTACCAGAGGATATGATTGAGGAAATCTTGTCTAGAGTCGGTCAGAATTCATCAGCACATTTAGTTATGGCGAAATTAACTTGTCAAACATTTGAAAGACTTTCCAGAAATGCCTTAGTTTATAAAAGGCTTTCCTTTGATAGGTGGGGTATATCACATTGGGGAGACCGTAAGTTACGCCGTGTTTTCTTTAAAGCATTAAATGCGGGGAACCCAAATTCAATTTTACGCTACGGGTTAAGAACCTATTTTGACTCAACATATCCCAACATAGAATTTCGTGAATTAGAAATAGCTTCTAACATGCAACATAAAGAAGCATGTTATGCTTACGGGTTAGTGATGTTCGCTTCTTACCAAAGTGAGAAAAAGAACATCGGATTGCAACTTTTAAATAAACCTTCCCACAAGTGACGGATTCAGTAGTTGGGGTGAGAAACAAGATTTTTAGATTATTACGGGGCTGTTGGACATTACGAAACCCTCGTCCTTTTGACGACATTACAACATGCTGCCTAGCCAATGGTCATAACGGTTATTTTCCACAAGACCAAGGATGGGAAGTCGTCTTAGTAAAACCAGAATGCATGACTTGTTTCTGGACTTATGAATTACGTGTCTTTATTTCCTTTGCTGAACAACTTGCCTATTAACTAGATTTATCTTCAAAACTGTCATGTATCATAGTGTACTATATTTCATGTTATATGTAATATAGCGAAGTTGTAAGTTTGAAGAATATTTGTATGTGATATATTATTATAATCAGTTTTTCATATGGAATTGTAGTAGTTGAATTGTATATTAGCTACTAAGTATGAACTTAACGGGTAGGTAATACCCGAATTTAAACTTTTAAAACGCTAATATGAAGAAAAAACTTTTATAAATGAGTTCATATTATGCTACAAAATACTATTGACTACTCTTAATATTCTGTATGATTAACTCGATTCAGTTGGCTATTTTGAAGGAAATGGCACCGGCGACTCGTCAGAATTTGAAAATGAGCGAGGAAGACTTCCGTGTTTTACTTACAGCAAACATAGCCGTAGTACAGGCTGCGCTACATACCAACAATAACTCTGAATCTAGCAATACAGCTAACGGCGCAATAAATCATGTAGGATGCTCCTATAAAGAATTCACTGCATGCAAACCTTTGGAATTTGATGGAACCGAAGGACCAATTGGATTGAAACGGTGGACCGAGAAAGTCGAATCGGTGTTTTCCATAAGTAAGTGTACTGAAGACGACAAAGTTAAGTACGCTACGCATACCTTCACATGTACTGCGTAACGTGGTGGAACACCTATCTTGAACAGGTAGGACAAAATGCTGCTTACGCACTACCGTGGTCGGCATTCAAGCAATTGATGAACGAGCAGTACCGTCCTAGAAACGAAGTCAATAAACTCAAGGCAGAACTTAGAGAGTTACGAACACAAGGGTTCGACGTTACCACATATGAACGACGATTCACAGAGATGTGCCTATTGTGTCCGGGAGCATTTGAAGATGAAGAAGAGAAGATCGACGCATTTGTAAAAGGGTTACCAGTAAGGATTCAAGAAGATGTGAGTTCACACGAGCCCGCTTCTATACAGAAGGCAAGTCGAATGGCTCATAAAATCATAAATCAGATTGAGACAAGAATTAAAGAGCAGGCGGCCGAAGAAGCCAACACGAAGCAACTCAAGAGGAAGTAGGAGGAAAACGGTGACAAGAGTCACCAGTACAACAACAACAACAATTACAACCACAACCGCAACAACTATCCCAATAACCGCAACAACAATCGCAACAATAACCGCAATCCTAACAATAACTACAACAAACATCCCAACAACAACAACTACAACAACCATTTCAACAACAATAACAATCCTAACAACAACCTCAATAACAACAACGGCAAAAAAAACTAAAAACAGCCATGTCATAGGTGTGAAGAAAATTATCAAGGGTTTTGCACGACATTTTGCAACAGGTTTAAAAGAAATGGTCATAGCACGACAAAGTGTGAGGTCTACGGACCAAAGTTTAACAGAACTAAAGGAACAAATAATTTCGGAACAAGTAATGCCGAAACGAATAGTGTCGGAGCAAGTAATACCAACGTTGTTTGTTATAAATGTGGAAAACCGGGCCACATTATTAGAAATTGCCCGAATCAGGGGAATACTAATGGGCAGGGCTGTGGAAGAGTTTTCAATATTAATGCGGCAGAAGCACAGGATGACCCGGAGCTTGTTACGGGTAGGTTTCTTATTGACGATAAATCTGCTTATGTTTTATTTGATTCGTGTGCGGATAGAAGCTATATGAGTAGAGAATTTTGTGCTAAATTAAGTTGCCCATTGACGCCTTTGGATAGTAAATTTTTACTCGAATTAGCAAACGGTAAATTAATTTCAACAGATAATATATGTCGGGAGAGAGAAATTAAACTGGGGGATGAAACGTTTAAAATTGATTTAAAACCAGTCGAGTTAGGGAGTTTTGATGTAATAATTGGCATGTACTGGTTGAAGAAGGTAAGAGCAGAGGTCGTTTGTTACAAAAATGCGATTTGCATTATGCGTGAAAAAGGAAAACCTTTAATGGTGTACGGAGAAAAGAACAACGCGAAGTTAAATCTTATTAGTAGTTTGAATGCGCAAAAACTAATAAGAAAAGGGTGTCACATCATTCTAGCACACATCGAGGAAGTTAAACCTAAAGAAAAGAACATCAGTGATGTTTCCGTCGCAAAAGAATTTTCCGATGTATTTCCGAAAGAATTACCGGGATTACCCCCACATCGATCCGTTGAATTTCAAATAGACCTTGTACCAGGAGCTGCACCAATAGCTCGTGCTCCATACCGACTCACACCCAGCGAAATGAAAGAATTACAAAGTCAGTTACAGGAACTTTTAGAGCGTGGTTTCATTTGACCAAGTACATCACCATAGGGAGCTCCTGTTCTGTTTGTCAAGAAGAAAAATGGTACATTCGGGTTGTGTATCGACTACCGAGAGTTGAACAAACTTACCATCAAGAACCGCTACCCACTACCGAGAATCGACGACTTATTTGATCAACTACAAGGCTCGTCAGTTTATTCGAAGATTGATTTACGTTCTGGGTATCATCAAATGCGGGTGAAGGAGGATGATATTCCAAAGACTACTTTTAGGATGCGTTACGGTCATTACGAGTTTATGGTTATACCGTTTGGGTTGACAAACGCACCAGCTGTATTCATAGACCTCATGAACCGAGTGTGTGGACCATACCTTGACATGTTTGTCATTGTTTTCATCGATGACATACTTATTTACTCAAAGAATGACCAAGAGCACGAAGAACATTTGAGAAAAGTGCTAGAGTTGTTAAGGAAAGAAAAACTGTACGCTAAATTTTCAGAGTGTGCATTTTGGTTTGGAGAAGTTCAATTCCTCGGTCATATAGTGAACAAAGAAGTTATTCAGGTAGATCCAGCAAAGATTGAAACCATTGAAAAGTGGAAAACCCCAAAAACTCTGAAACACATACGCCAATTTTTAGGACTAGCTGGTTACTACAGAAGGTTCATCCAAGAATTTTCCAGAATAGCAAAACCCTTGACTGCATTAACGCATAAAGGGAAGAAATTTGAATGGAAAGATGAACAAGATAAAGCGTTTCAATTGTTAAAGAAAAAGTTAACTACGGCACCTATATTGTCATTACCTGAAGGGAATGATGATTTTGTGATATATTGTGACGCCTCAAAGCAAGGTCTCGGTTGTGTATTAATGCAACGAACGAAAGTAATTGCTTATGCGTCTAGACAATTGAAGATTCACGAACAGAATTATACGATGCATGATTTGGAATTAGGCGAGGTTATTTTTGCATTAAAGACTTGGAGGAACTACTTATATGTGGTCAAAAGTATTATATATACCAACCACAAAAGTCTTCAACACATATTTAATCAGAAACAACTGAATATGAGGCAGTGTAGGTGGATTGAATTGTTGAATGATTACGACTTTGAGATTCGTTACCACCCGGGGAAGGCAAATGTGGTAGCCGACGCCTTGAGCAGAAAGGACAGAGAACCCATTTGAGTAAAAGCCATGAATATAATGATTCACACTAACCTTACTACTCAAATAAAGGAGGAGCAACAAAGAGTTTTAAAAGAGGAAAATTTAAAGGATGAAATACCCAAAGGATCTGAGAAGCATCTTAATATTCGGGAAGACGGAACCCGGTATAGGGCTGAAAGAATTTGGGTACCAAAATTTGGAGATATGAGAGAAATGGTACTTAGAGAAGCTCATAAAACCAGATACTCAATGCATCCTGGAACGGGGAAGATGTACAAGGATCTCAAGAAACATTTTTGGTGGCCAGGTATGAAAAGCCGATGATGCTAAATACGTAGGGGAATGTTTGACGTGTTCTAAGGTCAAAGCTGAGCATCAGAAACCATCGGGTCTACTTCAACAACCCGAAATCCCGGAATGGAAATGGAAAAACATTACCATGGATTTCATCACTAAATTGCCAAGGACTGCAAGTGGTTTTGATACTATTTGGGTAATAGTTGATCGTCTCACCAAATCAGCACACTTCCTGCCAATAAGAGAAGATGACAAGATGGAGAAGTTAGCATGACTGTATTTGAAGGAAGTCGTCTCCAGACATGGAATACCAATCTCTATTATCTCTGATAGGGATGGCAGATTCATTTCAAGATTCTGGCAGACATTACAGCAGGCATTAGGAACTCGTCTAGACATGAGTACTGCTTCTCATCCACAAACTGATGGACAGAGTGAAAAGACAATACAAACGCTTGAAGACATGCTAAGAGCATGTGTTATTGATTTCGGAAACAGTTGAGATCGACACCTTCCGTTAGCAGAATTTTTCTACAACAACAGCTACCATTCAAGCATTGAGATGGCGCCGTTTGAAGCACTTTATGGTAGAAAGTGCAAGTCTTTGATTTGTTGGAGTGAAGTGGGGGATAGACAGATTACGGGTCCGGATATAATACAAGAAACTACCGAGAAGATCATCCAAATTCAACAACGGTTGAAAACCGCCCAAAGTCGAAAAAAGAGCTACGCCGACATTAAAAGAAGATATATAGAATTTGAAATTGGAGAGATGGCCATGCTTAAGGTTGCACCTTGGAAAGGCATTGTTCGATTTGGTAAATGAGGGAAATTAAATCCAAGGTATATAGGACCATTCAAGATTATTGATCGTGTCGGACCAGTAGCTTACCGACTTGAATTACCACAACAACTCGCGGCTGTACATAACACTTTTCACGTCTCAAATTTGATGAAATGTTTTGCTAAAAAAGATCTCACTATTCCGTTAGACGAAATCCAAATCAACGAAAAACTTCAATTCATCGAAGAACCCGTCGAAATAATGGATCGTGAGGTTAAAAGACTTAAACAAAACAAGATACCAATTGTTAAGGTTCGATGGAATGCTCATAGAGGACCCAAGTTCACCTGGGAATGAGAAGATCAGATGAAGAAGAAATACCCGCACTTATTTCCAGAAGATACGTCAACACCTCCACCTGCTTAAAATTTCGGGGCGAAATTTATTTAACGGGTAGGTACTTTAGTGACCCAAACTTTTCCATTTTTATATATATTAAATGAAATTGATATTTACATGATTAAGTGTTTCCAACATGTTAAGAAATCAAACTTGTTAAGACTTGATTAATTGAAATAGGTTTCATATAGACAATTGACCACCCAAGTTGACCGGTGATTCACGAACGTTAAAACTTGTAAAAACTATATGATAACATATATATGATTATATATATAATTAGCATAATATTATGATAAGTAAGTATCTCATTAAGTATTTTAACAATGAGTTATATACATAAAATTGAGTTTATTGAATTAAGAAACTCGAAACGATATATATAACGATTATCGTTATAACAACGTCTTACTAATTACATATGAATCAAATTAAGATATTGTTACACTATGTTTAATCATGATAAATGATATGTAAACCTGTCATTATGTATATTAACAATGAACTACATATGTAAAACAAGACTACTAACTTAAGAATTTCGAAACGAGACATATATGTAACGATTATCGTTGTAACAACATTTAACTGTATATATATCATACTAAGATATATTAATATATCATAATATTATGATAATGTAATAATTTAACATCTCTTTAGATATAATAAACAATGGGTTGACAACATTTAACAAGATCGTTAACCTAAAGGTTTCAAAACAACATTTACATGTAATGACTAACGATGACTTAACGACTCCGTTAAAATGTATATACATGTAGTGTTTTAATATGTATTCATACAATTTTGAAAGACTTCAAGACACTTATCAAAATACTTCTACTTAACAAAAATGCTTACAATTACATACAATTACATCGTCGTTCAGTTTCATCAACAATTCTACTCGTATGCACCCGTATTCGTACTCGTACAATACACAGCTTCTAAATGTATGTACTATTGGTATATACACATTCCGATGATCAGATCTTAGTAGCCCATGTGAGTCACCTAAAACATGTGGCAACCATCATTTGGCAACTAGCATGAAATATCTCATAAAATTACAAAAATATTAGTAATCATTCATGACTTATTTACACGTAAACAAAATTACACATCCTTTATATCTAATCCATATACCAACGACCAAAAACACCTACAAACACTTTCATTTTTCAATTTTCTTCATCTAATTGATCTCACTCAAGTTCTATCTTCAAGTTCTAAGTGTTCTTCATAAATTCTATAAGTTCTAGTTTCATAAAATCAAGAATACTTCCAAGTTTGCTAGCTTACTTCCAATCTTGTAAAGTGATCATCCAACCTCAAGAAATCTTTCTTATTTACAGTAAGATATCTTTCTAATACAAGGTAATACTTATATTCATATTTTGATTCCATTTCTATAACTATAACTATCTTAATTCGAGTGATAATCTTACTTGAACTTGTTTTCGTGTTATGATTCTACTTCAAGAACTTTCAAGCCATCCAAGATCCTTTAATGCTAGATCATTTCTTGTCACTTCCAGTAGGTTTACCTACTAAACTTGAGGTAGTAATGATGTTCATAACATCATTCGATTCATACATATAAAACTATCTTATTCGAAGATTTGAACATGTAATCACTAGAACATAGTTTAGTTAATTCTGAACTTGTTCACAAACAAAAGTTAATCCTTCTAACTTGACTTTTAAAATCAACTAAACACTTGTTATATATCTATATGATATGCTAACTTAATGATTTAAAACCGTAAAACACGAAAAACACCGTAAAACCGAATATACGCCGTCGTAGTAACACCGCGGGCTGTTTTGGGTTAGTTAATTAAAAACTACGATAAAATTTGATTTAAAAGTTATTCTTCTGGAAAAATGATTTTTATTATGAACATGAAACTTTATCCAAAAATCATGGTTAAACTCAAAGTGGAAGTATGTTTTCCAAAATGGTCATCTAGACGTCGTTCTTTCGACTGAAATGACTACCTTTACAAAAACTACTTGTAACTTATTTTTCCGACTATAAACCTATACTTTTTATTTTTAGATTCATAAAATAGAGTTCAATATAAAACCATAGCAATTTGATTCACTCAAATCAGATTTAAAACGAAGAAGTTATGGGTAAAACAAGATTGGATATTTTTTTATTGTTGTAGCTACGGGAAATATTGTAACAATTCTATACAAATCATATCCTAGCTAACTTATATTATATTATACATGCATTCTAATGTAATCTTGGGATACCATAGACACGTATACAAATGTTTTGACATATCATATCGACCCATGTATATATATTATTTGGAACAACCATAGATACTCTATATGCAGTAATGTTGGAGTTAGCTATACAGGATTGAGGTTGATTCCAAAAATTTATATACTTTGAGTTGTGATCTAGCTTGAGACGTGTATACACTGGGTCGTGGATTGATTCAAGATAATATATATCAATTTATTTCTGTACATCTAACTATGGACAACTAGTTGTAGGTTACTAACGAGGACAACTGACTTAATAAACTTAAAACATCAAAATATATTAAAAGTGTTGTAAATATATTTTTAACATACTTTGATATATATGTACATATTTTTTATAGGTTCGTGAATCGACCAGTGGCCAAGTCTTACTTCCCGACGAAGTAAAAATCTGTGAAAGTGAGTTATAGTCCCACTTTTAAAATCGAATATTTTGGGATGAGAATACATGCAGTTTTATAAATGTTTTATGAAATAGACACAAGTAATTAAAACTACATTATATGGGTGAATGATCGAAGCCGAATATGCCCTTTTTGCTTGGTAACCTAAGAATTAGTAAACCAGTCTACTAATTGACGCGAATCTTAAAGATAGATCTATTGGGCCTAACGAACCCCATCCAAAGTACCGGATGCTTTTGTACTTCGAATTCATTTTTATCATGTCCGAAGGATTTCCCGGAATGATAGGGGATATTCTTATACGCATCTTGTTAATGTCGGTTACCAGGTGTTCACCATATGAATGAATTTTATCTCTATGTATGGGATGTATATTGAAATATGAAATCTTGTGGTCTATTATTTTGATTTGATAATATATAGGTTAAACCTATAACTCACGAACATTTTTGTTGAAGTTTTAAGCATGTTTATTCTCAGGTGATTATTAAGAGCTTTCGCTGTTGCATACTAAAATAAGGACAAGATTTGGAGTCCATGCTTGTATGATATTATGTAAAAACTGCATTCAAGAAACTTATTTTTGATGTAATATATTCTTATTATAAACCATTATGTAATGGTCATGTGTAAACGGTATATTTTAGATATCATTATTTGATAATCTAAGTAATGCTTTTTAAACCTTTATCGATAAAATAAAGGTTATGGTTGTTTTAAAAATGAATGCAGTCTTTAAAAATGTCTCATATAGAGGTCAAAACCTCGCGACGAAATCAATTAATAAGGAACGTTTATAATCAATATGAACGGGACATTTCATTTAAGTGCTTAAGTGTTGATGTTATTATCTTTTTGCTGGAATGATATCAAGACATTATTACTGATCGGGTTATTTCAGTTCTCAGGTGGAAAACATAAAGAGAATGCTCAGAAAGATTAGACCTCTGAGAACCTTCAATTGCGGGTAATCGGTGAGTGGGTCTATCTTCAGATAGAGTTTAAGTAGCAAGTTATGCTACATTGATTTATTTTGATTACCTTGTGTAGTGTAGTGACTGCTATGCTAGTTGGATAATTGCATGCTTTGGTGTTGTATGATCTATGTGCGCATTGTGTTTTACGAAAATGATGGTTGGGTCAGGTTGGAGTTCCACCGAGGCCATGTTAGGTAGAGTTTGTATGAGGTCAACTAGGGATGGGTCAGCTTGGGTCCAAGTCCTACAGTTTATTTAGTATAACATAGAAGGACGCATGCGATGTGTTTGGATGGTTATGCATAGACTTAGTAAGAAGGACTATCAGTAGATCCTAGCCCCATCAGCTAGGGATATGTACCCGTACAAGCCGTCGATCCTCGTATTCTCTTTGCTTCTATAGTTTTGGTTGTAAGAAAGATTGTTGACAGATGTATGATGAATGCTTGATCTTAGTATGTAGATAGATTCCATTCGCTTAGCGGTGCGTTAATCCCCCACATTCCTCCTCTGAAGGTTTAGATACTGCTGATGGGACCGGGTGGTGATGTTGAAGACATGTTTGACGTTGCAAAATCTGATGTGGACTCTTGTAATAAACTTAATATACCATTGTGTATTTATAAACTTAATATTACGTGGATTTATGTTATAATATAATACTGTTGTGGTTGCGTTATTTTAAATTAAAGTCTTCCGATATGTTATATAAAAAATGGCCGGTGTTACAAGTTGGTGTCAGAATATAGTTTGGCAGCAAGTGCATATGTGTATCTTGCTTCCAAACCTAGTGTCAAGTCAAACATGCATGTGGGTAAGGGATAAGTGAATGCAGGGATATAAGTGTGTTAGTTGTGTTGAGCTAACCAGTTATCCACTAAGGTTTTGTGTTAGCTGTTTTGTAACATTGGTATGGCTAAAAAGGATGCCAACGCTACCATCCCGTCAAACCCCATAACATACAGAGCGCATGATGAGGGTTTTGATTCTGATGATCACCAGCAGAATTACATACTTGAGTTAGAAAGTAAAATGAAAGAAGATCAGGATAGAGTTGCTAAGCTTGAGTTAGTAATTCCTGTGGGAAATGACGATACACCATCGGGTTATCCAACAGCACAATCCCAAACAATACCCAATATGAGTCAGACACAATTCCAATACCCATTGCAAAATCAGATACCTCAACAGTATTTTATGCCACCATAGAATTCCTTTCGTTGCCAAAATCCGATGATGATGAACCCGTACCAAATACTAATGTTCTCACAACCATTTTTTTCAACCCCACAAGAAATGTATGTTTAAGAAATTCTTAGATTGAAAACCCCTAGAGTATTCAGGAAGTTTTAACCCAACAGAAACTTTGAACTGGTTGATGGAAATTGAAAGAGCGTTGGAGGCATGTCAGTGTGAACCAGAGTTGAGCGTTACGTATGCTAGTAGATTGTTAAAGAATAGAGATATGATTTGGTGGAATCCTTGGTTTCAAGTATCCCGAATTATTACATAAACCAGATTACTTGGGAACAGTTCCAAGGGAAAATTTGTGAACAATACTGTACCTCTTTTGACCTTAAACGATTGAAAACTAAGTTTTCAGTAATGAAAATGACACCTCAGATGACAATCGACGAAGTGATTGAACAGTTCATGGATAAGTAAATATTTGTATCTCAGTAGGTACTAGATGAAGCATCAAGGATTCAGCATTTTGTGTATGTGATCTTGCCGGAGTATAGAACGCAGTGAGAATGGCAACGAGTTTGTCCCATGCATTTGTTATGGCCAAAATGGTTGAAAGCAACTTGAAAGCGGCAAGAGGAATGATGACAGGGAATATGATGACTCCGGAGGGTCAAACTTGTGACGACCCGAAAATTTTTGACTAAATTTAAACTTAATTTTATATGGTTTCGACATGATATGCAAAGTCTATTTAATCGAACCTCAAAAATTTTGAACTATTTCATGAAAACATTTGACCTTTGACTATTTCCGACGATTCACAAACAATTGTTTGTAAATAAATAAATAAATAAATATATATATATATATATATATATATATATATATATATATACATACATATATATATATATACATACATATATATATATATATATATATATATATATATATATATACATATATATATATATATATATATATATGTAAGTATAACTAATCATTTGAAATTATAAAATATAATTTAATCAATTAGAATTAAAATATATATATATATATATATATATATATATATATATATATATATATATATATATATATATATATATATATAATTATTAAGTTATCAAGATAAGTATATATGAATTTCATATTTGAATATTAAATATTCAGTATTATATAATTAATAATATGTAATATTAATATTTAAAATAATAAGTTTCATTATAAATTATATTTGTTAAAGTAATATTATTATTACTTTCAATATTTACAAATCAAAATTTTATATTATTGATACTATAAATGATACATTTAATTTGTTGTATTACTATTAATATTATTAATTATTAATATTATTCATATCATTAATAGTAATATTATTATTATTACTATTATATTATTGTTATTTTTATTATTATTACTAGTATTTTTATTATCATTAGTTATAATATTAAAAATATTAATATTATTAATTATTAGAATTAAATAAATAAATAAACTACAGATATATATGAAATACTGAAATAGATATATATATATATATATATATATATATATATATATATATATATATATATATATATATATATATATATATATATATATATATATATATATATATATATATATATATATGTACAGATAATTACGCGTGAATTTAGTTACATATCATTCTCATTTTTTTGTCTTCCTGTCTCCATTTTCTTCTATGTATGCTGTCCATTATCATGGTCAATTATTATTGTGGAATCAATCATATAAACTGTATTATATAATCATCATCTACTAAGTGAGTTCTGTACATGTATAATTTTTTTTTCTTCTTTCTGTCATATAAACCGAAACCCTTTTAACCTTCAAATTGATTCAAAACAAATTGAAGAAAAATGGAAATGCAGAAACATTCTAATTCATTGCTTGAAACTTTCTTCAAATTTACAGAAGCTAATTCGAAGAAACGATCAAGAATTTCGAAGTCAAAGATTAAATTTATAAAGTTAAATGATTGTTCTGCAATCAAATTGTGGTTGTAGATGTTGTTTCTGTTTAAATTTTTGATTTGTTAAGTTTTAGTGAAGGATTTAACACGTATTTCATATAGAATTTGTAGTCTAAAAACATCCGAATTTTTTAAATCAAATCTTGGGTTCTTCATGCTCATCGTGAAGAACAGACACCGATTATTTATTTATTTATTTCCTTCTTTCGATCAAAATCACCCAACCGGTTACTTATGATACAATTTCAAATTATAAATCAAACACATAATTAGTTATTTTGGTGGATTTGCTATGGTCGTTTCAACTTTGATGATGAAGGAGAAGAACAGAAAGGATGACGGGTTAAATAAAAACATGATATGTATAATATCAGAAAAACTAATTGGATCAATTGGTTAAGGCATGTGTTGGGTGAGAGGGAGGTCGCGGGTTCGAGCCTGTTCGGGGCACTTGTTTTTAGAAAAGCTTTGGGAGGTAGTTTTATTATCAAATTTCTTTTTATTATTCTTATTGTGATTATTACTAGTATTATAATTATTATTATTGTTATTGGTATTATAATAATTATTATTAGTTATTGTTATTACTATTATGATAAATGTTATTACTCCTAACATATTAGAAGTATCATTATCATTAATCAAATTAAGGGTATTATCATTATCGTTATTATTAATATCAGTATTATAATTACAATTAGGTTTATTATTACTATTATTATTACTAATATTAATATCCTTACTAATAATATCATTAAGTAGTATTATTATTAATATTAGCATTAGTAATAAGATTGTTATTATTATTACTATTATTATTATTATTATTATTATTATTATTATTATTATTATTATTATTATTATTATTATTATTATTATTATTATTATTATTAAGTATTATGTATTTTATCAAAAATATTATTTTCATTAGCAGTATTATTAAACTTTTCATCTTATAAAAAAAACTATTGTGATTATCATTATTATTAAGACTAGTATTAGCATTAATCATTATTTAAAGTATTATTATTTTTAAATTTAAATAGGAAGATATTAGAATATTAGGAAGAGCGTTATGAAATAAAAATATTATAATTAAGTATAATATAATTAAGATTAAGTAAAGATCATGATTTAAAAAGTATTATTATAAACGTTAATTCAAAACTTCGAATATGAAAAAAATATTTTGCCATAAATAATATTAAGTAAATATGTATAAATTTATGGAATTAAAACTATGGATAAGATTATGATATAAGTAAGTTATTAAATATTATTATTATTATCATTATCATTAATATTATTACTAACACTACCATTAATAAAAATTAGTACTATCATTAATATTATTATCATTTTTTTTATTACTAGTATCATTAGTATTAATAAAATAACTATTAATTATATAAAACCTTATATAATACATATAACCTAACTCTATTATTATATTAATTAATTACTCAAGATATATAAAATAAATATATTTAAATTATTAATGAAACACAAAATTTATTAAAATAACAGTTATATCACTAATAATAATATATATATATTTGTTCAATTACAAGTATATATTTTAATATATGCAAATGATATAGGTTCGTGAATCCGAGGCCAACCCTGCATTGTTCAGTATCATCGTATGAATATTTTTACTATAAAATATTGGACCATAAGTTTCATTTACTCCCTTTTACTCTTTATATTTTTGGGACTGAGAATACATGCGCTGTTTTTATAACTGTTTTACTAAATGCTTTGAGATATATTTTTGAACTGAGAATACATGAACTACTTTTATAAACGTTTGACGAAATAGACACAAATATTCAAAAACTACATTCTATGATAGAATTATTTAGATTCAGAGGTTCGATTTCTATAAAGATTGTATTATCGACCATCGGCGAGATGATTTTCTCATTGCAAGCACGCATTAGCTCCCGAAATGGTTCGATTTAGTAGTTAGTAAAGGTGAGATGATTTTGTCATTGCACGCACGCATTAGCTCCCGTTTTAGCTACCATCAGCGAGATGATTTTGAATTGCACGCACACATTAGCTCCTGATGTATTGTATTGTATTGTATTCGACTTTGTAGTTAGTAACGGAGAGATGACTTTGTCATTGCACGCACGCATTAGCTCCCGTTTTAGCTACCCTTGGAGAGATGATTTTGCATTTCACGCATGCATTAGCTCCCGTTGTAAAAATTATATTGTATAACTTCCATGATGAGATGATTTTGCATTGCACGCACGCATTAGCTACTGTTGGTGAGTTGTTTGAAAGGTTTCGGTGTTCTTCATATGAATGATTTTACAGCAGGAGTAGACCTATACAGATTGTTTTCTAAATATGAGTATCTTGTGGTCTATTATACTATTAGAAATGATTATTTATGATAAACTAATGAACTCACCAACCTTTTGGTTGACACTTTAAAGCATATTTATTCTCAGGTATTAAAGAAATCTTCCGCTGTGCATTTGCTCATTTTAAAGATATTACTTGAAGTCATTCCTGGCATATTTCAAAAGACGTTGCATTCGAGTCGTTGAGTTCAAGATTATGATTAAGTCATTCATAGTTTGTGACATATTATGAAATGGTATGCATGCCTGTCAATTTTTGATGTAATCAAAGTCTGTCTTTTAAAAACGAATGCAATGTTTGCAAAAGGTATCATATAGAGGTTAAGTACCTCGCGATGTAACCAAATGTAATATATTCGTCCGGATGGATTAGGACGGGTCGTTAAATGTGGTATCAGAGCGGTGGTCTTAGCGAACCAGGTCTTGCATTAGTGTGTCTAACTGATAGTTGTTAAGATGCATTAGTGAGTCTGGACTTCGACCGTGTCTGCATGTCAAAAGTTTTGCTTATCATTTCGTGTCGAAAATTACCTGCTTATCACTCTTAGTCTAGATACATCTTACTACATTGATTGCATGAATAGTGTATAGACAAAATTCATATCTTAGCGTATCTGCTAATTCATATCTCAGCGTATCTGTTACTGTAAACTTTGCCTGACATATTTTGTAAATTTCTCCGTAATCTACGAAATCTTTTGTTCTATATATATAGATATTCTATGTAATTAGAATACCATCTGATAGCAGAAAATCATTTCATATCGAAAAATCCTTTATTCAATCGTACGAAATGGAACTCGCTACTAGTTCAAGTCCCTCGGATTCCGATATGGAGTTTCATTCGAGCTCCGAAAGCAGTATGACTGGAATGGATCAACCAATTACAACAACAACAACAACAACAACAACAACAACAACAACAACAACAACAACAGACCCAACCCCACACGAGTGAGGTATAGGGGAGGTGAAACGTAGACAATCCTTCCTCTATCCTAGATTAAAGAGAAATCATTTCTCCACCCCAAGTGAAACACTCACAAGGGTAAGGAAAGTCCTCCCTCTCTGTATTCGCCGGATAAAGAAATTGCTTCCAAGAGGACCTCCGGCCCAAAAAGTAGGAGAAAAAAATACAACACACATAAAAAAGAATAGATTTAAATGAAGTAAATAATTTAAATAAAATGAAATTAATAGATAATACAAATAATATAATAAATACCTACATGATAAAAAGTAATAAAAAAGAGACGCCATGAAAATGGTAGAATCAAATTTCCATGGGTTTTAATCAAGCCTGGAGTTCAATTTAGCCCCTAAGTGGATCAACCAATTAGTCATCATCTATTTTGGATGAATTGGGGATGGATTCGTAGCCTACTTAATCATTGGAGGAAAGAAGAAGGTGATCCCTTCCATCCACCACATTGCCCTCTTGACGAAGAACCTGAATCACTTACCGGTGAACCTGTTCGAGACACCATTTTATCCCTCATTTCCAGAGTGTCTCGTCACGACTACATATTATCTCAAATTCTAGATCTTATTCATCGGCTCGTTTTGACCGACAATAATCCCGGAATAATGGAAGAAGTCAACGAGCTTTGCGCTCGAGTAATCAATTTAGAAAACATGGTGCAAAACTTATCAGCTTCAGCAACATCACCGGCACCAACAGTACCACCAATAACCCAAGTTTCAACATCAGATGCCTTAACATCTCATTCTGTACCTCGAGTATAATCATCGTTCTACATGACGTTCTACATCATTTATCTTCGTTTGACATGATGGTTATGTAATCTCTAATGTATTAGAGATTATGTATTCTAGTTCTAACGGTAAATCAACTGAGTTTAATATTATATTGACTCATTAAATCCATGATTACATCTGAAGAAAATATATATGTAAGTATATTTTTATAAAGATTGCAATTAAAAATTCTTTCATACAAACTGTTAATGGTGAAAATATTTTAACGGGTAGGTAATACCCTAAGAATATTTAGATTTCACATTAATAAGTTATACTGTACATTCTTCGAATCTGATTCAACAGTCATTTACTATCCTACTTACATCCATAGATATACGAATCCGTTCACCACGGAATAACTATTTTCATTCAATTTCATATTTGGATTTTGACTTATCAGAATTCAACAAGTGGCATAATGAAGAAAACATTTGACAAAATAAAATTTGTTAGAAACAAACAAATTAACTATGATAAATTTTGTTAAGAATCCACGCTAATAAAATTCTAGCTAACTGTTCCTATCTAACTGCTAATTCCTTATTACATTTTAATTATCGAAATTTATTTTATCGCAATTTATTTTATCGCAATTTAATTCTCGCAATTTTATTTATTGTCATTTAATTTCTGTTATTTATTTTACGCACTTTAAATATCGTCTGATAATTCGGGACACATATACAATGTTTTGACATATCATATCGACGCATCTATATATATTATTTGGAATAACCATAGACACTCTATATGCGGTAATGTTCGAGTTAGCTATACAGGGTTGAGGTTGATTCTAAAATAATATATATACTTTGAGTTGTGATCGAGTCTGAGACATGTATACAATGGGTCACGATACGTATTAATTAATTCGAATATTATATATATGAATTACTAACTGTGGACTACCAACATTGAACAATTAAAATGAATTAAATATTGATTATAACATATGAAACTAAACATTTCTTCAAGTTTGCCACTTGATTTCATCTTAAACCTCATTTGTATCTTGACGATTACAATCTGCATTCAAACCTTTCATGATTCTTGAAAACACCTCACTCGAGAGGATAAACCAACCGCACTTCATCTACGGAAGAAAAGATTGATGTATATAGATATGCACCTGAAAACACTCAGAACCTGAGTAAACGTTTAACAAGCAGCTGTACTAATTCCTTTAGCGTTGTTATTACCAAAAATAACCTTGCAATCCCTTTCCAAAGTAGCCAATTTTGTCACAGCTTCAGCAAATTAACTTCGACTTTCATTCGAATTAGCCTTATTATAACCTTGATATATAAGTTTGCCCTTCATCAACATTACCGGAGAACCGTTTATATCTCACCACATTAGCAGTAAATTTACCAGCTACTTCTTTGATCTTTGACTTTTTAGAAAATCATTATCGTTATCGAAACCCTATCATGTGCTCATCTGCATCTTGTAACAATAATTGCCATACCAACTATCGAAAATCAGCAATCAGTATTTTGAATCTCGCAACGTTTCTACATCAATAGTTATATGTATACATATAACATTTATCTCTTAGAATTATGATATTCCATTCTGAAATTCTAAAAAGCACCCAGTCTACGAATCAATACTCTAAATGTTGAAAGATGCTGACGAAGCAGCAAAAACTGTAAGCGACCTTAACAGTCAAAAGTTTGATGATAAAGAATAATGTGTTGGAAAAACGGATTGAGCTAACCATGAAGGAGACTCAGGGACAAATACAAGGACCAAACCCTATATTCAAAGAATCCAGGTAATTCTGGATCCGATGAAATCTTTAGAGAATATCTTGCTGATAAGTCATGTTAAAATCTTGCGAAAAACTTTTCTTCAACAACTTTCGAACTTAGAAATTCCAAAATATCATCATAAATATCTTCGATATTTCTAAAGATATTTTCATAAATATTCTCGTCCGAAATTATATACCTCTTTGTGCAATCTGTATTACATTATACTGGAAACTTCTATAAAACCTAAATATAATTACGAATGAATTCTGGAGAAGTGTTAAGAATTTGAGCATGAGTTACTATAATATAATGACACTTGGCCAACGTGATTATATTACAGTAAGTCATGCTGGAAGTTCTAATGAAACATGATGATTCACAGACTATACCGTCATCATGTGCCATGTTACATAACTCTTTCATTCTGCTTAACTTCTGAACATATCAAGAAAATATATTCTTGATAGTTCTATCCTCAGTGATTCTGATATTTTGACAAATCAAATCGTGCTATTACGTTCTTTCTTGTTTAGAACATTAAGTTCATTCAAAACTCCATACTTACAAATTCTGGACCATTACTCGCTTTACTAGAAGTCGAGAAGAAAATAAAAAGGCAAAGAGCTCCAAAATATAAGAGAAAATATAAAGCCCAATAACAACACGGAGGTTACAAACCGTGTATATTAATACGAATAACAATATAAAGACACGGTAGAATTAAGAATAGTATCACGCCAAGGTAATAGTAGAAGTAAACAGATTCTTCTGGTGGAAGATTAAAAAGAAGGATGACAGAAATGATAATTAGGAAAATATCAAGGATTAGAACTGGATGAAGCATTTTCACAATATTTTAGAAGTAAGAATTAAGAAAGAAAGTATAGAAGTGATGAAAATAATGGAACGGAAGGGTTTAATTTATAATGAAAATATCAGATGTAGCAATCAAGACAGATGACCACATTTAGTTAAAAAGATCCTAATTTCCTTAAGTTCCGAAGACTCAGATCTTATTTAGATTTCGAAGATTTCCTTAATCCCTTGAATTTCGGAAATTCAACCAAGACAACGTCAAAAGATTAGACGCACCCTATTTTCTAAATTCAAACGTGACAATGTCAAAAGTTAAGACGAGCTTTATTTTCTAGATTCACTCTTAAAGTGATAGCTTCATTCGTACGCTTTGAGAAATCAAATTATTTTATCCTTATTACTCAATGGTGATAAAAATTTATTTATCAACTCATATACGTCAGGAAAACATTCTTATTGTTAACCATGACCACCTCAATCAAATTTCAGGACAAAATTTCTTTAACGGGTAGGTACTGTGACGATCCGGAAATTTTTGACTAAATTTAAACTTAATTTTATATGGTTTCGATATGATAAGCAAAGTCTATTTAATCGAACCTCAAAAATTTTGAACTATTTCATGAAAACATTTGACCTTTGACTATTCCCTACGATTCACGAACAATTATTTGTAAATATATATATATATATATATATATATATATATATATATATATAAATGTAAGTATAAATAATCATTTGAAATTATAAAATATAATTTAATCAATTAGAATTAAAATATATATATATATATAGATATATATACATATATATATAGATATATATACATATATATAGATATATATACATATATATATAGATATATATACATATATATATATATATATATATATATATATATATATATATATATATATATATATATATATATATATATATTATTAAGTTATCAAGATAAGTACATATGAATTTCATATTTGAATATTAAATATTCAGTATTACATAATTAATAATATGTAATATTAATATTTAAAATAATAAGTTTAATTATAAATTATATTTGTTAACCTAATATTATTATTACTTTCAATATTTACAAATCAAAAATTTATATTATTGATACTATAAATGATACATTTAATTTGTTGTATTACTATTAATATTATTAATTCCTAATATTATTCATATCATTAATAGTAATATTATTATTATTATTATTATTACTATTATAATATTGTTATTTTTATTATTATTACTAGTATTTTTATTATCATTATTTATAATATTAAAAATATTAATATTATTAATTATTAGAATTAAATAAATAAATAAACTACAGATATATATGAAATACAGAAATAGATATATATATATATATATATATATATATATATATATATATATATATATATATATATATATATATATATACAGATAATTACGCGTGAATTTAGTTACATATCATTTTCATTTTTTTGTCTTCCGGTCTCCATTTTCTTCTATGTATACTGTCCATTATCATGGTCAATTATTATTGTGGAATCAATCATATAAACCGTATTATATAATCATAATCTACTAAGTGAGTTCTGTACATGTATAATTTTTTTTTTCTTCTTTCTGTCATATAAACCGAAACCCTTTTAACCTTCAAATTGATTCGAAACAAATTGAAGAAAAATAGAAATGCAGAAACATTCTAATTCATTGCTTGAAACTTTCTTCAAATTCACAAAAGCTAATTCGAAGAAACGATCAAGAATTTCGAAGTCAAAGATTAAATTCAAAAAGTCAAACGATTGTTCTACAATCAAATTGAGGTTGTAGATGTTGTTTCTGTTGAAATTTTTGATTTGTTAAGTTTCAGTGAAGGATTTAACACGTATTTCATATAGAAATTGTAGTCTAAAAACATCCGAATTTTTTAAATCAAATCTTGGGTTCTTCATGTTCATCGTGAAGAACAGACACCGATTATGTATTTATTTATTTCCTTCTTTTGATCAAAATCACCCAGCCGGTTACTTATGATACAATTTCAAATTATAAATCAAACACATAATTAGTTGTTTTGGTGGATTTGCTATGGTCGTTTCAACTTTGATGATGAAGGAGAAGAACAGAAAGGATGACGGGTTAAATAAAAACATGATATGTATAATATCAGAAAAACTAATTGGATCAGTTGGTTAAGGCATGTGTTGGGTGAGAGGGAGGTCGCTGGTTCGAACCCGGTTCGGGGCACTTGTTTTTAGAAAAGCTTTGGGAGGTAGTTTTATTATCAAATTTCTTTTTATTATTCTTATTGTGATTATTACTAGTATTATAATTATTATTATTGTTATTGGTATTTTAATTATTATTATTATTAGCTATTGTTATTATTATTATGATAAATGTTATTACTCCTAACATATTAGAAGTATCATAATCATTAATCAAATTAAGGGTATTATCATTATCGTTATTATTAATATAAGTATTATAATTACAATTAGGTTTATTATTACTATTATTATTACTAATATTAATATCCTTACTAATAATATCATTAAGTAGTATTATTATTAATATTATCATTAGTAATAAGATTGTTATTATTATTACTATTATTATTATTATTATTATTATTATTATTATTATTATTATTATTATTATTATTATTATTATTAATACTATTAAGTATTATGTATTTTATCAAAAATATTATTTTCATTATCATTATTATTAAACTTTTCGTCTTATAAAAACAACTATTGTTATTATCATTATTATTAAGAGTAGTATTAGCATTAATCATTAATTGAAGTATTATTATTTTTAAATTTAAATAGGAAGATATTAGAATATTAGGAAGAGCGTTATGAAATAAAAATATTATAATTAAGTTATGAATTAAGTATAATATAATTAAGATTAAGTCAAGATCATGATTTAAAAATTATTATTATAAACGTTAATTCAAAACTTCGAATATGAAAACAATATTTTGCCATAAATAATATTAAGTAAATATATATAAATTTATGGAATTAAAACTATGGATAAGGTTATGATATAAGTAAGTTATTAATTATTATTATTATCATTATCATCAATATTATTACTAACAATACCATTAATAAAAATTAGTATTATCATTATTATTATTATCATTTTTTTTATTACTAGTATCATTAGTATTAATAAAATAACTATTAATTATATAAAACCATATATAATACATATAACCTAACTCTATTTTTATATTAATTAATTACTCAAGATATATAAAATAAATATATTTAAATTATTAATGGAACACAAAATTTATTAAAATAACAGTTATATCACTAATAATAATATATATATTTGTTCAATTACAAGTATATATTTTAATATATATATACAAATGATATAGGTTCGTGAATCCGAGGCCAACCTTGCATTGTTCAGTATCGTCGTATGAATATTTTTACTATAAAATATTGGACCGTGAGTTTCATTTACTCCCTTTTACTCTTTACATTTTTGAGACTGAGAATACATGCGCTGTTTTTATAACTGTTTTACTAAATTCTTTGAGATATATTTTTGAACTGAGAATACATGAACTGCTTTTATAAACGTTTGACGAAATAAACACAAATATTCAAAAACTACATTCTATGATAGAATTATTTGGATTCAGAGGTTCGATTTCTATAAAGATTGTATTATCGACCATCGGCGAGATGATTTTGTCATTGCACGCACGCATTAGCTCCCGAAATGGTTCGATTTAGTAGTTAGTAACGGTGAGATGATTTTGTCATTGCACGCACGCATTAGCTCCCATTTTAGCTACCATCGGTTAGATGATTTTGCATTGCACGCAAGCATTAGCTCCCGATGTATTGTATTGTATTGTATTGTATTCGACTTTGTAGTTAGTAACAGAGAGATGATTTTGTTATTGCACGCACGCATTAGCTCCCGTTTTAGCTACTCTCGGAGAGATGATTTTGCATTGCACGCACGCATTAGCCCCCGTTGTAAAGTTATATTGTATTAACTTCCACGGTGAGATGACTTTGCATTGCACGCATGCATTAGCTACCGTTAGTGAGTTGTTTGAAAGGTTCCGGTGTTCTTCATATGAATGATTTTACAGCAAGAGTAGACCTGTACAGATTGTTTTCTAAATATGAGTATCTTGTGGTCTATTATACTATTGGAAATGATTATTTATGATAAACTAATGAACTCACCAACCTTTTGGTTGACACTTTAAAGCATGTTTATTCTCAGGTATTAAAGAAATCTTCCGCTGTGCATTTGCTCATTTTAAAGATATTACTTGAAGTTATTCATGGCATATTTCAAAAGACGTTGCATTCGAGTCGTTGAGTTCAAGATTATTATTAAGTCATTCATAGTTTAGGACTTATTATGAAATGGTATGCATGCCTGTCAATTTTTGATGTAATGAAAGTTTGTCTTTTAAAAACGAATGCAATGTTTGCAAAATGTATCATATAGAGGTCAAGTACCTCGCAATGTAACCAAATGTAATGTATTCATCCAGATGGATTAGGACGGGTCGTTATAAAACTGTTAGCCAATCCAGTGGTAGGTCAAAGAAATCTTTTGGATTTGGACAAAAGGTTAAGAATCAATAGAGTGGCTCTAGGTCTAGTTCAGGAAAAGGAGATTGGTGTAAGGTGTGTAGGTAATCACATAGTGGTCAGTGTTCAGAGGCAACACGAAGGTGTTTCAGAAGTGGTGTGGTATGGTATGAGTCCCAAGTTTGTTCATTTTTAGGAAATGTGTGTTAGAGTTGTCATCAACCACCGCATCATGCTACAAGTTGTTCGGTTGCAAAGAATGTGAGTTTCGGGGCGCGGGTCAGGGGTTTGTTCTGCGTCAGCTGGAGGGTCTACTACCTTGAGTGGGTAGAATAGGAAGAACCCTCTAAAAGCAGAGGTCGGAGCTTTTCATATGTCAGTTGAGACAGCTACTGAAACTGACGATGTGATCACTGGTATGTTTCCAATCAACTCAATACCTGCTCGTCTATTGTTTGATTGTGGTGCAAATAAGTCTTTTATGCCGTTATACTTTTATGCTAAGTTGAACATGCCTACTACTGTGCAGCTTGAACCGGTTAGAGTAAAGGTAGCCGATGGTAAGATCACACCCGTCACAACGTTTGTGTTTGGGGTTTGTATTGATATTGAAGGAAAGTTATTTCCTATGACTTTTTTTGGTGTTACCCATTCCTGGTTTTGATGTAGTATTAGGAATAGATTGGCTAAACCCACTTAGGGCTAGTATTAAGTGTGATAGGAAAATTATTACATTCCGTATGACCGATGGAACCCGTGTTGTGACCCGAGGGGAATGAGGTGGGTTTGATTTTCTGTTAATTTCGACGATGAAAGAGAGAAAAATCGTTAGCCAAAGGTTGTGAATTGTTTCTTGCATATGTGATTGATGTTAAGAAAGAAAAGGGGATGATAACCGATATTCTGGTAGTTTATGAATTTCCTGAAGTATTTCCGGATGAGTTACCAGGATTACCGCCAGTAAGAGAGGTCGAATATAAGATTGAGTTGGTTTCTGGAACCACTCCAGTTGCTAAGACCTCGTATCATTTAGCTCCGTCTGAGATCCGTGAGAATATGTCACAGATTCATGAATTGTTAGATTGTGGGTTTATTCGACCGAGTTCTTCGCCGTGGGGTGCTCCGGTGTTGTTTGTTAAAAAAAAGATAGATGGTTCAATGCGTATGTGTATAGATTATCACGAGTTGCACAAAAGAACAACTAAGAATAAGTACCCATTGCCCAGAATAAATGACATGTTCGATCAGTTACAGGGTGGTTCATAATTTTCAAAGATAGATTTACGGTCAAGGTATCATCATGTTCGTGTTGTAGAATCAGATATACCAAAGACATCATTCAAAACAAGGTATGGCCATTATGAGTTTGTGGTAATGCCATTTGGGTCGATGAATGCGTCGGAAGTTTTCTTGGATTTGATGAACAGAGTGCGTTATCTGTTTCTCGACAAGCCTTTCATAATGTTCATCGATGATATCCTAGTGTATTCTAAGACAAAAGCCGATCATGTGATTCATTTGAGACAGGTTTTGGAACTGTTAAAGTATGAAAAGTTGTATGCAAAATTTTCTAATGTGTACGTTCCAGTTATGAGAAGTTCAGTTTTGGGTCACGTGATTTGTACTGAAGGTATTAAAGTTGATCCATCAAAGATAGAAGCGATAATGAATTGGAATTCTCCGAGGACTCCGACTGAGATTAAGAGTTTTCTGGGAGGTTCATAAAAGTTTTCTCAAAAATAGTGGGTCCATTGACCAAGTCGACTCGAAAAGACGTAGCCTTTCGATGGGGAGATGAACAAGAAAAGGCTTTTCACTCTTTGAAACAGTTGTTGTGTCAGGCTCCAATGTTAGCATTACCAAAAGTTTCAGATGACTTCGCGGCTTATTGTGATGTGTCATTAGCCAGCTAGTGGTATGTTTTGGTACAGAGAGACAAGGTAATTTCTTACGTCTCGCGACAATTGAAAATTCATGAGAGAAACTACCCAGTACATGATCTTGAAATGGCTGAAATAGTGTTTGCTTTGAAATTTTAGAGACTCTCTTTGTATGGAACTCATTGTGTTATTTGTACAGATCATAAGAGTTTGCAATATATTTTCTCTCAAAAGAACTGAATATGCGTCAGAGACGGTGGCAAGAGTTGATTGAAGACTACGATTGTGAAATCAAGTACCATCCGGGTAACGCGAACGTCGTAGCAGATGCGTTAAGTCGTAAAAAGTCTGGTGAGAATGTGCAATTTCTGCATTTGAGTATAACTTTAGATTTAATTGACCAATTGAAAAAAAATATTCAAGCTTGTACTTTGGAGGATAAACATATTAAATCTAAACAGATGACTAAAAGAAAATTTGACTTAATCGATGACCCACGTAGATTTAAGACTTTAAATAACCGTGTTTGGATTCCTATGCTTGGAGACTTGAGGGATTTGTTCATGACTTAAGCTCACAAATCCAGATTGACAGTACATCCAGTAAGTAATAAAATGTATCATGACTTGAAATCTGTATATTGGTGGCCAACTATGAAAATTGATATCACTCGTTTTGTTGAAAAGTGTCATGTGCGTGCGCAAGAGAAAGCTGAACATCAGAAACCATAAGGTTCGATACGTCAGTTAAAGATTCAAGTGGAAATGGGAACACATAACGATGGATCTTATGACAAAATTACCTAGAACTCAGATAAAAAATGATATGATTTGGGTAATAGTTGATCGTTTAACTAAGAGTGCTCATTTTCTTGCTACTCATAAAGCAGCATCCTTAAGTGAACTCGTCGAGTTGTAGATGAAAGAAATCGTTATTCGACATGGTGTGCCATTATCGATTGTGTCAGACAGGGATTCTAGATTGTCGAACTTCTGGAATAGTCTACAACACAATTTAGGTACACGTCTTAATTTGAGTACATCTTATCATCCTCATAAATACGGTCAAAGTGAAAGAACGATATGTTAAGGGCGTATTAGAGTATGGCGGTTCGTGGGATTCACATATGCCGTTGGTTGAATTCGCGTATAATAATTCGTATCATTCGAGTATAGAGATGCCACCTTATGAGATGTTGTACGGTCGTCGTTGCAGAACTCCAACTTGTTTGTTAGAAGCTGGGGAGAAACAATTTGCAGGTCCTGAAATTGTTCATATGATAGCTGAGAAAGTTTCTATTACTCGAGAAAAATTAAAAGCCTCTAGAGATAGACAGAAAAAGTATGTTGATCTGCATAGACATCCGGTAACCTTTAGCGTAGGTGATCGTATGTATCTAAAAGGTTCACTGTGGAAAGGGGTTATAAGATTTGGTAAACGTGCTAAGCTTGAACCAAGATACATTAGGCCGTTTTCGATCAGTCAGATTTTGAACGACTAGACAGTTGTATTAGATCTTCTGCCAGAGTTAGTCGGTATTCATACTACCTTCAATGTGTGTTATTTGTGTAAGTGTAAGGTCGATGACGAGACGCAGATCATACCGTTAGTATATTTGAAGAATGATTTGAGTAAGAAATTGGTGGAAGAGCCGATTCGTGTAGTTGATAGTAAGATAACAAAGTTGAAAAAGAAACATATTCCGATGGTGTTAATAGAGTGAAAACACAGTTTGGGGTCCAATCGTATATGGGAGACAGAAGAGTTGATGAAGACTCGTTACCATCATTTCTTTGACCAGGAACAGATTTTGAGTACGTAGTTATTTAAGGGGGTGGATTTGTAATAGACTGATGACCGGGATAGTCGTAAGATGATGAATATGCCCTTAAGTTTGTTTATGCTTTATTAAAATGCATTTATTTTAATAATATAATTATTTTTATTTGTGTATGTAATTGAGACCAATTTCTGAAAAGGGTCATAGAACAGATCCGTTTGTTAAAATTGGACTTCGTTAGGGCTACCTAACTTAGTACGAAAGATATCGAATAACTTGTAAATACTCGTGTGTTGTGGGTATGCGTTCTAAACCCCTTAAAGTGTATGATATCTGCTTGATCTCGAAAGAAAACTCGTACCTAGTTTGTATCACCTCAAACCCTAAGATCAAAGCTTGTTAGATTGTTAAAAATTGAGCTTGTAACATGTTCCTTATGTGTTTGTAATCATCACAAGGTAACTTTTACTTATATGTATGCTTTCCTTCTTATTAAATTGGGTTTTTGGGTGTAAATGGGTTTTGAGCATTAACTAGCTTGAATCTTGCTGTTTTTGTGATATTTGTATTGTTTATTGCTTGCTAAGTGATCAATATATGTTGTTTGTGCTTCATGAGCTAGCAATTTGCCAGATACATCACAAATAGTGATTTTTGGGTTGAAACCCGTCAAAACAGTTGTTGTTGTTTTTCATCACTTGCACGAGTGAGCATTGACTTGTACGGTTGAGGTGGTCAACCATATGGTGAACCGTGCGAGTGGGTAGGTATTGTGACTGTTGTCTTGGTTGAGCTGACCGTACGGTTGAGCTGTGACTCGTACGAGTCACTGGTCACTCGTGTGGTCAACCGTACGGATCTACTGTTGTTGAGTTGTATGTTTGATATAGGATCAAACATACAGATGAAGTGTCAACCGCACGGTTGAGGTTTCTCGAACATGCGAGTGAGTGTTATACGTACGGTTGATAGATCAGCTTGTTTATGTGCTTAAGTGTTGATGTTATTGTATTGTTGCTGGAATGATATCCAGACATGATTACTGACTGGGTTATGTTTGTTCTCATGTGGAAAAGATAAAGAGAAGGCTCAGAAAGATTAGACCTCTGAGAACCTTCAATTGCTGTTAATTTATGAGTGGGTCTATCTTCGGATAGAGTTTAAGTAGCAAGTCATGCTACTGTGATTTACTTTGATTACCTTGTGTAGTGTAGTGATTGCCATGCTACTTGGATAATTGCATGCTTTTTTGTTGTATGATCTAGATTTGCACTGCATTTGACGACAACCGTTGCTGGGTCAGGTTGAGAATCCACTGAGGCCAAGTCAGGTCGGGTTCGTATGAGGTCATCCGAGGCTGGGTCATGTTGGGTCCAAGTCCTACAGTATGTTTAGTATAGCATAGAAGGACGCATGCGTCGCGTTTGGACGATTATGCATAAACTTGGTAGAAAGGACTATCGGTAGATCCTAGTACGATCAGCCAGGGTCGTGTACCCGTACAAGCCGCCGATCCTCGTATTGTCTTTGCTTGTATGCTTGTGCGTTGTAGGAAAGATTGTTGACTGATGTATGATGAATGCTTAAGCTTAGTCTTTAAATAGATTTCATTCACTTAGCAGTGCGCTAATCCCTCACATTCCTCCCTACAGGTTTAGGTACTGTTGATGGGACCAGGTGGTGATGTTGAAGACATGTTTGACGTTGCAAACTCCGATGTGGACTCTGGAAATAAACGTTTTGTAATAAGTAACATCGTGGTGTATTTATAAACTTAATATGACGTGGATTTATGTAATAATGTAATAATGTTGTGGTTGCGCTATTTTAAGTTAAAGTCTTCCGCTGTGTTATTAAAAAAAATGGCATGTGTTACAGTAATAACCTCTTTTGTACTCGATGTTGTAAGCATATAAAGGGATGTCTGGCATTTCATCATTAAATATCGAGTTGAACAATCGACTAGCATGTAAAACGTTTAAGTCATTGTTTGCTCCCGCAACTCCAAAGTAAGCATGCCAAATCCATTTGTCGTACGAGGCAACAACTTCAAGCATAATAGTTGGATAACCGTGATCCCCTATTATTAATTTTCCTCTCCCTGCAACTCGGCATTTCCCTATTCCCAGTGCATACTGCATACAATCGATACCGTGCATTCCGGGAAATCCGTGAAGTTTCTCTAAGGGCTTCATTCAAACGTAAAATATGTTCATTAGTAGGTTCCCTCATATAAACATTTGGATCTAAGTCAATAATACGTCATGAAAAATTTTGTAGACTTTCACAAGAGACACGCTCTGACATTTGCAAATACTCATCGAAGGCATCCAGTGAAGAACCATACGGCAGTTGACGTAGCGCAGTGGTTATTTTCAAATGAGTCGAAATACGTAACTCTTTACATGCATCAAGCCTTCGATGAAACCAGGTTGTATAGAGTAATTGAGAATATCGTTCATAATTCGGAGGAATACACGCTGCCTCATGCAAAATCGTCGTTTGAACTTCACCTCGTGGTATTTTGAGTTTTCGACAAAATAACCATCCATTAGTCGTTGATGTGCGAGATGGTACTTACGAGGAATATAACACCAAGTAAATTGTGTGTTTGAACTTTCTGCCTCATCGTCTAGTTGATTTAAGATATCATCTGCAAGAATCATATATTCATCGTCAAAAGAAATTGTAGAAGTCATCAATTTTTTACAATATTTGATTGTGCTTTTTTGAGTTTGTTTAGAGAAATGTTGTAGAAATACTATTTGAAAGTGATTATATGTAGTTATATATATAAAGGATAAAAAAACTGAAAATAAAATATCAAAAAATGTTCCAACAGCTCCTTTAACGGTACAAAAATTAAATTTGGGTCCAACCCTCACGTCGTTTACATCGTTTGTTGCAACACTTTGACACTCAAAACGGTGAACTAACGACGGTGGGGTGTAGGCCGACCGTCAGTCACTTACGATGTTGATGGCGACGGTCAAACCGAAGGCTGATACCTAGTGCTCTAAGAGCTACGCTATCTTTGAAATATAACACGTATTTTTTTTTTTTATTATTCTCTTTCACAAATCACAAGACCTTCAAGTTCTCAACATAATTATATAATGGTGAAGTCTAGAGTTACGATTTTGACTATCATATTTAATTTAATCTGATATTTTTGGATAAATAAACACTTATTAGAAGTAAATTTAAAAAAAAAATACATTAAAAAATTAATTTATTCAATTTAATTAAAATATTAAAACATAATAGATTAAAAATACTCCACAAAGCACCGTCTTAAACATCTTATGTCTAACTTTTATAACTTAAAACGCTTATTACGATATATATATATATATATATATATATATATATATATATATATATATATATATATATATATATATATATATATATATATAATCAATTGCACTTTGCTCAAGTGGCCATCAGAACTTCTACTAAAGCTATAGGTCTCGGATTCAATCGTTGTCAATTTTCTCTTGAGCCTAATTAGAGATTTACGACGGAATGTATTTTGCCTGGCATTGGGGTGACGCATGGATTTCCGTTGTCCAAGATTTACCTGTTATGGAGGAGTCAATGTGCACGTTCACGGAAGATTTTTCGTTACAAAAATATATATTTATGATTTTAGTTTTTTATATTGACGTTACTCAAAAATGTCGTTAAAATACATAAAATTTATTGTACATGTATAACGACTAAAAAAGTCAATATTAACCCCAACCTTCGCTTCGCGCCGGGGTTCGGTTTCCAATGTAATTTATTATGTTTATTTTGCAAAATTATTTCGTGGCTAACGATGATGTCATTGAAGCCCAACTCGAGTCGAACGAAGAGCTATAACCCGTCAAAGATTTAGATGTTATCTTAAAATAACAATATATGTGTATTTTCACGTTTCGCTATGGAGTTGTTGACATTTTAAAATTTAACGCAATTAACTATTTAGCTTATATTAACACTCCGTATGATTTAAGAATAGAATATTATTGAGTAATATCAAAAAAATTACTAAATAATTTTTTTAAAAAATAATAAGACCCATATGTATATGTTGTTAATAGATGAAAATAGTTATGGAGCCCGTGAGGAAAAAATCAACGTGTATGAAAGGTAAACTCAAATATTTAGCGTTTTTTAAAAAGCGTCCGTTTTGCGTATAGTTAGTGACATTGAGTTCGTAAAATTATTTCGAGCTTAACGATGGTGTCGGAAAAATTTAACTCGTTGCGGGTGAGAAGATATGACCAGTTGAATATTTGACTGGAGTTTATTTAAGATTTTTTATGAAAATGTTGATTTAACACTTTACCCACTGTTTGGGGGGTCGATTTTAACTTTTGAACAAATAGAGGCTTTTTTAAAAGGGGAAAAAAGTGAAAAGACGAAAACACCTCGGTACAATTATTATTGTAACAGTAATTGTAATGGTAATAATATAAATATACATATAAATATTAGTTTATTAGTACTAAAATCGAACTATCAAATTGTTTTTTTCCACACGTTTCATATTTTTCTGCCGTCCGTATGTGCTCTACCTTCAAAAACCTACCATAATTTTCTATGTGGGGCCTAATTGGTCCAGATGCCGAAGTTGCCTTTTATTTCCATACGTTACGTTAATACGTAGTATAATAAAGAGTAAATTACATCGTTAGTTCATATGATTTATTCTAAACAAATCAGGATAATCGGAACAGTATTCTACAGGGCCAGTAGTGAATTTGTTGTTTAGTATATAGGGATAACTAGTTCGGAGCCGGCCCGCGCGATGCGGCGGGGGTTTTCGGTCTGCATATTCATATTTAACGTAGCTTTATGTATTTACAAAAGGGAAAACGGCTCATGTGTTAAGCGTCGTCGTATGTCTCGTCGTCTTTAGTGTCTTTTAAAAATTGTCCGGTTCGAACGTAGTTAGTTTCATTTTGTTGATAAAATTATTTCGAGTCTAACGGTGCTGCCGAAAAAATTTAACTCCCGGCGAGCAGGAAGATACGGGATGTCGTTGTGTTTAGCGTTTTTTAAAAAGTGTCCGTTTCGAACGTACTTATTTTCGTTTTGTTCATAAAATTATTTCGAGTCTGACACTGTTGTCGAAAAAATTTAACTCGCGGCGAGCGGAAAGATACGGGCTGCGTTGTGTTTAGCTTAGCGTTTTTTAAAAAGTGTCCGTTTCGAATATAGTTAGTTTCGTTTTGTTCATAAAAATATTGCGAGTTTAACGGTGTGATCGGTGAAATTTAACTCGGGGCGATGAGGAAGATACGGGCCGTCGAAGTGTGTGGGTGGAGTTTTTATTTTGATTAAGAAAATTTATGTTTTACCCCCCTGAAATTGTGGGTAGATTTTGTAAGTTGATTATAGTTGAGGGGGGTTGTTTTGCATTTTTTGGGTTAGATTTTAGTTGAATGTCGTTTTGATATGATTTTGTTGTTGGATTTGTATCAAACTACACAATCCTCCACGGTATTTAATTATATAAGGGTTAATAATTATACCATTTATCCTTTTCATTCGACAATTTTGTTGAATATGTAATTCGGGGCGATGAGGAAGATACGGGCCGTCGAAGTGTGTGGGTGGAGTTTTTATTTTGATTAAGAAAATTTATGTTTTACCCCCCTGAAATTGTGGGTAGATTTTGTAAGTTGATTATAGTTGAGGGGGGTTGTTTTGCATTTTTTGGGTTAGATTTTAGTTGAATGTCGTTTTGATATGATTTTGTTGTTGGATTTGTATCAAACTACACAATCCTCCACGATATTTAATTATATAAGGGTTAATAATTATACCATTTATCCTTTTCATTCGACAATTTTGTTGAATATGTAATTTGAACAGTGGTGGTCCCTCCCATTAACTCCCGCAAACTTCATATTTTTTTACGAGAAAATATATGTATGTATATTATAAATAGATCATCAAAATCAGAAGGATACAATTACATCATTGAGCTGATCTGATGATGTAAAGTTCGTGATCGAACGCAAAACTTACAAACATTGAAATTGAAATTGAACTTATCAAGCACTAATACAACTTGACAAAAAGAGACAAAACCACGGTCCAAATGCGTCCGTGCTGAAATCCGAACTACCGATATACATCCCCCGAACCCGGCCAGGCCCGGAAAAGACCTCCCGATCCACAACTTGTGACAACCCTGAAATTTCCAACCAAATTTAAACTTTATCTTTATATTATTCCGACACGATAAGCAAAGTTTGTTAAGTTGAATCTCGAGAATTTTAAACTGTGCTCATGCATTCATTTAACCTCGACCAAATTCCGACGATTCACAAACCGTTATATAAATAGATATGTTTATATATGTGACAACCCGAAAATTTTCGATCAAATTTAAACTTTAATCTTAATATATTTCCGACACGATAAGCAAGGTTTGTAAAGTTGAGTCCTAAGAATTTTTTAACTGTTTACATAGATTCAGTTGACCTTTGACTACTTCCGACGATTCACGAACATTTGTGTGCAAATAAATATATATATATATATATATATATATATATATATATATATATATATATATATATATATGTGTGTGTGTGTGTGTGTGTGTGTGTGTGTGTGTGTGTGTGTGTAAATATATAACATTTATAAGGTATACTTTAATCAACTGGAATTGAAAATATAAAATAACCAGATAAATAAATTATTGATAAGATGAATATATATAAATAAAAACATAATAATATTACCTATATGAATATATAGATATAAAATTTAACACATTTAAATTTGTCATTCTTACTAATATTATTATTATTATTTTCATTATTATTTGAAAAAGGTACTTAATATCAATAACAGTGTTATTATTATCATGTTATTATTTGACACATACATATTATTATATTATTATTATCATATTAATATTATTATAATTAATATCTGTATTAATATCATCACCATATATAGTATAGATATAAAATTTGATATATAAATTATTATTGATGTTATTATCATCATTAATAATATTAACACTAGCAAAATTATGATTTTAGTTATTAATATGATTAACATTATTATTATATATAAATATATGTATATATGAAATCGGATACATTTAAATACTAATACTATTGTTATCATTATTAATATCAGAATATTGTTATTATAATATATTATATAAATATGACATTTATATATTTAATTGGTTATATCATTATGATTATAAATAGTTAGAAAAATTATAATTTTAGTATTATTATGATTATTATTAATATCATTACTAAAAATTATTATTTAAGAGTTATTATCATTATCTATAATTATATATATTTTTTTCAATTTTATTAGTAATATTATGATTAATATTTCCATAATTATTATTATTAGTATTTTTAGTACTTTTAATAATATTAACAATACTAATATTATTCATATATTTATATAATTATTAATATTAATTATTTTATAAACCGTAAATCAAGGAAAGCGTCCAAATTTATTTATTGTATCAATCACACTATAATAGAATCCAAAATTCGTACCAATCACAAAGTTAATCAATAGAACACTCCAAGGAAGTTGTTAGCCATCGACCTCATGCATTTTTTTATATTTTTCTGTCAAAATCTCGTCGGCTATCAATTAACATTAAACCAACAAATAATCCAGTGTGTGAATTAATTCTCCCGTTTTTATTTCACCCACACTAACATTTAACAAAGATTACATCCAGTTTTAGATTGATATTCTTAAAGAAAAACCCAAGAAAACCGTCGCCTGCCCTGTTCCAGTTTTAATTTTCAAACCATTCGATTTTACAACGAATTTCAAAAATGATAAATGCAGTATTGTTTAAAATCTTCTATTTAAACTATCTGAAAAAATCTCTAGTTCCAATTTTCAGTATCGAGCTTTAATTTTTCGAGTCAAACCTTATTTCAAAAATTCAAACTTTTTGTTCGTCATCAAATTCGACCTCAATTCGATGTTTTAGATTCAACTGAGGTTACAGAAAGATTCTAGGAGGGATTTGAGACATCTTTCATGTTATGATCGTTATCTTAAACATGTTAAAATTTTGAATGTGATATAGAGTTTAAAGACGGGTTCACTAGTCTGTTACCTAAATTTAATTGATTTAATTGAATGAGACATTGGTCTGTAGGATTCGATTTCTGGGTAATTGAATTCGATGTAGAAGAAGAAAGAATAAGGGAAAACAGAAAGAACGGTTTAATTGAAATTAAAATGGGTTTTAATTAGAAAAGTTGAATTGATTCAATGGTTTTGTGTGTTGTCTGGTATGGATGTGATCCTGGTTCGATTCTAGCTATTGCCAACATTTTTTGGTGATAAACTTTATGCGGTAGTTATTATTATTATTATTATTATTATTATTATTATTATTATTATTATTATTATTATTATTATTATTATTATTATTATTATTATTATTATTATTATTATTATTTTCATTGTCATTAGTTATTATTATGTTTATTATTATTATTATTGTTATTATTGTGATTATTATTGTTATTGTTAGTTATTATGATTAAATTTAAAACTATGTTAATTATTGTTAATGTTAACATTATTATTATGAATATAAGTATCATTAAAAATGAGTAAAATTATTATTATCATTATTATTAAGACTAGTAATAACTTTAAACATTAGTTGTATTAATATGTTTTGTATGAATATAAGAATTAGTATTACCATTAGTATAAGTATTACCATTTAAAAATTATTAGCAATATCATTATGTATTATTATTAATGATAACGAATTATTATAAGTATATTACTATTAATATTATCATGAGCAACATTATTACTATATAATAATTAAAACTGTTAATCTAACTAGTAATAGCAGCAAAGGTATCATTTTTTTTATTGAAATTATTATCAATATTATCATTATTATTATTATTAGTATTATTGTTAATAGTATTATCATTAAGTTAACAAACAAAAGATAATTATAAAATAAATATAGATATATAAATAGGGGATGATTCTCACACACACTTTTTTTATCCTCACACACCAATTGAGTATTATTAGAAGAGTAAAAGGTTAAAATAGGTGTGTGAGGATCAAAAAAGTGTGTGTGAGAATCATCCCCCTATATAAATATATATACATATATATTTAATACAAAACTTAACTATATAAATATGGTTATTTACTTAATATATATAAAATGACATATATAGGTTATTAACATAAAAATTATATCACTAATAATAAATACCTATATATTTGTTCGATTATAATTATGTATATTAATAAATATACAAATGATATAGGTTCGTGAATCCGAGGCCAACCCTGCATTATTCAGTTGTTCAATATAGTCATATGTATTTTTACTACAAAATACATTAGGTGAGTTTCATTTGCTCCCTTTTTAAATGTTTTTGCAATATATATTTTGGGACTGAGAATTCATGCGCTGCTTTTATAAATGTTTTACGAAATAGACACAAGTAATCGAAACTACATTATATGGTTGAATGATCGAAGCCTAATATGCCCCTTTTTGCTTGGTAACCTAAGAATTAGTAAACCGATCTACTAATTGACGTGAATCCTAAAGATAGATCTATGGGTCCGACGAACCCCATCCAAAGTACCGGATGCTTTAGTACTTCGATGTTGTTTTATATCATGACCGAAGGATTTCCCGGAATGATAGGGGATATTCTGATATGCATCTTGTTAATGTCGGTTACCAGGTGTTCAATCCATATGAATGATATTTTTGTCTCTATGCATGGGACGTATATTTATGAGAAATGAAAATCTTGTGGTCTATTAAAATGATGAAAATGATTATTTATGTTAAACTAATTAACTCACCAACCTTTTGGTTGACACTTTAAAGCATGTTTATTCTCAGGTATGAAAGAAGTCTTCCGCTGTGCAATTGCTCATTTTAAAGATATTACTTGGAGTCATTCATGACATATTTCAAAAGACGTTGCATTCGAGTCGTTGAGTTAATCAAGATTATTATTAAGTCAATTATAGTTAGATATATTATAAAATGGTATGCATGCCGTCAACTTTCGATGTAATGAAAGATTGTCTTTTCAAAAACGAATGCAATGTTTGTAAAATGTATCATATAGAGGTCAAGTACCTCGCGATGTAACCAAATGTAATGTATTTGTCCGGATGGATTAGGATGGGTCCCTTCAGTTGGTATCAGAGCGGTGGTCTTAGCGAACTAGGTCTGCATTAGTGTTTATAACTGATAAGTCGTTAGGATGCTTTAGTGAGTCTGGACTTCGACCGTGTCTGCGTGTCAAAAGTTTTGCTTATCATTTCGTGTCGAAAATTTCCTGCTTATCATTCTTAGGGAATCACTTGTTTATCATTCTTAATCTAGAAATATCTTACTGCCTGGATTACATGAGTAGTGTATAGACAAAATTCATATCTTAGCGTATCTGCTAATTCATATCTTAGCATATATGTTATTGTAAACTTTGCCAAACATAATCCGTAGATTCCTCCGTAACTTATGGGATTTTAGTATTATATATGCTTATGTAAATTATGTATTGCAGGGTACTAATCTACATTCTATAATCTATTTCTTATCAAAAATCCTTCATCTGATTGTACGAGATGAATCCCTCAATCAGTTCGAATTTCTCAGATTCCGACAGCTATTCTGATATGGAGTTTCACCTAAGCTCCAAAAACAGTGTCACCAGAATGAATCAACCAATCATCTATCTCCAATTCATCTGATGCATTCGTAGTCTACTTAATCATTGGAGACAAGAAGAAGCGATCCCTTTCATCCACCATATTGTCCTCTGGGCGAAGAACTTGAAGCATTCGCCGACGAACCAATCCGAAACACCATTTTCACCCTCATTTCCCGAATATCTCACCACGATTATATTCTATCCACAATTCTACTCGTTCCGACTGACAATCATCCCAGAATAATGGAAGAAGTCAACGAGCTTCGCACCCGAGTTATAGCCTTGGAAAAATATGGTGCAAAATGTACCAGCTTCAGCAATATCACCGACACCAACAGTACCATCAGTAACAGCATCTGTACCATCAACAATCCATGCCTCAACATCTCATTCTGTACCTCCAGCATAATCATCGTACTACATGAGATCCTACATCGATTATCTTCATTCTACGTATCGTTATACCTCATTTATCTTCGTTCGTCATAACGATTATGTAATCTCTAATGTTTTAGAGATTATATATTCTGTTCTAACGATAAATCAAATGAGTTTAATAGCACAATTACTCATTAAATCCATGATTACATCCGAAGAAAATATATATGTATATATGTTTTCATAAAGATTGTAATTAAAAATTCTTTTGTACAAACTGTTAATGGTGAAAATATTTTAACGGGTAGGTAATACCCAAGGAATATTTAAATTTCACATTAATAAGTTACAATGTACATTCTTTGAATCTGATTCAACAGTCATTTACTATCCTACTTACATCCACAGATATGCGAATCCGTTCACTACAAAATAATCATTTTCATTCAATTTCATATTTGGATTTTGACTTCTCAGAATCCAACAAGTGGTATAATGAAGAAAACATTTGACAAATAAAATTTGTTAGAAACAAACAAATTAACTATGAGAAAATTTGTTAAGAATCCACGCTAACAAAATCCTAGCTAACTGTTCTTAGCTAACTGATTACATTTTATTTATCGCAGTTTATTTATCGCAATTTAATTATCGCAATTTTATTTATCATCATTTAATTTCTGTTATTTACTTTACGCACTTTATTTATCGTCATTTAAAAATTTCTGTTATTTATTTTACGCACTTTAAATATCGGGACACGTATACAAGGTTTTGACATATCATATCGACGCATATATATATATATATATATTATTTGGAATAACCATAGACACTCTATATGCTGTAATGATTGAGTTCGCTATACAGGGTTGAGGTTGATTCTATAATAATATATATACTTTGAGTTGTGATCGAGTCTGAGACATGTACACGGGTCACGATACGTTAATTAATTCGAATATTATATATGAATTATTGAATTGCTAACTGTGAACTATCAACTGTGGACTACCAACATTAGACAATTAAAATGAATTAAAATATTGTTTATAACATATGAAACTAAACAATTCTTCAAGTTTGCCACTTGATTTCATCTTAAACCTCATTTGTATCTTGACGATTACAATCTACGTTCAAACCTTTCATGATTCTTGAAAACACTTCAATCGAGAGGATGGACCAACCTCCCTTCATTTATGGAAGAAAAAGATTGATGCATATAGTTATGCACCTAAAAACACTCGGAACCTGAGTAAACGTTTAACACGTATCTGTAATAGCTCCTTTAGCATTGTTATTACTGAAAATAACTTTGCAACTCCTGTTTAAAATAGTTAATTTTGTCACAGCTCCAACAAGTCAACTTCAACTTTTCATTCGGATTAGCCTTATCATAACCTTGATATATAAGTTTACTTTTCATCATCGTTACCGGAGAACCGTTTATATTCCATCACATTAGCAGTAAACTTACCAGCAACTCCATTACTCATTGGATTACATCTCCCTGACAAATCATTATATTTATCCATTGAAGTCTTATCATATACTCACCCGCATCTTGTAACGAGAACTGCCATACCAATTATTTGGAATAAGGAATCAGTACTCTGAAAACTCACAGCATATCTACATCAACAGTTATATGTATAACATTTATCTCTTAGAATTATGATCTTTCATTTTGAAATTCTGAAAAGCACTCAGTCTACAAATCAATACTCTGAATGTTGAAAAAGCTGAATGAAGCAGCAGAAGCCGTAGACAGCTGTAAACGACTTTAACAACCAAAAGTTTGATGATAAAGAATTGTATGTTGGCAAAGCTCAAAAATGTTAGAACTGGAAAATGGATTGAGCAAACCCTGAAGAAGGCTATGGACAAATCACAAAGACTAATTATGCTTTCAAAGAATCCAAATGATTCTGTATCTACTGAAGTCGTTAACGAATACCTTACTCCTGACTCTAAATTCTTGCGGACAAATTTTCTTCATCAACCTTTGAACTTAGAAATTCCAAAAATATCATCATAATTATCTTCGATATTTCTGAGGATATTTTATAAATATTCTTACCCAAAATTATTTATCTTTTCCTGCTATCTGTGTTACATCATAAAGGAAACTACTTTAGTTTCTAAATTTCTTTAAAATTCGAGTATAAATTATGAATGAATTTCTTCATCACAACTTGATTCAAAATTCTAAGATATCATCGTACCTTTATTTTAAATATCATCGATATATCTGAAGATATTCTTATTTGAAATCATTTATCTCTTCGTGCTATCAGTGTTACATCATATAGAAACTGTTAGTTTCTATATTCTGTAAACTTTCGAGCTTAAAATATGAATGTTATTGAAGTAATGTTGGGAACTGAAGCATGAGTTAGTATAATATAATGACACTTGATCAACGTGATTATATTACAGTAAGTCATGCTGAGTTTCTAAATGGAACGTGATGATTCATAGATCATAACATCATCATGTGCCATGTTATATGACTCTTGTATTCTATTTAACCTCTAAAATATCAAGAAAATATTTCTTGATGATTCGGCCTTTTCCAAGGTATTCTGGTAATTTGACAAGTCAAGATCGTGCCATCACAATTTCCTTCCTAGAACATTAACAATGTTCATTCCGAAATTCATATCTGTGAATTCTGGACCACTACAAGCGGTGCTTAATCGCAAGAGGAAGAAACGAAAGGACAAAACTCCGAAATAGAAATTGGGGTATAAATTGCAGCAAATAAAAGAGAGCATTAACTGTGAATGACAATGATCATAGAAGACAGAAGCAGAGACTTTGAAATATAAGGGAAGATATAAAGCCCAACGACAAACCAGAAATTATAAACCATATATCAATGCATATAGCAATATACAGACACGAGAGAACTAGAAACACTATAAACCCAAGAGTATAGTATAAGTAAATAGATTCTTCTGGCGGTAGATGAAAAAGAAGAATGACCGATATGAAAGTTAGAAGTATATCGAGAATCAGAACTGGATGGAGCATATTGATGAATACTTTAGAATATGAGTTGAGGGGGAAAGAATAGAAGGTGATGAAACATGGCTAGGAACTTAGAAATCAACAGATTTAACTCACACAATGGCGGAATAAGTGAATCAAACCCTCTAGTGAATAGGTTAAGCTTTTTTTTGGATTAATTTAGTCAAACCACAACTAAATTAAGTGTGATTAGATCACCACCTAGAGCTATTATTCACCACCTGGGTGATTTAGACTGAGAGAGAATCGGAGGAGCTCACCAGATCTGAGTGTGTGTAACAAATGAGGGGCTTAACCTAAAATGAAGAACATAACACTTTATATACCCTTGCTGTTGACTCACCCGTACGATTCAACCATCACACGTACGAGTTGGCTTTATCAGCCGTACGGGTGATCACTCACTCGTGTCTTCTCATTTAGGTTGTAATTGTGACTTAGCTCAGCATCAACCGTGCGTATGAGCCTGTCAGCCGTACTAGTGAGGCTTCACTCGTACATCTGACTAAGTCTAACATAGTCAAACATCCAAATCTCGTCCCTGCAGTTCCTGTAACCACATACTAAAACGGATAGGATAATAACGATCAATCATGCTGGCCTGTAAACTGTTGTACCTACAATGGACGTGGGTAGATGTCTAGGGACTTGCATAAAATGCATCAACAGAAGGTGTGAGTTGTAAGGAAACGAAGGAGATGAATTTATAAAAAAAAATCTCCGATAGAACAAGTAAAACGGACGATCGCATTTAAAGCGGATCCTAATTCCCTTGGTTACCGGAGAATCAAATCTTATTATGAAGATTTTCTTCAAATCCCTTGAAATCTGGAAATCAATCATATCTACGTCAAATGATAAGATGAGTCTACACTTACTAATTTCACTCTTCTATGTTAGCTTCATTCGTACACTTCATATAAATGGATTGTTTATCCAAATTATTCGCTGATGATAAAACTATAATTTTCTGCCCGTATGCATCATGAAAACATACTTATTATCATTCACGGCCTTTCCACTCAAATTTCGGGACGAAATTTCTTTAACGGGTAGGTACTGTGACAACCCAAAAATTTCTGATCAAATTTAAACTTTAATCTTAATATATTCCCAACACGATAAGCAAGGTTTGTAAAGTTGAGTCCAAAGAATTTTTCAACTGTTTACATAGATTCAGTTGACCTTTGACTACTTCCGACGATTCACGAACAATTGTGTTAAAATAAATATGTAAACATATATATATATATATATATATATATATATATATATATATATATATATATATATATATATATATATATATATATATATATATATATATATGTGTGTGTGTGTGTGTGTGTGTGTGTGTGTGTGTGTGTAAATATATAACATTTATAAGGTATACTTTAATCAACTTGAATTGAAAATATAAAATAACCAGGTAAATAAATTATTGATAGGATGAATATATATAAATAAAAATATAATAATATTACCTATATGAATATATAGATATGAAATTTAACGCATTTAAATTTGTCATCCTTACTAATATTATTATTATTATTTTCATTATTATTTGAAAAAGGTACTTAATATCAATAACAGTGTTATTATTATCATGTTATTATTTGACACATACAAACTATTATATTATTATTATCATATTAATATTATTATAATTAATATCTGTATTAATATCATCACCATATATAGTATAGATATAAAATTTGATATATAAATTATTATTGATGTTATTATCATCATTAATAATATTAACACTAGCAAGATTATGATTTTAGTTATTAATATGATTAATATTATTATTATATATAAATATATGTTTATATGAAATCGGATACATTTAAATACTAATACTATTGTTACCATTATTAATATAAGAATATTGTTATTATAATATATTATATAAATATGACATTAATATATTTAATTGGTTATATCATTATGATTATAAATAGTTAGAAAAATTATAATTTTAGTATTATTATGATTATTATTAATATCATTACTAAAAATTATTATTTAAGAGTTATTATCTTTATATATAATTATATATATTTTTTCAATTTGATTAGTAATATTATGATTAATATTTCCATTATTATTATTATTAGTATTTTTAGTACTTTTAATAATATTAACAATATTAATATTATTCATATATTTATATAATTATTAATATTAATTATTTTATAAACCGTAAATCAAGGAAAGCGTCCAAATTTATTTATTGTATCAATCACACTATAGAAGAATCCAAAATTCGTACCAATCACAACGTTAATCAATAGAACACTCCAATGAAGTTGTTAGCCATCGACCTCATGCATTTTTTTATATTTTTCTGTCAAAATCTCGTCGGCTATCAATTAACATTAAACCAACAAATAATCTAGTGTGTGAATTAATTCTTCCATTTTTATTTCACCCACACTATCATTTAACAACAATTACATCCAGTTTTAGATTGATATTCTTAAAGAAAAACCCAAGAAAACCGTCGCCTGCCCTGTTCCAGTTTTAATTTTCAAAACATTCGATTTTACAATGAATTTCAAAAATGATAAATGCAGTTTTGTTTAAAATCTTCTGTTAAACTATCTGAAAAATCTCTAGTTCCAATTTTCAGTATCGAGCTTTAATTTTTCGAGTCAAACCTTATTTCAAAAAGTCAAACTTTTTGTTCATCATCAAATTCGACCTCAATTTGATGTTTTAGATTCAATTGAGGTTACAGAAAGATTCTAGGAGGGATTTGAGACATCTTTCATGTTATGATCGTTATCTTAAACATGTTAAAATTTTGAATGTGATATAGAGTTTAAAGACGGGTTCACTAGTCTGTTACAGAAATTTTTTTGATTTAATTGATTCAATAATAATTATAGACCATTTCTGGTTGATTTCTAAATTACTAAATACAACAATGAGCATTGGTCTGTAGGATTCGATTTTTGGGTAATTGAATTCGATGTAGAAGAAGAAAGAATAAGGGAAAACAGAAAGAACGGTTTAATTGAAATTAAAATGGGTTTTAATCAGAAAAGTTGAATTGATTCAATGGTTTGGTGTGTTGTCTGGTATGGATGTGATCCTGGTTCGATTCTAGCTGTTGCCAACATTTTGGTGATAAACTTTATGAGGTAGTTATTATTTCCATTATTATTATTATTATTATTATTATTATTATTATTATTATTATTATTATTATTATTATTATTATTATTATTATTATTATTATTATTATTATTATTTCCATTATTATTATTATTATTATTATTATTATTATTATTATTATTATTATTATTATTATTATTATTATTATTATTATTATTATTATTATTATTATTATTATTATTTTCATTGTCATTAGTTATTATTATGTTTATTATTATTGTTATTATTGTGATTATTATTGTTATTGTTAGTTATTATGATTAAATTTAAAACTATGTTAATTATTGTTAATGTTAACATTATTATTATGAATATAAGTATCATTAAAAATGAGTAAAATTATTATTATCATTATTATTAAGACTAGTAATAACTTTAAAAATTAGTTGTATTAATATGTTTTGTATGAATATAAGAATTAGTATTACCATTAGTATAAGTATTACCATTTAAAAATTATTAGCAATATCATTATGTATTATTATTAATGATAACGAAATATTATAAGTATATTACTATTAATATTATCATGAGCAACATTATTACTATATAATAATTAAAACTGTTAATCTAACTAGTAATAGCAGCAAAGGTATCATTTTTTTTTATTGAAATTATTATCAATATTATCATTATTATTATTAGTATTATTGTTAATAGTATTATCATTAAGTTAACAAACAAAAGATAATTATAAAATAAATATAGATATATAAATATATATACATATATATTTAATACAAAACTTAACTATATAAATATGGTTATTTACTTAATATATATAAAATGACATATATAGGTTATTAACATAAAAATTATATCACTAATAATAAATACCTATATATTTGTTCGATTATAATTATGTATATTAATAAATATACAAATGATATAGGTTCGTGAATCCGAGGCCAACCCTGCATTGTTCAGTTGTTCAATATAGTCATATGTATTTTTACTACAAAATACATTAGGTGAATTTCATTTGCTCCCTTTTTAAATGCTTTTGCAATATATATTTTGGGACTGAGAATACATGCGCTGCTTTTATAAATGTTATACGAAATAGACACAAGTAATCGAAACTACATTATATGGTTAAATGATCGAAGCCGAATATGCCCCTTTTTGCTTGGTAACCTAAGAATTAGTAAACCGATCTACTAATTGACGTGAATCCTGAAGATAGATCTATGGGCCCGACGAACCCCATCCAAAGTACCGGATGCTTTAGTACTTCGATGTTGTTTTATATCATGTCCGAAGGATTTCCCGGAATGATAGGGGATATTCTTATATGCATCTTGTTAATGTCGGTTACCAGGTGTTCAATCCATATGAATGATATTTTTGTCTCTATGCATGGGACGTATATTTATGAGAAATGAAAATCATGTGGTCTATTAAAATGATGGAAATGATTATTTATGTTAAACTAATGAACTCACCAACCTTTTGGTTGACACTTTAAAGCATATTTATTCTCAGGTATGAAAGAAGTCTTCCGCTGTGCAATTGCTCATTTTAAAGATATTACTTAGAGTCATTCATGACATATTTCAAAAGACATTGCATTCGAGTCGTTGAGTTCATCAAGATTATTATTAAGTCAATTATAGTTAGATATATTATAAAATGGTATGCATGCTGTCAACTTTCGATGTAATGAAATATTGTCTTTTCAAAAACGAATGCAATGTTTGTAAAATGTATCATATAGAGGTCAAGTACCTCGCGATGTAACCAAATGTAATGTATTCGTTCGGATGGATTAGGACGGGTCCCTTCAATTGGTATCAGAGCGGTGGTCTTAGCGAACCAGGTCTGCATTAGTGTGTCTAATTAATAAGTCGTTAGGATGCTTTAGTGAGTCTGGACTTCGACCGTGTCTGCGTGTCAAAAGTTTTGCTTATCATTTCGTGTCGAAAATTTCCTGCTTATCATTCTTAGGGAATCACTTGTTTATCATTCTTAATCTAGACATATCTTACTGCCTGGATTTCATGAGTAGTGTATAGATATAATTCATATCTTAGCGTATCTGCTAATTCATATCTTAGCATATATGTTATTGTAAACTTTGCCAAACATATTCCATAGATTCCTCCGTAACTTATGGGATTTTAGTATTATATATGTATATGTAAATTATGTATTGCAGGGTACTAATCTACATCCTATAATCTATTTCTTATCAAAAATCCTTCATCTGATCGTACGAGATGAATCCCTCAACCAGTTCGAATTCCTCGGATTTCGACAGCTATTCCGATATGGAGTTTCACCTAAGCTCCAAAAACAGTGTCACCAGAATGAATCAACCAATCATCTATCCCCAATTCATCTGATGGATTCGTAGTCTACTTAATCATTGGAGACAAGAAGAAGCGATCCCTTTCATCCACCATATTGTCCTCTGGGCGAAGAACCTGAAGCATTCGCCGGCGAACCAATCTGAAACACCATTTTCAGTCTCATTTCCCGAATATCTCATCACGATTATATTCTATCCACAATTCTAAACCTTATTCATCCACTCGTTCCGACTGACAATCATCCTGGAATAATGGAAGAAGTCAACGAGCTTCGCACCCGAGTTGTAGCCTTGGAAAAATATGGTGCAAAATGTACCAGCTTCAGCAATATCACCGACACCAACAGTACCATCAGTAACAGCATCTGTACCATCAACAATCCATGCCTCAACATCTCATTCTGTACCTCCAGCATAATCATCGTACTACATGACATCCTACATCGATTATCTGCATTCTACGTATCGTTATACCTCATTTATCTTCGTTCGTCATAACGATTATGTAATCTCTAATGTTTTAGAGATTATATATTCTGTTCTAACGATAAATAAAATGAGTTTAATAGCACAATTACTCATTAAATCCATGATTACATCCGAAGAAAATATATATGTATATATGTTTTCATAAAGATTGTAATTAAAAATTCTTTTGTACAAACTGTTAATGGTGAAAATATTTTAACGGGTATGTAATACCCAAGGAATATTTAAATTTCACATTAATAAGTTACAATGTACATTCTTTGAATCTGATTCAACAGTCATTTACTATCCTACTTACATCCACAGATATGCGAATCCGTTCACCACAAAATAATCATTTTCATTCAATTTCATATTTGGATTTTGACTTCTCAGAATCCAACAAGTGGTATAATGAAGAAAACATTTGACAAATAAAATTTGTTAGAAACAAACAAATTAACTATGAGAAAATTTGTTAAGAATCCACGCTAACAAAATCCTAGCTAACTGTTCCTAGCTAACTGATTACATTTTATTTATCGCAGTTTATTTATCGCAATTTAATTATCACAATTTTATTTATCGTCATTTAATTTCTGTTATTTACTTTACGCACTTTATTTATCGTCATTTAAAAATTTCTGTTATTTATTTTACGCACTTTAAATATCGGGACACGTATACAAGGTTTTGACATATCATATCGACGCATATATATATATATTATTTGGAATAACCATAGACACTCTATATGCTGTAATGATCGAGTTCGCTATACAGGGTTGAGGTTGATTCTATAATAATATATATACTTTGAGTTGTGATCGAGTCTGAGACATGTACACGGGTCACGATACGTTAATTAATTCGAATATTATATATGAATTATTGAATTGCTAACTGTGAACTATCAACTGTGGACTGCCAACATTAGACAATTAAAATGAATTAAAATATTGTTTATAACATATGAAACTAAACAATTCTTCAAGTTTGCCACTTGATTTCATCTTAAACCTCATTTGTATCTTGACGATTACAATCTACGTTCAAACCTTTCATGATTCTTGAAAACACTTCAATCGAGAGGATGGACCAACCTCACTTCATTTATGGAAGAAAAAGATTGATGCATATAGTTATGCACCTAAAAACACTCGGAACCTGAGTAAACGTTTAACACGTATCTGTAATAGCTCCTTTAGCATTGTTATTACTGAAAATAACTTTGCAACTCCTGTTCAAAATAGTTAATTTTGTCACAGCTCCAACAAGTCAACTTTAACTTTTCATTCGGATTAGCCTTATCATAACCTTGATATATAAGTTTACTTTTCATCATCATTACCGGAGAACCGTTTATATTCCATCACATTAGCAGTAAACTTACCAGCAACTCCATTACTCATTGGATTACATCTCCCTGACAAATCATTATATTTATCCATTGAAGTCTTATCATATACTCACCCGCATCTTGTAACGAGAACTGCCATACCAATTACCGGGAATCAGCAATCAGTACTCTGAAAACTCACAGCATATCTACATCAACAGTTATATGTATAACATTTATCTCTTAGAATTATGATCTTTCATTTTGAAATTCTGAAAAGCACTCAGTCTACAAATCAATAATCTAAATGTTGAAAAAGCTGAATGAAGCAGCAGAAGCCGTAGACAGCTGTAAACGACCTTAACAACCAAAAGTTTAATGATAAAGAATTGTATGTTGGCAAAGCTCAAAAATGTTGGAACTGGAAAACGGATTGAGCAAACCCTGAAGAAGATTATGGATAAATCACAAAGACTAATTATGCTTTCAAAGAATCCAAATGATTCTGTATCTACTGAAGTCATTAACGAATACCTTACTCCTGACTCTAAATTCTTGCGGACAAATTTTCTTCATCAACCTTTGAACTTAGAAATTCCAAAAATATCATCATAATTATCTTCGATATTTCTGAGGATATTTTCATAAATATTCTTACCTAAAATTATTTATCTTTTCCTGCTATCTATGTTACATCATAAAGGAAACTACTTTAGTTTCTAAATTTCTTTAAAATTCGAGTATAAATTATGAATGAATTTCTTCATCACAACTTGATTCAAGATTCTAAGATATCATCGTACCTTTATTTTAAATATCATCAATATATCTGAAGATATTCTTATTTGAAATCATTTATCTCTTCGTGCTATCAGTGTTACATCATATAGAAACTGTTAGTTTCTATATTCTGTAAACTTTCGAGCTTAAAATATGAATGTTATTGAAGTAATGTTGGGAACTGAAGCATGAGTTAGTATAATATAATGACACTTGATCAACGTGATTATATTACAGTAAGTCATGCTGAGTTTCTAAATGGAACGTGATGATTCATAGATCATAACATCATCATGTGCCATCTTATACGACTCTTGTATTCTATTTAACCTCTAAAATATCAAGAAAATATTTCTTGATGATTCGGCCTTTTTCAAGGTATTCTGGTAATTTGACAAGTCATGATCATGCCATCACAATTTCCTTCCTAGAACATTAACAATGTTCATTTCGAAATTCATATCTATGAATTCTGGACAACTACAAGCGGTGCTTAATCGCAAGAGGAAGAAACGAAAGGACAAAACTCCGAAATAGAATTTGGGGTATAAATTGCAGCAAATAAAAGAGAGCATTAACTGTGAATGATAATGATTATAGAAGACAGAAGCAGAAACTTTAAAATATAAGGGAAGATATAAAGCCCAACGACAAACCAGAAATTATAAACCATATATCGATGCATATAGCAATATACAGACACGGGAGAACTAGAAACACTATAAACCCAAGAGTATAGTATAAGTAAATAGATTCTTCCGGCGGTAGATGAAAAAGAAGAATGACCGATATGAAAGTTAGAAGTATATCGAGAATCAGAACTGGATGGAGCATATTGATGAATACTTTAGAATTTGAGTTGAGGGGGAAAGAATATAAGGTGATGAAACATGGCTAGGAACTTAGAAATCAACAGATTTAACTCACACAATGGCGGAATAAGTGAATCAAACCCTCTAGTGAATAGGTTAAGTTTTTTTTTTGATTAATTTAGTCAAACCACAAGTAAATCAAGTGTGATTAGATCAACACCTAGAGCTATTATTCACCACATGGGTGATTTGCACTGAGAGAGAATCGGAGGAGCTCACCAGATCTGAGTGTGTGTAACAAATGAGGGGCTTAACCTAAAATGAAGAACATAAGACTTTATATACCCCTGCTGTTGACTCACCCGTATGATTCATCCATCACACGTACGAGTTGGATTCATCAGCCGTACGGGTGATCACTCACTCGTGTTTTCTCATTTAGGTTGTAATTATGACTTAGCTCAGCATCAACCGTGCGTATGAGCCTGTCAGCCGTACTAGTGAGGCTTCACTCGTACGTCTGACTAAGTCTAACATAGTCAAACATCCAAATCTCGTCCCTGCAGTTCCTATAACCACATACTAAAATGGATAGGATAATAACGATCAATCATGGTGGCCTGTAAACTGTTGTACCTGCAATGGACGTGGGTAGATGTCTAGGAACTTGCATAAAATGCATCAACAGAAGGTGTGAGTTGTAAGGAAACGAAGGAGATGAATTTATAAAAAAAATCTTCGACAGAACAATTAAAATGGACGATCGTGTTTAAAGCGGATCCTAATTCCCTTGGTTACCGGAGAATCAAATCTTATTACGAAGATTTTCTTCAAATCCCTTGAAATCTGGAAATCAATCATATCTACGTCAAATGATAAGATGAATCTACACTTACTCATTTCACTCTTCTATGTTAGCTTCATTCGTACTCTTCATATAAATGGATTGTTTATCCAAATTATTCACTGATGATAAAACTATAATTTTCAGCTCGTATGCATCATGAAAACATACTTATTATCATTCACGACCTTTCCACTCAAATTTCGGGATGAAATTTCTTTAACGGGTAGGTACTGTGACAACCCGGAAATTTCCGATCAAATTTAAACTTTAATCTTAATATATTCCCGACACGATAAGCAAGGTTTGTAAAGTTGAGTCCTAAGAATTTTTGAACTGTTTACATAGATTCAGTTGACCTTTGACTACTTTCGACGATTCACGAACAATTGTGTGCAAATAAATATGTAAACATATATATATATATATATATATATATATATATATATATATATATATATATATATATATATATATATATATATATATATATAAGGTATACTTTAATCAACTGGAATTGAAAATATAAAATAACCAGATAAATAAATTATTGATAGGATGAATATATATAAATAATAATATAATAATATTACCTATATGAATATATAGATATGAAATTTAACGCATTTAAATTTGTCATCCTTACTAATATTATTATTATTATTTTCATTATTATTTGAAAAAGGTACTTAATATCAATAACAGTGTTATTATTATCATGTTATTATTTGACACATACATATTATTATATTATTATTATCATATTAATATTATTATAATTAATATATGTATTAATATCATCACCATATATAGTATAGATATAAAATTTGATATATAAATTATTATTGATGTTATTATCATCATTAATAATATTAACACTAGCAAGATTATGATTTTAGTTATCAATATGATTAACATTATTATTATATATAAATATATGTATATATGAAATCGGATACATTTAAATACTAAAACTATTGTTATCATTATTAATATCAGAATATTGTTATTATAATATATTATATAAATATGACATTTATATATTTAATTGGTTATATCATTATGATTATAAATAGTTAGAAAAATTATAATTTTAGTATTATTATGATTATTATTAATATCATTACTAAAAATTATTATTTAAGAGCTATTATCTTTATATATAATTATATATATTTTTTTCAATTTGATTAGTAATATTATGATTAATATTTCCATTATTATTATTATTATTATTATTATTAGTATTTTTAGTACTTTTAATAATATTAACAATATTAATATTATTCATATATTTATATAATTATTAATATTAATTATTTTATAAACCGTAAATCAAGGAAAGCGTCCAAATTTATTTATTGTATCAATCACACTATAATAGAATCCAAAATTCATACCAATCACAAAGTTAATCAATAGAACACTCCAAGGAAGTTGTTAGCCATCGACCTCATGCATTTTTTTATATTTTTCTGTCAAAATCTCATCGGCTATCAATTAACATTAAACCAACAAATAATCCAGTGTGTGAATTAATTCTTCCATTTTTATTTCACCCACACTATCATTTAACAACGATTACATCCAGTTTTAGATTGATATTCTTAAAGAAAAACCTAAGAAAACCGTCGCCTACCCTGTTCCAGTTTTAATTTTCAAACCATTCGATTTTACAACGAATTTCAAAAATGATAAATGAAATATTGTTTAAAATCTTCTGTTTAAACTATCTGAAACATCTCTAGTTCCAATTTTCAGTATCGAGCTTTAATTTTTCGAGTCAAACCTTATTTCAAAAAGTCAAACTTTTTGTTCATCATCAAATTCAACCTCAATTCGATGTTTTAGATTCAATTGAGGTTACAGAAAGATTCTAGGATGGATTTGAGACATCTTTCATGTTATGATCGTTATCTTAAACATGTTAAAATTTTGAATGTGATATAGAGTTTAAAGACGGGTTCACTAGTCTGTTACAGAAAATTTTTTGATTTAATTGATTCAATAATAATTATAGACCGTTTCTGGTTGATTTCTAAATTACTAAATACAACAATGATACATTGGTCTTTAGGATTCGATTTCTGGGTAATTGAATTCGATGTAGAAGAAGAAAGAATAAGGGAAAACAGAAAGAACAGTTTAATTGAAATTAAAATGGGTTTTAATCAAAAAAGTTGAATTGATTCAATGGTTTAGTGTGTTGTCTGGTATGGATGTGATCCTGGTTCGATTCTAGCTGTTGCCAACATTTTTTGGTGATAAACTTTATGAGGTAGTTATTATTTCCATTATTATTATTATTATTATTATTATTATTATTATTATTATTATTATTATTATTATTATTATTATTATTATTATTATTATTATTATTATTATTATTATTATTATTATTATTATTATTATTATTATTATTATTATTATTATTATTATTATTTTCATTGTCATTAGTTATTATTATTTTTATTATTATTATTATTGTTATTATTGTGATTATTATTGTTATTGTTAGTTATTATGATTAAATTTAAAACTATGTTATTGTTAATGTTAACATTATTATTATGAATATAAGTATCATTAAAAATGAGTAAAATTATTATTATCATTATTATTAAGACTAGTAATAACTTTAAACATTAGTTGTATTAATATGTTTTGTATGAATATAAGAATTAGTATTACCATTAGTATAAGTATTACCATTTAAAAATTATTAGCAATATCATTATGTATTATTATTAATGATAACGAATTATTATAAGTATATTACTATTAATATTATCATGAGCAACATTATTACTATATAATAATTAAAACTGTTAATCTAACTAGTAATAGCAGCAAAGGTATCATTTTTTTTATTGAAATTATTATCAATATTATCATTATTATTATTAGTATTATTGTTAATAGTATTATCATTAAGTTAACAAACAAAAGATAATTATAAAATAAATATAGATATATAAATATATATACATATATATTTAATACAAAACTTAACTATATAAATATGGTTATTTACTTAATATATATAAAATGACATATATAGGTTATTAACATAAAAATTATATCACTAATAATAAATACCTATATATTTTTTCGATTATAATTATGTATATTAATAAATATACAAATGATATAGGTTCGTGAATCCGAGGCCAACCCTGCATTGTTCAGTTGTTCATTATAGTCATATGTATTTTTACTACAAAATACATTAGGTGAGTTTCAATTGCTCCCTTTTTAAATGCTTTTGCAATATATATTTTGAGACTGAGAATACATGCGCTGCTTTTATAAATGTTTTATGAAATAGACACAAGTAATCGAAACTACATTATATGGTTGAATGATCGAAGCTGAATATGCCCCTTTTTGCTTGGTAACCTAAGAATTAGTAAACCGGTCTACTAATTGACGCGAATCCTAAAGATAGATCTATGGGCCCGACGAACCCCATCCAAAGTACCGGATGCTTTAGTACTTCGATGTTGTTTTATATCATGTCCGAAGGATTTCCCGGAATGATAGGAGATATTCTTATATGCATCTTGTTAATGTCGGTTACCAGGTGTTCAATCCATATGAATGATATTTTTGTCTCTATGCATGGGACGTATATTTATGAGAAATGAAAATCTTGTGGTCTATTAAAATGATAGAAATGATTATTTATGTTAAAATAATGAACTCACCAACCTTTTGGTTGACACTTTAAAGCATGTTTATTCTCAGGTATGAAAGAAGTTTTCCGCTGTGCTATTGCTAATTTTAAAGATATTACTTAGAGTCATTCATGACATATTTCAAAAGACGTTGCATTCGAGTCGTTGAGTTCATCAAGATTATTATTAAGTCAATTATAGTTAGATATATTATAAAATGGTATGCATGCCATCAACTTTCGATGTAATGAAAGATTATCTTTTCAAAAACGAATGCAATGTTTGTAAAATGTATCATATAGAGGTCAAGTTCCTCGCGATGTAACCAAATGTAATGTATTCGTCCGGATGGATTAGGACGGGTCCCTTCAATATATATATATATATATATATATATATATATATATATATATATATATATATATATATATATATATATATATATATATATATATATATATATATATATGTATATATATATATATTATAACTTGAGAATTTTAACAAAGTATTAAACATATAATACTCTACATGAACATATTGTTTCAATATAAGTTTAATATATTTATCGACAGAATTAAAAGATAATATTAAATGATTGAATTATCAGATACATTGTGATATGATTATGGGTCTATGTTATGAGGTCCACTGTGATTTAAGAAATCTATTCTTTTTGACAACATTCGGAAAATGGTAAAGTGATTTATAAGTAAGAACAAATGTGTCAATTAATGGAAACTAGACAAGGGTTAGTGGAAATTCCTGTTTAATTTCCAATTCATGTTTTATAATATTTTCCTCGTGACCTTGATAAGATAACTATGTTAACTTTCATTTTATTTAATGTGAAAGGAAGAACGTGGAGTGTAAATAACTTAGATGTTGGATATCGACAAGTTAAGTAACTCGACATTTTTCATTAAGATGATTTTATACGTTTATTTAACCTTTGGACTTTATCTCATGCTTCACCAAAAGACTGTAATTTAAAAACTTGAAACCTATTATGAATATATATAATTCTACTTTTCTAAAACATTTTATGATATAACGATTTCCATTATTTTAACCTTTTAACAAAATGATTATTAAATATATTTAGTTTTGGAAAACAAAATTATCAAATTTATTTGATTTAGTTTCAAACGTACAAAAACGTTTTCAGTTTAAAAAGAACTTTATTATTAAAATGTATATAACTTTTATAAATATCTAGAACCACTTTTGACAACTCATTTCTTAACCAGTATGATAAAGATAGCGATATTTATATTTTATTTTATTAAATATATATAACGATTTAAATTAATATTATATATATTTATACGCGTATTATACATACATAGTTTTATACTTTTACTATACTTTAACTTTACTTTTACTTTACTTTTACTTTACTTTAACTTTAATAATTCACTTTAATAATTCATACTTTAATAATTCACTTTAATAATTCATACTTTAATAATTCACTTTAATAATTCAAAAATCTATTATATATAGAATTCAATAGGTTTCATTATTTTATAGAAACTTGAAAATATATTTCTCTAAACTCTCTCAATCGATTTACATATATATATTTACTCAGTATTATTTCAAGATATTATTAGTATACATAAAATACTACGACGGAGTTATGTTCAGGCGATTTCAAAATAAGTTTTCAAACGGGATAGAGCTAAGGAAATTATAGGATATAGCTATGGAGGTTATGGGTATTGTTCGAGGGTATTGCTCGTGAGGTCAACCTAACGTTTATCATTTTCGTTGCGTCTACATACTTTCCTGCAATATTGAATCACAATATTTGAAATGACCCGTTCATATACATTATAAACGATTCACAATAGTTGATTTCATCGCGAGGTATTTGACCTCTAAATGATACATTTACCAAACATTGCATTCGTTTTTAAAAGACAAACTTTCTTTACTTCAAAAATTGACGGCATGCATACCATTTCATATTACATCCAACTATAATTGACTTAATATTAATCTTGATGAACTCTACGACTCGAATGCAACGTCTTTCAAAGTATATCATGAATGACTCCAAGTAATATCCTTAAAATGAGCTAATGCACAGCGGAATATTTCTTTAATACATGAGAATAAACATGCTTTAAAGTGTCAACCAAAAGGTTGGTGAGTTCGTTAGTTTATCATAATCAATCATTTTTATAATAGTAATAGACCACAAGATTTCAGTTTCCATAAATATCCGTACACTCGCAAGTGTAAAAAAGTATTCTATAAGTTGTTGATCGCTTCGGTAACCATACTTAACAATTAATGTGGCATATTCCCTTTATTATGAAATCTCCCTACACTGTACCAAGTGTAGTAAAAACGAAGTACTATGCAACCATTTACGATACTAGAGCGACTAGCCCAATTGGGGTTGTCAAACCCGATAGATCTATCAATAGGATTCGCGTATACATGTTCTTACAACATGTAAATATTAGTTACCAAGCTATTAGGGAAGATATGCAAAGTGGTACAACTCAACGTAGAATATGTTTCTAGTACTTCTGTCCATTTTGTAAAACAGTTTAAAACAGTGCATCTATTCTCAGCCCAAAAATATATATAAAAAGGGAGTAATGAAACTCACAATACTGTATTTCGTAGCAATTATGTATATGACGGCACTGAACAAGTGCATGGTTTGTCTCGGATTCAAGAACCTATATCAATTATATATATTAAATAATATTATTAACATATAATATTGATAAAACAAGTTTATATATTAATTATATAATATTTTTACTTGTTTAAGTTAGTAATTAGTTGTTAGTCTTATTTTAAATCTTATATAGATTTCCTGATTTAAAATAGTCAACTCCCGATAGGTATATCTCATAGTGTGTTCGACTTCTATAGGTGTAAGGGTCATCATTGGAAAGGTATTTGAGTCCTATAACCAGCCATAATTGGCATATGTTCTGAATCGGAGCATATGTTAGTTAAATATATATATATATATATATATATATATATATATATATATATATATATATATATATATATATATATATATATATATATATATATATATATATATATATATATATATATATTGTCACAGGTGCATAAATCTGTCCGCACATTTCAATAATTCGTCATAGGAACAGTCCGTAGGCTATGAAAAATAGCTAAACTCAATATTTTTAATTTTCTTTCTATATTTTAGTTATTAACATATACACTAACAGGTTTTATCAAGGAAAATAGCTCAGGTCTTAGTTAGCATAGTTTTCTAGTTAGATTGATTAAGCATACAACGTCAATCTAGCCAAATCTTTTGGTTCATAAATTATTTGTTACTACATGGTTTTTAATGAATCAAGTTGCTGGAGACTCCTTAATATGTTATGTTTTCAAAACATAATCAAAAAGTTTTGGTTTCATAGTCGAAGTTAGGCTTATGCCCTTAACTTGTAACGGTGGACAGATTCAGATAAAATCTGTCATCAGTCAACTAATGAATTTTTGAAAAATACTTTCACTTCGTCTAAAATCATGAAAAAATTACAGAAATCTTGATTCATATATATTAACATATATCCTGAGTTATATGCTTTAAAACAAAGTTTAAGATAGCTTTTAAAATCGTGTGTCAAAACAGTTTTCAAGAACCGAAAGAGACCAATTGTTGTATATTAAGTTCTAAGGTGTTATACATATATAAAAGTTATAAATTCTCATAATAACTTAATATAATGTCATAATACATATAAATAAGTGTTTTTAAAGTCAAGTTAGTAAGGTTACATTAGTTTATAAACATGCTTGGTTTCCACCAAAACAAGTTCTAGTTTTTATAAGTTTTATAAACTTATTAAGATAGCAATAGAGTAGGAATTTAACAAGAGTTTTAAGAAGTGTTCTACCTTAATTTTGAAGCTAGATGATGAGAAAAATGCTTGGTGATGATCTAGTATGAAGATAGAAGTATTTTGAGAGAGTAATTAGGAGTAAAGAATGAGAAAATGGAATGGAAAAATGGGGTGGTACATATGGACGAATTTTAAGTTAATAATGGAGTCATATGTTGTCAAAATAGTTAGTAAACTTGTGAGTTTTTGTCTCATGACTCATTAACAAGACAAAAGATGCTAGGATCCAAAAATGGGGCTGCTAAGGAGTGTATTTTTCAATAGTTATACATCTATAAGCTGCGTATTAGACGGGTAATACGAATAGAATTCATGAGGAAATAGAATGCGAATACGAGTATAGCTATCTTTGTTGAATATACTTATGTTAATATATGTATTTAAGTCTTTCAAAAGTGTATTAATACACCTTAATACAATACATATATATTCATTTTAACATAAGGGTTATTAAGTCGTTAAATGTTACATATATATATTGTTTTCGAAACCCTTAAGTTAGTAGTCTCAATTTGTATATATAAAACTCATTATTAATATACTTAATGAGATACTTAACTATCATATATTCAAGTTAGATATAATCCATATATCCATATATATACATAAGTGTAAGACTCTAATATTTATTGTACGGAAGTGTAATTATGCTACGTTGAATGCAGGAAGTATTGTGGAATTAAACGAAGTCAGAATCTGCCCAGACTGTTGTGCGCGCCGCGCATAGTTATGGGTGCGCGCTGCGCACCTTGCCAGCGACAGATTTCAGCCTTTTCTATTTTAAGTTTAATGAAGGGTAATTTGGTCATTTCACTTGAGGCCGGATCCGTGGGCTTTATCAGTTGGTTTGGATCCAACTTTGGATCATTTTCACATCCATTCATCACTCTCAACTATCTTAGAGAGGGAGGGAGATTTCTAGTGAGAGAATTGGGGTTTTGGAGAGGAAGGAGCTTGAATTGATCAAAGTCTTGGGTTTTAAAGTCGTTCACCTCGTTCCTAGCTTCGTTTTGGTTGTTGTGGTAAGTTCTAACTCCGAATTTCATTGTTTGATTTTGATATTCAAAGTTAGAGTTTGAACTTGATTTGTAGAGAAACCCATTTAAACTCTTGAAGTGAGTTTATTGATGCTAGTAATCGGGTTTATTGTTGTTATTGGTGGATTTTGGGTTGGTGAACAAATTGGCCATGTTTATGACTTGTAATTGTGTTTAATCACTAGGTTTAGTGATTATGGATGTATTGGAGCCCTTTTGGTGTGTTTGAAAGACTAATTTTGGAATTGAGTCAAAATTAGGGTTTTTGGGTGATTTTGAGATTGATAAGTGTTTAACACTTAAGATTGGGTTCATTTGGCTTATTAGGACCATTTTTACTTGTGATTGGTGATTATTGGTTAGTTTGGACGTGTTTTGGGTTTATAAGTGCAATCGGTCGAATTTGCACTAAGTGTCGAATTGAGTTGGTATGTAAATCCACTCTAAGTGTATTGTTGTAATTGTGATAATGGAATAGGTACTTTCCAATTGATGAGTTGCGGATTACTTGGAAGCATTCATCAAGGCGACAAGGTGAGTGTTAATATCATATGTGCATATGTATGTGTAGGATAAGTACGGGTTGGGTGAAGTGAACCTCGGCTATAGAGCTCACTTCATATATAGGTGGATTTGATGGACTTGTGTACATGTCCAATTGGCACGGTTGTGCGTTTGGGTTGACCATCTTTGGCGAGGTGCACACTTCGTATGTACTTTATCACATGGGCTTGTGAGTGGAATAATTATATATGTATGTATATGATTTATTTATTTGTGGGGTATGGGTTAAAGTTCGATGTTGACGATACCATTTCCTAGAGTATATTGTTTGATGGTTTAGATGAGGGTTAAAGTTCGATGTTGACGATACCTCATGAATGGATTTAAAGTTCGATGTTGACGAAGCCATACCACTATTGTAGTGACATTCGATGAGGGTTTAAGTTTGATGTTGACGATACCTCATATGTGGGTTTAAGTTCGATGTTGGCGATACCACATTAATTCATTCGAAGAGGGTTTAAGTTCAATGTTGACGATACCTCATATGTGGGTTTAAGTTCGATGTTGACGATACCACATTTATTAGGACGGATGGGAATTAAGTTCGATGTTGACGATACCATTCGTTGGGCTAGCCTTGAGATCTTGAATACTAGTGGATGTTATGAACATCGATGTTTTTCGTATTGTGGTGATGTAGCTAACCTCCGGGTGTAGCTTGATGGCGTTGTTCATATCATCGTAGGTGAACTTACATTGTTGATATTTTTAGCTTGTTGTATAGCGGTCATACGGTATGCTTAGATTAGCTTGCCTTTATGCTTGGATGCTCCGATATGTGCTATTTGATTATTATTGTGTGGCGTGTCCATTTTATGCATATATATGTATGAAGTATATTCTCACTCACTAAGCGTTAGCTTATCCTCTCGTTGTTTACATTTTTATAGATTTGCATGGAGACGGTGGCTCGGGTAAGCGTGGGACTAGTGGACTTGCATAGTTGCTTTAGAAGATCTTGCTTTTGGATTGATTAGGATGGGGTAGCGTATCCCCAATCGCCATGCTCGGTCTTTATTTTGTGTTAAAAATCATGTGGTTGAAAACTTGTATTATGTACGAAAGTCGTAAAACGGCCGATGTGTAAAGACCCGTCCAAATCCATCCGGACAAAGTCCATATCGATTATAATCGATTCACAACAGTTGATTACATCGCGAGGTACTTGACCTCTATATGATATATTTTACAAACATTGCATTCGTTTTTGAAAAGACAATCTTTCATTACATCGAAAGTTGACAGCATGCATACCATTTCATAATACATCTAAATATAATTGACTTAATAATAATCTTGATGAACTCAACGACTCGAATGCAACGTCTTTTGAAATATGCCATGAATGACTCCAAGTAATGTCTCTAATATGAGTTAATGCACAGCGGAAGATTTATTTCATACCTGAGAATAAACATGCTTTCAAGGGTCAACCAAAAGGTTGGTGAGTTCATTAGTTTGACATAAATAACCATTTCATAATTTTAATAGACCACAAGATTTCATATTTCCAATTCTCATAAACATACGTCCCATGCATAAAGACAAAAATCATTCATATGTATTGAACACCTGTAACCGACATTCACAATATGCATATAAGAATATCCCCATCATTCCGGGATCCTCCTTCAGACATGATATAAATTTCGAAGTACTAAAGCATCCGGTACTTTGGATGGGGCTTGTTGGGCACGATAGATCTATCTTTAGAGTTCGCGTCAATTAGGGTGTCTGTTCCCTAATTCTTAGATTACCAGACTTAATAAAAAGGAGCATATTCGATTAGATAATCCAACCATAGAATGTAGTTTCGATTACTTGTGTCTATTTCGTAAAGCATTTATAAAACAGCGCATGTATTCTCAGTCCCAAAAATATATATTGCAAAAGCATTTAAAAAGGGATTAATGAAACTCACGCATATAAATATTGTAAAACAGTTAATAAAGCATTTGCATGTATTCTCAGCCCAAAAACGTAAAGAGTAAAAAGGGCAAATGAAACTCACTATACTGTATTTTGTAGTAAAAATACATATGACGACATTGAACAATGCAGGGTTGGGCTCGGATTCGCGAACCTATATCATTTGTATATTCATTAATATATATAATCGTAATCGAATAAATCTATTTATTATTAGTAATGTATTTGTTACATTAATAATTATAAGTTTTACTGTCTATTTATATATTTTCATTCTATATATATATATATATATATATATATATATATATATATATATATATATATATATATATATATATATATATATATATATATATATATATATATATATACATATATATATATACATATATATATATACATATATATATATACATATATATATATATACATATATATATATATATATATATATATATATATATATATATATATATATATATATATATATATATATATATATATAAAATTTTTAATATAGTTAAGTTTCGTGTACTAAGTATATTTGTATATAAAATCTTTATTTTTACACTTATGACCTTAATAACGTCATTAACACTTTTATTTTAATAATCATAATTCTTTTAATAATAATAATATAAATAATATTGATACTAATAATAATGATAGTAATAGTTTTAATAAAAATGATAGATTTAAAAGTAATGATACTTTTAGTATTAATAACAATAATACTACTTATTTTTATAACAATAATACTAATAATAATGTTTATGAACAATAATAATATAATGTACTGTTTCATAATGTTAATAATAATAAACCTTTTCTTCATAATGATAATAATATTAAAGTTTTAAAATTAATAATAATATCATAAGTAATATTCATAGTAATAATAATAATAGATATAATACTTATGTTTAAGATAATAATAATAATAATAATAACAATTATGGTACTTATAATAATAATAATTATAATACTAATAATAACAATATTAATCATAATAATAACAATAATAATAATAATAACAAAAATACTAGAAGTGCTACCTTAGTGAAACAAGCTTAATAAAAATTTAAACACCTCTACCCGGACTCGAACCCGCAACCTCTCGCTCACACACAATCCTTCTTAACCACCGGACCATTTGTGTTTTTCTGAATAATACCACCACCTAATTCTATTTGTCCCGTATTATCACAGTTCCTTTTTCATCATGTGTAAATCGTCCCCAAAATTTTATCAATCATATATCATTAGCCATCATCTATTATCTTTAACACAGTTTCATCATCATCATTTAAGCACTATCTATATCATACCATAGCCATTATCATTATCATGAATCAACGTCACTCATCATACTCATATAATATCTATCATCTTATATCGTCATCAGAATCATACAGCAAAAAAATATATAAACTCGAGCAGGAATAATGAAACATTACTCCACTGCCCTCGTTCATATATTTAACGAGTATAATATCTTCATTATACTAAATGATGGACTTGATTTAAGTGGCTCAAAGGAAACTGAATTCTTACAACCCAAACGACAACAGATACATAGGTCACGGCCCAACAAAGCTCGATCCAAACTAGTTAGTCCAAGAAGATAGATAACTCGGCCCGATAATTCTCGGTCCAGTTGAATATGTACTCGACCCAAGTGTAAGAAAAAAAATGCACTATGACCCATCAAGGTTCACGGCAAAAAAAAAAAAATATGTAGCACATGGTGACCCAAAAGAATTTATGTAACAGCTAATTTCCTTTTTCATTAGTGCCCAAATGGGGTTAGTTGTTTGGTAAGTGTCGGCTAAAAGAAAGAAAAAAAAATAGCACTCACTAGCAATAATAACATCATCTTTTCACCTTCATCACTTCGACAGAATTAGAACAGAAACACGAGACACACGTGTAGCAGCAGAAACAAACTATATAGTAGCAGTAATGGAATTGTGGTCGTGTTGTTTTGGTGGTCAGATACAGCAAAAACAAGAATGGAATAGGAACTGTAGCAGCTGCAGAATAACACGAAAGAATAGAGGGAGTGGGATGGTGGTATTGGTCACAAAAAGAAAGAGAGATAGAGGTAAGGGAGTTGGATGGGTTTGGTTTCAAACCAAAGAGAAACAAGGAAACAATTGCGGTTTGTGTATGGGTTTGATGATTTCGGTTATTGGTGGTTTAGGGTATCCAGTTGTTCACGAAAAGAAGTAGCAGCTTTGCAGTAGCAGTTAACAAATTTTATGGGTGGTGGTTTTGATTCATGAAGAAGAAATAAACAAGGTGATGGGAGATGGTTGTTATCGTTTGTTCGAATGATGAAATCAAAACAGAAAATACAATAATTCTTGAAGTGAGTGGTGATATGTGGTTGTCTTGTTTTTCGATTAAAAATAGGAAGTAGTAATTCTTGATCATAGGTGGTGATGTTGTTTTAATGACGGTGATTGACAAGGTGGTTGTGGTGGAAGTGTTGGAAGGTGGACAATGAGTTTGATGGTGTAGAGAGTGTAGGATGGTAATTGAGTCTTGGGTTTCATGAGAGTCAAATGTTTACGTTTTGTAAATATCACAAGATATAGGTACATGCATATATAAGGTTTTTATATTATAAGGGGACATGGAAAGATTATTACAGCACCACAAATTCAATTACCTTTGTTTTGTAGCATAAAGAGATAGACAAGTAAATCTTTCGTACAACTTTTAAAAAAATAAAAATAAAAGGTGATAACAATTGTCAACAAAATTTTGGATCATTCCTAATGTTTGAAATTTGATTCGCATGAGATTAGCTGTAGTAGGACCAATTAATCACAAAAAGATGGTGAAAGGAATCTAATAATTACGTACCCAATTAACCACTTGAATTTATATATTCGTATATATATTTACATATATCTATATCTGTTTATTTATAAATCTGTACTAATATATATATATATATATATTTTTAAATCTAATTAATATTAATAATTATCAATGTATTTAATGATAATAATGTTATTAACATTCATATTAATAATAATTCTAATATTAATAATAATGATTGATAATACATAAATTACAATTATAATATATTCAATAAACTATTATAGGTATTGAGATTAGTATTATATTAATAATTAATAATGAAAATTATATATTAACTATATTCTTAACTTGTATTTACATTTAATATATACAACTTATTTATTGTATATGTTATTGTACTTATTTAATTTTAATTTTTAAACTATATTTTATAATATCCATTTATTATATGTACACACCTTTATATATATATACATATTTATTTACAAACAATTATTCGTGAATCGTCGGGGTTAGTCAAAGGTCAAATGTATACATGAACACAGTTTAAAGTTTTTGAAATTCAGTTTAACAGACTTTGCTTATCATGTCGAAATTATATAAAGATTAAGTTTAAATTTGGTCGGAAATTCCCGGGTCATCACACGATGTGGGCCCGGTCTCGTAAAACTCATTTTATTATTGGAACGTGTTAGTTTTAACTAATATAAAATGTTGTGAAAAGCGTTTGGTCTAAAAGTGTCGGGAAGCAAGAGATCTTTTTACGAAAATTGAAAAAAGTGGACAGCGGGCTGCCAGGCCCTGTGCGCGCCGCGCACAGGTGTGAGTGCGCGCCGCGCACCTCATCTGGTCAGCTCAGTTTTAAAAAAAAAATTTATGCTGCGTTTTTGGTTGGTTAACGAGTTGGGTTGTTACAAGTGGTATCAGAGCATGGTCTAAGGGATTTAGGTGACTGGAGATAGGTGCCTAGACTTAGACTTTTGTGGGTGCTTAATTTGTTGCGGGACTTGTAGGAGTACGAGTCGGAATAGGTTATAGTTAGTGCCTTGTTTGTAGGTGGACTAACGTTTATATTAGTAATGCGGATATTATTAATATATTATTGTGTTGTGATAATAATTCTCGCGTGTGTTTATATCGCGTAGAATTGTCGTTGTGTTGGTTATATCATCGAGCGAGGCAGTTGTTGTACTAACGAGTTAAGACGACGTGTGTGCGTAATAAGGACTTGCAAACCTTATTACGGGTGCAAATCGTGTCTAACAAGTGATGTACGACAAGTGTTGAGCAAGATGGGGCGGTGTTATGCGTGTTGTTTTATACGTTCGTGATCTAATCGCTTTTGCATTCCTTAGAATGGCGACGGGAAACGGGATAGAGACGAACGATCTAGAGTTTAACACTAGAGTTGCGGTCGCCGTTGCGGAGCAAATGAGTGCGTTTCAAGAAGAAATGGAAAGGAAGTATTCCGAATCTCGGAGTAGTGGTGAAATGGAGCATTGTCTTAAGAGCTTCATGAGGAGTAAACCCCAGATGTACGACGGAAAACTGGATCCTTTGATAAGCACAACTTGGATCTCAGATGTCGAAGGGTGTTTTCGTACTATTGAATGCCCTCCTGAGAAAAAGACAAGACTCGCTACTAGTTTGTTACGGGTACGGCGAAGGATTGGTTGGATGGTAAGATTGATCTTGTCGGTGGTGAACCGTTTATGGCGTTATCGTGGGACGAGTTTAAGAAGGAATTCTTCGAGGAGTTCTGGACTTCAGCTAATTTGTCGGAAATGCGAAATGAGTTGCGGAATTTGCAACAAGGATCGATGGACTTGAATACTCTAAAGACAACCTTTATGTCGAAGGCTCGTTTTTGCCCGGAGTATATTGGTAATGATCGGATGTTGATGGAAGATTTCTATCAGACTTTGAATGATGAGTTGCAGGGCAAATTAGCGTTGGCCAAGTGAACTCGTTTGCGGAGTTATTTAACATGGCTAGGGGTTTCGAATCTTATTCGCGATCGAAGGTTAGGAAGCTTTCAAGTAAGAGAATGGTTGTTTCGTATGGTGCTCCAAGTAAGAGGACTAAGGGTCCGAGTGCGAGCACGGGTGGTACACGGACGGGTATATCGGACTCTAGTGTGCCTAATTGTTACAATTGTGGCGTGAGGGGTCACAAGTCTTGGGAATATTTGGTGTCAAAGGGTGATGGCATGGTGTGCTTCGTTAGCCAAGAGGAAGGACATCGTAAGTCGGAATGTCCCGAGTTAGCGGGGACGGGTGCGACAAGGAGAAGTTAAGGTACGTTTCGTTTTAATAAATATGTCCTTTGATTATTTATTATGTGCCGTTGAGTTTGAGTTGGTTAAATGCATGGTGTTGTGCATGTTATTGATATGGGTGAAGTTCCTAATGGAAGTACCCTATGGCGACGTTTTGATTTATGGGCGAAGGGCGTAAGACTTGGTGCAACCAAGCATTCCTTAGTATTGGAACCAAGCCATGTGTGTGGGCTTTGGTGTTCGAACATTAGAGCGTGTTCGCTCTCGTGTTAAAGTTGATGAACCGTGAGGTTCGTCGGGTGGTTGGAACCCTTGAGATTGAGTGTTTTGGATCTCGATGTATGTTGGTAATGGAGTCTACATGACGTGACTTCAGGTGCCTCTTTTATACCTACTAGCGTGGTGTTCGACTTCGATGGTGTTGCAGTTACATTGTACTTAGGGTACCGAAGTGAAACCCTTAGGTACATGAGTGACTAGGTGGAATTTGGCAAGCTATAGCAATTGGATAATTGCGAGAGTAAAGTTTGTGTAAATTGTTGTGAACTCTTCGTTCGAATTTTTTAAGGATAGGTTAAAATCCTTCGTGTGCTCATGGATGGAGCAAGATGTGGTGATGGGTCGTGTAAACCCAATTGTTAGTAAAGTCTACTTTCCGGTAGCATTGTTGTAGTGACCCGAACTTTTCCATGTTTATATATATTAATTGAGATTGATATTTACATGATTAAATGTTTCCAACATGTTAAGTAATCAAACTTGTTAAGACTTGATTAATTGAAATATGTTTCATATAGACAATTGACCACCCAAGTTGACCGGTGATTCACGAACGTTAAAACTTGTAAAAACTATATGATGACATATATATGGATATATATATAGTTAACATGATACTATGATAAGTAAACATATCATTAAGTATATTAACAATGAACTACATATGTAAAAACAAGACTACTAACTTAATGATTTTTAAACGAGACATATATGTAACGATTATCGTTGTAAAGACATTTAATGTATATATATATATCATATTAAGAGATATTCATACATGATAATATCATGATAATATAATAATTTAAAATCTCATTTGATATTATAAACATTGGGTTAACAACATTTAACAAGATCGTTAACCTAAAGGTTTCAAAACAACACTTACATGTAACGACTAACGATGACTTAACGACTCAGTTAAAATGTATATACATGTAGTGTTTTAATATGTATTTATACAATTTTTAAAGACTTCAATACACTTATCAAAATACTTCTACTTAACAAAAATGCTTACAATTACATCCTCGTTCAGTTTCATCAACAATTCTACTCGTATGCACCCGTATTCGTACTCGTACAATACACAGCTTTTAGATGTATGTACTATTGGTATATACACTCCAATGATCAGCTCTTACCAGCCCATGTGAGTCACCTAACACATGTGGGAACCATCATTTGGCAACTAGCACGAAATATCTCATAAAATTACAAAAATATGAGTAATCATTCATGACTTATTTACATGAAAACAAAATTACATATCCTTTATATCTAATCCATACACCAACGACCAAAAATACCTACAAACACTTTCATTCTTCAATTTTCTTCATCTAATTGATCTCTCTCAAGTTCTATCTTCAAGTTCTAAGTGTTCTTCATATATTCTACAAGTTCTAGTTACATAAAATCAAGAATACTTTCAAGTTTGCTAGCTCACTTCCAATCTTGTAAGGTGATCATCCAACCTCAAGAAATCTTTGTTTCTTACAGTAGGTTATCATTCTAATACAAGGTAATAATCATATTCAAACTTTGGTTCAATTTCTATAACTATAACAATCTTATTTCAAGTGATGATCTTACTTGAACTTGTTTTCGTGTCATGATTCTGCTTCAAGAACTTCGAGCCATCCAAGGATCCGTTGAAGCTAGATCCATTTTTCTATTTTCCAGTAGGTTTATCCAAGGAACTTAAGGTAGTAATGATGTTCATAACATTATTTGATTCATACATATAAAGCTATCTTATTCGAAGGTTTAAACTTGTAATCACTAGAACATAGTTTAGTTAATTCTAAACTTGTTCGCAAACAAAAGTTAATCCTTCTAACTTGACTTTTAAAATCAACTAAACACATGTTCTATATCTATATGATAAGCTAACTTAATGATTTAAAAACTGGAAACACGAAAAACACCGTAAAACCGGATTTACGCCGTCGTAGTAACACCGCGGGCTGTTTTGGGTTAGTTAATTAAAAACTATGATAAACTTTGATTTAAAAGTTGTTATTCTGAGAAAATGATTTTTATTATGAACATGAAACTATATCCAAAAAATATGGTTAAACTCAAAGTGGAAGTATGTTTTCTAAAATGGTCATCTAGACGTCGTTCTTTCGACTGAAATGACTACCTTTACAAAAATGACTTGTAACTTATTTTTCCGACTATAAACCTATACTTTTTCTGTTTAGATTCATAAAATAGAGTTCAATATGAAACCATAGCAATTTGATTCACTCAAAACGGATTTAAAATGAAGAAGTTATGGGTAAAACAAGATTGGATAATTTTTCTCATTTTAGCTACGTGAAAATTGGTAACAAATCTATTCCAACCATAACTTAATCAACTTGTATTGTATATTATGTAATCTTGAGATACCATAGACACGTATACAATGTTTCGACCTATCATGTCAACACATCTATATATATTTCGGAACAACCATAGACACTCTATATGTGAATGTTGGAGTTAGCTATACAGGGTTGAGGTTGATTCCAAAATATATATAGTTTGAGTTGTGATCAATACTGAGATACGTATACACTGGGTCGTGGATTGATTCAAGATAATATTTATCGATTTATTTCTGTACATCTAACTGTGGACAACTAGTTGTAGGTTACTAACGAGGACAGCTGACTTAATAAACTTAAAACATCAAAATATATTAAAAGTGTTGTAAATATATTTTGAACATACTTTGATATATATGTATATATTGTTATAGGTTCGTGAATCAACCAGTGGCCAAGTCTTACTTCCCGACGAAGTAAAAATCTGTGAAAGTGAGTTATAGTCCCACTTTTAAAATCTAATATTTTTGGGATGAGAATACATGCAGGTTTTATAAATGATTTACAAAATAGACACAAGTACGTGAAACTACATTCTATGGTTGAATTATCGAAATCGAATATGCCCCTTTTTATTAAGTCTGGTAATCTAAGAATTAGGGAACAGACACCCTAATTGACGCGAACCCTAAAGATAGATCTATTGGGCCTAACAAACCCCATCCAAAGTACCGGATGCTTTAGTACTTCGAAATTTATATCATATCCGAAGGGTGTCCCGGAATGATGGGGATATTCTTATATATGCATCTTGTTAATGTCGGTTACCAGGTGTTCACCATATGAATGATTTTTATCTCTATGTATGGGATGTGTATTGAAATATGAAATCTTGTGGTCTATTATTATGATTTGATATATATAGGTTAAACCTATAACTCACCAACATTTTTGTTGACGTTTTAAGCATGTTTATTCTCAGGTGATTATTAAGAGCTTCCGCTGTCGCATACTTAAATAAGGACAAGATTTGGAGTCCATGCTTGTATGATATTGTGTAAAAACTGCATTCAAGAAACTTATTTTGTTGTAACATATTTGTATTGTAAACCATTATGTAATGGTCGTGTGTAAACAGGATATTTTAGATTATCATTATTTGATAATCTACGTAAAGCTTTTTAAAACCTTTATCTATGAAATAAAGGTTATGGTTTGTTTTAAAAATGAATGCAGTCTTTGAAAAACGTCTCATATAGAGGTCAAAACCTCGCAACGAAATCAATTAATATGGAACGTTTTTAATCAATAAGAACGGGACATTTCAGTTGGTATCCGAGCGTTGGTCTTAGAGAACCAAAATTTTGCATTAGTGTGTCTTATCGAGTTTGTTAGGATGCATTAGTGAGTCTGGACTTCGACCGTGTTTACTTGAAAAATGATTGCTTAACAAATTTTGTTGGAAACTATATATTTTTAACATGTGAATATTATGTGATATATTAATCTCTTAACGTGTTTGATATTATGTGATAGATGTCTACCTCTAGAACAAGTCCCGTTGACTCACCTAATAATAATGAAGAGTCAAATATAAATTGGAATGATTCATGGACTGATTCACAAGTTCCCGAAGAGGAACCGGAAGAAGAGTCAGAACCGGAAGAACAATCGGAACCGGAAGAAGAATCGGAACCGGAAGAAGAGTCGGAACCGGATGAAGAAATAGAACCGGTGTGGGAAATAATAAAACGGTTAAGTAAAAGAAAATCCTCAACCAACCGACCAAGGTTAATTATGGTCAATGGTGTTTCCGCCAAGGAAGCAAAATATTGGGAGGATTACCAATTCTCCGATGAATCGGATTCCGACGAGAATTCCGATGATGTTATAGAAATTACCCCAACTGAATTTAAAAAGGCAACAGAAAATAATAAGGGAAAGGGCATAAAAATAGAGAAATCTAATTCCAATCCCGATGAACTTTATATATATCGTCAACCCCCGAAGTCCTTAAGTTGTAACAATGACCCGAGAACCTCTAAACCACCAGGTTTTTCTAAACCAATGTGGAAAACGACGGCTCGTATTAGGGGAACATCATATATCCCTAGAAACTTGGCAAAACGAACCAAAACCGAAGAAGAAGAAACAAGCGAGTTGGAATAAGATAGTTGTATTCGTGTGGTGTAATATATGTAATATAGTGTGCTTATGCTTTATGATATATGTAAAAATTGCTTGTATTAATAAGTATTTTTTTTTATGAATCTAACTCTTGTCTATTTTACAGTATAAAAACACAAAATGGATAGACAACCCATATTTTAAGAGACCTACCCAGAGACATGATTGATGAAATCTTGTCTAGAGTCGGTCAGAATTCTTCGGCACAACTATTTAAGGCGAGATCAGTTTGTAAGACATTCGAAGAACGTTCCAAGAATGCCTTGGTTTATAAAAGGCTTTCGTTCGAAAGATGGGGGATATCACATTGGGAAATCCATAAGTTACGATGTGTTTACTTTGACGCATATATTGCGGGGAACCCAAATGCTATTTTACGCAATGGGTTAAGAAATTATTTTGACTCAATATATCCGAATATTGGACTTCGTGATTTAGAAAAAGCTGCTAACATGCAACATAAAGAAGCATGTTATGCTTACGGATTAGTAATGTTCGCTTCTCACCAAAGTGAGAACAAGAACATCGGGCTACAACTATTAAACAAAACGTTTCCACAAGTGACGGAGTCGGTAATTGGGGTAAGAAATGAGGTTTTTAGATTGTTACGGGACTATTGGACATTACGTAACCCTCGTCCCTTTGACGACGTTACAACACGCTGTCTTATCAATGGCCATAACGGTTATGTTCCACAAGACCAAGGATGGGAAGTAATCCTAGTAAAACCAGAATGCATGACTTGTTTCTGGACGTATGAATTACGTGTCTTTATTGCCTTTGCTGAACGACTTGTGTACTAGCTAGAATTATCTTCACAACCATCTTGTATCAAATTTATTGTGTGCTATATTTCATGATATATGTAAATAAGCGGTATTGTAAGTTTGTAAAATATTGTGTAAAAGTTTGAACGCGAAATATTATTATAATCAGTTTTTCATATAGAATTGTAGTAGTTGAATTGTATATTAGCTACTAAGTATGAACTTAACGGGTAGGTACTACCCGAATTTAAACTTATAAAACGCTAATATGAAGAAAAAGCTTTTATAAATGAGTTCATATTATGCTACGAAATACTATTAACTACTCTTAATATTCTGTATGATTAACTTGTTCCATTTGACTATTTTGAAGGAAATGGCACCGACTACTCGACACACCGTGAATATGAATGGAGAGGAATTCCGTACTTTTCTAGCTTCAAACATAGCCGCAGTACAGGCTGCGCTACATACCAACAATAACCTTGGATCTAGCAGTACAGGAAATCGTGTAGGATTCACCTACAAAGAATTCACTGCCTGCAAACCTTTGGAATTTGATGGAACCGAAGGACCGATCGGATTGAAACGGTGGATCGAGAAGGTCGAATCGGTGTTTGCCATAAGTAAGTGTACTGAAGAGGACAAAGTGAAGTACGCTACGCATACCTTCACAGGTTCTGCGTTAACATGGTGGAATGCCTATCTAGAGCAAGTGGGACAAGACGATGCGTACGCACTACCGTGGTCAGCATTCAAGCACTTGATGAACGAGAAGTACCATCCCAGAACCGAGGTCAATAAGCTCAAGACAGAACTTAGAGGGTTACGAACCCAAGGATTTGATATTACCACGTACGAAAGACGATTCACAGAATTGTGCCTATTGTGTCCGGGAGCGTTCGAAGATGAGGAAGAGAAGATCGACGCGTTTGTGAAAGGATTACCGGAAAGAATCCAAGAAGATATAAGTTCACACGAGCCTGCCTCCATACAACAGGCATGTAGAATGGTTCACAAACTAGTGAACCAGATTGAAGAAAGATTTAAAGAACAGACTGCTGAAGAGGCCAATGTGAAGCAAGTCAAAAGAAAGTGGGAGGAAAACGGTGATAAGAATCACCAATACAACAACAACAGCAATTACAACAATAATCGCAACAATTATCCCAACAATCGCAACATCAATCGCAACTACAACAAACGGCCCAACAACAACAACAACAACAACAACTACAACAATCATCCCAACAACAATAATAACCGCAACAACAACAACAATCAGAAGCAGCTATGCCAAAGGTGTGAAAAGTATCACTCGGGGTTCTGCACCAAATTTTGCAACAAGTGTAAAAGAAATGGTCATAGCGCGGTGAAGTGTGAGGTCTACGGACCAGGGGTTAATATAACGAAAGGAACAAATGGTGTCGGAACGAGTAATGGCGGAGCAAGTAGTGTCGGAGCAAGTTATGCCAATGTAGTTTGTTATAAATGTGGAAAACCGGGCCACATTATTAGAAATTGCCCGAACCAGGAGAACACGAATGGACAAGGCCGCGGAAGAGTTTTCAATATTAATGCGGCAGAGGCACAGGAAGACCCGGAGCTTGTTACGGGTACGTTTCTTATTGACAAAATCTGCTTACGTTTTATTTGATTCGGGTGCGGATAGAAGCTATATGAGTAGAGATTTTTGTGCTAAATTAAGTTGTCCATTGACGCCTTTGGATAGTAAATTTTTACTCGAATTAGCAAATGGTAAATTAATTTCAGCAGATAATATATGTCGGAATCGAGAAATTAAACTGGTTAGCGAAATATTTAAGATTGATTTGATACCAATAGAGTTAAGGAGTTTTGATGTGATTATCGGTATGGACTGGTTGAAAGAAGTGAAAGCAGAGATCGTTTGTTACAAAAATGTAATTCGCATTATACGAGAAAAAGGAAAACCCTTAATGGTGTACGGAGAAAAGGGCAACACGAAGCTACATCTTATTAGTAATTTGAAGGCACAAAAACTAATAAGAAAAGGTTGCTATGCTGTTCTAGCACACGTCGAGAAAGTACAAACTGAAGAAAAGAGCATCAATGATGTTCCCATTGCAAAAGAATTTCGCGATGTATTTCCGAAAGAATTACCGGGATTACCCCCACATCGATCCATTGAATTTCAAATAGATCTTGTACCAGGAGCTACACCAATAGCTCGTGCTCCTTACAGACTCGCACCCAGCGAGATGAAAGAACTGCAAAGCCAATTACAAGAACTTTTAGAGCGTGGTTTCATTCAACCAAGCACATCACCGTGGGGAGCTCCTGTTTTGTTTGTCAAGAAGAAAGATGGTACATTCAGGTTGTGTATCGACTACCGAGAGTTGAACAAACTTACCATCAAGAACCGCTACCCACTACCGAGAATCGATGACTTATTTGATCAACTACAAGGCTCGTCTGTTTATTCAAAGATTAACTTACGTTCCGGGTATCATCAAATGCGGGTGAAAGAAGATGATATTCCAAAGACTGCTTTCAGAACACGTTACGGTCATTACGAATTTATGGTCATGCCGTTTGGTTTAACTAATGCACCAGCTGTGTTCATGGACCTTATGAACCGAGTGTGTGGACCATACCTTGACAAGTTTGTCATTGTTTTCATTGATGATATACTTATTTACTCAAAGAATGACCAAGAACACGGTGAACATTTGAGAAAGGTGTTAGAAGCATTGAGGAAGGAAGAATTGTACGCTAAGTTTTCAAAGTGTGCATTTTGGTTGGAAGAAGTTCAATTCCTCGGTCACATAGTGAACAAAGAAGGTATCCAGGTGGACCCGGCAAAGATCGAAACCGTTGAAAAGTGGGAAACCCCGAAAACTCCGAAACACATACGCCAGTTTTTAGGACTAGCTGGTTACTACAGAAGGTTCATCCAAGACTTTTCCAGAATAGCAAAACCCTTGACTGCATTAACGCATAAAGGGAAGAAATTTGAATGGAATGATGAACAAGAGAAAGCATTTCAGTTATTGAAGAAAAAGCTAACTACGGCACCTATATTGTCATTGCCTGAAGGGAATGATGATTGTGTGATTTATTGTGACGCATCAAAGCAAGGTCTCGGTTGTGTATTAATGCAACGAACGAAGGTGATTGCTTATGCGTCTAGACAATTGAAGATTCACGAACAAAATTATACGACGCATGATTTGGAATTAGGCGCGGTTATTTTTGCATTAAAGACTTGGAGGCACTACTTATATGGGGTCAAAAGTATTATATATACCGACCACAAAAGTCTTCAACACATATTTAATCAGAAACAACTGAATATGAGGCAGCGTAGGTGGATTGAATTGTTGAATGATTACGACTTTGAGATTCGTTACCACCCGGGAAAGGCAAATGTGGTAGCCGATGCCTTGAGCAGGAAGGACAGAGAACCCATTCGAGTAAAATCTATGAATATAATGATTCATAATAACCTTACTACTCAAATAAAGGAGGCGCAACAAGGAGTTTTAAAAGAGGGAAATTTAAAGGATGAAATACCCAAAGGATCGGAGAAGCATCTTAATATTCGGGAAGACGGAACCCGGTATAGGGCTGAAAGGATTTGGGTACCAAAATTTGGAGATATGAGAGAAATGGTACTTAGAGAAGCTCATAAAACCAGATACTCAATACATCCTGGAACGGGGAAGATGTACAAGGATCTCAAGAAACATTTTTGGTGGCCGGGTATGAAAGTCGATGTTGCTAAATACGTAGGAGAATGTTTGACGTGTTCTAAGGTCAAAGCTGAGCATCAGAAACCATCAGGTCTACTTCAACAACCTGAAATCCCGGAATGGAAATGGGAAAACATTACCATGGATTTCATCACTAAATTGCCAAGGACTGCAAGTGGTTTTGATACTATTTGGGTAATAGTTGATCGTCTCACCAAATCAGCACACTTCCTGCCAATAAGAGAAGATGACAAGATGGAGAAGTTAGCACGACTGTATTTGAAGGAAGTCGTCTCCAGACATGGAATACCAATCTCTATTATCTCTGATAGGGATGGCAGATTTATTTCAAGATTCTGGAAGACATTACAGTAAACATTAGGAACTCGTCTAGACATGAGTACTGCCTATCATCCACAAACTGATGGGCAGAGCGAAAGGACGATACAAACGCTTGAAGACATGCTACGAGCATGTGTTATTGATTTCGGAAACAGTTGGGATCGACATCTACCGTTAGCAGAATTTTCCTACAACAACAGCTACCATTCAAGCATTGAGATGGCGCCGTTTGAAGCACTTTATGGTAGAAAGTGCAGGTCTCTGATTTGTTGGAGTGAAGTGGGGGTTAGACAGATTACGGGTCCAGAGATTATACAAGAAACTACCGAGAAGATCATCCAAATTCAACAACGGTTGAAAACCGCCCAAAGTCGACAAAAGAGCTACACTGACATTAAAAGAAAAGATATAGAATTTGAAATTGGAGAGATGGTCATGCTTAAAGTTGCACCTTGGAAAGGCGTTGTTCGATTTGGTAAACGAGGGAAATTAAATCCAAGGTAAATTGGACCATTCAAGATTATTGATCGTGTCGGACCAGTAGCTTACCGAATTGAGTTACCTCAACAACTCGCGGCTGTACATAACACTTTCCACGTCTCGAATTTGAAGAAATGTTTTGCTAAAGAAGATCTCACTATTCCGTTAGATGAAATCCAAATCAACGAAAAACTTCAATTCATCGAAGAACCCGTCGAAATAATGGATCGTGAGGATAAAATACTTAAGCAAAACAAGATACCAATTGTTAAGGTTCGATGGAATGCTCGTAGAGGACCCGAGTTCACCTGGGAGCGTGAAGATCAGATGAAGAAGAAATACCCGCATCTATTTCCAGAAGATTCGTCAACACCTTCAACAGCTTAAAATTTTGGGACGAAATTTATTTAACGGGTAGGTACTGTAGTGACCCGAACTTTTCCATGTTTATATATATTAATTGAGATTGATATTTACATGATTAAATGTTTCCAACATGTTAAGTAATCAAACTTGTTAAGACTTGATTAATTGAAATATGTTTCATATAGACAATTTACCACCCAAGTTGACCGGTGATTCACGAACGTTAAAACTTGTAAAAACTATATGATGACATATATATGGATATATATATAGTTAACATGATACTATGATAAGTAAACATATCATTAAGTATATTAACAATGAACTACATATGTAAAAACAAGACTACTAACTTAATGATTTTTAAACGAGACATATATGTAACGATTATCGTTGTAAAGACATTTAATGTATATATATATATCATATTAAGAGATATTCATACATGATAATATCATGATAATATAATAATTTAAAATCTCATTTGATATTATAAACATTGGGTTAACAACATTTAACAAGATCGTTAACCTAAAGGTTTCAAAACAACACTTACATGTAACGACTAACGATGACTTAACGACTCAGTTAAAATGTATATACATGTAGTGTTTTAATATGTATTTATACACTTTTTAAAGACTTCAATACAATTATCAAAATACTTCTACTTAACAAAAATGCTTACAATTACATCCTCGTTCAGTTTCATCAACAATTCTACTCGTATGCACCCGTATTCGTACTCGTACAATATACAGCTTTTAGATGTATGTACTATTGGTATATACACTCCAATGATCAGCTCTTAGCAGCCCATGTGAGTCACCTAACACATGTGGGAAACATCATTTGGCAACTAGCATGAAATATCTCATAAAATTACAAAAATATGAGTAATCATTCATGACTTATTTACATGAAAATAAAATTACATATCCTTTATATCTAATCCATACACCAATGACCAAAAACACCTACAAACACTTTCATTCTTCAATTTTCTTCATCTAATTGATCTCTCTCAAGTTCTATCTTCAAGTTCTAAGTGTTCTTCATATATTCTACAAGTTCTAGTTACATAAAATCAAGAATACTTTCAAGTTTGCTAGCTCACTTCCAATCTTGTAAGGTGATCATCCAACCTCAAGAAATCTTTGTTTCTTACAGTAGGTTATCATTATAATACAAGGTAATAATCATATTCAAACTTTGGTTCAATTTCTATAACTATAACAATCTTATTTCAAGTGATGATCTTACTTGAACTTGTTTTCGTGTCATGATTCTGCTTCAAGAACTTCGAGCCATCCAAGGATCCGTTAAAGCTAGATCCATTTTTCTCTTTTCCAGTAGGTTTATCCAAGGAACTTAAGGTAGTAATGATGTTCATAACATTATTCGATTCATACATATAAAGCTATCTTATTCGAAGGTTTAAACTTGTAATCACTAGAACATAGTTTAGTTAATTCTAAACTTGTTCGCAAACAAAAGTTAATCCTTCTAACTTGACTTTTAAAATCAACTAAACACATGTTCTATATCTATATGATATGCTAACTTAATGATTTAAAACCTGAAAACACGAAAAACACCGTAAAACCGGATTTACGCCGTCGTAGTAACACCGCGGGCTGTTTTGGGTTAGTTAATTAAAAACTATGATAAACTTTGATTTAAAAGTTGTTATTCTGAGAAAATAATTTTTATTATGAACATGAAACTATATCCAAAAAATATGGTTAAACTCAAAGTGGAAGTATGTTTTCTAAAATGGTCATCTAGACGTCGTTCTTTCGATTGAAATGACTACCTTTACAAAAACGACTTGTAACTTATTTTTCCGACTATAAACCTATACTTTTTCTGTTTAGATTCATAAAATAGAGTTCAATATGAAACCATAGCAATTTGATTCACTCAAAACGGATTTAAAATGAAGAAGTTATGGGTAAAACAAGATTGGATAATTTTTCTCATTTTAGCTACGTGAAAATTGGTAACAAATCTATTCCAACCATAACTTAATCAACTTGTATTGTATATTATGTAATCTTGAGATACCATAGACACGTATACAATGTTTCGACCTATCATGTCAACACATCTATATATATTTCGGAACAACCATAGACACTCTATATGTGAATGTTGGAGTTAGCTATACAGGGTTGAGGTTGATTCCAAAATATATATAGTTTGAGTTGTGATCAATACTGAGATACGTATACACTGGGTCGTGGATTGATTCAAGATAATATTTATCGATTTATTTCTGTACATCTAACTGTGGACAACTAGTTGTAGGTTACTAACGAGGACAGCTGACTTAATAAACTTAAAACATCAAAATATATTAAAAGTGTTGTAAATATATTTTGAACATACTTTGATATATATGTATATATTGTTATAGGTTCGTGAATCAACCAGTGGCCAAGTCTTACTTCCCGACGAAGTAAAAATCTGTGAAAGTGAGTTATAGTCCCACTTTTAAAATCTAATATTTTTGGGATGAGAATATATGCAGGTTTTATAAATGATTTACAAAATAGACACAAGTACGTGAAACTACATTCTATGGTTGAATTATCGAAATCGAATATGCCCCTTTTTATTAAGTCTGGTAATCTAAGAATTAGGGAACAGACACCCTAATTGACGCGAATCCTAAAGATAGATCTATTGGGCCTAACAATCCCCATCCAAAGTACCGGATGCTTTAGTACTTCGAAATTTATATCATATCCGAAGGGTGTCCCGGAATGATGGGGATATTCTTATATATGCATCTTGTTAATGTCGGTTACCAGGTGTTCACCATATGAATGATTTTTATCTCTATGTATGGGATGTGTATTGAAATATGAAATCTTGTGGTCTATTATTATGATTTGATATATATAGGTTAAACCTATAACTCACCAACATTTTTGTTGACGTTTTAAGCATGTTTATTCTCAGTTGATTATTAAGAGCTTCCGCTATCGCATACTTAAATAAGGACGGGATTTGGAGTCCATGCTTGTATGATATTGTGTAAAAACTGCATTCAAGAAACTTATTTTGTTGTAACATATTTGTATTGTAAACCATTAAGTAATGGTCGTGTGTAAACAGGATATTTTAGATTATCATTATTTGATAATCTACGTAAAGCTTTTTAAAACCTTTATCTATGAAATAAAGGTTATGGTTTGTTTTAAAAATGAATGCAGTCTTTGAAAAACGTCTCATATAGAGGTCAAAACCTCGCAACGAAATCAATTAATATGGAACGTTTTTAATCAATAAGAACGGGACATTTCAGTTGGTATCCGAGCATTGGTCTTAGAGAACCAGAATTTTGCATTAGTGTGACTTATCGAGTTTGTTAGGATGCATTAGTGAGTCTGGACTTCGACCGTGTTTACTTGAAAAATGATTGCTTAACAAATTTTGTTGGAAACTATATATTTTTAACATGTGAATATTATGTGATATATTAATCTCTTAACGTGTTTGATATTATGTGATAGATGTCTACCTCTAGAACAAGTCCCGTTGACTCACCTAATAATAATGAAGAGTCAAATGTAAATTGGAATGATTCGTGGACTGATTCACAAGTTCCCGAAGAGGAACCGGAAGAAGAGTCAGAACCGGAAGAAGAATCGGAACCGGAAGAAGAATCGGAACCGGAAGAAGAGTCGGAACCGGATGAAGAAATAGAACCGGTGGGGGAAATAATAAAACGGTTAAGTAAAAGAAAATCCTCAACCAACCGACCAAGGTTAATTATGGTCAATGGTGTTTCCGCCAAGGAAGCAAAATATTGGGAGGATTACCAATTCTCTGATGAATCGGATTCCGACGAGAATTCCGATGATGTTATAGAAATTACTCCAACTGAATTTAAAAAGGCAAAAGAAAATAATAAGGGAAAGGGCATAAAAATAGAGAAATCTAATTCCAACCCCGATGAACTTTATATATATCGTCAACCCCCGAAGTCCTTAAGTTGTAACAATGACCCGGGAACCTCTAAACCACCAGGTTTTTCTAAACCAATGTGGAAAACGACGGCTCGTATTAGGGGAACATCATATATCCCTAGAAACTTGGCAAAACGAACCAAAACCGAAGAAGAAGAAACAAGCGAGTTGGAATAAGATAGTTGTATTCGTGTGGTGTAATATATGTAATATAGTGTGGAATAAGATAGTTGGAATAAGCGAGTTGGGACCTAGTTTTGGTCGATTGTGGTAGAGTACGATTTTGGTTAAATTGTACTTATGATTTTGGATTTGAATTATCACCGGGGTGGTAATGTGGTAAACCTCGTTGAGAGGTAATGGACGTGTTTGATGATCGAGGTGAAGTCCCTCGGTTAAGGGATGTGCGTATCGGATTCTCTTCTAGGGAATTATTGTTTTGTGCCTATGTTCGATATAGGTGGTTCTTGCTCGATTGCGATGGCGATGTTTGCGTATGCGTATGATTCGTGTGCGGAAATTCCAAGCGGGGTGGAATGATTTTAAGTATGCGTATATACTTCGTTCGAGATGGATGGTTAGTGTATCCCGCTAGGGTTCACTATAGTGTAGCAGTGCGCAATGTTGCACTACTCGTTGTATGAGGCCAAAAGAGCGTATGTGATTGGTGGGTTATGGCCGTGGGCTCAGTCCACTAACTTACCATGGGAGTAGTGTTATATCGGTATGGTATAACGTTATCGGGAAATGCAAGTACCGATGGGGAATGGGAGTACCATTCCTGTGTTGTGATTTAGGAAGTGGATCACGTGTAGTTTTCAGCCAGCCTTTGTGATGTTTGATCTATCGGTTGTTTCATACACCGATGGTGGGGTCGTGAGGACCATGTTGTATGATTAGTGATGCGATAGCCGTGTTTCGCTCACATGATGTTACGGGTGTGACGATAGTCGATTTTGTAAACCTTGGGATTTGCGTTGCCATAGTCGTTGGGCACAATCGGTTTTAGCCGTTGGATTATGATGTTACGGTACTTGCGTATTGGTCGTATTACGCACTACAAAGTATGTTAAGTGGTGAGCGTTATCTGTAAGGATTCGCTTCTATTCGGTCTTCGTCGGTTTAGATGGTTGACTTTATTTTGATGTGTGGTTACTTTACCGTTGTACTTGGTAATGGTACGCTAGAGGGTTGATATCTCGGTTCGAGATTTGCTGAGTTTTCCCGATGTGAGGGATTGAGTAAGGTTTAGTGCACGGATTGTGACTTGATAAATCGCGTGTGACGATTTTGGTTGTTAAAAGCGATTCATTGGGAAGAATTGCCTAGGAAAGTAAGTTTGGGACTTACGTTTAAGGACCGTGGAGTGTAGTCCGTTTGGTTAAATGACGAGGATCACGAGGACGTGATCGATTCTAAGTGGGGGAGAGTTGTAAGACTCTAATATTTATTGTACGGAAGTGTAATTATGCTACGTTGAATGCAGGAAGTATTGTGGAATTAAACGAAGGTCAGAATCTGCCCAGACTGTTGTGCATGCCGCGCACAGTTATGGGTGCAGGCCGCGCACCTTGCCAGTGACAGATTTCAGCCTTTTCTATTTTAAGTTTAATGAAGGGCAATTTGGTCATTTCACTTGAGGCTGGATCTGTGGGCTTTATCAGTTGGTTTGGATCCAACTTTGGATCATTTTCACATCCATTCATCACTCTCAACTATCTTAGAGAGAGAGAGAGGGAGATTTCTAGTGAGAGAATTGGGGTTTTGGAGAGGAAGGAGCTTGAATTGATCAAAGTCTCAGGTTTTAAAGTCGTTCACCTCGTTCCTAGCTTCGTTTTGGTTGTTGTGGTGAGTTCTAACTCCGAATTTCATTGTTTGATTTTGATATTCAAAGTTAGGGTTTGAACTTGATTTGTAGAGAAACCCATTTAAACTCTTGAAGTGAGTTTATTGATGCTAGTAATCGGGTTTATTGTTGTTATTGGTGGATTTTGGGTTGGTGAACAAATTGGCCATGTTTATGACTTGTAATTGTGTTTAATCACTAGGTTTAGTGATTATGGATGTATTGGAACCCTTTTGGTGTGTTTGAAAGACTAATTTTGGAATTGAGTCAAAATTAGGGTTTTTGGGTGATTTTGAGATTGATAAGTGTTTAACACTTAAGATTGGGTTCATTTGGCTTATTAGGACCATTTTCACTTGTGATTGGTGATTATTGGTTAGTTTGGACGTGTTTTGGGTTTATAAGTGCAATCGGTCGAATTTGCACTAAGTGTCGAATTGAGTTGGTTTGTAAATCCACTCTAAGTGTATTGTTGTAATTGTGATAATGGAATAGGTACTTTCCAATTGACGTGTTGCGGATTACTTGGAAGCATTCATCAAGGCAATAAGGTGAGTGTTAATATCATATGTGCATATGTATGTGTAGGATGGGTGCGGGTTAGGTGAAGTGAACCTCGGCTATAGAGCTCACTTCACATATAGGTGGATTTGATGGACTTGTGTACATGTCCAATTGGCACGGTTGTGCATTTGGGTTGACCATCTTTGGCGAGGTGCACACTTCGTGTGTACTTTATCACATGGGCTTGTGAGTGGAATAATTATATATGTATGTATATGATTTATTTATTTGTGGGGTATGGGTTAAAGTTCGATGTTGACGATACCATATCCTAGAGTATATTGTTTGATGGTTTAGATGAGGGTTAAAGTTCGATGTTGACGATACCTCATGTATGGATTTAAAGTTCGATGTTAACGAAGCCATACCACTATTGTAGTGACATTCGATAAGGGTTTAAGTTTGATGTTGACGATACCTCATATGTGGGTTTAAGTTCGATGTTGACGATGCCACATTAATTCATTCGATGAGGGTTTAAGTTCGATGTTGACGATACCTCATATGCGGGTTTAAGTTCGATGTTGACGATACCACATTTATTAGGACGGATGGAAATTAAGTTCGATGTTGACGATACCATTCGTTGGGCTAGCCTTGAGATCTTGAATACTAGTGGATGTTGTGAACATCGATGTTTGTCTTATTGTTGTGATGTAGCTAATCCCCGGGTGTAGCTTGATGGCGTTGTTCATATCATCGTAGGTGAACTTACGTTGTTGATATTTTTAGCTTGTTGTATAGCGGTCTTACGGTATGCTTAGATTAGCTTGCCTTTATGCTTGGATGCTTCGGTATGTGCTATTTGATTATTATTGTGTGGCGTGTCCATTTTATGCATATATATATGTATGTAGTATATTCTCACTCACTAAGCGTTAGCTTACCCTCTCGTTATTTACATTTTTATAGATTTGCATGGAGACGGTGGCTCGGGTAAGCGTGGGACTAGTGGACTTGCATAGTTGCTTTAGAAGATCTTGCTTTTGGATTGATTAGGATGGGGTAGCGTATCCCCAATCGCCATGCTCGGTCTTTATTTTGTTTTAAAAATCATGTGGTTGAAAACTTGTATTGTGTACGAAAGTCGTAAAACGGCCGATGTGGGCCCGGTCTTGTAAAACTCATTTTATTATTGGAACATGTTAGTTTTAACTAATATAAAATGTTGTGAAAAGCATTTGGTCTAAAAGTGTCGGGAAGCAAGAGATCTTTTTACGAAAATTGGAAAAAGTGGACAGCGGGCTGCCAGGCCCTGTGCGCGCCGCGCACAGGTGTGGTTGCGCGCCGCGCACCTCATCTGGTCAGCTCAGTTTTAAAAAAAAAATTATGCTGTGTTTTTGGTTGGTTTACGGGTTGGGTTGTTATAATAAGTATATATTTAATACAAGTTACGAAGTTCGTGAATCGTCGAACAAATGGTTGGTCAATTGTTTGTATGAAACTCATTTCAAAAGTTTTAAAACTTGTAAAAATTTATTGCGTATCATGTCGGAATAATGTTATCATATAAAGATTAAGTTTAAATTTTGGTCGGAAATTTTCGGGTCGTCACAGTACCTACCCGTTAAAGAAATTTCGTCCCGAAATTTGATTGGGATCGTCATGGCTGACAATAAGTATGTTTTCATGACGCATAAGAGCTGAAAATTAGAGTTTTATCATCATTGGGTAATATAGATAAATCAGTTTGATTTTGTGAAGAGTACGAGTGAAGCTATCGCAAAAGAGTGAAAATGAGTAAATACATGTTCGTCTTATCCGGTGATGTAGCCACGGTTGATTTTTGGAATTCAACGAATTTTAGAAGAAAATCTTCAAAATCTAAATAAGATTTGATTCTTCGAAAATTAAGGAAATTAGGATCCTCTTTGGTTAAATGCGATAATCAGTTTTGATTGCCCTGTCGGATATTTCAGTATAAATTCACCCTCTTCATTTCCTTATTTCCATAGGTCATACCTTCTATTCTTCCTCCCTCAATTCATACTTTAAAGCATTCGTCAATATACTCCATCCAGTTCTGATTTTTGATATAATCTTAACTTTCATATCTGTCATTCTTCTTTTTCATCTACCGCCAGAAGAATCTATTTACTTCTAATATACTCTTGTTATTCTAGTGTTTTTAGGTCTCCCGTGTCTTTATATTGCTATATGCATCGATATACACGGTTTGTAATTTCTTAGTTATTGTTGGGCTTTATTTCTTCCCTTATATTTCGGAATCCCTGCTTCTGTCTTTCTATAATCATTGACATCCACAGTTAATGATTTCTCATATTTGCTACGATTTATACTCCCATTTCTATTTCGGAGCTTCATGCTTTTGTTTTCTCTTCGCAAGTAATGATTCAGAATTTGTAGGTATGGAGTTTCGAATGAACAATGACTAATGTTCTAAGAGAGAAATTGAAATGGCACGATCTTGATTTGTCAAATTACCAGAATATCCTGGTAAAGACTGAATTATCAAGAAAATATTTTCTTGATATTTTTAGAGGTTTAATATAATAAGTCATGTAACATGGCACATGATGATGGTATGGTCTGTGAATCGTCATGTCCCATTAGAAACTTAGCATGACGTACTGTAATATAATCACGTTGATCAAGTGTCATTATATTATACTAACTCATGCTTCAGTTCCCAACACTACTTCAAAAACATTCATATTTTACACTCGAAGGTTTCAGAATTTAGAAACTAAAACATTTTCCTTTCTAATGTAATACTAATATCCCGGAAAGATAAAAGATTTCAGTTAAGAATAGCTATGAAAATATCTTCAGAAATATGGAGGTAATTTATAATGAAAGATACGATGATATCTTAGAATATTTAAGATAAGAGGATGATGAAGAATATCGTCCGCAAGGGTTTTAGAGTAAAGAGCAAGGTAATTGCTAAGGATTTTAGCAGACACTGAATCATTTGGATTCTTTGAAGGTAGATTTCGTCTTTGTAATTAGTCCACAGTCTCCTTCATAGTTTGCTCAATCTGTTTCTAGTTCCAAACCTTCACTTTTTCTGAGATTTGCCAACACATTATTCTTTATCATCAAACTTTTGACTGTTAAGGTCGTTTATAGTTTTTGCTGCTTCATCAGCATTTTTCCAAAATTCGGAGAACTGGTTCACGGTTTAGGGTGTTTTTCAGAAACTTCACATTTGAAGTATGTAAGTCTTGGAGATAGACGTTATATGTACACATATAACTGTTGGTGTATACATGCTGCGAGATTTCAAAATACTGATTGCTGGTTCCCAATAATTGGTATGAAAATTCTTGTTAAAAGATGCTGATGAGTAAATGATGGGGTTTCGATAAATATAATGACTTTTCGGAAAGTCAAAGATCAGTGAAGTTGTTGGTAAGTTTATTGCTAATGTGGTGGGACATAAACGGTTCCCCGGTAACGATGGCGAAAGGACAACGTATATATCAAGGTTATAATAAGGCTGTTCGACTGAAAACACTACAAGAAATATGATTATATAAGACCCCCATAAGTGTCCTAAAATGTGTCGTTTAAGGACCTTTCACTTGAAAGGACGCACCGAAATGGCGTCTCCTATAAGACGGTTGTATAAAGTGAAAAGGGTCCTAAAACGCAAATCATATTATGAAACCTATGTAAGAGTCTCATTAGCAACATCGATAGGGTCCTTATAGATGTACATATTAGGACACTTTATTTATGGTTTAATTATCTTATAGTATTTTGAGACACACAAAAGGGTATTTAAAAAGTACTTCATAGGACACTCACTACAAGAAAAGTGTTATCTTAGGACACCCATAAGGGTCCTAAAATGTGCTTTCTTGGGACCTTTCACTTGAAAGAACCCTCTGAAGCGTAGCCCTATCTAAGGTCGTCATATTAACGAAAAATGGTCCTAAAACTCATATATGATTATAAGACCTATGTTTGAGTCATATATGAAATAAAACATAATTATATTTCAATAAAGTAATCTAGAAACATAACATCATTAAACATAAAAAAATTCATAAATAATCCAATATATAAAGACTTCGAATAACATTTAACAAGATTGTAAAATCGACGACAAGCAACGCATAGCGTCTTGGGTCAGCATTTATCATTATCAGTCATTCGAATCTTAGTCTTCAGAATCAATAATGTTGGATAAATCTTGAAACATAAATAACATACATAAATATTATATATAATATGTAGTCAACATAAATTAACAGCAAGAAATCATATAGGGTAAAACTAAGAAATCCTATATGGGTCATGGTTTATCATGAGTCAATCTGGGTCATGGTTTAAGAAATCCTATATAAACCTATTACAACACCATTTAATCATCATCTATTTGACCCACATAAATAACGTTTTCACACTTGTACTACTACATAAAATTCATACCATAACATATTAACTTCCATAGCACAATACACTTCTTGTAACCGCTACCCTCGGTGACCTGGAGATGATCAATTATAATATCCTGGGTAGATCAAAAGCAAACCCGAGAACACATATAAAAATATATAAGCATTTTGCTTTGGAACTCTAGATAACAAAATTGCCTCGTTGTTCCAATTAATAGATTTAATAAATTCAGTACAAATATGTACATGACGATGATGATATGTGAAAAATATTTGTGCAGTTGAAGAGCTATGATTTTAAACTTGCAAACTAATTTCTCTAGCGGAACCTTTAAATATATAAATACTTACATCAGTTTGATTTAGTATGATTTACAACATGATACAATTTGACCTATAATCTTTACAATTCCACCAACACATAAAGCATAACTGATTTTGAAAAAAAATTATTATTATTAACTTGTATAATAATAAGGAATTGAAACGAATCTTACCTGTTGATGTAAGCATTAACAGATGTTTTCAATCCACATACTACAATTTGTCGTTGTTTGATCTTGAATAAAGTGATAAGTCTACAACCTCGATGTAACGACCCGGAAATTTCCGACCAAATTTAAACTCTAATCTCTATATGGTTCCGACACGATAAGCAAAAACCCTAAAGTTGACCCGCACTTTTTCGATCATTCTATACTTATAAGATTAATATTTACATAAATTAAACCTTACCAACATGATAAGCAATCCAAATTGTTGAGATTTATGTTTCCGAAAAGAGTTTTACACAACGTTTGACCGTCTAGTTTGACCGATGATATCACGAACTATACAATATATGATAATTATACGTTTGTGTATATATATGTATATATACATATTTAACATGATTAATGAATGTTTTAATATCTCATTTTGTATTAATAACAATAAGTTATAAGTATATTTTGAAACTACTAACTTAAGTTTTCAAAACGATAACTATACGTAACGTTATTTGACATAAATACTTAAGACTTATAATGTTTATACATATATCGTATAAGTAATGTATTTAATCACTTTTAAAGACTTAAATACATAAAATCATATAAGTGTATTCACAAAAGATAGCTATATTTGAATCCTCATTCCATTTTTCACAAAATTTCTATACGTATATCTAGAGTATTTGTACTCGTATCATACCTAGCTTCTATACGTATTTACTATTGGTATATACACATCAAATCACCACCTAACCAGCCCTTGTTCATGCCTTATGTATAAGGTAATTACTTTTGAATGATTGTAAGACTAATTACAAAAATACAAACTAAAAATTTGTCCATGTCTACTACATAAACATTTTTTTAGGAGTATATATGTATCCTCATTTTGTTTCATTTTTACTTCCATTCTCTAGCTAAAAACACCCACACTCTCAAGAACATTAAACTCCATAAACATTCAGCAAAGTTCCATGAAGATCTAGCTTCAAAAACCTTACTTAAACACCATAAGAAAACCATACAAAAACACTTCAAGAAATCCTTCCAAGAACACAAACTTACTTCCAATCTTTCATCCACTTCCATCACCCTTTTGATTCTAGCTTCTTACTCCTCTTTTACAGCAACCTTGTCCAAGGAACTTGAGGTAGTATCTATGTTCATAACCTTATTCGATTCATATATATATAGCTATCTTATTTTGTGGTATAAAAGTTTAACAACAAGAACATAGTTTGAATGTTTTCAAACTTGTTTGCAAACTAAATAGATCCTTCTAACTTAACTTTTAAAATACTTCAAGACCTGTAATATAACTTAAATATATGCTAATTTAACAAGGTATAATTTGGTTTTTCAAAGAATATCTTAAAAACTGTTTTTACGACGTCGGAGTGCCACCGGGGACTGTTTTGGGTTGGATAATTAAAAACTATCTTAAACTTTGAGTTGGAGGTTTATGTTCTGGAAAAATGATTTTTACTATGAATATGATAACACATAAAAATTTCATGATTTAATTCAAAGTATAAGTATTTTTAGAAAAATAATCATTTAAGGTTGTTTAAATAAAGGAAAATGTTTAACTTCATAAGTTTCACTAAAGTTTCACCTATGCCGTGTGATTTTGAATACAAACCAAGATATTTTCAGTTCATAGTCTTAAAGAGGGACTCGATCCAAGGAGATGGCAAGTTGAATCAACGAAAACGGATTTGTAACGAAGAAACTATGACCGAAACAAAATTGGTTATCCAAGACTTGTTTAACTTCGGGATTAATTGGGAAAAATTAAATAAAATCACATCTTTCTAAAATAACATGATATTTTATATATATGTACTCATAATTCAATTTTATATGGTTCAGGATCACCCGTAAACAATACGAGAAGATTAATCATAAGATCCCATGATTGTACGCAACACGTCATTTGACAACACCGGTACTTTATGTACGCAACACGTCATTTGACAACACCGGTACCGTGGGTCAAGATTAATCTCGACCAATACATATACGATGAGGGTTTTATTTATTTCATTGGGGGTTTATTAAACATCTAAATATGAACCATTAAAATTGAATTACTAACAACGAACTGCTAACTACGGACTAAGGAATTATTCAAAGTATTAAAAGTATAACAAGTATATATATGTGACGTTTGTTTAAAAAAGAAAAGGTATTGATATATTATATATGGATAGGTTCGTGATATCAACCGGAGACCAAGTCAAATTATATATATATCTTCAAGACGAAAGTGAGTATATAGTCCCACTTTTAAACTCTAAATATTTCGGGATGAGAATACATGTATTTTATGTTTTACGATATGGACACAAGTAACTGAAAAATATATTCTACGTTGAGTTGTACCACTGGCATACTTCCCTGTAGCTTGGTAACTAATATTTACAGCGGTATTGTAAACGCGAATCCTGTTGATAGATCTATCGGGCCTGACAACCCCAACCGGACTGGACGACCAGTATTCAACGGTTGCACAGTACTTCGTTTTGTGACTACACTTGGTACGGTGTAGTAAGATTTCATAATAAAGGGAATATGCGACGTGATTGAATGTTAAGTATGGTTACCAAGTGCTCAACCACTTAGAATATTTTTATTAAAATGTTTATATATGAAATCTTGTGGTCCATCGTTATATCGCTGCTAGCATCAAACCTATATATCTCACCAACTTTATGTTGACGTTTTAAAGCATGTTATTCTCAGGTATGAATTAAGACTTCCGCTGTGCGTTAGCTCATATTAAGGATACTAGTTGGGACCATTTAAGCCATGATACAAGAACGTTGCATTCGAGTCATTGAAGATCATTAAAGACATTTATTAAGTAAATGACAGTTTAGGTCATTTGGATATCGAGAAATGTTTGACGAGTTTATTAATTTTTTTATGTAAAGATAGATTGCCTTTTAAGAATAAATGCAACGTTTGTAAAATGTATCATATAGAGGTCAAGTACCTCGCGATGTTATCAACTGTTGTAATTCGTTTGTAATCAATATGGACATCGTCCGGATGATTAGTTTCGGATCCTTTCAGTTGGTATCAGAGCGTTGGTCTTAGCGAACCAGGCCTTGCATTAGTGTGTCTAACTGGTAGTTGTTAGGATACATTAGTGAGTCTGGACTTTGACCGTATCTACCTGCTAAAAAGTTTTGCTTATCATTTCTAGTCGGAAACCATCTGCTTATCATCCTTAGGGAGTTGCCTGCTTATCATTCTTTAGTCTAGACACGTCTTACTGCATCTAGTGCATCGATAGTGTATAGACAAAATTCATATCCTAGCGTATCTATTACTATAAACATTGCCCGACGAATTTCAAAGATTCTCCGTAATTCATGGGATTTCGGTATTATATATACATATGAAAATTATGTATTGAAGAGTACCAAACCCAACTCCTATAATCTATTCCAAACCAAAAAAATTCATTTCTCCAACTATACAAGATGAATTCTTCATCCAGTTCGAATTCCTCCGACTTCGATAACTACGCCGACATGGATTTCCATTCGAGCTCCGAGAACAGCGTCACCGGAATGGATCAACCAATTTCCCATCATCTATTCTGGATGAACTGGGGATGGGTTCGTAATATACTAAATTTTTGGAGGCAAGAAGAAGGTGATCCATTTCATCCACCAAATTGCCCTCTTAACGATGAACCTGAAGCACTTACCGGCGAACCCATTCGAAACACCATTTTCTCGCTCATTTCTAGAGTATCTCGTCATGATTACATACTATCCCATATTTCAAATCTTGTTCATTCGCTCGTTCCAACCGTCAATCATCCCGGTATAATAGAAGAAGTCAACGAACTCCGTGCTCGGGTAGTGGTTTTGGAGAATATGGTGCGAAGGTTACAAACACCAACAGCAGCACCAGCAGCATAATCCGTACTACCATCGTCAACGCCGACAGTACCTTTATCACCCCAATCACAATCTCAACATCACAATCTGTATCTCGAATATCAACATCACACGACTCAATATCTGTACTTCGAGTATGATCTTCGTTCTATATATCGTTCTACATCGATTATCTTCGCTTTACGTATCGTATGACGATTATGTAATTTCTAAAGTCTTAGAGATTATGTAATCTAGAATTAACGATAAATCAAATGAGTTTAATATCTTATTGACTCATTAAATCTATGATTATCTCTGAAGAAAATATATATGCAAGTATATTTTCATAAAGATAGTAATTAAAAATTCCTTCGTACAAACTATTAATGATGAAAATAATTTAACGGGTGGGTAGTACCCGAGGAATATTTAGAATTCACATTAATAAGTTATATTGTACATTCTTGAATCTGATTCAACGGTTATCTATTATCTTACTTACAACCACCGATATTCGTATCCGCTCACCCCAGAATAACCATTTTCAATCAAATTTCATATTCGGATTTTGACCTACCAGAATCCAACAAGTGGCATAAAGAAGAAAACATTGGACAATTAAAATGAATTAAAATGTTGATTGTAACATATGAAACTAAACAATTCTTCAAGTTTGCCACTTGATTTTATCTTAAACCTCATTCGTAACTTGACGATTACAATTCGCATTCAAATCCTTTCATGATTTCTGAAAACACCCTGAACTATGAAGTAGCTCTTAAAATGCTGATGAAGCAGCAAAAACTGTAAACGACTTTAACAATCAAAAGATTGATGATAAAGAATGGTATGGTGGTAAAGCTGAGAAAAAGAGAAGGTTTGGAACTGGAAAACGGATTGAGCAAAGTATGAAGGAGGCCGTGAACAAATCATGAAAACAGAACCTGCCTTCAAAGGATCCAAATGATCCAGTGCCTGCTGAAACCGTTAGTAAGAACACTGCTCCTTATTCTAAACTTTTCAAGATGATATTCTTCACCATCATTTTATCTTAGATATTATAAGATATCTTCATTCGTTATACATATTTTTCATATTTCTGGAGATATTTTTACAACTATTCCTATCTGCGATCATTTAACTCTCCGTAACATCTGCGCTACAATATAAAAGAAACTGTGTTAGTTTCTAAATTCTGAAATCTCTAAGTTTAAAAATATGAATGTTTTGAAGTAGTGTTGGGAACTGATACATGAATTAGTATAATATAATGAAACTTGATCAACTTCATTATATTACAGTAAGTCATGTTAAGTTTCTAATGGAATGTGATGATTCACAGTACCGTCATCATGTGCCATGTTACACGGCTCTTACATTCTATCAAGTCTTCAAACATATTAGAACGTATCACCTTGATAGTTCTATTTTTTTTCTTCGGAATATTCGAGTAATTTAACGAATCAAGATCGTGCCATTACAATTTCATTCTAAAACCAATAGCAAGGTTCATTCCAAATTTCCTACCTACGAATTTCGGACCATTGTTTGCTTGGCTCGAGGACGGGAAGAAGAAATGAAGGGACAAAACTTCAGAATAGAAATAGGAACATAAACCACAGCAAATAAGAGAGAGCATTAACTGTGGATGACAATGATTTTAAGGGACGGGAGTAGGAACATCGAAATATAAGGGAAGGTATAAAACCTAACAACAACCCCGAAACTACAAACCGTGCATATCAATACGTATTGCAACGTAAAGGCACGGGAGAATTAAAAACATTATAATTCCAAGGAAAGGATAAAAGAGAATAGATTCTTCTGGTGATAGATGAAAAAGAAGAATGAAAGATATGAAAGTTAGAAATATAACAAGGGTTAGAATGGGATGGAGCATATTAGCGAATGTCTTAAAGTAGGAACTAAAGAGAAAGAATAGAAGATGTGGGAAGAAAGAAAGGGAAGGAGGTAAATTTATAGTGAAATATTCTACAAAGAAATCAAAACAGATTGCCGCGTTAAATCAAAGAAGATCCTGATCGCCGCAAAACTAAATCTTATTACATAAGATTTTCTTTAAAACCCTTAAATCCCGGAAATCGATCATAATCACGTCATCGGTTACAACAATTCTATATTTACTCATTTCACTCTTTTGTGATAGCTTCGCTCGTGCGTCTCACATAACCAAATCGTTTTATCTAAATCTTTCAATAATGATAAAATTTCATTATTACCTCATATTCGTCATGAAATCATTCCTATTGTTGTTTATGACAACCTCTACCAAATTTCGAGGACGAAATTTCTTTAACGGATGGGTACTGTAACGACCCGGAAATTTCCGACCAAATTTAAACTCTAATCTCTATATGGTTCCGACACGATAAGCAAAAACCCTAAAGTTGACCCGCACTTTTTCGATCATTCTATACTTATAAGATTAATATTTACATAAATTAAACCTTACCAACATGATAAGCAATCCAAATTGTTGAGATTTATGTTTCCGAAAAGAGTTTTACACAACGTTTGACCGTCTAGTTTGACCGATGATATCACGAACTATACAATATATGATAATTATACGTTTGTGTATATATATGTATATATACATATTTAACATGATTAATGAATGTTTTAATATCTCATTTTGTATTAATAACAATAAGTTATAAGTATATTTTGAAACTACTAACTTAAGTTTTCAAAACGATAACTATACGTAACGTTATTTGACATAAATACTTAAGACTTATAATGTTTATACATATATCGTATAAGTAATGTATTTAATCACTTTTAAAGACTTAAATACATAAAATCATATAAGTGTATTCACAAAAGATAGCTATATTTGAATCCTCATTCCATTTTTCACAAAATTTCTATACGTATATCTAGAGTATTTGTACTCGTATCATACCTAGCTTCTATACGTATTTACTATTGGTATATACACATCAAATCACCACCTAACCAGCCCTTGTTCATGCCTTATGTATAAGGTAATTACTTTTGAATGATTGTAAGACTAATTACAAAAATACAAACTAAAAATTTGTCCATGTCTACTACATAAACATTTTTTTAGGAGTATATATGTATCCTCATTTTGTTTCATTTTTACTTCCATTCTCTAGCTAAAAACACCCACACTCTCAAGAACATTAAACTCCATAAACATTCAGCAAAGTTCCATGAAGATCTAGCTTCAAAAACCTTACTTAAACACCATAAGAAAACCATACAAAAACACTTCAAGAAATCCTTCCAAGAACACAAACTTACTTCCAATCTTTCATCCACTTCCATCACCCTTTTGATTCTAGCTTCTTACTCCTCTTTTACAGCAACCTTGTCCAAGGAACTTGAGGTAGTATCTATGTTCATAACCTTATTCGATTCATATATATATATAGCTATCTTATTTTGTGGTATAAAAGTTTAACAACAAGAACATAGTTTGAATGTTTTCAAACTTGTTTGCAAACTAAATAGATCCTTCTAACTTAACTTTTAAAATACTTCAAGACCTGTAATATAACTTAAATATATGCTAATTTAACAAGGTATAATTTGGTTTTTCAAAGAATATCTTAAAAACTGTTTTTACGACGTCGGAGTGCCACCGGGGACTGTTTTGGGTTGGATAATTAAAAACTATCTTAAACTTTGAGTTGGAGGTTTATGTTCTGGAAAAATGATTTTTACTATGAATATGATAACACATAAAAATTTAATGATTTAATTCAAAGTATAAGTATTTTTAGAAAAATAATCATTTAAGGTTGTTTAAATAAAGGAAAATGTTTAACTTCATAAGTTTCACTAAAGTTTCACCTATGCCGTGTGATTTTGAATACAAACCAAGATATTTTCAGTTCATAGTCTTAAAGAGGGACTCGATCCAAGGAGATGGCAAGTTGAATCAACGAAAACGGATTTGTAACGAAGAAACTATGACCGAAACAAAATTGGTTATCCAAGACTTGTTTAACTTCGGGATTAATTGGGAAAAATTAAATAAAATCACATCTTTCTAAAATAACATGATATTTTATATATATGTACTCATAATTCAATTTTATATGGTTCAGGATCACCCGTAAACAATACGAGAAGATTAATCATAAGATCCCATGATTGTACGCAACACGTCATTTGACAACACCGGTACTTTATGTACGCAACACGTCATTTGACAACACCGGTACCGTGGGTCAAGATTAATCTCGACCAATACATATACGATGAGGGTTTTATTTATTTCATTGGGGGTTTATTAAACATCTAAATATGAACCATTAAAATTGAATTACTAACAACGAACTGCTAACTACGGACTAAGGAATTATTCAAAGTATTAAAAGTATAACAAGTATATATATGTGACGTTTGTTTAAAAAAGAAAAGGTATTGATATATTATATATGGATAGGTTCGTGATATCAACCGGAGACCAAGTCAAATTATATATATATCTTCAAGACGAAAGTGAGTATATAGTCCCACTTTTAAACTCTAAATATTTCGGGATGAGAATACATGTATTTTATGTTTTACGATATGGACACAAGTAACTGAAAAATATATTCTACGTTGAGTTGTACCACTGGCATACTTCCCTGTAGCTTGGTAACTAATATTTACAGCGGTATTGTAAACGTGAATCCTGTTGATAGATCTATCGGGCCTGACAACCCCAACCGGACTGGACGACCAGTATTCAACGGTTGCACAGTACTTCGTTTTGTGACTACACTTGGTACGGTGTAGTAAGATTTCATAATAAAGGGAATATGCGACGTGATTGAATGTTAAGTATGGTTACCAAGTGCTCAACCACTTAGAATATTTTTATTAAAATGTTTATATATGAAATCTTGTGGTCCATCGTTATATCGCTGCTAGCATCAAACCTATATATCTCACCAACTTTATGTTGACGTTTTAAAGCATGTTATTCTCAGGTATGAATTAAGACTTCCGCTGTGCGTTAGCTCATATTAAGGATACTAGTTGGGACCATTTAAGCCATGATACAAGAACGTTGCATTCGAGTCATTGAAGATCATTAAAGACATTTATTAAGTAAATGACAGTTTAGGTCATTTGGATATCGAGAAATGTTTGACGAGTTTATTAATTTTTTTATGTAAAGATAGATTGCCTTTTAAGAATAAATGCAACGTTTGTAAAATGTATCATATAGAGGTCAAGTACCTCGCGATGTTATCAACTGTTGTAATTCGTTTGTAATCAATATGGACATCGTCCGGATGATTAGTTTCGGATCCTTTCACTCGACCATCTGTTAACGATGCAGCAAAACATATCACATAAGCTATAATAACATACAACTCTACGCATAAACATCACCATCTACCTAAGAAGTATTACCAATCAAAAAGCCAATATAACCAACTTTTCTTCTTCTTTTTTACCTTTTTATCTTTTTTTTACTTAACATGAATAATGATTGGGTTAAAGTATTCACCTATAGCTAAAAAAACCAAAAAAATTTACCAGTAAAATTTACGTCACTGAGCTCTCCTTTGCATCATTCTCTTCGTCAAATATATGTAAAGCCATATGATCCAAAAACTCAACTTCATGAAGTGCACCGTAACTAATAAATGACACCACATTACAAATCAAACATATATTTTATTAAACGAAAAAAGGATAAGATGCAAGTGTGTGTGAACGTGCTAGTACGCCTTAAACTAGATTGAGGATCCTAGATTAAATTTTGGATGATTAGTAACCCACATCCTCGACAAGCATTGTTTACAACCAAATCCCGAATACAGAGGCCTACTTTGATCAGTAACCCATCTCCCTTTACCAAAGTTACAGAAAGTATACAAATAAAAAAAGAGACTGAATAAGAAAAATTAAAAGAAGAAACAGCAGCTAAATGTTGATTGAACTGATAACCGATAACAAATTATGCACTTGTGACACTTTTCTGTTACTGATTAGAGTTGAGGAATTTTGCTAAATAATTGTTTTAAGTAAGTTATGAACTAAGAGAAATAGATTCAAGTAAAAGTTAAACACACCTTTATTTTTGAAACTAACATTTTCAACGCCTGAATCTAGTTTCTTAGGCGCCATTGGTCTAACGAACTGTTGCTCAGCTGGTTTTGAGTCATGATGGTTTGCAGTGTGAGTTCTCACTTGATCATTGCTTTACACGGTGATATCTGAAACATTTTAACATTTCTCCGTGCCTTGAATATCTGCACAAATAGTTGCATCATATATATATATATATATATATATATATATATATATATATATATATATATATATATATATATATATATATATATATAAAGATAATTCTCCGTTATCTAACGAGCAAGGGAGGAATCAACATTCGTACTTCAATGGAATGTTGCTTAGTTTTAATAGTTATATCAAATTCATAAGGCTTTATTAATTTGACCATAAGTAACTTAACTAATATAAAATTCAACCCACATGCAAGTAGACAGCATCAAAACTCAACCCACAAAACTTTGCATTTTATCCAAGCTTCCTGAAATGTCAATATCAAATGCAATATTAGTTGGCATCAGCTATTCAATCAACTCAAAAAGGGTTTAAAACTGAATACCTTTCGTGTACACAACTACATTTAAGAGGTTTACTAAATAATATTCTTTGTAGAACATGAATAGCTCTTCCTTTGTATCCATTCCTCTTGCTTTTGGCTTCACCTCAAGTGTTCCATATCGAGGAGAAAAGATACAAAATGACTTACTATTCAAGAAAAGGTACAACCTCTGTTATCTAAAAAAGGGCGGAACCTTCCATATGGGTGATTCCCCAACAACAAAACGATACAGTGGAACACTTTTTCCTAATAAAAAAGTTAATACGGAGTATGTTAATAAATAGCTTACATTTGTTTGTTGCATTTCTTTGTGGCTTCAGTTCGAGCAATAGGCGTGCATATTCTAAATAAATGAAAAATACTATATAACCGTTAACAAACAAAATCAATCAAACCAATAATATACCTCGAGAGTATACTAACCTCGAGAGTCAAAACATACCCCTTATCGTAGATATGCCAGCTTACATTTCCACCTTTGGCTTTAGAAGCCTTCATATGCCCATCAAAGTGAGCCAAATCTTCAACTTGTCTTTCTTCACTTCTGCATAACAAAAAAGCAGTATACTATGCCAAATCTTCAACTTGTCTTTATTCAACTTGTTAAGTACACCTGACTGAAAAAAAAAAGATGATATGCAGAATTTAAACCATGTAATCTAACGATTTCAATTAAACTTACTTCAAGTCGACGAATGACCTCAGGGTTTACTCTTGCGAGCATACTAATTGGTATATGCCTCTGCTGGGTCATTATGGTTGAACATGACCCATGACACCTGTTATTGCATTTCAACAAATGGCTTAATAATATCCAGCCCAACAGGTAGTTATGCACGGCACCTCCAATATTGGTGTTCCTGTAGACCCATACTCATACGTTATTTGCAACACCACCACATTTAAGGAATCGCATTCTGTTTCATTAACCCTTATCAAATTTGTGTCTTTTACAACAATGTAATGTTTCAACTGAACATGTTATCAGATTATATATTTGAGTAAATATAAAAGTAATTGTTTCCATAGTAAGCATTTAATAAAAATAAACTCATTATATATCCTATGTTATGTGACCTTTTTTAATTCAGAATTACTCAGTATATGCTTATTTGTTTTGTTGGAAAAAAGGCAACCACTAATCTGACCTAACATGCACCTAAAGTTTGTCTCTAAACTTCTCAAAAGCACTCTCATTGTAAGGATATAGACTATGATCATAATGATCAAAACTAATTACACTCTGCTGACCCTCTATTAGGAAGATAACCATCAAGATTAATTCATAAATTCAAAAGAGCATAAAGATTGAACTAACCAAGCCGGTTGAAAAGTTCTTCAGCCATATTCGTAGTTGCTTTTCACTTCCACATATGTGCATGTTGATAAAATTCTCTATCTAATACATTTATAAAGCCAATTTTCATTCTGTTTATCTGTAAAGTATAAAGGTATTATGCAATAACTCGAAACCGATAAAAGTACAAAGTGGACTTTTACAAAAACTTGTAAACCTATCGGCTCGAATTTGAAGCTTTATTACATTCTGAATTATAAGTGTTCCATAGTTTAAACTGATACATAACTTCAACGAAGACGGCTTCCAAAGTATTAAGAAATTTGAATGATGAATCTCTGATAGAAATAGAAAATAGGTTATGTAAAAAGCCATTTACACAATCCAGGTATGGCTCAATCATCATAATTCACTTTTGTCCTTAACAATATTGATATCGATATTCATATTCATATAATAAATATAACCATTCTACAGTGGTCGTGCATAAACTATTTACTATATCCCACAGTGCATCTTATCCCAAATTTTAGATTAAAACCATATGTTTTTTATATAAAAACTTCAAAAATCTTCATTTAGGCATTTCATTAAACCACATGATCATACAATTGACTAAAGTACCGTGATTTTTCTTTGACCAGCTGTTAAGTAGTTAGAACGCATCTTGAATTGGCTGCAAAACAACTAATAGTAAAACACCAGTTTAAATTAACAGATAAAAGATTAAGAAAACCCTAACCTTTTAACTGCCGCAATCTTCATCGTGAGAAATCTAAAAATGGAAATAAACTGAACATTACCTGATTTGATAAACATTAGGGTTAATATGTAAACCATATTCTTGAAGCTTTCATCATCGTCTGATTAATGATTGAGCATATAGTTTGTTTTTCCTGATTTGTGTTGTGAATGAGTTGAATGGATTGGACCCCTAATTACTGGTCATTTTCTCATGACTGAGCGTATCGTTAGTTTAATCAGAAAAAACCATAATTTGATATCGAATATGAATTCTTACATACCATAATAATTTTGCGAACATGTTAATCCGAAAGATTGAAACGAAAATTTGGTAATTGGATTTTCATATATTATAGAATCTGGTCTGATTGAATGTAGCGAGTAATCGTTTGCAGAATATATTAATTGATTAAGTTTAATGAAAGAATCGAAATCATGATATAAGAGTGTATATGATCGAAGGGATGCTGCGATTAGAAGTTTAGAACAGTGTGATTGAACCCCTAATTTAGCGAACGGGATGCGTCTGTTTTTGGTAGAAGAAGGGTATTATGGAAGAGAGAAATAACCTGATTGTGGAGGGAAGTGAAGTTTTTGAAGAAATTACAGATGGAATGGAAGAGGGAAGGAGGCAATTGTTGAAAATTTTAGAAGAAATAAAAGAGGTAATTTCACCGTCATTTTATACAATTTTTATTTTGAGCTCTAGTTGACATACGGACTTAGGAGTATATAATTTTATATTATTAATATTATGTGCCATTGCAAAAATATATATATCAAATAGGAATTTATGACACAATTGTGTAAGTGTATCTCATAATAGGGCTTAATTTCTAAGTGTCCTATTAAAACTTAGGATAATATGACCATAACAACTCATGTGTCACATTAAATAGCTTTCTAGGCCACCGCTGTAAAACCGTATAGTTCTTTAGGACACCATTGAAAAAGCGTAAAGCTTTTTAGGACATCACTTTATAAGCGTATAGGTTTTTAGGACATCTTATAGCTTATTAGGACACCTCATTATAAGCGTATCTCATACTGGGACCTCAAATATTTAACTGTCCTAATAAATGGCTCGTTAGGACCCTAATTTACGAGGGTCCTAGGGAAAGGGTCCTATAAACTCATTTTTCTTGTAGTGAAAGTTGAAGTTGACTTGCTGGAGCTGTGACAAAACTGTCTATTTTGGAAAGGAATTGAAAAATTATTTTAGCTAATAAATGCCAAAGGGTCTGACACGGATACGTGTTAAACTATGACTTTGGTTTCGAGGTTTTTTTTTCAGGTATAAAACTGTGGGTAACATGTGGTTGGATCATCATCTCGATTGTTCATTGTTTGAAGTGTCTTCGGGAATTTCGAAGGGTTTGAACACAGATTGTAATCGTTAATATACATATGATGTTCTAGCACAGTTTTGAAGTCAAAGTATAGTTTTGAAAGATATAAGAATTCTAAGAGTGATGATACCGGTTATGTCTCGAATTGAATTCTATAATTTCAAAATCAGGATATGTATTTGAACTTGAATGAGTATGGTTGTTTTGATTTCTATGAAAGAATGTATATTGTTGTGAAAGTAGTGAGTATAGTTGCTGATTTGCTGAACCAGAATCGAAGATTGTATAGTGTAAGATGTTAATTGTGAATTTATATATTTCTCGGGTATTACCTACCCGTTAAAAAAAAATTCACAAATAATGTTTTGTACCAGAGAATTTTATTACAGTCTATATATATATATATATATATATATATATATATATATATATATATATATATATATATATATATATATATATATATTTTCTTCAGATGTAATACATATTTGATGAGTTAATACTAAATTAAGCTCATTTGATCTTAGGATGGAATTAGAAATGAATAATCTCTAACATTAGAGATTTCATAATCTTCACAGAGTATTTCACTACTGTAATTAATACTTCATTATACGCGTTGTTAATTAGTAATGATGTCCACGGTGATTCTTGAACTGTCGGAGCTTGTGATGTTATAGGTGCTGCTAGTGCTGATGATGTTGACGGTACTGACGGTGCTGGTGATGCTAACGGTACTGTTGATGCTGCTGATAGAACAAGTCTAGCATGTAAATCACGCACCATTCTTGTCAGGGTTTCTATTTTGGTTTATTCATCTGATTTATGGTTAGGGCTAGAATAGATAATCTCTAAGACTTTGGAGATTACATAATCGCCGCGGAGTGTTTCTCCAATGAAGTTATGAATCAACACTTCATCATTTGTTGTTGTTGGTATTCCTTGGTATCTACAGAGCGTATGACATTGGTGCTCGTGGGACATATTCTAAAGTTGAGGTTTACGACGCGGTTGTGGTTGGGGGTGGTAAAGGTACTGTTGGCGATGATGATGGTGGTACTGGTTATGCTACTGGTGCTGCTGCTGGTGTTTGTAACCTTTGCACCATATTCTCCAAAGCCACTACCCGAGCGCGAAGTGCGTTGACTTTTTCTATTACACTGGGGTGATTGTCGGTTTGGACGAGTGGATAAATAAAATCCAGAATTTGGTATAGTATATAATCGTGACGAGATACTCTGGAAATGAGAGAGAAAATGGTGTTTCGGACATGTTCGCCGGTAAGTGCTTCAGGTTCTTCGGCAAGAGGGCAATATGGTGTATGGAAAGGATTGCATTCTTCTTGTCTCCAATGATTAAGGAAGCTACGGACCCATCCCCAATTCATCCAGAATAGCTGATGGCTGGTTGGTTGATCCATTCCAGTCACACTGCTTTCGGAGCTTGAGTGGGATTCCATTTCGGAATCCGAGGGACTTGAACTAATGACGAATTCTATTTCATACGATTGAATAAAGGATTTTTCGATATGAAATGATTTTCCAGCTATCGGGTGGTATTCTAATTACATAGAATATCTATATATAGAGAGCAAAAGGTTTCGTAGATTACGGAGGAATTTACGGATTATGTCAGGCAAAGTTTATAGTAACAGATACGCTAAGATATGAAATTTGTTTATACACTATTCATGCAATCAATGCAATAAGATGTGTCTAGACTAAGAATGATAAGCAGGTAATTTTCGACAAAAATGATGAGCAAAACTTTTGACATGTAGACACGGTCGAAGTCCAGACTCACTAATGCATCCTAACGACTATCAGTTAGACACACTAATGCAGACCTGGTTCGTTAAGACCACAGCTCTGATACCAACTGAAATGACCCGTTCATATACATTATAAACGATTCACAATAGTTGATTTCATCGCGAGGTATTTGACCTCTATATGATACATTTTACAAACATTGCATTCGTTTTTAAAAGACAAACTTTCTTTACATCAAAAATTGACGGCATGCATACCATTTCATATAACATCCAACTATAATTGATTTAATATTAATCTTGATGAACTCTACGACTCAAATGCAACGTCTTTCAAAGTATGTCATGAATGACTCCAAGTAATATCCTTAAAATGAGCTAATGCATAGCGGAAGATTTCTATAATACCTGAGAATAAACATGCTTTAAAGTGTCAACCAAAAGGTTGGTGAGTTCATTAGTGTATCATAATCAATCAATTCCGTAATAGTAATAGACTACAAGATTTCAGTTTCCATAAATATCTGTAAGTGTATAAAAGTATTCTTAACATACTTAAGTGTATAAAAGATTTCAGTTTCCATAAATATCTATAAGTGTATATAAGTGTATAAAAGTATTCTATAAGTTGTTGAGCGCTTCAGTAACCATACTTAACAATTAATGTGTCATATTCCCTTTATTATGAAATCTCCCTACACTATACCAAGTGTAGTAAAAATGAAGTACTATGCAACCGTTTACGATACTAGAGTGACTAGCCCGGTTAGGGTTGTCAAACCCGATAGATCTATCAATAGGATTCGCGTATACATGTTCTTACAACATGTAAATATTAGTTACCAAGCTATTAGGGAAGATATGCAAAGTGGTACAACTCAACGTAGAATATGTTTCTAGTACTTGTGTCCATTTCGTAAAATAGTTATAAAACAGTGCATGTATTCTCATCCCAAAAATATATATAAAAAGGGAGTAATGAAACTCACAATACTGTATTTCACAGCAATTATGTATATGACGGCACTGAACAAGTGCAGGGTTTGTCTCGGATTCACGAACCTATATCAATTATATAGATTAAATAATATTATTAACATATAATATTGATAAAACAAGTTTATATATTAATTATATAATATTTTTACTTGTTTAAGTTAGTAATTAGTTGTTAGTCTTATTTTAAATCTTATATAGATTTCGTGATTTTAAATAGTCAACTCCCGATAGGTATATCTCATAGTGTGTTCAACTTCTATAGGTTCAAGGGTCATCATTGGAAAGGTATTTGAGTCCTATAACCAGCCATAATAGGCATATATTCTGAATCGGAGTATAGGTTAGTTAAAATTTCATTTTGTCACAGGTGCATAAATCTGTCCGCACATTTCAATAATTCGTCATAGGAACAGTCTGTAGGCTATGAAAAATAGCTAAACTCAATATTTTTAATTTTTCTTCTATATTTTAGTTATTAACATATATACTAATAGGTGTTATCAAGAAAAATAGCACAGGTATTAGTTAGCATAGTTTTTTAGTTAGATTGATTAAGCATACAACATTAATCTTAGCCAAATCTTTTGGTTCATAAATTATTTGTTACTACATAGTATTTAATGAATCAAGTTGCTGGAGACTCCTTAATATGTTGTGTTTTCAAAACATAATCAAAAAGTTTTGGTTTCATAGTCGAAGTTAGGCTTATGCCCTTAACTTGTAACGGTGGACAAATTCGGATAAAATCTGTCATCAGTCAACTAATGAATTTTTGAAAAATACTTTCACTTCGTCTAAAATCATGAACAAATTACAGAAATCTTGATTCATATATATTAACATATATCCAGAGTTATATGCTCTAAAACTAAGTTTAAGATAGCTTTTAAATTCGTGTGTCAAAACAATTTTCAAGAACCGAAAGAGACCAATTGTTGTATATTAAGTTCTAAGGTGTTATACATATATACAAGTTATAAATTCTTATAATAACTTAATATAAATTCATAATACATATAAATAAGTGTTTTTAAAGTCAAGTTAGTAAGGTTACATTAGTTTATAAACATGCTTGGTTTCCACCAAAACAAGTTCTAGTTTTTATAAGTTTTATAAACTTATTAAGATAGTAATAGAGTGGGAATTTAACAAGAGTTTTAAGAAGTGTTCTACCTTAATTTTGAAGCTAGATGATGAGGAAAATGCTTGGTGATGATCTAGTATGAAGATAGAAGTATTTTGAGAGAGTAATTTGGAGTAAAGAATGAGAAAATGGAATGGAAAAATGGGGTGTTACATATGGACGAATTTTAAGTTAATAATGGAGTCATATGTTGTCAAAATGGTTAGTAAACTTGTGAGTTTTTATCTCATGACTCATTAACAAGACAAAAGATGCTAGGATCCAAAAATGGGGCTGCTAAGGAGTGTATTTTTCAATAGTTATACATCTATAAGCTGCGTATTAGACGGGTAAAAATACCGTAAAAATACGAAAAGAATTCATGAAGAAATAGAATGCAAATATGAGTATAGCTATCTTTGTTGAATATACTTATGTTAATATATGTATTTAAGTCTTTCAAAAGTGTATTAATACATCTTAATACAATACATATATATTCATTTAAACATAAGGGTTATTACGTCGTTAAATGTTACATATATATATATTGTTTTCGAAACCCTTAAGTTAGTAGTCTCAATTTATATATATAACCCATTATTAATATACTTAATGAGATACTTAACTATCATATATTCAAGTTAGATATAATCCATATATCCATATATATACATAAGTATATATTTAATACAAGTTATGAAGTTCGTGAATCGTCGAACAAATGGTTGGTCAATTGTTTGTATGAAACTCATTTCAAAAGTTTTAAAACTTGTCAAAATTTATTGCTTATCATGTCGGAATAATGTTATCCTATAAAGATTAAGTTTAAATTTTGGTCGAAAATTTCCGGGTCGTTACAATATTGATACGTGAGCATTCATATCTTATCTTTTATATATTAATAGTGTATCCCTGACTAGTGCTCGAGTATATATGATTATGCATGCTTGTATGTTTAGTTCACGATTAATAGTTTATGATAAATCATGAATTTAATACATATGCTACTGAGATAAGGTATATGATATGCATGTCGTTGAAAAGCTGGCGAAAAATTAATAACTTTTCATTTAGAAAGCGTATGGTTTCGATGAACGGATTAAAAGATATAGTCAACTGAATTATCATTTTGTATTATTATTAAAATGAATATTATTATTACTATCGTCGTTATTATCATCCTTATTATTATTATTATCTAAAAAATATTATTATTATTATTATTATTATTATTATTATTATTATTATTATTATTATTATTATTATTATTATTATTATTATCATTATCGTTATTAATATAAGTATTATCATTAAAAATTGTTATTGTTATTATTATTACTATCGTTATTATCATTAAGGTTATTGATAATAATAATAATAATAATAATATTATTATTATTATTATTATTATTATTATTATTATTATTATTATTATTATTATTATTATTATTATTATAATATTTATTATTATTAGTATCATTATCATTAAAACTAATATTAGTATCATCTAACTATTATGATTACTATTATTATCATTATTATGAATGCGATATAAAAGAGGACTAAAAGCTATTAAACAAATCGATTTAGGAAATAATAAGTATAAGTATCATGATGAAATTAAAATATTGTAAGATATTGATTTAGATAAAAATATCGTTTTCATTATTTTATATCATTATTATTAATAATAAAAGTATCATCAATATTAAAACTATCATTTTTATTAAAATTATCCTTTTTAATAGAAATATCATTGTTATTATAAAATATCATTATTATTACCATTTTAGTATTATTATTATTAAAAATTATTATTTTATTATAATTAATATCATCATTAGTAAATAAATATTGTTATTATTATGATTAGTAGAATAATAATAATTATTATTATTATTACAAAATAATACAACTTTTACTCATTATTATTAGTATTATTATCAATATTATTTTATCAAATAAATATGTGATATAAAGATGTTTTTATTACATTAATAATACATACCACTATATATATTAAGTGAACTTTATAAATTTTATTACTTAAGATATATAAAAGTATATTTTTATCATATTTAGATTTAATATAAATATTTATTTATTAATAAAAGTACTTGTATTATTTACTCTAATAATATCTGATAAATATATTTAAATATATAAAACGACTATACTTAAGTTATATAATAAATACGTATAGATTTTGGAAGTCATTTTGGGTCAAGTTGACTTTTGTTGAGTTTTGCATATCGGTCTCGAGCATTAGGATTGTGATACACTACGACTTGACCTAAATTGTTAGACAGATATTGACCAACATATAAATATATATACTTAATATAGGTTCGTGAATCCGAGGCCAACCCTACACTTGTTCAATGCCGTCATATGTATTTTTACTACAAAATACAGTATTGTGAGTTTCATTTGCTCCCTTTTTAAATGCTTTTGCAATATATATTTTTGGAACTGAGAATACATGTACTTTTATAAATGTTTAACAAAATAGACACAAGTAATCGAAACTACATTCTATGGTTGAATTTTTATACCGGATATCGCCCTTGTTGAACTTGGTAGCCCATGAATTAGTGTTTATTATAATTGCCACTAATTGATGCGAATCCTAAAGGTAGATCTACGGGCTTTGACACGCCCCAGTCAGAGATTTTGAACTGCTTTAGTACGTCAATTTTTCTCTACAGACGAGTGGTTCTGTTTCGGGGATATTCTAGATGCATTTTGTTAATGTCGGTTACCAGAGGTTTAATCCATATGAATGATTTTTATGCAGATGCATGATGTTTATGAGAAATGAGAATGAAAATCTAGTGGTCTATTAAATTAATGGAAATGATTGTTTATGATAAACTAATGAACTCACCAACCTTTTGGTTGACACTTGAAAGCATGTTTATTCTCAGGTTTGAAAGAAATCTTCCGCTGTGCATTTGCTCATTTTAGAGATATTACTTGGAGTCATTCATGGCATATTTCAAAAGACGTTGCATTCGAGTCGTTGAGTTTAACAAGATTATTATTAAGTCATTGATAGTTTGATATATTATGAATTGGTATGCATGCCTGTCAACTTTTGATGTAATGAAAGTTTGTCTTTTAAAAACGAATGCAATGTTTGTAAAATGTATCATATAGAGGTCAAATACCTCGCAATGAAATCAATTATTATGTAATGTTTATAATCGATATGAACGGGGCATTTTAGTTGGTATCAAAGCGGTGGTCTTAGCGAACCAGATCTTGCATTAGTGTGTCTAACTGATAGATATTAAAATACATTAATGAGTCTGGACTTCGACCGTGTCTGCATGTCAAAAGTTTTGCTTATCATTTTTGTCGGAAATTACCTACTTATCATCTTAAGTCTAAACGCGACTTACTGCATTCATTTCATAGATAGTGTATAGACAAAATTCATATCTTAGCGTATCTGTTACTGTAAACTTTGCCTGACATATTCCGTAAATTCCTCCGTAATCTACGAAATATTTTACTCTATAAATTTAGATATTCTATGTAATTAGAATATCATCCGATAGCCGGAAATCATTTCATATCGAAAAATCCTTTATTCAATCGTACGAAATGGAACTCGCCACTAGTTCAAGTCCCTCGGATTCCGATATGGAGTTTCACTCGAGCTCCGAAAGCAGTGTGACCGGAATGGATCAACCAATTAGCCATCATCTATTCTGGATGAATTGGGGATGGGTTCGTAGCCTACTTAATCATTGGAGACAAGAAGAAGGTGATCCCTTCCATCCACCAAATTTCCCTCTTGGCGAAGAACCTGAAGCACTTACCGGCGAACCTGTTTGTAATACCATTTTCTCTCTTATTTCCAGGGTATCTCATCATTACTATATATTATCTCGAATTTTAGATCTTATTCATCCGCTCGTCCAAACTGACAATCACCCCGATGTAATAGAAGAAGTTAACGAACTTCGCACTCGGGTAGTGGATTTGGAGGATATGGTGCGAATATTACGAGCACCATCATCAACACCAGTACCACCAACAACATCTACATCGCAAGCCTCAATACCGCGAACACCAGCAGCATCACCGGCATCAACAGTACCACCATCAGCAACATTAACGGTACCATTACCACTACCAACAACAACCTCCGCACCCCACACTTCAACATCACAATTTATACCTTGAGCATCAACATCATACGCACTGTAGGTACCAAGGAATACCAACAACAATAACCGATGAAGTATTGATTCATAACTTCATTGGAAAAACATTTTGCGGCGATTATGTAATCTCTAAAGTCTTAGAGATTATCTAATCTAATCTTAACCATAAATCAGATGAGTTAACCGAAATGATAGAAGGAAGAATAGTGAAGCGACCCATCCGGACGAAGTCCATATCGATTATAAACGATTCACAACAGTTGATTACATCGCGAGGTACTTGACCTCTATATGATACATTTTACAAACATTGCATTCGTTTTTGAAAAGACAAACTTTTAATACATTGAAAGTTGACGGCATACATACCATTTCATAATATATCTAAACTATAAATGACTTGATAATAATCTTGATGAACTCGACGACTCGAATGCAACATCTTTTGAAATATGTCATGAATGACTCCAAGTAATGTCTCTAAAATGAGCAAATGCACAGCGAAAGATTTCTTTCATACCTGAGAATAAACATGCTTTAAAGTGTCAACCAAAAGGTTGGTGAGTTCATTAGTTAAACATAAATAATTATTTCCATCATTTTAATAGACCATAAGATTTTCATTTTCATTTCTCATAAATATACGTCCCATGCATAGAGATAAAAATCATTCATATGGTGAACACCTGGTAACCGACATTAACAAGATGCATATAAGAATATCCCCTATCATTCCGGGAAATCCTTCGGACATGATAAAAACAACATCGAAGTACTAAAGCATCCGGTACTTTGGATGGGGTTCGTTAGGCCCAATAGATCTATCTTTAGGATTCGCGTCAATTAGTAGATCGGTTTACTAATTCTTAGGTTGCCAAGCAAAAGGGGCATATTCGGCTTCGATCATTCACCCATATAATAGTAAAACATTTATAAAAATTGCGCATGTATTCTCAGCCCAAAAAATATAAAGGGTAAAAAGGAAAATAAAACTCACCGTTCAATATTTTGTAGTAAAAATATGCATACGACAGAACAGAACAATGCAGGTTTGACCTCGGATTCACGAACCTATATCATTTATATATTTATTAATATACGTAGTTGTAATCGAGTAAATGTATATATAAATTTATTAGTTATATCCTTTTTATATTAATAATATATACATGTTTCATATATTCATTTTGTACATTAAGATATTAAATTTTGTTATGTTATATGTATTAAATATATTTATATATAAATATCATTTATTTGTTAAAGTAGTATTTTAAGATAATATTTTAAGTGATAACAATAATAATAATAATAATAATAATAATAATAATAATAATAATAATAATAATAATAATAATAATAATAATAATAATAATAATAATAATAATAGTATTAATAATTCTATAAATGATAATATAAATGATAGTTTTTTATAATAAATCTCATAATAATGCTAATAATAGTAGTTTTTAATAAAGTGAATAATTTAATAGTAATGAAAATAATAATTTTGATAATACTGAATCTTTTAATAGTATTAATAACTTTAATAATAATGTTAACACTAATAACAAAAGTGGTAATGGTAATAATGATAATAATATTTATGTTAATAATAACAATACTAATAATTATAAATAATACAAATTCTAATATTCATGATAATAATAATAATAAGTTTTTATTACTTTCATAATACTAATGATAATAATAATCATAATCATAATAATGGTAATAATACTAAAATGATAAGGTTACTACTAATAATAATATGATTAATACTTATAATAATAATAATGATAATAATTATAATACTTATACATGGGATAATAATAATGTTAATAACATTAATGATAACAATAATAATGATAACACTAACAATCATAACAATAATAATAATAATAATAATAATAATAATAATAATAATAATAATAATAATAATAATAATAATAATAATAATAATAATAATAATAATAATAATAATAATAATAAGAATAATAAGAATAATAATAATATTAATAATAATAATAATAATAATAATAATAATAATAATAATAATAATATTAATAATAATAATAATTAATAATAATAATAATAATAATAAAAAATTTAGTATTGGAAACTACCTCACTAGCTTTTTCTAAAAAGAATTGTCATGAGCAGGGATTGAACCCGCAACTTCTCGCTTAACCACCCACACCTTTAACCATTCTTCTGTCTGTGTTTTTCTATCTTAACACCCAACTCATATCTATATAAAAGTATCTCTATAACTTGGCCCAACATAGAATAGAATAAAGATTCAACCCATAAACAAACACGGCCCAACAGTGGATTACGGCCCAACAACAATTTAGTCCACTAACACGTTTTTAAAACCCAATAGCTAGATCAGTTCATGGTACAAATAAATAAATAAAAATTAACTGCAACTATCGACCTCTTCCTGATTCATCTTATCATCATCGATATTAACATCTTTTTCATAACATCATCATCATCGCTTCATCATCATCTTCGTAACGTCATCATCATCGTTTCATCATCATCTTCTTAACATCATCATCATAATCATCATAATCATCATCACAACTTGATCATAACATCACTATATAAGATCATCATCATCAATCCTACTTATTATGGTTTCATCATCATCATTAATAACATAAGATTAGGATCATAATCATCGTCGTTGCTTTAGCAGAATAGAGATAGAACAGAATTACAGCGAAAACAATAGGTGTATATGTGGTATTTTTGGGTCTGTGAAATCATCGAACAAAACAGAAAAGATAACGGTAACTAATAAAAGGGATATCGAGCAATAAGCAGTAGTCCTTGGCGGTTGTAAGTGGTTATCGGTTTAGAGAGACAAATAATAACAGGAGTATGTAATAGCCGGCGAGGGTTTCAAAAGTAAACAGAAAAGATAGCGTAACAGCAGCAACGCGGTGTACTTAGGGTAATTTTATGTGGTTGTTTAGGTGGCGGTTACAGCTGGATACAAAACAGAAAAAAATAACCTATTAATCGTCGCACTGTAGCAGTTAAGAAGGTTTATGGGTGGCGGTTGTTGTTGATTGGTAATGGTCGAGAGTGGTGGTGGGGTGACGGGGTTAAGAGGTTGTAGTGATAATTTGATCATGATGAGATCATGGTGGTGATCCGGTGACATATAGGGTGGTATTTAAAGACTGTTGTGGAAGTGATGATTGATAAAACGAAGAAGAAAGGTTGGAGTCTTGGTCTTGTTCAACTGAAAACGAAAATAGTAGCTGAAGCAGGAGAAAGGTGGTTAGGCTCGATGGGGTTTCTTGGTGGTGATATGGCGGGTTGTGGTTGTATAAGTTAGATCGAACAAGAAATAGTTTCCGTTATGGTGTTCATGGCTGTTGATGGTCATTGTGATTGCTATGGCGAAGGATGGTTTGCCGGTGGGTGAGAGTGAAGCTCAAGGAAGGATGATGAGCTTGAAGATGGTGAGCTCTCAATTGTATGCATCATAAAAGTGTATATATAAAATTAGCAAACAAATAAAACAATGCACAGTAAGCTTCAATAGTAACGAATAGTGATTTTAAAAGTAGCAGCCATAATTTTGTACGTACTCTACCGACAGAATTACCCGGATTGCTATATCGGGTCCATTGCTAAACATTTCACATATAAAAGTGTTCCTAAAAATTCCAGATTTTTAGCTTAATTATGTTTTATTATTTCACTCATTAACTGTTTGAAACCTGATCAAAAAGGTTAGAAAATTATTTATTTTCTGTTCCGATTTATATGTACGGAGTACTAATATTTAAACTTAAAAAGGTAAAACTACTTTTAACAAATCTAAAATCTTTGTAACCGATTTACAGTTCAACTTTTATTTTAGTCCATCATAAACTTATATTAAATCTATATGAACGCTAACGAAATGTTAACCGAGTATTACTGACGTTTACTAATTAAGCTCGAAATCATTTATATTCCCTTTCTATATATAAACAGTTTTAAAATAGCAAAGTTAATTACTAAAACAAATATATTATATATTTTTAAACAAAAAGATTCAATATAACTTTATATATTTACAAGTAATATTTATATACATATTTATATATCTATATATATTCTATAGTTTCCATTAATCGAATTTTATTTTATTTATTTTACAATATAAATCCTAATAATCATATTATATAATATTCTAAATTATATTTCAAATTATAAATACCTATTTAAATATATATGTTATCTATTTACAAGTAGTTGTTCGTGAATCGTCGGGAATGGTCGAAAGTCAAACGAATATATGAAACAGTTCAAAATATTTGTGACTCAACATTACAGACTTTGCTTATCATGTCAAAATAATATAAAGATTAAGTTTAAATTTGGTTGTAAATTTCCGGGTCATCACAGTACCTACCCGTTAAAGAAATTTCGTCTCGAAATTTGAGTGAGGTGGTCATGGCTAACAATAAAAATGTTTTCATGACGAATACGAGTTGATAAATAGAGTTTTATTACTGTTGAGTAATATGGATAAGATAATTCAACTACTCGAAGAGTACGAGTGAAGCTATCACAAAAGAGTGAAATGAGAAAATAAAGTTTCATCATAACTTTTACTAATCATGGTTGAATTCTTGAATTCAAGGGATTCAAAAGAAAATCTTGGAAATTTATAAGATCTGATTCTTCGAGATTTAAGAAAATTGGGATCTCTTTAATTAAATGCGATGATCTGTCCCAATTACTACGTCTGATTTTTCCATTATGAATTTACCTTTTTCATTTCATTAGTTTTCACCACTTCTATACTCAATTCCCAATTTCAAAATGCTTAATCCAGTTCTGATCCTTGTCCTTATCCTTACTATCGCAACAATCATTCTCCTTTTCTAACTTCCACCAGAGGAATCTGCTTTCTTCTACTTCGTCCTTGGGGTTATAATGTTTTTAATTCTTCCGTGTCTTTATGTTGCGATAAACATTGATATACACGGTTTGTAATTTATGTGTTGTTATCGGGCTTTATATTCTCCCTTATTTTTCGAAGCTCTATGCTTTTGTTTTCTCTTCCCGACTTCAAGTTAAGCGAATAATGGTTCAGAATTTGTAGATATAGAGTTTCGAATGATTATAATGTTCTAAGCAGGAAGGAACGTGATAGCACGATTTGATTTTCAAATTTATCAACATCACAGAAGATAGAAACATCAAGAATACATTTTCTTGATTTGTTCAGGAGTTAAGTAGAATGAAAGAGTTATGTAACATGACACATGATGACGTTATGATCTGTGAATCATCACGTCCCATTAGAAACTCAGCATGACTTACTGTAATATAATCACGTTGATCAAGTGTCATTATATTATACTAACTCATGCTTCAGTTCCCAACACTACTTCAAAAATATTCATACTTTAAACTCGAAGGTTTTAGAATTTAGAAACTAAAACGGTTTCTTTTATGATGTAATATAGATAGCACGAAGGGATAAATAATTTTGGACGAGAATATTTATGAAAATATCTTCAAAAATATCGAAGATATTTATGATGATATTTTAGAATTTCTAAGTTCGATGGTTGATGAAGAAAGATTTTTTGCAAGATTTTAACATGTGTACGGAGCAAGATATTCGTTGAAGGTTTCATCGGATCCAGAATTACCTAGTTTCTTTGAATATATAGTATGGTCCTGGTATTTGACCTTGGTCTCCTTTTTGGTTTGCTTAATCTGTTTTTCAGTACCAAATTTTTCTATTAAGCGTTCCTAACACTCCCTTCTTTATCATCAAACTTTTGGCCGTATAGACCATCTACAATTTTTCTGTTTCCTCTGCATTTAATGCTACGATATCTGAATCATCGGTTATCAATCCGAGGTGGTTTCAAGAGAATTGTGTTTTTAGATGATTAAACGCTGATGATAATATGATGGAATATAAAAGGTTCCCCTGTAACAATAAAAGAGCACGTATATTCATCAAGGTTATAATAAGGTTGTTTCGAACGAAAAGTCGAAGTTGACTTGCTGGAGCTGTGACAAAATTTGCTACTTTGAAAGGAGTTACTAAGTTATTTTGGGTAATAATAACACTAAAGGAATTATCATAGATACATGTTAAACATTTACTCAGGTTCCGAGTGTTTTCAGGTGCATAACTATATGCATCAATCTTTTCTTCCATAGATGAAGTGCGGTTGATTCATCTCCTGGATTGAGGTGTTTTCAAGAATTGTGTGAAATGACCCGTCCTAATCCATCTGGACGAAGTCTTCAACAGTTGGTCCCATTACGAGGTTCTGACCTCTATATACCATGAATGACTCCATGTAATATGAGCAAATGCACAGAGGAAGATTTCTTTCAAACCTGAGAATAAACATGCTTTAAAGTGTCAAACAAAAGGTTGGTGAGTTCATAAGTTTATCATAAAATAATAAAATTCTGTAATTTTGATAGACCACAAGATTTAAATGATGCATGGTACAAATGGGCCCGAATCCTATACCCACCTGTAATGTACATGCGATATCTTTTAAATGCAGCACACCTTTCTCGTGTACGAAACCATTTTTTTTTTTTACAAATCTTAGTAACCATACACATATCTTGTGCACAAAAATAACATACACATAACCTGTGTATAAAATCATTCTCTCGATACATAATATTCACTTTTCATTGCTTTCATAGCTTGGGAGGGTCTCTTAACGTCTTCTTTTTTCTTCTCATCGGAGTTATTTCATAAAGACTTGCCATGGTAAGGAAGAAGGGGGGAACAGGCACACTTGGAGAGCGCAGTACAACGGAGAGTTGTATGTTGCATTCGGGAAGGATGAATCGCTCCCGAAAAGGAATCTATTGATTCTCTCCCAATTGGTTGGACCGTAGGTACGATGCTTGGTAATCGACCTTAACATATAATGTGCATCAATAATATCCCCAAAACAGAACATCTCGTCTGTATAAATATATAAACTTCGAAGTACTAAACACCACGCCCACTAGCTCTTCTGTCTAGTGAACATTCTGGGTGGGGGTGTTAAATCCGGTAGCTACCTTTAGGATTCGCGTGAATTAGGGCCATACCTGATTCTAATTCTTAGGTTACCAAGTAATAATAATCAGGGGAAAATATTCACAACAATTAGTGGCAATTATCAAGTCCACATAATTCAATAATATTCCACAGAACTTCTGTCTGCATAATAATTCATTCGAGAAATGTTTTGCTTGTGCCTATCTCATCAAACATTTATTAAAGTATTTCATGTATTCGCAGTTCAAAAAATATATTTCAAAAGCATTTAATAAAACAGTTGTAAAAACAGCGCATGTATTCTCAGTCCCAAAATGTAAAGAGTAAAAGGGAATCAAATGAACTCACCTAATGTATTTTGTAGTAAAAATACATATGACGACATTAAACAATTGTAGGGTTGGCTTCGGATTCACGAACCTATATCATTTATATATATATTAACACATATAGTGGTAATAGAACAAATTTATATATTATTAATGACTTAATTGTTATTTTAATTTGGATTTTTCATTAATAACCTAATTAGTTATATTCATTAATATTTATTATAAAAGTATTAATATAGTTATGTTATATGTAGCAGATATGGTTTTATTTATCTAATAGTTATTTGATAAATAATATTGATAATTATAATAAATAAAAGGTTATTTTATTTTACAATAATAATAATAGTTATTATGATAATAATATTGATAATAGTATTAATAATAATAATAATAATAATAATAATAATGTAAAAATAATGATATTAATGTCAAAATAATAATAATGATAGTAATAATAATAAATAAATAAAAATGATAATTTTTTTAATAATGCTAATAATAATAAAAATGATGCTTTTAAATAAATAAAAATAGTTTTTAATAAAAAAAATACTAATAATACTTTTACTAAATGTGATCTTTTTAACAATAATGATAACAACAATAATATCAATAATGTTAGTAATAATAATAATAAATATAAAAATAAATAACTACCTCAAGGAAGTAATCCTTAAAAAAATGTGCCAAGTTCGGGTTTGAACCCGCAACCTCCCGCTAACCCAATAATATCCTTAACCATCGATCTATTTAAGTTTTTCTGAAAAAAATTCCTATCTAAATAATATATAATCCTCTTTTTTTTTCTTTTTTTCTTTTTTCAGTTTTCCCTGATTCTTCACAAAAAATGCTTGAGTCCAGGTTTGAACCCATGACCTCTTGCTAACATTCCAACACCCCACACCACTCCTCTGTATCTGCTTTTCTGATTGAAACCATTACTTAATTTATCTAACCTCGTTTCTGTTTTCTTTTCTTTCTAAACCAAAAACCCAAATCATCTTTCCATCATCATTATCATTAACTAATTATCTTCTTATCATTATGATAATTATTATCATAATCATGATCATAACATAATCATCATAATTATAATCATAAGCATAATCATAATCCATGATCATCTCTAATCTTTCTTACGTGAATCATCATCATTAATAATCGTTTCATAATCGTCATCAATTATTTACCATCATTCGTTTGTATCATCAACATCATAACTAATCAAATCCTCATCGTTTTACTATCCTAACCTCATCCCAATTCGTTTCTCAGAACACATAAATTGGATCTTATCCCACTTATAAAACCAAATCCAAGTGGGCCAAATTGATAATGCAATTTAGAGTTAGCCCGATTATATTAGAAGCCCGATCCAAGTTATATATTTTGATATAATTAAAGAAATATACGGGAGTTTAATATCCTCACTAAGACCCCTCCACTCTCCTTTTGACATCATCATCACTTATAATATGTATCTTCATCATTCTTTGTCTTCCACTATCTTTAGCTTTAAATCATCATTGATTAAGTTTCTCCATGTTTCACGTAATATTCCAACAGAAAAGACTAGAAAAAAAATGATATGCAACAGAGACTTATGCTATTCGACTGGAACCAGAAATGGTAACGTAGCAGCAGAAATGGGTTGTAGTCTTCTTGGGTTTCCTTTCGAGAAGTAGGTATAGAAGCAGAAATAACGAGCTGCATAGTCTTCGTTTTAATGGTTGTAGCAGGTTCAAATGAAACAGAAAACAGTAGCGTAACAAATTGGTCTTGGGTGGCTTACGGGTTGATTTATGTTGATGGTGATATGAATGTGTAAATCGTGAAGGTGGTGAAAAATAGTAATGGTCGACAGTTTTGTAATCGAATTAAACAGAAACCGTAGTAGCAAAAGAGGGTTGTAGCAGCTCACAACAATGATGGCGATGGAGGTTGAAGAAAATAGAAAATAAAAGATAGAAGTGCAAGAGAAAAAGTGAAATGGAAAGGAAGAAGAATAATATCTCTATTCCATATATGTAAAGTATGTATATAATATAAGATGGTGGATTCTTGAATGATTTTATCAATAAATCTTAGATGATTGATTTGGTAGATAAGGAGTGGGTCGACATGAAATCACGGGTAACATGAAAGACAGGAAAAAAATGTAAAAGCTGAAAGTGATTTGTAAACCACTCATGCGATAATATCTGTGTTTATATTTTATTTATACTATTAATGGTTAATAATTATAATAATAATAATAGTAATACATTTAATATTAATAATAATAATTATAATAATAATAATACTAATATATATTTATAATAAATGAATCAAACGTGCACCAGGTAGATCAATAGTATAGCAGCCTTAATTAGACCGAAAATTTTAAAACGGATAGTATATCGTGGTCCGTTGATAGTTAGTGGCGGATAAAAGTCTTCAGAAAAATCCCAAATTTTTAAATTAACTATATTTATTTATTTTGATCATTATGGTATAAAATTCGATCATTAATTTATTAAATAAAAATTACATCAACTGTCCCTCTCATTTATTGATGAAATATAAAAAGTGTTAAAACTTAACAAATAGTTCCTAATTATATTTTTAATAAGCCAAATATTAATAGAGCTCATTTTCGTATCACCGTTTATTTTAAAATTAAATAAGTTTGAATTTACTTGATTAATATCAATTGAAACATCAAACGAGTATTACAATCATTTAATATTTATTTTGAATATACTTTAGTTATATATAGAGATATATTTTAAATAATAATAATTATAATATCTTATTTTTTTATTCTTATTAATTTTTAATAACAACTACATATAATACTTCAAATTATATTTTGAATTATTGTTTATCTATACTTACACACATATCTATTTACAATTAATTGTTCGTGAATCGTCGAGAGCAGTCGAAGGTTAATTGAATATATGAACATCGTTCCCAAAAATTTTGAGACTCAACATTACGACTTTGCTTATCGTGTCAAAATCATATAAAGATTAAGTTTAAATTTAGTCGAAAATTCCCGGGTCATCACAGTACCTACCCGTTAAAGAAATTTAGTCCCGAAATTTGAGTGAAGTGGTCATGGCTAACATTAAAAATGTTTTTATGACGAATATGGGTTGATAAATAAGGTTTTATCATTATTGATAAATATAGATAAAACAATTCGATTATGTGAAGCGTAAGAGTGAAGGTGTCACACAAGTTAGAGATTTAACTTTTGACGTAGTCATGGTGGATTTTAGAAAGTAAGGTGCGTCTTAACTTTTGATATTGTCTTGGTTGAATTCTGGAATTCAAGGGATTCAATGAAAATCTTCGAAATCTAAAATATTTGATTTTTCGGCGAGTAAGAAAATAAGATCTCTATAATTAAATACGGTGATCTGCCTCGATTACTCTGTCTGATATTGCCATTATAAATTAAACTCTTCCATTTCATTATTCTCTCCATTCCTATACTTTCTTCCGAAATTTTTACTTCCAAAAGATTGTAAGAATGCTAAATCCAATTCCGATTCTTGATATTTTCCTGGCTATCGTATCTTTCATTCTTCTTTTTCATTTACCACCGGAGGAATCTATTCACTTCTATTATTACCTTGGGGTTATAGTATTTTTCATTCTCCCGTGTCTTTATATTGCTATACGCATTGATATACACGGTTTGTAATTTCTGTGTTGTTGTTGGGATTTATATTTTCCCTTATATTTAGAAGTTCCATGCTTTTGTTTTCTCTTCTCGACTTCAAGTCAAACGAATAATGATCCAGATTTCATAGGTATGGAGTTTCGAATGAACTTAATGTTCTAACCAAGAAAGAACGTAGTAGCACGATTTGATTTGTCAAATTACCAGAATCACTGAGAATAGAACTATCAAGAATATATTTTCTTGATATGTTTAGAAGTTAAGCAGAATGAAAGAGTTATGTAACATGACACATGATGATGGTATTATCTACTGTGAACCATCATCACGTTTCATTTAGAAACTCAGCATGACTTATTGTAATATAATCACGTTGATTAAGTGTCATTATATTATACTAACTCATGCATCAGTATCCAACATTACTTCAATAACATTCATATTTTAAGCTCGAAAGTTTACAGAATATAGAAACTAACAGTTTCTATATGATGTAACACTGATAGCACTAAGAGATTAATGATTTCAGATAAAAATAGTTATGAAAATATCTTCAGAAATATGGAGGATATTTATAGTGACCCGACAAAATCATCATTGACGGCGCCGCTAACTTAGGTCCCGTAACATGATCGTAGTCCCTATATGAGACTCGTTTGACCAAAATTATGTCGCATTCATTTGAAAATTACAAGACTTGCAAAGTTTAGTTTACCAAACGGTTCGACAACAAGTTTAAGTTTACAAAAGTATAATGTATAAATGAAATAAACTTGCGACAAAATATAAGTTGAAAGTCACGGTTGCTATAAATAGTGTAAGTATGTATGCTTTAAGTTTGAATCCAAAGATGCTATCACTAGTGTATGCATGTATGCTTGACCCCAAACAAGTAATCAAAGTGTACGCGGAAGCATGTATCAAATAGCCATGTATGAACCTGAGAAACATATAGAAAACTGTCAACGAAAAATGTTGGTGAAATCATAGATGTAGTAATAAACGTTATTTTTGAAACACAAGATTTAGTATTTCCATAAAATTGATCATCCAAATGTTGCATTCCAAAAGTTTGTTCGCGAGCACCCAATTATCAATGCTTAACATTCCTTCCATAGAACCCCATCACAATAGTGTTAGAACATACACTGTTTCTCGAAAATATATTTCATTCGTAAACGGTAGCGAACCGTTTGAATAAGGGTTTGTCAAACCCATATGGATCCATACAACATAAGTTCTCGCTTACACCCGGCAAGTGTAACTAATGATAATCGAATTGAGGATTTTGTTCTAAACTCGCTGTAGAATGTTTGTTTCATCGGACTTGTGTTCAAAACATAAAAGTAAGTAGTACAAGATGTAACAAAGTATATGTTTCTCAGCCCACTATTTAAAAGTATAAAAGTTGTTGAAAAGGTGGGACTATGATCTCACCTCGAGTGCACGAGTATAATGTACTTCACAAAGTAAACGTGTGCATGAAAGTTGCTTAGTCTTGACCTAAACAAGTAAGTTGCATCAATTAACCAGTTACATCACAAGGTCGGGCGAAATGTGTTCAATTAGTCCTATGGCTCATTACGACTCGATTAAATATAGTATGTGAATCACGTTGGCAAGTTTCATGCAAGAATCAAGTATAAAATAAGATTTGAATGATTGCATAAGTGTTTGGTTAAGTTTGACTAAAAGTCAGACTCGGTCAAGTCAAAGTCAACGAAAAAGTCAACACATTCGGGTCGGGTCCCGAACTATTTTTCTGAGGTTTTTAATAATATATAAGCATGTTAGAACAAGTTACATGTGAATCAGAGGTGCGTAGCATAGCAAACATTTTTCAAACTTTGACAAAGTAGGTCAGAAGCCAAACACGGCAAATGCCGCGCCGCGGCTGAAAGGACCCGTTCATATACATTATAAACGATTCACAATAGTTGATTACATTGCGAGGTATTTGACCTCTATATGATACATTTTACAAACATTGCATTCGTTTTTAAAAGACAATCTTTCTTTACATCGAAAATTGACAGGCATGCATACCATTTCATAATATCCACTATCCAATTATAAATTGATTTAATAATAATCTTTGATGAACACAATGACTCGAATGCAACGTTCTTCGAAATATTCTATGAAAGACTCCAAGTAATATCTTTAAAATGAGCAAATGCACAGCGGAAGATTTCTTTAACACCTGAGAATAAACATGCTTTAAAGTATCAACCAAAAGGTTGGTGAGTTCATTAGTTTATCATAATCATTTATTTCCATCATTTTAATAGACCACAAGAATTTCATTTCCAGTTCTCATAAATATACGTCCCATGCGTAGAGACAAAAATAATCATTCATATGGTAAACACCTGGTAACCGACATTAACTAAATACATATAAGAATATCCCCTATCATTCCGAGATCCTCCTTCGGACATGATATAAATTTCGAAGTACTAAAGCATCCGGTACTTTGGATGAGGTTTGTTAGGCCCAATAGATCTATCTTTAGGATTCGCGTCAATTAGGGTGTCTGTTCCCTAATTCTTAGATTACCAGACTTTAATAAAAAGGGGCATATTCGATTTCGATAATTCAACCATAGAATGTAGTTTCAATTACTTGTGTCTATTTCGTCAAACATTTATTAAAGCGCATGTATTCTCAGTCCCAAAAATATAAAGGGTAAAAAGGTAAATGAAACTCATCATACTGTATTTCGTAGTAAAAATACATATAACGTCATTGAACAAGTGCAAGGTTGGCCTCGGATTCACGAACCTAAATTAATTATATATATTTATGTGTTGGTCAATATTTGTCTAACAAATTAGGTCAAGTCATAGTGTACCACAATCCTAATGCTCGAGACTAATATGCAAAAGTCAACAAAAGTAAATTTGACTCAAAATAATTTCCAAAAATCTATACATGATTAATATATAGTTTAAATATCGTCATTTTATATTTTTAAATATTTTTAAAAGATTTATTAGAGTAAATAATATAATTTATTTATTAATAAATAAAATTTTATATTAAATTTATATAATAAAATATACTTTTATATCTATTAAGTAATAAAATTTATAGGGTTCATTTAATATTATAAAGATAATATGATAGGTATTATTAAAGTAAGTTATTACACGTAGTAAAATATGTTTGTATCACATATTTATTTGATAAAATAATATCTATAATGATAGTAAGTAAAAGTTGTATTATTTTGTAATAATAATAATTATTATAAAAATATCAATATTTATAATTACTAAGATGACATTATGATAAAACGATAATTCTAATTATGATAACTTTAATATTTACGATAATTTTTAATATTATCTTTAAAATAATAATTCTATTTAAAATAATAATAATAATGATATTTTATAGTAGCAATGACATGTCTATTAAAATGATAATTTTTGTTAAAATGATGGTTTTAATACTAACGATACTTTTAATAATAATAGTAATGATAAAAATAATAAGAACGATAATTTTATCTAAATCAATATCTTATAATATTTAATTTCATCATGATACTCTTACCCATTATTTCCTAATCGTTTCATTTAATAGCTTTTAATCGTCTTTTATATCGTGTTCATAATAATGATAATAATAGTAATCAAAATAATTAGGTGTTACAAATATTTGTTTTAATTACACTAATATTAATAATGATAGTTACTATAACATTATTAACGATAATACTATTAATTATCTTAATGATAATATAGTAATAATAATAATAATAATAACAATAACAATAACCATTTTTAAATAATGATCTATATATTAATAATGATAATAATAATAATAATAATAATACCAATAATAATAATAATAATTGGATAATAATAATAATACTAATTATAACTTTAACGATAATAACGATAGTAATAATAAAAAAATAACAATTTTTAATGATAAATCCCTTTTATTGATAAAGATAATAATAATGATAATAATAAGATAAAACTAGAACGACGATAAAAACGACGATAATAATAATCATTTTTAATAAAAATATCTAAAATTCAATTGATTATAACTTCTAATCCGTTCATCGAAACCATTCGATATCTAAAGGAAAAGTTCTTAATTTTTCGCTAGCTTTCCAAGGACATGCATATCTTATACCTTATCGCAACCGCAAGTGTAACTAATTCAAGATTCAACCTAATCTGTCTAAGGGCAATATCAAAAGTACAAGCATGCATAATCCTAAATACTCGAGCACTAGTCAGGGATACACTATTAGTATGTAAAAGTTAAATTATGTGTACTCACGTATCAATATTGAGATTCAATATTGCCGGAAAGGTACGTAGACGCAACGGAAATGATAAACACTATATTGACCTCACGAGCATACCCATGAACCATACTCAATCACCTCCATAGCTATAACCCATAATTTCCTTAATCATATCCCACTCGAAAAACAATTTCGAAATCACTCGGACAGCACTCCGTAGTAATATTTTATGTATACTAATAATATCTTGAAATAATACAGAGTAAATATATATATATATGTATATCGATTGAGAGAGTTTAGAGAAAAATATTTTCAAGTTTCTATGAAATAATGAAACCTATTGAATTCTATTTATAATAAATTTTTGAATTATTAAAGTGAATTATTAAAGTATGAATTATTAAAGTGAATTATTAAAGTATGAATTATTAAAGTGAATTATTAAAATATGAATTATTAAAGTGAATTATTAAAGTATGAATTATTAAAGTGAATTATTAAAGTTAAAGTAAAGTAAAAATAAAGTAAAGGTAAAGTTTAAGTATAGAAAAAGTATAAAACTATGTACGTATAATACGCATATAAATATATATAATATTAATTTAAATCGTTATATATATTTAATAAAATAAAATATAAATATCGTTATCTTTATCATACTAGTTAAGTAATGAGTTGTCAAAAGTGGTTCTAGATATTTATAAAAGTTATATACGTTTTAATAATAAAGTTCTTTTTAAACTAAAAACGTTTTTTGTACGTTTGAAACTAAATAGATCAATCGAGTCTTTATGAAATTCAATCATCCACTATCCTTTGTCTAGTTCTCAATGATTGACAATTTGTTCTTATTTATAAATCAATTTACCATTTTTCGAATATTGTTAAAATGGAAAGATTTCTCAAATCAACGTGGGCCTTTCAACAGAGACTTGTAATCATAATTCAATATATCTGATAATTCAATCATTTGATCTTATCTTCTAATTCCATTGATAAACATTTTGAAACAGATACAACCATATAAAGTATTTAATCTAATATTTTATTTACGTTTCAAGTTATAATATATATACACATATACATATATAATCATATTCGTTTAATGGTTCGTGAATCGTTGGAACTTGGTCGAGGTTGAATGAATGTATGAACATAGTTTAAAATTCTTGAAATTTAACTTAACAAATATTGCTTATTGTGTCGGAAACATATAAAGATTAAAGTTTAAATTTGGTTGGAAATTTCCGGGTTGTCACAGTACCTACCCGTTAAAGAAATTTCGTCCCGAAATTTGAGTGAAAAGGTCGTGAATGATAATAAATATGTTTTCATGATGCATACGGGCTGAAAATTAGAGTTTTATCATCAGCGAATAATTTGGATAAACAATCCATTTATATGAAGAGTACGAATGAAGCTAACATAGAAGAGTGAAATGAGTAAGTGTAGATTCATCTTATCATTTGACGTAGATATGATTGATTCCCAGATTTCAAGAGATTTGAAGAAAATCTTCTTAATAAGATTTGACTCTCCGGTAATCAAGGGAATTAGGATCCGCTTTAAATGCGATCGTCCATTTTAATTGTTCTATCGGAGATTTTCTTATAAATTCACCTCCTTCATTTCCTTACAACTCACACCTTCCTTTGATGCATTTTATGCAAGTCCCTAGACATTTACCCACGTCCATTGCAGGTACAACAGTTTACAGGCCACCATGATTGCTCGTTATTATCCTATCCGTGTTTGTATGTGGTTACAAGAACTGCAGGAACGAGATTTATATGTTTGACTACATTAGACTTAGTCAGACGTACGAGTGAAGCCTCACTAGTACGACTGACAGGCTCATACGCACGGTTGATGCTGAGCTAAGTCACAATTACAACCTAAATGAGAAGACACGAGTGAGTGATCACCCGTACGACTGATGAAGTCAACTCGTACGTGTGATGAATGAATCGTATGGATGAGTCAACAGCAGGGGTATATAAAGTCTTATGTTCTTCATTTTAGGTTAAGCCTCTCATTTGTTACACACACTCAGATCTAGTGAGCTCCTCCGATTCTCTCTCAGTCCAAATCACCCAGGTGGTGAATAATAGCTCTAGGTGTTGATCTAATCACACTTGATTTAGTTGTGGTTTGACTAAATTAATCAAAAAAAAAAAAAAAACTTAACCTATTCACTAGAGGGTTTGATTCACTTATTCCACCATTGTGTAAGTTAAATCTATTGATTTCTAAGTTCCTAGTCATGTTTCATCACCTTCTATTCTTTCCCCCTCAACTCATATTTTAAAGTATTCATAAATATGCTCCATCCAGTTCTGATTCTCGATATACTTCTAACTTTCATATCGGTCATTCTTCTTTTTCATCTACCGCCAGAAGAATCTATTTACTTCTACTATACTCTTGGGTTTATAGTGTTTCTAGTTCTCCCGTGTCTTTATATTGCTATATGCATCGATATATATGGTTTATAATTTCTGGTTTATCGTTGGGCTTTATATGTTCCCTTATATTTCAAAGTCTCTGCTTCTGTCTTCTATAATCATTATCATTCACTGTTAATGCTCTCTTTTATTTGCTGCAATTTATACCCCAATTTCTATTTCGGAGTTTTGTCCTTTCGTTTCTTCTTCTTCCGATTAAGAACCGCTTGTAATGGTCAAGAATTCACAGATATGAATTTCGGAATGAACATTGTTAATGTTCTAGGAAGGAAATTGTGATGACACGATCTTGACTTGTCAAATTACTAGAATACCTTGGAAAAGGCCGAATCATCAAGAAATATTTTCTTGATATTTTAGAGGTTAAATAGAATACAAGAGTCGTATAACATGGCACATGATGATGTTATGATCTGTGAATCATCACGTTCTATTTAGAAACTCAGCATGACTTACTGTAATATAATCACGTTGATCAAGTGTCATTATATTATACTAATTCATGCTTCAGTTCCCAACACTACTTCAAAATATTCCTATTTTAAACTTGAATGTTTCAGAATTTAGAAACTAAAATAGTTTCTTTTATGATGTAATACAGATAGCGCGAAGAGGTAAATGATTTCAAATAAGAAAAATTAAGAAAATATCTTCAGAAATATGGAGGATATTTATAATGAAAGATATGATGATATTTTAGAATTTCTAATATCAGAGGATGATGAAGAATATTGTCCGCAGGGGTTTAGAGTCAGGAGCAAGGTATTCGTTAATGACTTCAGCAGGTACTGAATCATTTGAATCCTTTGAAGTCAGGTTCAGTCTTTGTAATTTGTCCACAGCCTCCTTCCTACTTCGCTCAATCCGTTTTCCAGTTCCAAAACTTCTCTTTTTCTGCGCTTTGCCAGCACACTTCATTATTATCATCCAGCTTTTACCGTTTAAAGTCGTTTATAGTTTTTGCTGCTTCATCAGTATTTTTTTTTCCATTTTCGGAGAATCAATTCGTAGTTCGGAGTGTTTTTCAGAAACTTCACATTCAAATTAAGTCCAGAAGATAGACGTTATATATACACATATAACTGTTGGTGTAGACATGCTGTGAGATTTCAAAATACTGATTGCTAATTCCCAATGATTCGTATGGCAATTCTCATTACAAGATGCGAATGAGTAAATGATGTGGTTTCAATAAATAATTATAATGACTTTTTGGAGAGGCTAAAGTCAAAGGGTAATGAAGTTGTTGGTACATCTGCTAATAATGTGGTGGAATGTAAAAGGTTCCCTGGTAACGATGGTGTATATCTCAAGGTTATAATAAGGTTAGTCTGACTGAAAAGTCGAAGTTGACTTGCTGGAGCTGTGACAAAACTGGCTACTTTGAATAGGAGTCGCAAAGTTATTTTTGCTAATAAATGCCAAAGAATCTGACACGGATACGTTGTTTAAACTTTTACTTTGGTTTCAAGAGTTTTTCGGGTACATAACTGTGGGTAACATGTGGTTGGATCCTCGTCTCGATTGCTCATCATTCGAAGTGTCTTCAGAAATTTTCGAAGGGTTTGAACACAGATTGTAATTGTTAACATACATTTGATGTTCTAACACAGTTTTGAAGTCAAAATATAGCTTGTGAAAGATGTAAGGATCTAAGAGTGATGATTTTGGTCATATCTCGAGTTGAATTTTGAGATTTCAAGATCAGAATATGTAATTAAATTTTGAATGAGTATGGTTGTTTTGATTTCTATAAAAGAATGTATACTGTTGTGAAAGTAGGGAGTATAATGGATGATTTGCTGAATCAGATTCGAAGAATGTAACATATTATTTGTGAATTTATATATCTCTCGGGTATTACCTACCCGTTAAAAAAAAAATTTCACAATTAATATTTTGTACAAAAGAATTTTATTACAGTCTTTATGAAAATATATATATGTATATTTTCTTCAGATGTAACATAGATTTAATGAGTTAATGTTAAATTAAACTCATTTGATTTACGGTTGAAACTAGAATTGAATAATCCCTAAAGGCTTTAAAAAGTACATAACTTTTACGCAGTATTTCTTTAATGACATTGAAATTATGAATCAATACTTCGTTATTGGTTGATGTATGATGTTCGGTTCGTGGAATTCTTGTGAATTTCGCAAAGTACGAATGATGTTATCTGAAAAGTTTCGGGTACATCGATGATGAAAGTGTAAAATCAAATATATACTTGGTTTATTATGAATTGGAATTTGTTGAATTGCGACAGAGATTGTAGTTAACGCTGATTAAGTTGCGGCCGAAGGACGTACATTATTGCATATTTGTAATATGAATTAACCGAGTAGTTAAGATTCACACACAATAGCTTAGCACGGAAAGATTTATTTCAAATATATATATATATATATATATATATATATATATATATATATATATATATATATATATATATATATACATATATATATATAATATACATATAATTTCTTCAGAGGGAATGACTTAATTCTTCATAACTCGTTGATACAATATACACGTTATTGATTCGTAATGATGTCCACAGTGATTCTTGAACTGACGGAGTTTGTGATGGTATCGGTGTTGTTGATTCGGATGTTGACTGTACTGACGATGCTGGTACCGCTGACGGTACTGTTGATGCAGTTGGTAAAGCAAGTTTAGCTTGTTAATCACACACCATTTTTGTCAGGGTTTCTACTCTTCCTTCTATCATTTTGGTACGCTTAACTGATTTATGGTTAGGGCTAGATTAGATAATCTCTAAGACTTTAGAGATTACATAATCGCCGCGGAATGTTTCTCCAATGAAGTTCTGAATTAATACTTCGTCAGTTATTGTTGTTGGTACTCCTTGGTATCTATGGTGCGTATGACGTTGATGCTCGTGGGACAGATTGTGAAGTTGAGGTTTACGACGCGGTTGTGGTTGGAGGTGGTAATGGTACTGTTGGCGTTGATGATGGTGGTACTGGTTATGCTGTTGATGCTGCTGCTGGTGTTTGTAATCTCTGCACCATATTCTCCAAAGCCACTACCCGAGCGCGAAGCTCGTTGACTTCTTCTATTACACCGGGGTGATTGTCGGTTCGGACGAGCGGATAAATAAAATCTAAAATTTGATGTAATATATAATCGTGATGAGATACTCTAGAAATGAGCGAGAACACGGTATTTTGGACAGGTTCGCTGGTAAGTGCTTCAGGTTCTTCGTCAAGAGGGCAATGTGGTGGATGGAAAGGATCACCTTCTTCTTGTCTCCAATGATTGAGGAGGCTACGAACCCATCCCCAATTCATCCAGAATAGGTGATGACTGATTGGTTGATCTATTCCGGTCACACTGCTTTCGGAGCTTGAATGGGATTCCATTTCGGAATCTGAGTGACTTGAACTGATGATGAATTCCATTTCGTACTATTGGATAAAGGATTTTTTTTTATGAAATGATTTTGGCTAACGGATGGTATTCTAATTACATAGAATATATATATATATATATATATATATATATATATATATATATATATATATATATATATATATATATATATATATATATATATATATATATATATATATATATATATATATATATATAGATCAAAAGATTTCCTAGATTACGGAGGACTTTGCGGGATATGTCAGGCAAAGTTTAAAGTAACAGATACGATAAGATATAATTTAGCAGATATGCTAAGATATGAATTTTTGTCTATACACTATTCATGCAATCAATGCAGCAAGACGTGTCTTAGACTAAAAATGATAAGCAGGTAATTTCCTGAGGATGATAAGTAGTTAATTTTCGACACAAAATGATAAGCAAAACTTTTGACATGCAGACACGGTCGAAGTTCAGACTCACTAATGCATCCTATCGACTTATCAGTTAGACACACTAATGCAGATCTGGTTCGCTAAGACCACCGTTCTGATACCAACTGAAAGGACCCGTTCATATACATTATAAACGATTCACAATAGTTGATTACATTGCGAGGTATTTGACCTCTATATGATACATTTTACAAACATTGCATTCGTTTTTAAAAGACAATCTTTCTTTACATTGAAAATTGACAGGCATGCTTACCATTTCATAATATCCACTATCCAATTATAAATTGATTTAATAATAATCTTTGATGAACTCAATGACTCGAATACAACGTTCTTCGAAATATGCTATGAAAGACTCCAAGTAATATCTTTAAAATGAGCAAATGCACAGCGGAAGATATCTTTAACACCTGAGAATAAACATGCTTTAAAGTGTCAACCAAAAGGTTGGTGAGTTCATGAGTTTATCATAATCATTTATTTCCATCATTTTAATAGACCACAAGAATTTCATTTCCAGTTCTCATAAATATACGTCCCATGCGTAGAGACAAAAATAATCATTCATATGGTGAACACCTGGTAACCGACATTAACTAGATACATATAATAATATCCCCTATCATTCCGGGATCCTCCTTCGGACTTGATATAAATTTCGAAGTACTAAAGCATCCGGTACTTTGGATGGGGTTTGTTAGGCCCAATAGATCTATCTTTAGGATTCACGTCAATTAGGGTGTCTGTTCCCTAATTCTTAGATTACCAGACTTTAATAAAAAGGGGCATATTTGATTTCGATAATTCAACCATAGAATGTAGTTTCAATTACTTGTGTCTATTTCGTCAAACATTTATAAAAGCGCATGTATTCTCAGTCCCAAAAATATAAAGGGTAAAAAGGTAAATGAAACTCACCATACTGTATTTCGTAGTAAAAATACATATAACGTCATTGAACAAGTGCAAGGTTGGCCTCGGATTCACGAACCTAAATTAATTATATATATTTATGTGTTGGTCAATATTTGTCTAACAAATTAGGTCAAGTCATAGTGTACCACAATCCTAATGCTCGAGACTAATATGCAAAAGTCAACAAAAGTAAATTTGACTCAAAATAATTTCCAAAAATCTATACATGATTAATATATAGTTTAAATATCGTCATTTTATATTTTTAAATATTTTTAAAAGATTTATTAGAGTAAATAATATAATTTATTTATTAATAAATAAAATTTTATATTAAATTTATATAATAAAATATACTTTTATATCTATTAAGTAATAAAATTTATAGGGTTCATTTAATATTATAAAGATAATATGATAGGTATTATTAAAGTAAGTTATTACACGTAGTAAAATATGTTTGTATCACATATTTATTTGATAAAATAATATCTATAATGATAGTAAGTAAAAGTTGTATTATTTTGTAATAATAATAATTATTATAAAAATATCAATATTTATAATTACTAAGATGACATTATGATAAAACGATAATTCTAATTATGATAACTTTAATATTTACGATAATTTTTAATATTATCTTTAAAATAATAATTCTATTTAAAATAATAATAATAATGATATTTTATAGTAGCAATGACATGTCTATTAAAATGATAATTTTTGTTAAAATGATGGTTTTAATACTAACGATACTTTTAATAATAATAGTAATGATAAAAATAATAAGAACGATAATTTTATCTAAATCAATATCTTATAATATTTAATTTCATCATGATACTCTTACCCATTATTTCCTAATCGTTTCATTTAATAGCTTTTAATCGTCTTTTATATCGTGTTCATAATAATGATAATAATAGTAATCAAAATAATTAGGTGTTACAAATATTTGTTTTAATTACACTAATATTAATAATGATAGTTACTATAACATTATTAACGATAATACTATTAATTATCTTAATGATAATATAGTAATAATAATAATAACAATAACAATAACCATTTTTAAATAATGATATATATATTAATAATGATAATAATAATAATAATACCAATAATAATAATAATTGGATAATAATAATAATACTAATTATAACTTTAACGATAATAACGATAGTAATAATAAAAAAATAACAATTTTTAATGATAAATCTCTTTTATTGATAAAGATAATAATAAGATAAAACTAGAACGACGATAAAAACGACGATAATAATAATCATTTTTAATAAAAATATCAAAAATTCAATTGATTATAACTTCTAATCCGTTCATCGAAACCATTCGATATCTAAAGGAAAAGTTCTTAATTTTTCGCTAGCTTTCCAAGGACATGCATATCTTATACCTTATCTCAACTGCAAGTGTAACTAATTCAAGATTCAACCTAATCTGTCTAAGGGCAATATCAAAAGTACAAGCATGCATAATCCTAAATACTCGAGCACTAGTCAGGGATACACTATTAGTATGTAAAAGTTAAATTATGAGTACTCACGTATCAATATTGAGATTCAATATTGCAGGAAAGGTACGTAGACGCAACGGAAATGATAAACACTATATTGACCTCATGAGCATACCCATGAACCATACTCAATCACCTCCATAGCTATAACCCATAATTTCCTTAATCATATCCCACTCGAAAAACAATTTCGAAATCACTCAGACAGCACTCCGTAGTAATATTTTATGTATACTAATAATATCTTGAAATAATACGGAGTAAATATATATATGTATATCGATTGAGAGAGTTTAGAGAAAAATATTTTCAAGTTTCTATGAAATAATGAAACCTATTGAATTCTATTTATAATAGATTTTTGAATTATTAAAGTGAATTATTAAAGTATGAATTATTAAAGTGAATTATTAAAGTATGAATTATTAAAGTGAATTATTAAAGTATGAATTATTAAAGTGAATTATTAAAGTATGAATTATTAAAGTGAATTATTAAAGTATGAATTATTAAAGTTAAAGTAAAGTAAAAATAAAGTAAAGGTAAAGTTTAAGTATAGTAAAAGTATAAAACTATGTACGTATAATACGCGTATAAATATATATAATATTAATTTAAATCGTTATATATATTTAATAAAATAAAATATAAATATCGTTATCTTTATCATACTAGTTAAGTAATGAGTTATCAAAAGTGGTTCTAGATATTTATAAAAGTTATATACGTTTTAATAATAAAGTTCTTTTTAAACTAAAAACGTTTTTTGTACGTTTGAAACTAAATAGATCAATCGAGTCTTTATGAAATTCAATTTTCCACTATCCTTTGTCTAGTTCTCAATGATTGACAATTTGTTCTTATTTATAAATCACTTTACCATTTTTCGAATATTGTTAAAATGGAAAGATTTCTCAAATCAACGTGGGCCTTTCAACAGAGACTTGTAATCATAATTCAATATATCTGATAATTCAATCATTTGATCTTATCTTCTAATTCCATTGATAAACATTTTGACACAGATACAATCATATAAAGTATTTAATCTAATATTTTATTTACATTTCAAATTATAATATATATACACATATACATATATAATCATATTCGTTTAATGGTTCGTGAATCGTTGGAACTTGGTCGAGGTTGAATGAATGTATGAACATAGTTTAAAATTCTTGAAATTTAACTTAACAAATATTGCTTATTGTGTCGGAAAAATATAAAGATTAAAGTTTAAATTTGGTTGGAAATTTCCGGGTTGTCACAGCGGCCCCTGGTGTCACGCCGCGCCAATAGGCGTGGCCTGGTGCCTGGTCTGTTTCAAAAGTTCAAGTCTCAACCAAACTTCAATTTAGCACAAAACACAAACCGTAAGCACTTAGAACACGTATCTTATATCGTTGGAAAGGTATTTTGACGAGGAACACAATTAACCACTTTTCATCAAGCAAAAACATCAATTGCAATAACCAAAATCTCGTCAAGTGATCATTAAAGGTTTATTTTTAAAGTTTCAAGTTCACAAATTGCATTTTAAGATTCGGGAATCCAATTCACACATATGATATGCCGTTTTGAAGGTAATGAAACATACATTACAACTAAACACTTACTAATAATATTTCATGGCTTTCAAAACATTGAAAGTTTGTTTTAAGTCTATCAAACCCTAACAAAAATTCACAAAAATCAATAATCATGTGTTTGAAATTTTCTTAATCAACCTACGCATCAAAACGAAGCTAGTGATACTAGTAACACAATTAAAACATGAACTTTAACAATTTAACAACATTAACTCATCCAAAATCAAAGATTAAGCATACTCATTTTCAAGTTCATGCTAGTTACTCCAAAATAACAAATCGAGCAAACAAAACATATATTCATGTTATACACGAGCCATAGACACTAACTAACACCATTTCAAGTATATAAAACGAATTTAGAGAAATCTAGTGTTTTAGAAATGTTACCCAAATGTGATGAAATTGGTACCAAAATGTAGAGGATGAAGAGAGGATCACGAAAATATAATTTGTTTTGATGTTTGCCTCTTGATCTGGATTTAGATGATGATTTTGTGAGTTGGGTGTTTAAGTTCCAAAAATGGAAGTAGAGAAGAGAGAAATAGGAGGTGGGAGATGAATGAAATGAATGGATGAGAAAGGTGGGTTAACTAGTTGACCTGGTCAACTAGTTTGGCCCCTTGGCAACTTCGGTCCCTCGAGTTTGAAAGCGAGTGCGTGAATCAACCGAACGAATATTTTAAAAACACTAGAATATACGGGAGATGTTATAATCGAATAATGGAAATATCACGAACGTTAGTTAACGAAAGATACGAATTTAGATAACGAAAGATATTATCTAAAAAAAAGACGGTGTTAAAATAAATTTAACGGAAAAACGCGGGATGTTACATTACCTACACCTTAAAAGAAATTTCGTCCCGAAATTTAGTTGGAAGTAGTCGTCGTTGTTTCTTCCTCGAGATCTTGTGTAGTCAATTCTACGGATAAGTGAAGGTACTTCCTTGGGCATTTCAACAAACTTCGCAAATCGGGGTTTTAATTTGTTTCAAAATTTGGTTTCACGATTCATAGTTTCAACCGGTCTCCTAGGAAGTGAAGTTTATCATCGATAGTAAGCTCATCGAAAAGGATAACAAGTTCTTGTTCGCAAGACACGTCCTTAAGTTTGATACATAGAATGTAGGATGAACGAAATTCGATTGAGTTGGGAGTTCGAAACGGTAAGCAACGGGTACAATACGCCCCAAGATTTCAAAAGGATTCAGATATCGCGGATTTAGCTTTCTACATTTCCCGAAATGGATTACACCTCCTCAAGGTGCGACTTTTCACGTTACGCGGTTTCCCGCTTGAAATTTGAAAGGTTTACGTCTAACATCGGCGTAGCTCTTTTGGTGACTACAAGTCGTGTTGGGTCCCTCTTGGAATTGAATAATTTTCCGATTGTTTCATGAATGAGTTCGGGTCCGGTGGTTCGCTTGTCACCTACTTCGGTTCAACAATTTAAGAAAACGACAATTGCGGCTATACGGGTCCTCGAAAAGTGTGACGTTAATACTCGAATGAAAATTATGGTAGTAACAGAATTCGGCTAAAGGAAACTACTTTTCTCAAGTAAATTTGAAGTTGATAACGCAAATTCATATTACGGTTTTCAAGGTTTGAATCGTATGTTTGCTCGGTCCGTCGGGTTGTGGTTGATGTGTTGTACTCATGTTTAAACGTGGCCCCGAGGCTTTTTGTAAGTCACCCCGAAATCTAGAGGTGAAACGAGGATCTCGATCCGAAACGAAGTATATCTCCTCAAGATATATTTTGAACAAGTTTTTGTTTCTCAAGAATCTCGCGTCGCGGAAGATTTATCGATTTCCGAAAATGTTCGTTAGGACTATTCACCCTCGAGGCCAATACTAGTATAGTGTGAAGAGTCTCTCTCTCCATTGAGAATTTAGATAAAATATTTCCTTAAACGGAAATACGAGTGTAAGGCAAGAGAAGTTTCCGCCTCGATGTAAGCATACCAAGCATTTTGTAGTTCGTCTATAAAACGGTGCGAAAACGAGATAGTATACACGTATAACATATGTTTGAAGTTGAAAGAATTTTTCATTCATTCGGAAGCATAAATATGGTTCGACATTAATCGACGATGTGTCCCGGGTACGGTTGTTATCAATATTCTCAGAGTCTTCGGATATCCAAACAAGAAAAATAAAGTCGTGTACATGGCACATGGTGGTGATTAGGTTGATCGAGTCCAACCACCATCATGTGTCATTAGAACTTTGGTATGACTTACCGTAATATAACCACATTGATCGAGTGTCGTTATATTATGCTAACTCATACCTCCATTCCCACATCACTCCATAGATTCAAGTTCGTGTAATCGTGAAGTTTTAAAATGAACAAAGTGTAACGACGTCTCTAACGTGACTCGTATTGAATCAAAAGAATTAGTGCAACTCTAAAGAAGCGTTCCCCGAGGGAAGTGTATAAATGATTGTTCACGTCAATGCAGTTCAAGTCAAACAATAATGTATTCCGGTACGAGAAGGGTAACGAATCATGATAACGAATAGTACGTAACCGTAGTGATAATTAGCGATGACGATACTCACCTAGAGTAGTGATGGTAGTAACAAGAAGTGGTAGATAGTAAGGAACACTGGCGTGACACCGATAGTAAGTTGAAACGGTGGCAAATAAAAATCTGGGAAACAGAGTTCCCGAACAAGTATGACTAATGAAGTCGTCGTCGTCCTTACGCATATGAATCTTAAGTTTACGAGTGTTACTCGAAAGTGGTAGATTACAGATTTTATATGATGAAAACTTGGTACCATTAAAAAGTTTTCCTAAGAATGATTCAAGTATAATGCACAAGCAGTCAAGTAAGTGCTATCTATAGCAAATGTATGTCAGAATGCAATGGCTAACTATCCGGTTGTAGTCTAGATTCACTAATGCGTCCTAACGACTCTGTCAGACACACTAATGCATATCTTAGTTCCCTACAACCAACGCTCTGATACCATCTGTAGCGACAGATGGGGTAGAAACCCTCCCAGTGCCTTTCCAGCTAACTGCTTGGTGACCACTGAGTGTACCTCAGACACCGATTTTACGGCCCGCATTTCTGCCAAACTGCCAAACCTCAAATTCCAAGGGATCGCAAGGGGTAAGAGCCAATGCTTCATCACAGGTAACACTGTGAGAACCCCCTCTATGATTAATCCGCCAAAAATCATAGTCCGTTCGCGTGCCCGGCCTGACAGCCGGCGTGCGTGACTATCTATACGGCTAAGGTTAAACCAACTCTGATACCATCTGTAGCGACTCGACAAAATCGTCATTGATGGCACCGCTAACTTAGGTCCCATAACGTGATCGTAGTCCCTATATGAGACTCGTTTGACCAAATTTATGTCGCATTCATTTGAAAAGTACAAGACTTACAAAGTTTAGTTTACCAAACGGTTCGACAACAAGTTTAAGTTTACAAAAGTATAATGTATAAATGAAAAAAACTTGCGACATAATATAAGTTGAAAGTCACGGTTGCTATAAATAGCGTAAGTATGTATGCTTTAAGTTTGAATCCAAAGATGCTATCACTAGTGTATGCATGTATGCTTGACCCCAAGCAAGTAATCAAAGTGTACGCGGAAGCATGTATCAAATAGCCATGTATGAACCTGAGAAACATATAGAAAACTGTCAACGAAAAACGTTGGTGAAATCATAGATGTAGTAATAAACGTTATTTTTGAATCACAAGATTTAGTATTTCCATAAAATTGATCATCCAAATGTTGCATTACAAAAGTTTGTTCGCGAGCACCCAATTATCAATGCTTGACATTCCCTCCATAGAACCCCATCACAATAGTGTTAGAACATACGCTGTTTCTCGAAAATATATTTCATTCGTAAACGGTAGTGAACCGTTTGAATGAGGGTTTGTCAAACCCATATGGATCCATACAACATAAGTTCTCGCTTACACCCGGAAAGTGTAACTAATGATAATCGAATTGAGGATTTTGTTCTAAACTCACTGTAGAATGTTTGTTTCATCGGAATTGTATTCAAAACATAAAAGTAAGTAGTACAAGATGTAACAAAGTATATGTTTCTCAGCCCACTATTTAAAAGTATAGAAGTTGTTGAAAAGGTGGGACTATGATCTCACCTCTAGTGCACGAGTATAATGTACTTCACAAAGTAAACGTGTGCATGAAAGTTGCTTAGCCTTGACCTAAACAAATAAGTTGCATCAATTAACCGGTTACGTCACAAGGTCGGGCAAAATGTGCTCAATTAGTCCTATGGCTCGTTACGACTCGATTAAATATAGCGTGTGAATCACGTTGTCAAGTTTCATGCAAGAGTCAAGTATAAAATAATATTTGAACGATTGCATAAGTGGTTGGTTAAGTTTGACTAAAAGTCAAACTCGGTCAAGTCAAAGTCAACGAAAAAGTCAACACGTTCCGGTCGGGTCCCGAACTATTTTTCTGAGGTTTTTAATCATATATAAGCATGTTAGAACAAGTTACATGTGAATCAGAGGTGCGTAGCATAGCAAACATTTTTCAAAATTTGACAAAGTAGGTCAGAAGCCAAACATGGCAAATGCCGCGTCACGGACCCTGGTGTCGCACCGCGCCAATAGGCGTGGCCTGGTGCCTGGTCTGTTTCAAAAGTTCAAGTCTCAACCAAACTTAAATTTAGCACAAAACACAAACCGTAAGCACTTAGAACACGTATCTTATATCGTTGGAAAGGTATTTTGACGAGGAACACAACTAACCACTTTTCATCAAGCAAAAACATCAATTGCGATAACCGAAATCTCGTCAAGTGATCATTAAAGGTTTATTTTCAAAGTTTCATGTTCACAAATTGCATTTTAAGATTCGGGAATCCAATTCACACATATGATATGCCGTTTTGAAGGTTATGAAACATACATTATAACTAAACACTTACTAATAACATTTCATGGCATTCAAAACATCGAAAGTTTATTTTAAGTCTATCAAACCCTAACCAAAATTCACAAAAATCAATAATCATGTGTTTGAAGTTTTCTTAATCAACCTACGCATCAAAACGAAGCTAGTGATACTAGTAACATAATTAAAACATGAACTTTAACAATTTAACAACATTAACTCATCCAAAATCAAAGATTAAGCACACCCATTTTCAAGTTCATGCTAGTTACTCCAAAACAACAAATCGAGCAAACAAAACATATATTCATGTTATACACGAGCCATAGACACTAACTAACACCATTTCAAGTATATAAAATGAATTTAGAGAAATCTAGTGTTTTAGAAATGTTACCCAAATGTGATGAAATTGGTACCAAAATGTAGAGGATGAAGAGAGGATCACGAAAATATAATTTGTTTTGATGTTTGACTCTTGATTCCGATTTAGATGATGATTTTGTGAGTTGGGTGTTTAAGTTCCAAAAATGGAAGTAGAGAAGAGAGAAAGAGGAGGTGGGAGATGAATGAAATGAATGGATGAGAAATGTGGGTTGACTAGTTGACCTAGTCAACTAGTTTGGCCCCTTGGCAACTTCAGTCCCTCGAGTTTGAAAGCCAGTGCGTAAATCAACCGAACGAATATTTTAAAAATGCTAGAATATACGGGAGATGTTATAATCGAATAATGGAAATATCACGAACGTTAGTTAACGAAAGATACGAATTTAGATAACGAAAGATATTATCTAAAAAAAAGACGGTGTTAAAATAAATTTAACAGAAAAACGTGGGATGTTACAATATTTATAATTAAAGATACGATAATATCTTAGAATTTCTGAATCAAATTGTGATGAAGAAATTCATTCACGATGATTTAGAGCGATTAAGGAGCAAGGTACTCGTTAAAGATTTCATCAGAAACAGAATCATCAGGATTCTTTTATGTACAAGTTTAGTCCTTGTTTAGAGTCTCTTTCATGATTTGCTCAATTCATTTTTCAGTATCAAAATCTTTGAGCTTTTCCAACACTTCATTTTTTATTATCAAACTTTTGACTGTTACGGCAGTCCTCAGTTTTCACTGCTTCATCAGCTTTTTCAAAACTCAGAAAACTGATTCATAAGCTAAAGCGCTTTTCAGAAATTCAGAATTGAAATTCGTAAATTCAGGAGATAGAAGTATATATATATATATATATATATATATATATATATATATATATATATATATATATATATATATATATATATATATATATATATATATAAATTGTTGTCGTAGAATCGTTGAGAATTTCGAGATTATCGATTGATGCCTTCCGGTACTTGGTATGGTAATTATCGTTATAAGATATCGATGAGTTCAAGATAAGACTTCAAGAGATAAATATATTGAGTTCATGATAATACTTCAATAGATAAATATATGGATATGTCGTAGAGATTTAAGCCAATGAGCAACGAGGTTGCTGGTACGTCTGCTGGTAATATAGTAGAATATAAAAAATTCCTCGATAATAACAAAAGAGCACGCATATATATCAAGATTATAATAAGGTTATTTCGAACGAAAAGTCGAAGTTGACTTGTTGGAGCTGTGACAAAATTGGCTAATTTGAAATGATATTGCAAGGTTATTTTCAGTAATAATAACGCTAAAGGAATTAGCACAGCTACGCGTTGAACGTTTACTCAGTTTCCGAGAGTTTTTCAGATGCAATACTATATGCAAAAATCTTTCCTTCCGTAGATGAAGTGCGGTTGGTTCATCCTCTCGATTGAGGTGTTTTCAAGAATCATGAAAGGTTTGAACACAGATTGTAATCGTCAAGATACAAACGAGGTTTAAGATTAAATCAAGTGGCAAACTTGAAGAAGTTTTTAGTTTCATATGTTATAATCAATATTTTAATTCATTTTAATTGTCCAACATTATTAGTCTACAGTCGATGGTCCACAGTTAACAATTCAATAATTCATATATAATATTCGAATTAATTAATACATATCGTCACCCGTGTACATGTCTCAGACTCGATCACAAGTCAAGCTATATATATTATTGTAGAATCAACCTCAACCCTGTATAGCGAACTCGTTCATTACAACATATAGAGTGTCTATGGTTATTCCAAATAATATATATAGATGCGTCGATATGATATGTCAAAACCTTGTATACGTGTCTCGATATGTAAATGCGTAAATAACAGTATTTAAATTACGATAAATAAAGTGCATAAAATAAATAACAGAAATTAAATGACGATAAATAAAATTGCGAGAATTAAAATTGCGATAAAATAAATTGCGATAATTAAATTGCGATAAATAAATTGCGATAATTAAAATGTAATACGGAATTAACAGTTAGCTAGGAACAGTTAGCTAGGATTTCGTTTGCGTGGATTATTAACAAAATTTCTCATAGTTAATTTGTTTGTTTCTGACAAATTTTATTTTGTCCAACGTTTTCTTCATTATGCCACTTGTTGGATTCTGATAGATCAAAATCCAAGTATGAAATTGAATGGAAATGGTTATTCTGCGGTGAACGGATACGTATATCTGTGGATGTAAGTAGGATAGTAAATGACCGTTGAATCAGATTCAAAGAATGTACAGTGTAACTTATTAATGTGAAATCTTAAATATTCCTCGGGTGTTACCTACCCGTTAAAATATTTTCATCATTAACAGTTTGTACAAAAGAAATTTTAATTACAATCTTTATGAAAACATATATACATATATATTTTCTTCAGATGTAATCATGGATTTAATGAGTCAATATGATATTAGACTCATTTGATTTACCGTTAGAATAAGAATATATAATCTCTAAAACATTAGAGATTATATAGTCACCATGTCGAACGAAGATAAATGATGTAGAACGATTCGTGGAACGATAATTATACTCGAGGTACAGAATGAGATGTTGAGGCATGGATTGTTGATGGTACTGGTGCTGTTACTGATGGTACCGTTAGTGCCGGTGATGTTGCTGAAGCTGGTACATTTTGCACCATATTTTTCAAGGTTATAACTCGGGTGCGAAGCTCGTTGACTTATTACTCCGGAATGATTGTCGGTAGGAACGAGCGAATGAATAAGGTTTAGAATTTTAGATAGAATATAATCTTGGCGAGATATTCGAAAAATGAGTGTGAAAATGGTGTTTCGAATGGGTTCGTTGGTAAGTGCTTCAGGTTCATCGTCAAGAGTGCAGGTTGGTGGGTGGAAGGGATCGCCTTTTTCTTGTCTCCATCAGTTAAGTCGACTACGAACCCATCAGATGAATTGGGGATGGATGATTGGTTGATTCATTCTGGTGACACTGCTTTTGGAGCTTAGGTGAAACTCCATATCGGAATACCTGTCGGAATCCGAGGATTTCGAACTGGTTGAGGGATTCGTCTCGTACGATCAGATGAAGGATTTTCGATAAGCAATAGATTATACGATATAGATTAGTACCCTGCAATACATAATTTACATATGCATATATAATACTAAAATCCCATAAGTTACGAAGGAATCTACGGAAGCTGTCAGGCAAAGATAACAATAACAGATACGCTAAGATATGAATTTATCTATACGCTGTCTATGCAATAGAGGCAGTAAGACGTGTCTAGACTTTAAGGATGATAAGCAATTAATTTTTTGACAAAAGATGATAAGCAAAACTTTTGACATGCAGACACGGTCGAAGTCCAGACCTACTAATGCATCTAAACAACTATCAGTTAGACCCACTAATGCAAGACCTGGTTCGCTAAGACCACCGCTCTGATACTAACTGAAATGACCCGTCCTAATCCATCTGGACGAAGTCTTCAACAGTTGGTCCCATTGCGAGGTTCTGACCTCTATATACCATGAATGACTCCATGTAATATGAGAAAATGCACAGCGGAAGATTTCTTTCAAACCTGAGAATAAACATGTTTTAAAGTGTCAACCAAAAGGTTGGTGAGTTCATAAGTTTATCATAAAACAATAAAATTCTGTAATTTTGATAGACCACAAGATTTAAATACTGCATGGTACAAATGGACCCGAATCCTATACCCACCTGCAATGTACATGCGATATCTTTTAAATGCAGTACACCTTTCTCGTGTACAAAACCATTTTTTTTTTACAAATCTTAGTAACCGTACACATATCTTGTGCACAAAAATAACATACACATAACCTGTGTATAAAATCATTCTCTCGATACATAATATTCACTTTTCATTGCTTTCATAGCTTGGCTTGGTAACCGACCTTAACATATAATGCGCATCAATAATATCCCCAAAACAGAACATCTCGTCTGTATAAATATATAAACTTCGAAGTACTAAACACCACGCCCACTAGCTCTTCTGTCTAGTGAACATTTTGGGTGGGGGTGTTAAACCCGGTAGCTACCTTTAGGATTCGCATGAATTAGGGCCATACCCGATTCTAATTCTTAGGTTACCAAGCAATAATAATCAGGGGAAAATATTCACAACAATTAGTGGCAATTATCAAGTCCACATAATTCAATAATATTCCACAGAACTTCTGTCTGCATAATAATTCATTCGAGGAATGTTTTGCTTGTGCCTATCTCGTCAAACATTTATAAAAGCATTTCATGTATTCGCAGTTCAAAAAATATATTTCAAAAGCATTTAATAAAACAGTTGTAAAAACAGCGCATGTATTCTCACTCCCAAAAATGTAAAGAGTAAAAGGGAATCAAATGAACTCACCTAATGTATTTTGTAGTAAAAATACATATGACGACATTAAACAATTGTAGGGTTGGCCTCGAATTCACGAACCTATATCATTTATATATATATTAACACATATAGTGGTAATCGAACAAATTTATATATTATTAATGACTTAATTGTTATTTTAATTTGGATGTTTCATTAATAACCTAATTAGTTATACTCATTAATATTTATTATAAAAGTATTAATATAGTTATGTTATATGTAGCAGATATGGTTTTATTTTTCTAATACTTATTTGATAAATAATATTGATAATTATAATAAATAAAAGGTTATTTTATTTTACAATAATAATAATAGTTATTATGATAATAATATTGATAATAGTATTAATAATAATAATAATAATAATAATAATAATAATAATAATAATAATAATAATAATAATAATAATAATGTAAAAATAATGATATTAATGTCAAAATAATAATAATGATAGTAATAATAGTAAATAAATAAAAATGATAATTTTTCTAATAATGCTAATAATAATAAAAATGATGCTTTTAAATAAAAAAATAGTTTTTAATAAAAAAAATACTAATAATACTTTTACTAAATGTGATCTTTTTAACAATAATGATAACAACAATAATATCAATAATGTTAGTAATAATAATAATAAATATAAAAATAAATAACTACCTCAAGGAAGTAATCCTTAAAAAAATGTGCCTAGTCCGGGTTTGAACCCGCAACCTCCCGCTAATCCAATAATATCCTTAACCATCGATCTATTTAAGTTTTTCTGAAATAAATTCCTATCTAAATAATATATAATCCTCTTTTCTTTTTTTTTTTCTTTTTTCAGTTTTCCCTGATTCTTCACAAAAAATGCTTGAGTCCGGGTTTGAACCCATGACCTCTTGCTAACATGCCAACACCCCACACCACTCCTCTGTATCTGCTTTTCTAATTGAAACCATTACTTAATTTATCTAACCTCATTTCTATTTTCTTTTCTTTCTAAACCAAAAACCCAAATCATCTTTCCATCATCATTATCATTAACTAATTATCTTCTTATCATTATGATAATTATTATCATAATCATGATCATAACATAATCATCATAATTATAATCATAAGCATAATCATAATCCATGATCATCTCTAATCTTTCTTACATGAATCATCATCATTAATAATCGTTTCATAATCGTCATCAAATATTTACCATCATTCGTTCGTATCATCAACATCATAACAAATCAAATCCTCATCGTTCTACTATCCTAACCTCATCCCAATTCGTTTCTCAGAACACATAAATTGGATCTTATCCCACTTATAAAACCAAATCCAAGTGGGCCAAATTGATAATGCAATTTAGAGTTAGCCCGGTTATATTAGAAGCCCGATCCAAGTTATATATTTTGATATAATTAAAGAAATATACGGGAGTTTAATATCCTCACTAAGACCCTTCCACTCTCCTTTTGACATCATCATCACTTATAATATGTATCTTCATCATTCTTTGTCTTCCACTATCTTTAGCTTTAAATCATCATTGATTAAGTTTCTCCGTGTTTCACATAATATTCCAACAGAAAAGACTAGAAAAAAATGATATGCAACAGAGACTTATGCTATTCGACTGGAACCAGAAATGGTAATGTAGCAGCAGAAATGGGTTGTAGTCTTCTTGGGTTTCTTTTCGAGCAGTAGGTATAGAAGCAAAAATAACGAGCTGCACAGTCTTCGTTTTAATGGTTGTAGCATGTTCAAATGAAACAGAAAACAGTAGCGTAACAAATGGGTCTTGGGTGGCTTACGGGTTGATTTATGTTGATGGTGATATGAATGTGTAAATCGTGAAGGTGGTGAAAAATAGTAATGGTTGACAGTTTTGTAATCGAATTAAACAGAAACCATAGTAGCAAAAGAGGGTTGTAGCAGCTCACAACAATGATGGCGATGGAGGTTGAAGAAAATAGAAAATAAAAGATAGAAGTGCAAGAGAAAAAGTGAAATGGAAAGGAAGAAGAATAACATCTCTATTCCATATATGTAAAGTATGTATATAATATAAGATGGTGGATTCTTGAATGATTTTATCAATAAATCTTAGATGATTGATTTGGTAGATAAGGAGTGGGTCGACATGAAATCACGGGTAACATGAAAGACAGGAAAAAAATGTAAAAGCTGAAAGTGATTTGTAAACAACTCATGCGATAATATCTGTGTTTATATTTTATTTATACTATTAATGGTTAATAATTATAATAATAATAATAGTAATACATTTAATATTAATAATAATAATTATAATAATAATAATACTAATATATATTTATAATAAATGAATCAAAAGTGCACCAGGTAGATCAATAGTATAGCAGCCTTAATTAGATCGAAAATTTTAAAACGGATTGTATATCGTGGTCCGTTGATAGTTAGTGGCGGATAAAAGTCTTCAGAAAAATCCCAAAATTTTAAATTAACTATATTTATTTATTTTAATCATTATGGTATAAAATTTGATCATTAATTTATTAAATAAAAATTACATCAACTGTCCCTCTCATTTATTGATGAAATATAAAAAGTGTTAAAACTTAACAAATAGTTCCTAATTATATTTTTAATAAGCCAAATATTAATAGAGCTCATTTTCGTATCACCGTTTATTTTAAAATTAAATAAGTTTGAATTTACTTGATTAATATCAATCGAAATATCAAACGAGTATTACAATCATTTAATATTTATTTTGAATATACTTTAGTTTTATATAGAGATATATTTTAAATAATAATTATTATAATATCTTATTTTTTTATTCTTATTAATTTTTAATAACAACAACATATAATACTTCAAATTATATTTCGAATTATTGTTTATCTATACTTACACACATATCTATTTACAATTAATTGTTCGTGAATCGTCGAGAGCAGTCGAAGGTTAATTGAATATATGAACATCGTTCCTAAAATTTTTGAGACTCAACATTATGACTTTGCTTATCGTGTCGAAATCATATAAAGATTAAGTTTAAATTTACTCGGAAATTCCCGGGTCATCACATTGTGAAAGGTTTGAACGCAGATTGTAATCGTCAAGATACAATGAGGTTTAAGATGAAATCAAGTGGCAAACTTGAAGAATGTTAAGTTTCATATGTTATAATCAATATTTTAATTCATTTTAATTGTCCAATGTTATTAGTCCACAGTCGATAGTCCACAGTAACAGTTCAATAATTCATATATAGTTTAATATATAATATTCGAATTAATTAATACGTGTCGTGACCCGTATACGTCTCAGACTCGATCATAACTCAAACTATATATATTATTGTAGAATCAACCTCAACCCTGTATAGCTAACTCCAGCATTACTGCATATAGAGTGTCTATGGTTATTCCAAATAATATATATAGATGCGTCGATATGATATGTCAAAACCTTGTATACGTGTCTCGATATTTAAATAATAGAAATTAAATGACGATAAATAAAGTGCGTAAAGTAAATAACAGAAATTAAATGACGATAAATAAAATTGCGATAATTAAATTGCGATAAATAAACTGCGATAAATAATATGTAATCAGTTAGCTAGGAACAGTTAGCTAGGAACAGTTGGCGTGGATTCTTAACAAAATTTTTCTCATAGTTAATTTGTTTGTTTCTAACGAATTTTATTTTGTCCAATGTTTTCTTCATTATGCCACTTGTTGGATTCTGATAGGTCAAAATCCAAATATGAAATTGAAGGAAAATGGTAATTCTACTGTAAACGGATACGTATATCTGTGGATGTAAGTAGGATAGTAAATGTGTAGTGACCCGAAATTTTCCATGTTTATATATATTAATTGAGATTGATGTTTACATGATTAAATGTTTCCAACATGTTAAGCAATCAAACTTGTTAAGACTTGATTAATTAAAATAGGTTTCATATAGACAATTGACCACCCAAGTTGACCGGTGATTCACGAACGTTAAAACTTGTAAAAAAACTATATGATGACATATATATGGTTATATATATAGTTAACATGATATTATGATAAGTAAACATATCATTAATTATATTAACAATGAACTACATATGTAAAAACAAGACTACTAACTTAATGATTTTGAAACGAGACATATATGTAACGTTTATCGTTGTAACGACATTTAATGTATATATATCATATTAAGAGATATTCGTACATCATAATATCATGATAATATAATAATTTAAAATCTCTTTTGATATTATAAACATTGGGTTAACAACATTTAACAAGATCGTTAACCTAAAGGTTTCAAAACAACACTTACATGTAACGACTAACGATGACTTAACGACTCAGTTAAAATGTATATACATGTAGTGTTTTAATATGTATTTATACACTTTTGAAAGACTTCAATACACTTATCAAAATACTTCTACTTAACAAAAATGCTTACAATTACATTCTCGTTCAGTTTCATCAACAATTCTACTCGTATGCACCCGTATTCGTACTCGTACAATACACAGCTTTTAGATGTATGTACTATTGGTATATACACTCCAATGATCAGCTCTTAGCAGCCCATGTGAGTCACCTAACACATGTGGGAACCATCATTTGGCAACTAGCATGAAATATCTCATAAGATTACAAAAATATGAGTAATCATTCATGACTTATTTACATGAAAACAAAATTACATATCCTTTATATCTAATCCATACACCAACGACCAAAAACACCTACAAACACTTTCATTCTTCAATTTTCTTCATCTAATTGAACTCTCTCAAGTTCTATCTTCAAGTTCTAAGTGTTCTTCATAAATTCCAAAAGTTCTAGTTTCATAAAATCAAGAATACTTTCAAGTTTGCTAGCTCACTTCCAATCTTGTAAGGTGATCATCCAACCTCAAGAAATCTTTGTTTCTTACAGTAGGTTATCATTCTAATACAAGGTAATAATCATATTCAAACTTTGGTTCAATTTCTATAACTATAACAATCTTATTTCAAGTGATGATCTTACTTGAATTTGTTTTCGTGTCATGATTTTGCTTCAAGAACTTTGAGCCATCCAAGGATCCATTGAAGCTAGATCCATTTTTCTCTTTTCCAGTAGGTTCATCCAAGGAACTTAAGGTAGTAATGATGTTCATAACATCATTCGATTCATACATATAAAGCTATCTTATTCGAAGGTTTAAACTTGTAATCACTAGAACATAGTTTAGTTAATTCTAAACTTGTTCGCAAACAAAAGTTAATCCTTCTAACTTGACTTTTAAAATCAACTAAACACATGTTCTATATCTATATGATATGCTAACTTAATGATTTAAAACCTGGAAACACGAAAAACACCGTAAAACTGGATTTACGCCGTCGTAGTAACACCGCGGGCTGTTTTGGGTTAGTTAATTAAAAACTATGATAAACTTTGATTTAAAAGTTGTTATTCTGAGAAAATGATTTTTATTATGAACATGAAACTATATCCAAAAATTATGGTTAAACACAAAGTGGAAGTATGTTTTCTAAAATGGTCATCTAGACGTCGTTCTTTCGACTGAAATGACTACCTTTACAAAAACGACTTGTAACTTATTTTTCCGACTAGAAACCTATACTTTTTTTGTTTATATTCATAAAATAGAGTTCAATATGAAACCATAGCAATTTGATTCACTCAAAACGGATTTAAAATGAAGAAGTTATGGGTAAAACAAGATTGGATAATTTTTCTCATTTTAGCTACGTGAAAATTGGTAACAAATCTATTCCAACCATAACTTAATCAACTTGTATTTTATGTTATGTAATCTTGAGATACCATAGACGCGTATACAATGTTTCGACCTATCATGTCGACACATCTATATATATTCGGAACAACCATAGACACTCTATATGTGAATGTTGGAGTTAGCTATACAGGGTTGAGGTTGATTCCAAAATATATATAGTTTGAGTTGTGATCAATACTGAGATACGTATACACTGGGTCGTGGATTGATTCAAGATAATATTTATCAATATATTTCTGTACATTTAACTGTGGACAACTAGTTGTAGGTTACTAACGAGGACAGCTGACTTAATAAACTTAAAACATCAAAATATATTAAAAGTGTTGTAAATATATTTTGAACATACTTTGATATATATGTATATATTGTTATAGGTTCGTGAATCAACCAGTGGCCAAGTCTTACTTCCCGACGAAGTAAAAATCTGTGAAAGTGAGTTATAGTCCCACTTTTAAAATCTAATATTTTTGGGATGAGAATACATGCAGGTTTTATAAATGATTTACAAAATAGACACAAGTACGTGAAACTACATTCTATGGTTGAATTATCGAAATCGAATATGCCCCTTTTTATTAAGTCTGGTAATCTAAGAATTAGGGAACAGACACCCTAATTGACGCGAATCCTAAAGATAGATCTATTGGGCCGAACAAACCCCATCCAAAGTACCGGATGCTTTAGTACTTCGAAATTTATATCATATCCGAAGGGTGTCCCGGAACGATGGGGATATTCTTATATATGCATCTTGTTATTGTCGGTTACCAGGTGTTCACCATATGAATGATTTTTATCTCTATGTATGGGATGTGTATTGAAATATGAAATCTTGTGGTCTATTATTATGATTTGATATATATAGGTTAAACCTATAACTCACCAACATTTTTGTTGACGTTTTAAGCATGTTTATTCTCAGGTGATTATTAAGAGCTTCCGCTGTCGCATACTTAAATAAGGACAAGATTTGGAGTCTATGCTTGTATGATATTGTGTAAAAACTGCATTCAAGAAACTTATTTTGTTGTAACATATTTGTATTGTAAACCATTATGTAATGGTCGTGTGTAAATAGGATATTTTAGATTATCATTATTTGATAATCTACGTAAAGCTTTTTAAACCTTTATTGATGAAATAAAGGTTATGGTTTGTTTAAAAATGAATGCAGTCTTTGAAAAACGTCTCATATAGAGGTCAAAACCTCGCAACGAAATCAATTAATATGGAACGTTTTTAATCAATAAGAACGGGACATTTCAGTTGGTATCAGAGCGTTGGTCTTAGAGAACCAGAAAATTTGCATTAGTGTGTCTTATCGAGTTTGTTAGGATGCATTAGTGAGTCTGGACTTCGACCGTGTTTTCTTTAAAAATGATTGCTTAACATTTTTGTTGGAAACTATATATTTTTAACATATGAATATTATGTGATATATTAATCTCTTAACGTGTTTGATATTATGTGATAGATGTCTACCTCTAGAACAAGTCCCATTGACTCACCTAATAATAATGAAGAGTCAAATGTAAATTGGAATGATTTGTGGACTGATTCACAAGTTCCCGAAGAGGAACCGGAAGAAGAGTCGGAACCGGAAGAAGAATCGGAACCGGAAGAAGAATCGGAACCGGATGAAGAAATAGAACCGGTGGGGGAAATAATAAAACGGTTAAGTAAAAGAAAATCCTCAACCAACCGACCAAAGTTAATTATGGTCAATGGTGTTTCCGCCAAGGAAGCAAAATATTGGGAGGATTACCAATTCTCCGATGAATCGGATTCCGACGAGAATTCCGATGATGTTATAGAAATTACCCCAACTGAATTTAAAAAGGCAAAAGAAAATAATAAGGGAAAGGGCATAAAAATAGAGAAATCTAATTCCAACCCCGATGAACTTTATATGTATCGTCAACTCCCGAAGTCCTTAAGTTGTAACAATGACCCGGGAACCTCTAAACCACCAGGTTTTTCTAAACCAATGTGGACAACGACGGCTCGTATTAGGGGAACATCATATATCCCTAGAAACTTGGCAAAACGAACCAAAACCGAAGAAGAAGAAACGAGCGAGTCGGAATAAGATAGTTGTATTCGTGTGGTGTAAAATATATATATAGTGTTCTTATGCTTTATGATATATGTAAAAATTGCTTGTATTAATAAGTATTTTTTTATGAATCTAACTCTTGTCTATTTTACAGTTTAAAAACACAAAATGGATAGACAACCCAATATTTTAAGAGACCTACCCGGAGACATGATTGATGAAATCTTGTCTAGAGTCGGCCAGAATTCTTCGGCACAACTATTTAAGGCGAGATCAGTTTGTAAGACATTCGAAGAACGTTCCAAGAATGTCTTGGTTTATAAGAGACTTTCGTTTGAAAGATGGGGGATATCACATTGGGAAACCCATAAGTTACGATGTGTTTACTTTGACGCATATATTGCGGGGAACCCAAATGCTATTTTACGCAACGGGTTAAGAAATTATTTTGACTCAATATATCCGAATATTGGACTTCGTGATTTAGAAAAAGCGGCTAACATGCAACATAAAGAAGCATGTTATGCTTACGGATTAGTAATGTTCGCTTCTCACCAAAGTGAGAACAAGAACATCGGGCTACAACTATTAAACAAAACGTTTCCACAAGTGACGGAGTCGGTAATTGGGGTAAGAAATGAGGTTTTTAGATTATTACGGGACTGTTGGACATTACGTAACCCTCGTCCCTTTGATGACGTTACAACACGCTGTCTTATCAACGGCCATAACGGTTATGTTGCACAAGACCAAGGATGGGAAGTAGTCCTAGTAAAACCAGAATGCATGACTTGTTTCTGGACGTATGAATTACGTGTCTTTATTGCCTTTGCTGAACGACTTGTGTACTAGCTAGAAATGTCTTCACAACTATCTTGTATCAAAGTTATTGTGTGCTATATTTCATGCTTTATGTAAAATAAGCGGTATTGTAAGTTTGTAAAATATTGTATAAAAGTTTGAACGCGAAATATTATTATAATCAGTTTTTCATATAGAATTGTAGTAGTTGAATTGTATATTAGCTACTAAGTATGAACTTAACGGGTAGGTACTACCCGAATTTAAACTTATAAAACGCTAATATGAAGAAAAAGCTTTTATAAATGAGTTCATATTATGCTACGAAATACTATTAACTACTCTTAATATTCTGTATGATTAACTTGTTCCATTTAACTATTTTGAAGGAAATGGCACCGACTACTCGACACACCGTGAATATGAATGAAGAGGAATTCCGTACTTTTCTAGCTTCAAACATAGCCGCAGCACATGCTGCGCTACATACCAACAATAACCTTGGATCTAGCAGTACAGGAAATCGTGTAGGATGCACCTACAAAGAATTCACTGCCTGCAAACCTTTGGAATTTGATGGAACCGAAGGACCGATCGGATTGAAACGGTGGACCGAGAAGGTCGAATCGGTGTTTGCCATAAGTAAGTGTACTGAAGAGGACAAAGTGAAGTACGCTACGCATACCTTCACAGGTTCTGCGTTAACATGGTGGAATACCTATCTAGAGCAAGTGGGACAAGACGATGCGTACGCACTACCGTGGTCAGTATTCAAGCACTTGATGAACGAGAAGTACCGTCCCAGAACCGAGGTCAATAAGCTCAAGACAGAACTTAGAGGGTTACGAACCCAAGGATTTGATATTACCACGTACGAAAGACGATTCACAGAATTGTGCCTATTGTGTCCGGGAGCATTCGAAGATGAGGAAGAGAAGATCGACGCGTTTGTGAAAGGATTACCGGAAAGAATCCAAGAAGATATAAGTTCACACGAGCCCGCCTCCATACAACAGGCATGTAGAATGGCTCACAAACTAGTGAACCAGATCGAAGAAAGAATTAAAGAACAGACTGCTGAAGAGGCCAATGTGAAGCAAGTCAAAAGAAAGTGGGAGGAAAACGGTGATAAGAATCACCAATACAACAACAACAGCAATTACAACAATAATCGCAACAATTATCCCAACAATCGCAACATCAATCGCAACTACAACAAACGGCCCAACAACAACAACAACAACAACAACAACAATAGCAACTACAACAATCATCCCAATAACAATAATAACCGCAACAACAACAACAATCAGAAGCAGCTATGCCAAAGGTGTGAAAAGAATCACTCGGGGTTCTGCACCAAATTTTGCAACAAGTGTAAAAGAAATGGTCATAGCGCGGCGAAGTGTGAGGTCTACGGACCAGGGGTTAATAGAACGAAAGGAACAAATGGTGTCGGAACGAGTAATGGCGGAGCAAGTAGTGTCGGAGCAAGTTATGCCAATGTAGTTTGTTATAAATGTGGAAAACCAGGCCACATTATTAGAAATTGCCCGAACCAGGAGAACACGAATGGACAAGGCCGTGGAAGAGTTTTCAATATTAATGCGGTAGAGGCACAGGAAGACCCGGAGCTTGTTACGGGTATGTTTCTTATTGACAATAAATCTGCTTACGTTTTATTTGATTCGGGTGCGGATAGAAGCTATATGAGTAGAGATTTTTGTGCTAAATTAAGTTGTCCATTGACGCCTTTGGATAGTAAATTTTTACTCGAATTAGCAAATGGTAAATTAATTTCAGCAGATAATATATGTCGGAATCGAGAAATTAAACTGGTTAGCGAAACATTTAAGATTGATTTGATACCAGTAGAGTTAGGGAGTTTTGATGTGATAATCGGTATGGACTGGTTGAAAGAAGTGAAAGCGGAGATCGTTTGTTACAAAAATGCAATTCGCATTATACGAGAAAAAGGAAAACCCTTAATGGTGTACGGAGAAAAGGGCAACACGAAGCTACATCTTATTAGTAATTTGAAGGCACAAAAACTAATAAGAAAAGGTTGCTATGCTGTTCTAGCACACGTCGAGAAAGTACAAACTGAAGAAAAGAGCATCAATGATGTTCCCATTGCAAAAGAATTTCCCGATGTATTTCCGAAAGAATTACCGGGATTACCCCCACATCGATCCGTTGAATTTCAAATAGATCTTGTACCAGGAGCTGCACCAATAGCTCGTGCTCCTTACAGACTCGCACCCAGCGAGATGAAAGAACTGCAAAGCCAATTACAAGAACTTTTAGAGCGTGGTTTCATTCGACCAAGCACATCACCTTGGGGAGCTCCTGTTTTGTTTGTCAAGAAGAAAGATGGTACATTCAGGTTGTGTATCGACTACCGAGAGTTGAACAAACTTACCATCAAGAATCGCTACCCACTACCGAGAATCGACGACTTATTTGATCAACTACAAGGCTCGTCTGTTTATTCAAAGATTGACTTACGTTCCGGGTATCATCAAATGCGGGTGAAAGAAGATGATATTCCAAAGACTGCTTTCAGAACACGTTACGGTCATTACGAGTTTATGGTCATGCCGTTTGGTTTAACTAATGCACCAGCTGTGTTCATGGACCTTATGAACCGAGTGTGTGGACCATACCTTGACAAGTTTGTCATTGTTTTCATTGATGACATACTTATTTACTCAAAGAATGACCGAGAACACGGTGAACATTTGAGAAAGGTGTTAGAAGTATTGAGGAAGGAAGAATTGTACGCTAAGTTTTCAAAGTGTGCATTTTGGTTGGAAGAAGTTCAATTCCTCGGTCACATAGTGAACAAAGAAGGTATTAAGGTGGATCCGGCAAAGATAGAAACTGTTGAAAAGTGGGAAACCCCGAAAACTCCGAAACACATACGCCAGTTTTTAGGACTAGCTGGTTACTACAGAAGGTTCATCCAAGACTTTTCCAGAATAGCAAAACCCTTGACTGTATTAACGCATAAAGGGAAGAAATTTGAATGGAATGATGAACAAGAGAAAGCGTTTCAGTTATTGAAGAAAAAGCTAACTACGGCACCTATATTGTCATTGCCTGAAGGGAATGATGATTTTGTGATTTATTGTGACGCATCAAAGCAAGGTCTCGGTTGTGTATTAATGCAACGAACGAAGGTGATTGCTTATGCGTCTAGACAATTGAAGATTCACGAACAAAATTATACGACGCATGATTTGGAATTAGGCGCGGTTGTTTTTGCATTAAAGACTTGGAGGCACTACTTATATGGGGTCAAAAGTATTATATATACCGACCACAAAAGTCTTCAACACATATTTAATCAGAAACAACTGAATATGAGGCAGCGTAGGTGGATTGAATTATTGAATGATTACGATTTTGAGATTCGTTACCACCCGGGGAAGGCAAATGTGGTAGCCGATGCCTTGAGTAGGAAGGACAGAGAACCCATTCGAGTAAAATCTATGAATATAATGATTCATAATAACCTTACTACTCAAATAAAGGAGGCGCAACAAGGAGTTTTAAAAGAGGGAAATTTAAAGGATGAAATACCCAAAGGATCGGAGAAGCATCTTAATATTCGGGAAGACGGAACCCGGTATAGGGCTGAAAGGATTTGGGTACCAAAATTTGGAGATATGAGAGAAATGGTACTTAGAGAAGCTCATAAAACCAGATACTCAATACATCCTGGAACGGGGAAGATGTACAAGGATCTCAAGAAACATTTTTGGTGGCCGGGTATGAAAGCCGATGTTGCTAAATACGTAGGAGAATGTTTGACGTGTTCTAAGGTCAAAGCTGAGCATCAGAAACCATCAGGTCTACTTCAACAACCCGAAATCCCGGAATGGAAATGGGAAAACATTACCATGGATTTCATCACTAAATTGCCAAGGACTGCAAGTGGTTTTGATACTATTTGGGTAATAGTTGATCGTCTCACCAAATCAGCACACTTCCTACCAATAAGAGAAGATAACAAGATGGAGAAGTTAGCACGACTGTATTTGAAGGAAGTCGTCTCCAGACATGGAATACCAATCTCTATTATCTCTGATAGGGATGGCAGATTTATTTCAAGATTCTGGCAGACATTACAGCAAGCATTAGGAACTCGTCTAGACATGAGTACTGCCTATCATCCACAAACTGATGGGCAGAGCGAAAGGACGATACAAACGCTTGAAGACATGCTACGAGCATGTGTTATTGATTTCGGAAACAGTTGGGATCGACATCTACCGTTAGCAGAATTTTCCTACAACAACAGCTACCATTCAAGCATTGAGATGGCACCGTTTGAAGCACTTTATGGTAGAAAGTGCAGGTCTCCGATTTGTTGGAGTGAAGTGGGGGATAGACAGATTACAGGTCCGGAGATTATACAAGAAACTACCGAGAAGATCATCCAAATTCAACAACGGTTGAAAACCGCCCAAAGTCGACAAAAGAGCTACGCTGACATTAAAAGAAAAGATATAGAATTTGAAATTGGAGAGATGGTCATGCTTAAAGTTGCACCTTGGAAAGGCGTTGTTCGATTTGGTAAACGAGGGAAATTAAATCCAAGGTATATTGGACCATTCAAGATTATTGATCGTGTCGGACCAGTAGCTTACCGACTTGAGTTACCTCAACAACTCGCGGCTGTACATAACACTTTCCACGTCTCGAATTTGAAGAAATGTTTTGCTAAAGAAGATCTCACTATTCCGTTAGATGAAATCCAAATCAACGAAAAACTCCAATTCATCGAAGAACCCGTCGAAATAATGGATCGTGAGGTTAAAAGACTTAAGCAAAACAAGATACCAATTGTTAAGGTTCGATGGAATGCTCGTAGAGGACCCGAGTTCACCTGGGAGCGTGAAGATCAGATGAAGAAGAAATACCCGCATCTATTTCCAGAAGATTCGTCAACACCTTCAACAGCTTAAAATTTCGGGACGAAATTTATTTAACGGCTAGGTACTGTAGTGACCCGAAATTTTCCATGTTTATATATATTAAATGAGATTGATGTTTACATGATTAAATGTTTCCAACATGTTAAGCAATCAAACTTGTTAAGACTTGATTAATTAAAATAGGTTTCATATAGACAATTGACCACCCAAGTTGACCGGTGATTCACGAACGTTAAAACTTGTAAAAAAACTATATGATGACATATATATGGTTATATATATAGTTAACATGATATTATGATAAGTAAACATATCATTAATTATATTAACAATGAACTACATATGTAAAAACAAGACTACTAACTTAATGATTTTGAAACGAGACATATATGTAACGTTTATCGTTGTAACGACATTTAATGTATATATATCATATTAAGAGATATTCGTACATCATAATATCATGATAATATAATAATTTAAAATCTCTTTTGATATTATAAACATTGGGTTAACAACATTTAACAAGATCGTTAACCTAAAGGTTTCAAAACAACACTTACATGTAACGACTAACGATGACTTAACGACTCAGTTAAAATGTATATACATGTAGTGTTTTAATATGTATTTATACACTTTTGAAAGACTTCAATACACTTATCAAAATACTTCTACTTAACAAAAATGCTTACAATTACATTCTCGTTCAGTTTCATCAACAATTCTACTCGTATGCACCCGTATTCGTACTCGTACAATACACAGCTTTTAGATGTATGTACTATTGGTATATACACTCCAATGATCAGCTCTTAGCAGCCCATGTGAGTCACCTAACACATGTGGGAACCATCATTTGGCAACTAGCATGAAATATCTCATAAGATTACAAAAATATGAGTAATCATTCATGACTTATTTACATGAAAACAAAATTACATATCCTTTATATCTAATCCATACACCAACGACCAAAAACACCTACAAACACTTTCATTCTTCAATTTTCTTCATCTAATTGAACTCTCTCAAGTTCTATCTTCAAGTTCTAAGTGTTCTTCATAAATTCCAAAAGTTCTAGTTTCATAAAATCAAGAATACTTTCAAGTTTGCTAGCTCACTTCCAATCTTGTAAGGTGATCATCCAACCTCAAGAAATCTTTGTTTCTTACAGTAGGTTATCATTCTAATACAAGGTAATAATCATATTCAAACTTTGGTTCAATTTCTATAACTATAACAATCTTATTTCAAGTGATGATCTTACTTGAATTTGTTTTCGTGTCATGATTTTGCTTCAAGAACTTTGAGCCATCCAAGGATCCATTGAAGCTAGATCCATTTTTCTCTTTTCCAGTAGGTTCATCCAAGGAACTTAAGGTAGTAATGATGTTCATAACATCATTCGATTCATACATATAAAGCTATCTTATTCGAAGGTTTAAACTTGTAATCACTAGAACATAGTTTAGTTAATTCTAAACTTGTTCGCAAACAAAAGTTAATCCTTCTAACTTGACTTTTAAAATCAACTAAACACATGTTCTATATCTATATGATATGCTAACTTAATGATTTAAAACCTGGAAACACGAAAAACACCGTAAAACTGGATTTACGCCGTCGTAGTAACACCGCGGGCTGTTTTGGGTTAGTTAATTAAAAACTATGATAAACTTTGATTTAAAAGTTGTTATTCTGAGAAAATGATTTTTATTATGAACATGAAACTATATCCAAAAATTATGGTTAAACACAAAGTGGAAGTATGTTTTCTAAAATGGTCATCTAGACGTCGTTCTTTCGACTGAAATGACTACCTTTACAAAAACGACTTGTAACTTATTTTTCCGACTAGAAACCTATACTTTTTTTGTTTATATTCATAAAATAGAGTTCAATATGAAACCATAGCAATTTGATTCACTCAAAACGGATTTAAAATGAAGAAGTTATGGGTAAAACAAGATTGGATAATTTTTCTCATTTTAGCTACGTGAAAATTGGTAACAAATCTATTCCAACCATAACTTAATCAACTTGTATTTTATGTTATGTAATCTTGAGATACCATAGACGCGTATACAATGTTTCGACCTATCATGTCGACACATCTATATATATTCGAAACAACCATAGACACTCTATATGTGAATGTTGGAGTTAGCTATACAGGGTTGAGGTTGATTCCAAAATATATATAGTTTGAGTTGTGATCAATACTGAGATACGTATACACTGGGTCGTGGATTGATTCAAGATAATATTTATCAATTTATTTCTGTACATTTAACTGTGGACAACTAGTTGTAGGTTACTAACGAGGACAGCTGACTTAATAAACTTAAAACATCAAAATATATTAAAAGTGTTGTAAATATATTTTGAACATACTTTGATATATATGTATATATTGTTATAGGTTCGTGAATCAACCAGTGGCCAAGTCTTACTTCCCGACGAAGTAAAAATCTGTGAAAGTGAGTTATAGTCCCACTTTTAAAATCTAATATTTTTGGGATGAGAATACATGCAGGTTTTATAAATGATTTACAAAATAGACACAAGTACGTGAAACTACATTCTATGGTTGAATTATCGAAATTGAATATGCCCCTTTTTATTAAGTCTGGTAATCTAAGAATTAGGGAACAGACACCCTAATTGACGCGAATCCTAAAGATAGATCTATTGGGCCGAACAAACCCCATCCAAAGTACCGGATGCTTTAGTACTTCGAAATTTATATCATATCCGAAGGGTGTCCCGGAATGATGGGGATATTCTTATATATGCATCTTGTTATTGTCGGTTACCAGGTGTTCACCATATGAATGATTTTTATCTCTATGTATGGGATGTGTATTGAAATATGAAATCTTGTGGTCTATTATTATGATTTGATATATATAGGTTAAACCTATAACTCACCAACATTTTTGTTGACGTTTTAAGCATGTTTATTCTCAGGTGATTATTAAGAGCTTCCGCTGTCGCATACTTAAATAAGGACAAGATTTGGAGTCTATGCTTGTATGATATTGTGTAAAAACTGCATTCAAGAAACTTATTTTGTTGTAACATATTTGTATTGTAAACCATTATGTAATGGTCGTGTGTAAACAGGATATTTTAGATTATCATTATTTGATAATCTACGTAAAGATTTTTAAACCTTTATTGATGAAATAAAGGTTATGGTTTGTTTAAAAATGAATGCAGTCTTTGAAAAACGTCTCATATAGAGGTCAAAACCTCGCAACGAAATCAATTAATATGGAACGTTTTTAATCAATAAGAACGGGACATTTCAAAATGACTGTTGAATCATATTCGAAGAATGTACAGTATGACATGTTAATATGAAAGTTAAATATTTCCTAGTGTATTACCTACCCGTTAAAATATTTTCACCATTAACAGTTTGTACAAAAGAATTTTTAATTACAATCTTTATGAAAACATATATACATATATATTTTCTTCAGATGCAATCATGGATTTAATGAGTTAATATGATATTAACTCATCTGATTTACCGTTAGAACAAGAATATATAATCTCTAAAACATTAGAGGTTACATAATTGCTATGTCGAACGAAGATAAATAATGTAGAACGTCATGTAGAACGATGATTATACTCGAGGTACAGAATGAGATGTCGAAGCTGGTGACGCGGATGTTGTTGTTGTTGGTACTAGTGCTGTTGGTGCTGAGGCTGGTGATGTTACTGGTGTTGGTGATACTGCTGGTGCTTGCAAATTGTGTACCGTGCTCTCTAAAGTTAACACTCGAGCTCGGAGTTCTTTAACTTCTTCTACTAACCCTGGTTGGTTATCAGTGTGAGGTAGAGGTCGGATATCTTCTCTAGTTCCGTTAATGGTAGCCTCAAGACGAAAAATTCTTGCAAAAAGGGTATAAACGGTGTTGCGAACAGGTTCGCTGGTGAGCGGGTCGAGTACTCCAAGGTTAGGTGGTAGATTCGGTTCATGATATGGAGTACCTTCTTCCCTTCTCCATAGGGTGAGTATGTCGTAAACCCACCCCCATTTTATCCAGTAATCACGGTAGTTGATTGGTTGGTGTGATCCTGTCACGCTGTCTTCAGAGTCAGAGGAACGTGGTCGATTCGTAGAGGCCATCTTACGCGATCACAGAAAATATTTTTAGTATGAAGAGTTTAGTAACAGCAATTGATAGTTGGATGTATTCTCAATGCATAATATGCATAGATATATATAGTACCAGGATCCCTTAAAGTACGGAGAAATTTATGAGAGATATCAGGCAAGGTCTACAGTAACAGATACGCTAAGATATGAATTGTCAGATAAGCTAAGATATGAATTTTGTCTATACACTATTCATGCAGTCAATGCAGTAAAACATGTCTAGACTAAGAATAAAGAGCAGGTAATTTCCTAAGGAAGATAAGCAGATGATTTCCAACAAAAATGATAAGCAAAAGTTTTGACATGCAGACACGGTCGAAGTCCAGACTCACTAATGCGTCCTAACGACTATCAGTTAGACACACTAATGCAAGACCTGGTTCGCTAAGACCACCGCTCTTATACCAAATGAAGCGACCCATCCTAATCCATCCGGACGAAGTCCATATCGATTATAAATGATTCACAACAGTTGATTACATCGCGAGGTACTTGACCTCTATATGATACATTTTACAAACATTGCATTCGTTTTTGAAAAGACAAACTTTTAATACATTGAAAGTTGACGGCATACATACCATTTCATAATATATCTAAACTATAAATGACTTGATAATAATCTTGATGAACTCGACGACTCGAATGCAACGTCTTTTGAAATATGTCATGAATGACTCCAAGTAATGTCTCTAAAATGAGCAAATGCACAGCGAAAGATTTCTTTCATACCTGAGAATAAACATGCTTTAAAGTGTCAACCAAAAGGTTGGTGAGTTCATTAGTTTAACATAAATAATCATTTTCATCATTTTAATAGGCCACAAGATTTTATTTCCATTTCTCATAAATATACGTCCCATGCATAGAGACAAAAATCATTCATATGGTGAACACCTGGTAACCGACATTAACAAGATGCATATAAGAATATCCCCTATCATTCCGGGGAATCCTTCGGACATGATAAAAACAACATCGAAGTACTAAAGCATTCGGTACTTTAGATGGGGTTCGTTAGGCCCAATAGATCTATCTTTAGGATTCGCGTCAATTAGTAGATCGGTTTACTAATTCTTAGGTTACCAAGCAAAAGGGGCATATTCAGCTTCGATCATTCACCCATATAATGTAGTTTCAATTACTTGTGTCTGTTTCGTAAAACATTTATAAAAATTGCGCATGTATTCTCAGCCCAAAAAATATAAAGGGTAAAAAGGCAAATAAACTCACCGTTCAATATTTTGTAGTAAAAATATGCATACGACGGAATTGAACAATGCAGGTTTGACCTCGGATTCACGAACCTATATCATTTATATATTTATTAATATACGTAGTTGTAATCGAGTAAATGTATATATAAATTTATTAGTTATATTCTTTTTATATTAATAATATATATATGTTTCATATATTCATTTTGTACATTAAGATATTAAATTTTGTTATGTTATATGTATTAAATATATTTATATATAAATATCATTTATTTGTTAAAGTAGTATTTTAAGATAATATTTTAAGTGATAACAACAACAACAATAATAATAATAATAATAATAATAATAATAATAATAATAATAATAATAATAATAATAATAATAATAATAATAATAATAATAATAATAATAATAATAATAGTAGTACTAATATTAATAATAATGATAATAGTATTAATAATTCTATAAAAGATAATATAAATGATAGTTTTTTTATAATAAATCTCATAATAATGCTAATAATAGTAGTTTTTAATAAAGTGAATAATTTAATAGTAATGAAAATAATAATTTTGATAATACTGACTCTTTTAATAGTATTAATAACTTTAATAATAATGTTAACACTAATAACAAAAATGGTAATGGTAATAATGATAATAATATTTATGTTAATAATAACAATACTAATAATTATAAATAATACAAATTCTAATATTCATGATAATAATAATAATAAGTTTTTATTACTTTCATAATACTAATGATAATAATAATCATAATCATAATAATGGTAATAATACTAAAATGATAAGGTTGCTACTAATAATAATATGATTAATACTTATAATAATAATAATTATTATTATTATAACACTTATACATGGGATAATAATAATGTTTATAACATTAATGATAACAATAATAATGATAACACTAACAATCATAACAATAATAATAATAATAATAATAATAATAATAATAATAATAATAATAATAATAATAATAATAATAATAATAATAATAATAATAATAATAATAATAATAATAATAATAATAATAATAATAATATTAATAATAATAATAATAATAATTAATAATAATAATAATAATAATAATAAAAAAATTTAGTATTGGAAACTACCTCACTAGCTTTTTCTAAAAAGGATTGTCATGAGCAGGGATTGAACCCGCAACCTCTCGCTTAACCACCCACACCTTTAACCATTCTTCTGTCTGTGTTTTTCTGTCTTAACACCCAACTCATATCTATATAAAAGTATCTCTATAACTTGGCCCAACATAGAATAGAATAAAGATTCAACCCGTAAACAAACACGGCCCAACAACAATTTAGTCCACTAACACATTTTTAAAACCCAATAGCTACATCAGTTCATGGTCCAAATAAATAAATAAAAATTAACTGCAACTATCGACCTCTTCCTGATTCATCTTATCATCATCGATATTAACATCTTTTTCATAACATCATCATGATCGCTTCATCATCATCTTCGTAGCGTCATCATCATCGTTTCATCATCATCTTCTTAACATCATCATCCTCATCATCATCATCACGACTTGATCATAACATCACTATATAAGATCATCATCATCAGTCCTACTTATTACGGTTTCATCATTATCATTAATAACATAAGATTAGGATCATAATCATCGTCGTTGCTTTTGCAGAATAGAGATAGAACAGAATTACAGCGAAAACAATAGGTGTATATGTGGTATTTTTGGGTCTGTGAAATCATCGAACAAAACAGAAAAGATAACGGTAACTAATAAAAGGGATATCGAGCAATAAGCAGTAGTTCTTGGCGGTTGTAAGTGGTGATCGGTTTAGAGAGACAAGCAATAATAGGAGTATGTGATAGCCGAGGGTTTCAAAAGTAAACAGAAAAGATAGCGTAACAGCAGCAACACGGTGTACTTAGGGTGATTTTATGTGGTTGTTTAGGTGGTGGTTACAGCTGGATACAAAACAGAAAAAAATAACCTTTTAACCGTCGCACTGTAGCAGTTAAGAAGGTTTATGGGTGGAGGTTGTTGTCGATTGGTAATGGTCGAGAGTGGTGGTGGGGTGACGGGGTTAAGAGGTTGTAGTGATAATTTGATCATGATGAGATCATGGAGTTGATCCGGTGACATATAGGGTGGTATTTAAAGACTGTTGTGGAAGTGATGATTGATAAAACGAAGAAGAAAGGTTGGATTCTTGGTCTTGTTCAACTGAAAACGAAAATAGTAGCTGAAGCAGGAGAAAGGTGGTTAGGCTCGATGGGGTTTCTTGGTGGTGATATGGCGAGTTGTGGTTGTATAAGTTAGATCTAACAAGAAATAGTTTCGGTTATGGTGTTCATGGCGGTTGATGGTCATTGTGATTGCTATGGCAAAGGATGGTTTGCCTGTGGGTGAGAGTAAAGCTCAAGGAAGGATGATGAGCTTGAAGATGGTGAGCTCTCAATTGTATGCATCATAAAAGTGTATATATAAAATTAGCAAACAAATAAAACAATGCACAGTAAGCTTCAATAGTAACGAATAGTGATTTTAAAAGTGGCAGCCATAATTTTGTACGTACTCTACCGACAGAATTACCCGGATTGCTATATCGGGTTCATTGCTAAACAGTTAACATATAAAAGTGTTCCTAAAAATCCCAGATTTTTAGCTTAATTATATTTTATTATTTCACTCATTAACTGTTTAAAACCTGATCAAAAAAGTTAGAAAATTATTTATTTTCTGTTCCGATTTATATATATGGAGTACTAATATTTAATCTTAAAAAGGTAAAAATACTTTTAACAAATCTAAAATCTTTGTAATCAATTTACAGTTCAACTTTTATTTTAGTCCATCATAAACTTATATTAAATCTATATGAACGCTAACGAAATGTTAACCGAGTATTACTGACGTTTACTAATTAAGCTCGAAATCATTTATATTCCCTTTCTATATATAAACAGTTTTAAAATAGCAAAGTTAATTACTAAAACAAATATATTATATATTTTTAAACAAAAAGATTCAATATAACTTTATATATTTACAAGTAATATTTATATACATATTTATATATATCTATATATTCTATAGTTTCCATTAATCGCATTTTATTTTATTTATTTTACAATATAAATCCTAATAATCATATTATATAATATTCTAAATTATATTTCAAATTATAAATACCTATTTAAATATATATGTTATCTATTTACAAGTAGTTGTTCATGAATCGTCGGGAATGGTCGAAAGTCAAACGAATATATGAAACAGTTCAAAATATTTGTGACTCAACATTACAGACTTTGCTTATCGTGTCGAAATAATATAAAGATCAAGTTTAAATTTGGTTGGAAATTTTCGGGTCATCACAAATAGAAACCCTAACAAGAGTGGTGCGTGATTTACAAGCTAGTCTTGTTATACAAGTGCCACCGGTAGTACCACCAGCATCACCATCAGTATCACCAAAGCCAGCAACACCTGTAGCACCACAAGCTACACCAGCTCCATAACCATCAACGATATCGACACCACAATCATCAACGGATATATTGTATCAACGAGTTATGAAGTATTAACTCATTCCCCCTGAAGAAATTTTATGTATATTTAATATATATTTTGAGATCAAAATAAATCTTTTTGTACTAAGCTATTATGTATGAATTGAAAAAGGGTAGATACTACTCGGTTAAATTCATATTACTAATATGCTATGATGTACATCCTTCGTTAACAACTTAACCATCGTTAACTACAATCTTTGTTTCAATTCAATGAATTCCGTTCCATAATAAACCAAGTGTATTATTCAATTATATGTTTGATTTACACTTTCATCTTCGCTGTACCCGAAACTATCTACGAAAACATTATTCGTACCTTACAAAGTTCACAAGAATTCCACGAACACCAATATCATTCACCGAGAAATATCAATAAGAATAAATAATGAAGTATTGATACTCCGTGAAGATTATGTAATCTCTAATGTTTTAGAGATGATCCATTTCTAGTTTCAGCCGAAAATCAAATGAGTTTAATTTAATATTAACTCATTAACTATGTATTACAACTGAAGAAAATATATGTATATCTTCATAAAGACTGTAATGAAAATTCTCTTGTACAAAATATTACTTGTGAAACTTTTAACGGGTAGGTAATACCCAAAAGATATATAAATTCACAATTAATATGTTACATTCATCTATTCTGATTCCGTAAATCATCAACTATACTCACTATCTTCACAACAATATACATTCTATCATAGAAATCAAAACAACCATACTCAATCAAATCCAATTACATATTCTGATTTTAACAAATTAGAATTCAATTTGAGATATAACCGATATCATCACTCTTAGATCCCTACAAATTTCAAAGCTATACTTTGACTTTAAAACTGTGCTAGAACATCAGTTCTATTCATAAAACCCAGAAAAATATTTGTATCATTCAAAATTCTAGGACATCATATGTATATTGACGATTACAATCTGCTTTTAAACCCTTCATGAGTCTTGAAAGCACCTCAATTAAGGAACAATCGAGGAGATGATCCAACCACGCGTTATCTATGAAAAGAAGAACTTATGCATACAGTCATACACCTGGAAAACTCCCGGAACCCAAGTAGAAGCTTAACACGTATCCGTGTTAGATCATTTGGCATTTATTACCAAAAATAACCTTTGAATCCCTTTTCAAAATAGACAGTTTTGTCACAGCTCCAGCAAATCAACTTCAATTTTTCATTCGAATAAGCCTTATTATAACAATTTCCCCTTCATCATTGTTACCGGGGAACCTTTTATATCTCGCCACATTAGCAGTAAACTTACCAACAACTTCATTGATCTTTGACCTTCCGAAAAATCATTATACTCATTGATACTCTATCATGTACTCCTCCACATCTTGTAACAATAATTGCCATACCAACTACAGGGAATTAGCAATCAGTATTTTGAATTTCGCAGCAATTCTACGCCAATAGTTATATATACATATAACGTCTATCTCCTAGACTTACATACTTCGAATGTGAAGTTTCTAAAAAACACCCTAAATTGCGAACTAGTTCTCTGAATTTTAGAAAAATACTGATGAAGCAGCAAAAACTGTAAACGACCTTAACAGTCAAAAGTTTGATGATAAAGAATAGTGTGTTGGCAAAGCTCAGAAAAAGAGAAGGTTTGGAACTGGAAAACGGATTGAGCAAACCATGAAGGAGGCTGTGGACAAATCACAAAGACTAAATCTGCCTTCAAAGAATCCAATTGATTTAGTATCTGCTGAAGTCTTTAGCGAATACCTTACTCCTTACTCAAAACCTTTGCGAACAATATTCTTCATCATCCTCTGATCTTAGATATTCTAAAATATCATCATATCTTTCATTATAAATATCTTCGATGTTTCTGAAGATATCTTCATAACTTTTGTTATCCGAAATCATTTACCTCTTCGCGCTATCTGTGTTACATCATAAAAGAAACTGTTTTAGTTTCTAAATTTTGAAACCTTCGAGTTTAAATTATGAATGTTTTTGAAGTAGTGTTGGGAACTGAAGCATGAGTTAGTATAATATAATGACACTTGATCAACGTGATTATATTACAGTAAGTCATGCTGAGTTTCTAATGGGACATGACGATTCACAGACCATACCGTTATCATGTGCCATGTTACACGACTCTGGTATTCTATTTAACCTCTAAAAATATCAAGAAAATATTTTCTTGATGATTCAGTCTTTTCCTGATATTCTGGTAATTTGACAAATCAAATTGTGCTACTACCTTTCCTTTCTACTTTGTATATTATGATAATTCGAAACTCCATACCTACGAATTCTGAACCATTACTTGCGAAAAGAAAAAAAGCATGAAGCTCTGAAATGGAAAGGGGGTATAAATAGCAGCAAACGGAAAAGATCAATAACCATAGATGTCAATGATTATAGAAAGACAGAAGCATAGACATCGAAATATAAGGGAAGATATAAAACTCAAAAACAACTCAAAAATTACAAACCGTACATATCGATGCATATAGCAATATAAAGACACGGGAGGACTAAAAATACTATAAACCCAAGAGTATAATAGAAGTAAATAGATTCCTCCGGCGGCAGAAGAAAAAGAAGAATGATAGATATGAAAGTTAGGAGTATATCAAGAATCAGAACGGGATGGAGCATATTGACGAATGCTTTAAAGTATGAATTGAGGAAGAAGGAATAAAAAGTGTGAGTTGTGGAAATAAGGAAAACGAAGGGGGTGGATTTATAGTGAAATATCCGACAGAGCAATAAATATAGATCATCGCATTTAACCAATGAGGATTCTAATTTACTTAATTACCGAAAAATCAAATCTTATTACGAAGATTTTCTCTAAATCCCTTGAACTCCGAAAATCAATCCTATCTACGTAAAAAAATATGATGAATCTACACTTACTCATTTCACTCTTTTGCGATAGCTTCACTCGTACTCTTCAAATAAACAAATTGTTTTATCCATATTACTTAATGACGATAAAACTCTAATTTTCAAGTCATAAGAGTCATGAAAGCATACTTATTGTCAGCCATGACCATTCTAATCAAATTTTGGGATGAAATTTCTTTAACGGGTAGGTACTGTGACAACCCAGAAATTTTCAACCAAATTTAAACTTTATCTTTATATTATTCTGACACGATAAGCAAAGTTTATTAAGTTGAATCTCAAGAATTTTAAACTGTGCTCATGCATTCATTTAACCTTGACCAAATTCTGACGATTCACGAACCGTTATATAAATGGATATATATATATATATATATATATATATATATATATATATATATATATATATATATATATATATATATATATATATATATATATATATATATATATATATATATATTATAACTTGAGAATGTTAACAAAGTATTAAACATATAATACTTTACATGAACATATTGTTTCAATATAAGTTTAATATATTTATCGACAGAATTAAAAGATAATATTAAATGATTGAATTATCAAACACATTGTGATATGATTACGGGTCTATGTTATGAGGTCCACTGTGATTAAAGAAATCTATTCTTTTTGACAATATTAGGAAAATGGTAAAGTGATTTATAAGTAAGAACAAATGTGTCAATTAACGGGAACTAGACAAGGGTTAGTGGAAATTCCTGTTTAATTTCCAATTCATGTTTTATAATATTTTCCTCGTGACCTTGATAAGATAACTATGTTAACTTTCATTTTATTTAATGTGAAAGTAAGAACGTGGAGTGTAAATAACTTAGATGTTGGATATCGACAAGTTAAGTAACTCGACATTTTTCATTAAGATGATTTCATATGTTTATTTAACCTTTGGACTTTATCCCATGCTTCACCAACAGACTGTAATTTAAAAACTTGAAACCTATTATGATTATATATAATTCTACTTTTCTAAAACGTTTTATGATATAACGATTTCCATTATTTTAACCTTTTAACAAAATGATTCTTAAATATATTTAGTTTTGGAAAACAAAATTATCATATTTATTTGATTTAGTTTCAAACGTACCAAAACATTTTCGATTTAAAAAGAACTTTATTATTAAAATGTATATAACTTTTATAAATATCTAGAACCACTTTTGACAACTCATTTCTTAACCAGTATGATAAAGATAGCGATATTTACATTTTATTTTATTAAATATATATAACGATTTAAATTAATATTATATATATATTTATATGCGTATTATACGTACATAGTTTTATACTTTTATTATACTTTAACTTTACTTTTACTTTACTTTTACTTTACTTTAACTTTAATAATTCACTTTAATAATTCATACTTTAATAATTCACTTTAATAATTCATACTTTAATAATTCACTTTAATAATTCATATTTTAATAATTCACTTTAATAATTCAAAATTTTATTATAAATAGAATTCAATAGGTTTCATTATTTCATAGAAACTTAAAAATATATTTCTCTAAACTCTCTCAATTGATTTACATATATATATATTTACTCAGTATTATTTCAAGATATTATTAGTATACATAAAATACTACGACGGAGTTATGTTCAGGCGATTTCAAAATAAGTTTTTAAACGGGATAGAGCTAAGGAAATTATGGGTTATAGCTATGAAGGTTATGGGTATCGTTCGAGGGTATTGCTCGTGAGGTCAACCTAACGTTTATCATTTTCATTGCGTCTACGTACTTTTCTGCAATATTGAATCACAATATTGATACGTGAGCATTCATATCTTATCTTTTATATATTAATAGTGTATCCCAGACTAGTGCTCGAGTATATATGATTATGCATGCTTGTATGTTTAGTTCATCGATTAATAGTTTATGATAAATCGTGAATTTAATACATATGCTACTGAGATAAGGTATATGATATGCATGTCGTTAGAAAGCTGGCGAAAAATTAATAACTTTTCATTTAGAAAGCGTATGGTTTCGATGAACGGATTAAAAGATATAGTAAACTGAATTATCATTTTGTATTATTATTAAAATGAATATTTTTATTACTATCATTGTTATTATCGTCGTTATTATTATTATCTAAAAAATATTATTATTATTATTATTATTATTATTATTATTATTATTATTATTATTATTATTATTATTATTATTATTATTATTATTATTATTATTATTATCATTATCGTTATTAATATAAGTATTATCATTAAAAAGTGTTATTGTTATTATTATTACTATCGTTATTATCATTAAGGTTATTATTATTATTATTATTATTATTATTATTATTATTATTATTATTATTATTATTATTATTATAAGTATTATTATTATTATTATTATTAATATTATTATAATATTATTATCATTAGTATCATTATCATTAAAACTAATATTAGTATCATCTAACTATTATGATTACTATTATTATCATTATTATGAATGCGATATAAAAGAGGACTAAAAGCTATTAAACAAATTGATTTAAGAAACTTATCATGATGAAATTAAAATATTGTAAGATATTGATTTAGATAAAAATATCGTTTTCATTATTTTTATCATTATTATTATTATTAAAAGTATCATCAATATTAAAACTATCATTTTTATTAAAATTATCATTTTTAATAGATATATCATTGTTATTATAAAATATCATTATTATTATCATTTTAGTATTATTATTATTAAAAATTATTATTTTATTATAATTAATATCATCATTAGTAAATAAATATTGTTATTATTATGATTAGTAGAATAATAATAATAATTATTATTATTATTACAAAATAATACAACTTTTACTCATTATTATTATTATTATCAATATTATTTTATCAAATAAATATTTGATATAAAGTTATTGTTATTACATTAATAATACATACCACTATATATATTAAGTGAACTTTATAAATTTTATTACTTAAGATATATAAAAGTATATTTTTATCATATATAAATTTAATATAAATATTTATTTATTAATAAAAGTACTTGTATTATTTATGTCATACCCCCAAAATGGGCCGGGGTAATATGACTTCACAATATCACAACACAAGTATGTATAAACGAGAACGACTCTATATGAGACGTTTTTAATATAAACCAATGTATTAAAACAGCGAAAAGTACTAAGTCATTACAATTGTATACTTTAATGTTCTAATGCAATAATATGAATGTATATATGCGGACTCCAAAAGCAGCAAAGTCCAAGTAGCAAATAATCTTTAGTAATCTTCACCTGAGACAAAACATGCTTAAAGTGTCAACCAAAATGGTTGAGTGAACAACATAGGTTTAATAATTATAACAAATTTTAGACCCCAAGATTTAAGTAAGCGGTTTAATCAGTTCGGAAGTAGTGCTGGTGTATATGATATCGATACTAACCATTAGTTACCCTAAACACATCACGTTCGTGTCGTTCATCGTTATTATGTATCCATTGACCAGCGGTCATCCGGATAGAGACGTCACCCTCAATAGCGCTATCACAATAACTAAGCTTGCCTTTATACGTAGCAATTAACGATATCATGGTAGGGATTAAGCATGAATCAAAGCATGTTAGCAAACAGTTTGAACTGATCAAAATAAAGTTTGAGTACTTGTGTCTAAGAGTAAAACAGTTTAAAAAGCAAGCATGTGTATCATCCCAAAGTTATAAAACAGTTTAGAAATAGTAAAAAAAAGAGGGACTATGAAGTTCACCTTATTAGCAGATAGGTATTCCACGCAAGTAGTAAGAATGGAGTGTGTAAGCGGAGATCTCAACCTAGAGATGTAATGTTCGATTAGGAAATGTCTAATAGACATATAGTTTGTTTATTAATATAGTAACTATATTAACAGTGACCGTTCTCGAGAAAAGTTGTTAATGTACTTATTTAATTATATATATATATATATATGAGTGATAATATACTTAGTGTTATTAAGTATTACTTTATAATTAGGTGTATAGATGATACTAATAATAGTATTATTAGTCTTTAATTATTCAACTGTTATGTAAACCTATCATTATACGTTACGTGTACAACTATACCTATGTGATACATACATACATATATATATATATATATATATATATATATATATATATATATATATATATATATATATATATATATATATATATATATATCCTCTTTATTATTGTTATACATGTATGTTCATAACTATATGGTACATATATATATTAGATGTAGGTGTTACATATATATAAGTGTAAGGTGATACCTACATATATATGTATACTCATTACTTTTTATTACTATGTTTACTAACTTAACATAACTTACATATTACACATTCATACACACACACATGTACATATACATACATATATACACATACATATACACGTATGTATATACTTGCATATATACACACACATACATCTATAATATATACATGTACATACGTACGTATGCATGCATGCATGCACGTACCCCATGACCATAAATACTTTAGTAATCCATAATCATTAACTTTTATCATAAACTTAATAATATACACATAAGATCACGAGCCTAATAATTATTTATAACCTTCATTATCTTTTAATCACATAAAATCATAACTTTTTTAACATTCCATCTAACCATGTTCATTAACCTAAACTTTTCAATCAAAATCTTTATCTATTTCAATTATCTTCTCTAACCCTAATCATAATAATTATAATCAATTCTTATTCATTATCTACTTATTATTACTTCATAATCATACTAACCTCTTATCAAATCTAAATCTTTATTTACATTATTAACAACTAAATTTCATTAATCAACTTTTATCAATTCCTCTTAACCTCCTCAATTCATCTTATTATCATAATAACAAGTTCATATTCATAATCTTTTATCATCTTTATCTTATTCATAGCCATTAATCATATTAACCATATCTTATCATAAAATTTTTAACATAACTTAACCTAATACTTCTAATACTTCTAATGTATAATCTTATTAATCACATTCGAAAACTCGTTCACTTTTATTTAAAATCATAATTCAACAACCTTAAGCTCATTAATCATTATTCATTATCATCTTTTAACCTTAATCATAATTACCATTCATACAAGATTCATGTTTATTAATTCATATTACCTAACAATAATACATAATACTTATGAACTACATAAAAGTAATAGGTTAAAAGCAAGATTAACTAGGGTTTTAGGACTACCTTTAGAAGATGAAGATTAAGAAAAATTAGTGTTTGTGGAGTGCAACAGATGACAGAAAATCCAGTTGGAAAACACGACCCAACAGATGGGTTCTTGGGTCTGATCTGGCTCGTCAAACAGCAGCAAACATGACCCAATTGGACTGTTAATTACGCAGAAGCAGCAGGAGAACCATACAAGAAACGCAGCAATAAAGGGTACTTTATAGGGCTGTTTTGATCACGCAGAAACAGGAGAAAACACACAGCACTTTCAGCAACTAAAATTGATTTTAATGGCTGTTATGATGGCGATTTGCAGCAGTAATATGGAAGGATAATGGGCTGTTAGGGTGATCGATTTGCAGGAGGATTGGAAGCTTGTTTTGTGTCGACTGAAAAGGCTACAGGAGGTGATCGAATGAAGGCTGTTTGGGTGACAAAAAGCAGGCTGTTTTGGGGATTTATGGTCGACAAAATAAGAGAGCAGGGTGATGGATGTTTAGTCGACTGATTTTGGAGGGAAAGTGGGCTAGAAGTCGACTAATGCAGCAGATTATTTTGTGATGATTTATTATGGAAAACATGATCTCCTTTTATAGTTGTTTTAGTTTCCTAATCCTACTAGGATAGCTTAATGATCAAGAACAAGTAATTAGGATTTAACTAGGATTGAATTACTTAGTGATCAAGCTTAATACTTTTTTTTTCTGGCCGAAGTATATACAATACAGGTTTATATATATATATTATTTTTTTTATTATTCGGCAGTTTTTTTTACTATTATTATTATTATTATTATTATTATTATTATTATTATTATATTTATTATTATTATTATTATTATTATTATTATTATTATTATTATTATTATTATTATTATTATTATTATTATTATTATTATTATTATTATTATTATTATTATTATTAGGGTTACATTTATATTTACATTTTATCTAATTATTTATTAGTCCCTAACTTTTATGAATTTTTTAATTAGGTTCTAGTTTTTAAATTTACAAATGTCACCATTTAATATTTTTTACATATAGTTTATTTAAGTATTAGGGTTATGGTTTATTATTAAATATTAAATGGGATTAGGGTTTAGTATTAATGTATAGGGTTAGGTTTAGGGTTTTAAATAATATTAGGGTTTTAGTATTAATTACTCGAATAACAACCCTAATAATATACTGAATAAGACAATGAAACCTTAAGGGCAAATTTGGAAATTTCAAAATGGAAAAATGAGGGTTGTTATAATTTACTCTAATAATATCTGATAAATATATTTATATATATAAAACGACTATACTTAAGTTATATAATAAACATGTATAGATTTTGGAAGTCATTTTGGGTCAAGTTGACTTTTGTAGACTTTTGCATATCGGTCTCGATCATTAGGATTGTGATACACTACGACTTAACCTAAATTGTTAGACAGATATTGACCAACATATAAATATATATACTTAATATAGGTTCATGAATCCAAGGCCAACCCTACACTTGTTCAATGCCGTCATATATATTTTTACTACAAAATACAGTATTGTGAGTTTCATTTGCTCCCATTTTAAATGCTTTTGCAATATATATTTTTGGGACTGAGAATACATGCACTTTTATAAATGTTTGATGAAATAGACACAAGTAATCGAAACTACATTCTATGGTTGAATTTTTATACCGGATATCGCCCTTGTTGAACTTGGTAGCCCATGAATTAGTGTTTATTATAATTGCCACTAATTGACGCGAATCCTAAAGGTAGATCTACGGGCTTTGACACGCCCCAGTCATAGATTTTGAACTGCTTTAGTACTTCAATTTTTCTCTACAGACGAGTGGTTCTGTTTTGGAGATATTATAGATGCATTTTGTTAATGTCGGTTACCAGGGGTTCAATCCATATGAATGATTTTTATGCAGATGCATGATGTTTATGAGAAATGAAAATGAAAATCTTGTAGTCTATTAAATTAATGGAAATGATTGTTTATGATAAACTAATGAACTCACCAACCTTTTGGTTGACACTTGAAAGCATGTTTATTCTCAGGTTTGAAAAAATCTTCCGCTGTGCATTTGCTCATTTTAGAGATATTACTTGGAGTCATTCATGGCATATTTCAAAAGACGTTGCATTCGAGTCGTTGAGTTCAACAAGATTATTATTAAGTCATTGATAGTTTGATATATTATGAACTGGTATGCATGCATGTCAACTTTCGATGTAATGAAAGTTTGTCTTTTAAAAACGAATGCAATGTTTGTAAAATGTATCATATAAAGGTCAAATACCTCACAATGAAATCAATTATTATGTAACGTTTATAATCGATATGGACGGGGCATTTCACAACTGCACCATCTCGACCCAAAGAGCACATCTGATAATCAGCTAACCAACTAGCTCCGTCCACCGGAAAACCCAAGAACATCTCCCCTGAGACCAGAAAACCGAAGAACCACCTAATACAGACGAAACTACCGAACGGGCAGTCGAAAAGCCCTAAGAGACCACACCAGAAAACCTCATTTTTTGATATCGACAAATTCGACTATGGCGGCAACAACGGCGTTCCAACCCGAACCAGAAACGAGGACATGGGAAATGGAGCAGAACAGATCCAATACAACTAACCAATAACCGATGGCACCCTAACTCAACCAACCACGTCAGGCCACCGAAAATCTGACCAGATTCCGGCCACCACATCACCACCAGACGGTGGAACAACCACAATAGCAACCAGGAAGCATAAGATGCCATTTTCCGAATACAAGACCTAAACAACACGAAAAAACAGAAGACAGAAACCCGCAACAAATTCGGCGAAAAACACACAGGAGCAAGTGCTCCAATGCCCTAGATCTGACGACCGGAAAGGGAACAAACGGCGGCCAAGGTCAAAATCAGCCATTAACACCTCCTAAATCTCCGATCTCACCAAGAGATCGTCGCCTATGATCATCGAAAGTTGGCTGGAGGTCGTCGTAGCCATGAAGTACACACCTAACCGGAAAAGCAACAAAAAAGACAACGAAGAGGAGATCTTACCAAACGGAGCCCTTAAACACAGAATGCACAAGGCATTCGTCACCTGTGTCGCCAAAAAACACCAAAAGGAAGGAGGTCGCCGCCTCAACTCGCTGAAAAATATCACCAACGAACAGATCTAAGAGAAATGAGAAAAAAGCAGGAAAAAAGAGATCGTTGGACCTCTGGCGAGGTTTCGGAGGCCGGAGAGGAGACAAACCTGTAGCTACAAAGCGGCTGAGGAGAGAGGCGGAGAAGAACGGCAGAGGAAAGAGAAGCTGAACTTGCGGCGGCGGTAAAGGATGAACAGAAGATTGGGTTTTATTTAGAGAGAGAAAAGTATATAGAGATAAGGCAGAAAAGAGTCACACACTTGTTGTTGCTTAAGAAGAATTAAAGTGAGGTTCCCGCAAACTTCATATGTACATATTGTTTGGAGGAGAATTACTCTCAACAATCGACAACTGGTTGATCCTCAACCCCGCCTTTGACCATCGTTATAAATCCATGGATTACATCAACCAAATTTATTTACTCAAATCCTCAATTTTTATTTCAAGAACTTACTCTGTACAGAACTTCAATTTCTCTATAAACCCTTCACGGGTATCTCTGAATTGTGGGTCCAACAAGGGTTAAATTCGTTTAGGGGTGAAGGTGGAGCTGGAGAAGATGTCGACGGGGATTGGAGGTGGTTGGCAGTGTTGGATAATTTGAGGTTTATTAAAATTTTTAGGTACTGAATAATTTGTATGAGTTAATGTTGAGCTATTAATTTGGATTTGTATCTTTATATAATAATTTGTATGAGTTAATGTTGAGCTATTAATTTGGATTTGTATCTATATATGTATATATGTATATGTATATCTTATTATAAAGGGGATTATGGGAAAGAAACGCATTCTTTTTGTTATATTCTTGATGTAAGGGCTTATGATTTCTCATGTGTTCTATTTTGCTTACAAGTGAAAGAACTAAATAAAGACATAAAACGTAATGAATGGTAGAAGAAAGAGATACAAAGACCATATTAACCTCCTACATTTTAGATATAACTAGTTTTCAAACTCTCGCTTCGCGTCGGGGGTTCGATTTTTAATGTATTTATTGTGTTTAGTTACGGAGCCTGCGAGTGAAAAATCAACGTATATGAAAAGTACCCTAAATATTTAGCGTTTTTTAAAAAGTAGCCGTTTTGCGTATAGTTAGTGACATTGTGTTCGTAAAATTATTTCGAGTTTAACGATGGTGTCGGAAAAATTTAACTCGTTGCGAGCGAGAAGATATGACCCGTTGAATATTTGAGTGGATATTATTTAAGATATTTTATGGAAATTTTGATTTGACACTTTAACCTCCGGTTTTGGGGGCCGATTTTAATTTTTGAACAAAGTGTGGGGACGTTTGTGGGGTTAGTTAAAAGAAAGGAAAAAAAAGGTGAAAAGGCGAAAACGTCTCTGATGCTATTCATCATTTTTGTCTAATAGATAATATAGTAATTACATGTTTTAACACGGGTTAATGAGAGAGACTACTGCCATTTATAGTTACATGGTCATGGATGGTTGGTATAATTTTCTTAAGAAAAGGATGATGTGGGTATAATTCAGCATAAATCACAGAGATCAATTTACCTTAGAATAAATATGAAGTATAGAATACTCCTAATAAAGTCGAAAATGAATGTCTTACACTTAAAATGACCCAAAATGTACGACTATCTATATAGTCATATAAAGTTCTAAAATAATGATGTCATTATTAAGTTAATTACGCTTTAATTTTGATAATGATGATTTCATAATTATAATTTAATTTATTTAAAAAAATAATGCGAAATCTTTTATAAAAGAAAGTACTAATCTCTCCTAATTATAAATTTAATTTTCAAAAAAAAATTAAAAGGCCTTTGTTATTACTAATAGTAATTATTATTATTATTAAAAATATAAAATACTCAACTTTAAGCGAACTTTATCATTATTATTTACTTTTAATATAATGATTATAATTATTATTATTATTATTATTATTATTATTATTATTATTATTATTATTATATTGTTAATATTCAAATATGGATTCTTTTTACGAAATTAATTACGTTACATATGTATGCGAAAATATATGTCTCTATATATTTGTAAAAACAACGACAAGTTTCTTAGTCAAACGGGTCATTAAAATAAATAACTTTAGCATTTACAATTACTTAATACCTAAAACATGTCATTAAATTGTTTCGTTTAAATAAACCTGTGATTTCACGGGTCATTTCACTAGTTTAATATATATAATGCAAAATCCATAAAAAGGTAACATATTATACCAGTTTTCCTATTTTCGGTAATATATTTCATTTCGATATAAAAAAGGAGTCCGTTTTCAAAAGTTAATCAAAAAGAGGGGTGTCGTTAACTTTTGTTAACTTTCTCAGTTAAGTGTCAACTTTGCATAACATGTCACGCGTTTCGACGCGCGTTTCTGACACGTGTTTTCGACCTGCGTTTTTTAGGCGCGTTTTCGACTCGCTTTTTCAACACATGTTTTTCAAGGGGCGTTTTCAATGCGCGTCGACCATGGCACGTTTTCAACTCGTAATTCGACGCGCGTTTTCGAAGCGCGATTTCGACGTGTATCGAAATGTTGCCATTTTCGATCATGTCTTTGGGAATTACTTTATATGGGAAAACCACGCATCGAAAAACACGCATCGAAAAACACGCCTCGAAAACGTGCATTGAAAAACACGCATCGAAAAACATGCCTTAAAAACGTGTGTCGGAATCGCGAGTCGAAAACGTGCCTCAAAATTGCGATGTGAAAACGTTGGTCGATAAAGGACTTGATATGTTATGCAAAGTTAACACTTAACTGAGAAAGTTAACAGAAGTTAGCGACACCCCTCTTTTTGATTAACTTTCGAAAATACCCTCCTTTTTTATAGTGAAATGAAATATGTTACCGAAAATAGAAAAACTGGTATAATATGTTACTTTTTTATGGAATTTGAATATATATATATATATATATATATATATATATATATATATATATATATATATATGGGAAGGATTCAGAGCTAAGCAACATTTTTGGGATAAGGGAAAAGTAATTCTGTGATTTTTATATATTTAGTTCTGCAGCTCCGATTAAAAAAAAATTGTTGGCATCTATTTTCATTGTGTAAATCCAGAAAAAAATAATTTAAAAAAAAACTCGTTAACATACATCTTATGCATGTTAGATGCTGTTCATGCACCAGATGTATGTTAACAAAAACAAAAAGAGAAAAAATTACTTTTGATTAATGAAAAACAATGTTCAGGGTTTAGTAATTGGGGTTTAGAAAATAGGATTTAGAAATTAGGGTTTAGAATGAGTTTTTAATACGAATGGTTTGGAGTTTAGGGTTTAGTATTTAGGGTTTAGGGTTTTCGATTTACTCCGTAAACCCAAAACTGTAACACCCCATTTTCTTCATGCGTGTCTTAAGGTACATATTAAATTGTTAGTGCGTTTATAACTCGTTCGTTATGTGATGAAATGAAATTAAAGTGTTAATATATATATATATATATATATATATATATATATATATATATATATATATATATATATATATATATCTGAGAACGTATGCATGTATAAGCATAAGCATGAGTTTTTGATGGTGTTAAGTCGTATGAGGCTCAAAGACGAAGTTTAGACGTATATAGGAAGCGTGAACGAGGTGTACGAGTCGTATAGTTTACATTTGATTTAAAATAGTCGAGATGGTCAGCTGCAGCCTTTGTCGCGCCGCGTTAAGGCTCGGCGTGCCGCGACGTTACACGCGAACCAAATTCAGGAGGCATGTTCTTCAAGCCGAAATTCGTTTGCATTGTCGCGCCGCGGGGAAGTGGGTCACGCCGCGACATTCCTGTGCAACTGGTTCTGAATTCAGATTTTAAAAGGTATGGTTCAAGGGTAATTTCATCCTTTTGCGTGTAGATCTGATTGAGACTTTAAGTCTCAGCCACTTATCTCATTTAATTCATTTCTTTTCTCTTTTCTTTATCTATTTCCTCTCAAAACATAAAACCCAATTGAATTCAAAGTGAGATTTGAGAGTGAAGACTTGAGATTTGATCTTTGGAGCAAGAGGTAAAGTTGCTCTCCTCGTTCTTAGCTTCGAGTGGATAGTGTTGGTAAGCCTTAACTCCGTATTTTGAGTTTTAGTTAATTTATGGCTAGGGTTTGGCCATTTGAGTCTTGTAAAACTCATTTGGGGACTTAATGGGTGGATTTGGGTTAATATGATGTAAGAAAACCCAAAAGGTGTTAGTCTAGGGTTTTGGTCATATGGATTGAGGTTGTAAGTGTTAAATGGTGTTGTTAGTCACTATTACACTTGTAAATGATGAAAGATTTGTAAATAGGTCAAGTTTGACTAAAATTGTAAGTCTAAGTGTCAAAATGGGTCAAATGGGCAATTGTTGACCTAGTGGGTGAAATGGGTATGAATTACCCATAAATTGTGTTAGTTGGTAATAGTAGACTCTAATCACTAGCTTTTAGTGATTTATGACGAGTCGTGGCCATTAATGGGCGGTTTTGGTGAATGTGAGTCATTTAATGCATTTGGGTCATTAAATGCTCAAAGGTAAGTATTGTGGTTGGTTCCACAAGTTGTGTATTGAATGTGTACTTAATGTATTAGGTACTTTTCATTGAAGCATACGGAAGTGTTTAATCACCAACGACGTGTTAAGGTGAGTGGAATAATTATGTGTGTACGTATATAATGTATTTATTTATGTAGCGTGAAATGTGGGGTAGTCGCGGTGTTCAAGACACCACATTCTACGTAACGAGTGGGATAGTCGCGGTGTTTAAGACACCACTCATTGGTTTGATTAACATGTGGAATAGTCGCGGTGTTCAAGACACCACATTGTCATGGGAGTGGAATTGTCGCGGTGTTTAAGACACCACTCATTGGTTTGATTGACATGTGTAATTGTCGCGGTGTTCAAGACACCACATTGTCATGGGGGAGAGTTAGTCGTGGTGTTTAAGACATCTAGTGATTACGCGGCGTATGTAAACTAATGGATGTTACGAAACTCCGATGGTCTTTTGCGAGTACCGTTCCCTTGTACGATTGGTTAACCATGGTTGTGTGAATTTCGTATTAGCATGTTAAATTGTGAACCATATGCTATTGACGTTGCTAGCTTATTGTGAATTGCGGATAGTAGTTTATGCATGTTGTTTGCATGGTTGTTGAATTGCTAGCTTGTATGCGGTATTGTGTAAGTGATTGCAAGTAAGTAGGTTATATATGCACATGTATAACTATTGCATTCACTAAGCGTTAGCTTACCCCTCTCGTTGTTTATCTTTTTAGATGCAGGTGCGGACAAAGGGAAGGGGGTTGCTGGATACTAGTTCCCCATGTTGGATTCGTGTATGAAGCTTTTGAAGTCGACCTAGCGTTTTGGGTAGTTTAGCCCCAAACCATGCTCGGGTGTAGTTTGGACTAAAACTATCATTTTAAATGGGTCGAACTTGTATTACATTTAATTAATGGCCTCCGTGCCTATTGTAAACATTTAACTTGTGGTATTGTTCTAATGGATCGTATGGAATGGTTTACATCATTGAATGGCGCGTAAATGTTTTAATTACTTTTAAAAAAAAGATTTACTCGTGTTAAATACGGATTGGGTTGTTTCAAAAACACTAAACCCTAAACATTAAACCCTAAACTCTAAACTCTAAATCAAGCAAAATAAAAAAAAAATAAAAAATAAAAACTTTTTTTTAGAATCTACACAATGAATGCTATTCCCAGAAATTTTTATTTTTTAAATTGAAGATCTAGAACTAAAGATATAAAAAAGCAAAATCAGTTATCCTTTTATCCCAAAATTAATGCTTATCCCTTGATCTCTCCCACATATATATATATATATATATATATATATATATATACATATATATATATATATATATACATATATATATATATATATATATACATATATATATATATATATATATACATATATATATATATATATATATATATATGTATTTACTTTTCTTGTTATAATTAAATAAAATAAAAATGATAAATAATAATCAAATGATAATAATAATCATAAAAATATATAATTACTCTATATATCCAATGTTGGAGAACTCGGAGCTTGGGGAGATTTCGTTTTGACATTTTTAAGGAGATCTCGGCATCTCGGAAAAATTTCGGGGAGATATCGGACGTTGACTTGTGTTGACTTTTTAGTTTTTTTAATATAAATATATGTATTTAATATTCCTTATTTTTGGTTTGTTTATCTGTTTCTTATACCTTTTTTTTTTTGTCGGATGTCCTCACCGAAGCAATCTCTCTACTCTGCATTAGGGAGGGGGATGACTTTCTCTTCCGCTAGGTGGAGAATTTTTCTCAACTCGTCGTTAGAGAGACGACTTCTTTTCTAGTCTAGCGTAGAGGAATGATTGTCTATAACTCACCTCCCCCATATTTCACATGTGCGGGATTGGATATTGTTATTGTTGTTGTGTTATTGTTATATATGTATTTATATACATTTTTATGAGTTATTACGAGAAAATCTGATAAATGAGCGATAAATTACGAGAAATGAGCGAGAAAATCCGAGAAATCGTGGCATTGACCAAGATTTTACCCGTCGACCGAGAAATCTCAACGAGATGGGAAAATATTCTCGGCTGACTTTTCAAACCGAGATATCACCGAGATCTTACGAGATTTACAACACTGCATATATCAATAGAGAGTTGCCCATATTACTATTCAATTTGTCTTTTAATTTTGTCTTTTTTATTGCTTTGATCTTTTGGTTATTGGTATCTGTTCTTACTTCTAGTTTACTTCTTTTTTTTAGGGTTTACTTGAATTTCTTCCCCTAATTACCTCTGTTCCACCGAAGGCGATAACTATTCTATCAGCGACTATTAATAATTCACTTGTATACATAAAATGTATGTTGAATGACAAACTCATTAAAGTTTATAGGGGCTTATACTAGCTTACAGAAGTTTAAACTTATTTTTAAAAAAATTTATGTTACTAGCAAAATATCTAAAATTTATGAAATAAATAAACGTAGTAAACACTTAAACTAGTTACACTAACTTATAAAATAAACGCTTAACTTATGAAACGTGAAGTTGTTTAATTATTTGTCGTATAATTATTTATCATATCATATATCATACAGAATATATACTCGTAATTTATTATCCTTTTTAGAATTTACGTCAATAAATTTCAGCTACTCTATCAAATACTTAAAAATAGTAAGCTCTAACATTCAACATTAAAAACAACTATAAGATGGAGCTACTTTCACCAAATACACCCATATATAAGAACAAAAGAGGTACAATTCTTTATAACCTTAATGTATACATGTATGAAGAAATGAGAAGTTAAAAGTAAGTAATAAAACTGCAAAGTAAGTACCAAAGAGCCAATGGCTTGACGGTATCGATGTCAAACTTACAACTTTGAGGTTGAGAGTTCAAGTCCTGCTTAAGACATTTCGTGTTGTATATATTCGTGTTAGTATTAGGTGGGTGTATGAGTTTGCCTTTCAAAAAAAAAAAGTACAAATATAGTGTAAAAGTGACATATTTAGAATTGTGTATTATTGTCTATTTACAATTAAATTTGGGACAAAGTGAGTCATAAATAATAAATCTTCTTATGTATTATATTTAAAAAGAAGACAATAATTATGTCAATATTTTCTTAAATAATTGAATTTCTATAACTTTTGATTTCAATCATTTAATTAGATAATCATATCATAGCTGTCTTTCTTATTATAATCATTGATTTAAATTTTAGTGATATTTTGATATTTCAACAACTAATTTTTTATTTTAAATGAAAATTATATTTTTAATAACTAACTATTTAATAATTATTAATAATAATAGTTATTAATAATTATTCAATTTTTATTAATTGTTATGTAAAGTCTGAAATTATAACTAGTTATAACTAGTAATAATAATAAATAATAAATAAATAAAAATGTATAATTAATATCATAAATAATTATGAATATTCAAATAATTAAATAATATATAATTTGAAGACATTAATCGTTGATTGATTCATAATTTCAATGATTCATATCTGAATAGTTTAAAGGTTCTAAATAAAATTAATTCTGAATTACAATAAAAATTCTAAATGAACAATATTAAGTGGAAGTAAATTTACCTTGTTAACACTTTTTATGAATAAAAAGTTTAATATACGTGTGTGATAAGTGTTAAGGTTATAATTTAATAAGGATATTACAGAAAATTTACGCGCTTAATAGTTTAGAGTATATTTCAAATCTGAATGATAAAAAACGTGTTTAACGGTTAAACATCATATTTAATTAAGAGGTCAAGAACAAACGTGCTGAATGATTTTAATGCTAATGATTAAAAGGATGAAGGATTTAATTAATAGGTTAAATCGTCTTCTGATAATTAAGTCGTCTTCTTGGTTTCTTCGGTCGACAGATCCACTGAGCGTCGGACTTTTGTTTCTACGGCTTTTTATTTGACTGAACTTGGTGTTGGTCGCTTTTTCTTTCTTGGTCTTATTCTTTTCTTTTGAAAACTAACGAATTTAAGGCCTTTGGACTCCTACTTTGTTGTTGACGTCAACAGCTCTGCTGGGGTGGTCGAAATTTCCAGCCGGAATTTTTGGTCGCCATAGTGGGTGCTCGTTGGTAGGTGGGATCTGACTGGTTGCTATTTTGTGGCATCGTTCGCTCCACTCATCCTTTTGTCATTTATGGTTAGAGTTGTTACGACGTTGTTGTCGATGCTATCGGTTTTTCAGACTTCGAATAATCTAGGTGTACGGGTGTGGTTTCCTGAGGGCTATACAACCACCCGTATGGTGGTTTAGTCTATTTTATGGGTGGTTACTTCGTTTTGCTAGTCTGATGTTTATGTTCGTGGGATCCCAGGCGCTCAGTGCTTAATGTTTAGTTGTCGTTTTAACAAAGAGAAACATTAGCAGTCCATGCTTGCTTTGTAACATACGGTCAACATCACGGCTATGCTGCAAATTGATCGTACTTCTTACTGGTCAACCTACACTTTTCAAATCTTATGATCAGTTATGGTCTAACACTGATGTGTCAAAAGTGTGTGCAGAAGTGCTTAAATTGTCTTTCAACTTTTAAATATATAAAACCTTTATTTTACTTTTAACATCCTAACAAGCAACAAGACCCGATCATATGTAGTATTTTAGGTTATTGTCCCAAGAGAGCGTGGAAGCAGATAAGAGTTGTTGTTTAAGTTTGAATTATTATCTCTTAGGGAAGAGACAATATGAGGTACGTTATTAAAAACTTCTAATAAACTATTTAGGAAAGATGGAATAAAGAATTAAAGTAAATAAACAATATAAAAGAGAAGTGATTACAATGACGTTTGAGTCATAAGCGAAATATATTAATTATTTCATAACTTATATTAACAAATAGCAAGATAACAATCATAGACCAATCATTATTCCTGAAAGGTTAAGCTAAGTATCGCATAACATTCATAAATTAAGACCAAAAGCATACATTAACTAAGTGATGTTCAGAGCTAATGTCTTCATTCATGGCATTCAAATAATCACATGATAAATATTACATAAACCTGATGTTGATCTAAGCAATATTCAATTAGACTTACAATTGGATAAATTAATAAACCTAATTGGATTAATTCAAGTTACTAGCTGAATATTAACCCTAATCAAATTTTCATGCAATCGACATTCAAATACTCATAATCAAAGGATTTTCGATTAATCCTAACAATAATAATTCTATAATATAAGTGTGATAGATGTTCAACTAGTTATATAACTACCAATGATGGTTACCTGAGTTGCATGCAATCCAAACACTATATTTGACTTTTTGACCTGAAGCCGGCGGCTTCTTTGACCAAGCCGGCGACTTCCTTCATTTTGTTGTAGATTTTTGTCTTTCAGTCGTTTTGACAGGTGGCTTGTCGAAAACGAAGTCCGGATGCTCAAGATATGGCCAAAACAATGACAGCACACAAATTTTCAGCATTTCTTCAATATTTAGCTACTTTTTCACCGATTTCGCGCCTATAACCCTATAGTCAAAATTTACATAATAAAGCATCAAAAGTTCATAATATTGACTAAAAACGTCCAAATAAATGATGTAAAATATGCATAACCCTACACTTAAGCTTTGCTTGTCCTCAAGCAAATAAATATTTAAACATTTAAAAATATACTCTCTTAGGCATTTTTATCAAACATAAGATTTAATGAGATGTTTTGATAACACTTTGGTTAATCTTGTAATTTCAGCTGAAAATTATCTTCAAGTTTTTTAAAGATTAACACTTATTTATTAATTTCACCTAAGTAATGCATCAAAAGAAATATTAAATGGGTAGTTTATATTAGAATTTGGTTTATCGAGGTGGTCATGACACGAGATATAAAATGGGTGTAAAAGTGGAAGGAAAATGCAAAGTTAAAAAGATGTCTAATCATTAAAGTTTAGTTATTATTATAAGAACTAGTCTGAACCAGACCAAGGAGTACAAGTGGTCCTAATGTTTATTAAACCAGATTTATACAACAATTGGTCATCATTGGACTCTTTTATTTTCCAACTAGAGCTTTTATAAGTGTGTGGTTCTCATTGTAACTCTTTTCTCTCTCTTTCATCACTCTTATTGGCCTTCATTTGGCTATTTTGCTTTTCATTTCTTGCTTTCATGCTTAGCATTAGCTTTACATTTGGCAATTCTCTAAGTTGGCCCTCATTGGGACTCTTTTGCTGTCTCAGTGGTCCATGCTTATTATGCCATATGGTAATGGCTATAAGTTTGCAATCGTTTCACAATATTTGGCGTTTACTTCCTATCTTAAACAAGTAGTCCAATCTCGAAGTTGAGAGTAGTTGTATTAACTTGAAGATTATATTAATTAAAAGACATAAGTTTGACTAAGAATTTATACTTCCAAAAAAATAGGGTTAGGAATGGGAATTTCGTTTGATTGGGTTATTCCTAAAAAGGTTTAGGTTTTTAATGGTAACTAATTGGAATTTTGTTAGCATTCTATATATTTAGATATGTATTCAAGTGCTAACGACCTGGGTACTGGCTTAAATTGGTTTTAAAACAAAAAGCTTACAAAAATATAATCATAGATATTTCTTTATCATTTACATTACCTTAATTTTAGGTGTTTTATATTTCTTTACAATTTATTCCATAACAAAATTAAAGAAATTTTACCATATAGGGAGTCAAAAACTAGTTACTTTTAAGAGTATGAATTATTAATCAAAAAATAACAATTTTTTATAATGTAGGACAAACAAAATCAAGTGTGATTTTTAAATCATAAAAACCTCATTTTTAATAAATTATCAAAAAAATTATCTTGGGTTTTTAATTTAGTGAAGAATTCACCCCTCCCCCACACTTTAGATCGTGCAATGTCCTCACTTGCATGAATTTATACTACAACGAAAAAAATAAAGGAAAACAAAAATGTAAAAGGGAGCGAGAACATCATCAATTTTTATAAGCTGTATGCGAACAGGTGAAAAGATGAGCGCGAAGATCAGCATGCGCTAGTCAACTTACTACACATAGAAGGCCATCAAACGAAACATGCTTATTTTTAATAAGTCATAAGCTTGACTCAAGCCCATTAAAATTTTTCCTGTGTGGGGTTTAACCTCCCCCACACTTATTTTGCGGCATATAAAATCAGGGGAAAACATTCCACGAATTAGTAATGTTAACCAGTCATTAACACCGCGGGTTGTAAAGATATATTTAATTTGGTGTTTGTTCAAAATTTTGAAATTAACCCAAGTGTTAATAAATAGTTTCCCATTGTATAGGTCTTTTGGCAGTAAGTTTGCTTTTGTTGCGGGTTCTTGCCAAAATGGGTCTTTTAATACCATTTCACATCTGATAATTTTTTGAGGATACACGAAGTCTATCGGAGTTATATATACTTCAAGTGGTATTTCCAGTATATGTTCTTTCTTAGTAAATATTTCAAACAGTTCATCCTCAGATTCATCATTGATGTTGACCTTCATAAACTCGTCAAAATCGGCATCTAGATCTTCATCTTTAATACTTATAGGTGTGAAATCCCCCGTGTCTACATCCATTAATTCGCGAAGTCTTTCGGAAGAGAAGAATCAATGTCATATAACCTTAAAATTGAGCAGTTTTCACTAACCTAGTATTTTCTAGCAACCTTTCCACCTCGAATAACATAGGTGGTGAAATTGTAGGTTGTGGTATTAGAATAGATTCTGTCATTTTCAAATATTCTAGGAAGTGGATTAAGAGTTTAGAAAATTAAGATTCTAATTTAATATGGAAAGAATAAATAAACTAAGATTTAATATTAATATGCTAGAATTTAATTAATTATTAAATAATTATGATAGTAACTATAAATATAAATTTAGTATTTTATATATATATATATATATATATATATATATATATATATATATATATATATATATATATATATATATATATATATATATATATATATATAAACATTTTATAGAACAACTTTTATCGCTTAACAACTAATAATCAAACATAAATCGAATTTTTGAAACCGTTCACGTATAGGTTCAAGCATGAGCCTTTAAATCGGAACCCCAGAAACCATCCCCTAAAGGAAAACCGTCATCACTTGTTTTCAAGAAATATCAATAACCAAGATATATCCATGAAACAACACGAACCCGAAATCGAAAACGGACAAGATTTTTTATTTTTTATTATTTTTAAATAGTCCCAGTTCAGTACATTGGAGCTACGCTCTAAAATGTCGTGCATCGCTCCTACAACATGTTTTCAATGCCGAGTTGACCCTTTTTGATATACCCAAATAAATATACATAAGTCCAAAACTCATTTTAACTTATAACATGATATTTAAACATGCGGATTTAGTTATTACATGAATTATAACATCCACGACCTGTTACAAAATCGAACTTTCAATTTCGACCCAATTACACAACGTATGGATTAAGACTCAACATCCCAACCCGAATACCATGAGCATGATCCCGGGGATTTTACCAATCCCCCACCCAAGTAAGAAGGCTACAAGCCTATCCCCCAAGCTCAAGCACTCTTAAGCGTTTAGTCTAGCAACCAGATAGTGTAACGACCCGGAAATTTCCGACCAAATTTAAACTCAAATCTCTATATGTTTCCGACACGATAAGCAAAAACCCTAATATTGAGTCTAGAAAGTTTGAAATCTATATTCAGGTAACCAATTACCCTTTAACCATGCCTGACGATTCACGAACAACCTATAATTTAAAACTCGAACCCGTCATGATTTATATATGATTTACCTTCTTAAACGATGTTATTTCAAATTAAAATTTTACGTATTAAGTCGTTTTATTTTTATGATATAATTTTTGTAATTTTTTTTAAGAAACGAAGTTAAATTAAAAATGTACAATTTGTAAAGCACAACGTACAACAATGTATAGCTTAAATAGTTGAATCGAAATTAATTCATTTACTATTTATATGAATAGTAAATGAAATGAAATTAATTAATTTACTATTCACATGAAAGTGACATGATAGAAATTATTAATTATAAGTTACATAATATACCCCTGAAGTATTTAATAAATACGACTTTTTAAAAATTTACGATTCAAATTTGATTCTAAATTTATTATTATATTATTATATTCTATTTCAATATTATTATATTATTATATTATTAATTTATTATATTATTATATTATTATAATTAAACACGTTTGATTCCTTTTATTATTATATTATTTTAATATTATTATATTATTACTTTATTATAATATTATATTATTATATTCTATTTCAATATTATTATATTATTATATTTCTTTTCAAAATTATTATATTATTATTTTATTAATCTATATATATGAAAGATCAATTTCTCATTCTGGCTCATTAAATTTTTACTACGCATATTATCATTAGTATTTATATTATTATTATTATTATTATTATTATTACACTTATTATCAATCTTATTATTATTATTATTAAGTAGTATTATTATTAGTAATATTTATACATAAAATATTACGACGGAGTGCTGTCCGAGTGATTTTGAAATTGTTTTTCGAGCGGGATAGAGCTAAGGAAATTATGGGTTATAGCTATGGAGGTGATGGGTTTGGTTCATGAGTATGCTCGGGAAGTCAATTTAGCAATTACCTTTCCTACAATATTGAATCTCAATATTGATACGTGAGTACTCGTAAATTAATTTTTACATATTAATAGTGTATCCCTGACTAGTGCTCGAGAAAATAGATTTATGCATGCTTGTACTTTTGATATTGCCCCTAGATAGGTTATGTTGAATCTTGAATTAATTATGTATGCGGTTGAGATAAGATATAAGATATGCATGTCGTTGGAAAGCTGACGAAAAACTATAAACTTTTCATTTAGATATCGTATGGTTTTGATGAATGGATTAAAAGATATCTTCAATTGAAATATCTATACTTTTAAAGTATTATTGTTAAAATAATTATCGTTATCGTTATTGTTATCATCGTTATTATTATTATTATTATCAATATTATTTTATCAAATAAATATGTAATACAAAGATACTTTTACCACTCGTAACATAATTAATAATACATATCACTATATTTTTATGATATTAAGTGAACCTTATAAAAATTTATTATTTAAATGTATAAAAATATATTTTTTATCATATATAGACTTTGGTATAAATTATTATTAACAAATGACTTTTATTAATTACTTTAATAAACATTTGATAAACTTATTTAATTATATAGTATGACTATATTTAAGTCATATATTAAACATGTATATATATTTTGAAGACATTTTGGGTCAAAACGTTCGTTGTTAACCTTTGCATGATAATCTCGAGCATTAGGATTGTGGTACACTACGACTTAACCTAAATTGTTAGACAAATATTGACCAACATGTAAATATATATAAATAATTTAGGTTCGTGAATCCGAGGCCAACCTTACACTTGTTCAATGATGTTATATGTATTTTTACTACAAAATACAGTATGGTGAGTTTCATTTGCTCCCTTTTATATATATTTTGGGACTGAGAATACATGCGCTGTTTTTATAAATGTTTTACGGAATAGGCACAAGTACTAAAACTAATTCTACGTGGGTTTAAACCAGAAATATACCCTTAGCTTGGTAACATTAAACTACTTGTCTATGTACGGTAGGCGCGAATCCTAAAGATAGATCTATTGGGCCTGACAAACCCCATCCTGACTATGGGATGCTTTAGTACTTCGAGGTTATTTTAAACACACCTGATCTGGTGTACTTCAGAGGGTAAAACAAGAACGTTAAGGCTTGTTACCGGGTGCCTACAACTTATAGAATACTTTTATACACTTGCGAGTGTACATATATTTATGAAACTGAAATCTTGTGGTCTATCAAAAATTACTGAATTTTATGACTGTATATGATAAACCTATGAACTCACCAACCTTTTGGTTGACACTTTTAAGCATGTTTATTCTCAGGTACGAATTAAGTCTTCCGCTGTGCATTTGCTCATTTTAAGGACATTACTTGCAGTCGATCATCGCAATGGGACCAAATGTTGATGACTTCGTCCAGGAGGATTAGGACGGGTCATGACAGGTGGTATCAGAGCGGTGGTCTTAGCGAACCAGGTCTGCATTAGTGTGTCTAATTGATAAGTCGTTAGGATACATTAGTGAGTCTGGACTTCGACCGTGTTTGCATGTCAAAAGTTTTGCTTATCATTTTTAGTCGGAAATCATTTACTACTATCCTAAGAAACTACCTGCTTATTATTCTTTAGTCTAAACGCGTTTTCTTGCAGTTATTACATAATAGTGTATAGACGAAATTTTATCCTGGCATATCTGCTACTGTGAACTTTGAATGACATTTTTCAAAGATTCCTCCGTAATTTATGGGATTTTGGTAATATATATACATATGTAAACTATGTATTGAAGAATACCAAATCTAAATCCTACAACCTATTCTATACCAAAAATTCATTTCCCCGACTATACGAGATGGATTCTGCATCTAGTTCGAATTCCTCCGATTCTGACAGTTATGCCGATATGGATTTTCATTCGAGCTCCGAAGGCAGCGTCACCGGAATGGATCAACCAATCTCTCATCATCTATTCTGGATGAATTGGGGATGGGTTCGTAATATAGTACATTATTGGAGACAAGAAGAAGGTGATCCCTTCCATCCATTGAATTGCCCTATTGGCGATGAATCTGAAGCCCTTACCGGCGAACCCGTCCGAGAAACTATTTTCTCTCTCATTTCTCGAGTATCTCGTCACGATTATATACTATCCCACATTTCAGATCTTGTTCATTCGCTCACCCCAACCGTCAATCATCCCGGTGTAAGAGAAGAAGTTAATGAACTTCGCGCTCGTGTGACGGCTTTGGAGAACACGGTGCGAAGGTTACAAACACCAGCCGCAGCACAGGCAGCATAACCAGCACCACCAGCAACATCATCATTTGAACATCGAATATGATCCTTGTTCTACATATCATTCTACACCGATTACCTTCTCTTTACGTATCGTTCTAAATTATTTATCTTCATTCGACATGACGATTATGTAACCTCTAATGTTTTAGAGATATGTAATCTAGTGATAACGATAAATCAAATGAGTTGAATATTTTATTGACTCATTAAATTCATAATTACATCCGAATAAAATATATATGCAAGTATATTTTCGTAAAGATTGTAACTAAAAATTCTTTCGTACAAACTATTAATGATGAAAATATTTTAACGGGTAGGTAGTACCCGAGGAATATTTAGATTTCACATTGATAAGTTACACTGTACATTCTTCGAATCTGATTCAACGGTCCTTTGCTATCCTACTTACAATCACTGATATATGTATCCGTTCACCCCAGAATAACCATTTCTATTCAAATCTAGTATTTGGATTTTTACATATCCGAATCCAACAAGTGGCATAATGAAGAAAACATTGGACATGATAAAAATGTGTTAGAAACAAACGAACTAATAAATTGAAATATTGTTAGGAATCCACGCTAACTGTTCCTAGTTAACATTTAATTTATCGCAATTTACATTCTCGCAATTTTATTTATCGTAATTTAATTTCTGCATACCGTCGGGACACATGTACAACAACACGTCGGATTAATTCTGAGACAACACGTTGTATAATAGGTCATGATATATATTTATTTATTTTACACATTTTAAATAACGGGACACGTATACAAGGTTTTGACTTATCATATCGACCCATCTATATATATAATTCGGAACAACCGCAGATACTCTATATGTGAATGTGGGAGTTGGCTATACAGGGTCGGAGTTGATTCCAAAATATATATATACTTTGAGTTGTGATCAACACTGAGACCGGTACACGGGTCACGATACATATTAATTAATTCGAATATTATATATCTAATTTATATATGAATTTATTGGACCCTTGGACAATCGGACTATTGGGCTGCTAACTTTGGACAATTAAAATGAGTTAAAATGCTGATTATAACATATGAAACTAAACAATTCTTCAAGTTTGCCACTTGATTTTATCCTAAACCTCATTTGTATTTTGAGGATTACAATCCGCATTCAAATCTTTTCATGATTCTTGGAAATATCTCAATCAAGATGTTGAACCAACCACATCTCATCTATGGAAGAAAAGATTCTTGCATATAATTATGCACTCGAAAACTCTCGGAGACGGAGTCAACGTTTAACACGTAGCAGTGTTAATTCCTTTAGTGTTATTATTACCCAAAATAAATTTTCATTTCCCTTCCAAATTAGCCAATTTTGTCATAACTCCACTTCGACTTCTCAGTAAGATTACTCTTAGTATAACCTCGATATATATACATTGCTCTTCCGCCATCGTTACCGGAGAACCTTTTATATCCTATCAAATTACCATCAGCGTTTAATCATCTAAAAACACAATTCTCCTGAAACCACCACAGTTTGATAACCGATGACCCAGATCCGTTAACTTTGAGAATGCTGACGAAGCAGCATGTTGTAGATGGTCTCACTGTCCAAAAGTTGATGATAAAGAATGGAGTATTAGAAACGCTCAATAGAAAAATTGGTACCAACAAGCGGATTATGCGAAATTATGAAGGAAGCCGTAAACAAATTACAAAGAATAAGTTTGACTTCAAGGGATCCAAATGATTCGGTGCCTGCTGAAATCTTTAGCGAACACCTTGCTTCTGAATCTAAACCCTTACGGGTAAATCTTCATCATCATCCTTGATATTAGAAATTCCAAGATATTATCGTATCTTCCATTATAAATATCCTCAATATTTCTAGAGATATTTTCACAACTATTCTTATCTGAAATCATCTATCTCTCCGTAACATCTGCGTTACAACATAAAAGAAACTGTGTTAGTTTCTAAGTTCTAAAACCTTCGAGTTTAAAATATGAATGTTTTGAAGTAGTGTTAGGAATTGATGCATGAATTAGTATAATATAATGAAACTTGATCAACTTCATTATATTACAGTAAGTCATGTTGAGTTTCTAATGGAATGTGATGATTTACAGTACCATCATCATGTGCCATGTTACACGGCTCTTACATTTTATCTAATCTCTAAACATATCAAGAAAATATTCTCTTGATGATCCGGTCTTTTCCAGAACATTCTGGTAATTTGACAAATCAAAATCATTCCATTACCATTTCTTTCTAAGAGCAATAGCTATGTTCATACCTACGAATTCCGGATCATTATTCACTTGACTTGAGGACGGGAAGAAGAAACGAAAGGACAATGTCCCGAAATAGAAATTGGAGTATAAATCGCAGCAAATAGAAGAGAGTATTAACTATGGATGACAATGATTATGGAAAACAGGAGCAGGAACATCGAAGTATAAGGAAAGATATCAAACCCAATAACCACCCAGAAACTACAAACTGTGTATATCAATACGTATGGCGACGTAAAGACACGGGAGAATTAGAAACATTATAATTCCAAGAAAATCATAAAAGTGAATAGATTCTTCTGGCGGTAGATGAAAGAGAAGAATGAAAGATATGAAAGTTAGAAGTATAACAAAAATCAGAACAGGATGAAGCATTTTAAAGAATACCTTAAGGTATGAATTAGAGGAGGAAGAGAAGGAGATGTGAGGTATGGAAGTAAGGAAGGGAAGGAGGTGGATTTATAGTGAAATATCCGACAAAGAAATCGAAACAGATTACCGCATTAAATCAAAGGAGATCATGTTTCCTAAATCGTCGAAGAACCAAATCTTATTACATAAGATTTTCTTTAAATCCCTTAAATTCTGGAAATCAATCCGAATCACGTCATCGGTTAAAACAATTCCATATTCACTCATTTCACTCTTTTATAATAGTTTCACTCGTGCGCTTCACATGATCGAATCGTTTTATCCATATCTTCCGATAATGATAAAACTCTATTATTCGTCATCAAAACATTCCTATTGTTATTTATGACAACCTCTACAAATTTCGGGGACGAAATTTCTTTAACGGGTGGGTACTGTAACGACCCGGAAATTTCCGACCAAATTTAAACTCAAATCTCTATATGTTTCCGACACGATAAGCAAAAACCCTAATATTGAGTCTAGAAAGTTTGAAATCTATATTCAGGTAACCAATTACCCTTTAACCATGCCTGACGATTCACGAACAACCTATAATTTAAAACTCGAACCCGTCATGATTTATATATGATTTACCTTCTTAAACGATGCTATTTCAAATTAAAATTTTACGTATTAAGTCGTTTTATTTTTATGATATAATTTTTGTAATTTTTTTTAAGAAACGAAGTTAAATTAAAAATGTACAATTTGTAAAGCACAACGTACAACAATGTATAGCTTAAATAGTTGAATCGAAATTAATTCATTTACTATTTATATGAATAGTAAATGAAATGAAATTAATTAATTTACTATTCACATGAAAGTGACATGATAGAAATTATTAATTATAAGTTACATAATATACCCCTGAAGTATTTAATAAATATGACTTTTTAAAAATTTACGATTCAAATTTGATTCTAAATTTATTATTATATTATTATATTCTATTTCAATATTATTATATTATTATTTTATTAATTTATTATATTATTATATTATTATAATTAAACACGTTTGATTCCTTTTATTATTATATTATTTTAATATTATTATATTATTACTTTATTATAATATTATATTATTATATTCTATTTCAATATTATTATATTATTATATTTCTTTTCAAAATTATTATATTATTATTTTATTAATCTATATATATGAAAGATCAATTTCTCATTCTGGCTCATTAAATTTTTACTACGCATATTATCATTAGTATTTATATTATTATTATTATTATTATTACACTTATTATCAATCTTATTATTATTATTATTAAGTAGTATTATTATTAGTAATATTTATACATAAAATATTACGACGGAGTGCTGTCCGAGTGATTTTGAAATTGTTTTTCGAGCGGGATAGAGCTAAGGAAATTATGGGTTATAGCCATGGAGGTGATGGGTTTGGTTCATGAGTATGCTCGGGAAGTCAATTTAGCAATTACCTTTCCTACAATATTGAATCTCAATATTGATACGTGAGTACTCGTAAATTAATTTTTACATATTAATAGTGTATCCCTGACTAGTGCTCGAGAAAATAGAATTATGCATGCTTGTACTTTTGATATTGCCCCTAGATAGGTTATGTTGAATCTTGAATTAATTATGTATGCGGTTGAGATAAGATATAAGATATGCATGTCGTTGGAAAGCTGACGAAAAACTATAAACTTTTCATTTAGATATCGTATGGTTTTGATGAATGGATTAAAAGATATCTTCAATTGAAATATCTATACTTTTAAAGTATTATTGTTAAAATAATTATCGTTATCGTTATTGTTATCATCGTTATTATTATTATTATTATCAATATTATTTTATCAAATAAATATGTAATACAAAGATACTTTTACCACTCGTAACATAATTAATAATACATATCACTATATTTTTATGATATTAAGTGAACCTTATAAAAATTTATTATTTAAATGTATAAAAATATATTTTTTATCATATATAGACTTTGGTATAAATTATTATTAACAAATGACTTTTATTAATTACTTTAATAAACATTTGATAAACTTATTTAATTATATAGTATGACTATATTTAAGTCATATATTAAACATGTATATATATTTTGAAGACATTTTGGGTCAAAACGTTCGTTGTTAACCTTTGCATGATAATCTCGAGCATTAGGATTGTGGTACACTACGACTTAACCTAAATTGTTAGACAAATATTGACCAACATGTAAATATATATAAATAATTTAGGTTCGTGAATCCGAGGCCAACCTTACACTTGTTCAATGATGTTATATGTATTTTTACTACAAAATACAGTATGGTGAGTTTCATTTGCTCCCTTTTATATATATTTTGGGACTGAGAATACATGCGCTGTTTTTATAAATGTTTTACGGAATAGGCACAAGTACTAAAACTAATTCTACGTGGGTTTAAACCAGAAATATACCCTTAGCTTGGTAACATTAAACTACTTGTCTATGTACGGTAGGCGCGAATCCTAAAGATAGATCTATTGGGCCTGACAAACCCCATCCTGACTATGGGATGCTTTAGTACTTCGAGGTTATTTTAAACACACCTGATCTGGTGTACTTCAGAGGGTAAAACAAGAACGTTAAGGCTTGTTACCGGGTGCCTACAACTTATAGAATACTTTTATACACTTGCGAGTGTACATATATTTATGAAACTGAAATCTTGTGGTCTATCAAAAATTACTGAATTTTATGACTGTATATGATAAACCTATGAACTCACCAACCTTTTGGTTGACACTTTTAAGCATGTTTATTCTCAGGTACGAATTAAGTCTTCCGCTGTGCATTTGCTCATTTTAAGGACATTACTTGCAGTCGATCATCTTAATGGGACCAAATGTTGATGACTTCGTCCAGGAGGATTAGGACGGGTCATGACAGGTAGCTTCAAGCCAAATCAACCGGTACCAATAAAAAGGTAAACGACGAGAGGGGTAAGCAATGTTTAGTGAGGACAATGAATATACACATATGCATACAACTTACCGACCCACAACCACAACACAAATATAGCATACGAGGCACCATAACAAGCATCACAACTAGCATGGCATAAACGCAATAGCACGCTAACAACAACAATATAACAATAGTATGCTATAAAACAATATTACATACAAACCTCATGATTAACCATTAGCACAAGGGAGTGGTTCTTACAAGGACCAACGATTGTTCATAACAATCGTTAGTCACACAAACGCATGATACACACTAACCCCATGGTGACACGAACACACGATATCGCCATATAACTCATGGTGGCACGAACACACGATACACACCATATAACCCTTGGTGGCATGAACACAGGATACGCACCAAATATCCCATGGTGGCACGAACACGCGATACACACCATTTAACCAATGGTGGCATGAACACACAATACACACCATATAACTCATCTACCTCAAGCAAGTAAATCATATACATACCTGCATAATTATTCCACTCACCTAGCGATGCACGCATAAGTACAAGCCATGTATGTACAACCTTCGTCATCCCATCCAAGCAAGTATCCACCTATATAACACATAGGCATTTAAACACATAACACTTATTCTCTAAAAGAGAATTTAATACCAACACCCTTAACCAAGAGTTTCCACCTTGCTCTCTAACACCCGCCCATTTAGATACCTAAATGGACATCACCAAATTACCACTACATGTGGTAATTTCAACCCACACACAAACAAGTGCTACTTAACCCAAATTGAACTTGACCCAAAGGACCCGACCCATTACCATTACATGTGGTAATTTGAGCCCAACAACACCCTAAAATTATAGACACTTACACTATGTTCAAAATCCCAAGCAATAACACTTTGCTCACTTTTTACCCAATTTACCCAAACCGAACAGCCCCTTTTGCCGTAGACATTCTGACCCATTTAGCCTCCAAAACAGTAAGCACGGTTTGCAAGATATGACATTTACAAAATCATGTTTCGTGCAGTTTTATAGTGACGGGTTTTGACCACTTTGACCAAAACTCAACTCAATGTGAACCACAACACTTTAGTTTGATCAAAACCAGTTTATACACCCTTAATGACTCATTTTAACAACAATTATCATCATTAACAACACAAGTTTCTAGTTGAGGTATTTCATCAAACACTTGATGTGCATGACTCATTTTTGACCATCTAACACCCATACATGTTCTTAAGAACCTCCAATTCACCAAAACACAAAATATCAAGTGATTAACACATAACCCATGACCAAATTCGACATACAACTCAAACTCACTTTCAAAGATATTTACATACATCAATGGACACCAATAACCCCAAATTTCTAAGTTAAATGGGGCTTACACACATAAACACCCAAACCCTAACATAAGAGCAAGATTAAACTTATAAAAATTTGGATTATGGATTACCTCAAGAACCAAAAAAGCCTAAATGGCTGGAAAACAAGGAATAGGTTCCAATTTGAGTAGGAATAGGTTTCAATTTAACTAATCAACCTTAATCCACTCCTCGATTCACTAATTAGGAGTTTTTCTTCATTAAGCCTTTTTCTCCAAACCTGATGGATATCCGATTTACAAGTCTTGTACTTCTTTGTAGACAAAAAACCTAATCCTTGTATCCCTTCAAAAGATTACATCTAACTTAGGTCAACTTGTCTTCACCTTAGACAAGTATTAATCTCCAATAGAATTAATCAACTTCCTAGTTCCTTTTAAGGAAGAAGATATTTAAGCTCGCTTATGCTTCTAGTTACAATGTACAAGACTCACCCTTTATAGTGAGAAAAATCCTAATACAATCCAAAGGATAATACAACACTAAGTAAACTCACAAAGATAGTAATTTGATAGTAAGTTTACAACCCTTCTACAGTCTATGAGATTATAGAACTTCTCTTGCTAATCAAAAATATATGTATGAATTATGATCCTATGATTCTTTGAAGAATTTGAGTTGAAGCATGCAAGAGGGTCAAGTCTTCAAAGCTCTCCAAGTCTTGCTATTTATAGGGAGAGAGAAATAAACTAGCCGTTGTTGCGGCTCAGCACACGGTCGACCGTGGGTCGACCGTACGCGGTCCAGTCCAAAACATATATTCGTTTTATAGCCATTTGAATTAGTTTTGAACTCAAATCTTTGGACTTTTTACTTTATTTAATACATGCAAAAGATACCAACATCTTATACAAGTACTATATGCATTAAGTGTTCATTTATCTTGGATGTATTGCCTTGATAGTGACTTGTCATGTTCAAAGTGGTAAGTCTAACATTCTTGGGTACAAGTCATGATAGTCATTAAGGCAATCTCAGTTTTGTCATAATCTTTTGTTTGTAATTAACACACTTGCTAAAGTCCTATTAGTTGGTCAACATGTCATTGATGACAATAACCCACTTAATCACAATGCACGTTAATATTCTTCTTTAAGCTTGTTTGTAGATTAATTAAGTGTGTTCATAAAGTGTTCACAAGTGAAACAAGTAATATCAATTAAGTATGTTGTAAGACATTAAGTTAATCAAGACTAGACCATTTTTAAACTTGTTTCTAGACTTAAGCAAATTCCATATGCGTGTTAATAATTCTTTATCCTTTTAAGACCACTTAGATTATGACTCTTCAATTGTTATCCAAGTTGCGTAAGTATATTGAAGTATTCCAAATACAAGTTGATAGTTTTCCAACTTGTAGCACATAGCATGACAAAGTTCATACATACATACATACATACATACATATATATATATATATATATATATATATATATATATATATATATATATATATATATATATATATATATATATATATATATATATATATATATATATATAGTAACTAATAACAAGTTAGCATTTAGCACATAGTTAAATAATACTCATGTATCACTAGCAAGTAATCAAGTAATACTTATGTAATGACTAGCAAGATATCACTAATTAATCTAAGACTAAACATATAGTGATGATATAGCATTGAACCAAGGCTATGTAAGTTTTACTTGCAATGTGTCATTTGCAAGATTAATGTACAAGTATACATTAATGTCCAACATATGTACACGAAAAGAGCAACTCTTGGTTGGGATTTGATGACCATCATAAGTATGTCTAGATATATTTTAGGAGCACAAGTTTTTCAGTAACACTTATGTGTTATCCTTAATCAAGACTAAATCATTATTAAGGTGTCATTAGGTGTGATTAACCAAGATTAGCGTTCTAGTGACCAAAAATCATTTGGATATGAAGGGGGCAACTATTCTAAGCATGTCTAAACAAGTTTCAAAAATTATAGATGCCCCAAAGAGGTCAAACTTTATTTGATCAAAAGTTTAGACAGAACCTTCTGCGGTCGACCACGGTTGACTGTGGGGTCGACCATGCACACCTGGTTTCATAAACCAAGGTACAGGGCTTCCACGGTCTGACCTGCGGTCGACCGTGGACCAAACTGTATGACTTATATTTTCATTTTAAGCTTTATTTGATTTTGGTCTTTTGCTAGAGTAAGTGTGGATTAGTGAACTTATATATTTATGTCATGATGTCTACCATCACCTTTAGTTATGTGCATGTGTCATCATTAAAACACTTATTGACATTGGTTAAGATTAATATTATCGTTAAGCATAAACCAACTTCCTTCCTAACATACACTTATATACATACATGTTTAGCTATTAGTTGCTATGTGACATAGGGGCAGGTTCAAACGAGAACCACTAAAAAGGTGAGAACTGCGAGAACTATTTAATTTAATAGTTTTTATGCGTTTAAATGCAATAAATTACATGCAAATGTTAATTAATGCACATATCATTAACAAACATATGTTCATTAGCTCAAATTACATGTTAAATTGTTAATTATATGAAACTATTCACATGTTCGGAAACAAATATGCACATGTGAACGAGAAACTATATATTTAATTATATAGGTAAAATATAAGCGTTTTTCAACTATTTTATGTTCATTCATACTCTTCATCAAGGTTTATGTGTCATTCAATCTAGTTACATGTGAAAATCTTTATAAATCGAAAGTTCTCGCAGTTCTCGCTTTTTTATGGTTCTCGTTTGAACTTTTGGCTATCATATATATATATATATATATATATATATATATATATATATATATATATATATATATATATATATATATATATATATATATATATATATATATTTACAAAGGAATATAATATGAATTAATCAATATGTCTAGCCAGATGTTACAAGTACACATGTGTAAATGAATTCTTACTATGAGATCATACCATATGAAATTAAGTTCTAAAAACATATAATATGGTTTGATGACTTGTAACAATCTTTAGTTATGTCTTTATTGAAATCAAACTATCACGAGTAAATGTACTTGGATAAAGATATGATAAACAAGGGTAAGACCATATGAAATTACATGCTTGACACATTAAGAATATTTCCTTACTTGAATAGATGATTTGGAACTCCTATCAAAAAGCATGTTGCCGTTTAAGCAAAATCATATGCGTATAATTCTTAACATACTGAGAGCTTGATTTTGTTCTAAATGTTTACATGATCAATATATGCTTCTTCCCTAATGCTTAGATAACTGTTAACATGCTATGTGCCTAATATCTAAGTTCTTAATGAATGTTGGTCTAGGAAGATAATCCTAAAATCATGTTCAACAAACCGTCATTAACATGTATGCTTATTATTGTTTAAACTCTAAACTTGTTATTACCATCTTACATGCACTACTTAAGACTATAAGCTAGCTCGTAGTTTTAAACTGCATGTTTAAGATATAATTATAATGTTTATAGCCGAACTTGATCCTTACCTAGTAACGCTTTATTGTTGATTAAAGCAAAAGTTGATATATTGCCAATGTTGGGTTAAGCTTCTAACAGCTAAGTCTTCATGATTAAAGCTAAAGTTTGAATTTCAAGAATGGATATTATTCAAATTTGCACTTAGCTCATTTGACAAACATAATCTAACTAACAAAGGAAGACTTGCCCAAAGTGTTTGTGACAAGTCACTTTCATGAAGCAAGTCCAAATGAATTCAAACACTTTAAGCATATGAAGCTAGTCTAATATCCTACTAACCTTATGCAGATCATAAATCAAGTAAGGATCCAAAAACGATAAAGTCAATATGCTCTCCAACGGCTAGGTAACAGTTGTAATCTCAGAGCAGTAGAATGACGGTCACACGACAGTCGACCGTGAATATGACCGTGAACTATTTGGACGTTTACAATCTCTTGCCTATAAATATCACGCTTGAGATGACTTGAAGACTTGGGCTCTTGTATACAAACCTCAAGTATATCAGTAACAATCACAGAATCATCATTCATATTTGTTTATGTGATTAGTAAAGAGAGATTCTATAATCCTCAAGATTCTTAAATTAATTGTAAAATCTATACTTAAATTTATATCAGTGAGTTTACATAACAAGGTTACTTCTCAAATGATTGAGGAAGTAATCTTGTTATTGAGTCTTTTCTTATACGTTGTAGTGGGAACATTATTAAGTTTAGTGATCTATTTCCTTAACGGAACTTAGGAAGTTGATTAATTCTATTGAGAATTAATACTTGTCCAAGTTGAAGACAAGTTGAGCTAAACTTGGGTGAATCTTTCAAAGGGATAGAAAGATCATCGATGTGGCCTATTAAGGTATAAGAATCGTAATCGGATCTCCACCGGGTTTGAAGAATTGCTTATTAGAGCTAACTCTCAATAAAGTGTACCGAGGAGTGAATTAAGGTGTATTAGTTAACATTCACCCCCAACCACTATAAACCTTTGTGTTTGTGTCTTTACTTCATTTGCACTATCATACTACCAAACACAATTGCTTCCGCACTTAAAACCTATAGTTCACCTATCAAACATATCAAAAGGTTTCAAGAAACTTCGATTTCAAGTTTGAGTTGTTAAACGAAGAATAAACTTGTTAAATTGTAAATATAGTTTTAAAATCGCATTAAGTAACTATTTACGCTTCTAATTACTTATAATTGATATCAGAGCAGTTGCTTTAATCTTAGCTCAAAGTCATTTTTCAAGTATTAAAAACTTCTTTGTGCTAAAACCTGAGTCAAACGATCATGAGATCAACTCAAACTACTTGAAACTTTGATAAACTCTTGGATAATCCACCATTGTTTGATGGTAAGAATTTTGATCAATGGAAGAAAAGATTTGAAGTCTATGTTAAAGGCAAAAATACTATGTTTGTTGCTTATTTGTTAGTGTAACTGTTATTTTAATTTTTGTTACGGTTTTACTTTATTGCGATTTTTGGGTAGTTTTTTGAGATCTTTTATTTGAAAAAAGAAATACGTAATAATTTTTTTTTTGTTAGTTAAAATGGGTACAAAGTTACAAACTATTAGTGAGTTGTTTGCTTTGATTAGTTTAGTTTGACTTGATCTACTTGCTGGATTCTTTTGTAAGTACTGTTGATCTCAGAACCATCTGTTATTGTTTTTCAGAAAAAAAATAAATAAAAAAAATTACCATACTAATACCCCCACACCACTATCAAAATTCCCAAATTTCGCCTATTCGTCAATTCATCCAAAAACCCTAAAATCTTTATCTGATCAATTCAACATCATTGATGCCTGATCACCCTTAATTATAGTCAATTATTCACATTTCATCGAACATGGACTCCAATCGCGATTCTTCTTACGACGATTACGTATTTTCTGTATCCACGGGCGACGACGATGATGTCATGATGTATTACGATAATAATGATGAAGCTGATTCTGATTACAATAATAATAACGACGATGATAATAACGATGACGCTACTGATGATTTCAACGTTTTGATCAATCAGACTGATTCTAGTTCCGAAAAAAGTTATCTTTTACTGAAGGAAGATGATTTGTTACAGCGTCAACAAGATGATATAAATAAGGTTACTTCTGTTTTATCTATTAATAAGGATTATGCTTGTATGTTGTTGCTTCGTTATAATTGGAGTGTTAGTAATCTTCATGAAGCTTGGTTTGAAGATGAGGATAAAATTCGTGTTAGTCTAGGTTTATTAGATGTTGATCTCGATTCAAAGTTTCCGAAAAATGGTGATAGGATTGTTGATTGTGGAATTTGTTTCGATTCAGTTAAGGTAACTGATAGTGGGACTTGTGGTTGTGATCATTATTATTGTAAGGTGTGTTGGAAAGGTTATGTATCGAATGCTATTCATGATGGCCCTGGTTGTTTGACTTTACGCTGTCCTGACCCGAGTTGTGCTGCTGCGGTCGGTCCTGATATGGTCAGCGTGTTGGCTTCGGAAACCGAGATGAAAAGGTATGAAGGGTTTTTGGTGAGGTCGTATATTGAGAGTAATAATAAGAAGATGAAATGGTGTCCTGGTCCTGGGTGTGAGTATGTGGTTGAATTTGATGATGATTTTGAAACGGGTAGTTATGATGTTTCGTGTGTTTGCAAGTATGGTTTTTGTTGGAAGTGTATGGAAGATGCTCATCGCCCGCTTGGGTGTGATACTGTGGCTAAATGGGTGTTGAAAAATTCAGCTGAAGCAGAGAATACTAATTGGATACTTGCGTATACTAAACCTTGTCCGAAATGTAAGAGATCAATTGAGAAGAATCATGGTTGTATGCATATGACTTGTACAGAGCCTTGTAGGTATGAATTTTGTTGGTTATGTCTTGGTCCATATAGGGGACATGATGTTCAAGCTTGTAATGGTTTTGGGAGTGCGAAAAAAGGAACTGAAGTTAATGATGCTGAAAAGCAACGAGAGATGGCGAAAAAAGCTATAGAGAGGTATACACATTATTATGAACGTTGGGCTGCAAATGAAAAGTCAAGGAAACAAGCTATAACCGATTTGAAGCAGATTGAAACTGTTCATCTCAAGAAACTTAGTTTGAATTACTGTCCGGAGACACATTTACAGTTTATTATTGATGCTTGGTTACAGATAATTGAATGCAGGCGAGTTTTGAAATGGACATATGCGTATGGGTATTATATACCTAAAAAGGAAGAGGCGAAAGTGCAGTTTTTTGAGTTTGTTCAAGGTGAAGCAGAGGTTGGTTTAGAAAGGCTACATCGTTGTGCAGAAAAGGAGCTGCAAATTTACATTGTTAATGAAGATGGTGAGGCTACTGAGGAAAATTTTAATAGTTTCAGGGTGAAGTTAACTGATTTGACTAGGGTGACTCGCTTTTATTTTGAGAATTTGGTTAGGGCTTTAGAGAATGGTCTTTCGGAGGTTGATTCTGATATGGCTCAGACCAATAAGACTAAGACCAAGACTAGCGGCTCAGACCAGGGTGCTGATGGTAGTTCGAGTAGTAAGCAGAGGGGTCGAAAGCGGGTTCGTCAATCGGCTACTCAGGGTGATGGTGTAAGAAGAATGAGGATGACGGTTAGGCGTGCTATGGAACCGAGGAATGTGACTCAAGTAGCTGGTGAACCGTCGATACCTGTGATCAATATTGATGATGACTGATGAAATGGTGTGCAAGGTGTTTTGGTAAAGTTAATTATCTAAACCTTTCCTTTTAGATGTTGGTTTTTCGAGTTATGGACTTTGACTTTGTGGATAGTTTTTGCTTCTATGTTTTTTTTTTGTGTGATTGTTTTCTAAATTAAACTTGTTTAAGGAAAGGGTTTATCTTTTATTTAGTCATGAAGTACTTAAATAAATACATGCTAAACCTCAAGTGTTGTTTCCTTTCTGTTTTGTGCTATTTGTGCTTTATTAAAAGATTTCTATTTTTCTTTGAAAACTCACAGTGTAAGGCTTTCAGCTATACAATGAGTTATTTCAAGGAGATTTTGTATTTGTATGTGATAATTGGTTGAAAATTTTATCAAATTGGGTTAAGATTGTGGCTATAGTTTACTGTAAGGTTATACATTTTTAATTACAAGTTATGAAATCTTGTAACGAAATTTTAGCAAAGAATAAGTTACTTTGCCTCTAGATTATAGACTTGTTACTGTGTGTTTCAAAAGTAAGGACACATTTTGAAGGTTTCGACATAGAATTAACATAAATCTTAGGATGACTTCTCATGTTACGAATTATAGTAATTTGTTCCAACCCAAGACAGAAAAGATAATGAGACTCGTTAAAGACCTACTTAAATCCTACTTTCTGTAATTAAGAAGGGAACACAACTCATAAGATAGGAAGTGATTTGAACCCACAACCTTTTGATTGAAAAGGTTCACGCTAGGCCAATGGTCCGTTGGCGCTTTAAAACTTTAGGGGTTAAGTTTTTACCTTACTTACAATATACTTTTTGAACTTGCTTAATAATAATATCCTCTGTTTAGATGTTTATTCTTTTTGCTGAAAAGTGTGTTTTCTTGTAATTGAACATCTGACATACATCGAATCCCTCGTAAGGAATTTTTTTTTATTTTGCACCACAAGTAGTTAGTAAAAAAAAATTGACATGGTGCAAAGATTTACAAAGATGTACAAATTCTAGAAAATGTGAACTTACAAACACAAAATGAGAAAATTGAACCCAACTATTTTAAACGTTTCTCAATTTTTTCAATATGTAGTTTCCACTTAATGGACAATGTTGTGACTATTTAGTAGGAGTTATAAGAAGAATTTGTTTTAATCAAAGGTAGTGCGATAGTTAGACAGTTAAGTTGGAAGGGTAAGTAGGTGGATATATATTTTGTTTGATTTTATGTTTTAAATGACAATTAAAGTAAAGCCAAGCAAAAGGTATATATATATATATATATATATATATATATATATATATATATATATATATATATATATATATATATATATATATATATATATATATATATATATTTATTTATTTATTTGAACGGCTTGAGAGACATCGAATACTCTCATTTGTTGAAGTAATAATCTAGAAAGTGGCTTGGTAAAGTCAATTTGAACACAACTACCATATAGTTGACAGCTTGTTTACAACTAGCATATACTGTAGTTGTCAAGCTGTTTACAACTAGCATATAGTTGTCAAGTTGTCTACAACTAGCACATAGTTGTCGGTTTGAATACTACTTCCATTTCTAAGTAGTATAAATAGAGCATCATGCATGCTCAATTATACATCCCAAATCACAAGTGTTCTTGTATACTAAAAGAGTCTGTAAAGAGTTAGTGAGTGTTAATCTACTAATCACAAGAGATATAAAGATTGGTGCTTATCCTTGTAAGATTATTTTCACTCGATATAAGTTTTCAAGTACTATTTCTCGAAAAATATTTTTGTCGAAAAGAAGATTGTAATTATAGAAATGTCTACGAAATTTGAAATTGAAAAGTTTAACGGGAGTAATTTCTCGTTATGGAAATTAAAGATGAAAGCTATCATGAGAAAGGATAAGTGTTTGGCGGCAATCAGTGGACGGTCATACGAGACTGATGAAAAATGGGAAGAGATGGACGGCCAGGCTATCGCAAATCTTCATCTGGCACTAGCAGATGGCGTTTTGTCTAGCATTGATGAAAAGAACACGGCGAAAGAGATTTGGGATCACCTCGTAAAATTGTACGAGACCAAATCACTCCACAACAAGATATTCCTAAAAAGGAAGCTACATGCTTTACGCATGAGGGAATCCACTTCAGTGAATGAGCACATTAATAGCTTAAATACTCTATTTTCTCAACTCGCTTCATTGAGTTGCAATATAGAGTTACAAGAACGTGCTGAAATTCTACTTCAGAGTCTACTTGACTCGTATGATCAACTCATTATCAACCTAACCAATAATATTCTCACGGAATATTTAGTCGATGATGATGTTGCAGCTGCTGTTCTAGAAGAAGAAAATCGGCGCAATAATAAGGAAGACAGACAGGCCGGTTCACAACAAGTGGAGGCCTTGGTGGTTTCAGGGGGGAGATCAACGGAACGTGGCCCAAGTGGGAGTCACAATAATGGTAAACCGAAGTCTAGAAAGAAGAAGACCTATACATTGTGGCAAGAAAGGTCATCTGTAGAAGGATTGTCGGAGTTTAAATAACTCTAATCCTCAAGGAAATATTGCAAGCATTTCAGAAGATGGGACTGCTTTAGTTAGTGAAGCAGTGGTAGCAAAGGAAGGCAGAAAGACATTTTTTGATGTCTGGTTATTTGACTTAGGAGCTACTTTTCACATGACCCCTAGAAAAGAATGGTTCAAACAATATGAACGTATCTCAGGAGGATCTATATACAGTTGCAGTGATCACAAACTAAAGATCATTGGGATTGGAGATATTGTTCTGAAGATGCACGATGGTACAGTTCGTACTATTCAAGGTGTACGACACGTGGAGGGTTTGAAGAAGAACTTATTGTCTTTAGGACAATTGGATGATCTTGGTTGTAAGATGGAGATACAAGACAAAATCATGAAAATCATAAATGTAACGACCCAACTTTTTCGACTTTTATTTATATTTATTACTTTTACGAAACTGTGTGTTTGTGCGTACTGTGATAGATTATATTCTGGGGTAATTAATTATGTTAATTACTTTCGTTAATGCCTTACAACGTGATATTAAGTGCTTAACATTATCCTTGAATGCATTTACGACCGTTAGTGTCACTTACCGTTTAAAACGAGCTACGTACTTGGTACACGTTAAACTTTGGTCATAATTGGAATAATGTGACTACGTAAACATAATTGTTATTTATTTATGACAATTACCTAGCTTTATGGTTCCTTAATTATTCTTAGTGGTTACTAATGCTTACTAGTTGGTTTTAATGGACCTTACACCTTAATGGACCTAGTTAATTAAAGGCCCAATCTACTTAACTTAATGGACTCACTTAATGAACTAGTTAGCCCATTACTACATGAGACAAAGTCCATTAGACATTAAGACAAGTATTAAGCATGCTAGTGTACCATTACTTACATGTTTTAACATCTTTTGCCATGCCACCCAACATGTACAACCACCACCATGTACCACTATCCAATAGCAAGCAAATCGTCCCCTCCCCTTGCTCCCTTAAACCGTCGGCCACACCCCCACACACCACCATCACTATTTCATTTCAAACACTCTCATTTCATTTCAAAAACACACACTTCTTTTCTCTCAAATTCTCTCTAACTTTTCTCTCAACTTTTCTTGAAGAACTTGAATGTTTTAATTCTTTTTCTCTTCTTTTTCTTCCTTCAAAACCGTAAATCATCATCATCATTATTTATTTTTGGATTTTGGTTTTATAACTTCAATCCTCATGTTATCTTGCAACCTTTGATCACTTTTATGATAAAGAAGTAAGAACAAGGATCAAAGCTTTGTAGCTTTTGGTTGTACATGAACTTGTAACAAATTTAAGGATCAAATACTTTAAGATCCTCTTTATGTTCAAGTATTGGAACTTTAAAGTTCATTTCATGGAGATTCAAGTTTGTAACTTGATATCTTTTTATATAAAGGATCCTTACTTGAACTTGTTTATTTTTAACTTTAAATCTATCATTTATGTTTGTGGATTTCGATTTGTATAAGTTACTTGGTTAAAGATTACTTGTTAACTTTGATATCATAAATCTTGTAACCAAAGTCTAACTTTGAAAGTTCAAGAACAAAAAAGTTTAAGCTTAATAGTTTATAACTTTCACTCATCTAAGATTGATCTAAGTTCCATAACTTATGGTCATCTAACTTGTTAAAAAAATAGTTCATTAATTTGTGCTCACCTTTACAAAATCTAAGTTTCATAACTTATGGTTGTGTAAAGTTGAAAGTCTAAGTGTTTTGACTTAGGGTTTCACCAAGAACATGAGATCTAGACTTTTTAGTCTAAGATCTTTAATATCTAGTTAAGATCTAAGCTCTCTAGCTTAAGGTCTTGATTATTTAGTTTGATTCAAAGTTTATAGCTTAATAGAACTTGTGATTGTGTTGAAACTAGGAAATTAATGTAACTTTGGTTCATCATCTTGCTCAAACTCTTACATAAGTTGTATTTTGTTTCCTAGTCTTAACTTTGTGTGTTGATGGTTAACCCTTGGTCAAAGTGATGCAAACACATCAACGAGTTGTACACTTGAAGCTACAAGCATCAAGGATGAGAACCGTGATGAGCATCAAGCACCAAGAATCTCACCGGAGCACTTACTTTCTGTTTTCAGGGTCTGATCAGACTCTCTGGGCTACTAGAAAGATGATTTTCAGTTAGTTCAGTTCGAGTAGATGACTTTTCGTTTAGGCCTCGCCTAAATCTGATATACGGTTTAGGATTTATAGCCTTCCGAAAGTCACTACGCCCTTGTAACGTTGTGCTGAAATTTCTGACCTACTCGCACTTAAACCGTCGCCACGGTCAAACGAATACGAGTTTGGTTCTGAAAATTGGTCAGCGATTAGAGGACTCATATACGGAGCCATGGCCACTGGCCTCACGTCATTTCCGTTTGTATAGAGGTCGTAGCAGCTGAACGAAGTCAACCTTTGTTTCGGTTTCTATTTTTGATTGAAAACTTACTTTACTTTTTACATATGATGTGGATGATGATGACACTTAAGACTTAAATTACGTATTTTTAAACCCGTTGGGACGATTTACTGACTTAGTAACTTTTAACTTAGGTTGACGACCTTTCGGACCGATTTACTTGCTTACTTCCTCGTATCGACTTTTACCGCGCATTCACTGTGAGTTATAGCTCCCTTTTTACTACAACTATTTTTGGGACTGAGAATGCATGCGCTTTTTATGTTTTACTTACTAGGCACGAGTACTTAAACTTTATATATGTGTGGGTTATATAACGGCATAAACTTTCCCCTTAGCTCGGTAACGTTTAGTCATTGGTTTTTGAACCGGTGAACGCGAATCTTAGATATGGATCCATAGGGTTTGACATCCCCACTCGGGCTAGTCGCGCTAGCATTTAACGGGTGTTTAATACTTCGTAAACTTACGCACTCGCCAACTGTACTTTTAGGGGGTGATATTTACGTTAAGTTAGTTACCAAGTGCCCACGGTTAAGCATATACTTTTCATACTGTTTTGAATACGAAATCTCGTGGCCTACATTACTTTACTATTACAATTAAACTATAGCTTACCAACATCCGTGTTGACTTTTAAGCATGTTATTTCTCAGGTGCTTAGACGTTTGATGCTTCCGCTGTATTAGTCTCGCTGTTAGACTTGCTGTGTAGACTCCTGCTGCTTTTGTTTAGAGATGTCTCTGCATGAAACATTTACTTTGCATTCACAATCTATGTTACTTTTGAACAATGAAATTGTAATGACCTTTGAGTCTCATACTTATGTTATTGCTTTTTATTCGTAGAAGCACACTATCGTTTGTAAAACATTTGACGTCGGTAAAGACGTTACCCCTTTTTATGAATGCAAACTTCTTTTAAAATAGCATATAGTGTTTGACCCTGTAATGATCCTGTTGTTGATGATCCGTACACGTTAATTTTGTACGGGGCGTCACATTTGGTATCAGAGCATTGGTTGTAGGGAATTAGGTTGAATTAGTGAGTCTTGACCGAGCCGAGTAGGATTCGCGAATATGACTAATCTACAACTTACTTGTTTACTTGTTTCTGCGGAACTTGCTGCATGCTACTGCTTACTTTTACCGCTATGTGAATTTACTGTATGCTACTGTTCATTTTCACCACTGCATGCTACTATCTGCCTTTGATTGCATGTTACTTTTGTTTAATACTGTTAATATTGCCATGCTATGTACTGCTAGGATGCTGTAGTGCCTAATTACGTGCTTGCTATATGTCTTACTGACATGGAAAAAGTTATTTTTTCTTGTTCAGATGTCGGACATACCGCCCATTATCGTTGATTTGGAGAGTGACTCAGATTCGTTCGCTGCATCGCCTACCATTATTGCTGACTCACAGATCCCGTCACCGCTACCCTCCGACGACTCTGGCGATTCACCTTCCAGTGGACTCGTGCTCGACCTTATGGACGTCTCAGACAGAGACGAGGATCCCGCGGAGATTCCAGCTCCACCCAGCCCTAGACTCCCGGGGCCACATCACCATTCCGGTGGTACTGTGATTCCTGGGGGAAATGGGGACGGTCCTTTCCGTAATGAGCATGGACATTGGGCTAGACGCCTTGTTGATGGACGTGCCGTGCTGATCCCGCCTGGCAGATATCGACTTATGACCACCGGCCGGGCAGATTCACCTTCAGATGATTCAGACGGTTCATCATTCGATGACACCTGCGAGGAGGATTCCGAGGAGGATTCCGAGGAGGACCCTGAGGAGGAGCCCGTGCAGCCGCTCTCTACCCCGCCGAAGAAGCGGGATCGTTTTGATGGTACTATTATTCCAGGGGTTAACGGAGGTAGACCGTTCGTGGACGCACGTGGACAGTTGGTTAGGGTTACCGCCCGTAAGCGGGTTGTGCCGTATCCTGCTGATCCATTCATGCGTAAGGCCGCTCGCTATGCGCCTTCTACTTATGGCACTGCACCGTCTGCACCACCGGCACCATCTGCACCATCTGCACCTCCTGCCCCACCAGCATCTCCCACCGTCGAGGAGCTGACGAGGGAAGTGCATACCCTCCGTGCTCGGGTGACTGAGCTCGAGGACCAGATGACCCACCTGATGGACATCATTTACCCACCATCACCATAGGGCTATTGTATTAGATTTCATTATGTAATCCCGTTTGTAGTTTCTTGTTTTATTCATGTATTGTACGAACCTTATGAAGATGTATGCAACTTTCTTATTAATGAATAGAACTTAATGTTGTTTAATTATTGTACGATGTTTATTTAAATTATTGCATGTTGGCTTTTGTGCAATCTGCTGCTGCTTGCCATGCTTAGTTATCGCGTTTTGTGATGATTCCATATTGGTTACCATATACTATAATATTATGACTTATTGACCGCTGGATTTTCACTTAAGTCGAAATTTTGTTTAGAAGATCAATGGCAAACGGAAGAGTTCCAAGGGAAACGCCCACAACGGCACAGATTGAGGAAATGATAACTGCTCGAGTAGCCGCAGCAATGGCGAATGTCAACCCCCAAGCTCCACCGGCTAACCAGAACATTCAGAACGGGTGCACCTATAAGTAATTCCAGAGCTGCAAGCCCCACAATTTCAGTGGTACTGAGGGGCCGGTTGGATTAACAAGGTGGTTTGAGAAGTTGAAAGCTGTATTCCGTGTGAGTAACTGTTCAGAAGTGAACAAAACTAAGTACGCCTCCTGCACGTTGTCGGACGGCGCTTGAACCTGGTGGAACACACTTGCTCAGGCTAAGGGAATTGACGAGGCTTATGCTACACCATGGGAGGAGTTTAAAAGTGCTATGATCGAGGAGTACTGCCCCAGAACCGAAATTCAGAAGATGGAAGCGGAGTTTTGGGAACTGAAGGTTGTAGGGACTGATCTTGATGGCTATAACCGCAGGTACTTGGAGTTAGCTTTGATGTGCCCCACGATGGTTACCCCTGAATTTAAGCGAATGGAACGGTACTTGTGGGGACTTCCCAAGACCATTCAGGGAAATGTCACCTCTTCGAAACCAGCAGATGTCCCGGAAGCTATGCGCATGGCGCACACCCTGATGAACCAGATCACCCGCAAGGAACCAGAGAAAGCGAAATCAGAATTAGGAGCTAGTAATGAGAAGCGTAAGTGGGAAGACAACAAAGGAAAGGTCTTTGATCAGAACCCAGCTAAGAGGCATGAGAGTTTTAAAGGAAACAACGACTGGAGGAACCCCAACCCGAACCCTAGCTCGAACCCTAACTACAAAGGTAGTCTTCCGCAGTGCAAGAGATGCTATAAGCATCATACTGGGTACTGCAATGTGGTATGTGAAAAGTGTAAGAGGACTGGGCACATTGGCAAAGATTGCAAGATCACCACCCCAGCTGTGAAGACAAACCCTACTGGACCAAGAAAGTATTTTGAGTACGGTCAGCAACGTCACTTTAAGAACGAATGTTCGAACAAGAAGAAGGATGGCAGGCCAACACGTGGAAGGGTTTTCAACATGAACGCCAGGGATGCCCGTGAGGATCCTGACTTGGTCACAGGTACACTCACTATCAATAACCTATTTGCTTCTGTCTTATTTGATACCGGTGCCGATAGGAGTTATGTATGTAGACATTTTTGTTCTAAGATAGACTGGTCGTTAGTACTTTTAGACGAGAGTATTCTTGTTGAAGTAGCCAATGGGAAACTTGAGAAAGCTGACCAAATTGGCCGAGGAGGCATAATAAACCTAGCCGGTGTGGACTTTGAGATTGATTTGATACCCATCAAGTTGGAAAATTTCGATGTGATAGTTGGTATGGATTGGTTGTCCAAAATAAGAGCGGAAGTTGTTTGTGGAGAGAAGATTATCCGTATACCTCGCGAAGACGGTGTGCCATTGATTGTTTACGGAGAGAAAGGTAGCCCAAAGTTGAACCTTATTAGTTGCATGAAGGCACAGAAAGTAATGAGGAAAGGACGTTTTGCTATTTTAGCACATGTGAAGAAGTTAGAAACAGAGGAGAAGAGCGTTGATGATGTACGGATTGTGAACGAATTTCCCGACGTCTTTCCAGAAGAGTTATCTGGATTACCGCCGCCGCGATCAGTGGAATTCCAGATTGATCTAGTACCAGGAGCTGCACCTGTAGCTCGCGCACCTTATCGACTTGCACCTTCCGAAATGCAAGAGTTGCAGAGTCAACTACAAGAATTGTTAGACCGTGGATTTATCCAACCAAGCTCTTCGCCTTGGGGCGCTCCTGTTTTGTTTGTAAAGAAGAAGGACGGACCTTTCCGCATGTGTATTGATTACCGCGAACTCAACAAGTTGACGATCAAGAATCGGTATCCCCTTCCCAGGTTTGACGACCTATTTGATCAGCTGCAAGGATCCAGCGTTTACTCTAAGATCGATTTGCGATTCGGTTATCACCGGTTGAGGGTGAAGGAGAGCGATGTACTTAAGACTGCGTTCCGAACCCGTTATGGTCATTATGAGTTTCTTGTGATGCCATTCGGTTTAACCAACGCACCTGCCGTGTTCATGGATCTCATGAATAGTGTATGCAAACCATACCTGGACAAGTTCGTTATCGTCTTCATAGATGATATCCTCATCTACTCCAAAAGTGAAGCGAAACATGAGCAACATCTCCGACTCGTACTGGAACTCTTGAGACAAGAGCAACTTTATGCCAAATTCTTCAAGTGTGAGTTTTGGTTGAAGGAAGTCCAATTTCTGGGTCATATTGTGAGCGATCAGGGTATCAAAGTGGATCCCGCAAAGATCGAAGCTATCAGCAAGTGGGAAACCCCAATTACTCCAACTCATATCTGCCAATTTCTAGGCCTCGCCGGTTATTACCGAAGGTTCATTGAAGGTTTCTCTCTAATTGCACGCCCATTAACCGCACTGACTTTCAAAGGGAAGAAATTCGTTTGGGCAACCGAACAAGAGACAACATTTCAAACCTTGAAGCAGAAGTTGACCACCGCACCTATCCTATCCCTCCCCGAAGGCAGTAATGATTTTGTCGTTTATTGCGATGCCTCGAAAAATGGTTTTGGGTGTGTACTAATGCAACGAACGAAAGTTATTGCTTATGCCTCTCGTCAACTAAAAATTCACGAGCGAAACTACATGACTCACGATCTCGAACTTGGAGCCGTTGTCTTTGCATTAGAACTGTGGAGACACTATCTTTATGGAACAAAAAGTACCATCTTCACCGACCACAAAAGCCTCCAACACATCTTTGATCAGAAGCAACTGAACATGAGACAGCGACGATGGATCGAGACGCTGAACGACTATGATTGTCAACTCCGTTACCATCCTGGCAAGGCAAATGTTGTAGCCGATGCTTTGAGCCGAAAGGAAAGAATGATACCTCTTCTTGTCCGAGCCTTGAACATCACCATCCATTCGAATCTCAATAGCCAAATCCGAGTAGCCCAAGATGAGGCTCTCAAAGAGGAGCATATTTCTCAAGAACATTTGAACATTCTCGTCTCTCGATTCGAGGTTAAGGAGACTGGACTCTGGTACTTTGCCGGAAGAATCTGGGTGCCTAGTTATGGGGATTTACGAAGCCTCATTCTAGACGAAACCCACAAGTCAAGATATTCGATTCATCCAGGAGCCGGTAAGATGTACCACGACCTCAAGGAACAGTATTGGTGGCCAAATATTAAGAAGGATCTTGCTACTTACGTTGGGAAGTGTTTGACTTGTTCAAAGGTTAAGGCCGAACGTCAAAGGCCATCCGGGTTACTTTAGCAACCCGAAATCCCGCAATGGAAGTGGAAAAGGATAACGATGGACTTCATCACGAAACTACTAGAGACGGCGGGCGGATACGATACCATCTGGGTTATCATTGACCGTCTTACCAAATCCGCACACTTCCTAGCCATGAAAGAAACTGATACGATGGAAAAACTCGCTCAGCTATACATAAAGGAAATTGTATATCGTAATGGTGTGCCCTTATCGATTATTTCAGACCGAGATGCCCATTTTGCTTCTAGATTTTGGCGTTCCTTACAAGAAGCTTTGGGAAAACGTCTCGACATGAGTACCGCATATCACCCGCAAACCGACGGACAAAGTGAACGCACGATTCAAACTTTGGAGGACATGTTGCGTGCATGTGTTCTTGATTTCGGAAAATCTTGGGAGAGGCACTTACCGTTAGCCGAATTTTCTTACAACAGTTATCATTCGAGTATTAATGCCGCACCTTTCGAAGCATTGTATGCCCGCAAGTGCCGTTCTCCTATTTGTTGGGCCGAAGTGGGTGAAAATAAAATCACCGGACCCGAACTCGTTCACGAAACAACCGAGAAGATTGTCCAAATTCAAGCGAGGCTCAAGACGGCCCGTGATCGCCAAAAGAGTTATGCCGACCTTAAACGAAAAGACTTCAAATTCAACGTGGGTGACCGCGTTATGTTGAAAGTCGCACCTTGGAAAGGTGTAATCCGTTTCGGAAAACGTGGAAAGTTAAATCCGCGATACATTGGTCCTTTTGAAATCTTGGAGCGTATTGGACCCGTTGCTTACCGTTTGGATCTTCCGACACAATTGAGCTCCGTTCGTCCTACTTTTCACGTGTCAAATATGAAGAAATGTCTTGCTGAACCGGAACTTGTCATACCACTAGAAGAACTTACGATTGATGACAAACTCCACTTTGTGGAAGAACCTGTTGAAATTATGGACCGTGAGGTCAAGACCTTGAAATGTAAAAAGATTCCAATCTTCCGAGTCCGATGGAATGGAAAACGAGGACCTGCGTTTACCTGAGAACGAGAGGATCAAATGATGCAGAAGTATCCTCACCTTTTCCCGATTCCACCATCTACCTCAGCTTAAATTTCGGGACGAAATTTTCTTTAACAGGTGGGTAATGTAACGACCCGACTTTTTCGACTTTTATTTATATTTATTACTTTTACGAAACTGCGTGTTTGTGCGTACTGTGATAGATTATATTCTGGGGTCATTAATTATGTTAATTACTTTCGTTAATGCCTTACAACGTGATATTAAGTGCTTAACATGATCCTTGAATGCATTTACGATCGTTAGTGTCACTTACCGTTTAAAACGAGCTACGTACTTGGTACACGTTAAACTTTGGTCATAATTGGAATAATGTGACTACGTAAACATAATTGTTATTTATTTATGACAATTACCTAGCTTTATGGTTTCTTAATTATGCTTAGTGGTTACTAATGCTTACTTGTTAGTTTTAATGGACCTAACACCTTAATGGACCTAGTTAATTAAAGGCCCAATCTACTTAACTTAATGGACTCACTTAATGAACTAGTTAGCCCATTACTACATGAGACAAAGTCCATTAGACATTAAGACAAGTATTAAGCATGCTAGTGTACCATTACTTACATGTTTTAACATCTTTTGCCATGCCACCCAACATGTACAACCACCACCATGTACCACCATCCAATAGCAAGCAAATGGTCCCCTCCCCTTGCTCCCTTAAACTGTCGGCCACACCCCCACACACCACCATCACCATTTCATTTCAAACACTCTCATTTCATTTCAAAAACACACACTTCTTTTCTCTCAAATTCTCTCTAACTTTTCCCTCAACTTTTCTTGAAGAACTTGAAGGTTTTAATTCTTTTTCTCTTCTTTTTCTTCCTTCAAAACCGTAAATCATCATCATTATTTATTTTTGGATTTTAGTTTCTATAACTTCAATCCTCATGTTATCTTGCAACCTTTGATCACTTTTATGATAAAGAACCAAGAACAAGGATCAAAGCTTTGTAGCTTTTGGTTCTACATGAACTTGTAACAAATTTAAGGATCAAATACTTTAAGATCCTCTTTATGTTCAAGTATTGGAACTTTAAAGTTCATTTCATGGAGATTCAAGTTTGTAACATGATATCTTTTTATATAAAGGATCCTTATTTGAACTTGTTTATTTTTAACTTTAAATCTATCATTTATGTTTGTGGATTTCGATTTTTATAAGTTACTTGGTCAAAGATTACTTGTTAACTTTGATCTCATAAATCTTGTAACCAAAGTCTAACTTTGAAAGTTCAAGAACAAGAAAGTTTAAGCTTACTAGTTTATAACTTTCACTCATCTAAGATTGATTTAAGTTCCATAACTTATGGTCATCTAACTTGTTAAAAAAAATAGTTCATTAATTTGTGCTCACCTTACTTTACAAAATCTAAGTTTCATAACTTATGGTTGTGTAAAGTTGAAAGTCTAAGTGTTTTGACTTAGGGTTTCACCAAGAACATAAGATCTAGACTTTTTAGTCTAAGATCTTTAATATCTAGTTAAGATCTAAGCTCTCTAGCTTGAGGTCTTGATTATTTAGTTTGATTCAAAGTTTATAGCTTAATAGAACTTGTGATTTTGTTGAAACTAGGAAATTGATGTAACTTTGGTTCATCATCTTGCTCAAACTCTTACATAAGTTGTATTTTGTTTTCTAGTCTTAACATTGTGTGTTGATGGTTAACCCTTGGTCAAAGTGATGCAAACACATCAACGAGTTGTACACTTGAAGCTACAAGCATCAAGGATGAGAACCGTGATGAGCATCAAGCACCAAGAATCCCACCGGAGCACTTACTTTCTGTTTTTCAGGGTCTGATCAGACTCTCTGGGCTACTGGAAAGTTGATTGGTCAGTGATTAGAGGACTCATATTCGGAGCCATGGCCACTGGCCTTACGTCATTTCAGTTTGTATAGAGGTCGTAGCAGCTGAACGAAGTCAGCCTTTGTTTCGGTCTCTATTTTTGATTGAAAACTTACTTTACTTTTTACATATGATGTTGATGATGATGAAACTTAAGACTTAAATTACGTATTTTTAAACCCGTTGGGACGATTTACTGACTTAGTAACTTTTAACTTAGGTTGACGACCTTTCGGACCGACTTACTTGCTTACTTCCTCGTATCGACTTTTACCGCGCATTCACTGTGAGTTATAACTCCCTTTTTACTACAACTATTTTTGGGACTGAGAATGCATGCGCTTTTTATGTTTTACTTACTAGGCACGAGTACTTAAACTTTATATATGTGTAGGTTATATAACGGCATAAACTTTCCCCTTAGCTCGGTAACGTTTAGTCATTGGTTTTTGAACCGGTGAACGCGAATCTTAGATATGGATCCATAGGGTTTGACATCCCCACTCAGGCTAGTCGCGCTAGCATTTAACGGGTGTTTAATACTTCGTAAACTTACGCACTCGCCAACTGTACTTTTAGGGGGTGATATTTACGTTAAGTTAGTTACCAAGTGCCCACGGTTAAGCATATACTTTTCATACTGTTTTGAATACGAAATCTCGTGGCCTACATTACATTACTGTTACAATTAAACTATAGCTCACCAACATTCGTGTTGACTTTTAAGCATGTTATTTCTCAGGTGCTTAGACGTTTGATGCTTCCGCTGTATTAGTCTCGCTGTTAGACTTGCTGTGTAGACTCCCGCTGCTTTTGTTTAGAGATGTCTCTGCATGAAACATTTACTTTGCATTCACAATCTATGTTACTTTTGAACAATGAAATTGTAATGACCTTTGAGTCTCGTACTTATGTTATTGCTTTCTATTCGTAGAAGCACACTATCGTTTGTAAAACATTTGACGTCGGTAAAGACGTTACCCCTTTTTATGAATGCAAACTTCTTTTAAAACAGCATATAGTGTTTGACCCTGTAATGATTCTGTTGTTGATGATCCGTACACGTTAATTTTGTACGGGGCGTCACAATAAAAGACGCAGTTGTACTTATGAAAGGAGAAAAGGTGGGTGCTAATCTATACATTCTGAAAGGCGAGACGATACGGGAAGCGGAAGCATCCATTGCTTCGAATAGTTCAAGAGATAAGGTTGCTATAACATGGCATCAAAAGCTTGGACATATGTCTAAACAAGGTATGAAGATTCTTGTTGAAAGAAATCTTATTCCTGGTCTTACAAAGGTATCGCTACCTTTCTGTGAGCATTGTGTAATCAGCAAGCAGCATCGCCTGAAGTTTAACACATCAACTTCTAGAAGTAAATTGGTTCTAGAATTGGTTCACTCTGATGTGTGGCAAGCACCAGTTCAATCCCTAGGAGGAGCAAAGTATTTTGTATCATTTATTGATGATTACACTAGGAGATGTTGGGTGTACCTAATCAAGAGGAAAGCAGATGTGTTTGAAGTTTTCAAAGTTTACAAAGCGCGGGTTGAACTTGAATCTGGTAAAAAGATCAAGTGTTTGAGGACAGATAATGGAGGAGAATACGCTGGTGATGAATTTGATAAATTCTGCAAACAAGAAGGCATCAAAAGACAATTCACTACGGCATACATTCCTCAACAAAATGGAGTGGCAGAGCGGATGAACAGAACCTTGTTAGATAGAAAAAGGGCAATGTTGGCAACTGCAGGCTTGGGGAAATCATTCTGGGCAGAAGCAGTCAGTACTGCCTGTTATGTGATAAATCGATCACCTTCAACTGCGATTGAGTTGAAATCGCCGATGGAGATGTGGACTGGAAAACCGGTTGATTATTCAGACCTTCATGTATTCGGAAGTCCCATGTACGCAATGTACAACTCTCAAGAAACGACAAAGTTGGATTCGAAGTCCAGAAAGTGTTTGTTCTTGGGATATGCTGACGGAGTTAAGGGGTATCGCTTGTGGGATCCCACTGCCCACAAAGTAATCGTCAGCCGAGATGCTGTCTTTACAGAAGACAAAGATTTTGAAGATGTTAGCACTTCAAAAGAACCTACACCGATACAGGTGGTAAATGAATTTCATAGAAATTCTTCTGAAGCAGTACCAGAGCACGATGAAAATCAAGTAGTTGTTGATGAAGCTCCAGCGACTCGTAGTTCTAATCGGGAAAGGATACGTCCAGGGTGGCACTCAGATTATATTATGGAAACCAATGTTGCATATTGTCTTCTAACAGAGGAAGGAGAGCCAGTAACTCTTCGCGAGGCACTGAATCATTCAGATGCATCTCAGTGGATGACAGCTATGCAGGAAGAAATTGAAGCTCTTCATAAAAATAAAACATGGGAACTTGTGCCATTACCGGAAGGTAGAAAACCTATTGGAAATAAATGGGTGTATAAGATCAAGCGAAATGGCGATGATCAAGTGGAGCGGTATCGTGCAAGACTGGTGGTCAAAGGATATGCTCAGAAAGAAGGAATAGACTTTAATGAAATATTCGCCCCCGTGGTTCGACTTACAACAATTCGAGTAGTTCTAGCAATGTGTACTACATTTTATTTGCATCTAGAACAGCTAGATGTGAAAACTGCATTTCTTCATGGAAACCTTGAAGAAGAAATTTATATGCTTCAACCAGAAGGTTTTGAACTACAAGAGAACTTGGTTTGCAGGTTAAAGAAATCTCTGTATGGTCTCAAACAGGCGTCGAGATGTTGGTACAAGAGTTTGATTCTTTCATAATGAGCCTTGAATATAGCAGAATTCATTAAGACCCTTGTGCATATTTCAAGAGGTTTGGGGACAATGATTTTGTCATTTTGCTGTTATATGTAGACGACATGTTAGTTGCAGGCCCTAACAAAGATCATATTAATAAGTTGAAGGCTCAGTTGGCTAGGGAGTTTGAAATGAAAGTCTTGGGTGCCGCAAACAAGATTCTAGGGATGCAAATTCACCGAGACAGAGATAATAGGAAGATTTGGCTTTCTCAAAAGAATTACTTGAGAAAAATCTTGCAGCGCTTCAATATGCAAGATAGTAAGCCAATCTCAACCCCACTTCCTGCTAATCTCAAGATATCCTCCGTTATGAGTCCTAGCAGTGAAGACGAGAGGAAAGAGATGTCTCGAGTACTGTATGCATCAGCAGTGGGAAGTTTAATGTTCGCAATGATATGTACAAGATCAGACATTGCACATGCAGTGGGAGTAGTTAGTCGGTACATGGCGAATCCTGGTAGAGAGCATTGGGATGCGGTTAAGAGGATCCTAAGATACATCTAGGGAACCTTAGATGTTGCATTATGTTACGGGGAACGAGAATTTATTGTCAAAGGGTATGTTGATTCAGATTATGCAGGAGATATTGATAACAGTAAATCTACCACTGCATATGTTTTCACACTTTGTGGTGGAACAGTAAGCTGGGTTTCAAAACTGCAGTCAGTTGTGGCCACGACAACAACAGAGGCAGAATATGTAGCAGCTACTCATGCTGCTAAGAGGCAGTATGGTTAAAGATGTTGTTGGAGGAACTCGGATACAAACAAGAGAATATCACTCTATTTTGTGACAACCAGAGTGCCTTGCATCTTGCAAGGAATCCAGCATTTCATTCAAAGACAAAGCATATACGAGTTCAATATCACTTCATTCTTCAGAAAGTGGAAGAAGGAATTGTGGATGTGCAAAAAATTCATACTGACAACAATGTGGCTGATTTTCTAACAAAGTCGATCAACTGTGACAAGTTTATTTGGTGTCATTCCTCATGCGGCCTAGCAGAAACGTAAGCAACATCATTGGCAAGGAAGGATTAACGTGTGAAGATTAACTGAGCTTCAATCAAATCTTCAAGTGGGAGATTGTTGAAGTAATAATCTAGAAGGTGGTTTGGCAAAGTCAATTTGAACACAACTACCATATAGTTGACAACTTGTTTACAACTAGCATATAGTTGTCAAGTTGTTTACAACTAGCATATAGTTGTCAAGTTGTCTACAACTAGCACATAGTTGTCAATTTGAATACTACTTCTTCCATTTCTAAGTAGTATAAATAGAGCATCATACATGCTCAATTATACATCCCAAATCACAAGTGTTCTTGTATACTAAAAGAGTCTACAGGGAGTTAGTGAGTGTTAATCTCCTAATCACAAGAGATATAAAGATTGGTGCTTATCCTTGTAATTAAAGAGAAGTGTAATTCCTATTATTCTTATTAGTGAAACATTTCTTTCCTTGTCCGTGGTTTTTATCCTATTGGGGTTTTCCACGTTAAATCTTGGTGTTCCTTTATTGTCTTTATATCAAATATTACTAGCGGTTTGCTATAATTCGGTGTCGCTTTTCTTAACATCATTTGCACCCACGCCCGCTAGGTAGAAAAATCCAAGGATCGAACCCGGGTTGCTTGGCAACTAATCGCCGGAATCCTGAAGCAAACCTCCCCCTCCTCAGAATTGAACCGGGTTGCTTGGCAACTAGTCGCGGGCCCGCGCTACTAAGGCTCGATACCACTCAACTGGAAGGTCGGTGGTGCAAAAGGGATATATTATACTTATCAAATATGCAATTGTTGATATTTCCGAATGATAATTATTATAAGGTAGAATGAGATTTAATTTGAAGAATGAAACAGTAAATGTCTGGGTAGACGCTAATTACCTTCCACATTAGCTCTATATTTCTATATGTATATAGCTCCTACATTCTTCATATTTCTTCATGTACGTCACTTAAATAAGTATTGGCAATCCCCGTTGTCATCTTAAGCTCTTGAAGGGATCTTCTAGGTCGTTTCTTGAATCAGGGTTTGAAACCCCTAATTTTGCTTCATTTCGTTGGTTTAATTCAACATTTCTGCAATTTGATGTTCTAAAGTCTCTATTCGGCAAAACACTATAGATTTGTACATTTATAGAACTATTTTGCTTGATATGATGTGGATTTGAAGTGGATATCTTTAGTAAAAACATGATTTTTTACGCGATATCAAGTATTAACACTTAGACTTCCACAAATATTAAAGCCAAAAATAGGCTACAAACTTACACAAATGTACCGATGTCGCCCACAAACTCATTTCAGTCCTAGTGTCGCCTACAAACTTATAAAAAATGTGCTAACATAAACAAAATATTTTTTTTAACCGTCAACCAAAATGGTTGATTACGTGGCTTCTAAGTAGTCATGACACGTCGGTGATACATCGAAACAAAATTGAAAGTATATGGGCGACATCGGGACACAACTGAAAGTATATAGGCGACATCGGGACACAACTGAAAGTAAAAAAAGTTAAATAATTAACTTTACCAGTTCAGCAGGTAACCGGTAACGAAATGTTAACATCAGCACGTTTTTTATAAGTATGTAGGCGACAGTAGGACAGAAATGGGTTTGTGGGCGACATCGGTACATTTGTGTAGGTTTGTAGCCTATTTTTAGCTTTAACCCTTGATTAAACAAAACTGTCTTGGATACTTTATATAAATAAAAACATCATAAAACAATAATGTTCTTTCTTCGATTTCATAAAACAGATAAGCATGGTTTTCATATTTTATGACTAATATGACATGGGTTCATCACTAATATTACCTTTTAGCATAAATTTATCCTTCAAAACATTTAGAACTTGATCAGAAGGATGAACAAGTCTAGCATACTACAATTTAAGACATATTGTAAACACTCGCATTATTGCAAGTTACCAAAGAACTTGATTTATCATTATCAAACAATGAATAAACCACCATCTTCACTACCAGTTCCTCTTATTTTCATGTCCTTCAAATCCTGAATGTATCACTTAGACTCATCAAAACTAACTTACGTTTTTATTATCTTTAGTTAAGAGATGAACAAATATCAAGCTAACACAGTACTTTGAAACAACTAACACATCAAACAAAGTTATGCAACTATTCAAATTTGAATTTTCTATACATCTTATTAAAGTTTGGGTACCATTTGGGTGACCCTCTATAAGTTTCAAATTAGAAATATTACAACGTTGTTTAAACCAATATCAGAATTTATCATATGAAAAGTAGCTCTAGAGTCAATAATCCATCACTTATAAACATTTTTAAGTTCAGATAGATTAGAATTAGAAACTTGTTAAACTAAGGTTGAATTTAATACTAAATTACCTTCCACATTAGCATTATAACTAACATGTGCAGGAGTTTCATTTATAACACTTAGGCCACTCCCTATCGTAACTAAACTATTCATCCTCTTAACCTTCCACATCAGCGCCACATCAACACTAATATCCTATAACTAACTCATAATTAAACACTCCCTATCATGGCTAAAACAATACTCCTCTTAATATACAACGTACAAGCAATAAAGCATCAAGTCCAACAATAAAAAGCACTGGGACCCGCAATACCTATAACTCTTCCGTTAAATCTATGGTGAAAGCGGGTAACTAACGCGGGTAACTAAGTGGTGCCTATGGTTAGTTACGGGTAATGAGCGGGTAATGGGCGGGTAACTAACCATAGGGGGTGGTCTTAGAAGCTTCATCATCCGCTCTTATTAGAGAAAGACATGGGGAACTAGAGGAAGATTCATTAGAAACAAAACAAATATTTGACATGTTAAAAGTGTTTTGATATTTTTGAGATTTGTTATTATAATTAAAACTACGAGAATATCCAATAAATTTAAAACATCTGTCAAATTTTTTATTTTTTATTTTTTAACCTGGGTATCCAAACGGTCAACTTGATTAATCCTAGGGCGACTACTCGCTACACGAGCAGCCCGGAGTCATTGCAAGGGAACCTCCGTGGCCATGAGTGGATAAAACATCTGTCAATTGTATGTCCTATTTTCTTACATTTCATACACTTCAAATTAGGCTTAAGACCTTTTAAAATTGAGAGATTACTTATATTTCCAGACACTTTAGAAGTGTGAGAGTTAAAAGCAGAACCTTATGTTTTAACAATAACATTTTCTTTAACAATAGAACCTCTTTGCGAGAATGTTACTTCATACATACGTATAACTTTCATGCATTAAAAACTGCATTAATCTCAAAATTTATTAGTTTCTTTCTAAAAAATAGATGCTACCCAAGTGCATACACTACCACAAGTGTAGAGTGGACAGACCACCATAGAAGCAAATTGTTTCCACAAACTGCTCAATTTTTTTCGGACATCCGTTTATGATCACTCAGGAAGGACTTAACCACTCACCCGTTCATCTCTTGTAGTTGCATAAACTGCCCTCAACTACTGCTTTGGAAGAAACCCAGACCAATTTGAGAGCATGACCGGTAAAAACCTCAAATTATGATAATAGTCAAAAAGAAAAGCACCATTCTGCTTAAGAGAATAAATCTTGCTTAGCAAAGAAAATATAATAGATCCATTAGTTTTATCGTAAGTCTTTTTCAACTCATTCCAAACATCAGAAGCAATATGGAACCAACAATCCAAAATAGGACTACAATATTACATATATCCCATTGTCTAGACAAAACATCATTATCATTTTCTTTAACACATGTACCATCTATAAAACCATGTTTATTTCTAGTAACTAAAGCCAACAACATTGACCTACTCTACACATTGTAATTTATACAATTTTCAGTTCCTTTAAATTTAATAGAAACAGTAGGAGTACTAGTAACAATAATAGAAGGATGGAGACACAAAGGATCCCAAAATCAAGTTTATTAAGTATAGTTTTAGCATTATTCTCTCCCATTTTAGCAGAAAACATAATTAATCACAGAATAATAAGCATGCGCGCGCGCACACACAAATGTCTAATAAAATCTTAAATGTAACTTGCTTGTTCATGTTTTCTTAAAACCTCAAAAGGGTCAAGATCAAGAGTTTCGGCACTGAGATTCTCTCTTCTACGCGAAAAGATTAGAAACAACCTAGACAATCACATAGAGAAAGCAGTAACAAAACCAAGAACAGAAAATCAAAGTTAAAATGAAAAGTTGCCACCAAGCTAAGTGTGAATCATAGGGGCAGGTAATCCCTTGTGAGCACAATGCCCCCAAACACGAGAAGGAAAGAAGAAGCTTATAATGGAATTCACAATCGAAATGTTGAAATGTCCCGTTCATATTGATTATAAACGTTCCATATTAATTGATTTCGTTGCGAGGTTTTGACCTCTATATGAGACGTCTTTCAAAGACTGCATTCATTTTTAAAACAACCATAACCTTTATTTTATCTATAAAGATTTAAAAAGCATTACGTAGATTATCAAATAATGATAATCTAAAATATACCGTTTACACACGACCATTACATAATGGTTTACATTAAGAATATATTACATCAAAAATAAGTTTCTTGAATGCTATGACGATCGCTCCAAATTCATATGGACGAACACGTCATTCATTGATTTCATTGCGAGGTATTTGACCTCTATATGATACGTTTTGTAAACATTGCATTCTTTTCAAAAGGTACACAATAAATGAATATCAATTTCTAAGGTTTTCAACGTTTGATGATTTCTACATATAGACAATCACCATAAATAATAGTTTACCATAATACATCTGTTGATAATGAAGTCAAAATAAGATACACGGTGATGATTTTGTGAATGCAAAGTTTTCTTGAATAAAGCATGTATGACTCCATGCACATAGCTTGTATCACATATAAGCAAACAGCGGAAGACTTCTAGAAACCTGAGAATAAACATGCTAACAAGTGTCAACACAAAGGTTGGTGAGTTCATAGTTTTAGTGTTTCGCGTAATCTGTATATAAAAGTGGATCACAAGATTTCAGTTGTTTCATCCAGAAATATTTATCAATAGATTCTACGTAACAGAGCACCCTGGTAACTAAGCTTTAACGTTATAATGATAAATACCCCATTCGTTTTAATACACGCAAACCAACGTGTCCTAAACTCAAATAACACACGTCCGTTAAAAGGCTAGCGCTCTAGCTCGGACGGGGATGTCAAGCCCTATGGATCCATATACTGTTATTCGCGCCCACCAGTCCATATCCTATGTACTGGCAGCTACTAGTTACCAAAGCTAAGGGATTTTCGGTTCAAACTCAGTGTAGAATTAAGTATGTACTTGTATCCATTGCGTTTAAAATAAATTGCATGTATTCTCAGCCTAAAAATATATATTGCAAAAGCAATTAAAAAGGGAGCAATGAAACTCACCTTAGCAGTACATAAAGTCGTTCACCGAAATGTGACCAAAACTTGGAATACCAAATAACCGTAGATCTCAACCTAGAGAACATATGTTGGTCAATAATTGTCTATCAAGCTAGGTCAGGTCATAGTGTATCACAATCCTAATGCTCGAGATCGACATACAAAAGTTATCCAAAGTCGTTTCAAAAAGTCAATTTTGACAGTTGTTTAACGAAATGAGACGTACCTTATATAAGGATTCATTTACTCAGTTGGTAATATTCAAAATTCAATTTATCAATCTCGTAAACAAGTTGTTTAAATCTTAATTGCAGATTCAAAAGCAATTTCAATTAACGTTAATCATAATTCAGTTGATCATATCTTTTAATCCGTTCATCGAAACTATTCGATATCTAAATGAAAAGTCATTGATTTTTCGCCAGCTTTCCAAAAACATGCATATCATATACCTTTTACCATTAATATATGTATTTAATTCGTGATTCATCATAAACTGTTTAACGACGAAATTTAGCATACAAGCATGTATAAATATATATACTCGAGCACTAGACATGGATACACAATTAATATATAAAAGATAAAATATGAGTGCTTACGTATCAATATTGAGATTAAATATTGTAGGAAAGTACGTAGACGCAACGGAGATGATAAACACTAGGTTTGATTCACAAATATACCCCCGAACATTACCCATAACCTCCTTGGCAATAACCCATAATTTTCTTAGCTCTATCTAGCTTGAAAACCATTTTGAAAGTGACACGCTCATAACCTCGTCGTAGTATTTTATGTATAATACTAATTAATAATATTAATAATAATAAGATTAATAATAATATTAATCTTAATAATAATAATAATAATAATAATAATAATAATAATAATAATAATAATAATAATAATAATAATAATAATAATAATAATAATAATAAAATACGGAGTAATATATGATGTGTGAAAACTAAGCCAAAAATCGAGCAATTTATAGAACTTTTTCTGAAAAAGTACCCCATGCGATCGCATGGGATTTGTGCTTCAAGGCCATGCGATCGCATGGCACCCTGGGACAGCTCACAAATTTTTAACTTCTTGTTTGTCGACATAATTTTGTATTATATATAATATATTTAATTTATATAATTAATTATATATTATATTAAATTCACATGCATAGTTGACTTGTAATTTTTGTTCCGATAAGTCGTACGTCATTACTCGACTTATGTCCCGGTTCCGGTTTTTCAAATGTCCTTTCGTACGCTGAGAAAACTTGTATTTTATGTTTTGTGACTCGTACATTTGTCAAAATATAGCCTTAAATTATCCATAAACTATACCACTCAAAGTATATCATAAACTTTTGAGTATTTTGGTCATTTGCTTCTATAAATCATTGCCTCGCTATTTGTTGATATATATATAATAACAAATCGTTTTATGACCAAGTTAATATATATTTTCAACATTCATAAACACGTTTTAAATATACGTCGCAAGTTATTCATACAATTAATATTCCAACTTATCATATATATTCAAATAAATATTTAAACCAATAAGTTTAATGTACGGTATTAAACAATTAAAACTTTGTTACGTTTTCAAGTTATAGTATATATATATATATATATATATATATATATATATATATATATATATATATATATATATATATATGTATCTATTTACATATAATGGTTCGCGAATCGTTGAGAACAATCGAAGGGTACTTGAATAGTTCAAACATTTTGAGGTTCGGTTTTACAGACTTTGCTTATCATGTCGGAAACGTTAAATCATTTAAAGATAAAGTTTAAATTTGGTCAAAAATTTCCGGGTTGTCACAGTACCTACCCGTTAAAGAAATTTCGTCCCGAAATTTGAGTGAGGTCGTCATGGCTAACAATAAAAATATTTTCATGACGAATATGAGTTGGTAAATAGTATTTTTTTTTCATCATTGAATAATACGGATAAAACAATCCGATTACTCGAAGCGTGTGAGAGAAGTTATCGTAATAGAGTGAAATGGAGAATAGAGATTCGTCTTATCTCTTGATGTAGTAACGATTGATTTCCGGAATTTAAGGAATAGAAAATCTTCGTAATTTAAATAAGATTTGATTCTTCAGAATTTAAGAAAATTAGGATTTCCTTTGATTAAATGCGTAATCTGCCTCGATTGCTATGTCTGATATTTTTCTATAAATTGACCTCTTCCGTTTCATTTATTTTCACCACTCCTATAATCTTCTTTCTTATTTCATACTTCTTAATAGATTGTGAAAATGCTTAATCCAGTTCTGATTCTTGATATTTTCTTGGCTATCGTATCCTTCATTCTTCTTTTTCATCTACCACCAGAGGAGGTTATTTTCTTCTACTATTACCTTGGGGTTATAGTGTTTTTGATTCTCCCGTGTCTTTATATTGCTATACGCATCGATATACACGATTTGTAATTTCGGGATTGTTTTTGGGCTTTATATTTTCCATTATATTTCGGAGCTTCATGATTTCTTTTTCTCTTCCCGACTTTAAGTCAAGCGAATAATAGTCCAAAATTCGTAGGTATGGATTTTGAAATGAACATAGTTAATGTTCTAAGAAAGAAACGGTAATGGCACAATCTGACTTGTCAAATTACCAGAATATCTGAAAAAGACCGAATCATCAAGAAAAGTATTTTCTTGATATATTTAGAGATTAAATAGAATGAAAGAGTTATGTAACAAGGTTCATGAAGAGGGTGTGATCTGTGAACCTTTATCACGTTCCATTAGAAACTCAGCATGACTTACTGTAATATAATCACGTTGATCAAGTGTCATTATATTATACTAACTCATGCTTCAATTCCCAACACTACTTCAAAAACATCCATTTTTTGAAATTTTTAGAAATTAGAAACTTAAATAGTTTCTTTTATGAAGTAACACAGATAGTGTGAAGAGATAAATGATTTCAGATAAGAATAGTTATGAAAATATCTTCAGAAATATGGAGGATATTTATAATGAAAGATACGATGATATCTTAGAATTTCTAATATCAGAGGATGATGCCGAAAATCTGTCTGTGAAAGTTTAGAATAAGAAGTAAGGTTCTTACTAATGGTTTCAGCAGACACTGAATCATTTGAATTCTTTGAAGGTAGATTTCGTCCTTGTGATTTTTCTACAGCTTCCTTCATACTTTGCTCAACCCGTTTTCCAGTTCCAAACATTCTCTTTTTCTGTGCTTTTCTAACACACTACTCTTTATCATCAAACTTTTGACTGTTAAAGTCGTTTACAGTTTTTGCTGCTTCATCAGCATTTTTCCAAAATTTGGAGAACTAGTTTCGTAGTTTGGGGTGTTTTTCAGAAACTTCACATTCGAAGTATGTAAGTCTAGAAGATAGATGTTATCTATATATAACCGTTGTCGTAGAAAATGCTGCGAGATTCAAAATACTGATTGCTAATTCCCGATAGTTGGTATATCAATTGCCGTTACAAGATGTGGATGAGTACATGATACGGTTTCAATGAGTACAAGGATTTTTCGGAAGGTCAAAGATCAATGAAGTTGTTTGGTAAATTTACTGCTAATGTGGTGGAACATGAAAGGTTCCCCAGTAACAAAAACGTATATATCAAGGTTATAATAAGGCTAATCTGAAAAGTCAAAGTTGACTGGTTGGAAGTGTGATAAAACTGGATACTTTGAAAAGAAATTGCAAGATTATTTTCGGTAATAACAATGCTAAAGGATCTTTCACCGTTTTGAAGTCAAAGTATAGCTTTGAAAGATGTAGAGATCTAAGAATGATGTCACCGGTTCAGAGTTATGACTTGGATTCTGATCCGTCAATATCAGAATATGTAATTGAATTTGTATGAAAACGATTGTATATTGTTGTGAGCATTGTTAATAATTTTTGAATCAAAGTTGAAGAATGTATAGTGTAACATATTAATTGCGAACTTATATATTTCCCGGGTATTACCTACCCGTTAAAGATTTCACAATTAATACTTTGTACAAAAGAATTTTTATTACCGTCTTTATGAAAATATATGTATGTATATTTTCTTCAGATGTAACACATATTTAATGAGTTAATATCATATTAAGCTCATTTAATTTTCGGCTTGACTTAGAAATGATTAATCTCTAAAATATTAAAGATTACATAATCTTTGCGGAGTATTTCGCTAATGTAATTGATACTTCATTATTTATTCTTATTCCTCGGTGAAGGATGTTGATACTCGTGGAATTTTTGTGAACCTTACAAGGCACAGATGATGTTTTCTGGAAAGTTTCGAGTACATCGAAAATGAAAATGTAAAATCAATTATGTAATTGAATAATACACTTGGTTTATTATGAAATGGAATTCATTAAGTTGAAACAGGGATTGTAGTTAACAATGGTTAAGTTGTTAAGGAAGGATGTACATCATTGCATATTAGTAATATGAACTAACCGAGTAGTACCTACCAGTTAAGATTCACACGTAATAGCTTAGTACGAAAAGATTTATTTTGATTTCAAAATTCATATATATTAAATATACATAAAATTTCTTCAGGGGAAATGAGTTAATACTTCATCGGTTATTGTTGCTGGTATTTTCTTGGTAACTACGGTGCGTATGACGTTGATGCTCGTGGGACAGATTGTGAAGTTGAGGTTTGCAATGCGGATGTTGTTGGTGGTGGTAATGGTACTATTGGTGTTGTTGTCGGTGGTACTGTTGATGCCGGTGATGCTGCTGGTGCTTGTAACCTTTGCACCGTATTCTCCAAAGCCACTACCCGAGCGCGAAGCTCATTGACTTCTTCTACTACACCGGGATGATTAGCGGTTCGGACGAGCGGATGAATAAGATCCAGAATTTGAGCGAGTATATGATCATGACGAGATGTTCTGGAGATGAGAGAGAAAATGGTATTACGAACAGGTTCGCCGGTAAGTGCTTCAGGTTCTTCGCCAAGAGGGCAATGTGGTGGATAGAATGGATCGCCTTCTTCTTGTCTCCAATAATTAAGTAGGCTACAAACCCATCCCCAATTCATCCAGAATAGATGATGGTTGATTGGTTGATCCATTCCGGTTACACTGTCTTCGGAATTCAGGTGAATATCCATATCGGAATAGCTGTCGGAGTTTAAGGAATTTGAACTAGATACGGGATCCATCTTGTATAATTAGAGAGATGATTTTTGATATGAAATAGATTATAGAATTTAGATTGATACTCTTCAATACATAATTTATATATGTATATATAATACCAAAATTCCATAAATCACGGAGGAATTTTCGAAAGATGTCAGGAAAAGTTTACAGTAACAGATACGCTAAGATATGAATTTTTGTCTATACACTATTTATGCAATAAATGCAGGAAAACGTGTCTAGACTTAAGAATGATAAGCATGTAATTTTCGACAAGAAATGATAAGCAAAACTTTTGACATGCAGACACAGTCGAAGTCCAGACTTACGAATGCATCCTAACAACTATCAGTTAGACACACTTATGCAAGACCTGGTTCACTAGGACCAACGCTCTGATACCAACTATGACGATCGCTCCAAATCCATATGGACGAACACGTAATTCATTGATTTCATTGCGAGGTATTTGACCTCTATATGATACGTTTTGTAAACATTGCATTCTTTTCAAAAGGTACACAATAAATGAATATCAATTTCTAAGGTTTTCAACGTTTGATGATTTCTACATATAGACAATCACCATAAATAATAGTTTACCATAATACATCTGTTGATAATGAAGTCAAAATAAGATACACGTTGATGATTTTGTGAATGCAAAGTTTTCTTGAATAAAGCATGTATGACTCCATGCACATAGCTTGTATCACATATAAGCAAACAGCGGAAGACTTCTAGAAACCTGAGAATAAACATGCTAACAAGTGTCAACACAAAGGTTGGTGAGTTCATAGTTTTAGTGTTTCGCGTAATCTGTATATAAAAGTGGATCACAAGATTTCAGTTGTTTCATCCAGAAACATTTATCAATAGATTCTACGTAACAGAGCACCCTGGTAACTAAGCTTTAACGTTATAATGATAAATACCCCATTCATTTTAATACACGCAAACCAACGTGTCCTAAACTCAAATAATACACGTCTGTTAAAAGGCTAGCGCTCTAGATCGGACGGGGATGTCAAGCCCTATGGATCCATATACTGTTATTGAAATGTCCCGTTCTTATTGATTAAAAACGTTCCATATTAATTGATTTCGTTGCGAGGTTTTGACCTCTATATGAGACGTTTTTCAAAGACTGCATTCATTTTAAAACAAAACATAACCTTTATTTCATCAATAAAGGTTTAAAAAGCTTTACGTAGATTATCAAATAATGATAATCTAAAATATCCTGTTTACACACGACCATTACATAATGGTTTACAATACAAATATGTTACAACAAAATAAGTTTCTTGAATGCAGTTTTTACACAATATCATACAAGCATGGACTCCAAATCTTGTCCTTATTTAAGTATGCGATAGCGGAAGCTCTTAATAATCACCTGAGAATAAACATGCTTAAAACGTCAACAAAAATGTTGGTGAGTTATAGGTTTAACCTATATATATCAAATCATAATAATAGACCACAAGATTTCATATTTCAATACACATCCCATACATAGAGATAAAAATCATTCATATGGTGAACACCTGGTAACCGACAATAACAAGATGCATATATAAGAATATCCCCATCATTCCGGGACACCCTTCGGATATGATATAAATTTCGAAGTACTAAAGCATCCGGTACTTTGGATGGGGTTTGTTAGGCCCAATAGATCTATCTTTAGGATTCGCGTCAATTAGGGTGTCTGTTCCCTAATTCTTAGATTACCAGACTTAATAAAAAGGGGCATATTCGATTTCGATAATTCAACCATAGAATGTAGTTTCACGTACTTGTGTCTATTTTGTAAATCATTTATAAAACCTGCATGTATTCTCATCCCAAAAATATTAGATTTTAAAAGTGGGACTATAACTCACTTTCACAGATTTTTACTTCGTCGGGAAGTAAGACTTGGCCACTGGTTGATTCACGAACCTATAACAATATATACATATATATCAAAGTATGTTCAAAATATATTTACAACACTTTTAATATATTTTGATGTTTTAAGTTTATTAAGTCAGCTGTCCTCGTTAGTAACCTACAACTAGTTGTCCACAGTTAGATGTACAGAAATAAATTGATAAATATTATCTTGAATCAATCCACGACCCAGTGTATACATATCTCAGTATTGATCACAACTCAAACTATATATATTTTGGAATCAACCTCAACCCTGTATAGCTAACTCCAACATTCACATATAGAGTGTCTATGGTTGTTCCGAAATATATATAGATGTGTCGACATGATAGGTCGAAACATTGTATACGTGTCTATGGTATCTCAAGATTACATAATATATAATACAAGTTGATTAAGTTATGGTTGGAATAGATTTGTTAACAATTTTCACGTAGCTAAAATGAGAAAAATTATCCAATCTTGTTTTACCCATAACTTCTTCATTTTAAATCCGTTTTGAGTGAATCAAATTGCTATGGTTTCATATTGAAATCTATTTTATGAATATAAACAGAAAAAGTATAGGTTTATAGTCAGAAAAATAAGTTACAAGTCGTTTTTGTAAAGGTAGTCATTTCAGTCGAAAGAACGACGTCTAGATGACCATTTTAGAAAACATACTTCCACTTTGAGTTTAACCATAATTTTTGGATATAGTTTCATGTTCATAATAAAAATCATTTTCTCAGAATAACAACTTTTAAATCAAATTTTATCATAGTTTTTAATTAACTAACCCAAAACAGCCCGCGGTGTTACTACGACGGCGTAAATCCGGTTTTACGGTGTTTTTCGTGTTTCCAGGTTTTAAATCATTAAGTTAGCATATCATATAGATATAGAACATGTGTTTAGTTGATTTTAAAAGTCAAGTTAGAAGGATTAACTTTTGTTTGCGAACAAGTTTAGAATTAACTAAACTATGTTCTAGTGATTACAAGTTTAAACCTTCGAATAAGATAGCTTTATATGTATGAATCGAATGATGTTATGAACATCATTACTACCTTAAGTTCCTTGGATAAACCTACTGGAAAAGAGAAAAATGGATCTAGCTTCAACGGATCCTTGGATGGCTCGAAGTTCTTGAAGCAGAATCATGACACGAAAACAAGTTCAAGTAAGATCATCACTTGAAATAAGATTGTTATAGTTATAGAAATTGAACCAAAGTTTGAATATGATTATTACCTTGTATTAGAATGATAACCTACTGTAAGAAACAAAGATTTCTTGAGTTTGGATGATCACCTTACAAGATTGGAAGTGAGCTAGCAAACTTGAAAGTATTCTTGATTTTATGTAACTAGAACTTGTAAAATATATGAAGAACACTTAGAACTTGAAGATAGAACTTAAGAGAGATCAATTAGATGAAGAAAATTGAAGAATGAAAGTGTTTGTAGGTGTTTTTGGTCGTTGGTGTATGGATTAGATATAAAGGATATGTAATTTTGTTTTCATGTAAATAAGTCATGAATGATTACTCATATTTTTGTAATTTTATGAGATATTTCATGCTAGTTGCCAAATGATGGTTCCCACATGTGTTAGGTGACTCACATGGGCTGCTAAGAGCTGATCATTGGAGTGTATATACCAATAGTACATACATCTAAAAGCTGTGTATTGTACGAGTACGAATACGGGTGCATACGAGTAGAATTGTTGATGAAATTGAACGAGGATGTAATTGTAAGCATTTTTGTTAAGTAGAAGTATTTTGATAAGTGTCTTGAAGTCTTTCAAAAATGTATGAATACATATTAAAACACTACATGTATATACATTTTAACTGAGTCGTTAAGTCATCGTTAGTCGTTACATGTAAATGTTGTTTTGAAACCTTTAGGTTAATGATCTTGTTGAATGTTGTTAACCCTTTGTTTATTATAACAAATGAGATGTTAAATTGTTATATTATCATGATATTATGATATATAATATATCTCAGTATGATGTATATACAGTTAAATGTCGTTACAACGATAATCGTTACATATATGTCTCGTTTCGAAATCATTAAGTTAGTAGTCTTATTTTTACATATGTATTTCATTGTTAATACACTTAATAATATATTTACTTATCATTTAACATAATTAACCAAGTGTATCAATATCTTAATATGATTCATATGTACCTAGTAAGACGTTGTTATAACGATAATCGTTATATATATCGTTTTCGAGTTTCTTAAATTAATAGTCTCATTTTTATGTATATAACTCATTGTTAAAATACCTAATGAGATACATACTTATAATAAAAACATATTAACTATATATATAACCATATATATGTCATCGTATAGTTTTTACAAGTTTTAACGTTCGTGAATCACCGGTCAACTTGGGTGGTCAATTGTCTATATGAAACATATTTCAATTAATCAAGTCTTAACAAGTTTGATTGCTTAACATGTTGGAAACATTTAATCATGTAAATATCAATCTCAATTAATATATATAAACATGGAAAAGTTCGGGTCACTACAGTACCTACCCGTTAAATAAATTTCGTCCCGAAATTTTAAGCTGTTGAAGGTGTTGACGAATCTTCTGGAAATAAATGCGGGTATTTCTTCTTCATCTGATCTTTACGCTCCCAGGTGAACTCGGGTCCTCTACGAGCATTCCATCGAACCTTAACAATTGGTATCTTGTTTTGCTTAAGTCTTTTAACCTCACGATCTATTATTTCGACGGGTTCTTCGATGAATTGGAGTTTTTCGTTGATTTTGATTTCATCTAACGGAATAGTGAGATCTTCTTTAGCAAAACATTTCTTCAAATTCGAGACGTGGAAAGTGTTATGTACAGCCGCGAGTTGTTGAGGTAACTCAAGTCGGTAAGCTACTGGTCCGACACGATCAATAATCTTGAATGGTCCAATATACCTTGGATTTAATTTCCCTCGTTTACCAAATCGAACAACGCCTTTCCAAGGTGCAACTTTAAGCATGACCATCTCTCCAATTTCAAATTCTATATCTTTTCTTTTAATGTCAGCGTAGCTCTTTTGTCGACTTTGGGCGGTTTTCAACCGTTGTTGAATTTGGATGATCTTCTCGGTAGTTTCTTGTATAATCTCCGGACCCGTAATCTGTCTATCCCCCACTTCACTCCAACAAATCGGAGACCTGCACTTTCTACCATAAAGTGCTTCAAATGGCGCCATCTCAATGCTTGAATGGTAGCTGTTGTTGTAGGAAAATTCTGCTAACGGTAGATGTCGATCCCAACTGTTTCCGAAATCAATAACACATGCTCGTAGCATGTCTTCAAGCGTTTGTATCGTCCTTTCGCTCTGCCCATCAGTTTGTGGATGATAGGCAGTGCTCATATCTAGACGAGTTCCTAATGCTTGCTGTAATGTCTGCCAGAATCTTGAAATAAATCTGCCATCCCTATCAGAGATAATAGAGATTGGTATTCCATGTCTGGAGATGACTTCCTTCAAATACAGTCGTGCTAACTTCTCCATCTTGTCATCTTCTCTTATTGGCAAGAAGTGTGCTGATTTGGTGAGACGATCAACTATTACCCAAATAGTATCAAAACCACTTGCAGTCCTTGGCAATTTAGTGATGAAATCCATGGTAATGTTTTCCCATTTCCATTCCGGGATTTCGGGTTGTTGAAGTAGACCTGATGGTTTCTGATGCTCAGCTTTGACCTTAGAACACGTCAAACATTCTCCTACGTATTTAGCAACATCGGCTTTCATACCCGGCCACCAAAAATGTTTCTTGAGATCCTTGTACATCTTCCCCGTTCCAGGATGTATTGAGTATCTGGTTTTATGAGCTTCTCTAAGTACCATTTCTCTCATATCTCCAAATTTTGGTACCCAAATCCTTTCAGCCCTATACCGGGTTCCGTCTTCCCGAATATTAAGATGCTTCTCCGATCCTTTGGGTATTTCATCCTTTAAATTTCCCTCTTTTAAAACTCCTTGTTGTGCCTCCTTTATTTGAGTAGTAAGGTTATTATGAATCATTATATTCATAGATTTTACTCGAATGGGTTCTCTGTCCTTCCTGCTTAAGGCATCGGCTACCACATTTGCCTTCCCCGGGTGGTAACGAATCTCAAAGTCGTAATCATTCAACAATTCAATCCACCTACGCTGCCTCATATTCAGTTGTTTCTGATTAAATATGTGTTGAAGACTTTTGTGGTCGGTATATATAATACTTTTGACCCCATATAAGTAGTGCCTCCAAGTCTTTAATGCAAAAACAACCGCGCCTAATTCCAAATCATGCGTCGTATAATTTTGTTCGTGAATCTTTAATTGTCTAGACGCATAAGCAATCACCTTCGTTCGTTGCATTAATACACAACCGAGACCTTGCTTTGATGCGTCACAATAAATCACAAAATCATCATTCCCTTCAGGTAATGACAATATAGGTGCCGTAGTTAGCTTTTTCTTCAATAACTGAAACGCTTTCTCTTGTTCATCATTCCATTCAAATTTCTTCCCTTTATGCGTTAATGCAGTCAAGGGTTTTGCTATTCTGGAAAAATCTTGGATGAACCTTCTGTAGTAACCAGCTAGTCCTAAAAACTGGCGTATGTGTTTCGGAGTTTTCGGGGTTTCCCACTTTTCAACAGTTTCTATCTTTGCCGGATCCACCTTAATACCTTCTTTGTTCACTATGTGACCGAGGAATTGAACTTCTTCCAACCAAAATGCACACTTTGAAAACTTAGCGTACAATTCTTCCTTCCTCAATACTTCTAACACCTTTCTCAAATGTTCACCGTGTTCTTGGTCATTCTTTGAGTAAATAAGTATGTCATCAATGAAAACAATGACAAACTTGTCAAGGTATGGTCCACACACTCGGTTCATAAGGTCCATGAACACAGCTGGTGCATTAGTTAAACCAAACGGCATGACCATAAACTCGTAATGACCGTAACGTGTTCTGAAAGCAGTCTTTGGAATATCATCTTCTTTCACCCGCATTTGATGATACCCGGAACGTAAGTCAATCTTTGAATAAACAGACGAGCCTTGTAGTTGATCAAATAAGTCGTCGATTCTCGGTAGTGGGTAGCGGTTCTTGATGGTAAGTTTGTTCAACTCTCGGTAGTCGATACACAACCTGAATGTACCATCTTTCTTCTTGACAAACAAAACAGGAGCTCCCCACGGTGATGTGCTTGGTCGAATGAAACCACGCTCTAAAAGTTCTTGTAATTGGCTTTGTAGTTCTTTCATCTCGCTGGGTGCGAGTCTGTAAGGAGCACGAGCTATTGGTGCAGCTCCTGGTACAAGATCTATTTGAAATTCAACGGATCGATGTGGGGGTAATCCCGGTAATTCTTTCGGAAATACATCGGGAAATTCTTTTGCAATGGGAACATCATTGATGCTCTTTTCTTCAGTTTGTACTTTCTCGACGTGTGCTAGAACAGCATAGCAACCTTTTATTATTAGTTTTTGTGCCTTCAAATTACTAATAAGATGTAGCTTCGTGTTGCCCTTTTCTCCGTACACCATTAAGGGTTTTCCTTTTTCTCGTATAATGCGAATTGCATTTTTGTAACAAACGATCTCCGCTTTCACTTCTTTCAACCAGTCCATACCGATTATCACATCAAAACTCCCTAACTCTACTGGTATCAAATCAATCTTAAATGTTTCGCTAACCAGTTTAATTTCTCGATTCCGACATATATTATCTGCTGAAATTAATTTACCATTTGCTAATTCGAGTAAAAATTTACTATCCAAAGGCGTCAATGGACAACTTAATTTAGCACAAAAATCTCTACTCATATAGCTTCTATCCGCACCCGAATCAAATAAAACGTAAGCAGATTTATTGTCAATAAGAAACGTACCCGTAACAAGCTCCGGGTCTTCCTGTGCCTCTACCGCATTAATATTGAAAACTCTTCCACGGCCTTGTCCATTCGTGTTCTCCTGGTTCGGGCAATTTCTAATAATGTGGCCTGGTTTTCCACATTTATAACAAACTACATTGGCATAATTTGCTCCGACACTACTTGCTCCGCCATTACTCGTTCCGACACCATTTGTTCCTTTCGTTCTATTAACCCCTGGTCCGTAGACCTCACACTTCGCCGCGCTATGACCATTTCTTTTACACTTGTTGCAAAATTTGGTGCAGAACCCCGAGTGATTCTTTTCACACCTTTGGCATAGCTGCTTCTGATTGTTGTTGTTGTTGCGGTTATTATTGTTGTTGGGATGATTGTTGTAGTTGCTGTTGTTGTTGTTGTTGTTGTTGGGCCGTTGGTTGTAGTTGCGATTGATGTTGCGATTGTTGGGATAATTGTTGCGATTATTGTTGTAATTGCTGTTGTTGTTGTATTGGTGATTCTTATCACCGTTTTCCTCCCACTTTCTTTTGACTTGCTTCACATTGGCCTCTTCAGCAGTCTGTTCTTTAATTCTTTCTTCAATCTGGTTCACTAGTTTGTGAGCCATTCTACATGCCTGTTGTATGGAGGCGGGCTCGTGTGAACTTATATCTTCTTGGATTCTTTCCGGTAATCCTTTCACAAACGCGTCGATCTTCTCTTCCTCATCTTCGAATGCTCCCGGACACAATAGGCACAATTCTGCGAATCGTCTTTCGTACGTGGTAATATCAAATCCTTGGGTTCGTAACCCTCTAAGTTCTGTCTTGAGCTTATTGACCTCGGTTCTGGGACGGTACTTCTCGTTCATCAAGTGCTTGAATGCTGACCACGGTAGTGCGTACGCATCGTTTTGTCCCACTTGCTCTAGATAGGTATTCCACCATGTTAACGCAGAACCTGTGAAGGTATGCGTAGCGTACTTTACTTTGTCCTCTTCAGTACACTTACTTATGGCAAACACCGATTCGACCTTCTCGGTTCACCGTTTCAATCCGATCGGTCCTTCGGTTCCATCAAATTCCAAAGGTTTGCAGGCAGTGAATTCTTTGTAGGTGCATCCTACACGATTTCCTGTACTGCTAGATCCAAGGTTATTATTGGTATGTAACGCAGCCTGTACTGCGGCTATGTTTGAAGCTAGAAAAGTACGGAATTCCTCTTCATTCATATTCACGGTGTGTCGAGTAGTCGGTGCCATTTCCTTCAAAATAGTTAAATGGAACAAGTTAATCATACAGAATATTAAGAGTAGTTAATAGTATTTCGTAGCATAATATGAACTCATTTATAAAAGCTTTTTCTTCATATTAGCGTTTTATAAGTTTAAATTCGGGTAGTACCTACCCGTTAAGTTCATACTTAGTAGCTAATATACAATTCAACTACTACAATTCTATATGAAAAACTGATTATAATAATATTTCGCGTTCAAACTTTTATACAATATTTTACAAACTTACAATACCGCTTATTTTACATAAAGCATGAAATATAGCACACAATAACTTTGATACAAGATAGTTGTGAAGATAATTCTAGCTAGTACACAAGTCGTTCAGCAAAGGCAATAAAGACACGTAATTCATACGTCCAGAAACAAGTCATGCATTCTGGTTTTACTAGGACTACTTCCCATCCTTGGTCTTGTGCAACATAACCGTTATGGCCGTTGATAAGACAGCGTGTTGTAACGTCATCAAAGGGACGAGGGTTACGTAATGTCCAACAGTCCCGTAACAATCTAAAAACCTCATTTCTTACCCCAATTACCGACTCCGTCACTTGTGGAAACGTTTTGTTTAATAGTTGTAGCCCGATGTTCTTGTTCTCACTTTGGTGAGAAGCGAACATTACTAATCCGTAAGCATAACATGCTTCTTTATGTTGCATGTTAGCCGCTTTTTCTAAATCACGAAGTCCAATATTCGGATATATTGAGTCAAAATAATTTCTTAACCCGTTGCGTAAAATAGCATTTGGGTTCCCCGCAATATATGCGTCAAAGTAAACACATCGTAACTTATGGGTTTCCCAATGTGATATCCCCCATCTTTCAAACGAAAGTCTCTTATAAACCAAGACATTCTTGGAACGTTCTTCGAATGTCTTACAAACTGATCTCGCCTTAAATAGTTGTGCCGAGGAATTCTGGCCGACTCTAGACAAGATTTCATCAATCATGTCTCCGGGTAGGTCTCTTAAAATATTGGGTTGTCTATCCATTTTGTGTTTTTATACTGTAAAATAGACAAGAGTTAGATTCATAAAAAAAAATACTTATTAATACAAGCAATTTTTTTTACATATATCATAAAGCATAAGCACACTATATTACATATATTACACCACACGAATACAACTATCTTATTCCGACTCGCTTGTTTCTTCTTCTTCGGTTTTGGTTCGTTTTGCCAAGTTTCTAGGGATATATGATGTTCCCATAATACGAGCCGTCGTGATCCACATTGGTTTAGAAAAACCTGGTGGTTTAGAGGTTCCCGGGTCATTGTTACAACTTAAGGACTTCGGGGGTTGACGATACATATAAAGTTCATCGGGGTTGGAATTAGATTTCTCTATTTTTATGCCCTTTCCCTTATTATTTTCTTTTGCCTTTTTAAATTCAGTTGGGGTAATTTCTATAACATCATCGGAATTCTCGTCGGAATCCGATTCATCGGAGAATTGGTAATCCTCCCAATATTTTGCTTCCTTGGCGGAAACACCATTGACCATAATTAACTTTGGTCGGTTGGTTGAGGATTTTCTTTTACTTAACCGTTTTATTATTTCCCCCACCGGTTCTATTTCTTCATCCGGTTCCGATTCTTCTTCCGGTTCCGATTCTTCTTCCGGTTCCGACTCTTCTTCCGGTTCCTCTTCGGGAACTTGTGAATCAGTCCACGAATCATTCCAATTTACATTTGACTCTTCATTATTATTAGGTGAGTCAATGGGACTTGTTCTAGAGGTAGACATCTATCACATAATATCAAACACGATAAGAGATTAATATATCACATAATATTCATATGTTAAAAATATATAGTTTCCAACAAAAATGTTAAGCAATCATTTTTAAAGAAAACACGGTCGAAGTCCAGACTCACTAATGCATCCTAACAAACTCGATAAGACACACTAATGCAAATTTTCTGGTTCTCTAAGACCAACGCTCGGATACCAACTGAAATGTCCCGTTCTTATTGATTAAAAACGTTCCATATTAATTGATTTCGTTGCGAGGTTTTGACCTCTATATGAGACGTTTTTCAAAGACTGCATTCATTTTAAAACAAAACATAACCTTTATTTCATCAATAAAGGTTTAAAAAGCTTTACGTAGATTATCAAATAATGATAATCTAAAATATCCTGTTTACACACGACCATTACATAATGGTTTACAATACAAATATGTTACAACAAAATAAGTTTCTTGAATGCAGTTTTTACACAATATCATACAAGCATGGACTCCAAATCTTGTCCTTATTTAAGTATGCGATAGCGGAAGCTCTTAATAATCACCTGAGAATAAACATGCTTAAAACGTCAACAAAAATGTTGGTGAGTTATAGGTTTAACCTATATATATCAAATCATAATAATAGACCACAAGATTTCATATTTCAATACACATCCCATACATAGAGATAAAAATCATTCATATGGTGAACACCTGGTAACTGACAATAACAAGATGCATATATAAGAATATCCCCATCATTCCGGGACACCCTTCGGATATGATATAAATTTCGAAGTACTAAAGCATCCGGTACTTTGGATGGGGTTTGTTAGGCCCAATAGATCTATCTTTAGGATTCGCGTCAATTAGGGTGTCTGTTCCCTAATTCTTAGATTACCAGACTTAATAAAAAGGGGCATATTCGATTTCGATAATTCAACCATAGAATGTAGTTTCACGTACTTGTGTCTATTTTATAAATCATTTATAAAACCTGCATGTATTCTCATCCCAAAAATATTAGATTTTAAAAGTGGGACTATAACTCACTTTCACAGATTTTTACTTCGTCGGGAAGTAAGACTTGGCCACTGGTTGATTCACGAACCTATAACAATATATACATATATATCAAAGTATGTTCAAAATATATTTACAACACTTTTAATATATTTTGATGTTTTAAGTTTATTAAGTCAGCTGTCCTCGTTAGTAACCTACAACTAGTTGTCCACAGTTAGATGTACAGAAATAAATTGATAAATATTATCTTGAATCAATCCACGACCCAGTGTATACATATCTCAGTATTGATCACAACTCAAACTATATATATTTTGGAATCAACCTCAACCCTGTATAGCTAACTCCAACATTCACATATAGAGTGTCTATGGTTGTTCCGAAATATATATAGATGTGTCGACATGATAGGTCGAAACATTGTATACGTGTCTATGGTATCTCAAGATTACATAATATATAATACAAGTTGATTAAGTTATGGTTGGAATAGATTTGTTACCAATTTTCACGTAGCTAAAATGAGAAAAATTATCCAATCTTGTTTTACCCATAACTTCTTCATTTTAAATCCGTTTTGAGTGAATCAAATTGCTATGGTTTCATATTGAACTCTATTTTATGAATATAAACAGAAAAAGTATAGGTTTATAGTCAGAAAAATAAGTTACAAGTCGTTTTTGTAAAGGTAGTCATTTCAGTCGAAAGAACGACGTCTAGATGACCATTTTAGAAAACATACTTCCACTTTGAGTTTAACCATAATTTTTGGATATAGTTTCATGTTCATAATAAAAATCATTTTCTCAGAATAACAACTTTTAAATCAAATTTTATCATAGTTTTTAATTAACTAACCCAAAACAGCCCGCGGTGTTACTACGACGGCGTAAATCCGGTTTTACGGTGTTTTTCGTGTTTCCAGGTTTTAAATCATTAAGTTAGCATATCATATAGATATAGAACATGTGTTTAGTTGATTTTAAAAGTCAAGTTAGAAGGATTAACTTTTGTTTGCGAACAAGTTTAGAATTAACTAAACTATGTTCTAGTGATTACAAGTTTAAACCTTCGAATAAGATAGCTTTATATGTATGAATCGAATGATGTTATGAACATCATTACTACCTAAAGTTCCTTGGATAAACCTACTGGAAAAGAGAAAAATGGATCTAGCTTCAACGGATCCTTGGATGGCTCGAAGTTCTTGAAGCAGAATCATGACACGAAAACAAGTTCAAGTAAGATCATCACTTGAAATAAGATTGTTATAGTTATAGAAATTGAACCAAAGTTTGAATATGATTATTACCTTGTATTAGAATGATAACCTACTGTAAGAAACAAAGATTTCTTGAGGTTGGATGATCACCTTACAAGATTGGAAGTGAGCTAGCAAACTTGAAAGTATTCTTGATTTTATGTAACTAGAACTTGTAAAATATATGAAGAACACTTAGAACTTGAAGATAGAACTTGAGAGAGATCAATTAGATGAAGAAAATTGAAGAATGAAAGTGTTTGTAGGTGTTTTTGGTCGTTGGTGTATGGATTAGATATAAAGGATATGTAATTTTGTTTTCATGTAAATAAGTCATGAATGATTACTCATATTTTTGTAATTTTATGAGATATTTCATGCTAGTTGCCAAATGATGGTTCCCACATGTGTTAGGTGACTCACATGGGCTGCTAAGAGCTGATCATTGGAGTGTATATACCAATAGTACATACATCTAAAAGCTGTGTATTGTACGAGTACGAATACGGGTGCATACGAGTAGAATTGTTGATGAAATTGAACGAGGATGTAATTGTAAGCATTTTTGTTAAGTAGAAGTATTTTGATAAGTGTCTTGAAGTCTTTCAAAAGTGTATGAATACATATTAAAACACTACATGTATATACATTTTAACTGAGTCGTTAAGTCATCGTTAGTCGTTACATGTAAATGTTGTTTTGAAACCTTTAGGTTAATGATCTTGTTGAATGTTGTTAACCCTTTGTTTATTATAACAAATGAGATGTTAAATTGTTATATTATCATGATATTATGATATATAATATATCTCAGTATGATGTATATACAGTTAAATGTCGTTACAACGATAATCGTTACATATATGTCTCGTTTCGAAATCATTAAGTTAGTAGTCTCATTTTTACATATGTATTTCATTGTTAATACACTTAATAATATATTTACTTATCATTTAACATAATTAACCAAGTGTATCAATATCTTAATATGATTCATATGTACCTAGTAAGACGTTGTTATAACGATAATCGTTATATATATCGTTTTCGAGTTTCTTAAATTAATAGTCTCATTTTTATGTATATAACTCATTGTTAAAATACCTAATGAGATACATACTTATAATAAAAACATGTTAACTATATATATAACCATATATATGTCATCGTATAGTTTTTACAAGTTTTAACGTTCGTGAATCACCGGTCAACTTGGGTGGTCAATTGTCTATATGAAACATATTTCAATTAATCAAGTCTTAACAAGTTTGATTGCTTAACATGTTGGAAACATTTAATCATGTAAATATCAATCTCAATTAATATATATAAACATGGAAAAGTTCGGGTCACTACAGTTATTCGCGCCCACCAGTCCATATCCTATGTACTGGCAGCTACTAGTTACCAAAGCTAAGGGATTTTCGGTTCAAACTCAGTATAGAATTAAGTATGCACTTGTATCCATTGCGTTTAAAATAAATTGCATGTATTCTCAGCTCAAAAATATATATTGTAAAAGCAATTAAAAAGGGAGCAATGAAACTCACCTTAGCAGTACATAAAGTCGTTCACCGAAATGTGACCAAAACTTGGAATACCAAATAACCGTAGATCTCAACCTAGAGAACATATGTTGGTCAATAATTGTCTATCAAGCTAGGTCAGGTCATAGTGTATCACAATCCTAATGCTCGAGATCGACATACAAAAGTTATCCAAAGTCGTTTCAAAAAGTCAATTTTGACAGTTGTTTAACAAAATGAGACGTACCTTATATAAGGATTCATTTACTCGGTTGGTAATATTCAAAATCCAATTTATCAATCTCGTAAACAAGTTGTTTAAATCTTAATTGCAGATTCAAAAGCAATTTCAATTAACGTTAATCATAATTCAGTTGATCATATCTTTTAATCCGTTCATCGAAACTATTCGATATCTAAATGAAAAGTCATTGATTTTTCGCCGCTTTCCAAAAACATGCATATCATATACCTTTTACCATTAATATATGTATTTAATTCGTGATTCATCATAAACTGTTTAACGACGAAATTTAGCATACAAGCATGTATAAATATATATACTCGAGCACTAGACATGGATACACAATTAATATATAAAAGATAAAATATGAGTGCTTACGTATCAATATTGAGATTAAATATTGTAGGAAAGTACGTAGACGCAACGGAGATGATAAACACTAGGTTTGATTCACAAATATACCCCCGAACATTACCCATAACCTCCTTGGCAATAACCCATAATTTTCTTAGCTCTATCTCGCTTGAAAACCATTTTGAAAGTGACACGCTCATAACCTCGTCGTAGTATTTTATGTATAATACTAATTAATAATATTAATAATAATAAGATTAATAATAATATTAATCTTAATAATAATAATAATAATAATAATAATAATAATAATAATAATAATTATAATAATAAAATACGGAGTAATATATGATGTGTGAAAACTAAGCCAAAAATCGAGCAATTTATAGAACTTTTTCTGAAAAAGTACCCCATGCGATCGCATGGGATTTGTGCTTCAAGGCCATGCGATCGCATGGCACCCTGGGACAGCTCACAAATTTTTAACTTCTTGTTTGTCGACATAATTTTATATTATATATATAATATATTTAATTTATATAATTAATTATATATTATATTAAATTCACATGCATAGTTGACTTGTAATTTTTGTTCCAATAAGTCGTACATCATCACTCGACTTATGTCCCGGTTCCGGTTTTTCAAATGTCCTTTCGTACGCTGAGAAAACTTGTATTTTACGTTTTGTGACTCGTACATTTGTCAAAATATAGCCTTAAATTATCCCTAAACTATACCACTCAAAGTATATCATAAACTTTTGAGTATTTTGGTCATTTGCTTCTATAAATCATTGCCTCGCTATTTGTTGATATATATATAATAACAAATCGTTTTATGACCAAGTTAATATATATTTTCAACATTCATAAACACGTTTTAAATATACGTCGCAAGTTATTCATACAATTAATATTCCAACTTATCATATATATTCAAATAAATATTTAAACCAATAAGTTTAATGTACGGTATTAAACAATTAAAACTTTGTTACGTTTTCAAGTTATAGTATATATATATATATATATATATATATATATATATATATATATATATATATATATATATATATATATGTATATATATATATATGTATCTATTTACATATAATGGTTCGCGAATCGTTGAGAACAATCGAAGGGTACTTGAATAGTTCAAAAATTTTGAGGTTCGGTTTTACAGACTTTGCTTATCGTGTCGGAAACGTTAAATCATTTAAAGATAAAGTTTAAATTTGGTCAAAAATTTCCGGGTTGTCACAAATGCAGTTTTTACATAATATCATACAAGCATGGACTCCAAATCTTGTCTTTATTTTAGTATGCAACAGCGGAAACTCTTAATAATCACCTGAGAATAAACATGCTTAAAACGTCCACAAAAATGTTGGTGAGTTATAGGTTTAACCTATATATTATCAAATCATAATAATAGACCACAAGATTTCATATTTCAATATACATCCCATACATAGAGATAAAATTCATTCATATGGTGAACACCTGGTAACCGACATTAACAAAATGCATATAAGAATATCCCCTATCATTTCGAGAAATCCTTCGGACATGATAAAAACGAATTCGAAGTACTAAAGCATCCGGTACTTTGGATGGGGTTCGTTAGGCCCAATAGATCTATCTTTAGGATTCGCATCAATTAGTAGATCGGTTTACTAATTCTTAGGCTACCAATTAAAAAGGGCCATATTCGGCTTCGATCATTCACCCATATAATGTAGTTTCATTTACTTGTGTCTATTTCGTAAAACATTTATAAAACTGCATGTATTCTCATCCCAAAATATTAGATTTTAAAAGTGGGACTATAACTCACTTTCACAGATTTTTTTACTTCGTCGGGAAGTAAGACTTGGCCACTGGTCGATTCACGAACCTATATCAAATATGTACATATATATCAAGGTATGTTCAAAATATATTTACAACATTTTTAATACGTTTTAATGTTTTAAGTTTATTAAGTCAGCTGTCCTCGTTAGTAACCTACAACTAGTTGTCCATAGTTAGATGTACAGAAAATAAATTGATATATATTATCTTGACCCAATCCACGACCTAGTGTATACACGTCTCAGGCTAGATCACAACTCAAAGTATATATATTTTTGGAATCCACCTCAACCCTGTATAGCTAACTCAAACATTACTGCATATAGAGTGTCTATGGTTGTTCCAAATAATATATATACATGAGTCGATATGATATGTCAAAACATTTGCATATGTGTCTATGGTATCCCAAGATTACATAATATATTAGAATACATGTATAATACAATATAACTTAGCTAGGATATTATTTGTATAGAATTGTTACAATATTTCCCGTAGCTACAACAATCAAAAAAATATCCAATCTTGTTTTACCCATAACTTCTTCGTTTTAAATCCGTTTTGAGTGAATCAAATTGCTATGGTTTCATATTGAACTCTATTTTATGAATATAAACAGAAAAAGTATAGGTTTATAGTCAGAAATGTAAGTTACAAGTCGTTTTTGTAAGAGGTAGTCATCTCAGTCGAAAGAATGACGTCTTGATGACAATTTTGAAAAACATATTTCCAATTTGAGTTTAACCATGATTTTTGGATATAGTTTCATGTTCATAAGAAAAATCATTTTCCCAGAATAACAACTTTTAAATCAAATTTTATCATAGTTTTTAATTATCAAACCCAAAACAGCCCGCGGTGTTACTACGACGGCGTATGTCCGGTTTTACGGTGTTTTTCGTGTTTCCAGGTTTTAAATCATTAAGTTAGCATATAATATAGATATATAACATGTCTTTAGTTGATTTTAAAAGTCAAGTTAGAAGGATTAACTTTTGTTTGCGAACAAATTTAGAATTAACTAAACTATGTTCTAGTTTCAAGTTTAAACCTTCGAATAAGGTAGTTTTATATATATGAATATAATGATGTTATGAATATCATTACTACCTCAGGTTTTGTGGATAAACCTACTGGAAATGAAAAAAATAGATCTAGTTTCAAAGGATCCTTGGATGGTTTAAAAGTTCTTGAAGCAGAATCATGACACGAAAACAAGTTTAAGTAAGATTTCCACTCGAAATAAGATTGTTATAGTTATAGAAATTGAATCAAAGTTTGAATATGAGTATTACCTTGTATTAGAAAGATATCTTACTATAAATAAGAAAGATTTCTTGAGGTTGGATGATCACTTTACAAGATTGGAAGTAAGCTAGCAAACTTGGAAGTATTCTTTATTTTATGAAACTAGAACTTATAGAATTTATGAAGAACACTTAGAACTTGAAGATAGAACTTGAGAGAGATCAATTAGATGAAGAAAATTGAAGAATGAAAGTGTTTGTAGGTGTTTTTGGTCGTTGGTATATGGATTAGATATAAAGGATGTGTAATTTTGTTTACATGTAAATAAGTCATGAATGATTACTAATATTTTTGTAATTTTATGAGATATTTCATGCTAGTTGCCAAATGATGGTTCCCACATGTGTTAGGTGACTCATATGAGCTTCTAAGAGCTGATCATTGTTGTGACGCCCCGTACTAAATCATCATGTACGGACCATCAACAACAGGATCATTACAAGGTTAAGTACTATATGCGTTTTCAAAACAGAGTTTACATTTATAAATAAAAGTGACGTCATAACATACGTCAATTGTTTTACAAATCAAAAGTATGCTTCGCTAAGTAGAAGCATTAAATAAGTGTACGTGACCATAATGGTCGTTACATAACATAAGTTCATAAGTAAAAAGTTTGAATGCAACATAAGTAGTCATGCGATAACAACTCTAGGCAGCGGGTTCTACAGCACGACTAGTAAGATAGCGGAAGCGACTTCAAGCACCTGAGAAAATACATGCTTAAAAAGGTCAACACAAAGGTTGGTGAGCTATAGTTTAAGTATAACAGTAATGTAAGTAGGCCACGAGATTTCAGTGCTACAACGAGCGTTTCAAAAGTATGTAAAAGTATATGCTTAACCGTGGGCACCCGGTAACTAACTTAACGTTTAATGTACCCCCTTAAAGTGCACTTGGCAAGTGCGTATAACCTCGAAGTATTAAACACTCGTTAAATGCTAGCGCTACTAGTCCGAGTGGGGATGTCAAACCCTATGGATCCATATCTAAGATTCGCGTTCACCGGTTCATAAACCAATGATTAAACGTTACCGAGCTAAAGGGAATGTTTCTGCCGTTATATAACCCACACATATATAAAGTTTAAGTACTCGTGCCTAGTATGTAAAACATAAAATCCGCATGTATTCTCAATTCCCAAAATAAGTTAAAGTAAAAAGGGAATGCTATAACTCACAATGATTAGTAGTAATGGTAAGGTAGTAGTCGGAAAGTGGTGTGCAAGTAACGGTCCAAACATCCTCAACCTAAGTCAAATAGCACTAAGTCAATAAGTCGTCTCAAAAGGTTTACAAGTACGTAATTAAGGTCATAAGGGTCATCATCAATCATCATTAAACAAAAGGTAACAAGTAAGACTCGTTTATGAAAGTCGTTTAAAACAAAGGCTGACTTCGGTCAGTCACCACGGCCTCTACCCTTACTGAATTAAGGTGAGACCAGTGGTCATGGCTCCGTCTATGAGTCCCTTAAGTGTGGTAAAATTTACAGAAGCAAACTCGTCTTGGTTTGACCGTGGCGACGGTCTAAGTGCGAGTAGGTCAGAAATTTCTGCACAACGTTAAAGGACATGGTAACGATCGGAGGGCCATAAATCCTAAACCGTAACTCGGATTAAGACGAGTCCTATATGAAAAGTTATCTACTCGAAAAGTTCTATCTAAAAATCAAGGTTAGAACAGCCCAGGTCTACTGGTATGTTCCAGAAGCATCAGGTCAGTAGGTTTTGGACAGAACAGTGGGTTTTGGAGAGTTCCGGTTGTCTCGGTGCTTGATGTTCATCACGGTTCTCATCCTTGATGCGTATAGCTTCAAGTGTACAACTCGTGGATGTGTATACATCATCTTAACCAAGATTTGTCCATCATAACCTTAGTGCAAGTCTAAGACATGAATTTGATGAACCAAAGTTACATCAAGTCCTAGATCTACACACACATGAACTTTTAAAACAATAATAAGTTACAAACTTGAATTGAACTTAAGTAAGCAAGATCTTAGCTTTTAGAACATAGTTCTTAGTTAGGTCTTGAAGATTCAAGACTCAAAGTCTAGATCTATAGTTCTTAAGTCAAATCAACACAAGTTAGAGAGTTTAAAGTGTTGTTCTTGAACTAACAAGTTAGATCCAAGAAATATAAGATCAAGATTAACTAGTAATCATGACCAAGGTTACATGTAAGTTTAGGAACAAGTTCATGAACACTAAGAAAGATCACAACCGAGTGTTGGATCCATGATACTTGCACCAAAGTGTAAGCTCTTGTTGGTTTCATGTCCTTGTTCAAATGTGTAGTAAGCAACTAACAATAAGAAATAAAGAAAATGAATGATAAGCCTAAACCAACCATGAAGGTGGTATTCTAGTAACATACAACAAACAAGAACACAAGTAACAATTATAAAGATTATAAACTTTAAATCTTTTGAAACAAAATATGTAGAACATAACTAGATAGATTATGTTCTTGGATGTTCTTGATAAATACAAGATATAAGATGAAGAATTCAAACTAAAGAGTTGATTCTTGAAACATGTAAAGAAAGACAAGTAAGTAAGTAAGTAAACAACTTAGTAATCTACAAGTAATTAAACTACAACAAGATTAAGTAACAAACAACAAAAGATGATGATGATTATGATGATGAAGGCCACGGTTTTCACAAGGAAAAATAAGAAGAAAAACTTCAAGTTAACTTACAAGAACAAGAGAGAATTTGAGAGAGAAAGAAGCAAGTTTGTGTGTGTGTATTTGAGAGGGAAATGCAAGTAAGTTGTGAATGAAAAATGGAAACCAAAACACCACTAAATGTGGCCAAGGGATTCGGCATTCTGCAGCAAAAACAAGGGGAAGAGGTTTGCTTGTTGGTCACTTGAATGAAAAGCTTGAAAAAGTTGGATAAAAGGGTGGTGTTCATGGGGATAATGAGCCAACTATATTCCAATTCTATGTAACCAACTAGTTTAAGTTCAAGTATCATACTTACATGTAAAAATGGGCTAGTTTAATCCATAATATAAGTAGGGTGGGCTTACACTAGTCCATTAACACTTAAAAGGCCCAAGTTGCAAGTAGTTAGCAAGTAATCCAATAAAAGTCCATCTTAAGCCCAAGTAACTAACTAAAAGCCTTAGTTAATTAAAATGATTAATAAAATTAATCATGAATGTAAATAATATCTTAAAATATTATTCGTGCAAGTTCCGGGTGTCACAAAGACGTTTCGGGCATTTAAAGTTCAAGTACGGGCAATTAAAGCAACATGTAAATGTAATAACATACATTCGTTTAATCAAGCGTATTAATAATAATAATTATTAATAAATAACGTTGGAAAAACCAGGGTCGTTACATTACCCACCTGTTAAAGAAAATTTCGTCCCGAAATTTAAGCTGAAGTAGATGGAGTAGTCGGGAAAAGATGAGGATATTTCCGCATCATTTGATCCTCTCGTTCCCAAGTAAACTCAGGTCCTCGTTTGGCATTCCATCGTACTCGTACAATCGGAATCTTGTTGCGTTTCAAAGTTTTGATCTCACGATCCATAATCTCAACAGGTTCCTCCACAAAGTGGAGTTTGTCATCAATAGTAAGTTCTTCCAATGGTATGATGAGTTCGGGTGCAGCAAGACACTTCTTCAAGTTTGACACATGGAAGGTAGGATGAACTGAGCTCAATTGTGCTGGTAGATCCAAACGGTATGCAACTGGTCCAACACGTTCCAAGATCTCGAAAGGACCAATGTATCGTGGGTTCAACTTTCCACGTTTTCCAAAACGGATCACACCTTTCCAAGGTGCAACCTTCAACATTACACGATCACCAACATTAAATTCAAAGTCTTTCCGTTTAAGATCGGCATAGCTCTTTTGGCGATCACGGGCAGTCTTAAGTCTAGCTTGGATCTGAGCGATCTTCTCCGTGGTTTCGTGAACTACCTCGGGTCCGGTGATTTGCTTTTCGCCTACTTCGGCCCAACAAATAGGAGATCGGCACTTACGACCATACAATGCTTCAAAAGGTGCAGCATTAATGCTTGAGTGATAACTGTTATTGTACGAGAATTCGGCGAGTGGCAAATGCCTTTCCCAGGCCTTTCCAAAATCAATGACACATGCACGCAGCATGTCCTCCAAGGTCTGAATCGTTCGTTCACTTTGCCCGTCAGTCTGAGGATGATAAGCAGTACTCATGTCAAGACGAGTTCCCATGGCTTCTTGCAAAGAACGCCAAAATCTGGAAGCAAAACGGGGATCGCGATCGGAGATGATTGATAAAGGTACACCATGACGAGATACAACCTCTTTGATGTACAGCTGAGCAAGTCTTTCCATTGTATCAGTTTCCTTCATCGCTAGGAAGTGTGCAGATTTGGTGAGGCGGTCAACAATAACCCAAATAGTATCGCATCCGCCCACCGTCTTCGGCAGCTTAGTAATGAAATCCATTGTGATCCTTTCCCACTTCCATTGTGGGATTTCCGGCTGTTGAAGTAACCCAGAGGGTCTCTGATGTTCGGCTTTAACCTTCGAGCAAGTCAAACACTTACCAACATAAGTCGCAACGTCCTTCTTAAGATTCGGCCACCAATACTGTTCTTTAAGGTCGTGGTACATCTTACCTGCACCGGGGTGAATCGAATATCTCGATTTGTGTGCTTCATCAAGTATCAGGCTTCGTAGATCTCCATAGTAAGGTACCCAAATTCTTCCGGCATAACATCGGAGTCCAGACTCTCTAACCTCGAATCGAGAGACAAGTATGTTCAAATGCTCGTGAGATATGTTCTCCTCCTTGAGAGCCTCAACTTGGGCTACTCTGATCTGGTTGTTGAGGTTCGAATGGATGGTGATGTTCAGAGCCCTAACACGGAGAGGTGCCGTCCTCTCCTTTCGGCTTAAAGCGTCAGCTACAACATTGGCCTTGCCGGGGTGATAACGGAGTTCACAATCGTAGTCGTTGAGCGTCTCGATCCATCGACGCTGTCTCATATTCAATTGCTTCTGATCGAAGATGTGCTGGAGACTCTTGTGATCGGTGAAGATAGTGCTCTTAGTTCCATACAAATAATGTCTCCACAATTTGAGTGCAAAGACAACGGCTCCAAGTTCAAGATCATGTGTAGTGTAGTTCCGCTCGTGAATCTTCAATTGGCGGGAGGCATAGGCAATAACCTTTGATCGTTGCATCAGTACACAACCAAAACCACTCTTCGATGCATCGCAATAAACAACAAAGTCGTCACTGCCTTCAGGAAGTGATAGGATAGGTGCGGAGGTTAACTTCTTCTTCAAAGTTTGGAATGCTGATTCGTGTGTGGGTTCCCAAATGAACTTCTTACCCTTGTGAGTCAGTGCGGTCAAAGGACGCGCAATCAGAGAAAATCCTTCGATAAACCTTCGATAATAACCGGCGAGACCTAGAAATTGGCGAATATGCGTTGGAGTAGTGGGGGTTTCCCACTTGCTGATGGCTTCAATCTTGGCGGGATCAACTTTGATACCCTGGTCGCTCACAACATGACCCAAAAACTGTACTTCCTTCAACCAAAATTCGCACTTGGAGAATTTGGCGTAAAGTTGCTCTTGTCTTAAGAGTTCAAGCACTAGCCGAAGGTGTTGCTCATGTTCTTCTTCGCTCTTAGAGTAGATGAGGATATCATCTATGAAGACGATAACAAACTTATCCAAGTAAGGCTTGCAGACACGATTCATGAGATCCATGAACACGGCAGGTGCATTTGTCAAACCGAATGGCATCACGAGGAACTCATAATGACCATAACGGGTCCTGAATGCAGTTTTCATCACGTCACTTTCCTTCACCCTCAGCTGGTGATATCCGGATCGCAAATCGATCTTTGAATAAACGCTCGATCCTTGTAGTTGATCAAAAAGATCATCAATTCGTGGAAGAGGATATCGATTCTTGATAGTCAATTTGTTGAGTTCACGGTAGTCGATACACATACGGAAGGATCCATCCTTCTTCTTTACAAACAACACAGGTGCGCCCCAAGGCGAGAAGCTTGGTTGGATAAACCCTCGATCTAATAGCTCTTGTAGTTGACTCTGTAATTCTTGCATCTCGGAAGGTGCGAGTCTATAAGGTGCGCGAGCTACAGGTGCAGCTCCTGGCACTAAGTCAATCTGAAACTCTACTGCTCTCTGCGGCGGTAATCCAGGCAATTCCTCTGGGAAGACATCAGAAAATTCGTTCACAATTCGTACGTCGTTCACGTTCTTCACCTCAGTTTCTACCGCTTTCACATGTGCTAGGACAGCAAAGCGTCCCTTCTTCATAATCTTTTGCGCTTTCACGCAACTAATGAGGTTCAACTTCGAGGTACATCTCTCTCCATAGATAACCAGTGGTTCGCCATCTCCTTGTGGTATGCGAAGTGCTTTATCTCCACAGATAACATCGGCCTTTATCTTGCTCAACCAATCCATTCCGACGATCGCGTCAAAACTTCCCAGTTTGATAGGTATCAAATCAATTTCGAAATCTGCACCAGCTATGTTGATAATAGCTCCACGACTAATATGGTCAACCTTTTCAAGTTTTCCATTGGCGACCTCGACAAGCATACTTTCCTTCAAAGGAACTAACGACCAATCTAACTTATCACAAAAATGTCTACACACATAGCTCCTATCGGCACCAGTATCAAATAGGACAGAAGCTAAAAGATTGTTGATCTTGAATATACCTGTCACCAAGTCGGGGTTGTCGCGAGCGTCCCTTGCATTAACATTGAAGTCTCTAGCACGTGGTGGTCCGCCATCCTTACGCTTGTTAGGACACTCGTTTCTGAAATGGCCCGTCTTTCCACATTCATAACACTTCTTAGGCCCATTGTTGTTGTGGTTTGGCTTCACATTCAAAGTGGTAACCTTGCAATCCTTGCCAACATGTCCAGATCGTTGGCACTTCTCACAGATAACATTGCAATACCCAGTGTGGTGCTTGTAGCACCTATTGCATTGTGGTAAGGTTCCTTTGTAGTTCGGATTGGTGCGGTTGTTGTTGTTGGGGTTGGTGTTGTTGTTGTGTATGTTGTTGTTTTGCCTGAACCCTTCATGTCGTTTTGCCGGGTTTTGATCATAGTTCCTACCCCCGTTGTTGTTGTGGTTGTTGTCCCATTTCCTCTTTTCACCACTAACAGTTTCGAACTTAGCCTTCTCCGGCTCGTCAAGGATGATTTGATTCAAGAGAGTATGCGCCATGCGCATTGCTTCGGGAACACTTGGTGGCTTGGATGAGGTAACATTACCCTTGATGGACTTAGGAAGTCCCGAGAAGTATTTCTCCAAATGCTTAAATTCGGGGGTGACCATGGTTGGACACATAAGAGCCAATTCCAAAAACCTACGGTTGTAGCTGTTAAGGTCGTTCCCTACGGTTTTCAATTGCATAAATTCGATTTCCATCTTTTGAATTTCGGTTCTCGGACAGTATTCCTCGATCATAGCACATTTAAATTCTTCCCAAGGCGTAGCATACGCCTCATCAATTCCTTTCGCTTGGGCCATGGTATTCCACCATGTGAGCGCGCCATCAGACAGCGTGCAAGATGCAAATTTCGTTTTGTTAGCCTCAGAACAATTGCTAACCCTGAATACCGATTCCAACTTTTCGAACCATCTGGTGAGACCGACGGGTCCCTCAGTGCCACTGAAGTAGTGTGGCTTGCAGTTTTGGAATTCCTTGTAAGTACACCCATCTCGGACGACAGGTGGATTGACAGGCGGTGGTGGTGGAACTTGGGGTTGTCTTTCAGCTAGTGCAGCAGCGACTCGCTCGTTAATCATTTCCTCAATTTGTGCCGCGGTGGGGATAGATCTCCCGTTGGCCATGATGTTCTATACAAACATTTTGACTCAAGTCAAAATCCATTATGCAAATAATAATAATATAGTATATAACAACCAACATGAAAACAGCACAACACATGTTGATTAAGTAATGCAAGCATATATAAGTACCACAAAACCATGATATGATAACGTAAATAGAACACTTGCGCACAAAGTAACAACACAAATTCCATTCATTAATGATAATAAGTTCATACATTACAATAAGTTCGTACATTACATAAGTGAAATATGAAATTACAAAAAGAGATTACAATACAGAATCTAGTACAAAGTCCTACGGCGATGGTGGGTACAAGATGTCCAAAACATGAGTCATCTGCTCCTCGAGCTCAGTAACTCGAGTCTGGAGAATCTCAATCTCCCGCCTCATTTCCTCATTAGAGGAAGATGGTGGGGCAGGTGGTGCTGGCGGTGCAGGTGGAGCCGGTGGTGCTGAAGTGGATGGTCCGGCTCTGGGTGGAGACGGTAATATCTGTGGGTCGGCGGGGTACGGCACCAGCTGTTTACGAGCAGTGATCCTACGACGCCGACCATAAGCGTCAGTGACAGTTCGACCAGGAATTATGCCAGCAAAGCGATACCGCTTCTTCGGCGGGGTAGAAGGTGCCTGAATCGGTCGGTCAGCGGGATCCTCCTCATCACTGGAGTCGTCAGATGAGGTGTCGTCTGAAGAAGCATCGGTGGAAGAACCGTCGTCTGAATCATGCGGTGGTGGCGCGGGTGGCTCAACATATCCGAAAGCGGCCAACATCTGTCGGTGTCGGCCTGGCGTAATCACGGCTAAGCGGCCGTCGGCAGTGCGTCGGCAAGGTGTGCGCCAGTGATTACGGAAGGGACCTTCCCCGAACTCCGCGGGGATCTCCATGCCACCAATGCGAGCCAGTTGCCTCAGGGGTCTGGAAGAAGACGCCGGGATAGGCACACTAGAGCTAGCTCCAGAACTAGAGGCGCCGGGGTCGCCAGTGGGTGTCGGGGCCGGAATGTCGGCAGCAGCAGCAGCAGCAACAGGTGCGGCAGTGGGTGGAACAACGGGGCCTGAGCCGCTCGGGATGTCAGTAGGTGGAACGTCCGACATCTGAACAAGGAAAAATAAATTTTCCATGTCAGTATGTCATAAAGCAAGCAAATAATAGGCCAACAGTTTAAATCATGTATAACAATAAGTAGCATGGCAATATCAGTAATCGTACGAAACTAGCATGCAATCGAAAGCAAGTAATAGCATGCAGTAGTGAAATCACGTAGTAGCATACGGCATATAGCAGTAACAGTAAGCAGCAGCATGCAGTAAGTTCAGCGGAAACAAGTAAACTAACAAGTTGTAGATTAGCCCTATTAGTGAATCCTACTCGGGTCGGTCTTAGACTCACTAATGCATCCTAATTCCCTACAACCAATGCTCTGATACCAAATGTGACGCCCCGTACTAAATCATCATGTACGGACCATCAACAACAGGATCATTACAAGGTTAAGTACTATATGCGTTTTCAAAACAGAGTTTACATTTATAAATAAAAGTGACGTCATAACATACGTCAATTGTTTTACAAATCAAAAGTATGCTTCGCTAAGTAGAAGCATTAAATAAGTGTACGTGACCATAATGGTCGTTACATAACATAAGTTCATAAGTAAAAAGTTTGAATGCAACATAAGTAGTCATGCGATAACAACTCTAGGCAGCGGGTTCTACAGCACGACTAGTAAGATAGCGGAAGCGACTTCAAGCACCTGAGAAAATACATGCTTAAAAAGGTCAACACAAAGGTTGGTGAGCTATAGTTTAAGTATAACAGTAATGTAAGTAGGCCACGAGATTTCAGTGCTACAACGAGCGTTTCAAAAGTATGTAAAAGCATATGCTTAACCGTGGGCACCCGGTAACTAACTTAACGTTTAATGTACCCCCTTAAAGTGCACTTGGCAAGTGCGTATAACCTCGAAGTATTAAACACTCGTTAAATGCTAGCGCTACTAGCCCGAGTGGGGATGTCAAACCCTATGGATCCATATCTAAGATTCGCGTTCACCGGTTCATAAACCAATGATTAAACGTTACCGAGCTAAAGGGAATGTTTCTGCCGTTATATAACCCACACATATATAAAGTTTAAGTACTCGTGCCTAGTATGTAAAACATAAAATCCGCATGTATTCTCAGTTCCCAAAATAAGTTAAAGTAAAAAGGGAATGCTATAACTCACAATGATTAGTAGTAATGGTAAGGTAGTAGTCGGAAAGTGGTGTGCAAGTAACGGTCCAAACGTCCTCAACCTAAGTCAAATAGCACTAAGTCAATAAGTCGTCTCAAAAGGTTTACAAGTACGTAATTAAGGTCATAAGGGTCATCATCAATCATCATTAAACAAAAGGTAACAAGTAAGACTCGTTTATGAAAGTCGTTTAAAACAAAGGCTGACTTCGGTCAGTCACCACGGCCTCTACCCTTACTGAATTAAGGTGAGACCAGTGGTCATGGCTCCGTATACGAGTCCCTTAAGTGTGGTAAAATTTACAGAAGCAAACTCGTCTTGGTTTGACCGTGGCGACGGTCTAAGTGCGAGTAGGTCAGAAATTTCTGCACAACGTTAAAGGACATGGTAACGATCGGAGGGCCATAAATCCTAAACCGTAACTCGGATTAAGACGAGTCCTATATGAAAAGTTATCTACTCGAAAATTTCTATCTAAAAATCAAGGTTATAACAGCCCAGGTCTACTGGTCTGTTCCAGAAGCATCAGGTCAGTAGGTTTTGGACAGAACAGTGGGTTTTGGAGAGTTCCGGTTGTCTCGGTGCTTGATGTTCATCACGGTTCTCATCCTTGATGCGTATAGCTTCAAGTGTACAACTCGTGGATGTGTATACATCATCTTAACCAAGATTTGTCCATCATAACCTTAGTGCAAGTCTAAGACATGAATTTGATGAACCAAAGTTACATCAAGTCCTAGATCTACACACACATGAACTTTTAAAACAATAATAAGTTACAAACTTGAATTGAACTTAAGTAAGCAAGATCTTAGCTTGTAGAACATAGTTCTTAGTTAGGTCTTGAAGATTCAAGACTCAAAGTCTAGATCTATAGTTCTTAAGTCAAATCAACACAAGTTAGAGAGTTTAAAGTGTTGTTCTTGAACTAACAAGTTAGATCCAAGAAATATAAGATCAAGATTAACTAGTAATCATGACCAAGGTTACATGTAAGTTTAGGAACAAGTTCATGAACACTAAGAAAGATCACAACCAAGTGTTGGATCCATGATACTTGCACCAAAGTGTAAGCTCTTGTTGGTTTCATGTCCTTGTTCAAATGTGTAGTAAGCAACTAACAATAAGAAATAAAGAAAATGAATGATAAGCCTAAACCAACCATGAAGGTGGTATTCTAGTAACATACAACAAACAAGAACACAAGTAACAATTATAAAGATTATAAACTTTAAATCTTTTGAAACAAAATATGTAGAACATAACTAGATAGATTATGTTCTTGGATGTTCTTGATAAATACAAGATATAAGATGAAGAATTCAAACTAAAGAGTTGATTCTTGAAACATGTAAAGAAAGACAAGTAAGTAAGTAAGTAAACAACTTAGTAATCTACAAGTAATTAAACTACAACAAGATTAAGTAACAAACAACAAAAGATGATGATGATTATGATGATGAAGGCCACGGTTTTCACAAGGAAAAGAAGAAGAAAAACTTCAAGTTAACTTACAAGAACAAGAGAGAATTTGAGAGAGAAAGAAGCAAGTTTGTGTGTGTGTATTTGAGAGGGAAATGCAAGTAAGTTGTGAATGAAAAATGGAAACCAAAACACCACTAAATGTGGCCAAGGGATTCGGCATTCTGCAGCAAAAACAAGGGGAAGAGGTTTGCTTGTTGGTCACTTGAATGAAAAGCTTGAAAAAGTTGGATAAAAGGGTGGTGTTCATGGGGATAATGAGCCAACTATATTCCAATTCTATGTAACCAACTAGTTTAAGTTCAAGTATCATAATTACATGTAAACATGGGCTAGTTTAATCCATAATATAAGTAGGGTGGGCTTACACTAGTCCATTAACACTTAAAAGGCCCAAGTTGCAAGTAGTTAGCAAGTAATCCAATAAAAGTCCATCTTAAGCCCAAGTAACTAACTAAAAGCCTTAGTTAATTAAAATGATTAATAAAATTAATCATGAATGTAAATAATATCTTAAAATATTATTCGTGCAAGTTCCGGGTGTCACAAAGACGTTTCGGGCATTTAAAGTTCAAGTACGGGCAATTAAAGCAACATGTAAATGTAATAACATACATTCGTTTAATCAAGCGTATTAATAATGATAATTATTAATAAATAACGTTGGAAAAACCAGGGTCGTTACAATTGTAGTGTATATACCCATAGTACATACATCTAAAAGCTGTGTATTGTATGAGTACGAATACGGGTGCATACGAGTAGAATTGTTGATGAAACTGAACGAGGATGTAATTGTAAGCATTTTTGTTAAGTAGAAGTATTTTGATAAGTGTCTTAAAGTATTTCAAAAGTGTATGAATACATATTAAAACACTACATGTATATACATTTTAACTTAGTCGTTAAGTCATCGTTAGTCGTTACATGTAAATGTTGTTTTGAAACCTTTACGTTAACGATCTTGTTAAATGTTGTTAAGCCATTGTTTATTATATCTAAAGAGATGTTAAATTATTACATTATCACGATATCATGATATATTAATATATCTTAGTATGATATATATACAGTTAAATGTTGTTACAACGATAATCGTTACATATATGTCTCGTTTCGAAATCATTAAGTTAGTAGTCTTGTTTTTACATATGTAGTTCATTGTTAATACATTTAATGACATGTTTACTTATCATTTATCATGATTAAACATAGTGTATCAATATCTTAATATGATTCATATGTATTTAGTAAGACGTTGTTATAACGATAATCGTTATATATATCGTTTCGAGTTTCTTAATTCAATAAACTCAATTTTATGTATATAACTCATTGTTAAAATACCTAATGAGATACTTACTTATTATAATATCATGTTAACTATATATGTAACCATATATATGTCATCATATAGTTTTTACAAGTTTTAACGTTCGTGAATCACCGGTCAACTTGGGTGGTCAATTGTCTATATGAAACCTTTTTCAATTAATCACGTCTTAACAAGTTTGATTGCTTAACATGTTGGAAACACTTAATCATGTAATTATCAAATTCAATTAATATAAATAAACATGGAAAAGTTCGGGTCACTACAAATGTCATATAAGGATAAAAAAAAAAAGAGCAAAAAGAACACACCTCCAGTAAACTTAATGGAAAGCCGATCCAAACTTAACCTTAAGTTTAGAAAAAATAGGGTTTTAAATCAGAGATAACAAATCTTTAAAAGATTTCTTGTAAAATATGCTGAAACCACGTCCGATTAAAAATCGAACCCAATATACAAAAGATCCTATCGATCAATATGAAAACTTGTAATCTAAAAACCCTAATTGAAGAAGAAGAAGAAGAAGAAGAAGAAGAAGAAGAAGAAGAAGAAGAAGAAGAAGAAGAAGAAGAAGAAGAAGAAGAAGAAGAAGAAGAAGAAGAAGAAGGAGAAGAAGGAGGAGGAGGAGGAGGAGGAGGAGGAAGAAGAAGAAGAAGAAGAAGAAGAAGAGGAAGAGGAAGAGGAAGAGGAAGAGGAAGAGGAAGAAGAAGAAGAAGAAGGAGGAGGAGGAGAAGGAGAAGGAGAAGAAAGAGGAGAAGAAGAGGAGAAGAAGAGGAAGAGGAAGAGGAAGAAGGAGAAGAAGGAGACGAAGAGGAAGAGGAAGAGGAAGAAGACGAAGACGAAGAAGAAGAAGAAGAAGAAGAAGAAGAAGAAGAAGAAGTCACAAACGTACCATAAACTATGATACTATGATATGAAAAGATACAAGAATACAAACAACCTTAATAACAATTGATTATATCAGAAACTCTGAAATCCGTATGGAATAAAATAAAAACTTTTTCTCTCGAGATTATAATACTAAGAATACTGAGAACGAATATGAAAATATGAAAATAGAAGAATATTGCAGCATCAAGGTAATGAAGCAATCTAAATCGTATGAAGATGAAATTGAAAGAAAGTGTGTAAAATGATAAAGCTGGATGAATGAAACTCTAAGTTGTTGGTGCATGAATCCCCAGCCGTGATTTACGTTATCGATTTAATACATTCAACTATATAATGACGTTATTGTATGACTATTGATTACATTCGTGGTTGTGTGTGCTTATTTATTTAAACAATCAATATGTTAAACTGCATACACAGTCGACCGAGTGTGTTCACACACTCGACCGACTGTGTGACTCAGTCGACCGACTGTGTCTGTTGTGCAGTATATATACGGGTTAAAGCCTCTTTAGTGAGGTTACACATTCCATTAACCCTAGTCGACTGGTTTTCGTCCCTATCGATCCCTAACACCAATTACCACCGAAATTAATCGTTTAGGCTTCGTTCTAATCTAGATTCACCTCTAGGTTTGACCGGTACGAATCCAACGTGACCCAAATCTCGGTTTTAGTCGTCTCTAGTGTATTCCGCCTCTAGTCACGATCTCAAGCGACCTAAGATCCGTCCAAACAACGTCTACATAAGTCTTGGTTATATATAATTGGAGATGACTATATAGGTCTCTCAACTCTTCAATATGAAATTAACGACTACATTCTTTTTTCGTATTACAACTTGAACCCTTGTATCATCTTCTCAAGTTCAACAACAACTACCATACAGTGGCGGTACCAGGATTTTTTTTCAGTGGGGGCAAAAAAAAATTTAAAACCGTAGGAGAGAAGATACTATAAAAGTAACTTTTATGCTAATACATTAATAAAATACTATAATAGTAACTTTTATGCTAATTCTTGTTTAGAGATAGGAGAGAAGATACTATAAAAGTAGTTCGGTTGAGTTAATGACTACATTGACCTCATGTTATAAAAAACAACTTTAACTCATTTCAACTCTATACAAACATTAAACTTTTTTTAGAGTACTTCTCTCTTCATTTACAAATTTCTTTGTACCTGACACCCCAAAAACCAAAACCATCACAAAACTTTGAAGGCTGAATGTTTCTAATTACGAACGAGTTAGAATCCAGCACCCACATCAATGAGCTCATTAGATTATTGCAAACTCGTGAGTATAAATTTATCCTGCGATCGTTTCCAAATGCGCCACTATGCACTGCCACCAAGTTCGCCGGAATATTTTTGAAAGCGGTCCGAGGTAAAAATGGTAATGATGGTTTGTAAGTGATTTTCAACTATTGAGACCCATGTGAAAAAACGGACATAATAGCATAATACGTTGGATCTAACTTGTTGGTGTCTATAATTAACATTACCCAGGTAGTTTTTCCTTGAAGCAAAAATTTAAAATAATACAAAGTACCACATAATAGCATGCATGTATGCACTGGACAATAGCATTTTGACTGGTTTTGTTGAATCATGTGCTCTTAAATCCGGTTTCCAGTATACGTCAGAAAAAGTACTGAATACCCAGTGTTGGGAAGGCCAGCCCTCTGTACAAATGACATAAACCGACCTTCTCAAGACCGGTTATATCGGTTTTACAACTTTATAAAAAAACTTGTTATACAAATATCTTCAAAATATAGACTCATCAGCCACAAAATTCACTTATACGGGGATCTTTCTAATAGCATTCCTTATTAGGCCAACCTTTTTTACAATGTATAATTTCTCTATTTGTTTAGACAAAGAGGTACTAACAGAACTTTGAAAATATACAATTAATGCTTAAGGTACATACCAAATATGCATAAAATAAAATTGGCCACATGATAGCAACTGTATATTGGTGAAATGTAACATAATTTGTGATTGGAATCACCAAAATTTTTGCTCCTAATTTCATGGATCTTTTATCCTATAGAGATACAGAATTAGGCAGTTTTGCACATTGGAGGACTTTTTCCTTTTATTTTATTACCAAGAAAGACAATTTTACGTTGAAAAGGTTGCGTTTGAAGGAAGACTAAGAAGATATCGTCCGTTATGCCTACCACAACCATATGATCATTGCTTTTTTCCGTTCAATCCCAATTCCTTCATTGTTGTATGAATATGCGGTATTATAACATCTTCACATTTTAGAAGTATATCTTGATAATGGGTGAAGAAGCTGGTTTAACGGATGCAATACTTAAACGAAGGAAACATAAAGGTAAACGTGGTTCCTCGAAAAAGGCGACTCAACGACAACAAGAAAGTGATCGTGAACCTGAAATCCCAGGAATCCACCTAAATTTGACACAAGTCGCGTTGATTTTGGCCGCTTACCTAGGTTGTGGCACCATTTGTTTTTTTCTTGTTCGTGACAAAATGAGCGGCAAGAAAACAAATGGAATCCTAGATTCTATGTACTTTTGTGTCGTAACAATGACAACAGTAGGGTATGGTGATCTAGTCCCAAGCACGAAATTTTCAAAGATTTTGGCTTGCATTTACGTGTTTATAGGCATGGGTCTTGGTGGTTGTGCTCTTAGTAAAGCAGCAGATTATATAGTCGATAAAGAGGTTGTCATGTTTGTTCAAGCTATACAAGATCGTGAAACATATGGTCCTAATCAAATTCACAATGAGACAGCAGAAGCATTAAGACTTAAGTACAAATTTTTTATGGTTCTTACGTTTATTGTATTCCAAGTAATACTTGGAACAGTTGTCTTAATTGTGGTTGAAGACATGAGTCTCATAGATGCTTATTATTGTGTTTGTGCTACTATTACGACGTTGGGTTATGGTGATAAAAGCTTTTCTAGCGTAAGAGGACGAATATTTGCGGTTGTGTGGATTTTAACTAGTACGATTGCGTTGGCACAATTATTTGTCTACTTGGTAGAGTTATGGACTGATAGTAAACAAAGACAGCTTGTGGATTGGGTACTTCATAGGAAACTAACGATTCAAGATATTGAGAACGCTGATCTTGACAACGATGATAGCGTCAGGTAATAGCCTTTTTCGACATTATAACTACTTAACTAATTCCAGTTAGATTGTTAACAAACATGAATATATAATTTGTTTTGCAGCCCTGCGGAATACGTTGTATATAAGCTGAAAGAGATGGGGTTAGTAAGCGATAAACTAATCATGAATGTGATAGAAGAATTCAAGCATCTAGATGTTGATAACTCGGGAACATTGACATCAAATGATCTATCAGCTAGCAGACGCCTCTATCGTTAGTATGTTTTTCTTTATGTGTTTTCGCATATACAAGCAGGGGTGGAACTCTTAAGGGGCATGAGAGGGCCCTGGCCCCCCAAAGTTTAATGGTGTTAGTGTATTTTTCTTGATGAATTATTTGTAAAGAGTTCTGCGTGTTTAATTTTGCAATTGGTAAATGACACACTAGATTCACTGTCCTATTAGTTACATATCATATAATTGGCAGAGACACATATAGATGCATATAATATAGTACAAAAACTTGTATATATTCATGAACCTAAAACTTATAAGCATTTATGCCAATAGTTTTCAGTTAATAAACACTAATAAATTATAGTAGTGTTAGAAAATAGGGGTTATATTGATAATCCGATTGGTTTTGAATCGTGTATTTACTTTTCCAATTAAGTATTGCGACCCCACAAGTCACGTGCGAAATTCAAATTGGGATAAGACAAGAACGAGTTTGCGTCCATGAAAGAAGATACAAATCCATAGTGTATGCGAGAATGCATATATTTATGTTACGTTATCATGAAAGCAAATTCTAATTCTCATATATATAGGAAGTGAAAATGTGCAATTAAATCACACAACCTTTCAATGAAAAGATGTAAACTTTTAACGAGAAAATACAATTTTCCATTCATGCATTTAGAATATTAGTTGCAATTGAACTAGTTTAATGACACAATTTCCATATAATTATCGAGTTATTTTGAAGGAGCGTTCACTTCGCACTTTCCTAACTCGCCATTGAGTATAATACGATAACCATTTGCTTTTAGTAAATCCCGATTACCAAAATGATTGTTTATAACACTGAAATTACCAACAAGTAGCATATAGAAGGTTACAATAAACTCATTATCGGAATAAAAATAAACTATCTATTTACACCTTCACTTGTGTCCTCTACCCTTTTGGCTTGGACCAGTTGAAGTTTCCTCGTAAGCTTCAACTTTCTCTGTGAAACGGTCCAACTCATGATCATGAACTCGATGACCATTTCGTACTGGTGATACTTGTTGGAAACTAAACTTGATTTTGGGCTATGTGTTTTAGATTTGGGCTTGCAAGTATACAAATATTTTGGATCAAGATTATAGCCCATTATGTAGAAGCTTCTTGTAATATGTAGTAGTGAAAGTGTGTAGAATGTGTGTAGAATAATCTTGTAAAATATCTAGGTCTAGAAATACTAGGAAATATCTAGATAGTAGTAGATAATGGAGTGATCTAGACTACTCCATTGAGTAGTATAAATAGATGGCTTCACCCCTCATTTGTAATCAAGCAACAAAGCACTTCAATAAGCAAATCAAGTAATAAACAAAGCCTTCAAGATCAATCAAACTTCTAAATCATCAATCCTCTCTTCCACAAATAATATACATAACCTCCTATTTCTAACAAATTGGTATCAGAGCTTGGTTCGACAAGATGATGGCCAATAATGTCATCACATTTCCTCGCCTCACAAAGGATAATTATGATCGATGGAGCATCCAAATGAAGACCTTCCTAGGTGGACAAGACTTATGGGAGATTGTGGAGGAAGGCTATGAGGAACCTGCAGAAAATGGTCCTCTCGGCAAGGAGAAAAAATTAATGAAGACGAACGATCAAAAGGCTCTTTCCATCATCCAACAAAGTGTAGATGATGGAGCTTTTGAGAAAATTGCAAGTGCAACCACCGCCAAGAAAGCATGGGAGATCTTGGAGAATTCTCACAAGGGAGTTGAAAAGGTGAAAAAGGTTTGACTACAAACACTACGAGGTGAGTTCGAATCCTTAAATAAGAAAGACTCAGAATCAATTTCCGATTATTTTACAAGAGTCTTGGCGATTGTCAATCAATTAAAGAGGAATGGTGAAACTCTAAGTGATGTAAGAGTCATTGAGAAGATTCTTAGATCATTAGATTCGAAATTCGACTATATAGTCGTAGCCATCGAAGAATCTAAAGATCTAGAATCAATGACTATCGATGAACTCATGGGTTCACTACAAGCCCATGAAGAGAGGTTCAATAAGAATAATAAGGAGCCATTGGAGCAAGCTTTACAAGCAAAACTGTCTTTCAAGGAAGAGAGCAGTGAAAATACTCATCAAACGAGTCAACGAGGTCGTGGTCAAGTACGTGGCCGAGGAAGAGGACAAGGATATATCAAACGTGGAGGTTATAGTTCTTACAGAAATGAAGAAAGAAGTCAAAATTTTCACCCGACAAGAGGTCGCGGGAGAGGCTACACAAGTAGAAGGCCAAGGTATGACAATTCTCAAACTAAATGCTATAATTGTCATAAATTTGGCCACTATGCTTCGGAATGCGAGAAGTCAAACAATTACGTGCAAGAAAGAGCAAATTTTGCACAAGAAGATACTGAAGCCGTGGAAAACACTTTGTTACTAGCATGCAAAGGTGAAGATAACGGAGAATCAAATTTGTGGTATCTCGACACGGGTGCAAGCAACCATATGTGCGGTGACAAAAACATGTTTGTGGAGTTAGACGAGGTAATTAGTGGAAATATCACCTTCGGAGATTCCTCTAAAGTCCCGGTTAAAGGCAAAGGTAAGATTCTCATCCGCTTGAAAAATGGAAGGCATCAATTTATCTCTAACGTGTATTATGTGCCTAATATGAAGACGAATATACTGAGTATTGGACAACTCTTAGAGAAAGGCTATGATATTCACATGATAAATCGTACTCTTTCTTTAAGAGACCAAAAAGGAGGTTTGATTGCTAAGGTGCCAATGTCAACGAATAGGATGTTCATGCTAAATATTCAACATGACATTCCAAGATGTTTAAAAGCATGTTTCAAAGATAATTCTTGGCTTTGGCACATGAGATACGGGCACTTAAATTTTGGAGGGTTAAAATTATTATCAAGTAAAGGAATGGTGAAGGGTTTGCCTCCAATTAATCATCCGGATCAAATATGTGAGGGATGCCTTCTAGGAAAGCACTTCCGAAACAGTTTTCCAACAGAAGCTTCTAGTAGAGCGAAGAAACCTCTAGAACTTATTCACACGGATGTGTGTGGACCCATCAGCCCACCGTCTTTTGGTAAAAATAGATATATTATTCTATTCATTGATGATTTTAGTCGAAAGACATGGGTCTATTTTCTAAAAGAGAAGTCGGAAGCTTTTGGAATGTTCAAGAAGTTTAAAGCATTTGTGGAGAATCAAAGTGGTCTCACCATAAAGGCGTTGAGATCTGATCGTGGAGGAGAGTTCACATCCAAGGAATTCAAGAAATTTTGCGACAACAATGGGTTACGACGTCCTCTAACTCTTCCGTATTCACCTCAACAAAATGGTGTTGCGGAAAGAAAAAATAGGACCATTCTTGATATGGCCCGGAGTATGTTAAAGAGCAAAAGGATGCCTAAGGAGTTTTGGGCTGAGGCAGTGGACTGTGCGATCTATCTATCAAATCGCTCGCCCACTAGAAGTGTCAAGAACAAAACGCCCATTGAAGCTTGGAGTGGAAGGAAGCCTGGCATCTCACACCTTCGAGTGTTCGGAAGTGTGGCATATGCTCATGTGCCAGATCAAAAGAGGACGAAGCTCGATGATAAAAGAGAGAAACTCATATTCGTGGGCTATGACTCAAGTTCGAAGGGTTACAAGTTATACAATCCCAATACTGGTAAAGTAATCTCAAGTCGAGATGTGGTGTTCGATGAAGAAGCAACATGGGATTGGAATGTTCCCGAAGAGGAGAACTACGACTTTCTCCCTTATCCATTCGAGAGTACTGCAAAGAACGAAGAATATCTAGAAGTTCAAGAACCTTCTGGTACACCATCTCCGCACTCTCCACATACTCCAACCACTACACCTAATGAATTGACACCAACATCAGGAGGAGAATCAAGTAGGCTACAACATCACACAAGGAGCATTGAGGAGTTGTACGAGGTAACACAGCCTATGGAGGATCTATCATTGTTCTGCCTTCTTGTCGATTGTGAGCCAATAAGCTATGAAGACGCAACAAAAAGCCAAAAGTGGAAATGTGCTATGGACGAAGAGATTCAAGCAATTGAGAAGAATAATACGTGGGATCTTGCCACACTACCAAAGGGACATAAGGCTATTGGTGTAAAGTGGGTGTACAAGGCCAAGAAGAATTCCAAAGGTGAAGTTGAAAGATACAAGGCAAGGTTAGTGGCGAAGGGATATAGTCAACGAGCCGGCATAGACTATGACGAGGTATTTGCTCCCGTCGCTCGTCTAGAAACTATAAGATTGATAATCTCACTTGCGGCTCAACATAATTGGAAGATATATCAAATGGATGTCAAATCCGCGTTCCTTAATGGCCATTTAGAAGAAGAAGTCTATATAGAACAACCTTTGGGATACATCGTGAAAGGCCAAGAGAATAAGGTGCTAAAATTGAAAAAGGCATTATACGGGTTGAAGCAAGCGCCTCGGGCATGGAATAGCAGAATAGACAAGTATTTCCAGCAGAATGACTTTACAAAATGCCCCCATGAGCATGCTCTCTATACCAAAGTAAGCAAGGAAGGAGATGTTATGATTGTGTGCCTATATGTGGATGACTTGATATTCACTGGCAGTAATCCCAAAATGTTTGATGAGTTCAAGAAAGCAATGGTTCGGGAGTTCGAGATGACTGACATTGGACTTATGGCTTACTATCTTAGGATCGAGGTAAAACAAAAGAAAGAAGGAATATTCATATCCCAAGAAGGTTATGCGAATGAGGTGCTCAAGAAGTTTAAGATGAATGACTGCAAGTCAATGAACACACCGGTGGATTGCAATCTCAAATTGTCAAAAGATGATGAAGGATACTTGGTGGACCCAACACAATACAAGAGTTTGGTTGGAAGTCTGAGGTACCTAACCTGCACGAGGCTAGATATTCTCTACGGAGTTGGACTAGTAAGTCGATATATGGAAGCACCTACAATAAATCACTTGAAGGCGGCCAAGAGGATACTTCGCTACATCAAAGGTACGATTGACTATGGCCTGTTTTATTCGCCTTCTAATCACTTCAAGCTAGTTGGATACAGTGATAGTGATTGGGCTGGAGACAAAGATGATCGTAAAAGTACGAGTGGTTTCGTGTTCTATATGGGAGATACGGCGTTCACATGGAGCTCGAAGAAGCAACCCATTGTGACTCTGTCAACGTGTGAAGCCGAGTTTGTTGCAGCAACATCGTGCACCTGTCATGCAATATGGCTCAGGAAGTTACTAAATGAGCTTAAGTTTTTTCAAAAGGAACCTACAGAGATATATGTGGATAACAAGTCTGCGATTGCTCTAGCAAAGAATCCAGTCTTCCATGATCGAAGCAAACACATCGATACAAAATACCATTACATAAGGGAGTGTGTTACAAATAAAGAGGTGCAGATAAAGTACGCGAAGTCACTTGACCAAGTTGCTGATATTTTCACAAAGCCCCTAAAACACGAGACATTTCAGAGATTACGGAATATGCTCGGAGTGACGAAATCAAGTTTAAGGGGGGCTGTTGGAAACTAAACTTGATTTTGGGCTATGTGTTTTAGATTTGGGCTTGCAAGTATACAAATATTTTGGATCAAGATTATAGCCCATTATGTAGAAGCTTCTTGTAATATGTAGTAGTGAAAGTGTGTAGAATGTGTGTAGAATAATCTTGTAAAATATCTAGGTCTAGAAATACTAGGAAATATCTAGATAGTAGTAGATAATGGAGTGATCTAGACTACTCCATTGAGTAGTATAAATAGAGGGCTTCACCCCTCATTTGTAATCAAGCAACAAAGCACTTCAATAAGCAAATCAAGTAATAAACAAAGCCTTCAAGATCAATCAAACTTCTAAATCATCAATCCTCTCTTCCACAAATAATATACATAACCTCCTATTTCTAACAATACTGTCATGAACTCAAATGTTGAAATGGGTTTATGATGATCATTATTGGACACAATACTCAACCTGGATGGAACCATGTTTCTTGACTCACCAAAAGCAACCATTGTGATTACGATCATAAATGGTAACAAGTAAAAGTTATTGCTAATACTACTCATTGATGATAGTTTTGTCCATAAAGTGGTGTATGTATATTTATAAGGTGTTCTTGAGTGCTGCAACCAAGAATTTTTACCATAGGTGTGTAGATATTGGCTTTATAAATGAAGGATGGTAAAGAAGTTTTAGATTTGTGTAGTATTTTTTATTTTTTATTTTTTTGTGTGGCTTTTCAGTGATTGTGGGATTATTAGGTATTTGACCTGGGATGTTTCAATGGGAATTTTTGTTTTCTTTGGTGGAGTTTAAGTGTTTAATAGATTGAAATATCCACACTTTTGTGATTCTCGAATGCATTTGGAGTTCTTTGTTAATGTGTAAATAATAACTTCTCCAACCTGTTAGACTAAGCTAGTTGCATTTATTTACGTTAAAAGTGTGCAAGTGGCTAAAAAATAAAAATAAAAAAATACTCCTTCCGACCCACTTTAAATGTGAACATTTGACTTTCAAATTCTTTTTTATCAGTATTGATTGTAAATATTTTTATTTGTGTTAAATAATATTTGATAAATATTATATAAACAAATAGCATTTAAAACACCCAATTTATTCATATAAATTTTATATATAATACAAATAAAGATATTTACGGTCAAAGTTAACAAAAGAAAACTTTGAAAGTCAAATGTGAACACTTATAGACGGAGGGAGTATTTAAATTGCGTTAAAAATGACGGATCCAAAAAAGTTACTTCCTTCTTTCTAAAATTAAATTAGTGAAGACATTCAATCCCAGCTACTCAAGGGTGGATCCACGGTTGTTGCCTACTATATTATTGAAGGTTAATATATCTACTAGTAATAGTTGACTTTAAATATTTTAATCTGTGCTATATAGTATTTGATGAAAATTATGTGAATGAATTAATTTTAAAGTGTGTTTTCGTTGGTATATCTTTTATCGAATATTATATAACACAAACAAAAGAAGACTTTGAAAGTCAAATGTGAAAATTTTTGGACGGGGGGAGTATTTAAGTTGCCTTAAGAATGACGGATCCAAAAAAGTTTCTTCCTTTTCAAAATTAAATTAGTGAAGGCATTCGACCCCAGCTTCTCAAGGGTGGATCCACGGTTGTTGCCTACTATATTATTGAAGGTTAATATCTCTACTAGTAAAAGATGACTTTAAATATTATAATCTGTGATATATTGTATTTGATGCAAATTATGTGAATAAATTTGTTTTAAAGTGTGTTTTCGTTGGTATAACTTTCATCGAATATTATATAACACAAACGAAATTTTTTAAAAGTCATAATTGTAAAAGAAAAATTTTAAATATCAAATCAAATATGGACAATAATTTTAAAACAAATAAAAGTGTAAATTACTGTTGGTTTTATTTTTTGATAGAAAAATTGATATGGTTACTTTGTGAAGGATGTTATCCCACATAGGTGGGAGGAGAAAGTTGGAGGTAGGTGACTTGGTTATAAAAGGAGGGCTAAGTCTTCATTCCAATTTGCACCAATCAATACACTTTAAGTATTTGATTATTTCTTTCTTTCTTACCCTTGTTTGAGAGTTGTATTAGTTAAATATTTTGGAGAGTGTAGTTGGCTTAAGAGAGTCGTCTATATCATTGTAACAATTTGTGATATAGTGTATTTCTCTCTTTGGGTGCCGGTGGTTTTTCTCCTGTTTTGGAGTTTCCACGTTAAATCTTGTGTTGTGTATTGTTCTTATTTCTTTACTATTATTGTTGGGCTGGGTGGTGGGAATTAGTGAGACCGTAATTTCCCAACAACTGGTATCAGAGCGTCAGGTTTGACGGGGGTCTCGGTTATAGGAGTCGGAGTATGCTCTGTGGTTGCCACGTGAGTGGATCGTCCACATCAGAAACGAGTTCTATTGATCGTATAGGGTATCTGGTTAGACAATATTTTTTCTGATTCGTAGTAATAGTTGGATTTGTTAGTGGCCTAGTTGTGGATTTCCGATTTAAAGGGTCCTGGCTACCTGCTACATCTTTTGGCTATTCGAAACGTGAGCAAAATCAGAGAAAGTGTTGTTTATAGGATACAGATACGATGTCGAAGTTCAGTCCAATGAGGTTTGATGTTGAGAAATTTGATGGGAGGATCAATTTTGGCTTATGGCAGGTTCAAGTCAAGGATGTGTTGATTCAGTCTGGTTTACACAAGGTTTTGAAGGGTAAACCCACCCTTGTTTCTGGCAGTGATTCTAGCAAGAAGTTCGATGAAGAAGAATGGGATGATATGGATTTGAGGGCGGCAAGTGCGATTCGTTTGTGTCTTGCAAAGAACGTGCTTGCAAATGTGCACGGGTTATCAACGGCAAAGGAGCTTTGGGTTAAACTAGAGCAGTTGTACCAGGGCAAGGGCATCTCAAATCGGTTGTGTCTTAAAGAACAATTTCATACTCTGCGTATGGATGGGGGTTCAAAGATTTCAGATCATCTAAGTATTCTTAACAGTATTGTTTCAGAACTGGAGGCTATTGGAGTTAAAACGGATGATGAAGATAAAGCTTTGAGGTTGATATTATCTTTATCATCGTCTTATGAACACATGAAACCTATTTTGATGTATGGGAAGAAAACTCTGAAGTTTGAAGACGTTACTAGCAAGCTCCTATCCGAGGAGAAAAGACTGGAAGGTAACGGGGTCTCGTCATCAGGAGATACGATAGTGTTGTGTTCGGATAGGCAGAAGAGAAACTCTAGAAAGAATCTGACATGCTGGAAGTGCGGGAAGACTGGACATGTAAGGGTTAATTGTCCCGGTGGAGCTAATCCGACAAATGGCTCCAAAGACGCTAACATTGTCTCCGTTGTTACGGAGAGTGACGAATTCCTCTGAAGTTACGTCATCCTCATGGTGTGTCCGCGCCACCGTGGAAAGGGATGTTCGTTAGCGGTTCCACAAATTGTACATGGGTATTGGTTTGGCGTTGATGCAAGGTGTGTGGTGGAAACTGATGTTGTAGCTGATGAAACTTCCAGGGAAAGCCAAACAGGAAGTTGCACCATAACTGTTCAGCTGGTTATACAACATATGCCGAGGTGAAATGCTTGGAATGCGATATTCTAAGTGCTATACTCTTTATGGTGGAGTATGATAATTCTTGTTAAGAGTTATGATTGTCTGTGATGACAATGATTGTCGGTTTAGACAATGTTCGGTAAATATGCAAGTTTTGTCTCTTGGGAGATAATGTCATCGGCATGAAGATGAGGATCTTGAAGTTGTCGTCGAGGAAGCATCTATATCGGTTATCCTTATAATGTTAAAGTATGGTTATCTTTTTCTATCAAAAAGGTGGAGATTTGTTGGTTTTATTTTTTGATAGAAAAATTGATATGGTTACTTTGTGAAGGATGTTATCCCACATAGGTGGGAGGAGAAAGTTGGAGGTAGGTGACTTGGTTATAAAAGGAGGGCTAAGTCTTCATTCCAATTTGCACCAATCAATACACTTTAAGTATTTGATTATTTCTTTCTTTCTTACCATTGTTTGAGAGTTGTATTAGTTAAATATTTTGAAGAGTGTAGTTGGCTTAAGAGAGTCGTCTATATCATTGTAACAATTTGTGATATAGTGTATTTCTCTCTTTGGGGGCCGGTGGTTTTTCTCCTGTTTTGGAGTTTCCACGTTATTGTTCTTATTTCTTTACTATTATTGTTGGGCTGGGTGGTGGGAATTAGTGAGACCGTAATTTCCCAATAATTACAAGTGTTTAAAATTAATATTGACCACACTAAAATTCCAAATAGTCAATTATAACTATTTGATGATAACACATACTCCACAGATCATCGCCAATATTTCTGTACACGAAAATGATTAGATACTATTCCTACATAGATTTATATTAGCGAACAAACATGTTAAGAATACTAAAAAACTATATAAATGCAAACAAACTTACCGTTATGCATATATATTAATTTACTAATATTGACTATGAAAGTTATATATTAAACACTATTTTGATGGTATATATTCGATAAACGTATACTATTTTGATATGTAGATGTTAACTTCGATAATATATATATTTTAAAACATTTTGATACTTAAATGTGTGCAAGTATGCTCGTAAACTCGATGAAATCTCAAATATAAAAAACTGCCGTCCCTAATTTTTCCATTTATCGACTGGTTAGAGACTGCCTTATATTTATTTAAATGAATAAAAAATTTGTAAGTTTGGAGATAATTCTGTCGATGCTTTCATTCATAAAAAGGTGTGTATATATACACTTTACAAACCGCTGTAATCCTAGATAATATCCTAACAAACTTGATATATTGTATGGAAACGATTTTGCTAAATAAATGATACGAGTAATATACAATACATATATAACTCGATCTCATCTAATATAGCACCTCGGTTTGAGCGGGAGGAGGCCGTATGCTTGAACTGTTTCAGAAATCTTCGAATAATACCCAAGGTAATCCTTTGGTAAAATATCGGCTAGCTGAAAGCTAGTAGGGATATGCAAAACTCGAATTTTACCACGAGCCACATTTCCCTGGACGAATCCATTTCAATTTGTTTTGTACGCTAATGATGAACTGGATTGCCGGATAAATATATAGCACTCACATTATTACAAAAAACAATTGTGGCTTTAGTAATCGGACAATGAAGCTCGAGAAGTAAGTTCCTTAGCCAACAGGATTCAGACACAACCTTCATTGTTGGTTGACGTTTGGCAGACCAAGATATCACATTAGTGCTCAAAAATACGCAATATCCAGAAGTTGAACGACGTGTATCGGGGGGGTCGCGAATTTTTTAGGGGTTATCGCAATACACATATTTTATGGTAACTATGACAATTCAAATATTTATTTAAAAAACCTCTGCAATATTGAATGAAAATATTTAAAAACATGTCTCTCAAATATATGCAATTATTATCATCTTCAATTAGAATCAAACTTAAAATCGACTGTTAAATCTTCCTGTTAAATATATAAATTTCGAAAGAATCGAACACCGCTCAACCCTTAAAAATCTTCCTTATTCGAATCCTTTGGATTAGGGTTTGTAAAATCTTCCTTATTCGATTGTATTAGTATTAGGGTTTGTCATTATTATAATAAAAAATTTTGTTTTCGAATTATTTTGGAAGAGGGTTTGTAATTATATTATCAATCTTCAGTATTCTGATTAATTTGGATTAGTGTTTGTAAATTCTTACGCCCCAAATAATTTGATATTAAGGTTTTTAATTAAATGGTTCAAAGTCGTTTGAATTGTCCCAATCAAAGTACTATCATTGTTGTTACGTACTATCATTGTATAGATCCGATTCTATAAACAGGTATTATATCGTTACATTTTTCTTATTTTGCCTTCGATTATTCAATTGTATACTTTGTGTCTAATTTTTTTTTAATTAAATTGTAAGACCCGAAACTATATTGTACATAATGTAAATTTCCCCATTATAATACAAGCTGTTGGATTTTGTGACTGAAGAAACGCGCATTTCGTTTTCTTTAATTTTAAGGATGAGTATTTTGATCTTTTCACCTTAGGGCCGAGTTTGAGGCCAAAAAACTAACTAAGGCCTATCCATTTCTCATTTACACTCATCCACCAACCTTATTTTCATCTCCTTCAAGTAGAAAGAGAAGGTTAGAGAGAGAAAGGTGTTTTGTGAAGCTTTTCAAGTGGGTTTTGCTAGATCGAGCTTAATCTTTCGTGTTTCTACCTTCTAACACCTCTTTAAGTGTTGTGGTAAGTCTTTAAACCGAGTTTTATGAATTAATTGTGCTTAGTGCTCAAAATTGAGACTTGCAAGTGTTTAAGCCCTAGATTGTACAAGATTGAGGGTTTATGGGTTGGCTGAAAGTCTAAGAAACCCAATAATGGTGATTTTGAGTTGGTTGATGAAATTGATAGTATTATGAACTGTTGGTTAAGTCCACTAATAAACTTGATTAACTAGTGATTTTGGGTGTAATACTTGCAAGTTTAGTGTTTGACCTATTATTAGGTCAAAATGGGTTTTGGGTTAAAAATGCACTAGCATGAACTTAATGATCAAATGAGGTACACTTCGGTGAATTAAGGCCATGGTCAATTGATTTACGCCTAAGTGTGGCGATGTGAGTGCAAATGGTGAACATTTTCACTATGTGTCTATTTGGGCGGGTCGTGTAGCGACCCGACAAAATCGCCATTGACGGCGCCGTCTACTTAGGTCCCGTTACGTGGTCATAAGTCTTTAAAATGACGTTTGACCAAAATATGTCGCATTCATTTCAAATGTAAAGATGTTTCAAGTTTACAAAAGTAGTTCAACGACTAGTTACATTACAATGTTTAACGTACAAATGAAACCTATGCGACACAATTTAAAAGTAAGTCAAAAGATGCTCCATGTATGCATGTATACTCGACATCCAAGCAAATATCAAAAATAGTGAGCGAAAGCATGTATCACAAAACGTTCAAGGACCTGAGAAAACATAGAAATCTGTCAACGAAAAACGTTGGTGAAATCGTAGGTTTAAGTAAGTAAGTGAGTAAGTACAAATGAACCACAAGATTTATAACGTTGAAATAATAGTAAACCATTCTAAAATTTGTTATCACGAGCACCCAATTATCAAGGCTTAACTTTCCACGAACCCCATCGCAATAGTGTTAGAACATACACTGTTTCTCGAAAATATATTTCATCCGAATAACGGTAGCGAACCGTCCGAATGAGGGTTTGTCAAACCCATATGGCCATACAACATAAGTTCTCGCTTACACCCGGCAAGTGTAACTAATGATAATCGAATTGAGGATTTTGTTCTAACTCGTATGTAGAATGTTTGTTTTCGTACTTGTGTTCACTTTGTAAAATGAAACGTTTATGTTTTCTCATCCCAAATGTAAGTTAAAAAGAGTAAAATTGAGACTATGATCTCACCTTGAGTGCATGAATATAAATGTACTTCACAAGTAACCGTGTGCGAGAAACGAATGCTAGTCTCGACCTAAACAATTCGGTTGTATCAATATCGGTAAACACGGTCGGTCAAAGTGTTCAATTAGTCCTATGGCTCGTTACGACTCGATTAATATAGCATGTGAGTCAAGTTGTCAAGTTTCATGCAAGAATCAAGTATACAAGAAGACTAGAATGGTTTAAACAAAGCATCGATTACGTTTGAATAAAAGTCAACTTTGGTCAAGTCAAAGTCAATGAAAAAGTCAACATGTTCGGGTCTGGTCTCGAACTATTTTTCCGAGGTTTTTAATCATATATAAGCATGTTAGAACAAGTTACATGGTAATCGGAGGTGCGTAGCATAGTTAGAATTTTTCGTAAAAGTGCCAAGGTGAACATCCGCTGAACATGGCTTATGTCGCGCCGCGACATAGGATGGCCGCGCCGCGGCAATCAACTAAAGCTGGTGCCTGGCTCGTTTCAAAAGTCTAAGTCCCAAACCAAATTTCATTCAAACATAATTAACGAACCGTAAACATTCAAGACACGTATCTTATATCGTTGAAAAGGTAATTTGACAAGGAACACAACAAAAAAAATTTCATCAATCAAAAATCATCATTTATAATAATCAAATCCAAATTGAAAGTTCATTAAATGTTCACCATAAATGCTTTCAAGTTCATAAATGCACTTTGATGATTCGAGAATTAAATGCACACATATGATACGCCGTTTCGTAGGTAATTACGCATACAATACAACTAAACACTTACAAACAACATTGCAAAGCATTCAATGCATCAAAAGTTCATTTTACTTCTATCAAACCCTAACTCAAAATCACAAATTTAACAATTATGTTTATGAAGCTATTCCATGTCAACCTACATACTAAATTGAAGCTAGTGGTGCTAGTAACACATTTAATACATGCACTTTTAACATCTAACAACATTTAGGCAACTAAATCTCAAGATCAAGCACACCCATTTCAAGTTTAAGCTAGTTACATCAAAATAACAAGAACAAGCATATAAATCATATATTCATGTTAGACTTGAGCCATAGACACTAATTAACACTTTTATAAGTTAAAAACATCAAGAACAAAGAATCTAGTGATTTTAGAAAGTTACCCAAACTAGATGAAATAGGTATGGAAAGGAATTGAAGAGGAAGATGCAAGGATTCCAAATATGTAATTTGATTTGTAAAACACTTGCTAGATCGGATTTAGATGATGATTCTTTGTTTGAAGGTTGAGAGAAAAATTGAAGTATCAAAAGATAGAAAAGAGGAGAATGAATGGAGGAGAAGGCATGGTTGACTAGTTGACCTAGTCAAGAGTTTGCCCACTTGATAACTTTAGTCCCTCAAGTTTAAAAGCGGGTGCGTGAATTACCTAAACGAAATATTTTAAAAACGCGTATTGACGGAAGATGTTATAATTATATAACAGACTTTAAAATAATTAAACGGAAGGTAAAGGAAAAAAGGTGGGATGTTACATTACCTACTCCTTAAAGAAATTTCGTTCCGAAATTAAAGTAGGCGTAGTGGTCGTTGTTTCTTCCTCGGGATCTTGCGTTTCCAAATCTACGAATAATTGAGGGTATTTCCTTTGCATTTGAGCTTGTATTTCCCAAGTAAACTCGGGTCCTCTTTTGGCGTTCCAAAGGACCTTGACAATCGGAATTTGGCTCTGTTTTAGCGTTTTGACGGAGTGATCCACAATTTCAACAGGTTCTTCCACAAAATGAAGTTTGTCGTCAATATTAAGCTCCTCGAGAGGGATGACGAGTTCGGGTTCGGCGAGACACTTCTTCAAATTTGATACATGGAAAGTAGGATGAACGGAGCTCATTTGAGGCGGAAGATCTAAACGATAAGCAACGGTTCCAACACGCTCCAAGATTTCGAAAGGACCAATATACCGCGGATTTAACTTCACGCGTTTCCCGAAACAGATTACACCTTTCCAAGGTGCGACTTTTAACATTACGCGGTCACCGACTTGGAATTCGAGGTCGTTGCGTCTAGTGTCGGTATAGCTCTTTTGACGACTACAGGCAGTCCTAAAACTATCTCGGATTTGAACGATCTTCTCGGTTGTTTCATGAATGAGCTCGAATCCGGTGATTTGTGTGTCGCCTACTTCGGCCCAACAAAGAGGAGAGCGACATTTGCGGCCATATAACGCTTCGAATGGTGCGGCGTTAATACTCACGTGATAACTATTGTTGTAGGAGAATTCGGCGAGAGGCAAGTGCTTGTCCCAAGCTTTTCCGAAATCGATAACACAAGCTCGTAGCATGTCTTCCAAGGTTTGAATTGTGCGTTCACTTTGCCCGTCGGTTTGCGGATGGTATGCGGTGCTCATGTCTAATCGTGTTCCCAACTCTTCTTATAAAGTACGCCAAAATGTAGAAACAAAACGGCCATCTCGGTCGGAAATAATCGATATTGGTACACCATGAGGGGCTACGATCTCTTTAATGTAGAGTTGTGCAAGTTTCTCCATTTTGTCGGTTTCCTTCATGGCTAGGAAGTGGGCGGATTTGGTGAGACGGTCTACAATAACCCAAATAGTATCATAACTGTAGTGACCCGAACTTTTCCATGTTTATATATATTAATTGAGATTGATATTTACATGATTAAATGTTTCCAACATGTTAAGCAATCAAACTTGTTAAGACTTGATTAATTGAAATATGTTTCATATAGACAATTGACCACCCAAGTTGACCGGTGATTCACGAACGTTAAAACTTGTAAAAACTATATGATGACATATATATGGATATATATATAGTTAACATGATACTATGATAAGTAAACATATCATTAAGTATATTAACAATGAACTACATATGTAAAAACAAGACTACTAACTTAATGATTTTTAAACGAGACATATATGTAACGATTATCGTTGTAAAGACATTTAATGTATATATATCATATTAAGAGATATTCATACATGATAATATAATGATAATATAATAATTTAAAATCTCATTTGATATTATAAACATTGGGTTAACAACATTTAACAAGATCGTTAACCTAAAGGTTTCAAAACAACACTTACATGTAACGACTAACAATGACTTAACGACTCAGTTAAAATGAATATACATGTAGTGTTTTAATATGTATTTATACACTTTAGAAAGACTTCAATACACTTATCAAAATACTTCTACTTAACAAAACTGCTTACAATTACATCCTCGTTCAGTTTCATCAACAATTCTACTCGTATGCACCCGTATTCGTACTCGTACAATACACAGCTTTTAGATGTATGTACTATTGGTATATACACTCCAATGATCAGCTCTTAGCAGCCCATGTGAGTCACCTAACACATGTGGGAACCATCATTTGGCAACTAGCATGAAATATCTCATAAAATTACAAAAATATGAGTAATCATTCATGACTTATTTACATGAAAACAAAATTACATATCCTTTATATCTAATCCATACACCAACGACCAAAAACACCTACAAAAACTTTCATTCTTCAATTTTCTTCATCTAATTGATCTCTCTCAAGTTCTATCTTTAAGTTCTAAGTGTTCTTCATATATTCTACAAGTTCTAGTTACATAAAATCAAGAATACTTTCAAGTTTGCTAGCTCACTTCCAATCTTGTAAGGTGATCATCCAACCTCAAGAAATCTTTGTTTCTTACAGTAGGTTATCATTCTAATACAAGGTAATAATCATATTCAAACTTTGGTTCAATTTCTATAACTATAACAATCTTATTTCAAGTGATGATCTTACTTGAACTTGTTTTCGTGTCATGATTCTGCTTCAAGAACTTCGAGCCATCCAAGGATCCGTTGAAGCTAGATCCATTTTTCTATTTTCCAGTAGGTTTATCCAAGGAACTTAAGGTAGTAATGATGTTCATAACATCATTCGATTCATATATATAAAGCTATCTTATTCGAAGGTTTAAACTTGTAATCACTAGAACATAGTTTAGTTAATTCTAAACTTGTTCGCAAACAAAATTTAATCCTTCTAACTTTACTTTTAAAATCAACTAAACACATGTTCTATATCTATATGATATGCTAACTTAATGATTTAAAACCTGGAAACACGAAAAACACCGTAAAACCGGATTTACGCCGTCGTAGTAACACCGCGGGCTATTTTGGGTTAGTTAATTAAAAACTATGATAAACTTTGATTTAAAAGTTGTTATTCTGAGAAAATGATTTTTATTATGAACATGAAACTATATCCAAAAATTATGGTTAAACTCAAAGTGGAAGTATGTTTTCTAAAATGGTCATCTAGACGTCGTTCTTTCGACTGAAATGACTACCTTTACAAAAACGACTTGTAACTTATTTTTCCGACTATAAACCTATACTTTTCTGTTTAGATTCATAAAATAGAGTTCAATATGAAACCATAGCAATTTGATTCACTCAAAACGGATTTAAAATGAAGAAGTTATGGGTAAAACAAGATTGGATAATTTTTCTCATTTTAGCTACGTGAAAATTGGTAACAAATCTATTCCAACCATAACTTTATCAACTTGTATTGTATATTATGTAATCTTGAGATACCATAGACACGTATACAATGTTTCGACCTATCATGTCGACACATCTATATATATTTCGGAACAACCATAGACACTCTATATGTGAATGTTGGAGTTAGCTATACAGGGTTGAGGTTGATTCCAAAATATATATAGTTTGAGTTGTGATCAATACTGAGATACGTATACACTGGGTCGTGGATTGATTCAAGATAATATTTATCGATTTATTTATGTACATCTAACTGTGGACAACTAGTTGTAGGTTACTAACGAGGACATCTGACTTAATAAACTTAAAACATCAAAATATATTAAAAGTGTTGTAAATATATTTTGAACATACTTTGATATATATGTATATATTGTTATAGGTTCGTGAATCAACCAGTGGCCAAGTCTTACTTCCCGACGAAGTAAAAATCTGTGAAAGTGAGTTATAGTCCCACTTTTAAAATCTAATATTTTTGAGATGAGAATACATGCAGGTTTTCTAAATGATTTACAAAATAGACACAAGTACGTGAAACTACATTCTATGGTTGAATTATCGAAATCGAATATGCCCCTTTTTATTAAGTCTGGTAATCTAAGAATTAGGGAACAGACACCCTAATTGACGAGAATCCTAAAGATAGATCTATTGGGCCTAACAAACCCCATCCAAAGTACCGGATGCTTTAGTACTTCGAAATTTATATCATATCCGAAGGGTGTCCCGGAATGAAGGGGATATTCTTATATATGTATCTTGTTAATGTCGGTTACCAGGTGTTCACCATATGAATGATTTTTATCTCTATGTATGGGATGTGTATTGAAATATGAAATCTTGTGGTCTATTATTATGATTTGATATATATAGGTTAAACCTATAACTCACCAACATTTTTGTTGACGTTTTAAGCATGTTTATTCTCAGGTGATTATTAAGAGCTTCCACTGTCGCATACTTAAATAAGGACGAGATTTGGAGTCCATGCTTGTATGATATTGTGTAAAAACTGCATTCAAGAAACTTATTTTGTTGTAACATATTTGTATTGTAAACCATTATGTAATGGTCGTGTGTAAACAGGATATTTTAGATTATCATTATTTGATAATCCACGTAAAGCTTTTTAAACCTTTATTGATGAAATAAAGGTTATGGTTTGTTTTAAAATGAATGCAGTCTTTGAAAAACGTCTCATATAGAGGTCAAAACCTCCAACAAAATCAATTAATATGGAACGTTTTTAATCAATAAGAACGGGACATTTCAATAACCGCTCGCCGTTCTTGGTAGTATTGTGATAAAATCCATCATTATTCTCTCCCATTTCCATTGTGGGATTTCGGGTTGTTGAAGTAGCCCGGACGGTCTTTGGTGTTCGGCTTTGACTTTGGAGCAAGTTAGGCACTTTCCAACATAAGTAGCAACGTCCCTTTTTATGTTCGGCCACCAATATTGTTCCTTAAGGTCATGGTACATCTTATTGGCACCGGGGTGAATCGAATACCTTGACTTATGGGCTTCGTCTAAAATAAGGCTTCGCAAGTCCCCATAACTAGGCACCCAAATTCTTCCGGCGAAATATCGGAGTCTGGTCTCCTTAACTTCGAATCGAGAGGTGAGGACGTTCAAGCGTTCGAGAGAGATGTTTTCATCCTTGAGAGCCTCGTCTTGGGCTCCACGAATTTGATTATGGAGATTGGTGTGGATGATGATGTTTAAAGCTCGGACACAAAGAGGCACCACTCTTTCTTTTCGACTTAAGGCATCGGCTACTACATTTGCCTTCCCGGGATGGGAACGAAGCTCACAATCGTAATCGTTCAAAGTTTCAATCCACCATCGATGTCTCATGTTTAGTTGTTTTTGGTCGAAGATGTGTTGAAGGCTTTTGTGATCGGGGAAGATAGTACTCTTGGTTCAATAAAGATAGTGTCTCCACATTTTAAGTGCAAAGACAACAGCTCCGAGTTCGAGATCATGTGTCGTGTAGTTCCGTTCATGAATTTTCAATTGTCAGGAAGCATAAGCAATAAACTTCTTTCGTTGCATCAAAATACATCCAAAACCATGTTTCGAAGCATCGCAATATACAACGAAATCATCATTGCCCTCGGGGAGAGATAAGATAGGAGTGGTGGTTAACTTTTTCTTCAAGATTTGAAACGCAGACTCTTGTTCGGTTGACCAAATGAATTTCCTTCCTTTATGAGTTAACGCGGTTAGAGGACGAGCAACCAAAGAGAAATTTTCAATGAATCTACGATAGTACCCGGCGAGGCCTAAGAATTGACGAATGTGAGTAGAAGTAGTAGGAGTTTCCCATTTGCTAATGGCTTCGATTTTTGCGGGATCGACCTTAATACCTTGGTCGCTTACGACGTGACCGAGAAGTTGAACCTCCTTCAACCAAAATTCACACTTGGAAAATTTGGCATAGAGTCGTTCTTGTCTAAGGAGTTCGAGCACGAGTCGGAGATGTTGTTCATGTTCCTCTTCGCTTTTAGAATAGACCACAATGTCGTCGATGAATACAATAACGAATTTGTCGAGATACGGTTTGCACACGCGGTTCATAAGGTCCATGAACACCGCCAGTGCATTAGTTAGACCAAATGGCATGATAAGGAATTCGTAACTACCATAGCGATTCCGGAAAGCGGATTTGGAGACATCTTCCCCCTTAACCCTTAATTGATGATAACCCGAGCGGAGATTGATTTTTGAATATACACATGACCCTTAACCGTCAATTGATCAAAGAGGTCGTCGATGCGCGGAAGAGGATATCGGCTCTTAACCTTCAATTTGTTTAGTTCACGATAGTCGATGCACATTCGTAGGGATCCATCTTTCTTCTTAACGAATAAAATCGGAGCACCCCATGGTGAATGGCTAGGTTAGATAAAACCACGGTCAAGTAGTTCTTGGATTTGACTTTGCAATTCTTGCATTTCGGATGGAGCAAGTCTATACGGTGCACGTCCTACGGGTGCGGCTCCCGGAATAAGATCAATTTGGAATTCTACAGGTCGATGAGGTGGAAGACCCGGCAATTCGTCGGGAAAAACATCGAAAAAGTCACTAACAATTGGCACATCATCGATATGCTTCTCATCGGTCTCAACTTTCTTAACATGGGCTAGAATCGCGAAACAACCTTTACGAAGGTATTTTTCAACTTTAAGGCACGAGACGAGGTTGAGTCCGGTGCAACTCTTATCGCCATAGACAATCAAGGGTTCACCATTCTCGATAGGAATTTGAATTGCTTTAAGATCACAAAGGATGTGAGATTTCGTTTTGGCTAACCAATCCATACCAATGATTACATCGAAGCTCCCTAGTTCTATAGGTATCAAGTCAATTTCAAACTCTTTACCCATTAAGTTTAACGTACACCCCCGATAAAATTTGTCGGCACTCAATAGTTTCCCGTTGGCCACTTCAATGGTATAAGTAGTATCTAGTGGGAGTGGTGGAGTGCTTAAAGAATGAGACAAAGTCTTGGACACAAAACTCTTATCGGCACCCAAATCGAATAAGCAAGAGACATAAGAAATATTGAGAAGAAACGTACCCGTGACTAGTTCATTGTCATCTCGGGCTTCCTCGGTGTTAATGTTGAAAGCTCGGCCCCGCGTATTGGGGTTATCTTTCTTCTTTGGGCATGCATTTCTATAATGACTCATTTGGCCACATTCATAACAAGTGACCGTCTTTGGTGCATTTGGCCCCTTTCGAGCGACGGGGGCGGCACTTTTACAATCGTTGGCTTTATGGCCACTTCCTTGGCACCGGTGGCAAATTAGCTTACCACATTCACCAAAGTGATGCTTGTGGCATTTGTTGCAAAGAGGTAGGTTTCCGGCATAACCCTTCTTGCCGTCGGAGGTGAAAGGCTTCTTGGTAAAGTTGTTGTTGTTGCTTGATTGAGGGGCTCCCCACTTTCTTTTTTTGCCACCCAATTTATCCTTGGCCTTTAGTGCTGGTACTACGATTTCGTCCACCGTTTCTATCAATTGGCGGGCCATCTTCAAAGCTTCTTGTAGGTTAGCGGGTTTGGATGACATTACCCCATGTTTGATGCTCTTAGGAAGGCCATCCATGTAAAGTTCAACTTGTAGAGGCTCGGGATTTACAAGGTTTGGACACATTAGAGCTAGCTCAGTAAACCGTTGATTATAAGCGTTGAGGTCGTTGCCGACCGCTTTCAGACCTCTTAGCTCGCTTTCGAGCCTTCGAGTCTCTTCGAGGGGAAAGTATTCGGTGATCATCTTTTCTTTTAAATCGGTCCAAGAGAGAGCGTGGGCTTCATCAATACCCACCGATTGTACATACGTGTTCCACCACTTGAGAGCGATACCGGAAAAAGTGTGGGTGAAGTATTTGACCTTGTCTTGGTCCCGGCAACCGCTTATGCTAAAAACGGCTTCCGTTTGCTCAAACCATCGAGTAAGAGTAACCGGTCCTCCGGTCCCATCGAAAGTGTGAGGTTTGCACCCCATGAAAGCTTTGTAGGAGCATCGCTCGTTGGAATTACCGGCTCCATTGTTGTTGTTGTTGTTGTTGTTGTGGTTGTTGTTATTGTTGTTGGAAGAGTGACCGGCCATGGCCGCATCTACGGCGGTGGCTATCATTCATTGAAGAGCTTGTTCGGGAGTTTCATTGCGTGGAATTTGTAGTGACCCGAACTTTTCCATGTTTATATATATTAAATGAAATTGTTATTTACATGATTAAGTGTTTCCAACATGTTAAGCAATCAAACTTGTTAAGACTTGATTAATTTAAATAGGTTTCATATAGACAATTGACCACCCAAGTTGACCGGTGATTCACGAACGTTAAAACTTGTAAAAACTATATGATGACATATATATGATTATATATATAGTTAACATGATATTATGATAAGTAAGTATCTCATTAGGTATTTTAACAATGAGTTATATACATAAAATTGAGTTTATTGAATTAAGAAACTCGAAACGATATATATAACGAATATCGTTATAACAACGTCTTACTAAATACATATGAATCATATTAAGATATTGATACACTATGTTTAATCATGATAAATGATAAGTAAACATGTCATTAAGTGTATTAACAATGAACTACATATGTAAAAACAAGACTACTAACTTAATGATTTCGAAACGAGACATATATGTAACGATTATCGTTGTAACAACATTTAACTGTATATATATCATACTAAGATATATTAATATATCATAATATCATGATAATGTAATAATTTAACATCTCTTTAGATATAATAAACAATGGGTTAACAACATTTAACAAGATCGTTAACCTAAAGGTTTCAAAACAACATTTACATGTAACGACTAACGATGACTTAACAACTCAGTTAAAATGTATATACATGTAGTGTTTTAATATGTATTCATACACTTTTGAAAGACTTCAAGACACTTATCAAAATACTTCTACTTAACAAAAATGCTTACAATTACATCCTCGTTCAGTTTCATCAACAATTCTACTCGTATGCACCCGTATTCGTACTCGTACAATACACAGCTTTTAGATGTATGTACTATTGGTATATACACTCCAATGATCAGATATTAGCAGTCCATGTGAGTCACCTAACACATGTGGGAACCATCATTTCGCAACTAGCATGAAATATCTCATAAAATTTCAAAAATATTAGTAATCATTCATGACTTATTTACATGTAAACAAAATTACACATCCTTTATATCTAATCCATATACCAATGACCAAAAACACCTACAAACACTTTAATTCTTCAATTTTTTCATCTAATTGATCTCTCTCAAGTTCTATCTTCAAGTTCTAAGTGTTCTTCATAAATTCTATAAGTTCTAGTTTCATAAAATCAAGAATACTTCCAAGTTTGCTAGCTTACTTCCAATCTTGTAAAGTGATCATCCAACCTCAAGAAATCTTTCTTATTTATAGTAAGATATCTTTCTAATACAAGGTAATACTCATATTCAAACTTTGATTTAATTTCTATAACTATAACAATCTTATTTCGAGTGGAAATCTTACTTGAACTTGTTTTCGTGTCATAATTCTGCTTCAAGAACTTTCAAGCCATCCAAGGATCCTTTGAAGCTAGATCTATTTTTCTAATTTCTAGTAGGTTTATCCACAAAACCTGAGGTAGTCATGATTTTCATAACATCATTCGATTCATATATATAAAACTACCTTATTCGAAGGTTTAAATTTGAAATCACTAGAACATAGTTTAGTTAATTCTAAACTTGTTCGCAAAAAAAAGTTAATCCTTCTAACTTTACTTTTAAAATCAACTAAACACATATTCTATATCTATATAATATGCTAACTTAATGATTTAAAACCTATAAACACGAAAAACACCGTAAAACCGGACATACGCCGTCGTAGTAACACCGCGGGCTGTTTTGGGTTTGATAATTAAAAACTATGATAAACTTTGATTTAAAAGTTTTTCTTCTGGGAAAATGATTTTTCTTATGAACATGAAACTATATCCAAAAATCATGGTTAAACTCAAAGTGGAAGTATATTTTTCAAAATGGTCATCAAGACGTCGTTCTTTCGACTGAAATGACTACCTCTTATAAAAACGACTTGTAAATTATATTTATGACTATAAACCTATATGTTTTCTATTTAGATTGATAAAATAGAGTTCAATATAAAACCATAACAATTTGATTCACTCAAAACGGATTTAAAACGAAGAAGTTATGGGTAAAACAAGATTGGATATTTTTTTGATTGTTGTAGCTACGGGAAATATTGTAACAATTCTATACAAATCATATCCTAGCTAAGTTATATTGTATTATACATGTATTCTAATATATTATGTAATCTTGGGATACCATAGACACGTATGCAAATGTTTTGACATATCATATCGGCCCATGTATATATATTATTTGGAACAACCATAGACACTCTATATGCAGTAATGTTTGAGTTAGCTATACAGGGTTGAGGTTGATTCCAAAAATATATATACTTTGAGTTGTGATCTAGCCTGAAACATGTATACACTGGGTCGTGGATTGATTCAAGATAATATATATCAATTTATTTCTGTACATCTAACTATGGACAACTAGTTGTAGGTTACAAACGAGGACAGCTGACTTAATAAACTTAAAACATCAAAATGTATTAAAAATGTTGTAAATATATTTTGAACATACTTTGATATATATATGTATATATTTGTTATAGGTTCGTGAATCGACCAGTGGCCAAGTCTTACTCCCGACGAAGTAAAAATCTGTGATAGTGAGTTATAGTCCCACTTTTAAAATCTAATATTTTGGAATGAGAATACATGCAGTTTTATAAATGTTTTACGAAATAGACACAAGTAAATGAAACTACATTATATGGGTGAATGATCGAAGCCGAATATGCCCCTTTTGCATGGTAGCCTAAGAATTAGTAAACCGATCTACTAATTGATGCGAATCCTAAAGATAGATCTATTGGGCCTAACGAACCCCATCCAAAGTACCGGATGCTTTAGTACTTCGAAATCGTTTTTATCATGTCCGAAGGATTTCCCGGAATGATAGGGGATATTCTTATTTGCATCTTGTTAATGTCGGTTACCAGGTGTTCACCATGTGAAAGATTTTTATCTCTATGTATGGGATGTATATTGAAATATGAAATCTTGTAGTCTATTATTATATATATAGGTTAAACCTATAACTCACCAACATTTTTGTTGACGTTTTAAGCATTTTTATTCTCAGGTGATTATTAAGAGCTTCCGCTGTTGTATACTAAAATAAGGACAAGATTTGGAGTCCATGCTTGTATGATATTGTGTAAAAACTGCATTCAAGAAACTGATTTCGATGTAACATATTTGTATTGTAAACCATTATGTAATGGTCGTGTGTAAACGGTATATTTTAGATTATCATTATTTGATAATCTACGTAATGCTTTTTAAACCTTTATAGATAAAATAAAGGATATGGTTGTTTTAAAAATGAATGCAGTCTTTGAAAAACGTCTCATATAGAGGTCAAAACCTCGCAACGAAATCAATTAATATGGAACGTTTATAATCAATATGAACGTGACATTTCAGAATTCGGCTAGGAGGCATTGTTCCTTCAAGACACAAGAATATAATTGATTAGTATTCTCAATAATACTAATCGTGATATGAAATAAAGATAGAAAATTTTCCATAACTCGCCCTAAATTCTTTATGGTATAATGTCGGAACGTCCATATGAGTCACCGTAATATAATCCCGGAAATTATATTACCCTAATTCATATGTGCATTCGACATTACCTCATAAAGTCAAGGTGGCGTGTCAATCAAATTAAACTACGTGAGATTAAGATGAAATAAGAGTTAGATAAGAATAGAAGAGTTCGAGTATGAATGCACAAGTAGTCAAGTAATTCCTACTCCAAGTCTATATGCCGGTTGTAGTCTAGACTCACTAATGTACCCTATGACTCGGGGTTGACACCAATGAACTCTAAATCCCTACAACCAACGCTCTGATACCATTTGTAGCAACCCGACAAAATTGTCATTTATGGCGCCGTCTACTTAGGTCCCGTTACGTGGTCAGAAGTCTTTAAAATGACGTTTGACCAAAATATGTCGCATTCATTTCAAATGTAAAGATGTTTCAAGTTTACAAAAGTAGTTCAACGACTAGTTACATTACAATGTTTAATGTAGAAATGAAACCTATGCGACACAATTTAAAAGTAAGTCAAAAGATGCTCCATGTATGCATGTATACTCGACATCCAAGCAAGTATCAAAAATAGTGAGCGGAAGCATGTAACACAAAACGTTCAAGGACCTGAGAAAACATAGAAATCTGTCAACGAAAAATGTTGGTGAAATCATAGGTTTAAGTAAGTAAGTGAGTAAGTACAAATGAACCACAAGATTTATAACGTAGAAATAATAGTAAACCATTCTAAAATTTGTTATCACGAGCACCCAATTATCAAGGCTTAACTTTCCACGAACCCCATCACAATAGTGTTAGAACATACACTGTTCCTCGAAAATATATTTCATCCGAATAACGGTAGCGAACCGTCCGAATGAGGGTTTGTCAAACTCATATGGCCATACAACATAAGTTCTCGCTTACACCCGGCAAGTGTAACTAATGATAATCAAATTGAGAATTTTGTTCTAACTCGTATGTAGAATGCTTGTTTTCGTACTTGTGTTCACTTTGTAAAATGAAACGTTTATGTTTTCTCATCCCAAATGTAAGTTAAAAAGAGTAAAATTGGGACTATGATCTCACATTGAGTGCACGAATATAAATGTACTTCACAAGTAACCGTGTGCGAGAAACGAATGCTAGTCTTGACCTAAACAATTCGGTTGTATCAATATCGGTAAACACGGTCGGTCAAAGTGTTCAATTAGTCCTATGGCTCGTTACGACTCGATTAATATAGCATGTGAGTCAAGTTGTCAAGTTTCATGCAAGAATCAAGTATACAAGAAGACTAGAATGGTTTAAACAAAGCATCGGTCACGTTTGAATAAAAGTCAACTTTGGTCAAGTCAAAGTCAATGAAAAAGTCAACACGTTCGGGTCGGGTCTCGAACTATTTTTCTGAGGTTTTTAATCATATATAAGCATGTTAGAACAAGTTACATGGTAATCGGAGGTGCGTAGCATAGTTAGAATTTTCCGTAAAAGTGCCAAGGTGAACAGCCGCTGAACATGGCTTATGTCGCACTGCGACATAGGATGGCCGCGCCGCGGTAATCAACTGGAGCTGGTGCCTGGCTCTTTTCAAAAGTCTAAGTCCCAAACCAAATTTCATTCAAACACAATTAACGAACCGTAAACATTCAAGGCACGTATCTTATATCGTTGGAAAGGTAATTTGACAAGGAACACAACAAAACACATTTCATCAATCAAAAATCATCATTTATAATAATCAAATCCAAATTGAAAGTTCATTAAATGTTTACCATAAATGCTTTCAAGTTCATAAATGCACTTTGATGATTCGGGAATTAAATGCACACATATGATACGCCGTTTCGTAGGTAATTACGTATACAATACAACTAAACACTTACAAACAACATTGCAAAGTATTCAATGCATCAAAAGTTCATTTTACTTCTATCAAACCCTAACTCAAAATCACAAATTTAACAATTATGTTTATGAAGCTATTGAATGTCAACCTACATACCAAATTGAAGCTAGTGATGCTAGTAACACATTTAATACATGAACTTTTAACATCTAACAACATTTAGGCAACCAAATCTCAAGATCAAGCACACCCATTTCAAGTTTAAGCTAGTTACATCAAAATAACAAGAACAAGCATATAAATCATGTATTCATGTTAGACTTGAGCCATAGACACTAATTAACACTTTTATAAGTTAAAAACATCAAGAACAAAGAATATAGTGATTTTAGAAAGTTATCCAAACTAGATGAAATCGGTATGGAATTGAAGAGGAAGATGCAAGGATTCCAAATATGTAATTTGTTTTGTAAAACACTTGCTAGATCGGATTTAGATGATGATTCTTTGTTTGAAGGTTGAGAGAAAAGTTGAAGTATCAAAAGAGAGAAAAGAGGAGAATGAATGGAGGAGAAGGTATGGTTGACTAGTTGACCTAGTCAAGACTTTACCCACTTGACAACTTTAGCCCCTTAAGTTTAAAAGAGGGTGCAGTGAATTACCTAAACGAAATATTTTAAAAATGTGTATTAACAGAAGATGTTATAATTAGATAACGGACTTTAAAATAATTAAACGGAAGGTAAATAAAAAAAGGCGGGATGTTACAGGTCGAAAGATCTATTGAGCAGTGTGTTGATTTATGTTAATGTAATAGGTAAATTGCATTGACGGTTGAGGAGTTCATTTTGCTTACCTTCACTCTTCGGTTAAAAGGTGAATGGAATAATTATACGTGTATGTGTATAATGTATTTACTTGTGTAGGGTACGATGTGGGTTTAAAGTTCGCGCGTTCGATACCACATCGTATTGTGTTTGCAATCGTCGAACAAGATAGTCGTTGTACTAGCGAGTTGGTGCGATGTGCCTGTGTAACAATGACTAGCTATCATTATTACGGGTTCAAATCATGTCAAACAAGTGATGTACGGGTAGTGTTGAGCAAGATGGGTCAGTGTGGTGTATATACCGTTTTCATGTGTTTCATTGTTTAACCTATTCCATTTTATAGCATGAAGACGAGAGACGGTCACGATAATGGAAGTACGAGTGAAGAGAGTGACTTCACGGCCAAGGTGGAGGCCATTTTGAAAAACCACAACACGGAATTTCTAGCGAACGTCAAGAAGGTTTTCCAAGACTCGATCGATGAGCAAGTGATCAACATGATAAATGAGAAAATGGGTGCTATCATCTAAGAGGATTTTGATAAGAGGTTCCCTAAATCTCAAGGGGTGTATGTTGAAAATGATGCGGGTGATGTGGGAAGGCGGGACTTCCTCTACAAGAACTTCAAAATTTCTCAACCTCCCACCTTCGATGGGGAAAGAGACCCGATAAAGAGTACTCGTTGGATCTCCGATATGGAGGGAGATTTCTATAATACCCCGCCAGAATCCACTAATGGCGTATTAACTCTAGTCCCACAGTTAATGGTCACGACCTCTATATGAGACATTTTTCGAAAAGCATTCGCATTAAATCCAACTAACAAAGTCATTATATGTAAAATAATTTTGAAAACAGTTTGACATCAAATGACCAACATAAATAATCCCAAACATTACTAAAGGAAATAGTTTTCAATGAGAATGTAAGTTCTTGAAATAGAAATGATAAACATGCTGGACTTCACTCCAGTACTTAGCTACAAGCAATCAAGTAACCTCAGCTAGCGGAAGCAATAACTATATGGACTTGAGATAAAAACATGCAAAAGGTCAACAAAAACGTTGAGTGAATCTACAGGTTTAGTAAAGCATTTATCGTAAGTTAGGCCACAAGATTTCTGAAAAACATCGTAAAAATTATACATTATCATGAGCACTTGATTATAAGACTTTAACCCTGCGAATAGCTAAATCGCTACGCGTCTTCCTTTTACCCTTTCTAAGCATACACTGATCAAGTGTACAAGTTACAATAGAATAAGCACCCCGTATGTTGAGGTTAGGTTTGTCAAACCTAACGGTATGTCCTTATAATTCGAGCTTACGTAAAGTAATTATTGTAATCAAGCTAAGGGATTTTTGATCTGAAATCATATGTATATCATTTAGTTACTCGTGCCTAATATGTAAAACATTTGAAAAAGCATATTATCTCATCCCATGTAAAAAGTAGTAGGGACTGTAGACTCACCTTTGCAAAAGCACAGTAAATCTCTTAGTAAAACCGTACGGTAGTCAGACAATCACGACCGAAAAATGCAACCTAGTCAAATAGGTTATCTTAAGTAAATAAGTAGGTCACACTATGTCAACCCATAGTATACGCATAGTCCTAGTGCTCAAACTGACTCACTAAATACGCAAAAGTCAACTAGTCCAAGCAAGTCAACCAAAGTCAAACCAAAAGTCAACTCGGTCAAAGTGGTCAACTAAATTCAATTATCTCAGTAGGTCATGAAATCTTGGTCAACATGTCAATCCTAAGTCAACTAACATGTTCTAACTCTTAGTTCATCATTTACACGTACACAGTTTATTGCATGGCATCGAATATACGCACATCTTACAAACAACGAGCACAATTCATTGCACATACATCATGATGAAATGGAAAAATACAGATCATAACTATATTCAAAAACGATTCCAAAAATCCTAACCCGAGCCTCATACGACGTCTACAAGTTGGGTTTCAGAAAGGGTCTAGTTAAGGTTTACCAAATCAGATTCAACATGCGCAACAGTTTTAGAAAAAATAGCTTTTAATGAACGGCCAATTGGAGATGACTCTAGACACTCCAAATCTCCAGTGATAAAATAACCAAAGACTTCCATGTAGCCAATTTATACAGTTTTGCATATCTCCACAGACCATTCAGATTTAGTCAACATTCAGACATGTCATTTGGTGATGCATATAACACATAGTAAATCACATTTTCAGAAGCTAGAATGCAAATGTAATATGCTTAGGAACATCTAAATAATCATATTCCAGAAGATTACGGTCTCAATCAACTCATAGTTCATGTGAGGTCATTTCTTGTGCCTATGAAAACAGTTTCAGCTCAATACAAAACACCAATTTTCATTTAGTCACACCGTGAGCAATACAAAACCTTTTGACACGATTCTTGAGTCCAACTTGAGTAATTTTTAATAAGGAATACAATGGTTATCATTACAATGACCAATTCATAAAGCACATATACCAGAAAATTCGTATAGCATGCAAAAACCTAACGAAACTTCAATTGATCATAACTTAAGCATACGGTAACGAAATCATGAAAATCCAAAGTCCAAATTTATTAATTTTTCGAGATCTATCTATAACAACCCGAAAATTTCCAAAAACATTTAAACAAAATCTTTATATGAATTCAATAAACCTTGACTAATTCCAGCAATTCACGAACAAATAACTATAAATAAAAATGTATATATTTAATTATACATATTAAATGTGTAAACATTAAATAATCAAGAAATATTATTATATAAAACATAATTATTTATTAATAATATGTATATATTAAACTTAATTATAAGTAAAAATATTATATTAATATTACTTTTATCATTATTATTAACATTAATAATAATGATAACATCAGATTTGATACCCACAATTTGTTATTTAATAATAATGTTATTATGATTATTATCATTAATATTATTATTATGAAAAATAAGATTTTAATAACTTTACTAAAGTAATAAATTACTAGTTATCATTATTAATATCAATATTATAATTAGTAATAAAATTATGATTACTATTATTAGCATTAATTCATTATTATTATTAAAATAAGTATTATTATAAAAATATCATTTATTATTAATGATATTATTATTATTATTATCATTAATACAATTACTACTATTATTATATGATTATTATTATTAATATAATTGTTATTAATTTGTATTATTATTAATATAATTATTAATTATTAATATTATTTAAAAAATAAAAAAAGACATGAACCTAATACCTAATTTAGGTCGACTTTTTGATCTGCTGTATATTTTTTTATATTTTTATCATCGTGATCAAGCAATTCATCAGTATCAGTATAGTGATCAACCTTTTATTTATTTATTTTTGTTTTTTTGTTTTTTGTTCTTCTTGAATTTTTATTCCTGATGCAAATTCATGTCGACACCCACTCAGTATATGACGATCGATCACATTTTCTTTGTTTATAAAACCAATCAATCTTCCATTATCATTATCAATTACACAATACTTTTAAACAGCTTTTAATTGGGGAATTTAAACAGAAATTTTGAAGTCGTTCCCTGTTCTTGTAACTTTTTATCAACACCTCGAATTCAAATCAAATTTCAAAATGTATTAATGAAATCATGTTCGAAATCCTTCATTCAAACTATCTGAAAAATCCCAGGTTCCAATTCGTCCTATCAAATTCGAATTTTGAAGTCAAACTTTCAAAATAAAAAGTCAAACGTTGTGTTCTTGGTGAAATTCGAATTGGTTTTATTGATTCAAGTTCAATTAATGATTCTTAAAGTTTCTAGGAGTGATTTATGACATATCTCTTGTTGTAATCATAGTCTAAAAGTATTCCAATTTTAAAATCAAATTTTGTGTTCATCTTCTTCATTTATCGAAACTGTTTTTAATTTTTTTTATTTTTCTGTTACGTTATCTATATAAACTACAGACGTTTACTTTTGTTTCATTTGCAATTCATAAAACCAATCACAATTTTTCTGCTTTGGTATTGGATTTTGGTCGATTGAATTTTAGTGAAGGAGAAGAAGTAAAGGAAACAGATTCAAACGGTTTATATATATATATATATATATATATATATATATATATATATATATATATATATATATATATATATATATATATATATATATATATATATATATATATAAGTGGTAACTTTAATCAGAAAAGCAAGTAGCAGAATGGTTTAGGGTGTTGACGGGTTTCGAGAGGTCACGGGTTCGAGACTCGTCTTGGGCATTTTTTTTAAAAAGGGCTTTTAGGTAGTTTTCTTTTTCAAATTATTATTATTATTATTATTATTATTATTATTATTATTATTATTATTATTATTATTATTATTATTATTATTGTTAATGTCATTGTTATTAGTATTATTATTATTATTATTATCATCATTATAATAAATAATATAAGTATTATTAAAAATTATCATCATTATAATTATTATTATTATTATTATTATTATTATTATTACTAAAATAATAATTACGAATCATTTATTATTATTGTTATTATTAGTATTGTAATTATTATTATCATTAACATAAGTATTATTATTAATGTCATTAAGATTATTAGTATTATTATTAAAACTATCATTATTATTATCATTTTAAATATTATTATCATTATTATGATTAGAATTATTATTATTATTATTATTATTATTATTATTATTATTATTATTTTGAAAACAATACAAATTGTTATTATTATCATTTTACTACTAGTGTTATTATTATTATCATTATTACTATTACTATTGGTATAATTATCATTACCATCAGTATTTTTATTACCCTTATAATCAAATACAACTTTTGATTACCAATATTAATATTATTTTACTAAATAGATATTATGTATATAAAAACATATTTATAATTAATATTACATATAAGTATGTATTAACCATATTATCAATTTTATACAAATATTCATATATAACAAATTAAATATCTTTTAAAACAAACCAAATATATATTAATATAACTATATAAATATTTATCATTTTAAATACATATACATAAATTAAATATATATAATATATAATATAAGTTATAATATGTGAAATTGTTGGATTACGATTACATGTTTTAATATATATAAAACTGATTTAGGTTCGTGAATCCGAGGTCAACTCTGCACTTGTTCAGTGCCATCATATGCGAAATTACTACAAACTATCATATCGTATCGTGAGTTTGCATAGCTCCCTTTTTATCTATATTTTTGGGCTGAGAATACATGAACTATTTTTATAAATGATAGACAAAAGTGCAAACTAATATGTGACCAACATGAGTACTTTTATTTTGTTGATATGTAACATGTTATTGTGTTCATATGAAACATGCAAATTCCTGATTTGTAATATCATTAATTGCTAGTTGAACTAAAGTAGCAAACAGAATTATTATAGATAGCGCTATTGGGAGTAACGTCCCGCACGGTTGACCTCGGGTCAATTGGTGGTATAATAATGATCTCGACAATTACATATGTATTGTCTCGGGGTAAAATCATTTAGTTTGATATTATACGCCCATGGCATACTTTTGATATACATGATATATCGACTTTTATTATATTAAATCTTGTGATCTATTACTGAAATCATTATTTATGACAAACCTATGAACTCACTCAACCTCGTGTTGACTTTTTAAAGCATGTTTATTCTTAGGTACTTAAATATTGCTTCCGCTGTATATCTGCTGCTTTGATGATGATTGCTTGCTATGCTTGAAGTGTTCATTACATCTCATATCAATTAAGAACATTTAATGCTCTAAATACAATGTATTCTATTTATCTTCCGCTGCAAAACTCAATAAAACGTCTCATATAGAGTCGTTCTCGCTTATACATCTGTGATTTCATATAATTAGTCACAAATACCCCCAGGCCCTATTTGGGGGTGTGACACTATCCATCTAGATACATTACAAGATCAGTACACAAACTCATTTGATCAGATTCATAGCAATTAAATTCGTGATTCACACAACATACAATAATCGCGTAAATTAACGACTAACAACAACTATAATTGCAATCAATTGAGCACTAGACACCAATACAATATGTAATTGAACAAAAGAATTGATCTAGAAGGATTAAGGTTAGTGATTATACCTTTAAACACAAATTAATTTATACTAGCGTGTGTAGAACGATGCGTAGAACAACTTTTATCTTCAAGTTTTCTTCTAAATTTGAGTTTTGATGGCTATGGTGGTGTGGTTGGTGATCGACGACAAGGAGAGGGAAAGGATAGCAACCATTCGACTAATTTTAGGTTTAGGGATATGTGTGAGTGTTTACTTCAATTTATACTCTAGAGATAGGGCTTAATTTAATCACTAATGACCCAATAAGCCAAATTAAAGTCTAAATAGGGGTTTCATGGGGGGGGGGGGGGGGGGGGGGGGGGGGCGGCCGATGGCCCATCTAGGGGAGTCATCGGGCTCATTTTGCTAAATTACTTGTACGCGCGTGGTCCGTTTCGAGTGCTGTTAACCGTATCAGGTCTCCGAAATGTTAACCGTTCGTTGAAACGCAATCACCGGGTTTAATTCATTAAATAAATAATAAATTAAATAAGTTTTCCATAAACTTAATAATTATTAAAATAATTATTTTATCGTTTTTCTGAGTTCCGTAAACTGAAAAGCTTTCTATGCGATTATTGTAATGATGTCGTTTTCTAGGTATTTCCTTATCCGAAACAAGTTCATTAATTATTATAAATATATTAATTCAAGTAATCCACTATGACCATGTATGCATTTAATTCAATTAAACACACAAAGGTCTAGGTAATTAGCGTTAAATATTTAACGGACAAGTAACGAAAGTAACGAAAAAAGTAGGGTTGTTACATTACCCACCTGTTATTAAACATTTCGTCCCAAAATTTTAGTGCACGTCCGCCGTAATCGTCTCCTCGGGAAACAGTTGTGGATGCTTTAGTCTCATCTGATCTTTACGCTCCCACGTGAATTCTAGTCTTCTACGGGCGTTCCATCGAACTTTATCTACTGGGATTCTGCTTTGCTTTAACCGCTTGACCTCGCGGTCCATGATCTCAACAGGTTCTTCAACAATATGAAGCTTGGGATTAACTTGTATCTCTTCCAAAGGAATTACTAAACTCTCATCCGATAAGCATTTCTTTAAGTTAGAAACATGGAAAGTGTCATGAATTTCGCTGAGTTCTTGCGGCAGTTTCAATCTGTACGCTACCGGTCCAATTCTTTCGATAATCTCAAATGGTCCAATATATCTTGGACTTAGCTTGCCTCACTTACCAGAACGTACTACACCCTTCCAAGGTGATACTTTGAGCATTACTTTGTCTCCAACCTAAAATTCCAATTCTCGCCTTCTAACGTCGGTGTAACTCTTTTGACGACTTCGAGCCGTTTTCAGTCTCCCTTGTATCTGTACGATCTTCTCAGTTATTTTGTGTATGATCTCAGGACCAGTTAATTGACTATCCCCTAGTTCAATCCAACATATGGGTGATCTGCACTTCCTGCCATAAAGTGCTTCAAAAGGTGCGGCCTTTATACTTGTGTGATAACTGTTGTTGTATGAGAATTCTGCCAGTGGTAGACGTTTATCCCATCCATTTTCGAAATTGATAACACATTCCCTCAACATGTCCTCTAGTGTTTGGATGGTTCTCTCGCTTTGGCCATCAGTTTGTGAGTGATACGCTGTACTCATGTCTAAATGGGTTCCCATTTCCTCTTGTAAGGCTTGCTAGAATCTAGATGTAAATCTGCTGTCTCTGTCAGAAATAATGGATATCGGCACTCCGTGTCGGGAAACCACTTCCTTTATGTAGATCTGTGCCAACATCTCCATCTTATCCGTTTCCTTAATCGGTAGAAAATGAGCTGACTTTGTGAGACGATCAATAATAACCCAAATCGTATCGTAACCTCCCACAGTCTTGGGTTACTTAGTAATGAAATCCATAGTAATACATTTCCATTTCCACTGGGGAATCTCTGGCTGTGTCAGTAGTCCTGACGATTTCTAATGTTCTGCCTTGACTTTAGCACACGTCGAGCACTTACCAACATAGGTTGTATATCAGCTTTCATATTAGGCCACTAGTACAGTGCCTTAAGATCTTGATACATCTTGTTGGATCCAGGGTGAATAGAATACCTCGTCTTGTGTGCTTCATCTAGCACTAGTTCCGTTAATCCGCCAAATTTCGGTACCCAAATTCTGTCTATGAAGTATCGGGGTCCATCTTCTCGTATGGCAAATTTCTTATCCAGTCCTCTAAGTGATTCAGTAGCAATGTTCCCTTCCTTCAATGCCTCAAGTTGTGCATCATGTATCTGAGAAGTAAGGTTCGTTCGGACAGTCATGCTCAATGCTCTAAATCGAAGAGGTTTAGCCTTCTCTTTCCTACTCAGGGCATCTGCAACCACATTAGCCTTGCCCAGATGATAGCGAATCTGGCAGTCGTAGTCATTCAATAGTTCTACCCAACGTCTCTGTCTCATGTTGAGCTGTTTCTGGTCGAAGATATGTTGCAAGCTCTTGTGATCGGTGAAAACAGTAAACTTAGTACCATACAAGTAGTGTCTCCACATCTTCGGTGCAAAGACCACAGCACCAAGATCCAAGTCGTGCGTAGTGTAATTCTGTTCATTACCTTCAGTTTTCGTGATCCATAGGGGATCACTTTCTTCCGTTACATTAACACGCAACCAAAACCCTATCGTGAAGCATCACAGTAGATCACGAAGTCCTCATTCCCTTTGGGCAAAGACAAAATCGGAGTAGTAGTCAACTTCTGTTTTAACAACTAAAATACAGACTCATGTTGCTCAGTCCACTCATACTTCTTACCCTTGTAAGTCAATACTTTTAATGGTCGGGTGATAGTAGAAAATCCCTCAATGAATCTTCTATAATAACTGGTGAGACCTAAGAATTTTCGGATATGCGTTGGCGACTTAGGTGTCTCCCATTTCTTGACTGTTTCTATCTTCAAATGATCAAATTGAATACCATTGACACCTACGATATGACCCAAAAATTGAACTTCTTGCAGGCAGAAGTCACACTTCGAAATTTTCGCGTATAACAGCTCCTTCCTGAGCATCTCAAGTAGCAAATGAAGATGTTGTTCGTGCTCTTCCTCGTTCTTAGAATATACCAAAAATATCATCAATAAACACAACAACAAACTTGTCCATGGTTCATGAGATCCATGAACACTGCCGGTGCGTTCGTCAATCCAAACGGCATTACTGTAAACTCATGATCTCCATAACGTGTTCTAAACACTGTCTTCGGTATATCAATCTCCTTTACTCTCATCTGATGGTAACCTGACCTCAAATCAATCTTAGAGTAACATCCCGATCCATGCAATTGATCAAACAAATCATCGATCCTTGGTAACAGATATATATTCTTGATATCCAGCTTATTCAATTCCCTGTAATCGATACAGAGTCTCATAGATCCATCCTTTTTCTTTACAGAAAGAACTAGAGCTCCCCATGATGAAGATCTCGGTCGAATGAATCCTTTGTCCAGAAGCTCTTGTAACTGACTAGACAACTCTTGCAATTCTGAAGGTGCAAGTCTATATGGTGCACGCACTACACGTGCCGCTCCAGGCATTAACTGACTAGACAGCCATTTGGCAAGCCGTTTGACAAGTTGTTTTTCAAGGCCGTTTGCCAGGGCAAGCCATTTTTTATGCGCATTTGCTTGGAGGCCGTTTTTCCTTATGGCAGGCCGTTTGGCAAGCCGTTTGCTGGATCGTAACTTGTCTTTCACCGTTTTTGCTCTAGAATCTTCGTTTTAGCTCCATTTCTGACGATTCTTGCGCCCACGCATTCGTAATTAAATATCCTACAATATGAGAATAAGTAAATAAACTTTTTTCTAAAAATTATAAAATAATTTATTTAAACGCGAGTTAATCATCTTAGCCGATTTTGCTCATTTTCCTCGTTTTTCATCCGTTTTTAGTGATTCTTGAAACATAGCCTTCGTAATGACATAATCTACCAAATGAAGCAAATAAATACTTATTTAGATGATAAAGTCAATTACTTTATCATAAATGGGGCTAATATCGGAGGTAAAAACGTGACTATTTAGCCGATATCAAATATCCCACACTTAGACTTTGCTTGTCCTCAAGCAAACCACTTTTTTTTTTGAGTTCAATGATGCTTCTGAGGTTTCCGTTCTATTATTCAAGTGGCTTGTTATTTATTATAAGAGCAAAATCAGACAAACCGTCTTCTAAAAGGGTAGAAACTATCTCTGCAAGCATGAGGGGAGGTTACATGACATTGGGTTCCTTACACGGGTCACTCAAATCACTCAAGTGTTTTGGGGTTCCCTATCAATCTATGAAATGAATTCGTTCATAGCCAGTCATGTTGCAAATATTGTCATAGGCTTGACCAAGAATCAAATCTCCACCAGTTAGATAAGGATGTGATGGGTCAAAAGTGTGTGCAATAATGCGTGCCTTTTTAATCTACTTTTAAATTTATAATATATTAAATTACGATTTACTTTTAACACTCTAACGAGCAACAAAACTCGATCAGATGTAGTTTAGTATTATGTAAGTTAAGGTTCGTCCCAAGTGAACGAGTGGATTTTAGAATATAGATTTGGGTTTTAAACTTTAAATAACAATAAACAAATAAATTGCAAATAAATAATTAGAAGAATTAAACAATGACAAAGAGAACACTTGCTTGAATCTTTCACACCTTGTTCACAATTGCCTTTTTGAATTAAGATCAAACTCAGATTAATAATTGACCTAAGAATACCTACTTCAAGATTAATTGATAAGGGTTAACCCTAAAATAGATGGCTAGACTTCCTGCTTGCATTAAGACCTGATAATAGATTTAGTGTGATTAACCAAACCCTAATTATAGTTACTAGCTATAATCCTTACAACTAAATCAATCCGATTATATTTGAGTTTATCAAGTTTTAAACATAGTGATGTTCTAGTTAAAACCTAATAATAATTGATTTATGTAAACCAGATTAATTTAACGGTGGTGCTTTAATCAGACATAAAACATAACAGGAATTCCAGAGATTCTGTCAAAACATAAATTCTGTTTTTAGCACATAAAGCCGGCGGCTTTGTCAACGAAGCTAGCGGCTTTGTCAACGAAGCCAGCGGCTTCATTGAAGTTTCTGAATAATTCTGCCGAAATACTTTTTAATTTGATCTGAGTATAAAGAACATACGAATATTAAATAAACCAGATGAAGCCGGCAGCTTCTGTCCATGAAGCCGGTAGCTTCATGTCCCACATCCGGATTTCTGTTTTCTTTCATACATTTTAACTGTTCAGGCAATTGATCACAAGATGTTACATGATTCAAGCATATGTAAGGCTGTTAGCCCATAACTAAAGTAAAAACTATTAAAGGATAAGAAATAATATAAAGAATCATACCGACATAGAAGAAATTGATAACCAAACGATTGATTAATGAACTTGAATTTTGAAAGGAAATACAGACCTAACTAATTCGTACTTGTATTCTGAATAATAGAGAAAACTGAACTGGATATCAAAAACTCTGGCCTAAGGCCTCTATTTATAATGTTTCAAGATGGTGCCCAAAGCCGGCGGCTTCAGGGTGAAGCTGGCGGCTTCCCTGAGGCGGTGAATTCCACTCAAAGTAAAACGTGATCCTTAAGTCAAAAACGCGTAACCGTTTAACTTAAGCCAGCGGCTTGGTGCCAGGCCGGCTGCTTTATTGATCCGACAAATATTTTTAATTTGGTTTCCTTATTTATTCGAACTTGATCAGCAAGTTGAGAAACCGTGTCCATGAGGCCGGCGGCTTCATTGTTAAGCCGGGGGCTTTGCTTCATATTTTCTTTGGCTCCAAGTTTAACACATTTTTCGATCAAAACTGGAACATTCTGGATACTCTTGAGGAAGCCGGCGGCTTCATAGCACTCAGGCCAGCGGCTTTATCTTACATTCTTCGTTTTTTTTCACTGTTTTTGTTCCTGTTTTGCACATAAATTAAACAAAATATCAGAAATACCTATTTTCCCTTTTTACCCATTTTAGTGTGTTTTGGCATAAAAATGACTTTAAAATAACTAGATAACTCCTCAAAATGTTATAAAAATACTGTATAATTTAGGAGTTATCAAATACCCCACACTTGAACTTTTACTTGTCCTCAAGTAGTTTTATCATATTATTTCAAATAGGGATAAATAATTTTAAACAATTTAAATGGATATAAAGAGATGGAGCAAATTGCAAAGTCAAACAGATGTCTAATTATAAGTTAGCTTTTATTATTAAAAGAACTAGTCTGAACCAGACCAAGGAATATAAGCAGTCCTAATGTTTATTAAATCAGATTTATACAGTTTGGTCATTATTGGACTCTTTTGTTGGCCTTCATTAGGCTCCTTTTCCTTTTTTTATCACAATTTCTTTTAGCAATTTCTCTATCTTGGCCCGTATTTGGACTCTTTTACTGCTTCAGTGGTCCATGCTTATTATGTCATATGGTAGTGGCTATAAGTTTGCAATAGTTTCACAATTTTTGGCGTTTATTTCCTATTTTTAGTAATCCGATCTCAAAATTGAGAGTAGTTCTTTATTAGCTTTAAGATTAAGTTAGATAAAGAGACATAAGTTTGACTAAGAATTTATACTTCAAAAATTAAATTTTGTACCCATTTTTCAATTACTTTAACTTTAACAAATTTTACTCAATCAATTAGTCATCTCCCACCCCACACTTAGAAAGTTGCAATGTCCTCATTGCATGAAATAAATAAAAATGAAAATAAGTGTAAGTGAGAAAAAGTAATTTTCCCCATTTTTGAGCCTTAAACGTAGAAGCATCTTTAATTGCTTCTCAACCTGTTCGTCCTTCAATCATCATCGCATGCATGTACATGATAATAAACCAAGCAAACACATAATAATAAAAAGGTTTCCATGCATACGAAAAATAAAATAGTTAAAGTTATTACAGACTAAAGTTTAGATAATAATAATAATGTTTTAAAACATTACATAGCCAATAAAATCATCACAGGGGTCTCAACATCCCCTACTCCTCATCATCCTCATCACTGTTAGCAGCAGGCTGGATCTGAGCTAGAGCATAGGTGCGGTCATAACGCGCTGGTGGATAGGCAACATCTGGAGCATAATATGGTAGCGGCTCATAGTATGTGGGCTCAAAGGGATCGGAACTCGGATAGTGGCTATAGAACCTCTCATCATTATGAACTCCCCACTGAACCGAGTAATCAATACGCCCTAACTCATAAGTAGTCTCTCCCCAACTCATAAGTAGTCTCCCTCCTAAATGCATCAAACTCATTCCTATCCTCCTGGCGCTTAGCCAGTAACTCTCGGTGGTTATCTCCCATCATAGAAGTAATAATCGGCCACACAATAAGGAATGTTCACTGCATTATGATTAAACAACAGAGATAAATACCAACAATCAGGCTGAGTTAGCTTCTCTGTGTTCTCCTTTCTCAAGGAGAGAGTATGAGAAACTAGAACGTGAACACAACGCATGTATGGAAAGACAATGTGCTTCCTCCTCACATCATTATTAAGAAAACCCATAGACTTATCACCAAACTCACTCCAAGCAGCATCATAGTTAAAACCCAGATTAGTACCCGATCGTCCCTGTCTAGCAGCACTCGCCAAATAACCCTCAAACCATGTCTCATTAACATGCTCCCCATAGATACCCAAAGCTCGAGCAATACCAACCATGCACATGGACTGCTCACGTCTACCCAAATGAAATCTAAAAACGAGGAATTCGTCACACTCTGAATGTGATGGGAGCAGACAGTAGAAGAAAGGAACTCATAAAGTAGGCTAGAGTAAATGGTCTCCCGAATGATGAATAAGGTGAACCAATCTTCAAATACCCAATCTTAAAATACTACACTCATCCCCCCTCCATTAGCCACGGGTACCAAATAATTAGTTTGAAGCATCTCCCTATAAGTATCAAACAAACCAGCTGAGTTAAGTGCAGACCAATCAATCGTATAAGGAGCCAACATCTCCTGACGCAGCATCCTTTTGAGCCTGCATGCCATAGTTTCAAACCTATCATCATCTTGAGGAAATCTCAACCACTCATGTAAAGCAGCCCAGTTAATTCTAATTTCAGTCTCCTCACGTTCTTCCCTATTCCTAACTCTCTATTTTAATACAATTCAAATAAACATTAGCAAAATAAAGTAAACAGCTAAACGAAGCTGGCGGCTTCTTTAAGCTCGGCCGGTAGCTTCTTAACCTGCATAAGCAATTTCCACAAATTTTTCCAGAAACCTGTTCAAACAGTATAATTTTCAAATCTGATACATTTATCAGGATGCCGGCGGCTTTGTTATAATGCCGGCGGCTTTATATCAGTTTCCAAATTTTAGGGTTTTTCAGTATTCATCAATTTAAGTCTAATAACATCAATCAAATAGATCTAACATTGATTAACAAGAATTCTATAGCAATTCATAATTTAGCAATTATATAACACCAAAAATTCATCAAGGAATCAGGCAGATGAGGCCGGCGGCTTCATACTAATGCCGGCGGCTTCATGTTTATACAGAGCAAGCATGGCAGATTTTGCAAAAATTAAAAGGATTTTGATAATGCAAAGTTAAAAATCCAAACTTACTCTATCAGCCATGAGTGATTACAAGTTGGATTAAGAAAACAACAAATTTTCTCCTTGAGAGCGTTTTTGAATAGTTGTAAGTGTAAAAATGAAGAAATGGTGTGGTTTAGGGTTAAAAACTGTCTGTAGTGCAAAGCCGACGGCTTTAAAGCCAAGCCGGCAGCTTCGTTGGTCAAAAGGCATTTATTAAAATGACAGTTTGCAGCTTTTCTGATCTCATCAGGCCGGCGACTTCAGTAACCCAAGCCGGCAGCTTCGCTTAAATTTTTTAAAATTTTCCATTTTCGAAATACAAAAAAATAATATACAAGTATTCTAAAAAACTCTACAGTATTTTAAGTCATGAATTTTAAGATTTAATTGTGCCAAGGGAAATTACATCCCCTCCAGGTAATGCATCTTTTCAAAATAGATTTTTAATCTATGACCATTTATTTTAAATGTTTCTTCCTTTTTATTATATAACTCAACATATTCAGTGGAAAAAGATTGCTTAACTATGAAAGGACTCATCCATCTAGATTTTAACTTTCCAGGAGAAAATTTATATTTTGATTGGAAAATTAAGACTTTATCCCATGGTTGAAATATTTTAATATTTTTAATTCGTGCATCGTGCCATCTTTTCATTTTCTCTTTATAAATTATTGAGTTTTCATAAGCTGAAAGCCTAAGTTCATTAAGTTGGTTTAGTTGAAGTAATCTATGTTTTTCTGTTTCTTTAGGATCTAAGTTACATTGTTTCAAAGCCCATTATGCACGGTGTTCAATTTCAACGGGCAGATGACAAACTTCTTTATAAACCAACCTAAAAGGAGTAGTTCCTATAGGTGTTTTATAGGCAGTTCGAAAAGCCCATAATGCATCATCTAACTTTTGAGACCAAAGTTTTGGATTATTTTCAACTGTTCGTTTGAGTATTCTTTTCAATCCTCGATTAATGTTTTCAACCTGACCACTCGTTTGAGGGTGGTAAGCTGTAGAGAAATGATGGTTAACACCATATCTTTTAAGAACTCTTTCAAGTAGTTGATTAGTGAAATGGGTTCCACGGTCACTAATTAAAGCTTTAGGAAAACCAAATCAACAAAATAATTTCTTAAGAAAGTCAACTACTACTCTCGAGTCATTAGTGGGAAGAGCTTTTGCTTCAGCCCATTTAGAAACATAATCAACAGCTACAAGAATGTATTGGTTTCTTTCAGAAGAGGGGAATGGTCCCATGAAATCAATACCCCACACATCAAATATTTCACATACTTGAATATTTTGACGGGGTATTTCATCACGCTTTGAGAGATTTCTTCCTCGTTGGCATACATCACATGACCGAAGTAATTTATGCGCATCTTGAAATATGGTAGGCCAATAAAATCCAGAATCTAATACTTTGCGAGCCATGTAATTCGGACCAAAATGTCCTCCTGGTGCACTACTATGGCATTGTATTAATATTTCATTTGCTTCTTTACCACGTACGCAACGTCGAATTATTTGGTCAGGTCCTACTTTAAATAGGTATGGACTTTCCCAAAAATAATGTTTTAAATCAGCGAAGAATTTTTTTTCTTTGTTGATACGTTAAATCTTTCCTTAATTCTTTTGCGGCTAAATAGTTTGCAAAGTCAGCAAACCATGGGTGTGACTCATCAGAGATCATCATAAGACATTCATCAGGGAATGTGTCTCTAATTTCGATGGAATTATCTAGATTAGGATTTTCTAAACGCGAATGATGATCTGCTGCCAGATTTTCAGCTCCTTTTTTTTTATTATCAATAACTTGCATATCAAATTCTTGTAGGAGTAAAACCCATCGTAAGAGTCGAGCTTTAGCATCAGGTTTATTGAGTAGATATTTAAGTGCAGAGTGATCGGTGTAAACTGTTACTTTATTCATTATTAAATATGGACGAAATTTATCCAGTGCGAAGACTATAGCTAACAATTCTTTTTCAGTGGTTGTATAATTTAATTGAGCTCCCGCTAATGTTTTGCTAGCATAATAAATTGGATGAAAGTGTTTTTCTTTTCGCTGTCCTAAAACAGCTCCTATAGCGTAATCACTAGCGTCGCACATAAGTTTGAAAGGTTTGGACCAGTCAGGTGATATTATAATAGGTGTGTTGGTAAGTTTTTCTTTTAAAATAGAGAACGCTTTCTTAAAATCTTCATTAAATTCAAAAGGTGCGTCTTTCCCTAGGAGTTTTGTTAATGGACGAGCAATTTTTGAGAAATCTTGAATAAAACGCCTATAAAATCCAGCATGTCCTAGAAAACTTCTAATTGCTTTAACATTAGTGGGTTCAGGAAGATTGGAAATAACATTGATTTTTGTTTTATCAACTTCAATTCCTTTATTAGAAATTTTTTGGCCAAGGACAATGCCTTCTTTTACCATAAAATGGCATTTTTCCCAATTAAGAACAAGATTTGTTTTTTCACAACGAGCAAGCATTTTATCGAGATTAGATAGACAAGAGTCAAAGGATGTTCCAAAGACGGAGATCTCATCCATATAGACTTCCATGAAATCTTCCACCATGTCGTGAAAGATAGCTGTAATACATCTTTGGAAGGTGCCAAGGGCATTACATAACCCAAAAGGCATTCTTTGATAAGCGAAAGTACCAAAAGGACAAGTGAAAGTAGTTTCTCTTGATCCTTAGGGTCTATTGGAATTTGAAAGTATCCAGAGAAACCATCCAAGAAACAATAGTATTCCTTTTCGGCTAATCCTTCAATCATTTGATCAATAAACGTAAGTGGGAAATGATCTTTTCGGGTAGCTTCGTTTAATTTACGGTAATCTATACAAACTCGCCAACCGGTAACGGTTCGAGTGGGAAATAATTCATTATTTTCATTTTGGACAACAATGGTTCCTCCCTTTTTAGGGACACACTATACTGGACTAACCCATTGGCTATCAGATATTGGATAAATCATTCCTGCGTCTAATAATTTTAAAACTTCCTTTTTTACTACTTCAGCCATGTTAGGGTTTAAACGTCTTTGTCTTTGAATTACGCGTTTTGCATTTTCTTCTAATAAAATTTTATGAGTACAGAAGGTGGGGTCAATTCCCGGAATATCAGAGGTTTTCCAAGCGAAGGCCTTTTTATGCTTCTTTAAAACTTCCAAGAGTTGATCTTTTTGATTTGTAGATAATTCGGAGGATATGATAACATGAAGTTCGGAATTATCTTTTAGAAAAACATATTCTAAGTGAGAATGCAATTCTTTAAGTTCTAATTTCGGTGGTACTTCAAGTGAATGTTTTATTCTTAATTCATCAGTTATAGGTTCATCTTCTTCTTCTATTACAAAATTATCTTTCATTAATTCCTCAAACTCATCATCAAGATTTTCCTCTTTTATTTCACACACAAATTCATCTATATCCATTGATAAAAATTCATCGACTTCTTCTTCAATACATGTTTCTATATATTTTATCGTTGGATAAGAGAGATCTAATTCAAGATTATTACTTAAAGTGATTATGTCGTCTCCTACTCCTAGGCTATATATCTTAGTCTGCATTTGAAATTCGAAAGCAGCAGTTCTTAGAAATGGTCTTCCTAATATTATTGGGATTTTATCATTTTCTTTCATTTCTAAGACACAAAATCAGTGGGAAAAGTGAATTTATCAATTTTTACCGGTATGTTTTCGGCTATCCGCATTGGGTAATTAAAAGAACTATCGGCCAAGGAAATAGACATTCTAGTGGGAGTTAATTCTCCTAGACCTAGTCTTTTATATAATGAATATGGCATTAAATTTATACTAGCGCCGGTATCTGCTAATGCTTAATATACTCTAGAATCATTAAATGAGCACGGGAAAGTAATACTTCCTGCATCGCCTAACTTTTCGGGTATGTCAAAATTTTGAAAAATGGCTTTACATTATGTGATAATAAACCTAGGAGAATTTTCAGCGTCTTTTCCTTTTTTAGATAACAAGGTTTTTAAATATTTTCCATAATGTGGATTCTCTTTTAATAAGTTTATTAAAGGAATATTAACATTTATATTATAAAACATATTAACGAAATTCTCTATACGTTTTTGTTGTTTGGCTTTCCTTAGTTGTTGAGGGTACGAAACGGGTTCTAAGGGTTTGTCTATTTTAAAAGGTAAGTCTGTTTTTACGGGAGTTTCATCATTACTTTTTGTAGTACTAGCTTCATTAGGTAGTTCATGTTTTTCCTCTTGACTAGGTGTGACAAGGTCTTGTGTTGTTTTACCACTCCTAGTAGTTATAGCTTGTATTTCTAAATTTCCCCTTGGATTTTCTAACGTATTAGATGGTAGCGTTCCAACTTCCCTAGTAGCTAATTGCTTAGATAAGGTTCCTAGATCCTTTTCTAAATTAAGTATTAAATTTTGATGATTATGATATAACTCAGATATTTTGTATAGAATAACATTATTTAATTCAATTTGGTTGTAGATATATCCTCTCGTTATGTCTGCTAATCCTTTACTTATATTTTCCTCTTGTGATACCTGAGAGACATTTTCTATCATAGGTTTTTCTTTCAATTCTCTTAATTCTTTTTGCAAAACCTCTATCTTATCCTGTAAGGAGATTATCTCGTTTGTAACTTCAATTTTAATTTCTTGTTGATTTTTATTTAATTGATACCAATCATGTGACTGAATGGCTAAATCGGAAATTAATTGTTGTAAGTCTTCAGGAGTTTTAGAAAGGGCTGCACCTCCAGCGGCGGTGTCTATTTCTTTTCTAGTAGCTATAGTAATATTCTTGTAGAATTGCATTAATCTTTGAACATCATTTAATACGTGTTGAGGACATGACTTTATTAATTTTTCATATCTAGTCCAAGTATCATATAAAGTTTCTTGAGGTTCTTGTTTAAATTGATTTATTTTATTTTATAATCTTATCATTTTAGAAGGTGGGAAGAATCTTTTTAAGAAATTTTCAACCATTTAATCCCATGTAGCAATTTTCCTTTCAGCAAGTTGATTAAACCAATCTTTAGCTTCTCCCTTGAGTTTCCAAGGAAAAAGCATAAGATAAATATGTTCATCCTCTATTTGATTATATTTAAAAAGCATACACATATTAACAAAGTTACGGAGATGTTGATAAGCATCTTCTTCAATAGTTCCATTAAAATGACATTCTTCTTTAATTAGGTCTAATATTTGTTTTTCAATAGTGAAATTAGTTTTAATAGTTGGTGGAGTTATAGCGGTTCCATGGATTTGTCTTGAAGCTATTAAGTGATCTTCCATAGAAAGTTTTAAATCATTCATTGTATATTCTAAGTGTTTTAAGTGCTTTAAGTATTTTATGTTATTCACCAACAAATGGCCGTCAGCGTCTAGGTTCCGACAGAGCCCTTTAAATCGGAAGCCCAACAACCTTTCCCTAAAGGAAAACAGTCACCACTTGTATCTAGGTGTTTTAGTTTATATTCTTTTGATTCCACTGCGATCCCCGGCAGCGGCGCCAAAAAGTTGATGTGTCAAAAGTGTGCACAATAATGCGTGCCTTTTTAATCTACTTTTAAATTTATAATATCTTAATTTACGATTTACTTTTAACACCCTAACGAGCAACAAAACCCGATCAGATGGAGTTTAGTAATATGTAAGTTAATGTTCATCCGAAGAGAACGAGTGGATTTTAGAAAATAGATTTGGGTTTTAAACTTTAAATAACAATAAACAAATAAAATGCAAATAAATAATTAGAAGAAATAAACAATGATAAAGAGAACACATGCTTGAATCTTTCACACCTTTTTCAAAATTGCCTTTTTGAATTAAAATCAAACTCAGATTAATAATTGACCTAAGAATACCTACTTCAAGATTAATTGATCAGGTTAACCCTAAAATAGATGACTAGACTTCCTGCTTGCATTAAGAACTGATAATAGATTTAGTGTGATTAACCAAACCCTAATTATAGTTACTAGCTATAATCCTCACAACTAAATCAATCCGATTATATTTGAGTTTATCAAGTTTTAAACATAGTTATGTTCTAGTTAAAACCTAATAATAATTTATTTATGTAAACCAGATTAATTTAATGGTGGTGCTTTAATCAGACATAAAACATAACAGGAATTCCAGAGATTCTGTCAAAACATAAATTCTGTTTTTAGCACATAATGCCGGCGGCTTTGTCAACGAAGCCGGCAGCTTCGTTGAAGTTTCTGAATAATTCCGCCGAATACTTTTTATTTTGATCTGAGTATAAACAACATACGGATATTAAATAAACCAGATGAAGCCGGCGGCTTCATGTCCCACATCCGGATTTCTGTTTTCTTTCATACAGTTTAACTGTTCAGGCAATTGATCACAAGATGTTACATGATTCAAGCATATGTAATGTGACGGCCCGGAAACTTCCGATCAAATTTAAACTTAATCTTTATATAATTCCGACACGATAAGCAAAGTCTGTAATGTGAGTCTCGAAAATTTGAAAACTATGTTCATATATTCAAATTACCCTTTGACTATTTCCGACGATTCACGAACAACTATTTGTAAATAGATATGTATATATTTAAATAAATATATATATATGATTTGAAATATAATTTATGATGTAATTGTTAGAAATTAATTATGTAAAAATAATAATTATTATTTAAAACATACCTATATACAAATTAGGTATATTAAAAATAAATATTAAATAATTGTAATACTCATTGACGTTTCGATTGATATTAAACAAGTTAAATTCAAACTAATATTATTTTAAAATGAACGGTGATCCGAAAATGAGTTCTATAAATTTTAGGCTTATTAAAGATATATTTAGGAACCATTTGTTGAATTTTAAAACTTTTCATATTTTACTTGGGGTTGGGAGTGAATAATTAATGTAATTTTTACTTAGTAGTTAATAATCAAATTTTATACCATAATGACCTTAATAAATAAATATAATTAATGTAAAAATTAGGAAATTTTCCAAAGATTTTATCCGCCATTGATTTACAATTGAGTACGATATAATAAATGTAAAATAAGTGTCGGCAGAATAATATATCTATAATGAGTTGTATTATTAAATTAAAATTCACTATTAAATCATTGAAATCTTTTTCTAATACTGTGCTTAATTGAATTCGTTATTGTTTCGTATCACTCTTCAAATTAGGACACATGAGCATTATTAAATATTATTATTAATCAATATATATTAATTATTATATATGAACTGTAAATGTAAATGTAATATTATGTATATATATCTATATGTGATATGCATATAGGAAAAGATAGAGTCATCAACCGAACACCCACACACATCTCATCAATTTCTATGCTTCTTGCTTCGACCATCATCACAACACCCATCTCTATTTTTCTTCATCTTCTCAAATCACCAAACCTCACGCCACCCTCTGCAAACGTTAAACCACCTCGGATCATCAACTCATCACCATTGAAAATGACTACACGCCATCACCACTGCTGTAGGATATGGCTACTATAACCTCTTCTATTTTTCTGTTTACAACCGTAAACCAACAAGACCCATCAAATTTTCTCAACTCAAAATCATAACCATAACTACCTTTATGCTTGTGCTACTCGACAATCCAAAACAAACTCACCAAAGACAACCATAACACCACCATGTGTTCCTATATTAATTCCATTTACACTTCCGGTTGCAACTAATATTATCACAAATACCATTTTTGATATACGTTTACTGCTACTACGATTACTCCTTTGTTGCAGCTGCCATATATTTTTATTTTTTGCGAAATGATCGAACACGCCACCTTGATTTCTTCTCCATTACAAACAGCCTGCTATTGTTTTCTTTTCTGTACAAATCAAATACACGTCGACAATCATCACCATTTTCCTCCACCATGTAACCACCATCAATTATCACGACTATACTACTATATCCCGTTTTATGATATGATCAATCGAAGCTACTGCTATTTCAATCTTCTCCTGCGTCTGTTTCAAAAGCCAATAGAATTGAACACTTTACAAAAGAAAAAGAGGACGAGGACTTTTATACAGCTCGATCAACTTAGGTATAATTTGTGATATATATAATGCGTTTTTTAATACAAGTGGAACAAAAGCAAGTTTAATGGCCAACATCCTAGACAAAAAGATGGATACGTTTATAATAAAGAATGATGTGATAACAAATAAAAAAATGGCACGAGGATATGTTTTTTGCAGATGCACTTTCACGGTTTAAAAAAAAACACAAGCCTCAAGTTGCTGCATGATTTTTTGGTTTTGAACGTGCACACCAATAACAACCAAATTTTTTTTTTGTTAATATTAAACGGATTAGTTTTGGGCTTGCAAAGAGTTCCTGTAATTGGGCTTCAAGTATTTATCATGTTGGACTTCAATAGATAAGTTAAATATATTTGGGTTACAATTAAGTTCAGAAAAACAAAATTGTTTCGGTGGTTGAGCGCATGTTTGATGAGCGAAGGGTCTGGGGTTCGAGACTGGGCTACGACAATTCTTTTTGAAAGCTTATTTGGAGGTAGTTAAATTATTATTATTACGTTTATTATTATTATTATTATTATAAATAATTATGATTAAATGTTATTAAAGTATTAAGATAAATATGATTAAGGTCATGATCATTAAAAAGTTTAAGTATGATTATGAGTATAAGATATTAAGATGGATATAAACACACATGTTTGATAAAGATAATAATAATTAAGTTATTGCTATGAACTGAATATAATAAAAATATGATTAAGTTTAAATGTGGTATGAATATAGATATAAACATATATATTGATAAAAGATAATATTAAGAATACAAATGTAATTATTATGAAAATAATGAGGATAGTGGAAAAATTTACATAAGTAGGAATATATGTAACTCTTTTATTATTATTTTTAACATTATTATTATTATTATTATTATTATTATTATTATTATCTTATCAAAATTATCATTATTATTATTATAATTATTATTATTATTATTAATACTACAAATAAACTGACTAATGTTATTACCAAAATTATTATTATATATCATTATTAAAGTTAATTATTAGTATTACTATCATTATTTTAGTATTATCATAATTATTATTTTAGCAAATAAAAGATATTTATATAAAAAATAGAGTTATTACGTATATCTAATTTACCACTTTAATATAATATAACATATATAGATATATATAACATCTGAAATAATAAATACATTACTATTTTAAATAAGTAATATATTATATAATTAATATATATAAACTGAGTTGAATACCATTATATGTTCATTATATGCTTTAATATATATAATTGATATAGGTTCGTGAATCCGAGGCCAACCCTATATTATTCAGTACCGTCGTATGAATATTTTTACTACAAAATATTATAGGGTGAGTTTCATTTGCCTTTTTACCCTTTATATTTTTGGGCTGAGAATACATGCGCAATTTTTATAAATGTTTTACGAAATATGGGTGAATGATCGAAGCCGAATATGCTCCTTTTGCTTGGTAACCTAAGAATTAGTAAACCGATCTACTAATTGACGTGAATCCTAAAGATAGATCTATTGGTCCTAACGAACCCCATCCATGATTAAGGATGCTTTAGTACTTCGATGTTGTTTTTATCATGTCCGAAGGATTTTCCGGAATGATAGGGGATATTCTTATATGCATCTTGTTAATGTCAGTTACCAGGTGTTCACCATATGAATGATTTTTTTGTCTCTATGCATGGGACGTATATTTATGAGAAATGGAAATATGAATTCTTGTGGTCTATTAAAATGATGAAATGATTATTTATGATAAACTAATGAACTCACCAACCTTTTGGTTGACACTTGAAAGCATGTTTATTCTCAGGTATGAAAGAAATCTTCCGCTGTGTATTTGCTCATTTTAATGATATTACTTGGAGTCATTCATGGCATATTTCAAAAGACGTTACATTCGAGTCATTAAGTTCATCAAGATTGATAAGGAGTCATTGATAGTTTGATATATTAGGAAATGGTATACATGCCTGTTAACTTTCGATGTAATGAAAGTTTGTCTTTTAAAAACAAATGCAATGTTTGTAAATTGTATCATTTAGAGGTCCTTTCAGTTGGTATCTGAGCGTTGGTCTTAGCGAACCAGGTCTTGCATTAGTGTGTCTAACTGATAGTTGTTTAGATGCATTAGTGGGTCTGAACTTCCACCATGTCTGCATGTCAAAAGTTTTTCTTATCATTTCGTGTCGAAAATTATTTGCTTATCATCCTTAAAGTCTATACACGTCTTACTGCCTCTATTGCATAGACAGTGTATCGATAAATTCATATCTTAGCGTATCTGTTATTGTTACCTTTGCCTGACAGCTTTCGTAGATTCCTCCGTAACTTATGGTATTTTAGTATTATATATGCATATGTAAATTATGTATTGCAGGGTACTAATCTACATCCTATAATCTATTTCTTATCGAAAATCCTTCATCTGATCGTAGGAGATGAATCCCTCAACCAGTTCGAATTCCTCAGATTCCAACAGCTATTCCGATATGGAGTTTCACCTAAGCTCTGAAAGCAGTGTCACCAGAATGAATCAACCAATCATCCATCCCCAATTCATCTGATGGATTCGTAGTCTATTAAATCATTGGAGACAAGAAGAAGGCGATTCCTTCCATTCACCACATTGACCTCTCAGCAATGAACCTGAAGCGCTTACCGGCGAACCTGTCCGAAATACCATTTTCTCTCTCATTTCTAGAGTATCTCGTCAGGATTATATACTATCTCAAATTCTAGATCTTATTCATCCACTCGTCCGAACCGACAATCATTCTGGTATAATAGAAGAAGTCAACGAACTTCGCGCTCACAATTTGGAGAATATGGTGCAAAATTTACTAGCTTCAGCAACATCACCGACACCAACAGTACCATCATTAACAGCACCTGTACCATCAACAATCCATGCCTCAACATCTCATTCTGTACCTCTAGCATAATCATCGTACTACATGACATCCTACATCGATTATCTTCGTTCTACGTATCGTTATACCTCATTTATCTTCGTTTGTCATGACGATTATGTAATCTCTAATGTTTTGAGATTATGTATTCTAGTTCTAACCGAAAATCAAATGAGCTTAATATCATATTAACTCATAAAATCCATGATTATATCTGAAGAAAATATATATATGTATATATGTTTTCATAAAGATGGTAATTAAAAATTCTTTCGTACAAAATTTTAATGGTAAAAATATTTTAACGGGTAGGTAATACCCGAGGAATATTTAGATTTCACCTTAATAAGTTACATTGTATATTCTTCGAAGCTGATTCAACAGTCATTTACTATTCTACTTACATCCACAGATATACGACTCCGTTCACCACATAATAACCATTTTCATTCAATTTCATATTTGGATTTTGACCTTATAGAATCCAACAAGTGAAATAATGAAGAAAACATTGGACAAAAATAAAATTTGTTAGAAACAAAAAAATTAACTATGAGAAATTTTGTTAAGAATTCACGCTAACAAAATTCTAGCTAACTGTTCCTAGCTAACTGTTAATTCCCTATTACATTATCGCAATTTATTATCGCAATTTTTATTCTCGCAATTTTATTTATCGTCATTTAATTTCTATTATTTATTTTAGGCACTTTAAATATCGGGACAAGTATACAAGGTTTTTACATATCATATCGACACATCTATATATAATATTTGGAATAACCATAGACACTCTATATTCAGTAATGCGAGAGTTAGCTATACAGGGTTGAGGTTGATTCTATAATAATATATATACTTTGAGTTGTGATCGAGTCTGAGACATGTACACGGGTCACGATACGTATTAATTAATTCAAATATTATATATTAAACTATATATGAATTATTGGACTGTTAACTATGGACTATCGAATGTGGATTAATAACATTGGACAATTAAAATGAATTAAAATATTGCTTATAACATATGAAACTAAACATTTCTTCAAGTTTGCCACTTGATCTCATCTTAAACCTCATTTGTATCTTGATGATTACAATCTGCGTTCAAACCTTTCATGATTCTTGAAAACACCTCAATCGAAAGGATGAACCAACCGCACTTTATCTACGGAAGAAAAGATTGATGCATATAGTTATGCACCTGAAAACTTTTGGAACCTGAGTAAACGTTTAACACCTATCTGTAATAGCTCATTTGGCATTGTTATTACCGAAAATAACATTGCAATTCTTTTTTCAAATTAGCCAATTTTGTCACAGCTTCAGCTAGTCAACTTCGACTTTTCATTCAAATTAGTCTTATTATAACCTCGATATATAAGTTTGCCTTTCGTCATCGTTACCGGAGAACCGTTTATATCTCACCACATTAGCAGTAAACTTACCAACAACTTCGTTGATCTTTGATTTTCCAAAAAAACATTATATTTATCGAAACCCTATCCGCATCTTGTAACGATAATTGTCATACCAATTACCGAGAATCAGCAATCAGTATTTCAAATCTCGTAGCGTTTCTACATCAACAGTCATATGTATACATATAACATTTATCTCTTGGAATTATGACCTTCAATTCTGAATTTCTGAAAAGTACCCAGTCTACGAATCAATACTCCAAATTTTGAAAATTGCTGATGAAACAGCAAAAACTGTAAACGACCATAACAGTCGAAAGTTTGATGATAAAATAGTATGTTGGCAAAGCTCAGAAGGTTTGGAACTGGAAAATAGATTGAGCAAACTATGAAGGAGGGTGTGGACAAATCTCAAAGACTAAACCTGCCTTCAAAGAATTCAAATGATTCAATATCTGCTGAAGTCTTTAGCAAATACCTTGCTCCTTACTTTAAACCTTTACGGACAAATCTTCTTCATCATTCATCGATATTAGAAATTCTAAGATATCATCGAATTCTTCATTATAAATATCCTCGATATTTCTGTAGATATTTTTATAACTATTCTTATCTGAAATCATTTATCTCTTCACGATATCAGTGTTACATCAGAAAGGAAACTATTGTAGTTTCTAAAATTCTGAAAAATTCAAATTTAAGTTATGAATGTTTTGAAGTAGTGTTGGGAACTGAATCATGAGTTAGTATAATATAATGACACTTGATCAACGTGATTATATTACAGTAAGACATGTTGAGTTTTCTAATGAAACATGATGATTTACAGACCATAACGTCATCATGTACCATGTTACACGACTCTTACATTCTATCTAATCTATAAACACATCAAGAACATATTTTCTTGATAGTCCTATCTTTTCCCTTGAACTCTGGTAATTGACAAGTCAGATTGTACTATTACTGTTTCTTTCTTCGAACATTGGTCATGTTCATTCGAAACTTCATACCTACGAATTTGGACCATTATTCGCTTGACTTAAAGTCAGAAAGAGTAAACAAAAGGATGGAACTCCAAAATATAAAGGAAATGAAGAGGGTGAATTTATAGTGAAAGATCCGACAGAGCAATCGAGACAGATGAGCGCTTTTAATTAAAAAGATCCTAATTTCCTTAAATTCCGAAGAATCAGATTTTATTCAGATTTCAAAGATTTCTTTAAATCCCTTGAATTTCAGAAATTCACCGTGACTACGTAAAAAGTTAAACCTCTATCTCAATCTGTTGTGACACCCTCACTCGTACGCTTCACATAATCAATTCGTTTTATCTATATTAGTCAATAATGATAAAATTATATTTATCAATTCATATTCATCATGAAAACATTTTTATTATTAGTCATGACCACCTCACTCAAATTTCGAGACGAAATTTCTTTAACGGGTAGGTACTGTGACGACCCGGAAATTTCCGATCAAATTTAAACTTAATCTTTATATAATTCTGACACGATAAGCAAAGTCTGTAATGTGAGTCTCGAAAATTTTGGAAACTATGTTCATATATTCAAATTTCCCTTTGACTATTTCCGACGATTCACGAATAACTATTTGTAAATAGATATCTATATATTTAAATAAATATATATATGATTTGAAATATAATTTATGATGTAATTGTTAGAAATTAATTATGTAAAAGTAATAATTATTATTTAAAACATACCTATATACAAATTAGGTATATTAAATATAAATATTAAATAATTGTAATACTCATTGACGTTTCGATTGATATTAAACAAGTTAAATTCAAACTAATATTATTTTAAAATGAACGGTGATCCGAAAATGAGTTCTATAAATTTTAGGCTTATTAAAGATATATTTAGGAACCATTTGTTGAATTTTAAAACTTTTCATATTTTACTTGGGGTTGGGAGTGAATAATTAATGTAATTTTTACTTAGTAGTTAATAATCAAATTTTATACCATAATGACCAAAATAAATAAATATATTTAATGTAAAAATTAGGAAATTTTCCAAAGATTTTATCCGCCATTGATTTACAACAGAGTACGATATAATAGATGTAAAATAAGTGTCGGCAGAATAATATATCTATAATGAGTTGTATTATTAAATAAAAATTCACTGTTAAATCATTGAAATCTTTTTCTAATACTGTGCTTAATTGAATTCGTTATTGTTTCGTATCACTCTTCAAATTAGGACACATGAGCATTATTATATATTATAATTAATCAATATTTATTAATTATTATATATGAACTGTAAATGTAAATGCAATAATGTGTATATATATATATCTATATGTGATATGCATATAGAAAAGATAGAGTCATCAACCGAACACCCACACACATCTCATCACCTTCTATGCTTCTTGCTTCGACCATCATCACAACACCCATCTCTATTTTTCTTCATCTTCTCAAATCACCAAACCTCACGCCACCCTCTGCAAACATTGAACCACCTCGGATCATCAACTCATCACCATTGAAAATGACTACACGCCATCACTACTGCTGTAGGATACGGCTACTATAACCACTTCTATTTTTCTGGTTACAACCGTAAACCAACAAGACCCATCAAATTTTCTTAACTCAAAATCATAACCATAACTACCTTTATGCTTGTGCTACTCGACAATCCAAAACAAACTCACCAAAGACAACCATAACACCACCATGTGTTCCTATATTAATTCCATTTACACTTCCGGTTGCAACTAATATTATCACAAATACCATTTTTGATATACATTTACTGCTACTACGATTACTCCTTTGTTGCAGCTGCCATATATTTTTATTTCTTATGAAATGATCGAACACGCCACCTTGATTTCTTCTCCATTACAAACAGCCTGCTATTGTTTTCTTTTCTGTGTAATTCAAATACAAGTTGACAATCATCACCATTTTCCTCCACCATGTAACCACCATCAATTATCACGACTATACTACTATATCCTGTTTTATGATATGATCAATCGAAGCTACTGCTATTTCAATCTTCACCTGCGTCTGTTTCAAAAGCCAACAGAATTGAACAGTTTACAAAAGAAAAAGAGGACGAGGACTTTTATACAGCTCGATCAACTTAGGTATAATTTGTGATATATATAATACGTTTTTTAATACAAGTGGAACAAAAGCAAGTTTAATGGCCAACATCCTGGACCAAAAGATGGATACTTTTATAATAAAGAATGATGTGATAACAAATAAAAAAAATGGCACGGGGATATGTTTTGTGTAGATGCACTTTCACAGTTAAAAAAAAAAAAAGAATACAAGCCTCAAGTTGCTGCATGATTTTTTGGTTTTGAACGTGCACACCAATAACAACCGATTTTTTTTTTTGTTAATATTAAACGAATTAGTTTTGGGCTTGCAAAGAGTTCCTGTAATTGGGCTTCAAGTATTTATCATGTTGGACTTCAATAGATAAGTTAAATATATTTGGGTTACAATTAAGTTCAGAAAAACAAAATGGTCCGGTGGTTGAGCGCATGTTTGATGAGTGAAGGGTCTGAGGTTCGAGCCTGGGCTACGACAATTCTTTTTGAAAGCTTATTTGGAGGTAGTTAAATTATTATTATTACTTTTATTATTATTATTATTATTATTATTATTATTATTATTATTATTATTATTATTATTATTATTATTATTATTATTATTATTATTATTATTATTATTATTATTATTATTATTATTATTATTATTATTATTATTATTATTATTATAAATTATTATGATTAAATGTTATTAAAGTATTAAGATAAATATGATTAAGGTCATGATCATTAAAAAGTTTAAGTATGATTATGAGTATAAGATATTAAGATGGATATAAACACACATGTTTGATAAAGATAATAATAATTAAGTTATTGCTATGAACTGAATATAATAAAAATATGATTAAGTTTAAATGTGGTATGAATATAGATATAAACATAGATATTGATACAAGATAATATTAAGAATACAAATGTTATTATTATGAAAATAATGAGGATAGTGGAAAAATTTACATAAGTAGGAATATATGTAACTCTTTTATTATTATTTTTAACATTATTATTATTATTATTATTATTATTATTATTATTATTATTATTATTATTATTATTATTATTATTATTATTATTATTATTATTATTATTATTATTATTATTATCTTATCAAAATTATCATTATTATTATTTTTATTATTATTATTATTATAATAATTATTATTATTAATACTATAAATAAACTGACTAATGTTATTACCAAAATTATTATTATTTATCATTATTAAAGTTAATTATTAGTATTACTATCATTATTTTAGTATTATCATAATTATTATTTTAGCAAATAAAAGATATTTATATAAAAAAATATAGTTATTACGTATATCATAAGTATATCTAATTTACTACTTTAATATAAAATAACATATATAGATATATATAACATCTGAAATAATAAATACATTACTATTTTAAACAAGTAATATATTATATAATTAATATATATAAACTGAGTTGAATACCATTATATGTTCATTATATGTTTTAATATATATAATTGATATAGGTTCGTGATTATGAGGCCAACCCTGTATTGTTTAGTACCGTCGTATGAATATTTTTACTACAAAATATTGTAGGGTGATTTTCATTTGCCTTTTTACCCTTTATATTTTTGGGCTGAGAATACATGCGCAATTTTTATAAATATTTTACGAAATAGACACAAGTAATTGAAACTACATTATATGGGTGAATGATCGAAGTCGAATATGCCCCTTTTGCTTGGTAACCTAAGAATTAGTAAACCGATCTACTAATTGACGCGAATCCTAAAGATAGATCTATTGGGCCTAACGAACCCCATCCATGGTTGCGGATGCTTTAGTACTTCGATGTTGTTTTTATCATGTCCGAAGGATTTCCCGGAATGATAGGGGATATTCTTATATGTATCTTGTTAATGTCAGTTACCAGGTGTTCACCATATGAATGATTTTTTTGTCTCTATACATGGGATGTATATTTATGAGAAATGGAAATATGAAATCTTGTGGTCTATTAAAATGATGAAATGATTATTTATGATAAACTAATGAACTCACCAACCTTTTGGTTGACACTTGAAAGCATGTTTATTATCAGGTATGAAAGAAATCTTCCGCTGTGCATTTGCTCATTTTAATGATATTACTTGGAGTCATTCATGGCATATTTCAAAAGACGTTGCATTCGAGTCATTAAGTTCATCAAGATTGATAAGGAGTCATTGAAAGTTTGATATATTAGGAAATGGTATGCATGCCTGTTAACTTTCGATGTAATGAAAGTTTGTCTTTTAAAAATAAATGCAATGTTTGTAAAATGTATCATTTAGAGGTCAAATACCTCGCGATGTAATCAACTATTGTGAATCGTTTATATTGTATATGAACGGGTCCTTTCATGTAAGGCTGTTAGCCCATAAGTAAAGTAAAAACAATTAAAGGATAAGAAATAATATAAAGAATCATACCGACATAGAAGAAATTGAAAACCAAACGATTGATTAATGAACTTGAATGTTGAAAGGAAATAAAGACCTAACTAATTCGTACTTGTATTCTGAAAAATAAAGAAAACTGAACTGGATATCAAAAACTCTGGCCTAAGGCCTCTATTTATAATGTTTCAAGACGGTGCCCAAAGTCGGCGGCTTCAAGGTGAAGCCGGCGGCTTCAAGGTGAAGCCGGCGGCTTCCCTGAGGCGGTGAATTCCTCTCAAAGTAAAACGTAATCCTTAAGACAAAAATGCATAACCGTTTAACTTAAGCCGGCGGCTTCATAGCACTCAGGCCGACGGCTTTATCTTACATTCTTGGTTTGTTTCACTGTTTTTGTTCCTATTTTGCACATAACTTAAAAAAAATATCAGAAATACCTATTTTCCCTTTTTACCCATCTTAGTGTGTTTTGGCATAAAAATGACTTTAAAATAACAAGATAACTCCTCAAAATGTTATCAAAATACTGTATAATTTAGGAGTTATCAGGACGACACTGATCTTCTCCCTAATTATTCTTTCAAGAGGAAGAGCGGGTTAACGGTTGGTTTGCGGAGAAAAGTGAAGGTTTTGATATGGCAAAAAGGGTGATTTTCGAATCATTGAAATATAGAGAGATTCGATAGATTTCGGTTTCAATGAGGATATACTTTTTCTACGAAAGATGATACTCTATTTTTGTTGAAGAGTTTCTTTAGAGGGTGCTAATTTTTCAGGGAAGACTTTACTTAGCTTCTTTTCTGCAATCTTCATGGGTCACAATCTTCATTTTCTTGGGGATATATGCTTTTATTTTGAAGACTTTTTTCTTCTTTATTTTTGAGACTTTGCTCAACAAACCTTCTTTTTTTTTTTTTTTGCATATCTCATCTTCATAACTTTGTCTATTTCTTCTTGTGCCCAGAGAGAAAGGTATTTCACCAGAAATAGGCCTTTTTATGACCAATCAAAAACAGTCTGGAATTTCAGAATTTTTTGACAAGTGTTTGAAGTAAACTTGGTCGATCTATCTCTTTGAATTTCTAAATATTGGAAATAAGAAAGGAAAAAGTGTGGAATGGGTAACGTATTTGATAGTGAATTTGAGGGTGAATATTTTCTGATTCATCAACTCTTTGGTGTGAGTTGGTCGGTTTAAATGCGTGAAGTGGAAACGGATATGGATGGTTTTTGTCTTCTCTATTCAGAATTATTTTGGAAGGGGTATCGAACCTACACCACGTATGGCGTTTACTAACCATTGGCCTCGAAACGCATGTCAAGGTCAAGTTCTAACTCTAAATGCTAACATCGGCACTCTCAACATAAAAGATAGCGAAGCATTAAAAATGAATGCTTATTGGGCCATTTTTGGGGTGCCTCCCAACAATTATATTGGGTTGATAATGCCTAGTCATACAATGCTCTTTTAGAAAATCGGTTCATCCTTAAGAAGATTTATGTCCTCATTTGTCTTAATTTTAGAACAAACACGCTTGATTTTCGAAAGCACTTTTTCAGAAATTATCATTTGGTCAAACATTTTGAAAAATTTACGTTAAGGACAAAGAATCTAAATAGTAGGTATACTCGAAAAGCTTAGTAGAATTTTAAGTTAAGAACATTTTCCGAGCATGTGTACTACACCACTATCACACACTTAGAGGAACATTGTCCCTAATGTTCATTCTTAGATTTTAGGGAGCTAAAATCCCACACTTAGAGTTTGAACATGTCAGAAAATGTATCTAAAGCTCAATATTGGGTTGGAATCCTACACTTAGTGATAAGCTTAGGATAGGGTATAGATGAAGCAAAATAAATAAACGAAGAGAAAGAAACGAATTACTCCCCTTGGGTGTGGTTGTGAGCTGAGGATCTGAAGGTAGAAGAAGTTAGAACCATCTTCTGCTAGATTCGAATCGGTCTTCTTGAAGTGTACTTGAGCTCATTAGGGCGTTCTCATCGTCCATACAACATCTACCAATAACTTGCAATAAAATAGTCAACGGGTGTCCTTGTCGTTTCATCATTATTCAAAGAGTCTCCACCACATACATCAATAACTGTCTATTACATGTATAGATGGAAAATATTAAACCTACACAGGTAATTAAGCTTAGGCCATAGACTCACAGATTTGCGTTTTGATGAAAAAGTTATTTGAAAACTTGAGGGTTTCAAAATTAGGTTTTTAAAAATTCAACAAATTAGTGTATGACTAAAAAGCTTAATCCCACACTTAAAGTGTTGACTGCCTTTAATTTTAAGACTTTTGAAATAATTAATTCACTTAAGCCCAAGACAAGTAGGAGAAGTGTTAGGTACCCGAGAATGAGTCAATCATACTCCCAAGAGATCCTTTAGATGAGGGCTATATAAAGGATCTAGGAACTCCATAGAAGTTAACAATAGCCAATGTTATGTAATGAGATCAAGGAAGCCGTGGAATAGAAATTCTCATTTTCTCTCAACTTCCTTGATTACTTTGTGGATATTCGTTCCATTCATCGTGTTCATGTTGATCTTATGATCCAACATGTGGTATCAGAGCGGGATCTTCAATGAAACGAAGATGATCCGCATGAATATCGATGAATGTTCATATCCGACACCTTTCACCTTCATATCTTCAACATGAAGATATTCATATCTTCGAACCTTCATCATGAAGATCTTCATATCTTCATGATGATCTTCAAACCTTCATCACTAAACCTTCGAATCTTCATATCGAATATTAGAATCTTCATCCGAAATTTTTTGAAAACACCGAATCTTATCTAACCGAACACAAACACATTTAAATGAGTTTCAATCGTACCGAATCTCATTTTACCAAATCTAAACCGACACTTATTCAAATCAATACATCAAACACAAACACAAATACTTTCTGTTCTGATTATTCATTTCATTATCATATCATGTATTCAGAAATTACAAATCACAAAACTAAAATTCAGAATCAGATTCGTGTTCATATTACAGCTATAGTACTCGTCACTGTTCAACTTCTAAAAATCTCAAATTATTTTTTGTTGATCAAACATCAAATTGAGGACAGCAACATGATCCTTGTGTAATTCTTAACAGTCGATGATCTTCAGAAGTTATTAACAACAACAATTTCCTCATTAATTCGATCGTGTTTTTCATTGTATGAAAACGTTCAACGATTTGAGCTCTGGACTGATTCGTCACAATTTGAGAAAAAGTAAAAATGTAGATCTCTTCATCTTCATCTCGTGAACGTGTGTGCAAAATCTCAGGATCTAATTCACAAAATCGAGCATGAATTCGACAGTCAAAGTTCGAATAAAAAGTCAACTATTTTTTATCTTCTTCAAATTTGTGAATTATATGAAGTTTCTGATATAGATAAGGATTTTCGAGTGTTTGTTAGATGATTTGAAGCAACTTTGATGAAGGAATCACTATCTATAACACATTAAAACTCGTTTTTGGATCTGAGGTTCATAAGTTCATAAAACGAAGCTGTTCATGATCGATTATGGAATTATTTGTTGTTTTGTCCCTCGATTCTTCATAAATCTTCATAGTCGTTGCTACAGTAACCAGTTACAAGTGATTTTGACAATTAATTTCATCATATTGGTTATTTGGCACTTTTGATATTCATCAGATGCATATGATGAATCAAATTCGGTATTGCACTTGAATCTAATTCGGTACAGTAACTTCAGTTCAGTATTGATGATGCTTATGATTTGGTATGAGCTTCATTAGATGATGATGATTGGTTACATGATTCGGTATTGCCTTCATCATATTCGGTATAATGAGTTGCACCTTCAAGTTCATTCGGTATTGGATATTGGTGTTGATTTGGATATTCTCATTCGGTATGGAAGCTCTTGATTAGATTCGGTATATGATGGTTACAAATTTTTTTTCTTTGCTACAGTACCTTTGTTGGGCCACATGCTCCATTGATTGATGGATACCGAATCTAATAAGGATATGATTATTGGTCCTACCGAATCCACAAGCCTAATGAGCTAATTTCATTCCACTTACCGAATCTGGTGGCTATTTTGGCACTTTTAGTCCCTGAAAGGTTTAAGAATTTTGCAAGGGCAGTCCTTTACCGAATCTGGCCACTGATTTGACAGTTTTGGGCCCTGACTTTTGACAGAATTTTTAGGATTAGTCATTTACCAAATCTGGACCTCCAAAGCTTATTTTCCACTACTTTTGAGGCTCGGATTCACACGGTTTTTCTCATACGCGTTTGATATGATATTTTGTAGATTTGTCGAGCACGTCAACCATTTTAAACAATGACGCTCTTATTTCATGCGAGCATCATTGTGGGGGAGATATGTATATGGTTGATGTGTGTGTGACTTCAATACACGTACGGTATTGAACCCGAACTTTAAAGAAGACAAAATCGTTGCGTTACTTCTTTGACGAGTGAGCAAAGGAAAACAAAAAGCGACTTCCACATCCTTGGGGGAGTATTTGAGACGTTATGAACTTCGAAGGAGCCAACGATCTACACGCTTTATGAGATGATCATGTGTTTGATTGAAATCAAACTTGATCGGTCGTGCCCCATATTCTTTGTGAGGGGAGTTTCTCTAGTTTTTCGAGCTAACTAATCAAGGCAAGTGTTGGATGGGATTTATATTCTTCATCGACATGAAGTGATGCTACGATGAATGTCACGTGGTTGCGCATTTCCGCTGTGCAAACACAAAGACCATTGAAGGTAGAAGAATTCCAACATTGAAGATCTACTTCAACGGCCATCCAAGATTCGTGAGGGGAGCTAGTTAGCAATAGCGTGTTTCTTTCATTGTAATTTTGTATGTATATCCTATGGAGTGTTCGTTTGGAAGTATGATTACCTCATGAGGGGAGATTGTTAGGTACCCGAGAATGAGTCAATCATACTCCAAAGAGATCCTTTAGATGAGGGCTATATAAAGGATCTAGGAACTCCATAGAAGTTAACAATAGCCAATGTTATGTAATGAGATCAAGGAAGCCGTGGAATAGAAATTCTCATTTTCTCTCAACTTCCTTGATTACTTTGTGGCTATTCGTTCCATTCATCGTGTTCATGTTGATCTTATGATCTAACATGTGGTATCAGAGCGGGATCTTCAACGAAACGAAGATGATCCGCATGAATATCGATTAATGTTCATATCCGACACCTTTCACCTTCATATCTTCAACATGAAGATATTCATATCTTCGAACCTTCATCATGAAGATCTTCATATCTTCATGATGATCTTCAAACCTTCATCACTAAACCTTCGAATCTTCATATCGAATATTCGAATCTTCATCCGAAATTTTTCAAAAACACCGAATCTTATCTAACCGAACACAAACACATTTAAATGAGATTCAATCGTACCGAATCTCATTTTACCGAATCCAAACCGACACTTATTCAAATCAATACATCAAACATAAACACAAATACTTTCTGTTCTGATTATTCATTTCATTATCATATCATGTATTCAGAAATTACAAATCACAAAACTAAAATTCAGAATTAGATTCGTGTTCATATTACAGCTACAGTACTCGTCACTGTTCAACTTCTAAAAATCTCAAATTATTTTTTGTTGATCAAACATCAAATTGAGGACAACAACATGATCCTTGAGTAATTCTTAACAACATGATCTTCAGAAGTTATTAACAACAATAATTTCCTCATTAATTCGATCGTGTTCTTCATTGTATGAAAACGTTCAACGATTTAAGCTCTGGACTGATTCGTCACGATTTGAGAAAAAGTAAAAATGTTGATCTCTTCATCTTCATCTCGTGAACGTGTGTGCAAAATCTCAGGATCTAATTCACAAAATTGAGCATGAATTCGACAGTCAAAGTTCGAATAAAAAGTCAACTATTTTTTATCTTCTTCAAATTTGTGAATTATATGAAGTTTCTGATATAGATAAGGACTTTCGAGTGGTTGTTAGATGATTTGAAGCAACTTTGATGAAGGAATCACTATCTATAACACATTCAAACTCGTTTTTGGATCTGAGGTTCATAAGTTCATAAAACGAAGCTGTTCATGATCGATTATGGAATTATTTGTTGTTTTGGCCCTCGATTCTTCATAAATCTTCTTATTTGTTGCTACATTAACCAGTTACAAGTAATTTTGACAATTAATTTCATTATATTGGTTATTTGGCACTTTTGATATTCATCAGATGCATATGATGAATCAGATTCGGTATTGCACTTGAATCTGATTCGGTACAGTAACTTCAGTTCAGTATTGATGATGCTTATGATTCGGTATGAGCTTCATTAGATGATGATGATTTGTTACATGATTCGGTATTGCCTTCATCATATTCGGTATATTGAGTTGCACCTTCAAGTTCATTCAGTATTGGATATTGGTGTTGATTTGGATATTCTTATTCGGTATGGAAGCTCTTGATTAGATTCGGTATATGATGGTTACAAATTTTTTTTTCTTTGCTACAGTACCTTTGTTGGGCCACATGCTCCATTGATTGATGGATACCGAATCTAATAAGGATATGATTATGGTCCTACCGAATCCACAAGCCCAATGAGCTAATTTCAGTCCACTTACCGAATCTGGTGGCTATTTTGGCACTTTTAGTCCCTGAAAGGTTTAAGAATTTTGCAAGGGTAGTCCTTTACCGAATCTGGCCACTGATTTGACAGTTTTAGGCCCTGACTTTTGACAGAATTTTCAGGATTAGTCATTTACCGAACCTGGACCTCCAAAGCTTATTTTCCACTACTTTTGAGGCTCGAATTCACACGGTTTTTCTCATACGCGTTTGATATGATATTTTGTAGATTTTTCGAGCACGTCAACCATTTTAAACAATGACACTCTTATTTCATGCGAGCATCATTGTGGGGGAGATATGTATATGGTTGATGTGCATGTGACTTCAATACACGTACGGTATTGAACTCGGACTTTAAAGAAGACAAAATCGTTGCGTTACTTCTTTGATGAGTGAGCAAAGGAAAATGAAAAGTGACTTCCACATCCTTAGGGGAGTATTTGAGACGTTAGTAACTTCGAAGGAGCCAACGATCTATACGCTTTATGAGGCGATCATGTGTTTGATTGAAATCAAACTTGATCGGTCGTGCCCCATATTCTTTGTGAGGGGAGTTTCTCTAGTTTTTCGAGCTTACTAATCAAGGCAAGTGTTGGAGGGGAGTTATATTCTTCATCGATATGAAGTGATGCTACGATGAATGTCACGTGGCTGCGCATTTCTGCTGTGCAAACACAAAGACCATTGAAGGTAGAAGAATTCCAACATTGAAGATCTACTTCAACGGTCATCCAAGATTTGTGAGGGGAGCTAGTTAGCAATAGGGTGTTTCTTTCATTGTAATTTTGTATGTATATCCTATGGAGTGTTCATTTGGAAGTATGATTACCTCATGAGGGGAGATTGTTAGGTACCCAAGAATGAGTCAATCATACTCCCAAGAGATCCTTTAGATGAGGGCTATATAAAGGATCTAGGAACTCCATAGAAGTTAACAATAGCCAATGTTATGTAATGAGATCAAGGAAGCCGTGGAATAGAAATTCTCATTTTCTCTCAACTTCCTTGATTACTTTGTGGCTATTCATTCCATTCATCGTGTTCGTGTTGATCTTATGATCCAACAAGAAGTGAATTCGTCCTAAGAAACATTGAAAATTTTATTTTAAGTTTCACTCTTCACTTATTCAATTAACCTAATTATCCTAATCTAACTACTACTAAAGCTATAGAAATTAAACACACGGGTTGCCTCCCGAGAAGCGATTGTTTTTGTTCGAGTCACGAGCCTGATTCTAGCCTTATTTCTCAGGAAATCTAGGCAGCTCCCTTGTATCCATCAGTAGACACAAGAGGTAATATTGGAACATACCGATGGGATTGAAGCAGACATAGAATAAGGTATGTCTAATGAGAGGAGAAAGTGTTTTGAAGTGAGTGCTTTATTTAACTTGAGGTATAACAAAACTATTAACTTCTTTTACCTCCTTTGTTGGAATGTGATGGTCAAAGGGGTCCTCATCACTCCATGATGTGTATGCCATTAAGTAGCGGAGTGATGGTTTATAGGGAAGCCCTGTCGCAAAACCCGTATTTCTTCTTTGTGACTTCAGGTTGGTCGTAATGTTGTACTCTAAGGATGGAGGTGGGGCAATGTTCATTGACGTCTCCAATACGGTAACAACATTAGCAACTACTTTGGTGCTAGAATCCTCCATCTCTTTTTTCTCATCCGGGCTTTCCATTTCAATTTCTTCATCCACCTCCTCGCCACTCTGTTCGGGAGATTCAAGTATAATTGGTTCAGAAACTTCTTCTAGAACGAAATCCTCTCCAGTCATTACAAGATCAAAATAAGGTGGGAGTGAAGATTGGGTTGGTATGGATTGGTTATTCTTCTTGTCTTCTACTTCTATCTTCTAATCTTCATTCTCATAATAAAAGGTGACTTTCCTAGTGGAGATGGTATTTATTTCGGCGTTCCCATCAGAAGGACATACAGACTCGTCGATCCTGAAAGTGACCTTTTCTCCACGGGCTCTCAAGGTGATAGTCCATGATTAAACGTCAACGATTGCTTTGGCTGTATTCATGAATGGCCTTCCTAAGATGATAGGGGTTTTCACGTCTTCTTTAAAATCCATAACCACAAAGTCGGTCGGAAAAAGGAATTTGTCGACCTTAACCATGACGTCCTCAGCTATTCCCTTAGAATATCTAGTGGACTGGTCAGCTAGCTGGATGCTCATTTTGGTAGTGTTAAGGTTTCCAATTTCGAGTCTCTGGAAGAGTGAGAAGGGCATGAGATTGATGCTGGCACCAAGGTCAGCGAGAGAATAGATAGTACCAGATTGGTAGATAGAATAACGAAGTGTAAATCGTCCGGTATCCCCTAGTTTTTTAGGAAGATTATTTAACAGAATGGCTGAACAATCCGCGTTCAGCGGGACATTGGGTACTTCGGGTACCTTATTCTTGGTTGATAGGAGTTTCCTAAAATACTTCTTACTAAGATGATTTTTAGACACAGTGTCCAAAAATTTACCGTCGAGCTTGAAAGATTTCATCTTGTTATGTCTTTGCTTGAGACAGCCCTGGAATGGAATGGGTGCTTTCCCATTGGATTTAGGTATGACTCAATGACTACTACTGTGGTGACCCGTCCAAATTCATTTGGACGAATACATCATTCATTGATTTCATAGTGAGGTTTTGACCTCTATATGATACGTTTTGTAAACATTGCATTCTTTTAAAAAGACACACCATAAATGAATATATAAATCCAAGGTTTTTGACATCTGATGATTTCTACATATAGACAATCACCGTATATAATAGTTTTTAACAATACATCAGTTGACAATGCAGTCAAAATAAGATACATGGTGATGATTTTGTGAATGCAAAGTTTCCTCGAATTGTGACGACTCGGAAATTTTCGACCAAATTTAAACTTAATCTTTATATGATTTCGATACGATAAGCAAAGTTTTAAATGTCGAGTCTCGAAAATATTGGAACTATGTTCATATATTTAATTACCCTTCGACTATTCCCAACAATTCACGAACAATTATATTTAACTTGATGTGCATATATATATATATATATATATATATATATATATATATACATATATATATATATATATATATATATATATATATATATATATATATATATATATATATATATATATATATATATATATATATATATATAATAAATGAAAATATAATTAGAAATATTACATGTGGTTGTTATTAAAATTAATTATGTAAAATAAAAATAAAAATATGACATTATGATAATAAATATTGAAAACATATCTATATATATAAATAAAGTATATTAAATGTATATGTCGTTACTTCGAATATGTTTAGTAAACGACAGTAACACTCAATCACCATTTGATGAATATTAAACAAGTTTAATACAAACTTATGAGACTTTTAAGAATAAGTGGAAGTTCATGAATAAATTATGTACCTTATAATTAAAATTTATATTTATAATTTATAATTTGACTTTCAAATACAAATGATTTACAATTTTGCCAATTGTTTAAGTACATTAATCATTAAACTTTCCTTATTTGATATAATACACACACACACACACACACACACACATATATATATATATATATATATATATATATATATATATATATATATATATATATATATATATATATTATGATTATTATATGGAAATTAAACCTATGAACTCACCAACCTTTTGGTTGACACTTTAAAGCATGTTTATTCTCAGGTATTAAAGAAACCTTCCGCTGTGCATTTGCTCATTTTAGAGATATTACTTGGAGTCATTCATGACATATTTCAAAAGACGTTGCATTCGAGTCGTTGAGTTCATCAAGAATATTAATAAGTCAATTATAGTTGGATATATTATTAGATGGTATGCATGTCGTCAACTTTCGATGTAATGAAAGATTGTCTTTTCAAAAACGAATGCAATGTTTGTAAACATGTATCATATAGAGGTCAAGTACCTCGCGATGTAATCAACTGTTATGAATCATTTATAATCGATATGGACTTCGTTCGGATGGATTACGACGGGTCATCACAGTTGGTATCAGAGCGGTGGTCGTAGCGAACCAGGTCTTGCATTAGTGTGTCTAACTAGTAGTGGTTAGGATGCATTAATAAGTCTGGACTTCGACTTAGTAGTTGTTAGGATATAATATTGAGTCTAGACTTGAACCTGGTCTGCATGTCAAAAGTTTTTGCTTACCACCATTTGTCAAAAAATATCTACCTATCATTGTCAGTCTCGACACGTCTTATTGCAATTTTTGCATAGATGGTGTACAGACAAATTCATATCTCATCACATTAAATCTTGTCTGACACGTTTTCCTTGATTTCCTCCGTAATTTACGGGATCTTCTGTACTAAGTATAGGTATTCTACGTAATTAGAATATCATCCGATATCCGAAAATCATTTCATACAGAAAAACCCTTTACTCAATCGAACGAAATGGAACTCGCCACTAGTTCAAGTCCCTCGGATTCCGATATGGAGTTTCACTTAAGTTCCGAAAGCAGTGTCACCAGAATGAATCAACCAATCAGCCATCCCCAATTCATCTGATGGGTTCGTAGTCTACTAAATCATTGGAAATAAGGAGAAGGCGATCCCTTCCATCCACCACATTCCCCTCTTGGCGAAGAATATGAAGCACTTACCGGCGAACCTGTTCGTGATACTATTTTCTCTCTCATCTCTAGGGTATCTCATCATGACTATATACTATCTCAAATTTTAGATCTTATTCATCCCATCGTCTGAACCGACAATCATTCCGGTGTAATAGAAGAAGTCAACGAGCTTCGTGCTCGGGTAGTGGTTTTGGAAAATATGGTGCAAAATGTACCAACTTCAGCAACATCACTGGCACCAACAGTACCATCAACAGCAACATCCGCACCTCACACCTCAAAATCACAATCTGTACCTTGAACATCAACGTCATACGCACCATAAATACCAAGGAGTACCAACAACAATAACCGATGAAGTATTGATCCATAACTTCATTAATATTCTGTGAAGAATATGTGATTCCTAATAGTTAATGATGAAATATTAACCCATAACTTCATTAATATTCTGCGAAGAATATGTAGTTCCTAATAGTCTTAGAGATTACTTATTCTAGCTCAAACCGAAAATCATATGAGTTTAATATCATATTAACTCATTAAATCTATGATTATATCTGAAGAAAATATATATGTATATATGTTTTCATAAAGATTGTAATTAAAAGTTCTTTTGTACAAACTGTTAATGGTAAAAATATTTTAACGGGTAGGTAATACCCGAGAAATATTTAGATTGCACATTAATCAGTTACACGGTACATCCTGCGAATCTGGTTCAACAGTCATTTACTATCCTACATACATTCACTGATATATGAATCTGTTCACCACATAATAACCATTTTCATTCAATTTCATATTTGGATTTTGACTTCTCAGGATCCAACAAGTGGCATAATGAAGAAAACATTGGACAAAATAAAATTTATTAGAAACAAACAAATTAACTATGAGAAGAATTTTGTTAAGAATCCACGCTAACTGTTCCTAGCTAACTATTCCTAGCTAACTGGTTACATTTTATTTATCGCAATTTAATTATCGCAATTTACATTCTCGCAATTTTATTTATCGTCATTTAATTTCTGTTATTTATTTTACGCACTTTAAATATCAGGACACGTATACAAAGTTTTGACATATCATATCAACGCATGTATATATATTATTTGGAATAATCATAGACACTTTATATACGGTAATGCTGGAGTTAGCTATACAGGGTTGAGGTTGATTCTACAATAATATATATACTTTGAGTTGTGATCGAGTCTGAGATATGTACACGAATTCTGTAATTGTATATATGTATAATAATATTCTTGGTACATCCTAATACAATAAGTATACAATACGTTTTGATAAATCCTAAGACAATACGTACACAATACGTCTTAGTTAATTCTAAGACAATATGTATACAATACATCTTTGGGTTGATGCAAAGACAATACGTATACAATACATCGTAGGGTAATTCTAAGATTATATATATATAAACCGATTATTGGACTATCAACATTGGACAATTAAAAATGAATTAAAATATTGATTATAACATATGAAACTAAACAATTCTTCAAGTTTGTCACTTGATTTCATCTTAAACCTCATTTGTACCTTGACGATTACAATCCGCGTTCAAACCTTTCATGATTCTTGAAAACACCTCAATCGAGAGGATGAACCAACCGCACTTCATCTACGGAAGGAAAAATTGATGCATATAGTTATGCACCTGAAAACACTCGGAACCTGAGTAAATATTTAAAATGTATCTGTGCTAACCCTTTGGGAGTTGTTATTACCAAAAATAACTCTGAAATCCCTTTTCAAATTAGCCAATTTTGTCACAGCTCCAGCAAGTCAATTTCGACTTTTCATTCGAAACAACCTTATTATAACCTTGATATATATGCGTGGTCTTTTATTGTACCGGAGAACTTTTTATATTTCACCATATTACCATCAGCGTTTAATAATCTAAAAACAGAATTCTATTGAAACCACCTCAGATTGATAACTGACAATTCATATATGGCTGCATTAAATGCAGACGAAACAGTAAAATTGTAGATGGCCTAAATGGCCAAGAGTTTGATGATAAAGAATGGAGTGTTGGGAATGCTCAACAGAAAATTTGGTAATGAAAAATGGATTGAGCTAACCATGAAGGAGACCAAGGACAAATACAAGGATCATACCCTATATTCAAAGAATCCAGGTAATTCTGTATCCAATGAAGTCTTCAGCGTATATCTGCCCCGAAGTCATGTTAAAATTTTACGGAAAAATTTTTCTTCATCAACCTTCGAACTTAGAAATTCCAAAATATCATCATAATTATCTTCGATATTTCCGAGGATATTTTCATAAATAATCTTGTCCGAAGTTATCTACCTCCTCGTGTTTTCTGTATTTCATTATATTGGAAACTTTTGTAAAATCTAAGTATAAATTATGAATGAATTGTGGAGAAGTGTTGGGAATTGAAGCATGAGTTAGTATAATATAATGGCGCTTGGCCAACGTGATTATATTACAGTAAGTCATGCTGAGTTTCTAATGAAACGTGATGATTCACAGTAGATCATACCATTATCATGTGCCATGTTACATAACTCTTTCATTCTAACTTAACCTCTAAACATATCAAGAAAATATATTTTTGATAGTTCTATTCTCAGTGATTCTGGTAATTTGACAAAACAATTCGTGCTATTACCGTTCCTTTCTATTTAATATATATTAATCATTTGAAACTCCATACTTATGAATTCTGGACCATTACTCGCTTCACTAGAGGTCGAGAAGAGAATAAAAAGTCAAAGAGCTCTGAAACATAAGGGAAGATATAAAACTCGACAACAACACAGAAATTACAACCCGTGTACATCAATGCGTATAGTCGTAAAAAGACACGGGAGAATTAGAAATACTATAACCCCAAGGTAATAATAGAAGTGAATAGATTCCTCCGGTGGTAAATAGAAAAGAAGAATGACAGATACGATAGTCAGAATAAGAACAAGGATCAGAACTGGATTAAGCATTTTCAAAATCTTTGGAAATATGAATTAAGAAAGAAAAGTATAGAATTGGTGAAAATAATGGAAACAGAAGAAGTTAATTTATAATGGAAATATCCGACAAAACAATCGAGACAGATGATCACATTTAATTAAAGAGATCTTAATCAAATCTTTTAGATTTCTAAGATTTTCTATAAATCCCTTGAATTCCAGAATTCAACCCTCAACGTCAAAAGCTATGACGCACCATATCTTCTAAATTCAACCACGACTAGTTAAAAGATATGATGAAACATGTCTTTCTCATTTCACTAATTAGGGATAGCTTCATTCGTACTCTTCGAGTAATCGAATTGTCTTATTCATATTACTCAATGAAGATAAAACTCTATTTATCAACTCATATTCTTCATGAAAACATTTTTATTGTTAGCCATGACCACCTCACTCAAATTTCGGGACGAAATTTCTTTAACGGGTTCGTACTGTGACGATCCGGGAATTTTTGACCAAATTTAAACTTAATATTTATATGATTTCGATACGATAAGCAAAGTTTGAAATGTCGAGTCTCGAAAATGTTGGAACTATGTTCATATATTTAATTACCCTTCGACTATTCCCAACGATTCATGAACAATTATATTTAACTTGATGTGCATATATATATATATATATATATATATATATATATATATATAAATAATAAATGAAAATATAATTAGAAATATTACATGTGGTTGTTATTAAAATTAATTATGTAAAATAAAAATAAAAATATGACATTATGATAATAAATATTTAAAACATATCTATATATATAAATAAAGTATATTAAATGTATATGTCGTTACTTCGAATCTATTTAGTAAATGACAGTAACACTCAATCACCATTTGATGAATATTAAACAAGTTTAATACAAACTTATGAGACTTTTAAGAATAAGTGGAAGTTCATGAATAAATTATGTACCTTATAATTAAAATTTATATTTATAATTTATAATTTATAATTTGACTTTCAAATACAAATGATTTACAATTTTGCCAATTATTTAAGTACATTAATCATTAAACTTTCCTTATTTGATATAATATATATATATATATATATTTGTATATATGTATATATATATATATATATATATATATATATATATATATATATATATATATATATATATAGTATATAATATATTATATAGGCAAAATCTGGTACAAATTCTATATAAACTACAATAACAGATAAATATAAATACTAAATAATTAATAAATGAAAATTTATGTGAATTCCATTGTATGTTTTGATAAGATATACAATTGATATAGGTTCGTGAATCCGAGGCCAACCCTACACTTATTAAATGACGTCATATGTATTTTTACTACAAAATACAGTATGGTGAGTTTCATTTGCTCCCTTTTTCTCTTTACGTTTTTGGGACTGAGAATACATGCGCTGCTTTTATAAATGTTTTACAAAATAAGCACAAGTTCATGAAACTACATTCTACGGATGTTTTCTTATACCGGATATCTGTACTTATTATTATTATGCTTGGTAACCTAAGAATTAGGGAACAGACACCCTAATTGACGCGAATCCTAAAGGTAGATCTACGGGCACCAACCACCCCCATTTTCGAATAGTGGAAATGCTTTAGTACATCGAAGGGTTCTTGTCATACATTTGAATAGTGGAATGTATGATGCCAGATATCTTAAGCGCTCTATGTTAAGGTCGGTTACCAGGCGACTCATCGTATGAATGACGTTTTGCAGTTGTAATGATCCTGCGCATTTTATTAAAAGAAATCTTGTGGCTTATTAAATATTATGATTATTATATGGAAGTTAAACCTATGAACTCACCAACCTTTTGGTTGATACTTTAAAGCATGTTTATTCTCAGGTATTAAAGAATCCTTCCACTGTGCATTTGCTCATTTTAGAGATATTACTTGGAGTCATTCATGACATATTTCAAAAGACGTTGCATTCGAGTCGTTGAGTTCATCAAGAATATTAATAAGTCAATTATAGTTGGATATATTATTAGATGGTATGCATGTCGTCAACTTTCGATGTAATGAAAAATTGTCTTTTCAAAAACGAATGCAATGTTTGTAAAAATGTAGCATATAGAGGTCAAGTACCTCGCGATGTAATCAACTGTTATGAATTGTTTATAATCGATATGGACTTCGTCCGGATGGATTAGGATGGGTCATCACATGAATAAAGCATGTATGACTCCATGCACATAGCTTGTATAACGTATAAGTAAACAGCGGAAGACTTCCAGGAACCTGAGAATAAACATGCTTAAAAGTGTCAACACAAAGGTTGGTGAGTTCATAGTTTTAATGTTGCGCATAATCTGTATATAAAGGTGGATCACAAGATTTCAGTTGTTTCATCCAGAAACGTTTATCAAAATATTCTACAAAATTGAGCACCCTGGTAACTAAACTTTAACGTTATAATGAGTACCCCTGTTTTAACATACATGATACCAACATGTACAATACACACAATCCAACGTGTACTAAACTCAAATAGCATACGTCTGTTTTATAGTTCAAGCTAGGGTTTCTATACCTGGAACAGACGGGGATGTCAAGCCCTATGGATCCATATATAACTATTCGCGCCCACCAGTTCTTATATCCGGCAGTTACTAGTTACCAAAGCTAAGGGATTTTCGGTTCAAACTCAGTGTAGAATTTACTATGTACTTGTGTCCATTGCATTTAAAATAAAGATCATGTATTCTCAGCCTAAAAATATAGATTGCAAAAGCAATCAAAAAGGGTCTATAAACTCACCTTAGCAGCACATAAGGTCATTCACCAAAATGTGACCGAAACTCGAAATGAAAGATAACCGTAGATCTCAACCTAGAGAACATATGCTGGTCAATACAGGTCTAACAAGCTAGGTCGGGTGAAATGTCCCGTTCATATTGATTATAAACGTTCCATATTAATTGATTTCGTTGCGAGGTTTTGACCTCTATATGAGACGTTTTTCAAAGACTGCATTCATTTTTAAAACAACCATAACCTTTATTTTATCAATAAAGGTTTTAAAAACATTACGTAGATTATAAAATAATGATAATCTAAAATATACTGTTTACACACAACCATTACATAATGGTTTATAATAGAAATATATTACATCGACATATGTTTCTTAAATGCAGTTTTTACACAATATCAAAAAAACATGGACTCCAAATCTTGTCCTTATTTTAGTATGCAATAGCAGAAGCTCTTAGTATTCACATGAGAATAAACATGCTTTAAACGTCAACAAAAATGTTGGTGAGTTATAGGTTTAACCTATATATATCAAATCGTAACAATAGACCACAAGATTTCATATTTCAATACACATCCCATACATAGAGATAAAAATCATTCATATGGTGAACACCTGGTAACCGACATTAACAAGATGCATATATAAGAATATCCCAATCATTCCGGGACACCCTTCGAATATGATATAAATTTCGAAGTACTAAAGCATCCGATACTTTGGATGGGGTTTGTTAGGCCCAATAGATCTATCTTTAGGATTCGCGTCAATTAAGGTGTCTGTTCCCTAATTCTTAGATTACCAGACTTAATAAAAAGGGGCATATTCGATTTCGATAATTCAACCATAGAATGTAGTTTCATGTACTTGTGTCTATTTTGTAAATCATTTATAAAACCTGCATGTATTCTCATCCCAAAAATATTAGATTTTAAAAGTGGGACTATAACTTAATTTCACAGATATTTCCTTCCTCGGAAATAAGACTTGGCCACGGATCGATTCACGAACCTATACAAATATGTACATATATATCAAAGTATGATCAAAATATAATTACAACCATTTTTATTATGTTTTAAAGATTTGAGTGTATTAAGTCAGCTGTCCTCGTTAGTAACCTACAACTAGTTGTCCACAGTTAGATGTACAGAAATAAATCGATATATATATTATCTTGAATCAATCCACAACCTAGTGTATACACGTCTCAGGCTAGATCACAACTCAAAGTATATATATTTTTGGAATCAACCTTAACCCTGTGTAGCTAACTCCAACATTACTGCATATAGAGTGTTTATGGTTGTTCCAAATAATATATATACATGGGTCGATATGATATGTCAAAACATTTACATACGTGTCTATGGTATCCAAAGATTACATAATATATTAGAATACATGTATAATACAATATAAGTTAGCTAGGATATGATTTGTATAGATTTGTTAAACATTTCCCGTAGCTGAAAAGATCAAAAATATTCAATCTTGTTTTACCCATAACTTCTTCATTTTATATCCGTTTTGAGTGAATCAAATTGCTATGGTTTCATATTGAACTCTAATTTAAGAATCCAAACAGAAAAAGTATAGGTTTATAGTCGGAAATTTAAGTTACATGACAATTACTAAAGAGGTAGTCATTTCCGTCGAAAGAACGACATCTTGATGACCATTTTTGAAAAACATACTTTCACTTTGAGTTTAACCAAGATTTTTGGATATAGTTTCATGTTCATATGAAAAATCATTTTCCCAGAAGAACAACTTTTAAATCAGAGTTTATCATAGTTTTTAATTATCCAAACCAAAACAGCCTCCGGTTTCACTACGACGGCGTATATCCGATTTTATGGTATTCATCGTGTTTTCAGGTTTTAAATCATTAAGTTAGCATGTCATATAGATATAGAACATGTGTTTAGTTGATTTTAAAATTCAAGTTAGAAGGATTAACTTTTGTTTGTGAACAAGTTTAGAATTAAATAAACTATGTTCTAGTGATTACAAGTTTAAACCTTCGAATAAGATAGCTTTATATGTATGAATCGAATGATGTTATGAACATCATTACTAACTCAATTTTTCTTTATAAAACTACTGGAAATGAGAAAAATGGATCTAGCTTCAAAGGATCATTGGATGGCTTGAAAGTTCTTGAAGCAGAAACATGACACGAAAACAGTTCAAGTAAGATTTTCACTCGAAATAAGATTGTTATAGTTGTAGAAATTGAATCAAAGTTTGAATATGAATATTACCTTGAATTAGAAAGATAACCTTCTGTAAATAACAAAGGTTCCTTGATCTTAGATGATTACTTTGAATGGATTAGAAAGCATGGAAGTAGACTTGCAAACTTGGAAGTATTCTTGATTTTTTTGAAACTATACTTATGGAATTTATGAAGAACACTTAGAACTTGAAGATGGAACTTGAGAGAGATCAATTAGATGAAAAAAATTGAAGAATGAAAGTGTTTGTAGGTGTTTTTGGTCGTTGGTATATGGATTAGATATAAAGGATATGTAATTTTGTTTTCATGTAAATAAGTCATGAATGATTACTAATATTTTTTTAATTTTATGAGATATTTCATGCTAGTTGCCAAATGATGGTTCCTACATGTGTTAGGTGATTCACATGGGCTGCTAAGAGCTGATCATTGGAGTGTATATGCCAATAGTACATACATCTAAAAGCTGTGTATTGTACGAGTACGAATACGGGTGCATACGAGTAGAATTGTTGATGAAACTGAACGAGGATGTAATTGTAAGCATTTTTGTTAAGTAGAAGTACTTTGATATGTGTCTTGAAGTCTTTAAAAAGTGTAAGAATACATATCAAAACAAAACATGTATATACATTCTAATGGAGTCGTTAAGTCTTCGTTAGTCGTTACATGTAAGTGTTGTTTTGAAACCTTTAAGTTAACGATCTTAATTAATGTTGTTAACCCAATGTTTATTATATCAAATAAGATGTTAAATTATTATATTATCATGATATTATGATGTATGAATATCTCTTAATATGATACATACATTAAAATATCGTTACAACGATAATCGTTACATATAAGTGTCATTTCGTAATTCTTGAGTTTGTAGTCTTGTTTTTACATATGTAGTTCATTGTTAACACACTTAATGATATATTTAAATATCATTTTATCATGTTAAATATAGTGTATCAATATCTTAATATGATACATATGTATTTAGTAGACGTTATCATAACGATAATCGTTATATATATCATTTCGTGTTTCTTAGCTTAGTAATCTCATTTCTTATGTATATCACACATTGTTAATATACTTAGTGAGATAATTACTCATCATAATCTCATGTCAACCATATATATATATGTCTATATATACCACAACATGTAGTTTTCACAATTTTGTAACGTTCGTGAATCGCCGGTCAACTTGGGTGATCAATTGTCTATATGAAACTTATTTCATTTAATCAATTCTTAACAAGTTTGATTGCTTAATACGTTGGAAACATTCAGTCATGTAAATATCAATCTCAATTAATATATATAAACATGGAAAATTTCGGGTCACTACAGTACCTACCCGTTAAAAAAATTTCGTCCCGAAATTTTAAGCTGTTGAAGGTGTTAACGAATCTTCTGGAAATAGATGAGGGTATTTCTTCTTCATCTAATCTTCATGCTCCCAGGTGAACTCGGGTCCTCTATGAGCATTCCATCAAACTTTAACAATCGGTATCTTGTTTTGCTTAAGTCTCTTAACCTCACGATCCATTATTTCGACGGGTTCTTCAATGAATTGAAGTTTTTCATTGATTTGGATTTCGTCCAACGGAATAGTGAGATCTTCTTTAGCAAAATATTTCTTCAAATTCGAGACGTGGAAAGTGTTATGTACAGCCGCGAGTTGTTGAGGTAGCTCCAGTTGGTAAGCTACTGGTCCGACACGATCTATAATCTTGAATGGTCCAATGTACCTTGGATTTAGTTTCCCCTGTTTACCAAATCGAACAATGCCTTTCCAAGGTGAAACCTTAAGCATGACCATTTCTCCAATTTCAATCTCTATATCTTTTCTTTTACTGTCCGCGTAGCTCTTTTGTCGACTCTGGGCGGTTTTCAATCGTTGTTGAATTTGGATGATTTTCTCGGTAGTTTCTTGTATTATTTCCGGACCCGTAATCTGTCTATCCCCCACTTCATTCCAATAAATCGGAGACCTGCACTTTCTACCATAAAGTGGCTCAAACGGTTCCATCTCAATACTAAAATGATAACTGTTGTTGTAGGAAAATTCTGCTAACGGTAGGTTTCGATCCCAACTGTTTCCGAAATCAATAACACATGCTCGTAGCATGTCTTCAAGCGTTTGTATCTTCCTTTCACTCTGCCCATCAGTTTGTGGATGATAGGCAGTACTCATGTCTAGACGAGTTCCCAATGCTTGTTGCAACGTCTGCCAGATCCTTGAAACAAATCTACCATCCCTATCAGATATAATAGAGACGGGTATTCCATGTCTGAAGACAACCTCCTTCAAATACAATCGTGCCAACTTCTCCATTTTGTCATCTTCTCTCATTGGCAGGAAGTGTGCTGACTTGGTGAGACGATCAACTATTACCCAAATAGTATCATAACCACTTGCAGTCCTTGGCAATTTAGTAATTAAATCCATGGTAATGTTTTCCCATTTCCATTCCGGGATTTCAGGTTGTTGTTGTAGACCTGATGGTTTCTGATGTTCAGCTTTGACCTTAGAATACGTCAAACATTCTCCTACATATTTAGCAATATCGGCTTTCATACCCGGCCACCAAAAGTGTTTCTTGAGATCTTTATACATCTTTCCCGCTCCGAGATGTATTGAATATCTGGTTTTATGTGCTTCTTTAAGTACCATTTCTCTCACATCTCCAAACCTTGGTACCCAAATTCTATCAGCCCTATATCGGGTTCCGTCTTCCCGAATGTTAAGATGTTTCTCTGATCCTTTGGGTATCTCATTCTTCAACTTTCCTTCTTTTACAACCCCCTATTGCGCCTCTTTTATTTGAGTAGTAAGGTTAGTACGAATAATTATATTCATAGCTTTTACCCGTATAGGTTCTCTGTCCTTTCTACTCAAAGCGTCAGCTACCACATTCGCCTTCCCCGGGTGGTATCGAATCTCAAAATCATAATCATTCAACAGTTCAATCCACCTGCGTTGTCTCATATTCAGTTGCTTCTGATTAAATATATGTTGGAGACTTTTGTGGTCGGTATATATAATACTTTTGACCCCATATAAATAATGCCTCCAAGTCTTTAATGCAAAAACAACAGCACCCAATTCCAAATCGTGAGTTGTATAATTTTTCTCGTGAATCTTCAATTGTCTAGACGCATAAGCAATCACCTTCATTCGTTGCATTAATACACAACCGAGACCTTGCTTTGATGCGTCACAATAAATCACAAAATCATCATTCCCTTCAGGCAATGACAATATAGGTGCCGTAGTTAGCTTTTTCTTCAATAACTGAAACGCCTTCTCTTGTTCATCCTTCCATTCAAATTTCTTCCCTTTATGCGTTAATGCAGTCAAGGGTTTTGCTATTTTGGAGAAATCTTGGATGAATCTTCTGTAGTAACCAGCCAATCCTAGAAATTGACGTATATGCTTCGAAGTTTTTGGGGTTTCCCACTTTTCAACGGGTTCGATCTTTGCCGGGTCCACCTGGATACCTTCTTTGTTCACTATGTGACTGAGGAATTGAACTTCTTCCGACCAAAATGCACACTTTGAAAACTTAGCGTACAGTTTTTCTTTCCTCAATACTTCTAGCACTTTTCTCAAATGTTCTTCGTGCTCTTGATCATTCTTTGAGTAAATAAGTATGTCATTGATGAATACAATGACAAACTTGTCAAGATATGGCCCACACACTCGGTTCATAAGGTCCATGAACACATCTGGTGCGTTAGTCAATCCAAACGGTATAACCATAAACTCGTAATGACCATAACGCGTCCTAAAAGCAGTTTTTGGAATATCATCCTCCTTTACTCGCATTTGATGATATCCAGAATGTAAATCGATTTTCGAATAAACCGACGAGCCTTGTAGTTGATCAAATAAGTCGTCAATTCTCGGCAGTGGATAACGGTTTTTGATGGTAAGTTTATTCAACTCTCTGTAGTCAATACATAACCTAAATGTACCATCCTTCTTCTTGACAAACAAAACAGGAGCTCCCCATGGTGATGTGCTTGGTCGAATGAAACAACGTTCTTATAGTTCTTGCAGTTGGCTTTGTAGTTCTTTCATCTCGCTGGGTGCGAGTCTGTAAGGAGCACGAGCTATTGGTGCAGCTCCTGGTACAAGATCTATTTGAAATTCAACAGCTCGATGTGGAGGTAGTCCCGGTAATTCTTTCGGAAATTCATCGGGAAATTCTTTTGCGACGGGAACATCATTGATGCTCTTTTCTTCAGTTTGTACTTTCTCAACGTGTGCTAGAACAACATAGCAACCTTTTCTTATTAGTTTTTGTGCCTTCAAATTACTAATAAGATGTAGCTCCGTGTTGCCCTTTTCTCCGTACACCATTAAGGGTTCTCCTTCTTCTCGTACAATGCGAATTGCATTTTTGTAACATACGATCTCTGCTTTCATCTCCTTCAGCCAGTCCATGCCTACTATTACATCAACACTCCCTAACTCTACTGGTATCAAATCAATCTTAAATATTTCGCTACCCAGTTTAATTTCTCGATTCCGGCATATATAATCTGCAGAAATTAATTTACCGTTTGCTAATTTGAGTAAAAATTTACTATCCAACGGCGTCAATGGATAACTTAATTTAGCACAAAAATATCTACTCATATAGCTTCTATCCGCATCCAAATCAAATAAAACGTAAGCGGATTTATTGTTAATAAGAAACGTACCCGTAATAAGCTCCGGGTTTTCCTGTGCCTCTGCCGCATTAATATTGAAAACTCTTCCGTGGCCTTGTCCATTCGTGTTCTCCTGGTTCGGGCAATTTCTAATAATGTGGCCTGGTTTTCCACATTTATAACAAACTACATTGGCAAAACTTGCTCTGACACTAATTGCTCCGCCATTACTCATTCCGACACCATTTGTTCCTTTCGTTCTGTTAACCCCTGGTCCGTAGACCTCACACTTCACCGCACTATGACCATTTCTTTTACACTTGTTGCAAAATTTGGTGCAGAACCCCGAGTGATACTTTTCACACCATTGGCATACCTGCTTCTGATTGTTGTTGTTGTTGTTGTTGTTGTTGCGGTTGTTATTGTTGTTGGGATGATTGTTGTAGTTGTTGTTGTTGTGCCGTTTGTTGTAGTTACGATTGATGTTGCGCTTTTTGGGATAGTTGTTGTTGTTTTGGTGACTCTTATCACCGTTTTCCTCCCACTTTCTTTTGACTAGCTTCACGTTGGCCTCTTCGGCCGCCTGTTCTTTAATTCTTCCATCAATTTGGTTCACTAGTTTGTGAGCCATTCCTCATCTTCGAACGCTCTCGGACACAATAGGCACAATTCTGTGAATCGTCTTTCGTACGAAGTAATATCGAATCCCTGTGTTCGTAACCCTCTAAGTTCTGATTTGAGCTTATTGACCTCGGTTCTGGGAAGGTACTTCTTATTCATCAAGTACTTGAATGCTGACCACGGTAGCGCGTAAGTAGCATCTTGTCCCACTTGCTCTAGATAGGTATTCCACCATGTTAACGCAATACCTGTGAAGGTATGCGTAGCGTACTTCACTTTGTCTCCTTCAGCACACTTACTTATGGCAAACACCGATTCAACTTTCTCGGTCCACCGTTTCAATCCGATTGGTCCTTCGGTCCCATCAAATTCTGAAGGTTTGCAGGCAGTGAATTCCTTGTAGGAGCATCCTACAAGATTTCTTGCGCCGTTAGCTGTATTGCTAGATTCAGAGTTATTGTTGGTATATAGCGCGGCCTGTACTGCGGCTATATTTGAAGCAAGAGAGGCATAAAATTCCTCTTTGCTCATATTCAAGGTGTGTCGAGTAGTCGGTGCCATTTCTTTCAAAATAGTCAAATGAAACAAGTTAATCATACAGAATATTAAGAGTAGTCAATAGTATCTCGTAGCATAATATGAACTCATTTATAAAAGCTTTTTCTTCATATTAACGTTTTATAAGTTTAAATTCGGGTACTACCTACCCGTTAAGTTCATACTTAGTAGCTAATATACAATTCAACTACTACAATTCCATATGAAAAACTGATTATAATAATATATCACATAAAATATTCTTCAAACTTACAACTTCGCTATATTACATTTAACATGAAATATAGTACACTATGATGCAGGACAGTTTTGAAGATAAATCTAGTTAATACGCAAGTTGTTCAGCAAAGGAAATAAAGACACGTAATTCATAAGTCCAGAAACAACTCATGCATTCTGGTTTTACTAAGACGACTTCCCATCCTTGGTCTTGTGGAAAATAACCGTTATGACCATTGGCTAGGCAGCATGTTGTAATGTCGTTAAAAGGACGAGGGTTTCATAATGTCCAACATCCCCATAATAATCTAAAAACCTTGTTTCTCACCCCAACTACTGAATCCGTCACTTGTGGGAAAGTTTTATTTAAAAGCTGCAATCCGATGTTCTTTTTCTCACTTTGGTAAGAAGCGAACATCAATAACCCGTAAGCATAACATGCTTCTTTATGTTGCATGTTAGAAGCTCTTTCTAATTCACGAAATCCTATGTTGGGATATGTTGAGTCAAAATAGGTTCTTAACCCGTAGCGTAAAATTGCATTTGGGTTCCCCGCATTTAACGCTTTAAAGAAAACACGGCGTAACTTAAAGTCTCCCCAATGTGATATACCCCACCTATCAAAGGAAAGCCTTTTATAAACTAAGGCATTTCTGGAAAGTCTTTCAAATGCTTGACAAGTTAATTTCGCCATAAATAAAAGTGATGATGAATTCTGACCGACTCTAGACAAGCTTTCCTCAATCATATCCTCTGGTAGGTCTTCTAAACTATTCGGTTGTCTACCCTTAACGTCCATTTTGTTTTTATACTGTAAAATAGACAAGGATTAGATTCGTAATAACAAACAATACAAGCAATTTTTACATAGAACATAAAAGTACAAGCACACTACAATACATTTATTACACAACATGCTCACACCCCTCTAATCTGAATCACCAGTTTCTTCTTCTTCGGACTTGGTTCTTTTTCCTAATCTTCTAGGGATATATGATGTTCCTCTAATACGAGTCGTCATTTTCCACATTGGTTTAGAAAAACCTTGTGGTTTAGAGGTTCCCGGGTTATTGTCACGATATTGAAAATACGGGTGTTGACGGTACATATAAAGTTCATCGGGATCGGAATCAGATTTCTCTATTTTGATGCGTTTTCCCTTATTATTTTCTGTTGCCTCATTAAATTGGGTCGGGGTAATTTCTATAACATCATCGGAATCCTCATCAGGATCCGATTCATCAAAAAATTGGTAATTTTCCCAATATTTTGCTTCCTTAGCAGAAACACCATTGACCATTATTAACTTTGGTCCATTGGTTGAGGATTTTCTTTTATTTGATCGGTTTTCTGTGGTTCTTACTATTCCCCCCTCCGGAACCTCTTCTTCTTCCGGTTCCTCTTCTTCTGGTTCCTCTTCTTCCGGTTCCTCTTTTTCCGGTTCCGTTTCCTCTTCATTCGGTTCTTCGGGAACTTGTGAATCTTGCCAATATATATTCGACTCTTCATTATTATTAGGTGAGTCAATAGGATTTGTGCTAGAGGTAGACATCTATCACACAATATCAAACATGTTAAGAGATTAATATATCACATAATATTTACATGTTAATAATATATAGTTTCCAATAAAAATGTTAAGCAATCATTTTTAAAGAAAACACGGTCGAAGTCCAGACTCACTAATGCATCCTAACAAACTCGATAAGACACACTAATGCAAATTTTCTGGTTCTCTAAGACCAACGCTCTGATACCAACTGAAATATCCCATTCATATTGATTATAAACGTTCCATATTAATTGATTTCGTTGCGAGGTTTTGACCTCTATATGAGACATTTTTCAAAGACTGCATTTATTTTTAAAACAACCATAACCTTTATTTTATTAATAAAGGTTTTAAAAACATTACGTAGATTATCAAATAATGATAATCTAAAATATACTGTTTACACACGACCATTACATAATGGTTTACAATAGAAATATATTACATCGACATATGTTTCTTGAATGCAGTTTTTACACAATATCAAACAAACATGGACTCTAAATCTTGTCCTTATTTTAGTATGCAACAGCGGAAGCTCTTAGTATTCACCTAAGAATAAACATGCTTTAAACGTCAACAAAAATGTTGGTGAGTTATAGGTTTAACCTATATATATCAAATCGTAACAATAGACCACAAGATTTTATATTTCAATACACATCCCATACATAGAGATAAAAATCATTCATATGGTGAACACCTGGTAACCGAAATTAACAAGATGCATATATAAGAATATCCCCATCATTCCGGGACACCCTTCGGATATGATATAAATTTCGAAGTACTAAAGCATCCGGTACTTTGGATGGGGTTTGTTAGGCCCAATAGATCTATCTTTAGGATTCGCGTCAATTAGGGTGTCTGTTCCCTAATTCTTAGATTACCAATGAAACAACCCAACCCGTATTCCATACAATAATTTTTTTTATATATAATACACATTTATGCGCCAATTAAATATGTAAACCATTCCACAAGTCCATTTAAACGTACATCAATTTAATTGTTTACAAAAGGCACGAAAGCCATTAATTAAGTTTAATACAAGTTTGACCCACTACAAATGATAGTTTATAATCCAAACGACACTCGAGCATGGTTTGGGGCTAAACTACCTAAAACGTTAGGCCAACTTCGAAGAGCTAACACCAAAAGCACTCCCCGACAACATAAGCGGGAGACCACTAGTCCAAACGTATGCCCTTACCCTTGTCCAAGCTGGAACCTATAAAATGGTAAACAACGAGAGGGTAAGCAAGGCTTAGTGAGTGCAACAATTATACATACATATATATAACCTACTTACTTGCAAACACTTACCAAATTCGCATACATACTAGTTACATAATTAGCATACCTTTCACATGTATAACGCTAAGTATCACGATAACAAGGCTAGTATAACAATAGCTTATAACACAACAATACAATATGCTAAAACACAAGTATAACGATGATGTTCACAACATCTGTAGTACTCAAGATCTCAAGGCTAGCCCAACGAATGGTATCGTCAACATCGAACTTAAATCCCATTCGCCTATATTAATGTGGTATCGTCAACACCAAACTTTAAACCCACATATGAGGTATCGTCAACAACGAACTTTAAACCCTCATCAACGTCACTACAATAATCGTATGGCATCGTCAACATCGAACTTTAATTCCATACGTATGAGGTATCGTTAACAACGAACTTTAAACCCTCATCCACAACGTAATATACTCTAGGGTATGGTATCGTTAACATCGAACTTTAACCCATACCCCACAAGCAAATAAATCATATACATGCATATATAATTATTCCACTCACCTTAACACTTCGGTGGTGATTTAAATGCTTCCGCACACCTCGAGCAAAGTACCTAATACATAGGTACACATTCAATACACAACTAGTGGCATTTACCACATTACTTACACTTTGAGCATTTAATGACCCACATCGCATTAAATGACTCAACCACACCCAAAATCGTCCTTAAATGCCAAGACTCATATTAAATCGCCAAAGCTAGTGATTTAAAGTCCACTAACATTAACTAGCACAACCTAGGGTAATTCATACCCATCTCACCCAAACTAGGTCAACATTACCCATTTTGACTCATTTTAACACTTTTACTCACAAACTAGTCATACTTAGTTCATTAACTATTTTCATCATCATTAACAAGTGTATTAGTGACAAAGAACCCATTTAACACTTTCAACTTCAAATCTCAAGTCCAAACCCTAGATTATAGTTACTTAGGGTTTCCTTTCATCAACACAACCCAAGTTCACCCATTTTAACCCCAAGTGGGTCACATAAGTTTCAAATGAACCAAAACCCTAGCATAACTAATTAAAACTCGAAACATAGAGTTAGAACTTACCGAGACTACCAACGCGTAGCTAGAGACACAAGGAACAACTTTAATTCTTGCTCCAAAGATCAACCCTCAATCCTTCACTCTCAAATCTCACTTTTAATCCAAATGGGTTTTAAGTTTTGGGAGAGAAATTGGAAAGAAAAGAGAAAAGAAATTAAATGACATGGATAAGTGGTTGGGATTTAATGCTCCCATCAGATTTATACCCCAAATTACCACTTTGCCCCTTAAAGTCATTTAATTTGAGCTAAAACCGGAATCTGTCCAGCAGATTTGCCGCGGCGCGGCCCAAATGTCGCGGCGCGACGTATCGAAGGAAAAACAACCCCTTTTAACCCAACTTCTGATCCAGATTTGCTTGTTATGCCGCAGCGCAGACCCAATTATCGCGGCGCGGCCTAAGGCTGTATCTGAACAGCTCGACCAACTTAAACAATTTTCAATTTTATTTAATTTGTACATTCCAAACCCGCTTCCTATATTCACCTAGCCTTCAACAATAGTCTCACAAGACTTAACGCTAACCAAACCCATGTCTAAACTTATACATGCACACCTTATCAAGTATACATGTATTCATACATTTACGCATAAGCTAACGATTTATAATCGTACAAATGATTAAGTAAGTACCTTTTGATACGTACGGGAAAACGGGATGTTACAACTAGACTTAATAAAAAGGGGCATATTCGATTTCGATAATTCAACCATAGAATGTAGTTTCATGTACTTGTGTCTATTTTGTAAATCATTTATAAAACCTGCATGTATTCTCATCCCAAAAATATTAGATTTTAAAAGTGGGACTATAACTCACTTTAACAGATATTTCCTTCCTCGAAAATAAGACTTGGCCACGGATCGATTCACGAACCTATACAAATATGTACATATATATCAAAGTATGATCAAAATATAATTACACCATTTTTATTATGTTTTAAAGATTTGAGTGTATTAAGTCAGCTGTCCTCGTTAGTAACCTACAACTAGTTGTCCACAGTTAGATGTACAGAAATAAATCGATATATATTATCTTGAATCAATCCACGACCTAGTGTATACACGTCTCAGGCTAGATCACAACTCAAAGTATATATATTTTTTAAATCAACCTCAACCCTATATAGCTAACTCCAATATTACTGCATATAGAGTGTCTATGGTTGTTCCAAATAATATATATACATGGGTCGATATGATATGTCAAAACATTTGCATACGTGTCTATGGTATCCCAAGATTACATAATATATTAGAATACATGTATAATACAATATAAGTTAGCTAGGATATGATTTGTATAGATTTGTTAAACATTTCTCGTAGCTAAAAAGATCAAAAATATCCAATCTTGTTTTACCAATAACTTCTTCATTTTAAATCCATTTTGAGTGAATCATATTGCTATGGTTTCATATTGAACTCTAATTTAAGAATCCAAACAGAAAAAGTATAGGTTTATAGTCGGAAATTTAAGTTACATGCCAATTACTAAAGAGGTAGTCATTTCCGTCGAAAGAACGACATCTTGATGACCATTTTTGAAAAACATACTTTCACTTTGAGTTTAACCAAGATTTTTGGATATAGTTTCATGTTCATATGAAAAATCATTTTCCCAGAAGAACAACTTTTAAATCAAAGTTTATCATAGTTTTTAATTATCCAAACCAAAACAGCCCCCGGTGTCACTACGACGGCGTATATCCGATTTTATGGTGTTCATCGTGTTTCCAGGTTTTAAATCATTAAGTTAGCATATCATATAGATATAGAACATGTGTTTAGTTGATTTTAAAAGTCAAGTTAGAAGGATTAACTTTTGTTTGCGAACAAGTTTAGAATTAACTAAACTATGTTCTAGTGATTACAAGTTTAAACCTTCGAATAAGATAGCTTTATATGTATGAATCGAATGATGTTATGAACATTATTACTACCTCAAGTTTTCTGGATAAAACTACTTGAAATGAGAAAAATGGATCTAGCTTCAAAGGATCCTTGGATGGCTTGAAAGTTCTTGAAGCAGAATCATGACACGAAAACAGTTCAAGTAAGATTTTCACTCGGAATAAGATTGTTATAGTTGAAGAAATTGAATCAAAGTTTGAATATGAATATTACCTTGAATTAGAAAGATAACCTACTGTGAATAACAAAGGTTCCTTGATCTTAGATGATTACTTGGAATGGATTAGAAAGCTTGGAAGTAGACTTGCAAACTTAGAAGTATTCTTGATTTTTATGAAACTATACTTATGGAATTTATGAAGAACACTTAGAACTTGAAGATGGAACTTGAGAGAGATCAATTAGATGAAGAAAATTGAAGAATGAAAATGTTTGTAGGTGTTTTTGGTCGTTGGTATATGGATTAGATATAAAGGATATGTAATTTTATTTTCATGTAAATAAGTCATGAATGATTACTAATATTTTTGTAATTTTATGAGATATTTCATGCTAGTTGCCAAATAATGGTTCCCACATGTGTTAGGTGACTCACATAGGCTGCTAAGAGCTGATCATTAGAGTGTATATACCAATAGTACATACATCTAAAAGCTGTGTATTGTATGAGTACGAATACGGTTGCATACGAGTAGAATTGTTGATGAAACTGAATGAGGATGTAATTGTAAGCATTTTTGTTAAGTAGAAGTACTTTGATATGTGTCTTGAAGTCTTTCAAAAGTGTAAGAATACATATCAAAACACAACATGTATATACATTCTAATGGAGTCGTTAAGTCTTCGTTAGTCGTTACATGTAAGTGTTGTTTTGAAACCTTTAAGTTAACGATCTCAATTAATGTTGTTAACCCAATGTTTATTATATCAAATGAGATGTTAAATTATTATATTATCATGATATTATGATGTATTTTTATCTCTTAATATGATACATACATTAAAATATCGTTACAACGATAATCGTTACATATAAGTCTCGTTTCGTAATTCTTGAGTTAGTAGTCTTGTTTTTACATATGTAGTTCATTGTTAACACACTTAATGATATATTTAAATATCATTTTATCATGTTAAATATAGTGTATCAATATCTTAATATGATACATATGTATTTAGTAGATGTTATCATAACGATAATCGTTATATATATTATTTCGTGTTTCTTAACTTAGTAATCTCATTTCTTATGTATATCACACATTGTTAATATACTTAGTGAGATACTTACTCATCATAATCTCATGTCAACCATATATATATGTCTATATATACCACAACATGTAGTTTTCACAATTTTGTAACGTTCGTGAATCGCCGGTCAACTTGGGTGATCAATTGTCTATATGAAACTTATTTCATTTAATCAAGTCTTAACAAGTTTGATTGCTTAACACGTTGGAAAAAATTTAGTCATGTAAATATCAATCTCAATTAATATATATAAACATAGAAAAGTTCGGGTCACTACATCGGGTTATAGTGTATCATAATAATAATGCTCGAGATCGACATGCAAAAGTTAACAAAAGTCATCTCAAAAGTCATCCTGACCCAATATGATCTTTAAATCTATACATGTTTAGCATATTAACATAATATCAGTCTTGAAAGAATTTATAGTTTATCAAACTCAAAATATTATTTATTTCAGGAGCTATATTATATTTGAATTATCATGGCTTTCACAAAGCTTTCCAATACTTATAAAATCAGATTATAGTGTTTATAAAGCTTTAAAATATGATAATACAGTCAACTTTGACAATTGTTCAACAAAACGAGACGTGCCTTATATAGAAATTCATTTACTCGATTAGTAATTATCTAAAAATCCAATTTATCAATCTCATAGACAAGTTTTTAATTATGAATTTACAGTTTCAAACACAATTTCAATTAACGTTAAACATAATTTAGTTGGCCATATCTTTTAATCCGTTCATCGAAATCACGCGATTTCTAAATGAAAAGTTATTAATTTTTCGATAGTTTTCCAACGACATGCATATCATATACTATATATTAGTAGCATATGTATTAAATTCGTGATTCATCATAAACTGTTTAACGACAAAATTAAAGCATACAAGCATGCACAAACATATATACTCGAGCACTAGACATGGATACACTATTAATATATAAAAGATAAGATATGAGTGATTCAATATTGCAGAAAAGTACGTAGATGCAACGGAGATGATAAACACTAGTTTGACTCACGAGCAATACTTCCGAACCATACCCATAACTTCCATAACTATAACCCATAATTTCCTTAGCTCTATTCCACTCGAAAAACATGTTTGAAATAACTTGTCCATGACCTCATCGTAGTATTTTATGTATAATACTAATAAAATATCAATATTAATATTACTAATAATAATAAATAAGATTAATAATAATAATATTAATCTTAATAATAATAATAATAATAATAATAATAATAATAATAATAATAATAATAATATAATTAATAAAATTTACAGAAGAGAAAGAAGAGAAAGAATGAGTGCACAATCTGAATCATTTTCGCTCGTTTTATAGATGTGGCCAGCCCCTGACCCACATGCGATCGCATGGGTCTGTAGGCTAATGGCCATGCGATCGCATGGCTAGTGCCTCCAGCTCACAATGTTTTGTTTTCTTGTTTGTCGACATATTATTTAATTATATATATAATTTATATAATTTATATTAATTATATATATATTATATTATATTCTCATGTATATGTGACTTGTAATTTTAGTTTCGATTACTTGTACGTTGTCACTTGACTTATGTCCCGGTTCCGGATTTTCGAACGTTACTTCGTATGCTTTAATAACTTGTACTTTACGTTTCATGACGTGTACCTTTGTCAAAATATAGACTTACATTACCAATAACTATATTACCCGAAGTGTATCTTGTACGTTCGAGTGTTTTGGTCATTTGCGTCTATAAATTAACGTCTTAATATATAATAATATTATTTAAAATCAAAACGTTTTATATCTAAGATAATATTATATTTTATAACATTTGTAAAATATACATACATTTTCATTTTGAAATAGTGTTTTACTGTAGCAAAATAATTTTTACTATAGCAAATAGTGTTTTTCGAAAACACTGTAGCTTTTCGGGTACTGTAGCAATTCGAAAATACTGTAGCAAATTAGTGTTTTACTTGTTCATCTTAAACATTTTAGTTAACTTATCTAAATATCAACCGAATTAATAAACAAATGTTACTATCGTTTACTAAATAACTTGAAATTATATATATGTATATATCTTTATTTAATATACACAAATCAGTTTTTAAATACACATTGCAAGTTATTTATAAATAATTTTTAATAATTAAAATTCCAACTTATTGTATATATATATATATATATATATATATATATATATATATATATATATATTTATATATATATATATCTATTTACAAATAGATGTTCATGAATCGTCGTTCAACAGTCAAAGGTTAACTGAATATATAATATTAGTTCAAAAATTTTGAGAATCAATATTGCAGACTTTGCTTATCTTGTCAAAATCATATAAAGATTAAGTTTAAATTTGGTCAAAAATTTTCGGGTCGTCACAACTACCGAAGGGGTATTAGATAGTTTCTTCTCTTTAGAAGAAACTGAAGGTTGGCTATGTGCCACCTTTGAGTCATTTTTAGGACAACTCAGAGAATCGAGACATTGATTTAGCTGGCTTATTTGATTTTCTAGACTACTCAAGTGATTAGTCATGACTAAGTCAGCTGCGTCCCGTCTTGCTGTGATCATGGAGATGATTCGTAGTAGGACATCATCTGGACTTGTCTCTGGTAGGGTAGTGGGTTTAGTAGGTTGGTTGTGCGGATGAGCTAGGATCTTATCAGAGTAGACAACAGAGTCCTCACATTCAGCCTCGTATACCTTGGCCGGATGTGGGTTAGTACAATTATGGCATAATTGCACTTGAGACACATGTTGCAGGAGTTTCTTTAGCTCTCCGACTTCTTTGGTGAGGTTTTCTATTTTGTACGAGAGAAAAATGATGGTTTTATTTTCGATAGGATTGGAGGCGGAAAGCGGTGTTGCTGATGAAATGTGCTCTTTCGTGTGACAATCTTGATGGTGCATATTCATCTCCTCGATCAATCTCCAGGCCTCTTTTGCGGTGACTTTCATGAAGTTACCTTGTGAAACAGCATCAAGAGTAGACTAGCTGTTCTGGTTCAGTCCTTTGTAGAAGGTTAAAATTTGAACAGAGTTCTCTGGTTAGGGCATCTTAGAAGAAAATGTTTAAATCTCTCCCATGCAGTGTCGAGTGATTCATATGAAACTTGTTGAAACTTGGTTTTGATGGGGGAAAGTACTTGATTAAGAAAGTTGTTGCCATTTCCTCCCATGAGGTGATATAGTTGGATTCTAACCCCACGAACCAGGTTTTTCCATGAAGAGTTAAGTAATCGAGGAACATATACAGATGAACTATATCTTGTTCAACCCCGTTTTTCTTATATGAGTTGGATAAGGAGAGAAATCTATCTAAGTGAGAGTTGGGATCGTCAATTAGTAAGCCGTGGAACTGCAATGGTTCTGAATGAGTTGTATGGTGCTATGCTTAAGCACAAAAGATGCTCCGTTAACCTCTGGATAGATTATCGGTTCTCCTTTTCCTTCTAACGAGGGTTTGGTGATGTCAGCGAGAGTGATCCGTGCGGACATTGTTAAACTATCAGCAGGTAAGTGTGGATCTCGTCGGATGGGTAAGATGTATGATATCGGATAGAAGAAAGGATGTGTCGGAAGAATTCTTAGCTGTCTAAGTAGGTTAAACCATCCTAAAGGTTCACTAATAAGGAAGTCCATTTTAAACTTTTTAATTAATCAAAAGTAAGATAATATTAACTAACCTAAGTACGGTAAACTAGTTTCTGACAAAGCTAGTCTCAGTCAAAAGGGTCTCTTAAAAACTAACTAATCTAAAAGGCTCCAAATCGTACTACCGCTCCCCGACAGTGGCGCCAAAAATTAACTACTACCTATGATATGCCCGAATCGGACGGTTTATTTATGCAGTGTCGTTAGGTCGCAAAACGTCAATTTCAGGACATCAATAGAAGAAGCTGATTATTTAATTTATATATGATGGGACTAAATCTATTATTCCTTTCTATGGGTTAGCAAAGGTAAATATGACCTCGGGTCATTCCTTGAGCGGTCGAATTTGAAATGGAGCTTATTCAGATACTTTAGTAATTAACATTGGGTTTGTACACAATTTAGTATCCAAGACTAGTGGCCAGGTACACCTTGTATGGAGAGGCATGATCCTTTTGGTCCCAATAAATTGGCGACTCTTCAGAAAATCCAACTACCAAGTCCAACCGGATTATTCTAGACACCACTTTATCCGGAATATCAAATTATGTAAAGGCTATAGTTGGGTTGATTTGATTTATAATTGTATTTAAAATATTAAAGCAATATAATAAAATAAGCTAACTAGCATGCAACAACTAAGGACAGAGAAGACGTGGTTCACCATGATTTAAGATAACGTAGTGTCCGGATGATTGCGAGACGCTCATTGGATGGATATACCTTGGTGTAAACACTAGATTCCCTACTAATTGATTTCTCGATTAGCATGTCACGAGGAACTAGGCTATCGTGATTCTGATCGGATGGACTATGCTCAACTCCCGACGCTTTATCCAGTTTAAGGATATAAGCAGACCATCTTTGTAACGACCCGGAAATTTCCGACCAAATTTAAACCTTAAACTCTATATGTTTCCGACACGATAAGCAAAAACCTTAATGTTGAGTCTAGAAAGTTTGAAATCTATATTCGGATAACTAGATACCCTTTGACCAAGCCTGACGATTCACGAACATTATGTGTACATATGATTTATACTTATTTGATATTAAACAAGTTAAATTCGAATTTATATGATTTTTTTTTTAAATAAACGGTGATCCGTAACTGAGTTCTATGAATTATAGATTTAAAAAAAAAGAGTATTTAGGGACTATTTATTAAGTTTTGATATATTTTTATATTTTACCTGAGATCGGGAGTGGACAGTGAGATACTTTTGTTTAATAATTTATGATTAAATTTCATACCATAATGACTGAAATAAATAAAGACATTTAATATAAAAATTTGGGATTTTTAGGAGCATTTTTATCCGTAACTGTTTAGCATTGGACACGATATTATACCCGTGAAAGTGTCGGTAGTGTAATCTCATATAACAGCTGCCATCCACTCATTTATTTCACTTTACATGATTAAAATTTATAATTATGTAACTATGCATTATTACTGTGGTTTACTTTATCATAATATAAATATAAATCATATACGTTTATATGAATTGGCATATGCATATTACGCATACATATGGAGAGCACATCATCTTCTAGCTTTCAACACCCGGCAACCCTCAACCATCCTCTTCAACCTCCGGCCTCCACCACTACACCACCGTGAAAACCGTCATCACCCCATTTCATTTTCTCTCCTGATATTCCTTCAAGAACCCATCACTTAAATCAATTTTTTTTTCTCTCAAACGAGTCATAACCCGACACCAACCATGCACCAACCTTCGGCTATCATCAAACACCATCACCAAATTACATGCCTTCTATTTTTGTGACGATTACCGACACCACAACACAAACCCATTTGAATTGTTAGTGTAACCGTTTTCTTGTCCGAGACCATCACCACCATTTCAATTACGGCCAATAGGAACCCACCATAACCGTTTTGACAATTGTTGTATTCTGTTTCGAATCAAACCACGGCCACCATCTCCAACAACCACAACCCACCACTTCTCTCTCTTCTCTCTCTCCTAAACTCCATCGTGAGTTTCCATCTTTCCACCACCGAAGACCACCATAAAAAAAAACCACCATTCGTGTTTTCTATTGCAAACCATCGCCACCACCATTGTTGCTGCAGTCCCTACTTTCGATTCTGTATCAGCGATGACATGAAGAAGATGATGAATAGCTATAATCATGGTTATGATTTTATGACGTACATATATGATAACCATGAATCTTTTTTTTTCTTGTTATGACTTGATGAGGATAGTGATTAAAGATGAATATGACGGCTCATGTTTACGGTTACAATACCAAAACACCAACCCTCGTTATTTTTTTTTTTCCTAAACACATCTAACGGATTGAATTATCCATCCCTCTTTTAGGCCGTGAATTTCCTTTCAATTGTTGGGCCATTATTCCCTAATTTAGGCTATTGAGGCAGTGGGCCTCGTATTTTGGTGATGGGCCGAATTACATGGCCATTTGGGTTTGTTGAAGATAAAATAAGAACGAATAACGGGTTACATAAATTTAAATCGGATACTTAAGCAGATAAGTAAAGGGGGACGGATGGTGGAGAGTGTTGTTGAGCTTTGGGGAGGTCGCGGGTTCGAGTCCCCTTCCCGTCAGTTTATTTCTTTTATATACTTCTAAGGTATAATTTGTTAATTATATTTTTATTATTATTATAAATATTATTATTACTATTATTATTATTAACAAGTATTATTATTAAATGTAATTATTACCATTTTTCTAATTATTAACATTAAGTTAGTTATTACTAAATAGAATGGGTATTTTTACTATTATTGTTATAATTATGATAAAATTATTATTAAAATCCATTAATATTGTTAGAAAACCGTTATTATCAAAACTATTATTATTATCTTTAATATTTTAGTAATAAAATTTTATACTAAAAAAAAATTTAATATATAATAACATTAATGAGTTTTTTTTTAGTTACATTAATAATATGTATTAATTAAATGTTTCAAATATTGAAAATGAATATATTATCAATATAACTATATGTATAAATATTAATCATTTTACAAAATAATTATACAATTAAAAATTTAATACATAAATAAAGTATATATATTTTAATTAGAATTTGGTATGAATATTAGAAAACTTCAAAACTCAATATATATAAATATATATAAGTATTACATGGAAATATGTGATTATATGTTTTAATAGATATACAAATGATATAGGTTCGTGAATCCAAGGCCAACCTTACACATATTCAATGATGTTATATGTATTTTTACTACAAAATACATTAGGTGAGTATATAGTCCCTTTTAAACTTTAAATATTTTGGGCTGAGAATACATGCGCTGTTTTTATAAATGATTTACGTTATGGACACAAGTGATTAAAAATGATATTCTGCGGATTGATGTGCTAGGTAATTTAGTTATATGTTATAATAGCATGTAAGCGCGAATCCTAAAGATAGATCTATCGGGTTTAACACCCCTATCCAGTAGGCTGCACTAGACATAAGAACTAGTGGGCGGATGTTTAGTACTTCGAGGATTATTTATACACTTGCGAGTGTACATATCCATCTTTGCGAAGATGACTTATTATATTATTGTTAAGGTTGGTTACTGAGGCCTCAACATAAGCAGAATGATTTTATACACTTGCGAGTGTATTATATTTTTATATATGAAATTTTGTGGTCCATAGTTATTACGCTGCTAGCATCAAACCTATATATATCTCACCAACTTATTGTTGACGTTTTAAAGCATGTTATTCTCAGGTACAAATTAAGTCTTCCGCTGTGCATTAGCTCATTTTAAGGACATTACTTGGAGTCGATCATCGCAATGGAACCAGATGTTGATGATTTCGTCCAGGGGGATAAGGACGGGTCTTCACAGGTGGTATCAGAGCGTTGGTCTTAGTGAACCAGGTCTTGCATTAGTGTGTCTGACTAGTAGTTGTTAGAATACATTAATGAGTCTGGACTTTGACCGTGTTTATATGTCAAAAGTTTTGCTTATCATATTTAGTCGAAAATCATCTGCTTATCATCCTTAGGAATTGCCTGCTTAGTATTCTTAAGTCTAGACACGTCTTATTGCATTTAGTGCATCGATAGTGTATAGACAAGATTCATATCTTAGCGTATCTGATCACTCATATCTTGGCGCATCCGTAGACTTACCTGACATATGCCGTAGGTCCCTCTATATTCTACGAAATCATTAGTACCATATATATGGATATTCTAAGAAGTTAGAATATCATCCTGTACTCGAAAATCATTTCACATCAAAGATCCTTTTCAAATTGCCCTCTTGGCGATGAACCTGAAAGCACTTACCGGCGAACCTGTTCGAGAAATCATTTACCCTCTCATTTCTAGAGTATCCCGTCACGATTATATATTATCCTATATTTGAATCTTACTCACCCGCTCGTTTCAATCGTCAATCATCTCGACATAATATAAGAAGTTAACGAACTACGTGCTCGAGTAATGGCTTTGAAAAATCTGGTGCGGAGGTTACAAACACCAGCAGCAGCACCAGCAGCATAAACCGTACCACCATCATCAACGCCGACAATACTCTTATCATCCCAACCACAATCACGTCATAAATCTCAACATCACGATCTGTACCTCGGATATCAACATTACACGCCTCAATATCACCACCTGTACTTCGAGTATGAACTTCGTTCTACACATCGATCTACATCGACTATCTTCGCTTTACGTATCATTTTACCCCATTTTTCCTCGTTCGACATGGCGATTATGTAATGTATAAAGTTTTAGAGATTATGTAATCTAGTATTAACGATAAATCAGATGAGTTTTTGACTCATTAAATCCATGATTACTCCGATGAAAATATATATGCAAGTATATTTTCATAAAGATTGTAATTAAAAAAAAAAAAAAAATTCTTTTGTACAAACTGTTAATGATGAAAATATTTTAACGGGTGGGTAGCACCCGAGGAATATTTAGAATTCACATTAATAAGCTACACTGTACATTCTTCGAATCTGATTCAACGATCATTTACTATCCTACTTACAACTACCGATATACGTATCCGTTCACCACAAAATAACCATTTCTATTCAAATTTCATATTTGGATTTTGATCTATCAGAATCCAACAAGTGGCATAATGAAGAAAACATTGGACAAAAATAAAAGTGTTAGAAACAAATGAATTAATTAATTGGAATTGTGATAGGATTTCACGCTAACTGTTCCGGCTAACTGTTCCCAGCTAACTGATTAACATTTAATTTATCGCAATTTACATTCTCGCAATTTTATTTATCGTCATTTAATTTCTGTTATTTACTTTTACGCATTTTAAATAACGGGACACGTATACAAGGTTTCGATTTATCATATTGACCCATCTATATATATTTCGGAACAACCGTAGACACTCTATATGTGAAGGTGGGAGTTGGCTATACAGGGTCGGAGTTGATTCCAAAATATATATACTTTGAGTTGTGAACGACACAGAGACCGGTACACGGGTCACGATATGTATTATTTAATTCGAATATTATATATATATATATTATTGAACTATCGGACTATTAGACTGCTAACATTGGACAATTAAAATGAAATAAAATGCTGATTATAACCTATGAAACTAAACAATTCTTCAAGTTTGCCACTTGATTTCACTCTAAACCTCATTTGTATCTCGACAGATTACAATCCGCGTTCAAATCTTTCATAATTCTTGAAAATACCTCAATCGAGAAGTTGAACCAATCGCACTTCATCTACGGAAGAAAGATTATGCATACAGTTAGGCATCTGAAAAACTTTCGAATCCAAATTCATAGTTTAAAACATATCGTGTTGAATCCTTTGCCATTTATTAGCAAAAACAACCCTACAATTCCTTTTCAAGAATCTAATCTTGTCACAGCTCCACTTCGACTTCTCAGTAAGACTACTCCTACTATAACCTCAATATTTATACATTGTCTTTTCGCCGTCGTTACCGGAGAACCTTTTATATTTCACAAACACCATCAACAAATGTACCAGCAACTCGTTATCTCTTTGGCGAAATCCGCAATCTGTATTTTGAAAATCTCGTAGGAATTCTCCCAGTTATACCGAAAACGTTTATCTCTAAAGAATCGCATATTTCGAATGTGAAGTTTCTGAAAAACACCCTGAACTATGAAGTAGTTCTTGAAATGCTGATAAAGCAGCAAAAACTGTAAACGAATTTAGTAGTCAAAAGTTGACGATAAAGTATAATGTGTTGGTAAAGCTCAGAAAAAGAGGAGGTTGGGAACTGGAAAACGAATTGAGCAAAGTATGAAGGAAGGTGTGGATAAATCACAAGAACGGAATCTGCTTTCAAAGAATCCAAATGATTCAGTGTCTGCTGAAATCATTAGTAAGAACCCTACTCCTTATTCTAAATATTCCCAGATGTTATTCTTCATCATCTTATCTTAGATATTATAAGATATCTTCATATCTTCCGTTAAACATATCCTACATATTTCTGGAGATATTTTCCCAACTATACTTATCCGAGATCATGTATCTCTCCGTAATATCTGCGTTACAACATAAAAGAAACTGTGTTAGTTTCTAAATTCTGAAACCTTCGAGTTTGAAATATGAATGTTTTGAAGTAGTGATAGGAACTGATGCATGAATTAGTATAATATAATGAAACTTGATCAACTTCATTATATTACAGTAAGTTATGTTAAGTTTCTAATGGAATGTGATGATTCACAGTACCATCATCATGTGCCATGTTACACGGCTCTTACATTCTATCCAATCTTCAAACATATCAAGAACATATCATCTTGATAGTTCTATCTTTCTGAATATTCTGGTAATTTGACAAATCAAAATCATGCCATTACCATTCCTTTCTGAGAACATTAGCTATGTTCATTCCAAAACCTACGAATTCCGAATCGTTGATCGCTTGGCTTGAGGACGGGAAGAGGAAATGAAAGAATGAAGTTCCAAAATAGAAACTATAGTATAAATCGCAGCAAATAGGAGAGAGTAGAAATTGTGGGATATGGAAATAAGGGAACGAAGGGGGTAGTTTTATAAGTGAAATATCCGACAAAGAAATCACAACAGATTTGCCGCATTAATCAAAGAAGATTTTGATCTCCTAAATCACCGCGGAACTAAATCTTATTATGAAGATTTTCTTTCTGTAAATTTCGGAAATCAATCCTAATCACATCATCGGTTAAAACAATTTCATATTTACTCATTTCGCTCTTTTGTGATAACTTCACTCTTGCACTTCACATGATCGAATCGTTTTATCTATATATCCCAATAATGATAAAACTCTATTATTATCTCATGTTCGTCATGAAAACATTTCCATTGTTATCTATGACAACCTCTACCAAATTTCGGGGACGAAATTTTTTTTAACGGGTGGGTACTGTAACGACCCGGAAATTTCCGACCAAATTTAAACCTTAAACTCTATATGTTTCCGACACGATAAGCAAAAACCTTAATGTTGAGTCTAGAAAGTTTGAAATCTATATTCGGATAACTAGATACCCTTTGACCAAGCCTGACGATTCACGAACATTATGTGTACATATGATTTATACTTATTTGATATTAAACAAGTTAAATTCGAATTTATATGATTTTTTTTTAAATAAACGGTGATCCGTAACTGAGTTCTATGAATTATAGATTAAAAAAAAAAGAGTATTTAGGGACTATTTATTAAGTTTTGATATATTTTTATATTTTACCTGAGATCGGGAGTGGACAGTGAGATACTTTTGTTTAATAATTTATGATTAAATTTCATACCATAATGACTGAAATAAATAAAGACATTTAATATAAAAATTTGGGATTTTTAGGAGCATTTTTATCCGTAACTGTTTAGCATTGGACACGATATTATACCCGTGAAAGTGTCGGTAGTGTAATCTCATATAACAGCTGCCATCCACTCATTTATTTCACTTTACATGATTAAAATTTATAATTATGTAACTATGCATTATTACTGTGGTTTACTTTATCATAATATAAATATAAATCATATACGTTTATATGAATTGGCATATGCATATTACGCATACATATGGAGAGCACATCATCTTCTAGCTTTCAACACCCGGCAACCCTCAACCATCCTCTTCAACCTCCGGCCTCCACCACTACACCACCGTGAAAACCGTCATCACCCCATTTCATTTTCTCTCCTGATATTCCTTCAAGAACCCATCACTTAAATCAATTTTTTTTTTCTCTCAAACGAGTCATAACCCGACACCAACCATGCACCAACCTTCGGTTATCATCAAACACCATCACCAAATTACATGCCTTCTATTTTTGTGACGATTACCGACACCACAACACAAACCCATTTGAATTGTTAGTGTAACCGTTTTCTTGTCCGAGACCATCACCACCATTTCAATTACGGCCAATAGGAACCCACCATAACCGTTTTGACAATTGTTGTATTCTGTTTCGAATCAAACCACGGCCACCATCTCCAACAACCACAACCCACCACTTCTCTCTCTTCTCTCTCTCTCCTAAACTCCATCGTGAGTTTCCATCTTTCCACCACCGAAGACCACCATAAAAAAAAAACCACCATTCGTGTTTTCTATTGCAAACCATCGCCACCACCATTGTTGCTGCAGTCCCTACTTTCGATTCTGTATCAGCGATGACATGAAGAAGATGATGAATAGCTATAATCATGGTTATGATTTTATGACGTACATATATGATAACCATGAATCTTTTTTTTTTCTTGTTATGACTTGATGAGGATAGTGATTAAAGATGAATATGACGGCTCATGTTTACGGTTACAATACCAAAACACCAACCCTCGTTATTTTTTTTTTTTTTCCTAAACACATCTAACGGATTGAATTATCCATCCCTCTTTTAGGCCGTGAATTTCCTTTCAATTGTTGGGCCATTATTCCCTAATTTAGGCTATTGAGGCAGTGGGCCTCGTATTTTGGTGATGGGCCGAATTACATGGCCATTTGGGTTTGTTGAAGATAAAATAAGAACGAATAACGGGTTACATAAATTTAAATCGGATACTTAAGCAGATAAGTAAAGGGGGACGGATGGTGGAGAGTGTTGTTGAGCTTTGGGGAGGTCGCGGGTTCGAGTCCCCTTCCCGTCAGTTTATTTCTTTTATATACTTCTAAGGTATAATTTGTTAATTATATTTTTATTATTATTATAAATATTATTATTACTATTATTATTATTAACAAGTATTATTATTAAATGTAATTATTACCATTTTTCTAATTATTAACATTAAGTTAGTTATTACTAAATAGAATGGGTATTTTTACTATTATTGTTATAATTATGATAAAATTATTATTAAAATCCATTAATATTGTTAGAAAACCGTTATTATCAAAACTATTATTATTATCTTTAAGATTTTAGTAATAAAATTTTATACGAAAAAAAAATTTAATATATAATAACATTAATGAGTTTTTTTTTTTAGTTACATTAATAATATGTATTAATTAAATGTTTCAAATATTGAAAATGAATATATTATCAATATAACTATATGTATAAATATTAATCATTTTACAAAATAATTATACAATTAAAAATTTAATACATAAATAAAGTATATATATTTTAATTAGAATTTGGTATGAATATTAGAAAACTTCAAAACTCAATATATATAAATATATATAAGTATTACATGGAAATATGTGATTATATGTTTTAATAGATATACAAATGATATAGGTTCGTGAATCCAAGGCCAACCTTACACATATTCAATGATGTTATATGTATTTTTACTACAAAATACATTAGGTGAGTATATAGTCCCTTTTAAACTTTAAATATTTTGGGCTGAGAATACATGCGCTGTTTTTATAAATGATTTACGTTATGGACACAAGTGATTAAAAATGATATTATGCGGATTGATGTGCTAGGTAATTTAGTTATATGTTATAATAGCATGTAAGCGCGAATCCTAAAGATAGATCTATCGGGTTTAACACCCCTATCCAGTAGGCTGCACTAGACATAAGAACTAGTGGGCGGATGTTTAGTACTTCGAGGATTATTTATACACTTGCGAGTGTACATATCCATCTTTGCGAAGATGACTTATTATATTATTGTTAAGGTTGGTTACTGAGGCCTCAACATAAGCAGAATGATTTTATACACTTGCGAGTGTATTATATTTTTATATATGAAATTTTGTGGTCCATAGTTATTACGCTGCTAGCATCAAACCTATATATATCTCACCAACTTATTGTTGACGTTTTAAAGCATGTTATTCTCAGGTACAAATTAAGTCTTCCGCTGTGCATTAGCTCATTTTAAGGACATTACTTGGAGTCGATCATCGTAATGGAACCAGATGTTGATGATTTCGTCCAGGGGGATAAGGACGGGTCTTCACAATCTTGGATGAAATGCATACCTTTGGCACACGAATAGAGTAGCATAGCCATATATATATAATATCCAACCTTTCTTAATACCTTAGTGTATCACCTAAGTGAGTGGTTATGATTGTGTTTCAAATTCCTTTCTGAGACGATCTGTCCTAATCTATAAGGACGAATATAATAACATATGGTTACATTGTGAGGTTTTTGACCTCTATATGATACATTTTACAAATATTGCATTCGTTTTCAAAAGACAACCTTTCATTACAACGAAAGTTGACAGGCATGCATACCATTTCATAATATCCAAACCATAAATGATCTAATCTGTCATTTACTTAATAATAATCTTTATTGAACTCAACGACTTGAATGCAACATCTTTTGAAATATGCCATGAATGACTGCAAGTAATATCTTTAAAATGAGCAAATGCACAGCGGAAGATTTCTTTAATACCTGAGAATAAACATGCTTTCAAGTGTCAACCAAAAGGTTGGTGAGTTCATTAGTTTATCATAAACATTCATTTCCATCATTTTAATAGACCACAAGATTTCCAGATATTTAATTGTACACGTAACCCGAGTACAAAATAATACGCGTAACCCGCGAATTTAAAAAATCATTCATATGGTGAACGCTTGATAACCGAACTAACAGGATGCATATAGAATATCCCCATCATTCCGGGACTCTCATCGAATATGATAATTGAAGTACTAAAGCATTCGTAACCCGAATGAGACTTGTCAAGGTCCATAGATCTATTTTTAGGATTCGCGTCAACTAGGAGTCATTTCCCTAATTCTTAGGCTACCAAGCTAAAAAGGGGCGTATTTGATTTCGATAATCCAACCATAGAATGTAGTTTCGCGTCAACAGCGCATGTATTCTCAGTCCCAAAAATATATCTTGCAAAAGCATTTAAAAAGGGAGCAAATGAAACTCACGATACTGTATTTCGTAGTAAAAATACATATGACAACATTGAACAAGTTCAAGGTTGGCATCATATTCACGAACATATATTAATTATGTATATTTATATGTTGGTCAATATCTGTCTAACAATTTAAGTCAAATCGTAGTGTATCACAATCCTAATGCTCGAGACTAATATGCAAAAGTCAACATAAGTCAACTTGACCCAAAATGACTTTCAAAATCTATACATGATTATTATATATCTTAAATATAGTCGTTTTATATATTTAAATATATTTAACAGATTTTATTAGAGTAAATAATATAAATCATTTATTAATAAATAAAAATTTATATTAAAATTTATATATAATAAAAATATACTTTTATATATCTTAAGTAATAAAATTTAAAGTTCACTTAATATCATAAAATATAATGGTATGTATTATTAATGTAATTATATTACATGTGGTAAAATATCTTTGTATCACATATTCCTTTGATAAAATAATATTGATAATAATAATAACAATAAGTAAAAGTTTTATTATTGTGTAATAATAATAATAATAATTATCATTATTCTATTAATAATAATAACAATATTAATATTTACTAATGATGATATTAATTATGATAAAATGATAATTCTATTCATGATAATTTTAATAATAACGATACTTTTTAATATTAACAATAATAATAATAATATTTTATAAAAGTAATAATTCTATTCAAAATGATAATTTTTAATTTTAATAAATCTAAAATGATAATAATAATGATATTTTATAATAACAATGATATTTCTATTAAAAATGATAATTTTAGTAAAAATGATAATTTTAATATTAATAATACTTTTAATAATAATAATAATGATAAAAATAATGAAAAAGATATTTTTATCTAAATCAATATCTTACAATATTTTATTTCATCATGATACTTATACTTATTATTTCCTAATCGATTTGTTTAATAGTTTTTAGTCCTCTTTTATATCGCATATATAATAATGATAATAATAGGACTCATTATAATTAGATGATACTAATATTAATTTTAATGATAATGATACTAATAAGTATTATAATAATAATAATAATAATAATAATAATAATAATAACAATAATAATAATAATAATAATAATAATAATAATAATAATAATAATAATAATAATAATAATAATAATAATAATAATAATAATAATAATAATAATGATGATGATGATGATAATATTAATAAGGACTTTAACGATAATAACGATCGTACAAATAATAACAATAACAATTTTTAATAAAAATACTTATTTTAATAATGATAATAATAATAATAATAATAATTATTATTATTATTAGATAATAATAATAATAACGACGATAATAACGACGATAGTAATAATAATAATCATTTTAATAATAATACTAAATTTAATGATAATTCATTTGACTATATCTTTTAATCTGTTCATTGAAACCATACGCTTTCTAAATGAAAAGTTATTAATTTTTCGCCAGCTTTCCAACGACATGCATATCATATACCTTATCCCAGTAGCATATGTATTAAATTCATGATTCATCAAACACTATCTAACGACGTACTTAATCATACAAGCATGCATAATCATATATACTTGAGCACTAGTTAGGGATACGCTATTAATATATAAAAGATAAGATATGAATGCTCACATATCAATATTTTGATTCAATATTGCTGGAAAGTACGTAGACGCAACAGTGATGATAAACACTATGTTTGACTCAAGAGCTATACCTCCGAACCATACCCATAAACTCCATAGCTATAACTCATAATTTCTTTAGCTCTATCCCGCTCGAAAAACCCGTTTTGAAATAACCTGCTCATGACCTCGTCGTAGTATTTTATGTATAATACTACTAATAATGATAATATGATTAATAATAATAATATTAATTTTGATAATAATAATAATAATAATAATAATAATAATAATAATAATAATAATAATAATAATAATAATAATAATAATAATAATAATAATAATAATAATAATAATAATAATATTAATATTAATATATGTATATTTATAGAGAGTAGAGAGATTAAGAAATATATGAATGAATTTGTCTGCAAACTGAACGAGTTTTATAGCACATTTCTGAACTAGGCTGCCATGCGATCGCATGGCTTTGTAGCCTATTTCCCATGCGATCGCTTGGGATAGGTTGGTAGCTCACAATCGTTGTTTTACTCTACCGACACACGTTTTAATTTATATATTATATTTAATCTTTATAATTATGTAAATATTATATTATATTTACGTGCATAATTAATTTATAAATTTAGTTCCAATGACTCGTACATTGTCGCTCGACCAATGTCCCGTTTCCTGTTTCTCAAACTCATTTTTGTACGCTTAGAAAACTAGCACTTTACATTACGCGACGTGTACCTTTATCAATAATTAGACTTAAATCAATGAAAAATTATCCCACTCAAAGTGTAACTTATTCATTTGAGTGTTTTGGCCATTTGCTTCTTTAAATCATCTTTTCACTATATATATATATATATATATATATATATATATATATATATATATATATATATATATATATATATATATATATATATATATATATTCAATTAGAAATATAAGTTTATATATATTAGAAATATTTATTTCACAATATCATATTTAGTTTTTCAAATACTAATTATATTTCAAAGTATAATTTAAGATCGTTTACATAACAGGAATTATTATATCATATAACTTTTTCATTTTTGAAACTTAAATAAGTATAGTTCATTTATGTACTAGCATTTATTTTCACTTTCTAATTTACTAATTGGTGTATCTAAATATCAATCGAATCAATAAGCGAATGTTACAATCGTTTATTTAATAAATTTGAAATCAAATATATCTAATATACATAAACACGTTTTAAATATACGTTGCAAGTTATTTATATATTTAACAACTAATATATTTAAATACACGTTGCAAGTTATTCCAACTCACGTTAATTAATCAAAGACATTTTAAATAATCAAGTTCTATTATATCGAAAAACGTTTTCGTACATTTGAAACTAAATCAATTGATTATTATGTAATTTAGTCTTCCACTAACTTTTGTATAATTCTCGTTATTTGACACTTTGTTTCCATATGTAAATCACTTTACCAGTTATTCCGAAAACCGTTAAAAAGGAATAGATTTCTTAAATCACAGTTGACCTCACAACAGAGACTCGTAATCATAATGAATCTTGATAACTCAATCATTTGATATCATATTGTAATTCCGTTGATAAATATATTGAACAAATATGTTCATGTAAAGTATTATACGTTTATATTCATTTATATAATGGTTCGTGAATCGTCGGAATTTGGTCAAGGTTAAATGAATGTATGAACACAGTTTAAAATCCCTGAGATTCAACTTAACAAACTTTGCTTATTGTGTCAGAATAATATAAAGTTAAAGTTTAAATTTGGTCGAAAATTTCCGGGATGTCACAGTACCTACCCGTTAAAGAAATTTCGTCCCGAAATTTGATTGGGATGGTCATAGCTGACAATAAGTATGTTTTCATGACGCATACATGCTGAGAATTAGATTTTTATCATCATCGAGTAATATAGACAAAACAAATTTGATTTTGTGAAGAGTACGAGTGAAGCTATCATAAAAGAGTGAAATGAGTAAATGCAGGTTTGACTTAACCGGTGACGTAGTCACGGTTGATTTTCTGAAATTCAAGGGATTTAGAGAAAATCTTCGTAATAAGATTTGAATCTCGGTAATTAAGAAAATTAGGATCCATTTTGATTAAATGCGATAATCTGTTTTGATTGCTCTGTCGGATATTTTACTATATGTCCATCCCCTTCGTTTCTTTATTTCCATAACTCACACCTTCAATTCTTCCTCCCTCAATTCATACTTTAATGCATTCATCAATATGCTCCATCCAGTTCTGCTTCTTGATATATTCCTAACTTTCATATCTGTCATTCTTCTTTTTCATCTACCGCCGGAAGAATCTATTTACTTATACTATACTCTTAGTTTTATAGTGTTTTTAGTTCTCCTGTGTCTTTATATTGCTATATGTATTGATATATATGGTTTGTAATTTCTGGGTTGTTGTTGGGCTTTATATCTTCCCTTATATTTCAAAGTCCATGCTTCTGTCTTCTATAATCATTGACATCCACAGTTAATGCTCTCTCCTATTTGCTGTAATTTATACTCTGATTTTTATTTCGGAGCTTCATTCTTTTGTAGATATGAATTTCGGGATGAACATAATTAATGTTCTAAGAAGGAAATTGTAATGACATGATCTTGATTTGTCAAATTACCAGAATATTTGGAAGAAAAAAATAGAACTATCAAAAAGATATGTTCTTAATGTGTTTGGAGATGATGTAGAATGTAAGAGTCGTGTAACATGGCACATGATGACGTTATGGTCTGTGAATCGTCATGTCTCATTAGAAACTCAGCATGACTTACTGTAATATAATCACGTTGATCAAGTGTCATTATATTATACTAACTCATGTTTCAGTTCCCAACACTACTTCAGAAATATTCATATTTTAAACTCGAAGGTTTCAGAATTTAGAAACTAAAATAGTTTCTTTTATGATTTAACACAGATAGCGCGAAGAGCTAAATGATTTCGGATAACAATAGTTATGAAGATATCTTCAGAAATATTGAAGATATTTATAATGAAAGATATGATGATATCTTAGAATATCTAAGATCAGAGGATGATGAAGAATATTGTCTGCAAGGGTTTAGAGTCAGGAACAAGGTATTCGTTAATGACTTCAGTAGATACTGAATCATTTGGATTCTTTGAAGGTAGATTTTGTCTTTGTGATTTGTCCACAGCCTCCTTCATGGTTTGCTCAACCGTTTTTCAGTACCAAATTTTTTTTCATTTTCTGAACTTTTCCAACACACTACTCTTTATCATCAAACTTTCGACTGTTAAGGTCATTTACAGTTTTTACTGCTTCATCAGCATTTTTCCAAAATTCAGAGAACTAGTTCGCAATTTAGGGTGTTTTTCAGAAACTTCACATTCAAAGTTTGTAAGTCTAGGAGATAGACGTTATATGTATATATATAACTATTGGCGTAGAATTGCTGCAAAATTCGAAATACTGATTGCTAATTTCCTGTAGTTGGTATGACAATTATTGTTACAAGATGTGGATGAGTACATGTTAGAGTTTCAGTGAGTATAATGATTTTTTGGAAGGTCAAAGATCAATGAAGTTGTTGGTAAGTTTACTGCTAATGTGGCGAGATATAAAAAGTTCCCCGGTAACAATGATGAAGGGGTAATCGTTATAATAAGGCTTATTCGAATGAATAATTGAAGTTGATTTGTTGCAGCTGTGACAAAACTATCTATGTTGAAAAAGGATTAGAAAGTTATTTTTGCTAATAAATGCCAAAGGGTCTGACACGGATACATGTTAAACTATGACGTTGGTTTTGAGAGTTTTTCAGGTGCATGACTGTGGGTAACATGTGGTTAGATCATCATCTTGATTATTCATTATTTGAAGTGTCTTCAGGAATTTCGAGGGGTTTGAACACATATTGTATTTGTTAATATATGATGTTCTAGGATTTTAAATGATACAAATATTTTTCTGCATTCTATGAATAAAAATGATGTTCTAGCACAGTTTTGAAGTCAAAGTATAGCTTTGAGAGCTGTAGAAATCTAAGAGTGATGTCTTCTGTTAAATCTTGACTTGAATTTTGATTTGTCAAAATCAGAATATTTAATCAAATCTGGATGGGAATGGTTGTTTTGTTTTATAAAAGAATGTATATCGTTGTGAGTATAGTTGATGATTGCTGAATCAGATTCCAAGAATGTATCATATTAATTGTGAATTTATATATCTCTTGGGTATTACCTACCGTTAAAAGTTTCACAATTAATATTTTGTACAAGAGAAATTTATTACAGTCTTTATGAAAATATATATTTTCTTCAGATGTGATACAGATTTAATGAGTTAATATTAGATTAAACTTATTTTATTCTCGGCTAGAACTAGAAATGAATAATCTCTAAAACTTTAGAAATTTCGTAATCTTCGTGGATTATCACTTCAACGTAAATGAAATTATGAATCAATACTTCATTATTCATTTTTATTGATATTTACTCGGTGAATGATGTTGGTGTTCATGGGATTCTTTTGAATTTCGCAAGGTACGAATGATGTTTCTAGAAAGTTTCGAGTACATCGAAGATGGAAGTGTAAAATCAAACATGTATTTGAATAATACACTTTTTTTTATGAAACGGAAATCATTGAATTTGAAACAGAGATTGTAGTTAACAATGGTTAAGTCGTTAATGAGGAATGTACATCATTGCATATTAGTAATATGAACTAGCCGAGTAGTATCTACCAGCTAAGATTCACACGTAATAGCATAGTATAAAAAGATTTATTATGGTTTCAAAATTAATATATATAAGATATACATATAAATTCTTCGAAGGGAATGAGTTAATACTTCATAACTCGTTAATACAACATACTCGTTGTTGATTCGTGATGTTGTTCATGGTGATTATAGATCTTGATGGAGCTTGTGACGTTGTAGATGCTACTGATGCTGGCGATGCTGACGGCACTAACGGTGCTGTTGATGCTGACGGTACTGTTGAAGCTGTTGGTAAAACAAGTCTAGCTTGTAAATCGTGCACCATTTCGGTCAGGGTTTCATTTCATCATTTCTATTCGCCTAGTTATCTGGTTTATGATTAAGACTGGAATAGATAATCTCTAAGACTTTAGAGATTATATAATCGCCGCAGAATGTTTCTCCAATGAAGTTATAAAGTATTACTTAATCGGTTATTGTTATTGATACTTCTTGGTAACTACGGTGCGTATGACGTTGAGTCTCAAGGTACAGATTGTGCTGTTGAGGTGTGAGATGCGGATGTTGTTGTTGGTGGTGGTAATGGTACTGTTGGTGTTGCTGATGGTGGTACTGTTGATGCCGGTGATGCTGCTGATGTTCGCGATGTGGATGTTGTTGGTGGTGCTTCTGATGGTGATAGTGCTGATGTTGGTGGTGCTTGTGGTGCTTGTGATGCTTGCAAGTTGTGCATCATATTCTCTAAAGCCACCACTCTAGCACAAAGCTCGTTAACTTCTTCTATTACACCGGAATGATCGGTGGTTCGGACGAGCGGGTGAATAAGATCTAGAATTTGAAATAGTATATAATCCTGACGAGATACTCTGGAAATGAGAGAGAAAATGGTGTTTCGGATAGGTTCGCCGGTAAGTGCTTCAGGTTCATCACCAAGAGGGCAATGTGGTGGGTGAAAGGGATCACCTTCTTCTTGTCTCCAATGATTAAGTAGACTACGAACCCATCCCCAATTCATCCAGAATAGATGATGACTAATTGGTTGATCCATTCCGGTCACACTGCTTTCGGAGCTCGAGTGAAACTCCATATCGGAATCTGAGGGACTTGAACTAGTGGCGAGTTCCATTTCCTACGATTGAATAAAGGATTTTTTGATATGAAATGATTTCTGACTATCGGATGGTATTCTAATTACATAGAATATCTATATATATAGAGCAAAAGATTTCGTAGATTAGCAGATATGCTAAGATATGAATTTTGTCTATACACTATTCATGTAAGAAAGCAGTAAGATGTGTCTAGACTAAGAATGATAAGCATGTAATTTCTGACAAGAAATGATAAAACTTTTTGACATGCAACTAAGGTCGAAGTCCAGACTCACAAATGCATCCTAACGACTATCAGTTAGTGTAAGACCCTAATATTTATTTTACAGAGCTGTAAATAGAGTACATGAAGCGTGGGTGACGTTGTGCATTAAAACTAAGGTCAGAAGCTGAGCTGGGCAAAGTGCGCTCAGCGCACACAGAGGGGTGCGCGTGGCGCACTCCTCACTGTAGCCGGGTTCTGCTTTTTTTAATTAGATATTTTGATGGGCTTTTTGGTAATTTCACTTGTGGACAAGTTGGAGGCCAGTAGGTCAGATCTTGGGGTGTCATTCACTCCATTTTCAACAACCTTATGTTCTTCACTTTAATTTTAGAGAGAGAGAGTGAGATTCTTGTGTGAGAAAGCTCAAGCAAAGGAAGAAGGAGCTAGTTTTGAGTCTTAGCTCGAGTTATAAAGTTGTTCATCTCTTCTCTAGCTACGTTTTGGTTGTAGTGGTATGTTCTAACTTTAATTTCCTTACTTTGATTTTGTGTAAGGGTTAGGGTTTGGGATAGTGATGAACATGAAACCCATATTTAATGATTTTGGGTGTTTTTGGGTAAGACGGGGTCATGAAGACTCAATGGTGACTAACCTAGGGTTTCAAAATGTTGATTGATGTTTATGAGTTCTAATTGGTTAGTTAATCACTAGCACACCTAGTTAATTAGTAAATGGGTGTTAGATGGGTTAGTAGATAACCCGAAATGGGTGTGTTAACTTTAAATTAGTCAAAGGGCTAATGATTGACCTAATTGGGAAATATGGGTATGAAATACCCTAATTGTGTAATGGTTAGTATTGTTGGACCTTAATCACTAGCTTTTAAGTGATTAATGATGGTCTTTACCCTAAAAGGGCGGTTTTGGTGAAAATGGGGCATTTAATGCATTTAAGTCATTAAATGCACATAAGTGAAATTGTTGGTATTTAGTCCAACTAGTTATGTGGGTTGATTGAAGCACTTATTATATTAGGTACTTTGTTTTGAAGCTTGTGGAGGTATAAATCGTCACCAAATCGTTAAAGGTGAGTGGAATGATTATATGCATATGTATGTAATGTATTTATTTGTATGCTATGGTATGAACCAAAGAGCCGGTAGTGCCATAGTATGTGCGAGCCTGCTATGATGTGAACCAAAGAGCCGGTAGCGTCATAGTACGTGTGTTATAGTGTGAACCAAAAAGCCGGTAGCGCTATAGCACGATTTGTTAGGGTGTGAACTAAAGAGCCGGTAGCACCTTAGCATTGTTAGAGTGTGAACCAAAGAGCCGGTAGCACTCTAGCGTGAGTATGACTCGAGTTGTGATGTGAACCAAAGAGCGGGTAGCATCATGACAAATGCGTATGGTTAACCATGGTTGTGTATTGTTTTGTAGCATATTATATTATGTCGATTATATGTTATTGATTACACTAGTAGGGGTTTGTTGGAGAGTATTAGCTTTGTACTTGTGATGGTATGATAATTGTATTGCTAGCGTGTATGCGGTAATTGTGTAAGTGATTGCAAGTAGGTATATTATATATATATGGGTATAATTATTGCATTCACTAAGCTTTGCTTACCCTCTCGTTGTTTATCTTTTTATAGGCTCCGGCGTTGACAAGGGTAAGGGCCTTCGATTGGATTAGAGATCCCGCTTGTTGTTTAGGGGACGCTTTTGAGATGTGATAGCTTTTGGAGTTTGACCGAGATTTGGGTAGTTTAACCCCAAACACCATGCTCATAGTGTCATTTGGAATTTAAACTAGTGTGGTCGAAACTCGAACTTTTGTATGAAACTCGTAAAACGGCCGATGTGGGCCCCGTTTTGTAAAACTCATTTTATTTATTGGATCGTGTGAGTTTTAACCATTATAACATGTTGTGAAAAGCGTTTCGTCTAAATATGTCGGGAAGTGGGATATCTTTATTTGAAAATTGACAAAATCGGACAGAACTGAAATGGGGCCTGTGCACGCCGCGCACCCTGAGGTGGTGCGCGTGGCGCACTCTTCTGAAATAAAAAAATAAAAAAATTTTATATACACGTATTCGGTTGTATATTAGGTTGGGTTGTTACAAGTGGTATCAGAGCATGGTCTAAGGGATTTAGGCGACTTGAGATAGGTGCCTAGACTTAGATTTAATTGTGTATGCGCTTTATGCGAGACTTGTAGGAGACGGGTCAGACCGGGAGTTGATTAGGGCTTAGGTTTATATGAACTAACCTTGCGCTAATTGTTTTGTGTTGTGTTAGCAATCATCAAGCGAGATAGACATTGTACTAGCAAGTTAATGCGACGTGCTCGCGTAACAATGATTAGCTACCATTGTTACGGGTTCAAATCGTGTCAAACAAACAATGTACGACGATTGTTGAGCAAGATGGGGTAGTGTGGTGTATATGTATATACATATGTGTTAAGTTTTCTCGTTCATTGCTTAACCTTTCCGTTTTATAGTATGAAGACGAGAAACGGACCCGAGACCAATGAAGGGGGTTCGAGCGAGGATGTTGAGTTTACGGCCAAGGTTGAGGCCATTATGCAAAGGCATCATGAGGCCTTCTTAGAGGATGTTAAGAAGATGTTTTTGGATTCGATTGACGAACAAGTAGTCAATCTAGTCAAGGAACAAGTTAGAATTGTTCTTAAAGAGGATAACGCAGGGAGGCGAGACTTCCACTATAAAAACTTCAAAGATGCTCAACCTCCCACCTTTGAAGGTGAACGAGACCCACTCAAGAGTGCTCGATGGATCTCCGATATGGAGGGGGCTTTCTGTACTAGTGAGTGCCCTCTTAATAAAAAGACGAGGTTTGGTAGTAGCATGATGAGGGGAGATGCCAAGTTGTGGTGGGACGCGAAAATCTGACTTTATGGCGAAGAACAAATTATGAGTTTGATGTGGGATGAGTTTAAAGAAGATTTTTTCAAGGAGTAAACTTCGGTCGATCTTTCAAAGCTTAAGGACGAGTTACGTACTTTAAGGCGAGGGTCAATGGATTTGAACACTCTCAAGTCCACTTTCTTATCAAAGACCCAATTTTGCCCGGAGTATGATGGGAACGATCACATGTTGAAAGAAGATTTCTACCGAACCTTGAATGATAACTATTAAGAAAGGATTAGTAGGAATTCGGTGAAGACTTTTGATGAGCTATTTGATATCGCTAAGGGTTTTGAGTCGCTTGCTCCAAGAAAGAGTGACTTCACCTTTGGCAAACGAAAATTTGAAGCTACTAGCCACTCGAACAAGAAGAACAAGAGTGTGACCGAGAGCGTCGGTAGTGCGAAAAAGGGGGCTTCTAAGAGTTTTGAGCCCACGTGCTACAATTGTGGTCGACAAGGGCACTTGGCCCGTGATTGTACGAACTCATCTTCCAACAAAATCATTTGTTTTAATTGTAACAAAGAGGGGCACAAGAGGACGGAGTGTCCCGAATTACGCAACGATAATGTTAAGCGACTAGAGAAGGTGGCGGGTACGGCTAGGGGTCGAAATTATTTAATGACCAATGAGGAAGCCAAGCAATCTAGCGAAGTTGTCTCAGGTACTTTCATGGTTAATTCCAATCCGGCATGGATACTCTTTGATAGTGGTGCAAACTTGTCGTTTGTATCACCAAAATTTGTGCCTAAACTTAATAAACCGTTAGCTAAGTTAAGTTGTCCGGTAGAAGTTGAAATAGCGGATGGCAAGACGGTGCTAGTGGTTGATGTGTGTAAAGATTGTAATGTTGTGTTTGGTGTTGAAAACTTTAAAATCAATCTCATCCCGATGACTTTGGGTGATTTCGATATCGTTGTTGGTATGGATTGGCTCGATCATAATAGAGCCGATATTGCATGCCATGAGAAATCTATTCGAGTGAAGACCCCTAGTGGGGGAGAGTTAATTATTCATGGCGATAAACGAAGAAGACTTGTGCCGATATGCACTTTTGCACGGGCACGTCGTTTCCTTGTTAGTGGTGGCATGGCTTTTCTTGCCCATGTTGTTGATACTCGTGATGAGCCACCACCCATTCATGAAATTCCGATAGTAAATGTGTTTGAAGACGTTTTTTCGGATGAGTTACCGGGTGTTCCGGCGGAAAGACAAGTAGAATTTCGCATTGAGTTGGTTACGGGGGCTACCCCCATTGCTAAAACTCCTTATCGTTTAGCGCCAACGAAAATGCAAGAGTTGTTAAATCAAACCCAAGAGTTGCTTGAGAAAGGTTTCATTCGACCGAGTGCTTTGCCATGGGGCGCTCCGGTTTTATTCGTGAAGAAGAAGGATGGTAGTATGCGGATGTGCATCGATTATCGGGAGTTGAACAAAGTGACGATCAAGAATCATTATCCATTGCCTAGGATTGACTATTTGTTTGACCAACTCCAAGGTGCAACGTATTTCTCAAAAATTGACCTAAGGTCCGGCTATCACCAAATGCGGGTCCGTGAGGAAGGCATCGAGAAAACGGCTTTTCGAACGTGCTATGGGCATTTTGAATTCGTAGTTATGCCTTTTGGTCTTACGAATGCACCGGCGAAATTCATGGATCTTATGAACCGAGTGTGCCAACCTATGTTGGACAAGTCAGTAATTGTGTTCATTGACGACATACTTGTCTATTCGAAGAGTATGAAGGAACATGAACATCATTTGCGGTGCGTGTTAAAGACGTTGCAGAAGGAGAAGTTGTATGCTAAATTCTCCAAATGTGAATTTTGGCTAAGGGAAGTTCAATTCCTTGGCCATATTGTGAATGAAAATGGTATTCAAGTAGATCCGGGGAAGATAGAGACGGTCAAGAGTTGGGGACGACCGACTACGCCTACAGAAATCCGAAGTTTTCTCGGATTGGACTGTTATTATCGTCAGTTTATCCAAGACTTTTCTAAGATCGCTTCTCCATTGACGAAATTGACGAGAAAGAACGCGAGATTTAATTGGGAGAACGAGCAAGAAATTGCTTTTCAATTGTTAAAAGAGAAGTTGTGTCAAGCTCTGGTGCTAGTTTTTCCAGAAGGGGTGGAAGACATGAAGGTCAATTGTGATGCTTCTTTAAATGGGCTCGGTTGTGTTCTAATGCAATGAGGTAAAGTCGTCACTTATGCCTCTCACAATTAAAGGAACACGAAACGAGATATCCTACTCATGATCTTGAGTTGGTGGCGGTTGTGCATGCGTTGAAAATTTGGTGCCATTACTTGTATGGTGTCAAGTGTACGATTTATTCGGATCACAAGAGTTTGAAACATCTTTTCGATCAAAGAGATTTGAATTATCGTCAATGTAGGTGGATGGATGTGGTAAAAGATTATGATTGTGAAATACTTTATCATCCGGGCAAGGCGAATGTGGTCGCGGATGCGTTAAGTCGAAAGAGTCACCACCCGGCGTTACGATTAGGATTGTTACGTATGATTATTACTAACGATTTTCTTGAAAAACTTGGTGTGATTCAAATTGAAGCTTACGTTCACAACAAGCATGCGGAACAAATTGTGGGGCAATCAGAATTCATTACTATGGGTTCGCGTGGTTTGTTGTCTTTTCAAGGAAGAGTGTGGGTGCCTAAGATGGGGGATTATCGACGAGTGCTACTTGATGAAGCACATAAGTCAAAGTATTCCATCCATCCGGGCGCAACAAAAATGTATCTTGATTTGAGGAAAGAGTATTGGTGGCCGGGCATGAAACGTGATGTTGTTAAGTATGTTGAGCAATGTGTCACGTGTTTGTAAGTTAAAGCCGAACACCAAAAGCCGTATGGTAAATTACAACCGTTAGAAATCCCGAAGTGGAAATGTGAGCACATTACCATGGATTTCATCACAAAGTTACATAAAACAGCGAGAACCCAATTCGATTCGATATGGGTGATAGTTGATCGATTCACGAAGAGTGCCTTGTTTCTTCCCATTCGGGAAGCGATATCATCGGAGACTTTGGCTAAATTGTTTATCAAAGAGGTAGTCACTTGATCAATCCTAGATTATCCTATTACGGTTAATCAAGGATTGAGTGCAATGAGGGGGTATAGTGGATGTCGATTATGGTTTTGGGACCTTATTGTCATATTTCGTTAAGTGCTAAACGATCAATAACCATGTCCCGGTCTTCGCAAATTACCTTAACCAAACAATGATTTAGTCTCGGGCAAAGTCACGAGAGAAATCAATATGGCTAGGGCAACCCTTCCAGAATCAACAACCTAAAATGAGAGGCCAAGCTCCCTATTTATAGGTCCAGGAGTTACGCGGAAGTAAGTTGTGCGGGCACTTAGACATTCCGCATAAACACTGCGAGAAGCCTTCGCACTCTTTAATGTTCTGCGCAATCCCACCGCATTCACACTGCGGTTCAATTGTCTTGTGCTTTCGCCTTCAAATGGCCTTTCGCACTGAATATATAAATATACATAAGTATGTATATGATCAAGTCCCCTCAGTTTATTGTGTTACATTTTTGCCGAAAAAGTAAGACAATAAACTCTTAAAAAAGAAAAAGTTATAGTTTGTCCTTTTGTGCATATGATGCACGCACTACAGTGAGGCATAAAAGTATTATTATTTTTCCGTAACGGCTATTGTTATTTGCTGAGTTTTTATCTGCGCATATAGCCGTTAAGGGATTATACAGTTGAAATTACATTTTCCTCCATATATATAGAAGTTGATTATCATTTTTTCCATCATACTTTCTCTCCCCGTTATATTGATTCATTCACACAAACAATTTTCACATTTACTCATCATCATCATCATGAGGGTTTCTGAAATCGAAAAGAAAGATGACACAAAAGCATTTCTCGCAGAGAGGCTTAAGAGCCCCGAGACAAAATCATCATCAAAGGCTGCACAAAAATCTCCTACCACCAGCGCTCAACGAACAACAATGACTCCCAACAAACGACTCGCTACCTCTCCACTTACAGGATCCACGAAGAGGTTTACGCGGTCTAGCTCAGTTGTTCCACCTGCATCCGAGACTGGTAATGCGAATCGTCACATATTATAATTTGTATTTACAATAACACCTATAGTGTTCTGTCATTTTAATATTTCTTCCTTCGTTTATATTCCTTATACATGTTGCAGCAGAGACATCCATTACTCCACCACCATCTACATAGGCTAGTTCTCCACCAACCTTCGACTTATCCAAATATGAAGACATCTAGCGCAACTCCTCCAAGCGCAATAAAGTCAATCAAAATAGATGGCCTGCAGGGTTATCTATGCGCCTCTCCAGAAGCCGCACTGGACCAAAGGCAACATATGAAGCTTGCCCTTCCCCATGATCTACGCTCTGAACTTAGCAAACTTTCATACAGCGACTCATTCAACTGTTTCGCGCAGAACTTCTATATGACACTTGCATCTGCATATGATGCAATGTCCCGACAAGAGAAGTTTGCTGAAGTTTTAAAGAAAGAACAAACCAAGCACGCAATCACACAGTCCCAACTCTCTTCCATTACCACGGAATTGCAAACAACAAAAAATTCCGTGGATGATTTAAAAAAGCAACTTTCTGAAAAAGCAATTGAAATGGACAACCTTCAAGTCGCGCATGATACAATGAAAAACAAACTCTTGCAAACCCAAACTGAACTAACCGTAGCCTTATCCGCAAAAGCAACCGCGGAATCTAGCTTTGCGAAACTCCGCGAACATTTGCCGGAACTTGGGCAAAAAATCATGGATTCTGCGGACGTTTCGCAGAAATTTGATACTTATGTGACTGCGCTACAACAACTTGAGCGAGTAAAATTTCTTCAGGAGGTTGGCAAGATTGCTGTTCTTCCGGAGCCAATGCCAGAGTATATTGAGAAATTAATCTGCCCTATTGAAGAGGCAGAAGAGATGGTCGCATTGGCTAGGGAAGGAATCCGCGTTATCCCTATTCCAAAATTAGAAGCTATAAGTCAAAACAAGGATGCTCCCGTCGAAGACATCATTAGTTTAGACTTAACTACCCAGGAATAGGATTTCGCATTATGTAAGCACATTTATAAGCGCGTTTTAATGATATGATTTGCTGTACCTTCCGCGGAACTTATAATAAAATTTTATTTATCAATTGCAATTGCCTTTATTTATATAGCGCTTTGATTATATCATTCATAATTACTAGCATTGTCCTTTGCAATTTCATTGTTTATTATTGTGCACATAACAAACAACTACTTTATGTGAAACAACCTGTATGCACGTGCTATTCTGCACATTATGAATCTTCTAAGTCCGCCAAAACGATCCTTAGGCAAAAATTTGTGTTTATTGCGAAGCATCCAAGTATGGCTAGATCTAATACTTTGGGAGAAAGTTAACAAACTGAATTCCTTTCGCATACACGTCAAATTGTTTTCATTTAGCATCAAGTGGTCTTCTCCATCACTTGTTTGATTTCATTTATGGTTGTATTAAACGCGTTGTACTTTGAAATTACGCATAGACATACAATCATTATGATGAACAAAAACCTTTAGTTTTATTCATTTTACACAATATTGCAAACTTATTTGCTACACACATTAACATGAATCACTAGAATGCACATAAAATTTCGCATACTTTTGTTATTTACATATAATATCGTTTCAGCAAAGTAGCATGCCATGCGTTAGGTATATTACGCCCTTCGATGTCTTGGAGTTTATAAGAGCCTGCTGCATTAATTCCCACTATCTGGTATGGTCCCTCCCAATTGGGTCCCAACTTCCCTTGTTTCTCAGCACGACTTGCTTCATTATTACGCAAAACCCATTCTCCAACATCAAAGGCTAACGCGCGCACCTTCTTGTTATAATACTTAGCAATTTTTTGCTTATTATTTGCCTCACGTATTGCGGCTATAAGCCTGCGTTCTTCAATGAAATTTAGATTTTCACAAATGCCTTCCGCATTCACACTTTCATCAAAATTAGCAACTCTGTGCGTTTCAACAAAGATTTCTGCGGGGATCATTGCTTTGGAACCATATACTAGGCTAAAAGGTTTTCGCCTGTACTTTCTTGAAAGTAGTGCGATGAGCCCATAGTACATTTGAAAGTTCATCAACCCATCCTTTCCGCTTTTCATTCAAACGTTTTTTAATACCGCTAACAATGTCGCGGTTAGTGACTTCACACAATCCATTTGCTTGCGGATGTGCCACAGATGTGAATCTTTGAATTATATTTAGTTCCACACACCAACTTAAAAATGGATCTTTTGCAATCTGCGCTCCATTATCACTTACAAGTTCCCGCGGAATACCAAATCTACATACAATGTATTCCCATACAAAATTCCGCACTTGCACTCCCGTAATTGTGCGTAAAGCCTTTGCCTCCACCCATTTAGTGAAATAATCAATAGCTACAATCAGGAACTTTACATTTCATGCACCTGGTGGAAAGGGTCCCACAATATCGGTGGCCCATTTATAAAATGGCCACGGTGAATCAATTGGAATCATATCATGTCGTGGTTTGCGATTCTGTGGTGCATGTCTTTGACAGCTTTTACACCACTTAACAATTTGCGCAACATCACGATATAGAGTAGGCCAGAAATAGCCCATGCACATTATCTTGCCAGCAATAGTTTTATATCCCGAGTGAAGAGCACAAGATCCACTATGCACCTCTTCAACAATGGTTGCAGCTTCTGCAGGTCCCACACACCGCATTAATGGTCCCAAATATGATTTACGATATAATACATTATTTTCAAGTACATACATGGGTGCTCTTTCGCGTACCAAACGAGCCACCTTTTTATCTTCTGGCAACGTACCATTTCGCAGATAATTGACAATAGGATCCATCCAATTTGGTCCAACTTCTTCTATAACCGCAACAAATAAATTTCCATCAATGGACTAATTAGGAAGTTCTTCCACCCACACCTGTTTTTGAAAATGCGAAAACGCTAATGCAGCAAGTTTGCTTAACGCGTCTGCTTTTTTATTTTGATTTCTCGACACTTGTGATAATTCAAAGAACTCAAACTTTTCTGCAGATTCCTTTACAAGTTTCAATACTTCTGCATGGACAACTCATGTGCTTCAAAAGAGCCATTGAATTGATTTGCCACCAGTTGCGAATCAACATATGCACGCAGATGCGTTATATTCATCTTACGTGCCAAATTCAATCCCGCAAGCAATGCTTCATATTCAGCCTCATTGTTAGTCACATCAAAATTAAAGCGCAGTGCGTACGTGTGCTCTTCGCCACTTGAATTTGTCAACACTAGCCCTGCACCTGCCCCTTCAATACATGAGGCACCGTCTGTATATAAATCCCAGATCTCATGCGAGGGTGGCATTAATTGCGTTCTTTCATGGATCACCTCTAAATCACCCGTCATTTCTGCGAGGTAATCTGCCAAAACTTGCCCCTTTACAGATGTACGCGGTATATATGATATTTCAAATGCTCCAAGCTCAATCGCCCATTGGGCAAGTCTTCCAGATACCACAGGTTTGTTCAACACTTTTTTAACCGGCAAATCAGTTAAAACATGTATTGGATGACCTTGAAAGTATCTGCACAATCGCCGTGAAGTTAAAACTAACGCGTAAATAAATTTCTCTATCGGCGCATAATTTATTTCACTTACCGCAAGCGCCTTGCTAACAAAATAGACTGACTTTTGAACCTTGTTCCGTTCCGCGATAAGTACTGAGCCAAATGCTTCATTTGGGACCGAAATGTAAAGATATAATTTTTCACCATCAACAGGCGCAATCAATGTAGGTAATGCAGCAAGCAATTGCTTCATTTCTTGAAATGCCTTATCAACCTCTTCAGTCCATACAAAGTTCTTCTGCTTTAAACATCCTTTAAGAGTGTGAAAGAAAGGCAACTGTCGTTCTGCGGCCTTCGAAAGAAATCTAGTTAAAGCCGCGATTTTTCCAGTTAGACTTTGCACTTCTTTAACGGTTTTAGGCGCAGTCATGTTTTTGATTGCGGAAATTTTCTTAGGATTTGCTTGTATGCCCTGCGCAGTGGCATAGTATCCCAGAAACTTGCCTTCCCTTTCTCCGAAACTGCACTTAGACGGATTCAACTTCATGTTTATTTTCCGCAAACTTTCAAATGTTTCTTGCATATCTACCAAAATACTTTCTTGCGTTTTACTTTTTATAACAAGGTCATCAACATAAGCTTCCAGATTGCGGCCTATCTGACCTTCAAATGCTTTATCAATTATCCGCTGATAAGTGGCTCCCGCATTCTTCAAACCAAAAGGCATTTTGATATAACAATAAATGCCTTTTCCAGTATGGAATGCGGTTTTATCTTCATCTTCCAACGCCATTGGTATTTGATGGTATCCTTTTGCGGCATCCAAAAAGCATTTGTAGGGATAATCATGCAAAGATTCCACTTTAAGATCAATTTCAGGAAGTGGATAGTTGTCCTTCGGACAAGCTTTATTTATGTCCTTGAAATCTATACACATCCTCCACGAACCATCTGGCTTTTTTATCAAAACAGGATTTGCAACCCATGTTTGATATTTTACTTCGCGCAATATTCCCGCATTGACCAATTTAGAAACCTCCGCAGACAACCACGTCATGCGGTCTAGAGCCATTCCTCTGCGCTTTTGTACAATAGGTTTTAACGCAGGATTGGCATTTAATCTATGCTCTGCAACATTACGCGGAACTCCGGTCATATCTTGCTCACTCCAAGCAAATACATCCATATACGAGACCAGCAACTGCACAATCTTCTTTCTTATTTCTGCATTCAACTTGGTCCCAATTTTAATTTTTTGATCAACATACTTAGGATTTATAACAATCATATTATCATCTTCAATTTTATGCGGAACAATTGCATCTTTCGTGCTTATAGCCGCAAAAATTGATGACATAGCCATAGAATTTATCGTTGCCACACCCTTGCAGGTAGTAAATTTGACCATTCCGTGTATTGTAGATGGCACTATGCTAAGCCTCCACAACGTAGATCTTCCCAATAACATGTTATAACGCGAAGCAGCGCATATAACATAAAAATCTAACCGCACTTACCTTGTCAATTTTTCCTCTATTTCATCACACAATTCAATTTCTAAGGATAATTGGGGTGAGAAATGAGTGACGGAGTCGGTAATTGGGGTAAGAAATGAGTTTTTTAGGTTATTACGAGACTGTTGGTCATTACGTAACCCTCGTCCCTTTGACGACGTTACAACACGCTGTCTTATCAATGGCCATAACGGTTATGTTCTACAAGACCAAGGATGGGAAGTAGTCCTAGTAAAACCAGAATGCATGACTTGTTTCTGGACGTATGAATTACGTGTCTTTATTGCCTTTGCTGAACGACTTGTGTACTAGCTAGAATTATCTTCACAACTATCTTGTATCAAAGTTATTGTGTGCTATATTTCATGCTTTATGTAAAATAAGCGGTATTGTAAGTTTGTAAAATATTGTATAAAAGTTTGAACGCGAAATATTATTATAATCAGTTTTTCATATAGAATTGTAGTAGTTGAATTGTTTATTAGCTACTAAGTATGAACTTAACGGGTAGGTACTACCCGAATTTAAACTTATAAAACGCTAATATGAAGAAAAAGCTTTTATAAATGAGTTCATATTATGCTACGAAATACTATTAACTACTCTTAATATTCTGTATGATTAACTTGTTCCATTTGACTATTTTGAAGGAAATGGCACCGACTACTCGACACACCGTGAATATGAATGAAGAGAAATTCCGTACTTTTCTAGCTTCAAACATAGCCGCAGTACAAGCTGCGCTACATACCAACAATAACCTTGGATCTAGCAGTACAGGAAATCGTGTAGGATGCACCTACAAAGAATTCACTGCCTGCAAACCTTTGGAATTTGATGGAACCGAAGGACCGATCGGATTGAAACGGTGGACCGAGAAGGTCGAATCGGTGTTTGCCATAAGTAAGTGTACTGAAGAGGACAAAGTGAAGTACGCTACGTATACCTTCACATGTTCTGCGTTAACATGGTGGAATACCTATCTAGAGCAAGTGGGACAAGATGATGCGTACGCACTACCGTGGTCAGCATTCAAGCACTTGATGAACGAGAAGTACCGTCCCAGAACCGAGGTCAATAAGCTCAAGACAGAACTTAGAGGGTTACGAACCCAAGGATTTGATATTACCACGTACGAAAGACGATTCACAGAATTGTGCCTATTGTGTCCGGGAGCGTTCGAAGATGAGGAAGAGAAGATCGACGCGTTTGTGAAAGGATTACCGGAAAGAATCCAAGAAGATATAAGTTCACACGAGCCCGCCTCCATACAACAGGCATGTAGAATGGCTCACAAACTAGTGAACCAGATTGAGGAAAGAATTAAAGAACAGATGGCTGAAGAGGCCAATGTGAAGCAAGTCAAAAGAAAGTGGGAGGAAAACGGTGATAAGAATCACCAATACAACAATAACAGCAATTACAATAATAATCGCAACAATTATCCCAACAATCACAACATCAATCGCAACTACAACAAACGGCCCAACAACAACAACAACAACAACAACAACAACAACAACCATCCCAACAACAATAACAACCGCAATAACAACAATAATCAGAAGCAGCTATGCCAAAGGTGTGAAAAGTATCACTCGGGGTTCTGCACTAAATTTTGCAACAAGTGTAAAAGAAATGGTCATAGCGCGGCGAAGTGTGAGGTCTACGGACCAGGGGCTAATAGAACGAAAGGAACAAATGGTGTCGAAACGAGTAATGGCGGAGCAAGTAGTGTCGGAGCAAGTTATGCCAATGTAGTTTGTTATAAATGTGGAAAACCGGGCCACATTATTAGAAATTGCCCGAACCAGGAGAACACGAATGGACAAGGTCGCAGAAGAGTTTTCAATATTAATGCGGCAGAAGCACAGGAAGACCCGGAGCTTGTTACGGGTACGTTTCTTATTGACAATAAATCTGCTTACGTTTTATTTGATTCGGGTGCGGATAGAAGCTATATGAGTAGAGATTTTTGTGCTAAATTAAGTTGTCCATTGACACCGTTGGATAGTAAATTTTTACTTGAATTAGTAAACGGTAAATTAATTTCAGCAGATAATATATGCCGGAATCGAGAAATTAAACTGGGTAGCGAAATATTTAAGATTGATTTGATACCAGTAGAGTTAGGGAGTTTTGATGTAATAGTTGGCATGGACTGGCTGAAGAAGGTGAAAGCAGAGATCGTATGTTATAAAAATGCAATTCGCATTGTACGAGAAGAAGGAGAACCCTTAATGGTGTACGGAGAAAAGGGCAACACGAAGCTACATCTTATTAGTAATTTGAAGGCACAAAAACTAATAAGAAAAGGTTGCTATGCTATTCTAGCACACGTCGAGAAAGTACCAACTGAAGAAAAGAGCATCAATGATGTTCCCGTCGCAAAAGAATTTCCCGATGTATTTTCGAAAGAATTACCGGGACTACCTCCACATCGATCAGTTGAATTTCAAATAGATCTTGTACCAGGAGCTGCACCAATAGCTCGTGCTCCTTATAGACTCGCACCCAGCGAGATGAAAGAACTGCAAAGCCAACTGCAAGAACTATTAGAACGTAGTTTCATTCGACCAAGCACATCACCATAGGTTGTGTATTGACTACAGAGAGTTGAACAAACTTACCATCAAAAACCGTTATCCACTGCCGAGAATTGACGACTTATTTGATCAACTATAAGGCTCGTCGGTTTATTCAAAGATCGATTTACGTTCTGGATATCATCAAATGCGAGTAAAGGAGGATGATATTCCAAAAACTGCTTTTAGGACGCGTTATGGTCATTACGAGTTTATAGTTATGCCGTTTGGATTGTCTGACGCACCAGCTGTGTTCATGGACCTTATGAACTGAGTGTGTGGGCCATATCTTGACAATTTTGTCATTGTTTTCATTGATGACATACTTATTTACTCAAAGAATGATCAAGAGCACGAAGAACATTTGAGAAAAGTGCTAGAAGTATTGAGGAAAGAAAAACTGTACGCTAAGTTTTCAAAGTGTGCATTTTGGTTGAAAGAAGTTCAATTCCTCGGTCACATAGTGAACAAAGAAGGTATCCAGGTGGACCCGGCAAAGATCGAAACCGTTGAAAAGTGGGAAACCCCAAAAACTCCGAAGCATATACGTCAATTTTTAAGATTGGCTGGTTACTACAGAAGATTCATCCAAGATTTCTCCAAAATAGCAAAACCCTTGACTGCATTAACGCATAAAGGGAAGAAATTTGAATGGAAGGATGAACAAGAGAAGGCGTTTCAATTATTGAAGAAAAAGCTAACTATGGCACCTATACTGTCATTGCCTGAAGGGAATGATGATTTTGTGATTTATTGTGACGCATCAAAGCAATGTCTCGGTTGTGTATTAATGCAACGAACAAAGGTGATTGCTTATGCGTCTAGACAATTGAAGATTCACGAACAAAATTATACGACGCATGATTTGGAATTAGGCGCGGTTGTTTTTGCATTAAAGACTTGGAGGCACTACTTATATGGGGTCAAAAGTATTATATATACCGACCACAAAAGTCTTCAACACATATTTAATCAGAAACAACTGAATATGAGGCAGCGTAGGTGGATTGAATTGTTGAATGATTACGACTTTGAGATTCGTTATCACCCGGGGAAGGCAAATGTGGTAGCCGACGCCTTGAGCAGGAAGGACAGAGAACCCATTCGAGTAAAATCTATGAATATAATGATTCACAATAACCTTACTACTCAAATAAAGGAGGCACAACAAGGAGTTTTAAAAGAGGGAAATTTAAAGGATGAAATACCCAAAGGATCGGAGAAGCATCTTAATATTCAGGAAGACGGAACCCGGTATAGGGCTGAAAGGATTTGGGTACCAAAATTTGGAGATATGAGAGAAATGGTACTTAGAGAAGCTCATAAAACCAGATACTCAATACATCCTGGAACGGGGAAGATGTACAAGGATCTCAAGAAACATTTTTGGTGGCCAGGTATGAAAGCCGATGTTGCTAAATACGTAGGAGAATGTTTGACGTGTTCTAAGGTCAAAGCTGAGCATCAGAAACCATCAGGTCTACTTCAACAACCCGAAATCCCGGAATGGGAATGGGAAAACATTACCATGGATTTCATCACTAAATTGCCAAGGACTGCAAGTGGTTTTGATACTATTTGGGTAATAGTTGATCGTCTCACCAAATCAGCACACTTCCTGCCAATAAGAGAAGATGTCAAGATAGATAAGTTAGCACGACTGTATTTGAAGGAAGTCGCCTCCAGACATGGAATACCAATCTCTATTATCTCTGATAGGGATGGCAGATTTATTTCAAGATTCTGGCAGACATTACAGCAAGCATTAGGAACTCGTCTAGACATGAGTACTGCCTATCATCCCTAAACTGATGGGCAGAGTGAAAGGACGATACAAACGCTTGAAGACATGCTACGAGCATGTGTTATTGATTTCGGAAACAGTTGGGATCGACATCTACCGTTAGCAGAATTTTCCTACAACAATAGCTACCAATCAAGCATTGAGATGGCTCCGTTTGAAGCACTTTATGGTAGAAAGTGCAGGTCTCCGATTTGTTGGAGTGAAGTGGGGGATAGACAGATTACGGGTCCAGAGATAATACAAGAAACTACTGAGAAGATCATCCAAATTCAACAACGTTGAAAACTGACCAAAGTCGACAAAAGAGCTACGCCGACATTAAAAGAAAAGATATAGAATTTGAAATTGGAGAGATGGTCATGCTTAAGGTTGCACCTTGGAAAGGTGTTGTTCGATTTGGTAAACGAGGGAAATTAAATCCAAGGTATATTGGACCATTCAAGATTATTGATCGTGTCGGACCAGTAGCTTACCGACTTGAGTTACCTCAACAACTCGCGGCTGTACATAACACTTTCCACGTCTCGAATTTGAAGAAATGTTTTGCTACAGAAGATCTCACTATTCCATTGGACGAAATCCAAATCAATGAAAAACTTCAATTCATTGAAGAACCCGTTGAAATAATGGATCGTGAGGTTAAAAGACTTAAACAAAAAAAGATACCGATTGTTAAGGTTCGATGGAATGCTCGTAGAGGACCCGAGTTCACCTGGGAGCGTGAAGATCAGATGAAGAAGAAATACCCGCATTTATTTCTAGAAGATACGTCAACACCTCCAACTGCTTAAAATTTCGGGACGAAATTTATTTAACGGGTAGGTACTGTAGTGACCCGAACTTTTCCATGTTTATATATATATTAAATGAAATTGTTATTTACATGATTAAGTGTTTCCAACATGTTAAGAAATCAAACATGTTAAGACTTGATTAATTGAAATAGGTTTCATATAGACAATTGACCACCCAAGTTGACCGGTGATTCACAAACGTTAAAACTTGTAAAAACTATACGATGACATATATATGGTTATATATATAGTTAACATGATTTTATTATAAGTATGTATCTCATTAGGTATTTTAACAACGAGTTATATACATAAAAATGAGACTATTAATTTAAGAAACTCGAAAACGATATATATAACGATTATCATTATAACAACGTCTTACTAGGTACATATGAATCATATTAAGATATTGATGCACTTGGTTAATTATGTTAAATAATAAGTAAATATATTATTAAGTGTATTAACAATGAAATACATATGTAAAAATAAGTCTACTAACTTAATGATTTCGAAACGAGACATATATGTAACGATTATCGTTGCAACGACATTTAACTGTATATATATATCATACTAAGATATATTATATATCATAATATCATGATAATATAACAATTTAACATCTCATTTGTTATAATAAACAATGGGTTAACAACATTCAACAAGATCGTTAACCTAAAGGTTTCAAAACAACATTTACATGTAACGACTAACGATGACTTAACGACTCATTTAAAATGTATATACATGTAGTGTTTTAATATGTATTCATACACTTTTGAAAGACTTCAAGACACTTATCAAAATACTTCTACTTAACAAAAATGCTTACAATTACATCCTCGTTCAGTTTCATCAACAATTCTACTCGTATGCACCCGTATTCGTACTCGTACAATACACAGCTTTTAGATGTATGTACTATTGGTATATACACTCCAATGATCAGCTCTTAGCAGCCCATGTGAGTCACCTAACACATGTGAGAACCATCATTTGGCAACTAGCATGAAATATCTCATAAAATTACAAAAATATGAGTAATCATTCATGACTTATTTACATGAAAACAAAATTACATATCCTTTATATCTAATCCATACACCAATGACCAAAAACACCTACAAACACTTTCATTCTTCAATTTTCTTCATCTAATTGATCTCTCTCAAGTTCTATCTTCAAGTTCTAAGTGTTCTTCATAAATTCCAAAAGTTCTAGTTTCATAAAATCAAGAATACTTCCAAGATTGCAAGTTTACTTCCAAGTTTTCTAAATCCATTCCAAGTAATCATCCAAGATCAAGAAACCTTTGTTACTTACAGTAGGTTATCTTTCTAATACAAGGTAATAATCATGTTTAAACTTTAATTCAATTTCTATAACTATAACAATCTTATTTCGAGTGGAAATCTTACTTGAAATTGTTTTCGTGTCATGATTCTGCTTCAAGAACTTTCAAGCCATCCAAGGATCCTTTGAAGCTAGATCTATTTTTCTCATTTCCAGTAGGTTTATCCAAGGAACTTGAGGTAGTAATGATGTTCATAACATCATTCGATTCATACATATAAAGCTATCTTATTCGAAGGTTTAAACTTGTAATCACTAGAACATAGTTTAGTTAATTCTAAACTTGTTCGCAAATAAAAGTTAATCCTTCTAACTTGACTTTTAAAATCAACTAAACACATGTTATATATTTATATGATATGTTAACTTAATGATTTAAAACCTGGAAACACGAAAAACACCGTAAAACCGGATTTACGCCGTCGTAGCAACACCGCGGGCTGTTTTGGGTTAGTTAATTAAAAACTATGATAAACTTTGATTTAAAAGTTGTTATTCTGGGAAAATGATTTTTATTATGAACATGAAACTATATCCAAAAATTATGGTTAAACTCAAAGTGGAAGTATGTTTTCTAAAATGGTCATCTAGACGTCGTTCTTTCGACTGAAATGACTACCTTTACAAAAACGACTTGTAACTTATTTTTATGTATATAAACCTATAATTTTTCTATTTAGATTCATAAAATAGAGTTCAATATGAAACCATAGCAATTTGATTCACTCAAAACGGATTTAAAATGAAGAAGTTATGGGTAAAACAAGATTGGATAATTTTTCTCATTTTAGCTACGTGAAAATTGGTAACAAATCTATTCCAACCATAACTTAATCAACTTGTATTGTATATTATGTAATCTTGAGATACCATAGACACTTATACAATGTTTCGACCTATCATGTCGACACATCTATATATATTTCGGAACAACCATGGACACTCTATATGTGAATGTTGGAGTTAGCTATACAGGGTTGAGGTTGATTCCAAAATATATATAGTTTGAGTTGTGAACAATACTGAGATACATATACACTGGGTCATGGATTGATTCAAGATAATATTTATCGATTTATTTCTGTACATCTAACTGTGGACAACTAGTTGTAGGTTACTAACGACGACAGCTGACTTAATAAACTTAAAACATCAAAATATATTAAAAGTGTTGTAAATATATTTTGAACATACTTTGATATATATGTATATATTGTTATAGGTTCGTGAATCAACCAGTGACCAAGTCTTACTTCCCGACGAAGTAAAAATATGTGAAAGTGAGTTATAGTCCCGCTTTTAAAATCTAATATTTTTGGGATGAGAATACATGCAGGTTTTATAAATGATTTACAAAATAGACACAAGTACGTGAAACTACATTCTATGGTTGAATTATCGAAATCGAATATGCCCCTTTTTATTAAGTCTGGTAATCTAAGAATTAGAGAACAGACACCTAATTGACGCGAATCCTAAAGATAGATCTATTGGGCCTAACAAACCCCATCCAAAGTACCGGATGCTTTAGTACTTCGAAATTTATATCATATCCGAAGGGTGTCCCGGAATGATGGGGATATTCTTATATATGCATCTTGTTAATGTCGGTTACCAGGTGTTCACCATATGAATGATTTTTATCTCTATGTATGGGATGTATATTAAAATATGAAATCTTGTGGTCTATTGTTACGATTTGATATATATAGGTTAAACCTATAACTCACCAACATTTTTGTTGACGTTTAAAGCATGTTTATTCTCAGGTGAATACTAAGAGCTTCCGCGGTTGCATACTAAAATAAGGACAAGATTTGGAGTCCATGTTTGTATGATACTGTGTAAAAAATGCATTCAAGAAACTGATTTCGATGTAACATATTTGTATTGTAAACCATTATGTAATGGTCGTGTGTAAACAGGATATTTTAGATTATCATTATTTGATAATCTACGTAAAGTTTTTTAAACCTTTATTTATGAAATAAAGGTTATGGTTTGTTTTAAAAATGAATGCAGTCTTTGAAAAACGTCTCATATAGAGGTCAAAACCTCGCAACGAAATCAATTAATATGGAACGTTTTTAATCAATAAGAACGGGACATTTCAATAATTGCTCCATAGGCCAAGCAGATTCACCCGCGAAACCAGATAAAGATATCGCGGTCGGTTTTAGTTCCACCTTGATGCATTCTGGCAATTGGCGAAAACATTGCTCGTATATCAAATCAATACTACTGCCAGTATCAACATGAATTTTCATGATTGTGATCCCCGTATTCGCAATTTTACACGATATGACCAACGGCACGTCATTCATTTCGCGACTTTGCTCAAATGGAAATGTAATGGGCGTGAATTGCCATTTTTCAAACATTTCTACTACTTTTCACTTTTTAAATCCTTTTTTCTTATGTATTGTGCTTATTATTCTCGCATCTTGTTCTTTGTTCAGTTTTGCTGGCGAGCTTTCGCTTACACAAGCTTTATGCGCTTTATGCACTTTCAAATTCTCATTTACAACTTTCTTAGTAAATAAAAGCTTTTGTTGCTTCGTCATTTCGCTTTGCTCGCAACTGCTGTTGCACAAATTACTTATTCCTGCAATATAAGACAGAAAACAACACGATTAGAATTAAAAAATGAGTTGAATAGCTCGATTAAAATGAACGCGAATTTCTCATTTCAATTCTATTCGAGTCCCACGGATGGTGCCAATTGATCAATCCTAGATTATCCTATTACGGTTAATCAAGGATTGAGTGCAATGAGGGGGTATAGTAGATGTCGATTATGGTTTTGGGACCTTATTGTCATATTTCGTTAAGTGCTAAACGATCAATAACCATGTCCCGGTCTTCGCAAATTACCTTAACCAAACAATGATTTAGTCTCGGGCAAAGTCACGAGATAAATCAATATGGCTAGGGCAACCCTTCCAGAATCAACAACCTAAAATGAGAGGCCAAGCTCCCTATTTATAGGTCCATGAGTTACGCGGAAGTAAGTTGTGCGGGCACTTAGACATTCCGAATAAACACTGCGAGAAGCCTTCGCACTCTTTAATGTTCTGCGCAATCCCACCGCATTCACACTGCGGTTCAATTGTCTTGTGCTTTCGCCTTCAAATGGCCTTTCGCACTGAATATATAAATATACATAAGTATGTATATGATCGTCGCTCGACATGGGATTCCTATATCTATTATTTCGGATTGAGATACCCGTTTCACATCTCGGTTTTGGGAAAAGTTTCATGAAGATATGGGCACGCAATTGAAATTGAGCACGGCGTATCATCCTCAAACGGACGGTCAAACTGAACGTACGAATCAAACTTTGGAGGATATGTTACGGGCGTGTATTATTGATTTCGGTGGTAGTTGGGATGAGCACTTTCCTTTGGTGGAATTCTCGTACAATAATAGTTATCATACTAGTATCGGGATGCCACCTTAAGAGATGCTTTATGGGCGGAGGTGTCGAACTCCGATTTGTTGGGGTGAAGTCGGTCAAAAAGAAATCGGGAGTACCGATTTGGTCTTAGAAACGAATAACAAGATTGATATGATTCGGGATCATTTAAAAAGGCGCAAGATAGACAAAAGTCGTATGCCGACAAGCGTAGACGAATTATCGAATTTCAAGAAGGTGACATGGTGATGCTTAAGGTTTCGCCGTGGAAAGGTGTTATTCGGTTTAGAAAATGGGGAAAATTAGCTCATCGGTTTATTGGGCCATTTAAGGTTTTAGCTCGTGTTGGTGAAGTCGCGTATCGTTTGGAATTACCCGAAGAGCTTACGGGGATCCATAATACATTTCATGTTTCCCATCTCCGCAAGTGGCTTGCGGATGATTCATCTTGGGTACTCGATGAGAAGGTCAAAAGGTTGAGAAATAAAGAAGTGAGAACTTTTAAAGTTCAATGGCATGGTACTAAAGGTTCCGAGTTTACTTGGGATCCCGAAGAGTTTGTGTTGGTTTATCTTCCCTCTTGTCATGCAGCTTGGATCGCGAGGACGCGCTCCGATTCAAGTGTGGGAGAGTTGTAAGACCCTAATATTTATTGTACAGAGCTATAAATAGAGTACATGAAGCGTGGTGACGTTGTGCATTAAAACTGAGGTCAGAAGCTGAGCTGGGCAAAGTGCGCTCAGCGCACACAGAGGGGTGTGCGTGGCGCACTCCTCACTGTAGCCGGGTTCTGCTTGTTTTAATTAGATATTTTGATGGGCTTTTTGGTAATTTCACTTGTGGACGAGTTGGAGGCCAGTAGGTCAGATCTTGGGTGTCATTCACTCCATTTTCAACAACCTTATCTTCTTCACTTTAATTTTAGAGAGAGAGAGAGTGAGATTCTTGTGTGAGAAAGCTCAAGCAAAGGAAGAAGGAGCTAGTTTTGAGTCTTAGCTCGAGTTATAAAGTTGTCCATCTCTTCTCTAGCTACGTTTTGGTTGTAGTGGTATGTTCTAACTTTAATATCCTTACTTTGATTTTGTGTAAGGGTTAGGGTTTGGGATAGTGATGAACATGAAACTCATATTTAATGATTTTGGGGGTTTTTGGGTAAGACGGGGTCATGAAGACTCAATGGTGACTAACCTAGGGTTTCAAAATGTTGATTGATGTTTATGAGTTCTAATTGGTTAGTTAATCACTAGCACACCTAGTTAATTAGTAAATGGGTGTTAGATGGGTTAGTAGATAACCCGAAATGGGTGTGTTGACTTTAAATTAGTCAAAGGGCTAATGATTGACCTAATTGGGAAATATGGGTATGAAATACCCTAATTGTGTAATGGTTAGTGTTGTTGGATCTTAATCACTAGCTTTAAGTGATTAATGATGGTCTTTACCCTAAAAGGGCGGTTTTGGTGAAAATGGGGCATTTAATGCATTTAAGTCATTAAATGCACATAAGTGAAATTGTTGGTATTTAGTCCAACTAGTTATGTGGGTTGATTGAAGCACTTATTATATTAGGTACTTTGCTTTGAAGCTTGTGGAGGTATAAATCGTCACCAAATCGTTAAAGGTGAGTGGAATTATTATATGCATATGTATGTAATGTATTTATTTGTATGCTATGGTATGAACCAAAGAGTCGGTAGTGCCATAGTATGTGCGAGCCTGCTATGATGTGAACCAAAGAGCCGGTAGCGTCATAGTACGTGTGTTATAGTGTGAACCAAAGAGCCGGTAGCGCTATAGCACGATTTGTTAGGGTGTGAACCAAAGAGCTGGTAGCACCTTAGCGTTGTTAGAGTGTGAACCAAAGAGCCGGTAGCACTTTAGCGTGAGTATGACTCGAGTTGTGATGTGATCCAAAGAGCCGGTAGCATCATGACAAATGCGTATGGTGTGAACCAAAGAGCCGGTAGCACCATGACGCGAGAATGGTTAACCATGGTTGTGTATTGTTTTGTAGCATATTATATTATGTCAATTATATGTTATTGATTACGCTAGTAGGGGTTTGTTGGAGAGTATTAGCTTTGTACTTGTGATGGTATGCTAATTGTATTGCTAGCGTGTATGCGGTAATTGTGTAAGTGATTGCAAGTAGGTATATTTTATATATATATATATATATATATATATATATATATATATATATATATATATATATGGGTATAATTATTGCATTCACTAAGCTTTGCTTACCCTCTCGTTGTTTATCTTTTTATAGGCTCCGGCGTTGACAAGGGTAAGGGCCTTCGATTGGATTAGAGATCCCGCTTGTTGTTTAGGGGACGCTTTTGGGATGTGATAGCTTTTGAAGTTTGACCGAGATTTGGGTAGTTTAACCCCAAACACCATGCTCATAGTGTCGTTTGGAATTTAAACTAGTGTGGTCGAAACTCGAACTTTTGTATCAAACTCGTAAAACGGCCGATGTGGGGCCCGTTTTGTAAAACTCATTTTATTATTGGATCGTGTGAGTTTTAACCATTATAACATGTTGTGAAAAGTGTTTCGTCTAAATATGTCGGGAAGTGGGAGATCTTTATTTGAAAATTGACAAAACCGGACAGAACTGAAATGGGGCCTGTGCGTACTGCGTACCCTGAGGTGGTGCGCGTGGCGCACTCTTCTGAAATAAAAAAAAAATTTATTTACACGTGTTCGGTTGTATATTGGGTTGGGTTGTTACAGTTAGACACACTAATGCAGACCTGGTTCGCTAAGACCACCGCTCTGATACCACATGAGACGACCCGTCCTAATCCATAAGGATGAATACAATAACATATGGTTACATTGCGTGGTTTTTGACCTCTATATGATACATTTTACAAACATTGCATTCATTTTCAAAAGACAACCTTTCATTACAACGAAAGTTGACAGGCATGCATACCATTTCATAATATCCAAACAATAAATGACATAATCTGTCATTTACTTAATAATAATCTTTATTGAACTCAACGACTTGAATGCAATGTCTTTTGAAATATGCCATGAATGACTCCAAGTAATATCTTTAAAATGAGCAAATGCACAGCGGAAGATTTCTTTAATACCTGAGAATAAACATGCTTTCAAGTGTCAACCAAAAAGTTAGTGAGTTCATTAGTTTATCATAAACATTCATTTCCATCATTTTAATAGACCACAAGATTTCCAGATATTTAATTGTACACGTAACCCGAGTACAAAATAATACGCGTAACCTGCGAATTAAAAAAATCATTCATATGGTGAACGCTTGATAACCGAACTAACAGGATGCATATAGAATATCCCCATCATTCTTGGACTCTCATCGGATATGATAATCGAAGTACTAAAGCATTCGTAACCCGAATGAGTCTTGTCAACGTCCATAGATCTATCTTTAGGATTCGCGTCAACTAGGGGCCATTTCCCTAATTCTTAGGCTACCAAGCTAAAAAGGGGCATATTCGATTTCGATAATCCAACCATAGAATGTAGTTTCGATTACTTGTGTCTATTTCATCAAACATTTATAAAACAGCGCATGTATTCTCAGTCCCAAAAATATATATTGCAAAAGCATTTAAAAAGGGAGCAAATGAAACTCACGATACTGTATTTCATAGTAAAAATACATATGACGGCATTGAACAAGTGCAAGGTTGGCATCAAATTCACGAACCTATATTAATTATGTATATTTATATGTTGGTCAATATCTGTCTAACAATTTAAGTCAAACCGTAGTGTATCACAATCCTAATGCTCGAGAGTAATATGCAAAAGTCAACAAAAGTCAACTTGACCCAAAATGACTTTCAAAATCTATACATGATTATTATATATCTAAAATATAGTCGTTTTATATATTTAAATATATTTAACAGATTTTATTAGAGTAAATAATATAAATCATTTATTAATAAATAAAAATTTATATTAAAATTTATATATAATAAAAATAAACTTTTATATATCTTAAGTAATAAAATTTAAAGTTCACTTAATATCATAAAATATAATGGTATGTTTTATTAATGTAATTATATTACATGTGGTAAAATATCTTTGTATTACATATTCATTTGATAAAATAATATTGATAATAATAATAATAATAAGTAAAAGTTGTATTATTGTGTAATAATTATAATAATTATCATTACACTACTAATAATAATAACAATATTAATATTTACTAATGATGATATTAATTATGATAAAATGATAATTCTATTCATGATAATTTTAATAATAACGATACTTTTTAATATTAACAATAATAATAATAATATTTTATAAAAGTAATAATTCTATTCAAAATGATAAGTTTTAATATTAATAATACTAAAATGATAATAATAATAATGATATATCTATTAAAAATGATAATTATAGTAAAAATGATAATTTTAATATTAATAATACTTTTAATAATAATAATGATGATAAAAATAATGAAAACGATATTTTTTGTCTAAATCAATATCTTACAATATTTTAATTTCATCATGATACTTACACTTATTATTTCCTAATCGATTTGTTTAATAGCTTTTAGTCCTCTTTTATATTGCATTCATAATAATGATAATAATAGGACTCATAATAATTAGATGATACTAATAATAGTTTTAATGATAATGATACTAATAAGTATTATAATAATAATAATAATGATAATAATAATAATAATAATAATAATAATAATAATAATAATAATAATAATAATAATAATAATATTAATAAGGACCTTAACGATAATAACGATCGTAATAATAATAACAATAACAATTTTTAATAATAATACTTATAATAATAATAATGATAATAATAATAATAATAATAATAATAATAATAATAATAATAATAATAATAATAATAATAATAATAATAATAATAATAATAATTAGATAATAATAATAATAACGACGATAATAACGACGATAGTAATAATAATAATCATTTTAATAATAATACTAAATTTAATGATAATTCATTTGACTATATCTCTTAATCCATTCATCGAAACTATACGCTTTCTAAATGAAAAGTTATTAATTTTTTGCCAGCTTTCCAACGACATGCATATCATATACCTTATCCCAGTAGCATATGTATTAAATTCATGATTCATCAAAAACTATCTAATGACGTACTTAATCATACAAGCATGCATAATCATATATACTTGAGCACTAGTCAGGGATACACTATTAATATATAAAAGATAAGATATGAATGCTCACATATCAATATTGTGATTCAATATTGTTAGAAAATACGTAGACGCAACAGTGATGATAAACACTATGTTTGACTCACGAGCTATACCTCCGAACCATATCCATAAACTCCATAGCTATAACCCATAATTTCTTTAGCTCTATCCCGCTCGAAAAACCCATTTTGAAATAACCCACTCATGACCTCGTCGTAGTATTTTATGTATAATACTACTAATAATGATAATACGATTAATAATAATAAAATTAATTTTGATATTAATAATAATAATAACAATATTAATATATATATATTTATAGAGAGTATAGAGATTGAGAAATATATGAATGAATTCGTCTGCAAACTAAACGAGTTTTATAGCACATTTCTGAACTAGGCTGCCATGCGATCGCATGGCTTTGTAGCCTATTTCCCATGCTATCGCATGGGATAGGTTGACAGCTCACAATCGTTGTTTTACTCTGCAGACACACGTTTTAATTTATATATTATATTTAATCTTTATAATTATTTAAATATTATATTATATTTACGTGCATAGTTAATTTGTAAATTTAGTTCCAATGACTCGTAGGTTGTCGCTCGACCAATGTCCCGTTTCCAGTTTCTCGAACTCATTTTCGTACGCTTAGAAAACTAGCACTTTACATTACGCGACGTGTACCTTTATCAATAATTAGACTTAAATCAATGAAAAACTATCCCACTCAAAGTGTAACTTATTCATTTGAATATTTTGGTCATTTGCTTCTTTAAATCATCTTTTCACTATATATACAAATATGTATATGTATATATATATATATATATATATATATATATATATATGATAGTATTATTTTGAATCAAAACATTTTATATAGAAGTTATATTTTATCATTTGAATATATATATATATATATATATATATATATATATATATATATATATATATATATATATATATATATATATATATATATATATTCATTTAGAAATATAAGTTTATATATATTAGAAATATTTATTTCACAATATCATATTTAGTTTTTCAAATACTAATTATATTTCAAAGTATAATTTAAGATCGTTTACATAACAAGAATTATTATATCATATAACATTTTCATTTTTAAAACTTAACTAAGTATAGTTCATATGTGTACTAGCATTTATTTTAACTTCTTAATGTACTAATTGACGTATCCAAATATCAATCGAATCAATAAGCGAATGTTACAATCGTTTATATAATAAATTTGAAATCAAATATATCTAATATACATAAACACGTTTTAAATACACGTTGCAAGTTATTTATATATTTAACAACTAATATTCCAACTCACGTTAATTAATCAAAGACATTTTAAATAATCAAGTTCTATTATATCGAAAAACGTTTTCGTTCATTTGAAACTAAATCAATTGATTATTATGTAATTTAGTCTTCCACTAACTTTTGTCTGATTCTCGTTATTTGACACTTTGTTTCCATATGTAAATCACTTTACCAATTATTTCGAATACTGTAGAGACCCGTCCTAATCCATCTGGACGAAGTCTTCAACATTTGGTCCCACTGCGAAGTACTGTCCTAAATATGCCATGAACGACTCCATGTAATATCTTTAAAATGAGCAAATGCACTGCGGAAGATTTCTTTCATACCTGAGAATAAACACGCTTAAAAGTGTCAACCAAAAGGTTGGTGAGTTCATTAGTTTAGCATAAACAATCATTTCCATTATTTTAATAGACCACAAGATTTTCATTTCCATTTTTCATAAATGTACATCCCATACATAGAGATAAAAATCATTCATATGGATTGAACACCTGATAATCGACATTAACAAGATGCATATAGAATATCTCCATCATTCCGGGAGTCCCTTCGGACATGATAAATTTCGAAGTACTAAAGCATCCGCAACAACGGATGGGGCTTGTTGGGCCCGATAGATCTATCTTTAGGATTCGCGTCAATTAGGGGCCAGTTCCCTAATTCTTAGATTACCAGGCTAAAAGGGGCATATTCAGTTTCGATCCATTCAACCATATAATGTAGTTTCGATTACTTGTGTCTATTTCGTCAAACATTTATAAAAGCGCATGTACTCTCAGTCCCAAAAATATATATTGCAAAAGTATTTAAAAAGGGAGCGAATGAAACTTACAATACAATATTTTGTAGTAAAAATATTCATACTACGAAATTGAACAATGCAGGGTTGGCCTCGGATTCACGAACCTATATCATTTATATATATATTAACACATATAATTGTAATCAAACAAATTTATATATATATATATATATATATATATATATATATATATATATATATATATATATATATATATATATATATATATATATATATATATATATATATATATATATATATATATATATATATATATATATATATATATATATATATTAGTGATATCGTTTTATGTTAATAACTTGTATGTTTCATAAATGTATTCATTTTATGTATTTTAAAATAAAAATAAAAATATAGATATATTTTATGTATTAAGTATAGTTTTATATATCTAATAGTTACTTGATAAAATAATATTAATGTTAAAAATAATAATAATAATAATAATGATAATAAAAATAATAATAATAATAATAATACTAATAATAATAATAACTATGATAATAATAACTTTACTACTGATGATAATAATGATAACAATAATAATAGTAGTAGTAATAATAATAATAATAATAATAATAATAATAATAATAATAATAATAATAATAATAATAATAATAATAATAATAATAATAATAATAATAATAATAATAATAATAATAATAATAATAATAATAATAATAATAATAATAATGATAATAAGTAAACTACCTCAAAGAAGTAGCCCTTTAAAAAAATGCCCAAGTCCGGGTTTGAACCATCGACATCCCGCTAACCCTAACACCCTTCAAAACCATTACTCTGCTTATTCTTTTCTGTTTCGATACCTCCATTAAATGCTTTTAACCTTAACTGTTTCCATTTTCATCATCCAATCATCATCATACCATAATCATGACCATGATCATCTCCATTAAATTACTCATTGTTTTATTATACACGTATCATCATCTTAATTTCTATTAACCTCGTACTTGTGCACCATCGAATAACAACAACAACAACAACAAAATTGTTTGAATGTAATCGGTAATGCGACTAAAACAGAAAATTGGTGTTGTTTGTTCCATCATTATAGTATTCAAGTGGGCTTTGTATATCAAAGTAGCCCAATTAGATTTAGATAAATAAGTCCACCAACTCAGTTAACGAATTCCTTATTTGATAATGGCCCGATTAGTAATTAGACAAGATCTAGGAAGCCCAACAATTATAATCAAAAGTACCGAACTATTTAAGAGAATATATTTAAGATGATAGGGATTGTGAGGTTTCTTCGTTTATGGCTTGTCGGCCATAAAAAATATAACAGCAACTTATATATTTGATTAATTTTCATGGGGTCATCATCTACTCTTTTCTGTTTCATCATTATGATCATAAACATAATCATAATCATAATCAACTGTCATCATCATACCACGATCATATGTTTCATGATAATACATTATTCATTACAGTTCATCACCATCGTCATTTATTTTATCATCATCATCACATAACTCGTTTAACATTCTTAACATCATAAACTTCATTGTTATCTTCAGCTCATTCGATCATGGGTTTTAGATTCTTGGGGTTGATAATCGAAGCAACAACGCAAGTTGTTCAAGTAATAGCTCGAGCATATAATAGATAGATAACACATAACAGTAGTAAATTATGGCAAAATGTGGTGGTGGTGTATTCGTGTTTTTGTGATGATAATTAAAAAGAAAAACAGGAACAGTAAGTGGCATTTGTTGATGGTTCGTTCGAAAGTAAACTAGAAACAGAAGATGTAGCATGTGGGGTTTTTGTTTGGTATTGAAACTAGATAATAAAGCGAAAGGAAATAGATAGACGGGTAGTTAAATCAGGATACCTGGTTGTATCTGATAACTGGCTAGATGATCAGCAACATACACTGTATTCTCGAGTTGAAGTATTCGATCCAGAAAATAGAAGACACGAGTGAAATATAGAGAGGTGGTTTGAGTGTACGAGAGAGAGGAGAGATATGGGTGTAAGTTGGTGATTGTAATTCGGTGGTGAACAATTGGTGGCGGTTTCATTGATGGAACCATAAACAGAAACAAGTACCATCGAACTTTGTTGTGATAGTGGTTGTGGTTCATGTGATCATAGGGTAGTGATTGTTCGTATAATAACCATTGATGGTTGTAGAGTTGTTCTTGGTTGTCGGTGATATTGGTTGTGAAATAGAAATAGTGACAAGGTCACGATAGTAGTAGAAAATGGTTCGTGATGGGTTTAAACATAACAGTCGCAGTCATGGTGTTCGAAGGATATAAATAGTGAGTGGGTGTGTGGTCCTTGAACAAAAACAAGTAGCAATGGGTTCGAGTGATAGGGGTGGTTGATGATTGAATATGATGGTGGTTGTAGTTGTGAAAGTGGTAACGGTTCTATTGATGGTGAGTTGTGATGATTCGAAAAGAAACATAAAATAATACCTTGAGATGATGATGAATGTGGCTCGTATTGATGGGAGATGATCAAGGTGATGGCTAGTTGGTGGATCACGATGGATTTCATTTTTATGGTGATGAAGGTGAAGACAATGGCCGATAGTGTGCAACCGTAGAGAAAAACAAGGATGGTGTTTGAGTCTTGGGTTCATGAATATGTTCATAAGAAAAAGAAAGAAAAAAAAAGAAGTAAGAGAAAGAAGAAAGATGGTGATGATGTGGTTTTTGTTAATGGTTAATCACGTTAATATATATATATATATATATATATATATATATATATATATATATATATATATATATATATATATATATATATATATATATATATATATATATATATATATATATATATATCTTAATGTATTATATATATTTTGAAAGATGCAAAAGATTACATGGTAACATCATAAATCAATCCTAATTCATATTCATTTTTCAATCAAACATAGTAATTTCAAGGAATTTAATCAATTAAGCATAGTATATCACATTATAATATAATTTAGATTTAAACATGTTAATTTGTTAGCCGTCGTTTACTATTTCATTCACGGACTGACATTCGTGCTCCATTGATAAATCAGTGACGGATAAAATAAGTCTTCGAAAAAATCCCAAATTTTTATATTAATTATATTTATTTATTTCAGTCATTATGGTATAAAATTCGATCATTAATTTATTAAATAAAAATTACATCAACTGTCCCGCTCGATTCTGGGTAAAATATAAAATGTGTTAAAATTTAATAACTAGATCCTAAATACATTTTTAGTAAGCCTAAAATTTATAGAACTCATTTTCGGATCACCGTTTATTTTAAAATCATATAATTTGAATTTATAATTGTCTAATATCAATCGAAACATCAAACGAGTATAACAATCATTTAATATTTATATTTGATATACTCTCTCTATATATATAGATTTATTTTAATAACAATTTAATTATATCGTATATTATTTTATATTTTCAGTTCTAACGATTAAATCGTATATTATTATTTTTAGTTATTATATATATATATATATACATATATTTATATTTATATTTATATTCATATGTATACACATTTATTTACAATTAATGATTCGTGAATCGTCAAAGATAGTTGAAGGGCGATTGCATATATGAAACAGTTCAAAATTTTTGAGACTCAACCTAACAGACTTTGCTTATCGTGTCGAAACCATATAAAGATTATGTTTAAATTTGGTCGGAAATTCTCGGGTTGTCACAGTACCTACCCGTTAAAGAAATTTCGTCCCGAAATTTGAGTGGGATCATCATGACTGACAATAAGTATGTTTTTATGACGCATATAAGCTAGAAATTAGAGTTTTATCATCATTGAGTAATATGGATAAAACAATTTATTTATGTGAAGAGTACGAGTGAAGTTATCACAAAAGAGTGAAATGAATAAATATAGGTTCGTCTTAACCGATGACGTAGTCTCGGTTGATTTCCGGAATTCAAGGAATTTAAAAGAAAATCTTCGTAATAAGATTTGATTCTTCGGTAGTTAAGGAAATAGGATCTTCTTTGGTTAAATGCGATAATCTGTTTTGATTGCTCTGTCGGATATTTCACTATAAAACCACCCTCTTCATTTCCTTATTTCCACACTCCCATCTTCTATACTTTCTTTCTCAATTCATATTTCTAAAACATTCGTCAATATGCTCCATCCGGTTCTAATTCTGGATATATTCCTGACCTTTGTATCTGTCATTCTTCTTTTTCATCTTCCACCAGAGGATTTTATTTTCTTCTATTATTACCTTGGGGTTATAGTATTTTTAATTTTCTTTTTGTCTTTACATTGCAATACGTATTGATATACACGGTTTGTAATTGTTGTCAGGCTTTATATTTTCCTTTATATTTTGGAGTTCCATACTTTTGTTTTCTCTTCTCGACTTTAAGTCAAGCGAATAATGGTCCAGAATTCGTAGGTATGATGTTTCGAATGAACATGACTGATGTTCTAAGAGAGAGATTGTAATGGTACGATCTTGATCGGTTAAATTACCAAAAATCAAGAGAGAAGATAGAACTATTAGGAAGATATGTTCTTGATATGTTTGGAGATTAGGTAGAATGTAAGAGTCGTGTAACATGGCACATAACGACGTTATAGTCTGTGAATCATCATGTTTCATTAGAAACTCAGCATGACTTACTTTAATATAATCACGTTGATCAAGTGTCATTATATTATATTAACTCATGCTTCAGTTCCCAACATTACTTCAATAACATTCATATTTTAAGTTCGAATTTTTCAGAATGTAGAAACTAAAACAGTTTCTTTTCTGATGTAACACTGATATCGCGAAGAGATAGATGATTTCAGATAAGAATAGTTATGAAAATATCGAGGATATTTATAATGAAAGATATGATGATATCTTAGAATTTCTAATATCGATGGATGATGAAGAAGATTTGTTTGTAAAGGTTTAGAGTCAGGAGCAAGGTATTTGTTAATGACTTCAGCGATACTGAATCATTTGGATTCTTTGAAGGCAGGTTTAGTCTTTGTGATTTATCCATAGCCTTCTTCATAGTTTGTGTAACGACCCTGGATTTTCTAACTTATATTATTAATATTTATTATTAATACTTGCGTTGTACTAAATGTATTCTTATACATTTTACTTGTTACCGTATTTGACTTTCCATGTCTCGACTCGTCTTTTCGACACGTGCTTTTCTTGAATAATATTTCGAATATTATTTACATTCATAATTAATTATTATTAATTATTTCTATTTAACTAATGTAAGTAGTTAATTACTTAGGCTTGTTACTAATTTGTTGCTTACTTATACTTGGGCTTATATTAATGGACTTGGACTATCAAAGCCCACCCTACATTTCTTAATGGACTAATTGTGAGCCCATCATTATGCTAGTGATACATTAAGCTTAAACAAGATTAATTAAGTTAAGTGTGGAGACAAAAATGTTTCAAGCATGCATGCACCTCTTTCCCATGCATTTAACCTTATATACTTTCCTAGCCAACACCACTCTCCCACACTTGAAAGTTAAACTTTGACTTCCCCATTTGAGCAATCCAAACCGTCGGCCTTGGGGCTTGAATGAGGGAGTTCCATTTTCTTTTTTTGTTACTTATAAACTAGTCTTTACTTCATTCCACACACACATCATACTTAAACTTTCTTTTCTCTCAACTTTTCTCTCAAAATTGTAAGTAATATGTTTTATTTTTCTTCTTCTTTTTCCTTTGAAACCGAATGGTATCTATCATCATCATTTGCTTGTTTGTTGTTTGTTGTTGTTAAAGATCAAACTTTCTAGTTTGTATCTTCATGAATCTTGCTTCTTCCATCCTTTGTTTGATGAGAAGTCAAGAACAAGAATCTAAGCTTGTTAGCTTATGGTTTTACACTTGAAGTATTATAAAGATCTAAAGTTCATAAGCTTTAAGATCTTACTTGTGTTCATGTTTTGTAAACTTAAGGTTTATTTTCTTAAGATCCAAGCTATGGCTTGAATATTCTTAAGTATGAAACAAACATGAACTTGTTACTTGTAACGACCCTAGATTTTCCAACGTTATTTATTAATAATTAATATTATTAATACTTGTGATTTAACGAATGTATGTTATTACATTTACATATCGCCGTGAATAAACGTACTTGACTTTAATTGCCCGAAACGTCTTTGTGACACCCGGAACTTACACGAATAATATTTTCAAGTATTATTTACATTCATGATTAATTTTATTAATCATTTTAATTAACTATGGTGATTAGTTAGTTACTTGGGCTTTAATTGGTTTAAGTTGTGAATTATTGAACTTGGGCTTGTTTAAAGTAAATGGACTCATGATATTGGGCTTCCAAGCCCACCCTACCTTTTAAGTGGACTTAGTTAGCCCACTCTTTCATGTGTAAGTATCAAATTATATGTGAACTAGTTAGTTGTTTCAATTGGAATCTAGTTGGCACTTAATCCCCATGCATAACCATTCTTTATCCACCTTTTATGAGCTTTACATGCAAGGACCCAACAAACAAACTCCTCCCCCATTTTGCTGCTGTAAAACCGTGGCCCTAGTAGGCCTTGGAGGGATCTTTGGTTCATTATTTTGTATTACTTCTACTTGCATTCCCATTTCTCAAAACACACACTTCTTACATTTCATTCTCTCTCACTTTTCTCTCTTTCTTGTAAGTGTTTTAAACATCTTTTTCTCTCTTCTTTTCTTTGTAAAAACCGTGACATATCACCCATAATCATCATCATCATTTGTTGTTACTACTTGTTCTTGTTTAATGTTTGATTACTTGTAGTTTCTAGTTGTTGTTACTTACTTACTAGCTTTCAAGAAGCAAACTTATTAGTTTGATTCTTCATATAACTTGGTCTTACAAGGCATACAAGAACATAAAGTTTCTAGCTTATGTTCTTCATTTATTATTTCAAAAGTTTGTAAGTTCATGGTAGTAAAACTCATACTTGTAATTCATGATTAGTAAACTTTAAAGTTTACTTTCTTAAAGATCAAACTTTGGTTTGAATCTTTAAAGTATGAACAACCCATGAACTAGTTGTTTTACTTAGTTTATTTCCTTACATCATGCACTTTAATTTCATGTAGTTAGTTTAAATGGTCAAGTACTACAAGTTAGTCTTGATCCCATACTATCTTGAACTAAAAGTTAACTTAAAAGTTCAAGAACATGTAAATAAGTTTTCTTTAAATATAACTTTGTATACTTATGCTTGATCTAGACTTTTGGGTCTTGGATCTTCAAGATATAACTGAGAACTATGTTCTACATCTTAAGATCTTGATTAGTTAGTTTACTTTCAAGTTTCTAACTTGTTATTAGCTTTAAAGTTCATGTATGTGTTAGATCTAAGACTTGATGTAATTTTGGTTCATCAAACTTCATACAACTCTTAGTGAGTTGTGCTTCATGTCTTAGACTTGCACAAGGGTTATGATGGTCAAAACTTGGTAAATATGATGTAAACACATCAATGAGTTGTACACTTGAAGCTATAGGCATCAAGGATGAGAACCATGATGAACATCAAACACCAAACCCACCGGAACCCATTATTTTTCTGCCTACTGTTCCCTGCCTAGTGTTCTGCTGTTTCTGTAACAGACCAGTAGACCTGGGCTGTTGTGATTATGATTTTAAAATATCTCTTTTCGAGTAGATAACTTTTCATATAGGACTCGTCTTAATCCGAGTTACGGTTCAGGATTTATGGCCCTCCGATCGTCACTATGTCCTTTAACGTTGTGCAGAAATTTCTGACCTACTCGCACTTAGACCGTCGCCACGGTCAAACAAAGACGAGTTTGCTTCTGTAAATTTTACAACACTTAAGGGACTCATAAACAGAGCCATGGCCACTGGTCTCACCTTAATTCAGTAAGGGTAGAGGCCGTGGTGACTGATCGAAGTCAGCTTTTGTTTTAAACTACTTTCATGAACGAAACCTACTTTACACCTTTTGTTAAATGATGAATGATGATGACCTTTAAGACCTTAATTACATACTTTTAAACCTATTAAGACAATTTACTGACTTAGTACTATTTGCCTTAGGTTGAGGACCTTCGGACCGATTACTTGCACACCTTTTCCGAACCGACTTTACGACTACATTATCATTGTGAGTTATAGCATTCCCTTTTTACTTTAACTATTTTGGGAACTGAGAATACATGCGCATTTTATGTTTTACATACTAGGCTCGAGTACATAAACTTATATATGTGTGGGTTATACAACGGCATAAACATTCCCTTTAGCTCGGTAACATTAAATCATTGGTTTTTGAACCTTGAACGCGAATCTTAGATATGGATCCATAGGGTTTGACATCCCCACCCGGGCTAGTAGCGCTAGCATTTAACGAGTGTTTAATATTTCGTAAACATACGCACTTGCCAAGTGTACTTTCAGGGGGTATAAACATTAAGTTAGTTACCAAGTGCCCACGGTTAAACATATACTTTATCATACTGTTTTGAAACGCTATTTGTAGCACTGAAATCTCGTGGCCTACCTTACTTACTGTTATACTTAAACTATAGCTCACCAACCTTTGTGTTGACGTTTTTAAGCATGTTTTTCTCAGGTGTTTGAGGTTAGCTTCCACTGTGTACTAGTCGTGCTGTAGACACCCGCTGCTTAGAGTTGTCATCGTATGAACTACTTTACCTTGCATTCAGACTTTAGTACTTTTGAACAATGACTTGTAACGACCATTGTGGTCAAATACACTTATTATTTACTTCTACTTTGTGAAGCATGCTTTTGGATTGTAAAACATTCGATGTTGGTTTAGACATCACTTGATTATTGAATGCAAACTCTTTTTTGAAAACGCATATAGTACTTAACCTTGTAATGATCCTGTTGTTGATGATTCGTACACGATGGTTTTGTACGGGGCATCACATTTCGTATCAGAGAGTTGGTTGTAGGGAATTAGGTTGCATTAGTGAGTCTAAGACCGACCCGAGTAGGATTCACTAATAGGACTAATCTACTACTTGCTAGTTTACGTGTTTCTGCTGAACTTACTGCATGCTGCTGCTTACTTTCACTGCTATATGCCATATGTTACTACATGGTTTTACTACTGTATGATATTACTTGTTTTCGATTGCATGCTACCTTCGTACGATTTGCTGTTATTGCCATGTTACTTATTGTTATACATGATTTAATCTGTTGGCCTAATACGTGCTTGCTTTATGACTTACTGACATGGAAAATTTATTTTCCTTGTTCAGATGTCGGATGTACCACCTGCTAGCGTTTTGGGCAGTTTAGACTCTTCAGCTACTCCACCTACCACCGTTGCCGATCCACCAATCCCGATACGCACGAGTGACCCCGACGCTTCATCTTCCGGGACTAGCAGCCAGCCGCCTGCACCAGTGGCTACTATCGACGGACACGTGGACCCTGCGGAGATTCCAGCTCCGTCTGCTCCCGGATCCTCAGAGTCACAGCCCTGCATAGGTGGTGTTGTGATCCCCGCGGAGTTCGGGGAAGGGCCATTCCGTAACCATATGCGCATGCCGTGCCGACGCGCTCCAGATGGACGTTTAGTGCCGATTCCGCCATTCAGGAACAGAGAGATGTTGGCCGCCTTCGGACTGCCAGTTCAGCCACCCGTGTCACCACCACATGATTCGGATGACTCATCATCCGCCGATTCTTCATCAGATGATTCTTCATCAGACTCCAGTGACGACGAGGACCCTACTGATATACCTATACAGGCACCCTCCACCCCGCCGAAGAAGCGGTACCGTCCTGATGGCACCGTTATTCCAGGGGTGAATGGAGGTCGTGCTTTCACTGACGCTTTTGGTCGGCGTCGGAGGGTTACTGCCTGTAAGCGGCTTGTGCCATACCCTGCCGACCCACTCATACGTAAGGCACCTCGTTACGTGCTGACTATTTCTGGAGCCGGGACATCTGCACCCCGCTTCGTGCGGTCTGCACCACCCGCTCCACCAGCACCATCTGCTCCACCCGCACCACCTGCCCCACCATCTCCCACTGTCGAGAAATTGACTAGGGAGGTGGGAATCCTCCGAGCTCGGGTTACTGAGCTCGAGGAGCAGTTGGCTCAGGCTTTAGACATCCTACACCCACCTTCACCGTAGGACCTTTTGTATTAGATTTCATGATGTAATCTAGTTGTAGTTTCATATTTCACTTATGTATTGTACGAAATTATTCAGATGTATGAAACTTATTATTATTAATGAATGGAAACCTTGTGATGTTACTTTTTTTGCACAAGTGTTCTACTTGCATTACTCTATGGTGTTTTGCGGTACTTCTATCAACTTGTGTTACTTAATTAACATGTGTTGTGCTGTTTACATGTTGGTTGTTATACACTATATTATTATATACTAAATGCTGGATTTTGACTTGAGTCAAAATGTTTGTATAGAACACCATGGCTAATGGTCGATCCACACCTACTGCTGCTCAAATTGAAGAGATGATCCAAGAACGTGTAGCCGCAGCCCTAGCAGAAAGAAACCTCCAAGCTCCACCGCCACCGCCACCAGTTATCTCACCCGTTCGAAATGGGTGTACTTACAAGGAATTCCAGAGCTGCAAACCACATAACTTCAGTGGAACCGAGGGACCGGTTGGTCTCACCAGATGGTTCGAGAAACTTGAATCAGTATTCCGAGTTAGCAACTGTTCGGAGGACAACAAGACCAAGTTTGCTTCATGCACGCTATCAGACGGTGGGCTCACATGGTGGAACACAATGGCACAGGCACAAGGCATTGATGAGGCGTATGCTACGCCATGGGAAGCATTTAAATGTGCTATGATTGAATTGAGGAGTATTGTCCAAGAACCAAAATCCAAAAGATGGAGATGGAATTCATGCAGTTAAAGGCCGTTGGGAACGACCTTGATGGTTACAACATGAGATTTTTGGAGTTAGCTCTTATGTGTCCGACTATGGTCACCCCGGAATTCAAACGAATGGAAAGGTACTTCTGGGGACTCCCTAAGTCCATCAAGGGAAACGTCACCTCATCCAAACCACCAAATGTTCCCGAAGCAATGCGCATGGCGCATACTTTAATGAATCAGATAACCATCGATGAACTGGAGAAAACTAAATCTGAATCAGGTACTAGTGAGAAGCGCAAATGGGATAACCACAACAACAACAACAACAACAACAACAAAAGGGGAAGGAACTATGAACAGAACCCGGCAAAACGACATGAGGGTTTCAGAGGAAACAACAACGGTGGAAACCTCAACCCCAACAACAACACCAACTCCAACCCAAACTACAAGGGAACCTTACCACAATGCAAGAGGTGTTACAAACACCATACTGGGTATTGCAATGTTATCTGCGAGAAGTGCTAACGATCTGGGCACATCGGGAAAGACTGCAAGGTCACCACTTTGAATGGGAAGCCGAACACCAACGGGCCGAAGAAGTGCTACGAATGCGGGCAGACGGGCCATTTCATAAATGCGTGCCCAAACAAGCAAAAAGATGGCGGGCTACCCCGTGGTAGAGCTTTTAATGTTAATGCAAGGGATGCACGCGAAAACCCCGACTTGGTGACAGGTATATTCAAAATAAACAATCTTTTAGCTTCTGTCTTGTTTGATACTGGTGCGGATAGAAGTTATGTATGTAGACATTTTTGCGATAAGATTAATTGGTCATTAGTCCCGTTAAAGGAGAGTATGCTTGTCGAGGTCGCCAATGGAAAACTTGAAAAGGTTGACCATATTAGTCGTGGAGCTATTATCAACATAGCTGGTGCAGATTTCAAAATTGATTTGATACCTACCAAACTGGGAAGATTTGACGTGATCGTTGGTATGGATTGGTTGGTTAAGATAAGGGCCGATATTATCTGTGGAGATAAAGCACTTCGCATACCACAAGGAGATGGCGAACCACTGGTTATCTATGGAGAGAGATGTACCTCGAAGTTGAACCTCATTAGTTGCGTGAAAGCGCAAAAGATTATGAGGAAGGGACGTTTTGCTGTCCTAGCACATGTGAAAGAAGTAGAAACTGAGGTGAAGAGCATGAACGACGTTCGAATTGTGAACGAATTTTCTGATGTCTTCCCAGAGGAATTACCTGGATTACCGCCGCAGAGAGCCGTAGAGTTTTAGATTGATTTAGTGCCAGGAGCTGCACCTGTAGCTCGCGCACCTTATAGACTCGCACCTTCCGAGATGCAAGAATTACAAAGCCAACTACAAGAACTACTTGATCGACGATTTATCCAACCAAGCTTCTCGCCTTGGGGCGCACCTGTGTTGTTTGTGAAGAAGAAGGATGGATCCTTCTGTATGTGTATCGACTACCGTTAACTCAACAAATTAACTATCAAGAATCGGTATCCTTTTCCACGAATTGACGATCTTTTTGATCAACTACAAGGATCGAGCGTTTACTCAAAGATCGATTTGCGATCCGGATATCACCAGCTGAGGGTGAAGGAAAGTGACATGATGAAGACTGCATTCAGGACCCGTTATGGTCATTATGAGTTTCTCGTGATGCCATTCGGTTTGACAAATGCACCTGCCGTGTTCATGGACCTAATGAATCATGTCTGCAAGCCGTACTTGGTTAAGTTTGTTATCGTCTTCATAGATGATATCCTCATCTACTCTAAGAGCGAAGAAGAAAATGAACAACACCTCCGACTAGTGCTTGAACTCTTTAGACAAGAGTAACTTTACGCTAAATTCTCTAAGTGTGAATTTTGGTTAAAGGAAGTTCAGTTTCTGGGTCATGTTGTGAGCGACCAGGGTATCAAAGTTGATCCCGCCAAGATTGAAGCCATCAGCAAGTGGGAGACCCCAACTACTCTGACACATATTCGCCAATTCCTATGTCTCGCAGGTTATTACTGAAGGTTTATCGAAGGATTTTCTCTGATTGCACGTCCTTTGACCACACTGACTTACAAGGGCAAAAAATTCATTTGGGAACCCACACAAGAATCAGCATTCCAAACTTTGAAGAAGAGGTTAACCTCCGCACCTATCATATCGCTTCCCGAAGGCAGTGACGATTTCGTTGTTTATTACGATGCTTCGAAGAGTGGTTTTGGTTGTGTACTGATGCAACGATCAAAGGTTATTGCCTATGCCTCCCGCCAATTGAAGATTCACGAGCAGAACTACACTACTCACGAACTTGAAATTGGAGCCATTATCTTTGCGCTTAAATTGTGGAGACACTATTTGTATGGAACTAAGAGCACTATCTTTACCGATCACAAGAGTCTCCAGCACATCTTCGACCAGAAGCAACTGAATATGAGACAGCGTCGATGGATCGAGATGCTCAACAACTATGATTGTGAACTCCATTATCACCCTGGTAAGGCCAATGTTGTAGCTGACGCTTTGAGCCGAAAGGAGAGGACGGCACCTCTTCGTGTTAGGGCTCTGAACATCACCATCCATTCGAACCTCAACAGCCAGATCAGAGTAGCCCAAGATGAGGCTCTCAAGGAGGAGAATATATCTCATGAACATTTGAACATACTTGTCTCTCGATTCGAGGTTAGGGAGTCTGGACTCCGATGTTATTCCGGAAGAATTTGGGTACCTTATTATGGAGATCTACGGAACCTTATACTTGATGAAGCCCACAAATTGAGATATTCGATTCATCCCGGAGCGGGCAAAATGTACCACGACCTTAAAGAACACTATTGGTGGCTGAATCTTAAGAAGGACGTTACAACCTATGTTGGTAAATGTTTAACCTGCTCGAAAGTTAAAGCCGAGCATCAGAGACCTTCTGGGTTACTTCAACAGCCGGAAATCCCACAATGGAAGTGGGAAAGGATCACGATGGATTTCATTACTAAGCTGCCAAAGACGGTGGGCGGATACGATACTATTTGGGTTATTGTTGACCGCCTTACCAAATGCACACTTTCTAGCGATGAAGGAAACGGATACAATGGAGAGACTTGCTCAATTATACATCAAACAGGTTGTATCTCGTCATGGTGTACCTTTATCGATCATCTCAGATCGCGATCCCCGTTTTGTTTCTAGATTTTGGCGTTCTTTGCAAGAAGCCATGGGAACCCGTCTTGACATGAGTACTGCTTATCATCCTCAGACTGACGGGCAAAGTGAATGAACTATTCAGACCTTGGAAGACATATTGCGTGCATGTGTCATTGATTTCGAAAAAGCCTGGGAAAGGCATTTTCCGTTAGCCGAATTCTCGTACAACAACAGTTATCACTCGAGCATTAATGCTGCTCCTTTCGAAGCCTTGTATGGCAGTAAGTGCCGATCTCCTATTTGTTGGGCCGAAGTAGGCGAAAAGCAGATCACCGGACCCGAGGTCGTCCACGAAACAACGGAAAAGATTGCTCAGATTCAAGCCAGACTAAAGACTGCTCGTGACCGTCAAAAGAGTTATGCCGATTTCAAACGTAAGGACTTTGAATTCAACGTTGGTGATCGTGTAATGTTGAAGGTTGCACCTTGGAAAGGTGTGATCCATTTTGGAAAACATGGAAAGTTGAACCCACGATACATTGGTCCTTTTGAAATCTTGGAACGTGTTGGACTCGTTGCTTACCGGTTGGATCTACCAGCACAATTGAGCTCAGTTCATCCTACCTTCCACGTGTCGAACTTGAAGAAGTGTCTTGCTGCACCAGAACTTATCATACCACTGGAAGAACTTACAATTGATGACAAACTCCACTTTGTGGAGGAACATGTTGAAATTATGGATCGTGAGATCAAGACCTTGAAACGCAACAAGATTCCGATCGTCCGAGTACGATGGAATGCCAAACGAGGACCTGAGTTTACTTGGGAGCGAGAGGATCAAATGATGCGGAAGTATCCTCACCTTTTCTCGACTCCTCCATCTACCTCAGCTTAAATTTCGGGACGAAATTTTCTTTAACAGGTGGGTAATGTAACGACCCTGGATTTTCCAACGTTATTTAATAATAATTAATATTATTAATACTTGTGATTTAACAAATGTATGTTATTACATTTACATGTCGCCGTGACTAAACGTACTTGACTTTAATTGCCCGAAACGTCTTTGTGACACCCGGAACTTACACGAATAATATTTTCAAGTATTATTTACATTCATGATTAATTTTATTAATTATTTTAATTAACTATGGTGATTAGTTAGTTACTTAGGCTTTAATTGGTTTAACTTGTGAATTATTGAACTTGGGCTTGTTTAAAGTAAATGGAATCATGATATTGGTCTTCCAAGCCCACCCTACCTTTTAAGTGGACTTAGTTAGCCCACTCTTTCATGTGTAAGTATCAAATTATATGTGAACTAGTTAGTTGTTTCAAATGGAATCTAGTTGGCACTTAATCCCCATGCATAACCATTCTTTATCCACCTTTTATGAGCTTAACATGCAAGGACCCGACAAACAAACTCCTCCCCCATTTTGCTGCTATAAAACCGTGGCCCTAGTAGGCCTTAGAGGGATCTTTGGTTCATTATTTTGTATTACTTCTACTTGCATCCCCATTTCTCAAAACACACACTTCTTACATTTCATTCTCTCTCACTTTTCTCTCTTTCTTGTAAGTGTTTTGAACATCTTTTTCTCTCTTCTTTTCTTTGTAAAAACCGTGACATATCACCCATAATCATCATCATCATTTGTTGTTACTACTTGTTCTTGTTTAATGTTTGATTACTTGTAGTTTCTAGTTGTTGTTACTTACTTATTAGCTTTCAAGAAGCAAACTTATTAGTTTGATTCTTCATCTAACTTGGTCTTACAAGGCATACAAGAACATAAAGTTTCTAGCTTATGTTCTTCATTTATTGTTTCAAAAGTTTGTAAGTTCATGGTAGTAAAACTCATACTTGTAATTCATGATTAGTAAACTTTAAAGTTTACTTTCTTAAAGATCAAACTTTGGTTTGAATCTTTAAAGTATGAACAACCCATGAACTAGTTGTTTTACTTAGTTTAATTCCTTACATCATGCACTTTAATTTCATGTAGTTAGTTTAAATGGTCAAGTACTACAAGTTAGTCTTGATCCCATACTATCTTGAACTAAAAGTTAACTTAAAAGTTCAAGAACATGTAAATAAGTTTTCTTTAAATATAACTTTGTATACTTATGCTTGATCTAGACTTTTGGGTCTTGGATCTTCAAGATCTAACTAAGAACTATGTTCTACATCTTAAGATCTTGATTAGTTAGTTTACTTTCAAGTTTCTAACTTGTCATTAGCTTTAAAGTTCATGTATGTGTTAGATCTAAGACTTGATGTAACTTTGGTTCATCAAACTTCATACAACTCTTAGTGAGTTGTGCTTCATGTCTTAGACTTGTACAAGGGTTATGATGGTCAAAACTTGGTAAATATGATGTAAACACATCAATGAGTTGTACACTTGAAGCTATAGGCATCAAGGATGAGAACCATGATGAACATCAAACACCAAACCCACCGGAACCCATTATTTTTCTGCCTACTGTTCCCTGCCTACTGTTCTGCTGTTTCTGTAACAGACCAGTGGACCTGGGATGTTGTGATTATGATTTTCATATAGATCTTTTTGAGTAGATAACTTTTCATATAGGACTCGTCTTAATCCGAGTTACGGTTTAGGATTTATGGCCCTCCGATCGTCACTATGTCCTTTAACGTTGTGCAGAAATTTCTGACCTACTCGCACTTAGACCGTCGCCACGGTCAAACAAAGATGAGTTTGCTTCTGTAAATTTTACCACACTTAAGGGACTCATAAACGGAGCCATGGCCACTGGTCTCACCTCAATTCAGTAAAGGTAGATGCCGTGGTGACTGATCGAATTCAGCTTTTGTTTTAAACTACTTTCATGAACGAAACCTACTTTACACCTTTTGTTAAATGATGAATGATGATGACCTTTAAGACCTTAATTACATACTTTTAAACCTATTAATACAATTTACTGACTTAGTACTATTTGCCTTAGGTTTAGGACCTTCGGACCGATTACTTGCACACCTTTTCCGAACCGACTTTACGACTACATTATCATTGTGAGTTATAGCATTCCCTTTTTACTTTAACTATTTTGGGAACTGAGAATACATGCACATTTTATGTTTTACATACTAGGCACGAGTACTTAAACTTATATATTTGTGGGTTATACAACGGCATAAACATTCCCTTTAGCTCGGTAACGTTTAATCATTGGTTTTTGAACCGTGAACGTGAATCTTAGATATGGATCCATAGGGTTTGACATCCCCACTCGGGCTAGTAGCGCTAGCATTTAACGAGTGTTTAATACTTCGTAAACATACGCACTTGCCAAGTGTACTTTCAGGGGGTATAAATGTTAAGTTAGTTACCAAGTGCCCACGGTTAAACATATACTTTATCATACTGTTTTGAAACGCTCTTTGTAGCACTGAAATCTCGTGGCCTACCTTACTTACTGTTATACTTAAACTATAGCTCACCAACCTTTGTGTTGACATTTTTAAGCATGTGTTTCTCAGGTGCTTGAGGTTAACTTCCGCTGTGTACTAGTCGTGCTGTAGACACCCGCTGCTTAGAGTTGTCATCGCATGAACTACTTTACCTTGCATTCAAACTTTAGTACTTTTGAACTATGACTTGTAACGACCATTGTGGTCACATACACTTATTATTTGCTTCTACTTAGTGAAGTATGCTTTTGGATTGTAAAACATTCGATGTTGGATTAGACATCACTTGATTATTGAATGCAAACTCTTTTTTGAAAACGCATATAGTACTTAACCTTGTAATGATCCTGTTGTTGATGATTCGTACACGATGGTTTTGTATAGGGCATCACATTACTTTTAGATTTAGTTTATTTATTTCTTTTGTATGTAATTAAATTCGTGACTTTATTAATTTGGTCAAGTATTACTAGTTAAACTTGATCTCATTTTTCTTGAAACTAAAGTTTAAACTTTGTAAGTTCAAGAACATGGAAGTTTAACTTTCTAGTTATAACTTCATACACTTATGTTGGATCTAAGTTTCTATAGCTTATGGTCTTCTAATTTTGTCTAAAAAAATAGCTTATAAGCTTATATACATTCTACAAGATAAAAATCTAAGTTTCATAACCTATTGTTTTATTAAAGTGAAGATCCAAGTTCTATAACTTAGGGTTTAACTTAAGAACACTAGATCTAGACTTTTTAATCTAGGATCTTCAAGATCTAACTAAGATCTAAGTTCTACAACTTAAGATCTTGTTTATTTAGTTTACATTCAAGTTTATAGCTTAATATTACTACTAGAACTCATGCATGTGTCGGATCTAAGATCTTGATGTAACTTTGGTTCATCAACCTACTTGCAACCCTTAAATGAGTTTTGCTACATATCTTAGACATACACTAGTGTCATGATGGTCAAAACTTGGTAAAGATGATGCAAACACATCAACGAGTTGTACACTTGAAGTTATAAGCATCAAGGATGAGAACCGTGATGAGCATCAAGCACCAAGAACCCACCAGAGCACTTTGTTTACCGTTTTTTGGGTCTGATAAAATTCCCTGGGCTACTGGAAAGTTTATTTCCAGTTAGTACGGTTCGAGTAGATGATTTTCCGTTTAGGCCTCGTCTTAATCCGATTTACGGTTTAGGATTTATGGGCTTCTGAAAGTCACCACGCCCTTTTTACGTTGTGCTGAAATTTCTGACCTACTCGCACTTAAATTGTCGCCACGGTCAAACGAAGACGATTTTATTTCTGAAATTTGGTCAGTGGTTGGAGGACTCATATACAGAGCCATTGGTCTCACCTCATTTCAGTTTGTATAGAGGTCGTGGCAGCTGAACGAAGTCAGCCTTTGTTTCGATCTCTATTCTTGATTGAAAACTTACTTTAATTTTTACTTATGTTGTTGAATGATGATGATACTTAAGACCTAATTTACATACTTTTAAACCTTTGGGAACGATTTACTGACTTAGTAACTTTTGACTTAGGTTGAGGACCTTTCGGACCAACTACTTGCTTACTTATCTCGTACCGACTTTACCACTTTTCACTGTGAGTTATAGCATCCCTTTTTACTTTAACTATTTTGAGAACTGAGAATACATGCGCTTTTTACATTTTACATACTAGGCATGAGTACTTAAACTTTATATATGTGTGGGTTATACAATGGCATAAACTTTCCCCTTAGCTCGGTAACGTTTAGTCATCGGTATTTGAACCGGTGAACGGGAATCTTAGATATGGATCCATAGGGTTTGACATCCCCACTCGGGCTAGTAGCGCTAGCATTTAACGGGTGTTTAATACTTCGTAAACTTACGCACTCGCCAAGTGTACTTTTAGGGGCTGATATTACGTTAAGTTAGTTACCAAGTGCCCACGGTTGAACATATACTTTTCATACTATTTTGAAATACTGAAATCTCGTGGCCTGCCTTACATTATTGTTATACTTAAACTATAGCTCACCAACGTTCTTGTTGATGTTTTTAAGCATGTTTTCTCAGGTGCTTAGTGGTTTGATGCTTCTGCTGTAGTTGTCTTGCTGTGTAGACTCCCGCTGCTTTTATTAGAGATGTCTCTGCATGAAATGTTTACCTTGCATTAATAAACTATGTTACTTTTGAAACAATGAATTTGTAATGACCTACGGGTCTCGTACTTATGTTAATTGCTTCTATTCATAGAAGCATACTTACGTTTGTAAAACTTTTGATGTTGGTTATGACGTCACCCTTTCTTATGAATGCAAACTTATTTTAAAACAGCATATAGTGTTTGACCTTGTAATGATCCTGTTGTTGATGATCCGTACACGTTAATTTTGTACGGGGCGTCACAGTTTGCTCAATCCGTTTTCCAGTTCTAACTTTTCTGAGCTTTTTCAACACACTATTCTTTATCGTTAAACTTTCAACTGTTAAGGTCGTTTACAGTTTTTGCTACTTCCTTCAGCTTTTTTAGAATTTGGAGTATTGATTCGTGAACTGGGTGCTTTTCAGAATTTCAGAATTGAAGATCAAAATTCCAGGAGTTACACGTTATATATAACTGTTGAAGTGAAAATGCTGCAAGATTCGAGATTGATGATTAGTGATTCTCGGTAGTTGGTATGACAATTATTGTTACAGGATGTGGATGAATACATGATGGGGTTTCATGAATAATATAAATATTTTTCAGAGGGATTAAAGCTGAAGTTGCTGGTACATCTGCTGATAATATGGTGAAATATAAACGGTTCCTCGGTAACGATGACGAAAGGCAACTTATATATCAAGGTTATAATAGAGTTTATTGGAATGAAAAGTCGAAATTGATTTGCTGAAGCTGTGACAAATTTGGCTACTTTGGAAAGAGATTGCAAAGTTATTTTCGGTGATAACAACGCCAAAGGAGCTAGCACAGATACGTGTTAAACGTTTACTCAGGTTCTGAGTGTTTTTCAGGTGCATAACTATATGCATAAATCTTTTCTTCAGTATATGAAGTGTGGTTGGTTCATTCACTCGATTGAGATGTTTTCAAGAATCATGAAAGGTTTGAACGCGGATTGTAATCGTCAAAATACAATTGAGGTTTAAGATGAAATCAAGTGGCAAACTTAAAGAATTGTTTAGTTTCATATGTTATAATAAATATTTTAATTCATTTTAATTGTCCAATATTGGTAGTCCACAGTTAGTAGTCCACAGTTAGTAATTCAATAATTCATATATAGTTTAATATATAATATTCGAATTAATTAATACGTATCGTGACCTATTGTATACATGTCTCAGACTCGATCACAACTCAAGGTATATATATTATTTTAGAATCAACCTCGACCCTTTATATGCTAACTTGAACATTACCGCGATATAGAGTGACTTACGGTTATTCCAAATAATATATATAGATGCGTCGATATGATATGTAAAAACATTGTATACGTGTCCCGATATTTAAAATGAAATAACAGTATTTAAATGATGATAAATAAAGTGCGTAAAATAAATAAAAGAAATTAAATGACGATAATTAAAATTGTGAGAATTAAAATTGCGATAAATAAATTGCGATAAATAAATGTAATATGGAATTAACAGTTAGCTACGATTTTGTTAGCGTGAATTCTTAACAAAATTTCTCATAGTTAATTTATTTGTTTCTAACAAATTTTATTTTGTCAAATGTTTTCTTCATTATGCCACTTGTTGGATTCTGATAAGTCAAAATCCAAATATGAAATTGAATGAAAATGGTTATTCTGTGGTGAACGGATACGTATATCTGTGGATGTAAGTAGGATAGTAAATGACTGTTGAATTAGATTGAAAGAATGTACAGTGTAACTTATTAATGTGAAACTAAATATTCCTCGGGTATTACCTACCCGTTAAAATATTTTCACCATTAACTGTTTGTACAAAAGAATTTTTAATTACAACTCTTATGAAAATATATATACATATATATTTTCTTCAGATATAATCATAAATTTAATGAGTAGATATAATATTAAACTCATTTGATTTACCGTTAGAACTAGAATACATAATCTCTAAAACATTAGAGATTACATAATCGTCATGAAGAACGAAGATAAATGATGTAGAATGATACGTAGAATGAAGATTATGCTCGAGGTATAGATTGCGATATTGAGGCGTGTGATGCAGATGTTGTTGTTGGTGGTACTGGTGCTGTCGGTGCTGATGTTGGTGGTACTATTGGTGCCGGTGATGCTGCTGGTGCTTGTAAGTTCTGCACCATATTCTCAAAAACTACAACTCGAGCGCGAATCTCGTTGACTTCTTCTATTACTTCGGGATGACTGGCAGTTCGAACAAGTGGATGAATAAGGTTTAGAATTGTAGATATCATGTAATCCTTGCGATATATCTTGGCAATGAGGGTGAAAATGGTGTTTTGGACTGGTTCGCCGGTAAGTGTTTCAGGTTCTTCGTCAAGAGGTGAATTTGATTGGTGTTTTGGACTGGTTCGCCGGTAAATGTTTCAGGTTCATCCAGAATTTATGATGGCTGATTGGTTGATCCATTCCGGTTACACTGCTTTCGGAGCTCGAGTGGAAATCCATATCAAAATAGATGTCGGAATCCGAGGAATTTGAACTAGTTGCGAGTTCCATCTTGTACGGTCAGGTAAAGAATTTTTTGATAAGAAATGATTTTCGAATATCGGATGATATTCTAATTACATAGAATACCTATATATAGTACAGAAAATCTCGTAGATCATGGAGGAACTTTTGGAAGCTGTCAGACGAAGTTTATAGTAACAGATATGCTAAGACATGAATCTGTCTATACACGATCTATGCAATAGATGCAGTAAGACGTGTCTAGACTTAAGAATGATAAGCAGGTAATTTTCCACGAGGAATGATAAACAAAACTTATAATATGCAGCTAAAGTCAAAGTCCAGACTCACTAATGCATCCTAACAACTATCAGTTTGACACACTAATGCAAGACCTGATTCGCTAAGACCACCGCTCTGATACCACCTGTAGAGACCCGTCCTAATCTATCTGGACGAAGTCTTCAACATTTGGTCCCATTGCGAGGTAATATCCTAAATATGCCATGAACTACTCCATGTAATATCTTTAAAATGAGCAAATGCACGGCAGAAGATTTCTTTCATACATGAGAATAAACATGCTTAAAAGTGTCAACTAAAAGGTTGGTGAATTCATTAGTTTATCATAAACAATCATTTCCATTATTTTAATAGACCACAAGATTTTCATTTCCATTTTTCATAAATATACATCCCATACATAGAGATAAAAAATCATTCTTATAGATTGAACACCTGATAATCGACATTAACAAGATGCATATAGAATATCCCCATCATTCTGGGACTCCCTTCGGACATGATAAATTTCGAAGTACTAAAGCATCCGCAACAACGGATGGGGCTTGTTGGGCCCGATAGATCTATCTTTAGGATTCGCGTCAATTAGGGGCCAGTTCCCTAATTCTTATATTACCAGGCTAAAAGGGGCATATTCGGTTTCGATCCATTCAACCATATAATGTGGTTTCAATTACTTGTGTCTATTTCGTCAAACATTTATAAAAGCGCCATGTATTCTCAGTCCCAAAATTATATATTGCAAAAGTATTTAAAAAGGGAGCAAATGAAACTCACAATACAATATTTTGTAGTAAAAATACTCATATGACGAAATTGAACAATGCAGGGTTGGCCTCGGATTCACGAACCTATATATATATATATATATATATATATATATATATATATATATATATATATATATATATATATATATATATATATATATATATATATATATGTATATATATATATATATATATATATATATATATATATATATATTAGTGATATCGTTTTATGTTAATAACTTGTATGTTTCATAAATGTATTCATTTTAGGTATTTTAAAATAAAAATAAAAATAAAAATATAGTTATATTATATGTATTAAGTATAGTTTTATATATCTAATAGTTACTTGATAACATAATATTAATGTTAAAAATAATAATAATAATGATAATAAAAATAATAATGATAATAATAATACTAATAATAATAATAATAACTATGATAATAATAACTTTACTACTGATGATAAAAATGATAAAAATAATAATAATAGTAGTAATAATAATAATAATAATAATAATAATAATAATAATAATAATAATAATAATAATAATAATAATAATAATAATAATAATAACAATAATAATAATAATAATAATGATGATGATAATGATAATAATAATGATAATAAGTAAACTACCTCAATGAAGTGGCCGTTAAAAAAATGCCCAAGTCCGGGTTTGAACCCGCGACATCCCGCTAACCCTAACACCCTTCAAAACCATTACTCTGCTTATTCTTTTCTGTTTCGATACCTCCATTAAATGCTTTTAACCTTAACTGTTTCCATTTTCATCATCCAATCATCATCATACCATAATCATGACCATGATCATCTCCATTAAATTACTCATTGTTTTATTATACACGTATCATCATCTTAATTTCTATTAACCTCGTACTTGTGCACCATCGAATAACAGCAACAAGAACAAAATTGTTTGAATGTAATCGATAATGCGACTGAAACAGAAAATTGGTGTTGTTTGTTCCATCATTATAGTATTCAAGTGGGCTTTGTATATCAAAGTAGCCCAATTAAATTTAGATAAATAAGTCCACCAGCTCAGTTAACGAATTCCTAGTTTGATAATGGCCCGATTATTAATTAGACAAGATCTAGGAAGCCCAACAATTATAATCAAAAGTACCAAACTATTTAAGAGAATATATCTAAGCTGATAGGGATTGTGGGTTTTCTTCGTTTATGGCTTGTCGGCCATAAAAAAATATAACAGCAACGTATATATTTGATTAATTATCATGGGGTCATCATCTTCTCTTTTCTGTTTCATCATTATGATCATAAACATAATCATAATCATAATCAACCGTCATCATCATACCACGATCATATGTTTCATGATCATACATCATTCGTTACAATTCATCACCATCGTCATTTATTTTATCATCATCATCATCACATCACTCGTTTAACATTCTTAGCATCATAAACTTCATTGTTATCTTCAGCTCATTCGATCATGGGTTTTAGATTCTTGGGGTTGATAATCGAAGCAACAACGCAGGTTGTTTAAGTAATAGCTCGAGCATATAATAGTTAGATAACACGTAAGAGTAGTAGTTATGGCAAAATGTGGTGGTGGTGTATTCGTGTTTTTGTGATGATAATTGAAAAGAAAAACAAGAACAGTAAGTGGCGTTTGTTGATGGTTCGTTCAAAAGTAAACTAGAAATAGAAGATGTAGCATGTGGGGTTTTTGTTTGGTATTGAAACAAGATCATAAAGCGAAAGGACACAGATAGATGGGTAGTTAAATCAGAATATCTGGTTATATCTGATAACAGGCTAGATGATCAGCAACATACACTGTATTCTCGAGTTGAAGTATTCGATCCAGAAAATAGAAGACAGGTGGTTTGAGTGTGCGAGAGAGAGGAGAGATATGGGTGTAAGTTGGTGATTGTAATTCGGTGGTGAACAATTGGTTGTGGTTTCGTTGATGGAAGCATAAACAGAAACAAGTACCATCGAACTTTGTTGTGATAGTGGTTGTGGTTCAATCAAACATAGTAATTTCAAGGAATTTAATCAATTAAGCACAGTATATCACATTATAATATAATTTAGATTTAAACGTGTTAATTTGTTAGTCGTCGTTTACTATTTCATTCACGGACTGACATTCGTGCTCCATTGATAAATCAGTGGCGGATAAAATAAGTCTTCGGAAAAATCCCAAATTTTTATATTAATTATATCTATTTATTTCAGTCATTATGGTATAAAATTCGATCATTAATTTATTAAATAAAAATTACATCAACTGTCCCGTTCGATTCTGGGTAAAATATAAAATGTGTTTAAATTTAATTACTAGATCCTAAATACATTTTTAGTAATCCTAAAATTTATAGAACTCATTTTCGGATTACTGTTTATTTTAAAATCATATAAGTTTGAATTTAGAATTGTCTAATATCAATCGAAACATCAAACGAGTATTACAATCATTTAATATTTATATTTGATATACTCTCTCTCTATATATATATATATATTTATTTTAATAATAATTTAATTATATCATATATTATTTTATATTTTCAGTTCTAACGATTAAATCGTATATTATTATTTTTAGTTATTATGTATATATATATATATATATATATATATATATATATTCATATGTATACACATTTATTTACAATTAATGATTCGTGAATCGTCAAAGATAGTTGAAGGGTGATTGCATATATGAACTAGTTCAAAATTTTTGAGACTCAACCTAACAGACTTTGCTTATCGTGTCGAAACCATATAAAGATTAAGTTTAAATTTGGTCGGAAATTCTCGGGTCGTCACAATTACAGTTAAAAAGGAATAGATTTCTTAAATCACAGTGAACCTCACAACAGAGACTCGTAATCATAATGAATCTTGATAACTCAATCATTTGATATCATATTGTAATTCAGTCGATAAATATGTTGAACAAATATGTTCATGTAAAGTATTATACATTTAATACTTTGTTAATATTCTCAAGTTATAATATATACACATATAAATATATATATACATATATATATATATATATATATATATATATATATATATATATATCTATATATATATATATATAATCATATTCATTTATATAATGGTTCGTGAATCGTCGGAATTTGGTCGAGGTTAAATGAATGTATGAAAACAGTTTAAAATCTTTGAGATTCAACTTAACAGACTTTGCTTATCGTGTCAGAATAATATAAAGATAAAGTATAAATTTGGTCAGAAATTTCCGAGTTGTCACACTTTCTGTCAATGGTTTGGTAAAATCTAAGGGTTTGTAGACAAATTAGAACTTTTGATAGTTCTCATTCATCCTTAAAGATTTATAAGCTTAGTTTGTATTGTAGTGCATTAAATTTCCATTTATGATTTAAACTAGCCCTTACTTAAATGTATCCAATAAATCCCTTAGTTATCTACCATGTACTATACTTATAGTGGTTCCATTGCTTCTAACCTTGACCATGCCTAAATGGTCCTATAGTACATCGACATGAGTCTTATACTCTTGACCAATGTCTTCATATGGTCCTACAATAATTCCCCATGTACTTTATAGTATTTCCGATGGGTTTATACCGTGACCAATGTATAAACATGGATAATTAATTACATTATAATTGTCAACTTTATAAAAGGTTTTAATCACGTTTATTGGTGGAAGGACGATAATAACAAGGTTTAATATCATAGACAGAAAGCGAGTACGAAAGGATAATCATCCCTAACTAACATTATTAAATCATGACAAACAATCAAGTAATTACTCACACATCATGGCAACAAGCATTTTTATTTTTAATATTAATAAATCACAAACATCAAACAAGAATATTATAATAAATTAATAAAAGAAAAGGATAGATGTTACCGAATAATGTCGGTAGAATAACACTTGTATTTCTTCATAATATCCATAGCATTACAATGCTTGCTAGCTTCTACTATTAATTATATATTAATCTCCTATTGATCACTAGAGAGCGACAATAAAGAGATAATTATTATCCTAATCTCTGTACTTTTCTCTCTCTAGAATCTAGAAAGAGAAAGTAGAGAGAGAACTAACCTCCTACTGATCACTAGAGAGCGACAATAGAGAGATATTTAGAGAGAGAAGTGAAGAATGGTGTGTGTTGAAATGGTGGGATGAAGCCTCCATTTATAGGAAATGGTTGATGGCAAAGTTGTAAATAAATTGCTGAAAAACCCCTGGCAAGGCGTTTGGCAAGTCGTTTGACAAGCTATTTGGCAAGCCGTTTTTCAAGGCCATTTTCCAGAGCAAGCCATTTTTTATACCCATTTGCTAGAAGGCCATTTTTCCTTAGGGCAGGCCGTTTGGTAAGCCGTTTGCTGGATCGTAACTTGTCTTTCACCATTTTCGCTCTACAATATTCGTTTTAGCCCCGTTTCTGACGATTCTTGCACCCACGCGTTCGTAATTAAATATCCTACAACATGAGATTAAGTAAATAAACTTTTCCAAAAATTATAAAATAAGTTATTTAAATGCGAGTTAATCGTCTTAGCCGATTTTGCTCGTTTTCCTCGTTTTTCATCCGTTTTTAGTGATTCTTGAAACATAGCCTTCGTAATGACATAATCTATCAAATGAAGCAAATAAATGCTTATTTAGATGATAAAGTCAATTACTTTATCATAAATGGGGCTAATATCGAAGGTAAAAACATGACTATTTAGCTGATATCACTCGTCTGGAAAAATATCGGGAAAGTCTCTAACAATCGGCACATCTTCGAGTTTCTTGTCTTCAGGTTTAGTTTTACTCACGTGAACCAACATAGCAAGACAACCCTTTCTTATGTGTTTCTGTGCCTTCAAACTATTAATGAAGTGTAGCAGTGTATTGCTTCTCTCTCCATACACCATCAAAGGCTCATCTTCGGTAACAGGTAAGCAAATTGCTTTCTCGTAGCAAATGATGTCGACTCTATTCTCAGCTAACCAGTCCATTCCAACCACAAGGTCAAAACTTCCTAGTTTAATCGGTATCACATCTATTCTAAAAGACGTTCCAGCCAAAATCAAAGTATAATCACGATAGACCTTATCAGCTCTCATTAGATTATCATTCCCTAGATCTATAGAGTACAAGTTTTCTAATGACGATACAGGATTCTTAAGATTATAGCAAAAATCTCTAGACACGAAACTCCTATCAGCTCCAGAATCAAAAAGTACATAAGCATGTTGATTGTCGAGTAAAAACGTACCCGTGATTAGCTTATGATCATCACGAACTTCACTAGAGTTAATGTTGAAAGCCCTTCCTCTAGCAAGTTCATCACTCTTATTTGCAGTCAGACAATCCTTTCTAAAATGTCCAGTTTTCCCGCATCCATAGCAAACATTTGTACCAGCTTTACATTTCGCGGCCAATTGTCCATTCTTCTTACACTTATCACACCTCTTTATGAAATCTCCCGGGTGATGCCTATTGCATTTAGCACATAACGAAAATCTTCCCTTATAGCTAGAGTTGGTATTCGGGGTAGCAATGTTGCCCTTGGCTGTATCCTATTTCTTGTAAGGCGGCTGGTTGTAGTTCTTTCCCCAGTTGTTTTTATTATTATTATTATTCTACTTCCTCTTGTTGTCAAAAGTCTTAGTCTCAGTCAATGTAGGAGCTTTCCTCGCTATTCAATTTGATCCATCAACTCATGTGCCATCTCAACAGCCTCTTGAACAGTCCTTGGCTTTGAAGTAGTCACACCGCCCTGGGTGTTCTCAGTTAACCCTTTCACATGCAAGGTAGTCTTTCGGCGCTCAGGAGTAACCATGTTCGGACACATAAGAGCAAGCTCAAAGAACCTCTTATTATATCTGGCTAAATCAGTACCAACCAGTTTCAAGGTCTGGAGTTTCAGCTCCATCTTAACAATCTCATTGTAAGGACAATACTCCTCTATCATCCTCTATTTCAAATTCTCCCAAGTATCTCAAAAGCCTGATCCATACCTACAGACTTCGCATAAGTATTCCACCATGTTAAAGCGCCATCTGGCAGCTTACAGGATGCAAGACTTTGTCTAATCAGCATCTCTACAGCCGCTGATACGAAAAACAGACTCAAGCTTCTCAAACCAACGAGTCAGGCCGATCGGGCCTTCAGTACCATTAAACGAATGTGGTTCGCAGCTAAAGAAGGTCTTATACGTGCATCATTCTTGATTAGTGTTGGTGTTGACATTGTTGGTTTTTCTGGTGTTGGTTTGCTGGTTGTCGGTGTCATTGGTAGTGTTGGTGGTATCCTGGTTGTTGTTGTTCTGAATGTTAGTGGTGTCTTGATTGTTCTAGTTCTGCTGGTTACCAGTGTTTTTAGTGTTGTTGCTATTGTTTACATTCCGAAGTTCAGCCACAGCTTCGGTTAGACCTTTGGTGATCCACCGATGGATATCAGCTTAGGTGATCTTCTTTGGTGGCATTATCTTTCTGATCAAGATAACACACCAGGTTAGTGTAGTGACCCGAACTTTTCCATGTTTATATATATTAATTGAGATTGATATTTACATGATTAAATGTTTCCAACATGTTAAGCAATCAAACTTGTTAAGAATTGTTAATTGAAATATGTTTCATATAGATAATTGACCACCCAAGTTGACCGGTGATTCACGAACGTTAAAACTTGTAAAAACTATATGATGACATATATATATGGATATATATATATATATAGTTAACATGATACTATGATAAGTAAACATATCATTAAGTATATTAACAATGAACTACATATGTAAAAACAAGACTACTAACTTAATGATTTTAAAACGAGACATATATGTAACGATTATCGTTGTAAAGACATTTAATGTATATATATATATATCATATTAAGAGATATTCATACATGATAATATCATGATAATATAATAATTTAAAATCTCATTTGATATTATAAACATTGGGTTAACAACATTTAACAAGATCGTTAACCTAAAGGTTTCAAAACAACACTTACATGTAACGACTAACGATGACTTAACGACTCAGTTAAAATGTATATACATGTAGTTTTTTAATATGTATTTATACACTTTTGAAAGACTTCAATACACTTATCAAAATACTTCTACTTAACAAAAATGCTTACAATTACATCCTCGTTCAGTTTCATCAACAATTCTACTCGTATGCACCCGTATTCGTACTCGTACAATACACAGCTTTTAGATGTATGTACTATTGGTATATACACTCCAATGATCAGCTCTTAGCAGCCCATGTGAGTCACCTAACACATGTGGGAACCATCATTTGGCAACTAGCATGAAATATCTCATAAAATTACAAAAATATGAGTAATCATTCATGACTTATTTACATGAAAACAAAATTACATATCCTTTATATCTAATCCATACACCAACGACCAAATACACCTACAAACACTTTCATTCTTCAATTTTCTTCATCTAATTGATCTCTCTCAAGTTCTATCTTCAAGTTCTAAGTGTTCTTCATATATTCTACAAGTTCTAGTTACATAAAATCAAGAATACTTTCAAGTTTGCTAGCTCACTTCCAATCTTGTAAGGTGATCATCCAACCTCAAGAAATCTTTGTTTATTATAGTAGGTTATCATTCTAATACAAGGTAATAATCATATTCAAACTTTGGTTCAATTTCTATAACTATAACAATCTTATTTCAAGTGATGATCTTACTTGAACTTGTTTTCGTGTCATGATTCTGCTTCAAGAACTTCGAGCCATCCAAGGATCCGTTGAAGCTAGATCCATTTTTTCTCTTTTCCAGTAGGTTTATCCAAGGAACTTAAGGTAGTAATGATGTTCATAACATCATTCAATTCATACATATAAAGCTATCTTATTCGAAGGTTTAAACTTGTAATCACTAGAACATAGTTTAGTTAATTCTAAACTTGTTCGCAAACAAAAGTTAATCCTTCTAACTTGACTTTTAAAATCAACTAAACACATGTTCTATATCTATATGATATGCTAACTTAATGATTTAAAACCTGGAGACACGAAAAACACCGTAAAACCGGATTTACGCCGTCGTAGTAACACCGCGGGCTGTTTTGGGTTAGTTAATTAAAAACTATGATAAACTTTGATTTAAAAGTTGTTATTCTGAGAAAATGATTTTTATTATGAACATGAAACTATATCAAAAAATTATGGTTAAACTCAAAGTGGAAGTATGTTTTCTAAAATGGTCATCTAGACGTCGTTCTTTCGACTGAAATGACTACCTTTACAAAAACGACTTGTAACTTATTTTTCCGACCATAAACCTATACTTTTTCTGTTTAGATTCATAAAATAGAGTTCAATATGAAACCATAGCAATTTGATTCACTCAAAACGGATTTAAAATGAAGAAGTTATGGGTAAAACAAGATTGGATAATTTTTCTCATTTTAGCTACGTGAAAATTGGTAACAAATCTATTCCAACCATAACTTAATCAACTTGTATTGTATATTATGTAATCTTGAGATACCATAGACACGTATACAATGTTTCGACCTATCATGTCGACACATCTATATATATTTCGGAACAACCATAGACACTCTATATGTGAATGTTGGAGTTAGCTATACAGGGTTGAGGTTGATTCCAAAATATATATAGTTTGAGTTGTGATCAATACTGAGATACGTATACACTGGGTCGTGGATTGATTCAAGATAATATTTATCGATTTATTTCTGTACATCTAACTGTGGACAACAAGTTGTAGGTTACTAACGAGGACAACTGACTTAATAAACTTAAAACATCAAAATATATTAAAAGTGTTGTAAATATATTTTGAACATACTTTGATATATATGTATATATTGTTATAGGTTCGTGAATCAACCAGTGGCCAAGTCTTACTTCCCGACGAAGTAAAAATCTGTGAAAGTGAGTTATAGTCCCACTTTTAAAATCTAATATTTTGGGATGAGAATACATGCAGGTTTTATAAATGATTTACAAAAATAGACACAATTACGTGAAACTACATTCTATGGTTGAATTATTGAAATCGAATATGCCCCTTTTTATTAAGTCTGGTAATCTAAGAATTAGGGAACAGACACCCTAATTGACGCGAATCCTAAAGATAGATCTATTGGGCCTAACAAACCCCATCCAAAGTACCGGATGCTTTAGTACTTCGAAATTTATATCATATCCGAAGGGTGTCCCGGAATGATGGGGATATTCTTATATATATGCATCTTGTTAATGTCGGTTACCAGGTGTTCACCATATGAATGATTTTTATCTCTATGTATGGGATGTGTATTGAAATATGAAATCTTGTGGTCTATTATTATGATTTGATATATATAGGTTAAACCTATAACTCACCAACATTTTTGTTGACGTTTTAAGCATGTTTATTCTCAGGTGATTATTAAGAGCTTCTGCTGTCGCATACTTAAATAAGGACGAGATTTGGAGTCCATGCTTGTATGATATTGTGTAAAAACTGCATTCAAGAAACTTATTTTGTTGTAACATATTTGTATTGTAAACCATTATGTAATGGTCGTGTGTAAACGGGATATTTTAGATTATCATTATTTGATAATCTACGTAAAGCTTTTTAAACCTTTATTGATGAAATAAAGGTTATGGTTTGTTTTAAAATGAATGCAGTCTTTGAAAAACGTCTCATATAGAGGTCAAAACCTCGCAACGAAATCAATTAATATGGAACGTTTTTAATCAATAAGAACGGGACATTTCAGTTAGCGTCAACGAAATCTGTACGTAAATATATACTAGCAACAGGTAGTGATGCATAGTAAATAATATTAAATCATAAAGATTCTAGTGGTGATAGTAGTAAGTAGTAGTGGTACATAGTGCGTGGTAGTAACAGTAGTGACGACAGTGTACAGTAGTAGTATCAACATTAAGTAGTAATAAGAAGTGATAACAGTAGTGATAATAAGCATTCCACAGCAGTTATTAATACTCATCATGCAACACAGTATAATAGTAAATCAAGCACTTTAAGTATTAAAACTCCTCATTCATTATTCATGCATTAATAAAGAAATAGAATATCCAAAAGTCATACGTAAAAACCATGAATAATAGGAAAAACCACATCAAGTAATGTACGTACGAACACCAAGTAATAAGCAATAATAGTATCTAGAAAAGTGGAACAAGTTCAATAAGCATCTCTATTTTGGGTTCTGAAGTTCTTTCAACAGGTACTCGACGATCTTTTCCAAATTCTCAAATCTCAGCTTAAGGTCATCGGTATCATTGTTATTAGTAGCAGCAGTGGTGGTGTTAGGTTTAGAAGTACAAGCATCATAGGGATAGAAACAACGACACATCTTAAGTGAACGATTATCATGTGAAAAACTTTTCCAAAATGGGTTATTGCCTTGGGCGGGCCCCCTCGGTATCCTAAGGGTTAACAAAATTTGGAATGATGAGAGATGATTTGGTGCCAGTAGGTGAATCGGTTATCTCGGGTTCAGGTTCGAATTCGGATTCAGGTTACGGGTCCTCCTCGTGATTCTCCCCAGGTTCCTCCTTCGGTTCCTCTTCCGGTTCCTCCTTCAGTTCCTCTTCGGGTTCCTCTTCCAGTTTGGATTCCATCTCAGGTTCAGACATAACCTCATCCTCGATCTCAGGTACAGGATTTCCCTGAATCTGCATTGTCTGTTCAGATTTCGTTTCGGAGTCGATAAGAATTATGGAATTGGAAGAAGTCATCTAGCACCCAAGAAAAACATAAAGTTAGTACACTTAGAAATTATATCATTCAGATATAGAAATAAAATAAGGTAACAAGTAGTGTAACTATAGTCCATGTGACTTAACTAGTCTATGGTTATAGTCTAGACTCAAAAGGTGTCCTAAAGTCTGACACTCTAATGCAGCCTAAGCCTAGGTAACCGTTCTACTATGATACCATATGTAATACCCCGTCAAAATCCACTAACGGTGGATTAACTCTGATCCCACAGTTAACGGTCACGCCCTCTATATGAGACGTTTTTCGAAAAGCATTCACATTAAATTCAACTGACAAAGTTATCAAATGTAAAATAATTTTGAAAACAGTTTGACATCAAATGACCAACATAAATAATCCCAAACATTACTAAAGGAAATAGTTTTCAATGCGAATGTAAGTTCTTGAAATAGAAATGATAAACATGCTGGACTTCACTCCAGTACTTAGCAACAAGCAATCAAGTAACCTCAGCTAGCGGAAGCAATAACTCTATGGACCTGAGATAAAGACATGAAAAAGGTCAACAAAAACGTTGAGTGAATCTACAGGTTTAGTAAAGCATTTATCGTAAGTTAGGCCACGAGATTTCTAAAAAACATCGTAAAAATTATACATTATCATGAGCACTTGATATAAGACTTTAACTTTGCGGATAGCTAAATCGCTACGCGTCTTCCTTTTACCCATTCTAAGCATACACCGATCAAGTGTACAAGTTACAATAGAATAAGCACCCCGTACGTTGAGGCGAGATTTGTCAAACCTAAAGGTACCGTCTGTCACAACCCGAACTTTTCTGACCAGGTTGTTCATAACTTTCACGACTTAGAATTTTCAACTTGACTAGTAGTTCTGATGAATTATACCTTGGTTTGATTTTAGGATTTGTAAGATTCAAAGGTTACAATTAAGTCTTGTTCAAACAAAAGTTTTCTTGCATATTTGCACAATGTGTTAAAAACCTAACTTATCACCATAAACTCTAGATTTTTGTAAATCTATAGCCGTATATAATAACTTAATAAGTAAATTTATTAATTAAATACTTAAATTTATAACTAATTCACTTTGACATTAGATCATAAGTTAAGACATTTTTACTTTCACACCTAGACTTGATCAACTTGTACTTAGCCATTACTTCCATTTAGCCAACCTTAACCTATCTTGATTAGAACTTAATATAAGATTACTTTCTAAACTATAACCATATAATTTAATACCTTAGATTATACATTAGATTAAACTACACTAGTATATGTACAATTAAATACCAAAAATTGACAAAATATCTCCCACCATCATCATCATAATCGTCCACCATCATCACCATTATCATCATCATCCCTAAATATCTTCACTAAATATCTCCATGCAATAACCATGCAAACTTCCATTAGAAGCCATGCAAACCTCATCATCATCTTGTGTTCTGGATATTAGACACAAATGCATGGAATGCATGAACTTGCATGAGTATTAATGGAATGATATTAGTCATCACCTCCACCCTCCTCTCCATGTGCCTCCTCTACCACCACCTCATCACCATCACCATTCCATGCACCTTCCTCTCCAAGCAACCATGCAAAATATCTAGATATTTCCCTTCCATGCATAAACACCATCATTAGATATTGCATGGACATTTAATGAAGAAGCATGAGTCATCTTCCTCCCCTTTCCTCCTTGTGCCACCTCGCCACCTCTCCTCTCTATATAAACCCTTTAAAGATCAACTCTTGTCATTTGATCATTCTTTCACACACTTGAACTTCAATTTCCAGATCTAAAACTATCATCTTCATAAGCTTAGGAAAGCCTTTCTCTTCAAGGTATAACAACATACTCTAATTCTATCATCTTTTCTAGTCATCTTCAAGAGAAATCGAGGTGTAAAAGATTGATCTAGAGTGCTTAATCACTCAATGTTGATTACATGGCTAGCATTGATCTTAATATTATATCAGTAATATTAAGTTTCCTACATGTCCAATGACTTAAAATGAACCTAAACTAAGAACTAAAATGGTTAAAACACATAGAACAGTTTTATCTTGAAGCTGTCCAAACTTTCTACTTGAAATTCATGACTTAAAAACCAACTTAGACTTTAGATCTGGGCTTTATAAATTTAATCCATGTTTATATATACGTTCTTGACCCTCTATAAAGTTTTCGTGATTTTTCTCAAAGAAAAATCTATTTTTCATTTTTATTTGGTGACCCAAGGTCCAGATTTGAAGCAATTTGACCAAGAGTCTAAAAATCACGCAAAAATCAAATTATAAGATAGATCTTGAAATATAGGAATTTGATTTGAAAATTATACATAATAAGGAAAACATGGCAAGTTGAAACACCAAAAACCATTGAGGAATCATTGAGAAATAGTTCCAACAAGTTGACATAAGTATTTGTTGTAGTCAGAATTTATTCTAAAACCTTATCTCTAAAGACAAGGTTAATGAAGACCTAGAGGTTATTCCTTTTGAAAATGAGTACTTTTATATGTCCTAAACCCTCTGTAAAAGTCTTGAGTCAAACAAATGTATTTTGCTATTTTTAAACTTGCATGGGAACTTATAGTGTAAATCTGAGCAGTTTTGCACACTTGTAAAAAGGTGAACTTTTGACCAACTTTTATTTTGAGTCTAGAAGCTAACCTTACATGGTTGGAAATTATATTCAAAAATATTTCCAGAGGTGGTAATATCATCATAAATGGATGTCTAGATTGATAGGAACACCTAGGCTAAAGTTATGGTAAAACTAGTCAAAACTATCAACACTTAAACTATGAACTATGTAACCTTTGAAACCGAGAGTCGAAATGGACATGTAAGATCACTTGAGAACTGATCTTAGATCTAACCTAAATACTATATTAAATATTATGGCCTTTGACCGTAATTCATATTTAGATTCCAAGTCCGGATCACCGACAACTGTCTAACTCGCACTTCCGAGTCTCTCACCGCATTGCATCACTTGTGAGTTCGTAGCCCCTTTTTCTCATTTTATAATTGTTTTGAGGTGAGAATACATGCCTACTATTTTACTATGCTTTATTTATAAAGTTTGTTTTATAACATATTCTTATTATTAAATAACACTTTATGCATTTTGAAGTTTGTTATATGTGAGTTTTATGCTAAAAAGCCCTTAACTTGGAAGTATTAATTACAGTGACTTGTAAGCACGAATCACTAGAGCAGATCTGTTAGGTTTGACAACCTCACCCTACCTTAACTATGGTGCTAGTTACTTCGACACAATACATCTAGCATAATGTATAGTCCAATATAGGGTAAAGGAAATCATGTAGGATACTACATGTGGTGTTAAGCGTTATTACCGAGTGCTCAGGAAACATATACACTTTGAAACTATATAGAAACCATTTATGAATTTGATAATTGTGAAATCTTATAAACCGTAGAACTGTTTACAAACTTGATATGTTACGAACTACGAAGCTATTTTTGTATTTGGAAACTTGAGAACATATTACTTCTAAACTATTTATGAAGTTGAGATCTTGTGATCTATTTTACTATCAAACCATTATGGACTCGAAAATTTAATATTTCAGTTACTGTTTTAAACTATTTCAAACTGTTTGAAACTATGAAACTTTTGTAAATTTTATACATTGTACAAAAACCTATGAACTCACCAACCTTTGTGTTGACGCTTAAGCATGTTTATTCTCAGGTACTTATTGCTTCTGCTAGAACTTTGCTATTGCTTAGAGGTCAAGCCAAGCACTGGGACCAGAGTTAACATCCGCGTCAATGGCGATTTTGGCGGGGTGTTACACCGTCCCTATAAGTCGAGCTTACGTAAATTAATTAATGTAATCAAGCTAAGGGATTTTAGATCTGAACTCATATGTATATCATTTAGTTACTCGTGCCTAATATGTAAAACATTTGAAAAAGCATGTTATATCATCCCATGTAAAAAGTAGTAGGGACTGTAGACTCACCTTTGCAAAAGCACAGTAAATCTCTAAGTAAAACCGTACGGTAGTCGGACAATCACGACCAAAAAATGCAACCTAGTCAAATAGGTTATCTTAAGTAAATAAGTAGGTCACACTATGTCAACCCATAGTGTACGCATAGTCCTAGTGCTCAGACTGACTCGCTAAATACGCAAAGGTCAACTAGTCCAAGCAAGTCAACCAAAGTCAAATCAAAAGTCAACTCGGTCAAAGTGGTCAACTAAATTCAATCATCTCAGTAGGTCATGCAATCTTGGTCAACATTTCAATCCTAAGTCAACTAACATGTTCTATCTCATAGTTCATCATTTACACGTAGACAGTTTATTGCATGGCATCAAAAATACGCACATCTTACAAACAACGAGCACAATTTATAGCATATAGATCATGATAACATGGAAAACTCCAGATCATAACTAGATTCAAAAAAAAAATTCCAAAAATCCTAACCCGAGCCTCATACGACGTCTACAAGTCGGGTTTCAGAAAGGGTCTAGTTAAGGTTTACCAAATCAGTTTCAGCATGCGCAACAATTTTAGAAATATTCTCATTTAATATTGAAAATAGCTTTTAATTAACGGCAAATTGAAGATGACTCTAGACACTCCAAATTTCTAGTGATAAAATAACCAAAGACTTTCATGTAGCCAATTTGTAAATTTTTGCATATCTCTACAGACCATTCAGATTTAAACAACATTCAGACATGTCATTTGGTGATGCATATAACACATAGTAAATCAAGTTCTCAGAAGCTAGCATACAAATGTAATATGCTTAGGAACATCTAAATAATCATATTCCAGAAGATCACGGTCTCAATCTGTAGCGACCCGACCAAATCATGTTTGACGGCGCCGACTACTTAGGTCCCGTTGCGTGGTCATAAGTCTTTATCATGATGTTTGACCAAAATATGTCGCATTCATTTCATGAGAAAAAGGATGTTCCAAGTTTACAAATGTAGTTCAAAAGACTAGTTACATTACAATGTTTGACGTACGAATGAAACCTATGCGACACAATTTAAAGTAGTCAAAAGATGCTCCAACTATGCATGTATACTCGACATCCAAGCAAGTATCAAAAAGAGTGCGGAAGCATGTATCAAGTAGCTTTCAAGGACCTGAGAAAACATATAGAAAACTGTCAACGAAAACGTTGGTGAAATCATAGGTGTTTTAGTAAATGTTGCATTTGAACCACAAGATTTAATATAATATGATTATCTAAATCATTTGCATTCCAAAGTTGTTATTTGTTTCGCGGGCACCCAATTATCAAACTTAACTGTTTTGCACCCTTTGCATAGTGTTAGAACATACACTAGACCCGAAAATATATTTCATCCGCTAACGGTAGCGAACCATCCGAATGAGGCTCGTCAAGCCCATGTGATCACATAATATAAGTTCTCATTTACACCCTGCAAGTGTAACTAATGATAATTGAATTGAGGATTTTTGTTCAAACCTGAAATGTCCCGTTCTTATTGATTAAAAATGTTCCATATTAATTGATTTCGTTGCGAGGTTTTGACCTCTATATGAGACATTTTTCAAAGACTGCATTCATTTTTAAAACAAACCATAACCTTTATTTCATAGATAAAGGTTTTAAAAAGCTTTACGTAGATTATCAAATAATGATAATCTAAAATATCCTGTTTACACACGACCATTACATAATGGTTTACAATACAAATATGTTACAACAAAATAAGTTTCTTGAATGCAGTTTTTACACAATATCATACAAGCATGGACTCCAAATCTCGTCCTTATTTAAGTATGCGACAGCGGAAGCTCTTAATAATCACCTGAGAATAAACATGCTTAAAACGTCAACAAAAATGTTGGTGAGTTATAGGTTTAACCTATATATATCAAATCATAATAATAGACCACAAGATTTCATATTTCAATACACATCCCATACATAGAGATAAAAATCATTCATATGGTGAACACCTGGTAACCGACATTAACGAGATGCATATATAAGAATATCCCCATCATTCCGGGACACCCTTCGGATATGATATAAATTTCGAAGTACTAAAGCATTCGGTACTTTGGATGGGGTTTGTTAGGCCCAATAGATCTATCTTTAGAGTTCGCGTCAATTAGGGTGTCTGTTCCCTAATTCTTAGATTACCAGACTTAATAAAAAGGGGCATATTCGATTTCGATAATTCAACCATAGAATGTAGTTTCACGTACTTGTGTCTATTTTGTAAATCATTTATAAAACCTGCATGTATTCTCATCCCAAAAATATTAGATTTTAAAAGTGGGACTATAACTCACTTTCACAGATTTTTACTTCGTCGGGAAGTAAGACTTGGCCACTGGTTGATTTACGAACCTATAACAATATATACATATATATCAAAGTATGTTCAAAATATATTTACAACACTTTTAATATATTTTGATGTTTTAAGTTTATTAAGTCAGCTGTCCTCGTTAGTAACCTACAACTAGTTGTCCATAGTTAGATGTACAGAAATAAATCGATAAATATTATCTTGAATCAATCCACGACCCAGTGTATACGTATCTCAGTATTGATCACAACTCAAACTATATATATTTTGGAATCAACCTCAACCCTGTATAGCTAACTCCAACATTCACATATAGAGTGTCTATGGTTGTTCCGAAATATATATAGATGTGTCGACATGATAGGTCGAAACATTGTATACGTGTCTATGGTATCTCAAGATTACATAATATACAATACAAGTTGATTAAGTTATGGTTGGAATAGATTTGTTACCAATTTTCACGTAGCTAAAATGAGAAAAATTATCCAATCTTGTTTTACCCATAACTTCTTCATTTTAAATCCGTTTTGAGTGAATCAAATTGCTATGGTTTCATATTGAACTCTATTTTATGAATATAAACATAAAAGTATAGGTTTATAGTCGGAAAAATAAGTTACAAGTCATTTTTGTAAAGGTAGTCATTTCAGTCGAAAGAACGACGTCTAGATGACCATTTTAGAAAACATACTTCCACTTTGAGTTTAATCATAATTTTTGGATATAGTTTCATGTTCATAATAAAAATCATTTTCTCAGAATAACAACTTTTAAATCAAAGTTTATCATAGTTTTTAATTAACTAACCCAAAACAGCCCGCGGTGTTACTACGACGGCGTAAATCCGGTTTTACGGTGTTTTTCGTGTTTCCAGGTTTTAAATCATTAAGTTAGCATATCATATAGATATAGAACATGTGTTTAGTTGATTTTAAAAGTCAAGTTAGAAGGATTAACTTTTGTTTGCGAACAAGTTTAGAATTAACTAAACTATGTTCTAGTGATTACAAGTTTAAACCTTCGAATAAGATAGCTTTATATGTATGAATCGAATGATGTTATGAACATCATTACTACCTTAATTTCCTTGGATAAACCTACTGGAAAAGAGAAAAATGGATCTAGCTTCAATGGATCCTTGGATGGCTCGAAGTTCTTGAAGCAGAATCATGACACGAAAACAAGTTCAAGTAAGATCATCACTTGAAATAAGATTGTTATAGTTATAGCAATTGAACCAAAGTTTGAATATGATTATTACCTTGTATTAGAATGATAACCTACTGTAAGAAACAAAGATTTCTTGAGGTTGGATGATCACCTTACAAGATTGGAAGTGAGCTAGCAAACTTGAAAGTATTCTTGATTTTATGAAACTAGAACTTTTGGAATTTATGAAGAACACTTAGAACTTGAAGATAGAACTTGAGAGAGATCAATTAGATGAAGAAAATTGAAGAATGAAAGTGTTTGTAGGTGTTTTTGGTCGTTGGTGTATGGATTAGATATAAAGGATATGTAATTTTGTTTTCATGTAAATAAGTCATGAATGATTACTCATATTTTTGTAATTTTATGAGATATTTCATGCTAGTTGCCAAATGATGGTTCCCACATGTGTTAGGTGACTCACATGGGCTGCTAAGAGCTGATCATTGGAGTGTATATACCAATAGTACATACATCTAAAAGCTGTGTATTGTACGAGTACGAATACGGGTGCATACAAGTAGAATTGTTGATGAAACTGAACGAGGATGTAATTGTAAGCATTTTTGTTAAGTAGAAGTATTTTGATAAGTGTATTGAAGTCTTTCAAAAGTGTATAAATACATATTAAAACACTACATGTATATACATTTTAACTGAGTCGTTAAGTCATCGTTAGTCGTTACATGTAAGTGTTGTTTTGAAACCTTTAGGTTAACGATCTTGTTAAATGTTGTTAACCCAATGTTTATAATATCAAATGAGATTTTAAATTATTATATTATCATGATATTATAATGTATGAATATCTCTTAATATGATATATATACATTAAATGTCTTTACAACGATAATCGTTACATATATGTCTCGTTTAAAAATCATTAAGTTAGTAGTCTTGTTTTTACATATGTAGTTCATTGTTAATATACTTTATGATATGTTTTCTTATCATAGTATCATGTTAACTATATATATATATCCATTTATATGTCATCATATAGTTTTTACAAGTTTTAACGTTCGTGAATCACCGATCAACTTGGGTGGTCAATTGTCTATATGAAACATATTTCAATTAATCAAGTCTTAACAAGTTTGATTGCTTAACATGTTGGAAACATTTAATCATGTAAATATCAATCTCAATTAATATATATAAACATGGAAAAGTTCGGGTCACTACAGTACCTACCCATTAAATAAATTTCGTCCCGAAATTTTAAGCTGTTGAAGGTGTTGACGAATCTTCTGGAAATAGATGCGGGTATTTCTTCTTCCTCTGATCTTCACGCTCCCAGGTGAACTCGGGTCCTCTACGAGCATTCCATCGAACCTTAACAATTGGTATCTTGTTTTGCTTAAGTCTTTTAACCTCACGATCCATTATTTCGACGGGTTCTTCGATGAATTGAAGTTTTTCGTTGATTTGGATTTCATCTAACGGAATAGTGAGATCTTCTTTAGCAAAACATTTCTTTAAATTCGAGACGTGGAAAGTGTTATGTACAGCCGCGAGTTGTTGAGGTAACTCTAGTCGGTAAGCTACTGGTCCGACACGATCAATAATCTTGAATGGTCCAATATACCTTGGATTTAATTTCCCTCGTTTACCAAATCGAACAACGCCTTTCCAAGGTGCAACTTTAAGCATGACCATCTCTCCAATTTCAAATTCTATATCTTTTCTTTTAATGTCAGCGTAGCTCTTTTGTCGACTTTGGGCGGTTTTCAACCGTTGTTGAATTTGGATGATCTTCTCGGTAGTTTCTTGTATAATCTCCGGACCCGTAATCTGTCTATCCCCCACTTCACTCCAACAAATCGGAGACCTGCACTTTCTACCATAAAGTGCTTCAAACGGCGCCATCTCAATGCTTGAATGGTAGCTGTTGTTGTAGGAAAATTCTGCTAACGGTAGATGTCGATCCCAACTGTTTCCGAAATCAATAACACATGCTCGTAGCATGTCTTCAAGCGTTTGTATCGTCCTTTCGCTCTGCCCATCAGTTTGTGGATGATAGGCAGTACTCATGTCTAGACGAGTTCCTAATGCTTGCTGTAATGTCTGCCAGAATCTTGAAATAAATCTGCCATCCCTATCAGAGATAATAGAGATTGGTATTCCATGTCTGGAGATGACTTCCTTCAAATACAGTCGTGCTAACTTCTCCATCTTGTCATCTTCTCTTATTGGCAAGAAGTGTGCTAATTTGGTGAGACGGTCAACTATTACCCAAATAGTATCAAAACCACTTGCAGTCCTTGGCAATTTAGTGATGAAATCCATGGTAATGTTTTCCCATTTCCATTCCGGGATTTTGGGTTGTTGAAGTAGACCTGATGGTTTCTGATGCTCAGCTTTGACCTTAGAACACGTCAAACATTCTCCTACGTATTTAGCAACATCGGCTTTCATACCCGGCCACCAAAAATGTTTCTTGAGATCCTTGTACATCTTCCCCGTTCCAGGATGTATTGAGTATCTGGTTTTATGAGCTTCTCTAAGTACCATTTCTCTCATATCTCCAAATTTTGGTGCCCAAATCCTTTCAGCCCTATACCGGGTTCCGTCTTCCCGAATATTAAGATGCTTCTCCGATCCTTTGGGTATTTCATCCTTTAAATTTCCCTCTTTTAAAACTCCTTGTTGCGCCTCCTTTATTTGAGTAGTAATGTTATTATGAATCATTATATTCATAGATTTTACTCGAATGGGTTCTCTGTCCTTCCTGCTCAAGGCATCGGCTACCACATTTGCCTTCCCCGGGTGGTAACAAATCTCAAAGTCGTAATCATTCAATAATTCAATCCACCTACGCTGCCTCATATTCAGTTGTTTCTGATTAAATATGTGTTGAAGACTTTTGTGGTCGGTATATATAATACTTTTGACCCCATATAAGTAGTGCCTCCAAGTCTTTAATGCAAAAACAACCGCGCCTAATTCCAAATCATGCGTCGTATAATTTTGTTCGTGAATCTTCAATTGTCTAGACGCATAAGCAATCACCTTCGTTCGTTGCATTAATACACAACCGAGACCTTGCTTTGATGCATCACAGTAAATCACAAAATCATCATTCCCTTCAGGCAATGACAATATAGGTGCCGTAGTTAGCTTTTTCTTCAATAACTGAAACGCTTTCTCTTGTTCATCATTCCATTCAAATTTCTTCCCTTTATGCGTTAATGCAGTCAAGGGTTTTGCTATTCTGGAAAAGTCTTGGATGAACCTTCTGTAGTAACCAGCTAGTCCTAAAAACTGGCGTATGTGTTTCAGAGTTTTCGGGGTTTCCCACTTTTCAACAGTTTCTATCTTTGCCGGATCCACCTTAATACCTTCTTTGTTCACTATGTGACCGAGGAATTGAACTTCTTCCAACCAAAATGCACACTTTGAAAACTTAGCGTATAATTCTTCCTTCCTCAATACTTCTAACACCTTTCTCAAATGTTCACCGTGTTCTTGGTCATTCTTTGAGTAAATAAGTATGTCATCAATGAAAACAATGACAAACTTGTCAAGGTATGGTCCACACACTGGGTTCATAAGGTCCATGAACACAGCTGGTGCATTAGTTAAACCAAACGGCATGACCATAAACTCGTAATGACCGTAACGTGTTCTGAAAGCAGTCTTTGGAATATCATCTTCTTTCACCCGCATTTGATGATACCCGGAACGTAAGTCAATCTTTGAATAAACAGACGAGCCTTGTAGTTGATCAAATAAGTCATCGATTCTCGGTAGTGGGTAGCGGTTCTTGATGGTAAGTTTGTTCAACTCTCGGTAGTCGATACACAACCTGAATGTACCATCTTTCTTCTTGACAAACAAAACAGGAGCTCCCCACGGTGATGTGCTTGGTCGAATGAAACCACGCTCTAAAAGTTCTTGTAATTGGCTTTGTAGTTCTTTCATCTCGCTGGGTGAGAGTCTGTAAGGAGCACGAGCTATTGGTGCAGCTCCTGGTACAAGATCTATTTGAAATTCAACGGATCGATGTGGGGGTAACTCCGGTAATTCTTTCGGAAATACATCAGGAAATTCTTTTGCGACGGGAACATCATTGATGCTCTTTTCTTCAGTTTGTACTTTCTCGACGTGTGTTAGAATAGCATAGCAACCTTTTCTTATTAGTTTTTGTGCCTTCAAATTACTAATAAGATGTAGCTTTGTGTTGCCCTTTTATCCGTACACCATTAAGGGTTTTCCTTTTTCTCGTATAATGCGAATTGCATTTTTGTAACAAACGATCTCCGCTTTCACTTCTTTCAACCAGTCCATACCGATTATCACATCAAAACTCCCTAACTCTACTGGTATCAAATCAATCTTAAATGTTTCGCTAACCAGTTTAATTTCTCGATTCCGACATATATTATCTGCTGAAATTAATTTACCATTTGCTAATTCGAGTAAAAATTTACTATCCAAAGGCGTCAATGGACAACTTAATTTAGCACAAAAATCTCTACTCATATAGCTTCTATCCGCACCCGAATCAAATAAAACGTAAGCAGATTTATTGTCAATAAGAAACGTACCCGTAACAAGCTCCGGGTCTTCCTGTGCCTCTGCCGCATTAATATTGAAAACTCTTCCACGGCCTTGTCCATTCGTGTTCTCCTGGTTCGGGCAATTTCTAATAATGTGGCCTGGTTTTCCACATTTATAACAAACTACATTGGCATAACTTGCTCTGACACTACTTGCTCCGCCATTACTCGTTCCGACACCATTTGTTCCTTTCGTTCTATTAACCCCTGGTCCGTAGACCTCACACTTCGCCGCGCTATGACCATTTCTTTTACACTTGTTGCAAAATTTGGTGCAGAACCCCGAGTGATTCTTTTCACACCTTTGGCATAGCTGCTTCTGATTGTTGTTGTTGTTGCGGTTATTATTGTTGTTGGGATGATTGTTGTAGTTGCTGTTGTTGTTGTTGTTGTTGTTGGGCCGTTTGTTGTAGTTGCGATTGATGTTGCGATTGTTGGGATAATTGTTGCGATTATTGTTGTAATTGTTGTTGTTGTTGTATTGGTGATTCTTATCACCGTTTTCCTCCCACTTTCTTTTGACTTGCTTCACATTGGCCTCTTCAGCAGTCTGTTCTTTAATTCTTTCTTCAATTTGGTTCACGAGTTTGTGAGCCATTCTACATGCCTGTTGTATGGAGGCGGGCTCGTGTGAACTTATATCTTCTTGGATTCTTTCCGGTAATCCTTTCACAAACGCGTCGATCTTCTCTTCCTCATCTTCGAATGCTCCCGGACACAATAGGCACAATTCTGTGAATCGTCTTTCGTACGTGGTAATATCAAATCCTTGGGTTCGTAACCCTCTAAGTTCTGTCTTGAGCTTATTGACCTCGATTCTGGGACGGTACTTCTCGTTCATCAAGTGCTTGAATGCTGACCACGGTAGTGCGTACGCATCGTCTTGTCCCACTTGCTCTAGATAGGTATTCCACCATGTTAACGCAGAACCTGTGAAGGTATGCGTAGCGTACTTTACTTTGTCCTCTTCAGTACACTTACTTATGGCAAACACCGATTCGACCTTCTCGGTCCACCGTTTCAATCCGATCGGTCCTTCGGTTCCATCAAATTCCAAAGGTTTGCAGGCAGTGAATTCTTTGTAGGTGCATCCTACAGGATTTCCTGTACTGCTAGATCCAAGGTTATTGTTGGTATGTAGCGCAGCCTGTACTGCGGCTATGTTTGAAGCTAGAAATGTACGGAATTCCTCTTCATTTATATTCACGGTGTGTCGAGTAGTCGGTGCCATTTCCTTCAAAATAGTTAAATGGAACAAGTTAATCATACAGAATATTAAGAGTAGTTAATAGTATTTCGTAGCATAATATGAACTCATTTATAAAAGCTTTTTCTTCATATTAGCGTTTTATAAGTTTAAATTCGGGTAGTACCTACCCGTTAAGTTCATACTTAGTAGCTAATATACAATTCAACTACTACAATTCTATATGAAAAACTGATTATAATAATATTTCGCGTTCAAACTTTTATACAATATTTTACAAACTTACAATACCGCTTATTTTACATAAAGCATGAAATATAGCACACAATAACTTTGATACAAGATAGTTGTGAAGACAATTCTAGCTAGTACACAAGTCGTTCAGCAAAGGCAATAAAGACACGTAATTCATACGTCCAGAAACAAGTCATGCATTCTGGTTTTACTAGGACTACTTCCCATCCTTGGTCTTGTGCAACATAACCGTTATGACCGTTGATAAGACAGCGTGTTGTAACGTCATCAAAGGGACGAGGGTTACGTAATGTCCAACAGTCCCGTAATAATCTAAAAACCTCATTTCTTACCCCAATTACCGACTCCGTCACTTGTGGAAACGTTTTGTTTAATAGTTGTAGCCCGATGTTCTTGTTCTCACTTTGGTGAGAAGCGAACATTACTAATCCGTAAGCATAACATGCTTCTTTATGTTGCATGTTAGCCGCTTTTTCTAAATCACGAAGTCCAATATTCGGATATATTGAGTCAAAATAATTTCTTAACCCGTTGCGTAAAATAGCATTTGGGTTCCCCGCAATATATGCGTCAAAGTAAACACATCGTAACTTATGGGTTTTTAAATGTGATATCCCCCATCTTTCAAACGAAAGTCTCTTATAAACCAAGACATTCTTGGAACGTTCTTCGAATGTCTTACAAACTGATCTCGCCTTAAATAGTTGTGCCGAAGAATTCTGGCCGACTCTAGACAAGATTTCATCAATCATGTCTCCGGGTAGGTCTCTTAAAATATTGGGTTGTCTATCCATTTTGTGTTTTTAAACTGTAAAATAGACAAGAGTTAGATTCATAAAAAAATACTTATTAATACAAGCAATTTTTACATATATCATAAAGCATAAGAACACTATATTACATATATTACACCACACGAATACAACTATCTTATTCCGACTTGCTCATTTCTTCTTCTTCGGTTTTGGTTCGTTTTGCCAAGTTTCTAGGGAGATATGATGTTCCCCTAATACGAGCCGTCGTTGTCCACATTGGTTTAGAAAAACCTGGTGGTTTAGAGGTTCCCGGGTCATTGTTACAACTTAAGGACTTCGGGCGTTGACGATACATATAAAGTTCATCGGGGTTGGAATTAGATTTCTCTATTTTTATGCCCTTTCCCTTATTATTTTCTTTTGCCTTTTTAAATTCAGTTGGGGTAATTTCTATAACATCATCGGAATTCTCGTCGGAATCCGATTCATCGGAGAATTGGTAATCCTCCCAATATTTTGCTTCCTTGGCGGAAACACCATTGACCATAATTAACCTTGGTCGGTTGGTTGAGGATTTTCTTTTACTTAACCGTTTTATTATTTCCCCCACCGGTTCTATTTCTTCATCCGGTTCCGATTCTTCTTCCGGTTCCGATTCTTCTTCCGGTTCCGACTCTTCTTCCGGTTCCTCTTCGGGAACTTATGAATCAGTCCACGAATCATTCGAATTTACATTTGACTCTTCATTATTATTAGGTGAGTCAATGGGACTTGTTCTAGAGGTAGACATCTATCACATAATATCAAACGCGTTAAGAGATTAATATATCGCATAATATTCACATGTTAAAAATATATAGTTTCCAACAAAATTTGTTAAGCAATCATTTTTCAAATAAATACGGTCGAAGTCTAGACTCACTAATGCATCTTAACAAACTCGATAAGACATACTAATGCAAAATTCTGGATCTCTAAGACCAACGCTCGGATACCAACTGAAATGTCCCGTTCTTATTGATTAAAAACGTTCCATATTAATTGATTTCGTTGCGAGGTTTTGACCTCTATATGAGACATTTTTCAAAGACTGCATTCATTTTTAAAACAAACCATAACCTTTATTTCATAGATAAAGGTTTTAAAAAGCTTTACGTAGATTATCAAATAATGATAATCTAAAATATCCTGTTTACACACGACCATTACATAATGGTTTACAATACAAATATGTTACAACAAAATAAGTTTCTTGAATGCAGTTTTTACACAATATCATACAAGCATGGACTCCAAATCTCGTCCTTATTTAAGTATGCGACAGCGAAAGCTCTTAATAATCACCTGAGAATAAACATGCTTAAAACGTCAACAAAAATGTTGGTGAGTTATAGGTTTAACCTATATATATCAAATCATAATAATAGACCACAAGATTTCATATTTCAATACACATCCCATACATAGAGATAAAAATCATTCATATGGTGAACACCTGGTAACCGACATTAACAAGATGCATATATAAGAATATCCCCATCATTCCGGGACACCCTTCGGATATGATATAAATTTCGAAGTACTAAAGCATCCGGTACTTTGGATGGGGTTTGTTAGGCCCAATAGATCTATCTTTAGAGTTCGCGTCAATTAGGGTGTCTGTTCCCTAATTCTTAGATTACCAGACTTAATAAAAAGGGGCATATTCGATTTCGATAATTCAACCATAGAATGTAGTTTCACGTACTTGTGTCTATTTTGTAAATCATTTATAAAACCTGCATGTATTCTCATCCCAAAAATATTAGATTTTAAAAGTGGGACTATAACTCACTTTCACAGATTTTTACTTCATCGGGAAGTAAGACTTGGCCACTGGTTGATTCACGAACCTATAACAATATATACATATATATCAAAGTATGTTCAAAATATATTTACAACACTTTTAATATATTTTGATGTTTTAAGTTTATTAAGTCAGCTGTCCTCGTTAGTAACCTACAACTAGTTGTCCACAGTTAGATGTACAGAAATAAATCGATAAATATTATCTTGAATCAATCCACGACCCAGTGTATACATATCTCAGTATTGATCACAACTCAAACTATATATATTTTGGAATCAACCTCAACCCTGTATAGCTAACTCCAATATTCACATATAGAGTGTCTATGGTTGTTCCGAAATATATATAGATGTGTCGACATGATAGGTCGAAACATTGTATACGTGTCTATGGTATCTCAAGATTACATAATATACAATACAAGTTGATTAAGTTATGGTTGGAATAGATTTGTTACCAATTTTCACGTAGCTAAAATGAGAAAAATTATCCAATCTTGTTTTACCCATAACTTCTTCATTTTAAATCCGTTTTGAGTGAATCAAATTGCTATGGTTTCATATTGAACTCTATTTTATGAATCTAAACAGAAAATTATAGGTTTATAGTCGGAAAAATAAGTTACAAGTCGTTTTTGTAAAGGTAGTCATTTCAGTCAAAAGAACGACGTCTAGATGACCATTTTAGAAAACATACTTCCACTTTGAGTTTAATCATAATTTTTGGATATAGTTTCATGTTCATAATAAAAATCATTTTCTCAGAATAACAACTTTTAAATCAAAGTTTATCATAGTTTTTAATTAACTAACCCAAAACAGCCCGCGGTGTTACTACGACGGCGTAAATCCGGTTTTACGGTGTTTTTCGTGTTTCCAGGTTTTAAATCATTAAGTTAGCATATCATATAGATATAGAACATGTGTTTAGTTGATTTTAAAAGTCAAGTTAGAAGGATTAACTTTTGTTTGCGAACAAGTTTAGAATTAACTAAACTATGTTCTAGTGATTACAAGTTTAAACCTTCGAATAAGATAGCTTTATATGTATGAATCGAATGATGTTATGAACATCATTACTACCTTAATTTCCTTGGATAAACCTACTGGAAAAGAGAAAAATGGATCTAGCTTCAATGGATCCTTGGATGGCTCGAAGTTCTTGAAGCAGAATCATGACACGAAAACAAGTTCAAGTAAGATCATCACTTGAAATAAGATTGTTATAGTTATAGCAATTGAACCAAAGTTTGAATATGATTATTACCTTGTATTAGAATGATAACCTACTGTAAGAAACAAAGATTTCTTGAGGTTGGATGATCACCTTACAAGATTGGAAGTGAGCTAGCAAACTTGAAAGTATTCTTGATTTTATGAAACTAGAACTTTTGGAATTTATGAAGAACACTTAGAACTTGAAGATAGAACTTGAGAGAGATCAATTAGATGAAGAAAATTGAAGAATGAAAGTGTTTGTAGGTGTTTTTGGTCGTTGGTGTATGGATTAGATATAAAGGATATGTAATTTTGTTTTCATGTAAATAAGTCATGAATGATTACTCATATTTTTGTAATTTTATGAGATATTTCATGCTAGTTGCCAAATGATGGTTCCCACATGTGTTAGGTGACTCACATGGGCTGCTAATACCTGATCATTGGAGTGTATATACCAATAGTACATACATCTAAAAGCTGTGTATTGTACGAGTACGAATACGGGTGCATACGAGTAGAATTGTTGATGAAACTGAACGAGGATGTAATTGTAAGCATTTTTGTTAAGTAGAAGTATTTTGATAAGTGTATTGAAGTCTTTCAAAAGTGTATAAATACATATTAAAACACTACATGTATATACATTTTAACTGAGTCGTTAAGTCATCGTTAGTCGTTACATGTAAGTGTTGTTTTGAAACCTTTAGGTTAACGATCTTGTTAAATGTTGTTAACCCAATGTTTATAATATCAAATGAGATTTTAAATTATTATATTATCATGATATTATCATGTATGAATATCTCTTAATATGATATATATACATTAAATGTCTTTACAACGATAATCGTTACATATATGTCTCGTTTAAAAATCATTAAGTTAGTAGTCTTGTTTTTACATATGTAGTTCATTGTTAATATACTTTATGATATGTTTTCTTATCATAGTATCATGTTAACTATATATATATCCATTTATATGTCATCATATAGTTTTTACAAGTTTTAACGTTCGTGAATCACCGATCAACTTGGGTGGTCAATTGTCTATATGAAACATATTTCAATTAATCAAGTCTTAACAAGTTTGATTGCTTAACATGTTGGAAACATTTAATCATGTAAATATCAATCTCAATTAATATATATAAACATGGAAAAGTTCGGGTCACTACAAAACCCGTACGTGGAATGTTCGTTTTCGTACTTGTGTTCAAAGTGTAAAAGTATGATACGTATATGTTTCTCATCCCATAGTTTAAAGCATAAAAGTTGTTCGAAAGATGGGACTATGATCTCACCTTGAGTACACATATGAAAAGTACTTCACAAAGTAACGTGTGCGAAGGATAGTGCTAGTCTTGACCTAAACAAATAGGTCATATCAATAACGGTAAACCCGATAGGTCAAAGATGTTCAATTAGTCATATGGCTCGTTACGACTCGATTATGTAGCATGTAAATCAAATTTTCAAGTTTCATGCAAGATACAAGTATAGAAACAAGTTAGGAAAGTTGCATAATCATTTGGTCAAGTTTGAACAAAAGTCAAACTTTGGTCGGTCAAAGTCAACAAAAAAGTCAACACGTTCGGGTCGGGTCCCGAACTATTTTTCTGAGGTTTTTATTCATATATAAAGATGTTAGAACAAGTCTCAGTTGAATCGGAGGTCCATAGGTTGCCAAACATTTTTCATATAATTGACATGTAGGTCAGAACCTGAACACGGCTTAGGCCGCGTCGCGACCCAGGATTGCCACGCCGCGACAATACACGGGAGCTAGTACCTGGTCAGTCTCAAATGTCCAAGTCTCAATTCAGGACACTTTCAAGCATAATTCGAAAACCGCTAATACTTAGAACTCGTATCTTATATCGTTAGAAAGGTAATTTGACAAAGAACACAACTAAATACATTTCACCAACCAAAAACGTTATTTGTAACAATTGACTTTCCAAAGTAAATGATCAATTAATGTACACATTTAATACTCAAATTTGATAAGTGCACATTTATGATTCGGGCATTTAGTGCATACATACAACATGCTGTTTTGTAGGTAATCGAGCATACAATACAACTAACTACTTACTAACAATAATTCATGGCATTCAATGCATCAAATATTCATTTCAAGCATATCAAACCCTAACCCAAATTCACCAAAATCACTAATCAAGTTTATGGAGTTTTCTCAAGCAACCTACACATGAAATTGAAGCTAGTGATGTTAGGAACAAATTTAATACATGGATTTATGACATTTAACATCATTCAAACAACCAAATCACCAAATCAAACACACCCAAAGTTTATGTTCATGCTAGTTACTTCAAATAACAAAATCGAACATATAAATCATATATTCATGTTAGACTTGAGCCATAGACACTAATTAACAACTTTATAAGTTAAAAACATCAAGAACACCAAATCTAGTGATTTTAGAAAGTTACCCAAATGTAATGAAGTCAGTATGGAATCGAAGATGAAGTTGCAAGGATTCCAAATATGTAATTTGTTTTGCAAGACACCCGCTAGCTAGGATTTAGATGATGATTCTTCAAAATGGAGAATTGAAAGAAAATGTGGAAGTAGAAGAAGAAAAGGAAAATAAAAATGAAAATGAAAAAGATAGGTGGTGGGGTGACTAGTCACAAGTTAGTCACCTCTTTGGCTCTTTGGCTAAACTAGTCCCTCGAGTTCGGTTGCGGGTGCGTGAATTACCTAAACGAGATATTTTTAAAACGCGAATTAACGAGGGATGTCATAATCATATAACGGAATTTAAATAGTTAAACAGAAAAGTAAACGGAAAAAGGCGGGATGTTACATTACCTACTCCTTAAAAGAAATTTCGTCCCGAAATTTAAGTAGGCATAGTAGTCGTTGTTTCTTCCTCGAAATTTTGCGTTTTCGGAATCTGGAATAAGTGAGGGTATTTCTTTTGCATTTGATCTTGCCTTTCCCAAGTAAACTCGGGTCCTCTTTTAGAATTCCAACGAACCTTAACAATTAGGATTCAGCTTTGTTTCAATGTCTTGACGGAGGTGTCCACAATTTCAACCGGTTCTTCCACAAAATGGAGTTTGTCATCAATAGTAAGTTCCTCAAGAGGGATGACGATATCGGGTTCGGCAAGACACTTTTTCAAGTTAGATACATGGAAGGTAGGATGAACGGAGCTCAATTGAGGCGGAAGATCTAAACGATAAGCAACGGTTCCAATACGCTCCAAGATTTCGAAAGGACCAATATACTGCGGATTTAATTTCCCACGTTTTCCAAAACGAATGACACCTTTCCAAGGTGCGACTTTTAACATGACACAGTCACCGACTTGAAATTCAAGTTCGTTGCGTCTTTTGTCGGTATAGCACTTTTGACGACTCCGGGCCGTTCGAAGCCTATCTCGGATTTGAACTATCTTCTTGGTGGTTTCGTGAATGAGTTCAGGTCCAGTGATTTGTACGTCGCCTACTTCGGCCCAACAAAGAGGAGAACGGCATTTTTGACCATATAACGCTTCAAAAGGTGCGGCTTTAATACTCGCGTGATAACTATTGTTTTAAGAGAACTCGGCGAGAGGTAAGTGCTTGTCCCAAGCTTTTCCAAAATCAACCACACAAGCCCGTAACATGTCCTCTAAGGTTTGAATTGTGCGTTCGCTTTGTCCATCGGTTTGGGGATGATATGCGGTGCTCATGTCTAAACGCGTTCCCAACGCTTCTTGCAAGGTACGCCAAAATCTAGAAACAAAACGGCCATCTCGGTAGGAGATAATCGATAAAGGTACACCGTGTCGGGCTACGATCTCCTTGATGTAAAGTTGTGCAAGTTTCTCCATTTTGTCGGTTTCTTTCATAGCGAGAAAGTGTGCGGATTTGGTGAGACGGTCATCAATAACCCAAATGGTATCATAACCGCCCGTTGTCTTTGGTAACTTGGTGATGAAGTCCATCGTTATTCTTTCCCACTTCCATTGCGGGATTTCGGGTTGTTGAAGTAACTCGGACGATCTTTGGTGTTCGGCTTTGAATTTGGAACATGTCAAACACTTGGCAACATAAGTAGCTACGTCCCTTTTGATGTTCGGCCACCAATATTGTTCTTTAAGGTCGTGGTACATCTTATTGGCACTGGGATGAATCGAGTATCGTGACTTATGGGCTTCATCTAAAATAAGACTTCGTAGGTCCCCATAACTAGGCACCCAAATCCTTCCGGCGAAATATCGGAGACCGGTTTCCTTAGTTTCGAATCGAGAGACTAGAATGTTTAAGAGCTCGTGTGAAACGTTTTCATCCTTGGGGGCCTCATCTTGGGCTACCCGAATTTGGCTATTAAGGTTGGTGTGGATGGTGATGTTTAAAGCTCGGACACGAAGAGGCACCGCTCTTTCTTTTCGACTTAAGGCATCGGCTACTACATTTGCTTTCCCGGGATGGTAACAAAGCTCTCAATCGTAAACGTTTAAGGTTTCAATCCACCTTCGTTGTCTCATGTTTAGTTGCTTTTGATCAAAGATGTGTTGGAGACTTTTGTGATCGGTAAAGATAGTACTCTTGGTTCCATAAATATAGTGTCTCCACATTTTAAGTGCAAAGACAACGGCTCCGAGTTCGAGATCATGTGTCGTATCGTTTCGTTCATGAATTTTGAGTTGTCGAGAAGCATAAGAAATGACTTTCGTTCGTTGCATCAACACACACCCAAAACCATGTTTCGAGGCATCGCAATATACAACAAAATCGTCATTGCCTTCGGGAAGTGACAAGATAGGAGCGGTGGTTAGCTTTGTTTTCAAGATTTGAAATGCGGATTCTTGTTCGGTCGCCCAAATGAATTTCTTTCCTTTGTGAGTTAATGCGGTTAGAGGACGAGCAACCAAAGAGAAATCTTTGATGAATCTACGATAGTATCCGGCGAGACCCAAGAATTGACGAATGTGAGTAGGAGTAGTAGAAGTCTCCCATTTACTAATGGCTTCGATTTTCGTTGGATCGACTTTAGTACCTTGGTCACTTACAACATGACCAAGAAATTGAACTTCCTTTAACCAAAATTCACACTTGGAGAATTTGGCATAGAGTCGTTCTTGTCTTAAAAGTTCAAGCACACGTCGGAGGTGTTCCTCGTGTTCTTCTTCGCTTTTTGAATAGACCAAAATATCATCGATGAACACGATAACGAATTTGTCAAGATACGGTTTGCACACGCGGTTCATAAGATCCATGAACACCGCCGATGCATTAGTGAGACCAAATGGCATTACAAGAAATTCATAGCTACCATAACGAGTTCGAAAAGCGGTTTTGGAGACATCTTCCCCCTTAACCCTTAATTGATGATAACCCGAGCGGAGATCAATTTTTGAATATACACAAGACCCTTATAGTTGATCAAAGAGGTCATCGATGCGAGGAAGAGGATATCGGTTCTTGACCGTCAATTTGTTTAGTTCACGATAATTAATGCACATTCGTAGGGATCCGTCTTTCTTTTTAACAAACAAAATCGGAGCGCCCCAAGGTGAATGGCTAGGTTGGATAAAACCACGATCAAGTAGTTCTTGGATTTGACTTTGAAATTCTTGCATTTCGGATGGAGTGAGTCTATATGGTGCACGTGCTACGGATGCGGCTCCCGGAATAAGATCGATTTGGAATTCAACCGGTCGATGAGGTGGAAGACCCTGTAATTCGTCGGGAAATACATCGGAATAGTCACTAACAATTGGCACATCATCGATGTGCTTCTCATCGGACTCGACTTTCTTAACGTGAGCAAGGATCGCAAAACAACCCTTACAGAGTAGTTTTCTAACTTTAATGCATGAAACGAGGTTGAGTCCGGTGCAACTCTTATCGCCATAGATGATCAAAGGTTCACCATTCTCGATAGGAATTCAGATTGCGTTAAGATCACAAAGGATGTGAGATTTCATTTTGGCTAGCCAATTCATACCGATTATTACATCGAAGCTTCCTAGTTCCATGGGTATCAAGTCAATTTCAAACTCAATACCCTAAAATGTTTAACGTACACCCCCGGTAATATGTGTCGGCACTCAATAGTTTTCCGTTGGCCACTTCAATGGTATAAGTGGTATCTAGTGGAAGTGGTGGAGTATTAAAAGAATGAGTCAAAGTCTTGGATACAAAACTCTTATCGGCACCCGAATCGAATAAACAAGTAACATAAGTGTTGTTGAGGAGAAACGTACCCGTGACTAATTCATTGACATCTCGGGCTTCCTCAGTGTTGATGTTGAAAGCTCATCCGCGCGTGTTGGTGTTGGCTTTATTCTTCGGACACGCATTTCTAAAATGACCCGTTTGGCCACATTCATAACAAGTACACGGTTTTGGTGCATTGGGCACCTTTTGAGCGACGGGGGCGCCACTTCTACAATCGTTGGCCACATGACCACCCCTTTGGCACCGGTGGCAAAATAGATTGCTACATTCACCATAGTGGTGTTTGTGGCATTTGTTGCAAAAGGGTTTATTTCCGCCATAACTTTTCTTGGCATCGGGGGTGAAAGGCTTTTTGGTGAAGTTGTTGTTGTAGTTGTTGCTTGATTGGGGGGCTTCCCATTTTCTTTTGTTGCCGCCCGATTTATCCCCGGCCTTAGGAGCCGGAACTATGATTTCGTCAACCGTTTCGATCAATTGGCGGGCCATGTTCAAAGCTTGTTGTAGGTTAGCGGGTTTGGATGACATCACTCCTTGTTTGATGCTCTTTGGAAGACCATCCATATAGAGTTCAACCCTTTGAGATTCGGGGTTCACGAGCTTGGGACACATCAAGGATAGCTCGGCGTATCGTTGATTGTAGGCCTTGAGATCATTTCTGACCACCTTTAAAGTTCTTAGCCCTTGTTCGAGCTTTCGGATTTATTCACGAGGGAAAAATTCGACGATCATCCTTTCTCTCAAATCGGCCCAAGAGAGGGCGTGAGCTTCATCGGTACCCACCGATTGTACATACGTGTTCCACCACGTGAGGGCGATACCGGCAAAGGTGTGGGTGGAATATTTGACTTTATCTTGGTCCTGACAACCGCTTATGCTAAAACGGCTTCCGTTTGTTCGAACCATCGAGTGAGCACAACCGGTCCCCCGATTCCATCAAAAGTGTGAGGTTTGCACCCCATGAAGGCTTTGTAGGAGCACCCTTCACTTGAGTTACCGGCCCCTTGATTGTTGTTGTGGTTGTTGTTATTGTTGAAGGAGTGATCGGCTATGGCCGCTTCCACGGCGGTGGCTATCATTCGTGGCACACGACGAGGAGGCATTGTTCCTTCAAAACACAAGAATACCATTGATTAGTATTCTTAATAATACTAACCATGATATGGAATAAGGATAGAGAGAAATTTTTCTTGACTCGCCTTAAATTCTTTATGTCATAATGTCAGAATGTTCATATGAGTCACCGTAATATAATCCCGGAAATTATATTACCCTAATTCATATGTGCATTCGACACTAATTCATATAGTCAAGGTGGCGCGTCAATTAAATCAAGTAACGTGAGATTAAGATTGAATAAGAATTTGATGTGATAGACGAGTTCGAGTATAATGCACAAGTAGTCAAGTAATTCCTACTTCAAGTCTATATGCCGGTTGTAGTCTAGACTCACTAATGTACCCTATGACTCGGGGTTGACACCAATGAACTCTAAATCCCTACAACCAACGCTCTGATACCATCTGTAGCGACCTGACCAAATCATGTTTGACGGCACCGACTACTTAGGTCCCGTTGCATGGTCATAAGTCTTTATCATGACGTTTGACCAAAATATGTCGCATTCATTTCATGAGAAAAAGGATGTTTCAAGTTTACAAATGTAGTTCAAAAGACTAGTTACATTACAATGTTTGACGTACGAATGAAACCTATGCGACACAATTTAAAGTAGTCAAAAGACGCTCCAACTATGCATGTATACTCGACATCCAAGCAAGTATCAAAAAGAGTTCAGAAGCATGTATCAAGTAGCTTTCAAGGACCTGAGAAAACATATAGAAAACTGTCAACGAAAACATTGGTGAAATCATAGGTGTTTTAGTAAATGTTGCATTTGAACCACAAGATTTAATATAATATGATTATCTAAATCATTTGCATTCCAAAGTTGTTATTTGTTTCGCGGGCACCCAATTATCAAACTTAACTGTTTTGCACCCTTTGCGTAGTGTTAGAACATACACTAGACCCGAAAATATATTTCATCCGCTAACGGTAGCGAACCGTCCGAATGAGGCTCGTCAAGCCCATGTGATCACATAATATAAGTTCTCGTTTACACCCTGCAAGTGTAACTAATGATAATTGAATTGAGGATTTTTGTTCAAACCCGTACGTGGAATGTTCGTTTTCGTACTTGTGTTCAAAGTGTAAAAGTATGATACGTATATGTTTCTCATCCCATAGTTTAAAGCATAAAAGTTGTTCGAAAGATGGGACTATGATCTCACCTTGAGTGCACGTATGAAAAGTACTTCACAAAGTAACGTGTGCGAAGGATAGTGCTAGTCTTGACCTAAAAAAATAGGTCGTATCAATAATGGTAAACCCGATAGGTCGGAGATGTTCAATTAGTCCTATGGCTCGTTACGACTCGATTATGTAGCATGTGAATCAAATTGTGAAGTTTCATGCAAGATACAAGTATAGAAACAAGTTAGGAAAGTTGCATAATCATTTGGTCAAGTTTGAACAACAGTCAAACTTTGGTCGGTCAAAGTCAACGAAAAAGTCAACACGTTCGGGTCGGGTCCCGAACTATTTTTCTGAGGTTTTTATTCATATATAAACATGTTAGAACAAGTCTCATGTGAATCGGAGGTCCATAGGGTGCCAAACATTTTTCATATAATTGACATGTAGGTCAGAACCTGAACACGGCTTAGGCCGCGCCGCGACCCAGGATTGCCGCGCCGCGACAATACACGGGAGCTGGTACCTGGTCAGTCTCAAATGTCCAAGTCTCAATTCAAAACACTTTCAAGCATAATTAGCAAACCGCTCATACTTAGAACTCGTATCTTATATCGTTAGAAAGGTAATTTGACAAAGAACACAACTAAATACATTTCACCAACCTAAAACGTTATTTGTAACAATTGACTTTCCAAAGTAAATGATCAATTAATGCACACATTTAATACTCAAATTTGATAAGTGCACATTTATGATTCGGGCATTTAATGCATACATACAACATGCCGTTTTGTAGGTAATTGAGCATACAATACAACTAACTACTTACTAACAATAATTCATGGCATTCAATGCATCAAATATTCATTTCAAGCTTATCAAACCCTAACCCAAATTCACCAAAATCACTAATCAAGTTTATGGAGTTTTCTCAAGCAACCTACACATGAAATTGAAGCTAGTGATGTTAGGAACAAATTTAATACATGGATTTATGACATTTAACATCATTCAAACAACCAAATCACCAAATTAAACACACCCAAAGTTTATGTTCATGCTAGTTACTTTAAATAAAAAAATCGAACATATAAATCATATATTCATGTTAGACTTGAGCCATAGACACTAATTAACAACTTTATAAGTTAAAAACATCAAGAACACCAAATCTAGTGATTTTAGAAATTTATCCAAATGTAATGAAGTCGGTATGGAATCGAAGAGGAAGTTGCAAGGATTCCAAATATGTAATTTGTTTTGCAAGACACCCGCTAGCTTGGATTTAGATGATGATTCTTCAAAATGGAGAACTGAAAGAAAATGTGGAAGTAGAAGAAGAAAAGGAAAATGAAAATGAAAAAGATAGGTGGTGGGGTGACTAGTCACAAGTTAGTCACCTCTTTGGCTCTTTGGCGAAACTAGTCCCTCGAGTTCGGTTGCGGGTGCGTGAATTACCTAAACGAGATATTTTTAAAACGCGAATTAACGAGGGATGTCATAATCATATAACGGAATTTAAATAGTTAAACGGAAAAAGGCGGGATGTTACACAATCAACTCATAGTTCATGTGAGGTCATTTATTGTGCCTACGAAAACAGTTTCAGCTCAATACAAAACACCAATTTTCATTTAGTTACACCGTGGGCAATACAAAACCTTTTGACACGATTCTTGAGTCCAAATTGAGTGATTTTTAATAAAAAATAGAATGGTTATCATTTCAATAACCAATTCATAAAGCACATAATGGTGTATCCTAGGGGATACACCTCATAAAAACATAATTTTATACAGAAAAATCGAACAAAGAGCACAGAAAATAACAAAATCTAGCGGTGTTTAGTATTTTCCGTCCCGCGTTAATCAGGCCGCCCAGCGTCAAGCGTAAACTCTGCAGGCAGCTTCTATGTATAAGCCCTTTAACTCGGCGCGTGAACGGCACGCAACCACGTCAGCACACGCCACCGAAATTCCGAATACTTCACGTAACAGAACCATTCAGTGATTGACACGTGTATCCCGTGAATTTCAAACATTCTACGCCTATAAATAGACCCCCCGGGTCACCACATTTGACATCATTCTAATCTGAACTTCAGTCAGAGAGAAGTACACTTTCTCTCTCACACAGTTCTTTCTCACTCTAAAATAATATTAGCCGCTTAGCAGCTTTGCGCTAGACGGATCATTACAGATTGATACACAGATTGATTGAGGCCACCCCATAGATCTTACATCTGTGTTCCAGGTCTGCAGAGATTATTTCTCAAGGGCAAACAACAATCAACATTATACGCCATACGCTAAACAGTTATTCTCTGTACTAGTACCTTACAGCTGCTATACGGAAAATCGTACTAACAGATGGCGCCACCCATCTCAAAGACCACCAAAACCACCAAGAGCACGAAGGCAACAGAAACAACCTCATCGAAAAAAACACTTGAGCCAGTCAATGAAAACCTCATTGAAAACATACCAGTTGATCAGTTAACTCTTGAAGAGACTTTTGTTGAAGAAGAAGATCATTTGAACACTGACACAGCAGATGGTCAAGTTCATGAAACCATACCACGATTGAGAAAACCATTGATGGGAGGTTCCAGCACAGGAATGTGGAAGGCCAGGCGAGGAAAACATAATGTCTCTTTCAAGAAGACTTCTGATGTGAACGATAGGCATAACAGCAAAGGAAAGTCAATTTCCAAATCACAATTGTCCAAGCTATTCAATCAGTTAAATGCCTTAGTTGATGATACAGATAATCAACACAATGATGAAGGTTTTTTGGACGATGATTGGAATTTTGAAGACGAAGGTGAACAATTCTTTATGACTGAAGAAATGGCAAACAAGTTACTGGATGGAATTTTAACTAAAACAGCGCCATCACAATTCAAACAAAAGTTAGCACAACCAACCATCCGTGCAACAGCTGTGGATAATTTGTTTGCTTTGATTACTGGTGATGAAGCTATCAAACCACCAGCAATGGCAGAATCAACACAGTGTTTTATTCCTCGAATTGCAGATTATCCATTACCAAGAAATTTGGGAATTCCATCAATCGGTGTTTATGATGGTACAACAGATCCGGAGGATTTTCTGACTATGTTTGAAGGAGTTATGAGGTTGCAGCATTGGGAAGATGAAACTGCATGCCATATGTTTCCAATGGTACTGCAAAAAAAGGCACGCGAGTGGTTTGCTAGTTTGCCACCAAGGAGTATTACCAGTTTTCTTGATTTGAGGGTAAAGTTTGTGATGCAATATCAGAGTTTGAGAAGCTACACATTGTTACATCTTGATGCACATGAGATAACAATGCGTCAGAATGAATCATGGAGTGATTTCATGAACCGTTATACCATTGAATGTCAGAAAATACCAGACATACCAGAGTCTCAGCTTGTTTCGGGATTTATATTTTGTCTTGATCAGCGACGTTTTGGACGATTAATTCATGCTTTACGTTATGATATTCCAAAAACATTGCATCAAGCGTTGGGTATTGCTTATAAGCATTTACGAGCAGGTGAAATGGGATATCCAAGAGTGGATAATTATCAGAGAAATTTCAGGCAGCAAGGCGGAGAGCGGAACATCAGACATCAGAGCAGCAACATCAGAGCAGTTGGAGAGGAAATAATCATCCAAATGACAATTATCACCATCGAAAGCCATTAGACAGGCATCCACTTATTATGGCATTAACCAAAACTCCAAAAGAAATCTTGTTCATCGAGCCAGTTAAGGAATCATTTTACCCTCCACCACCGATGGAAGAGCGTCAGGGACCACAGAGTGATAATTGGTGTGACTTCCATGAGGCATATGGACATGAAACAGATAATTGCAAGTCATTAATGAGAGAGATCATTGCAAAGATCAAGGCTGGCGAGCTGAATCATCTTTTGCCAGGAAAAAAGAATCGACAAAATGATCCAAACAAACATTTTGCTTGGCAGGGAAAAGTGCATCACGGTGGACAACGTGATTGGCACAGAAGGGAAGAACGGAATGATGAAAGGGATCCAACTCCAGAAATGCACATCAAGATCATATGGAATGAGGAGCAGGAAAATGAAGCAGACAGTGAACGCAGAACGGAGAGCTGGATGTATGCTCCAATCATATTTCATACCATTCCAAATTGGCACCTGTCAGAAGAGCCTGTTGTAGCGACCCCGACAAATCGTCAAGTGACGGCGTCGACTACGTAGGTCCCATTACCTGGTCATAAGTCTTTAAAACAGACGTTTGACCCAAAATATGTCGCATCCATTCAAGTGTAAAGATTGTTTCAAAGTTTACAAAGGTAATTGACCACAAGTTAAGTTACAACGTTATAAGTACAAATGAAAACTATGCGACACAGTTTAAATAAGTTCAAAAGATGCTCCAAAATGCATGTATACTCGACATCCAAGCAAGTATCAAAAGAGTGCGGAAGCATGTATCACTAAGCATTCAAAACCTGAGAAAACATAGAAGAATATGTCAACGAAAACGTTGGTGAAATCATAGGTTTAGTAAGTATTAAACGTTGTTTTTGAACCACAAGATTTTGTATTTCCATAACGTAGATTATCCAAATCATTTGCATTCCAAAAGTGTTGTTATACGCGAGCACTCAATTATCAAAACTTAACCAACGTTACCCCATCACACAGTGCTAGAACCCACACTAAAACACAAAAATATATTTCATCCGCATAACGGTAGCGAACCGTCCGAATGAGGGTTTGTTAAACCCGTATGGCCACACAATATAAGTTCTCGCTTACACCCTGCAAGTGTAACTAATGATAATCGAATTGAGGCATTTTTGTTCTAACTCGCACGTGGAATGTTTGTTTTCACACTTGTGTTCAAAACATAAAAGTAAGTAGTACAAGATGTAACAAAGTATATGTTTTCTCAGCCCACGATTTAAAAGTATAAAAGTTGTTGAAAAGGTGGGACTATGATCTCACCTTGAGCGCAAGAGTTAATAAAGTACTTCAATGAGTAAACGTGTGCAAAGACAAAGCTAATCTCGACCTAAACAAGTAGGTTGTATCAATAACGATAGTCACGAAGGGTCAAAGTTGTTCAATAAGTCCTATGGCTCGACACGACTCGATTATGTAGCATGTGAAGAAAATTGTCAAGTTTCATGCAAGATACAAGTATAGAATCATGTTAGAAAGATTGCATAATTAATTGGTTAAGTTTGACAGAAAGTCAAACTTGGTCGGGTCAAAGTCAACGAAAAAGTCAATATGTTCGGGTCAGGTCCCGGACTATTTTTCTATGCTAATTATTCATATACAAGTGTATTAAAACAAGTTTCATGTGAATCGGAGGTCCGTAGGTCATCAAACATTTCACGTGAAATGGGACGAGGAGGTCAGAATCTGACCAGGTACATCTGCGCGCCGCGCGGGGATGGGGCGCGCCGCGCCACCATCTGTGCAGGTCTGTTTCTGTTTTTCCACAAGTATGCACGAGCCAAAATCAATTCTAACACAACAATTGACCCGCAAACACTTATAATGCCTATCATATATCGTTGGAAAGGTATTTTGACGAGGAATACAACTAAGCACTTATGGTCCAACAATAACATCATTTACAATAGCCGAAATCTCATCAAGCGAACAATAAAAGTCCATTTTCAAAGTTTCAAGTTCATCAATTGCATTTTGAGTTTCGGGAAACCAATTCACACATATGATATGCCGTTTTGAAGGTAATGAAGCATACATTACTACTAAACACTAACAATTAACATTCCATGACATTCAAGCATCCAAAAATTCATGTCAAGAACTATCAAACCCTAGTCAAACATCTCAAAATTAATAATCATGTTTTTGAAGTTTTCTTAATCAACCTACACATCAATTTGAAGCTAATGATGCTAGTAACACATTTAATACATGAACTTTAACAATTTAAACAACTTTTAATCATCCAAAATCAAAGATTAAGCAAGCAATTTTCATATTCAAGCTAGTTACACCAAAAACAACAAATCGAGCATACAAATTACATACACGACATCACAATGAGCCATAGACACTAATTAACACACTTTTAAGTCAAGAACACAAATTTAAAGAAATCTAGTGTTTTAGAAATGTTACCCAAACGAGATGAAGTTGGTACCAAAATGAAGAGGATGAAGAGAGGATCACGAATATGTAATTTATTTTGTTGTAAGCCTCCTAGATCGAATTTAGATGATGATTGAATGAATTTGGAAATTGGGTGTGTTCTTGCTAGAGAGAAAGAGAGAGAGAGGGAGATGGTTGAATGGTGGTGATTGGGGTGGACTAGGTAACCTAGTCAACTAGTTTGCCCCGTGTCAATTTTAGTCCCTCGAGTTTGTAGTCGGGTGCGGAAAATACCTAAACGGAATATTTTAAAACGCGTATTAAAATCCGATAACGAGAATATTTAGAATGTTAGCTAACGGAGGTTACGAATCTAGATACGAGGAATATTATCTAAAAAGAAAAAGACGGCGTTAAAAAATAATTTAACGGAAAAATGCGGGATGTTACATTATCCACACCTCAAAAGAAATTTCGTCCCGAAATTTAGTTGGAAGTAGTAGTCGATATCTCTTACTCGAGACTTAGAGTAGTAACTCTACGAATGAGTGAAGGTACTTTCTTGGACATTCCACGAATCCGGATAGTCGGGGTGTTACGTTGTATTAGGGCTTGGTTTTACGATCCACAAGTTCAGCCGGTTTTTCCTATGAGGAGGAGTTTGTCATCAATAGTTGGTGCATCTAGAAGGATTGCACGTTCCTGTTCTGCAGGACACGTTTCTAAGTTTGTTACACGAAATGTAGGGTAAACGAAAACTTAATTGAGTCGGAAGTTCTAAACGATAGGAAGCGGTTCCAATAAGCCCCAAGGTTTCAAAAGGTTCGATATTGCGGATATAGCCTTTCTCGATTTCCCAAAATGGATTACACCTTTCCAAGGTGCGGTTTCTCAATATTACACGGTTACACACTGGGATTTGTGAGGTTTTCATCTAAGTTTGGTATGACTCTTTTGGGCGACTACGGGTCGTCTCGAGCCCTTCTCGGACTTGGATTATCTCAATTGTTGTTTCTTGGATGAGTTAAGATTCGGTGTTTTGTTTGCCACATGCTTTGGTCCAACGAATAGGGGTATGACATTAGCGGTCATATAGGGTTTCGGAAAGTGCGTGTGAACACACGAGTGGTAACTACTGTTGTAAGAGGGATCTACTAAAAGCGACCATGCAAGTTTGAAACATGTCTTTCGAAGACGTAAATCGTTCGTTTGTTCGGTTCGTCTGTTTGTGGGTGGTACGCGGTACTCATGTCTAAGTGGGTCTCCAAGGTTTCTTGTAAAACTAGAGGTGAAACGAGTATTTCGATACAGGATAAATGACGAAGATACACCGTGTTGGAATAGAATTTCTTAAGATATGTTTGAACAAGTCAGTTAGGGTTCGAAAAATGTTCGTTAGGACTATTCACCCTCGTGGCGAATACTAATGTAATATGAGGAGTTTCTCTATCCATGGAGAAATGTTACAAGGAGTTTCCTTAACGGAAATGCTAGCGATGAGGATAGGAGTGAAATGAGGACTTAGAATAGGATGAGCTTGCATCTCGAGGTTGCCATAACGTGCCTCTAGTTGTCAAAAGTTGAAGTCTGAAAGAGAAACGAGATAGTACACGTAGTTGTATAGTTCGGGGTTGAATAATAGTTGGCCGATTATCAGAAACACAAGGGCGTTAAGTCAAAGAAGAGTGAAGTATCGTTGGATTGTGTGTTATCTTAATTTCCAGTAATATCAGACGGTAACGGTGAAATAACAGAGGTATGTAGTGTGGTACGTGATGACGAGAATATTGATCGGATCTACAGTTTAGTATTCGAATTCTTCGTGCAAAATAACGAATTTTAGTTATGTTGATTTTTGAGTCGAGAGAGTATGCCTTTCGGCGTTCAAGTAGAAATATTTCCATGTTTGAGTTCCATCTGTTGCTATACGATTTTTAACTAGAAATGTTGGTGTGAAGAATCAGGCTCAAGGTGCGAACACGGAGAGGTTTAAAGTTTTCCTTAGTGAGTTAACGAGTTTAAAAGTCGTGTAACACGAGAAAAGTTAGAAATGAATCTTCGGTAAGAACCGGTGAGATCTAAGATTTTTTTTTTTATTTTTTATAATTTTTTTTTTTTTTTTTTTTTTACGAATACAAGTCTGAGTTGGGAGAGTTCCCTGATTACATGTGGCTTGATTTCGAGATTGATTGTAATGCCTTGACCATTAACATCATAGTCTAGAAAATTGAACTTAGTTGAATAAGTTAAGATGTCATCTATAAATACGATAACAGATTTGTCTAGATAAGTTTGCATACGTGGTTTAGGAGGTTCATGAATACGGACGGAGTCCTAAATAAATCGACGGTACTAAGAGAGACTTACAACTAACGTTACGAGTTCGGAAGATGGCTTAGGAGACATCGTCTCCCTTAACCCCCAATTGATAACCGGAACGGAGGTTGATTTGGAACATGCGTGATTCATGCAAATAATCATGAGGTCATGGATGCGATGGGGAGGGTATCGGTTTTCAACCGAAAATTTCTTAGTTCACAATAATCTATACATAAATGTAGGGCAACAATATCTCCTTAATGAATAGGTTTTGAGTTCCTTAGTTCTATAGGTGTCGAGTCCAATTTCTTAATGCATATCCTCCGATAGAATTTATAGGCACACAATATTTTTCCGTTGGTCACTTAAATCGTCTAAGTAGTATCTAGGGGAAAAAGTGGAATGTAAAGAGCACGAGTCAAAGACTTGGTTAATAAACATCTAGCGGTAATCGAATCGAATAAGTATGAAATATACGGTTTGTTGTGAAGAAACGTACCCGTGACTAGTCCATCATCGTCTCGGGCATCCTAGGTGTCGATGTTGTAAGTTCAACGGCGCGCGTTGGTTTTTGCTTTATTCTTTGGGCATTCATTCCTAAAATGACCCGATTGGCCACATTTGTAGCAAATACTCGGCTTTGGTGCGTCAGGCCCCTTTTGAGTGACGGGGGCGGTACTTCCACAATACTTGGCAATATGACCACTACCTTGGCACCGATGGCAAATTAGCTTGCCACATTCACCAAAATGATGCTTGTGGCATTTGTTGCAAAAAGGTCGTATCCCGGCATAACTTTTCTTGCCGACGGGGGTGAGAGGTTCCTTGGCAAAGTTGTTGTTGTAGTTGCTCGATTGGGGGGGCTTCCCATTTTCTTTTGTTGTCACCCGACTCATCCTCGGCTTTAGGTGCCGGCACTTCAATCTCGTCTACCGTTTCGATCAATTGACGGGCCATATTCAGGGCCTCTTGGTGATTACTGGGTTTGGATGACATTACTCCTTGTTTGATGCTCTTGGGAAGACCATCCATGTAAAGTTCAACCCTTAGAGGTTCGGGGGTCAGGAGGTTTGGGCACATCAAGGATAGCTCAGAAAATCGTTGATTATATGCCTTTAGGTCATTCCCGACCGCTTTTAAAGTTCTTAGTTCGTGTTCGAGCTTACGGGTCTCTTCGCGCGGGAAGTATTCGGTGATCATCTTTTTCTTTAAGTCAGCCCATGAGAGAGTGTGAGCTTCATCGATACCCACCGACAGCACATACGTATTCCACCATGTGAGGGCGATACCGGCAAAAGTGTGGGTGGAATATTTGACTTTGTCTTGGTCCCGACAACCGCTTATGCTAAAAACGGCTTCTGTTTGCTCAAACCATCGGGTAAGCACAACCGGTCCTCCGGTCCCATCGAAGGTGTGAGGTTTGCACCCCATGAAAGTTTTGTAGGAGTGATAATGCTAAAAACGAACATATATTTCATAGCATTATTCCTCAAGAAAGACAAGCTTTTAGTTGCAATTGTTCTATTTACAAGTGATATTCGTTTAAATAATAAAAGGTGAAGACAAAAGACAGATTCGACGAATTGAAGACGCAAACGACCAAAAAGCTCAAAAGTACAAAAGACAATCGAAAAGGTTCCAATTATTGATAAGAAACGTCTCGAAATTACAAAAGTACAAGATTCAAAACGCAAAGTACAAGATATTAAATTGTACGCGAGGACGTTCGAAAATCCGGAACCGGGACTAGAGTCAACTCTTAACGCTCGACGCAACGGACTAAAAATTACAAGTTAACTATGTATATAAATATAATATAATATATAATTAATTATATTAATTATATATATATTATATATATATAATAAAAACCGTCGGCAGCAAGAAACTCCAAGGGTGTGAGCTGTAAATACCTCTCCGCGACTCGCGGAGTTTTAAGGGCATTTTGCCGCGAGTCGCGGAGCCCCAAAAATCAAGTCTGGCTATAAAGCCAACCGAATTCTGATCAAATTTAACACATCTTTTTTCTTCCTCTTCATACGTAAATATATTTATATTTATAATTTATATTTTAATTTTAATTATAATTCTAATAATAAGGGTATGTTAGCGAATGTTGTAAGGGTGTAAGTCGAAATTCTGTCCGTGTAACGCTACGCTATTTTTAATCATTGTAAGTTATGTTCAACCTTTTTATATTAATGTCTCGTAGCTAAGTTATTATTATGCTTATTTAAAACGAAGTAATCATGATGTTGGGCTAATTACTAAAATTGGGTAATTGGGCTTTGTACCATAATTGGGGTTTGGACAAAAGAACGACACTTGTGGAAACTAGACTATGGGCTATTAATGAGCTTTATATTTGTTTAACTAAATGAAAGTTTGTTAATGTTAATATAAAGATTTACAATTGGGCGTCCCTATAAATTACCATATACACTCGATCGGACACGATGGGCGGGGTATTTATATGTACGAATAATCGTTCATTTAACCGGACACGGGAATGGATTAATAGCCACTAGAATAATTAAAACAGGGGTGAAATTACATTCAAGGGTAATTGGTGTAATTGTTAACAAAGTAGTAAAACCTTGGTTTACACGCAGTCGATAACCTGGTGTATTCATTAAACAAAGTATTAAAACCTTGTTACAATTCGAATCCCCAATTAGTTGGAATATTTATCTTCGGGTATAATAATAATTTGACAATGACACTTGCAATTTATATTTATGACTGATGGACTGTTATGGACAAAAACCAGACGGACATATTGAATAATCCAGGACAAAGGACAATTAACCCATGGGCATAAAACTAAAATCAACACGTCAAACATCATGATTACGGAAGTTTAAATAAGCATAATTCTTTTATTTCATATTTAATTTCCTTTATTTTATATTTAATTGCACTTCTAATTATCGCACTTTTATTTTATCGCATTTTTATTATTCGCAATTTCATTATCGTTATTTACTTTACGCTTTAATTTAAGTCTTGTATTTATTTTATATTTTACATTAGGTTTTAACTGCGACTAAAGTTTTAAAATCGACAAACCGGTCATTAAACGGTAAAAAAAAACCCCCTTTATAATAATAATATTACTTATATATATATTTGTATTTTTATAAAAGTAAACTAATATAGCGTTGAGCTTTGTTTAAAGATTTCCCTGTGGAACGAACCGGACTTACTAAAAACTACACTACTGTACGATTAGGTACACTGCCTATAAGTGTTGTAGCAAGGTTTAGGTATATCCCATCCGTAAATTAATAAAACTTGTGTCATATTTTGTAGTATTTTGTATTAAAAATAATACTATTTCGTACCCTCACGCTACAACATCAAGTTTTTGGCGCCGCTGCCGGGGAACTATCTTAAAAGCCGGAAGCGCAACGCTAATATAAAAAAAAAAAAAAAAAGATTTTTAGTTACTTTTATTAAAAGTCGTTTTTGTAAAAATACGTTTTAATTATTCAAAAATATAAAAAGAAAAACAAAAATATTAGTATTTTTAAGATTTTGTTAAATATTTAAGTTTTATAAGTTTCTTTATTTCTATTTTAGTTTATAAAAATATAAGTTTTATTTTAAAATCGTTTATTTAAATTAAAAACAGAAAATAAAAAAAAATAATAAAAAAAAAATATAAAGAAAACGCGTAAAAACACAAAGCTGTCAACTGAATTCCTGAACCCCGCGACTCGCGGGGTGTTATTCTTTATTTTCCGCGACTCGCGGAGGGTTTCTGACAGGCGACAAGGAAGCCCTAATCGAGCATTAATTACGGGATATTATTAATATTAATTATTAATTAAACCTTATTATTATTATTATTATTATTATTATTAGTTTTAATTTTACTTTTACTTTTTATTTATATATTTTAGTTAAATTAGTTTTATTAAATTGTAAAATTAATAGTTTTATAAAATAAATAATATAAAAATAATATTTTTATAAAAATTGTACTTTTTATATTTTTATATTTTGTCCCTTTGTAATCGTTGTAGCGTAATATTTGTATTTTTTTTAGCTCATATTTAATTTTAAACTTAGTTTTAGCTATAGTTATTTTTACTCCTATATTTTTAGGCTTTGCCGTAGAATTCCTTAAGTGCTTTTTCTTTAGACTAAGATTTAGGTGCTTTAGAATTTTGCGACGCCTTTTAAAGTTTTAGTTTCTTTTTAAGTTATTTCCATTTGGGATTTAGTTTTTCCTGTAAGCTTTAATATTTTTAGACCTTTTACTATGTATCAATTATCATTTCAATTAGTAATTTCAATTTGCGATTATAATTTTAAGTTAGTTGTAGTAATAAGGTTAAATTAGTTAAGTATTTTTAAGTTTTTATAAGTTTCTTTTATTTTTCCGTCACCTTTTATTTTTCAATCATTTTTTTTCTTTTTCGACCTTTTTCGACGAACTCTTTTTCTCTCTTATTTCTCGCCATTCTAGTTTTTAGGACTTAGAATTTTTTTTCTACTTCTTATCTAAATTTCTTAAAATTACGAAAATTTATTTTGAGTGGTTAAATTGATAGACATCAAAATTTTCTGGTTCGTAGTAATAGTTGGATTTGTACGTGGACCGGGTTATTGGAGCCAAACAGTCCTCAATTATATTGAGACCAAACGAATCCTGCCCCTCTGCTGCATCTTTTGGCTATTCGAAACGTGGGCAAAATCAGAAAAGTCTATTGATTGGATAACTTATTATAATTTTTCTTTCCTTTTAAAAACTAATAGGATATTCTGTGAATGCACCGAGCAAGACGTTCATCACCTTTTGTACGTTCACCACCTGTAACTCGATCAAGACATCGTTTAACAAATATAACCGCCGTTGATTTTTCTTTAGAATCGTCATCCAGTCGACCAAGTACTTCAGTTCAAATTACCGATAATCCATTTTTTGAACCCAACCTCACAATTGAGAATCCAGAAAATATTCAGGAACGGTTCATAGATCCTGAACCATTAAACTTTCCTCCGGAACCACCAATCATTCAAACAGAGATTGTTGAGGAACGAACTATTAAATCAGAATCATCTATTGATACCGATTCAACAAATTCAATTATGGAGAATCTGGAACCTTTAAGTATGGAAGACCGAATGAGAGCTAAACGCACTGGCCAAGGTCACGCAATTACTCATCCAGACATTAATGCGCCAGATTATGAAATCAAAGGACAAATTTTACACATGGTGACTAATCAATGCCAATTTAGTGGTGCGCCGAAGGAAGATCCAAATGAACATCTACGTACCTTTAATAGGATCTGCACACTATTTAAAATACGAGAAGTGGAGGATGAACAGATATATCTCATGTTATTTCCCTGGACTTTAAAGGGAGAAGCCAAAGATTGGTTGGAATCGTTACCTGAAGGGGCGATCGATACATGGGACGTTTTAATTGATAAATTTCTTAAACAATTCTTTCCTGCATCTAAAGCCGTAAGACTTCAAGCAGAAATTGTTACGTTCACACAGAAGCCAAATGAAACTCTATATGAGGCGTGGACAAGATATGGAAAGTTGTTAAGAGGATGTCCGCAACATGGTTTAGACACCTGTCAAATAGTACAAATATTCTACCGAGGATGCGACATCACTACAAGAAAAGACATAGATATAGCAGCTGGTGGTTCTATTATGAAGAAAACCGAAAATGATGCTTACAAAATTATTGATAACACTGCTTCCCACTCACATGAGTGGCACCAAGAAAAAGATATCATTAGATCATCTAAAGCAGCTAGAGCCGATTCTAGCCATGACTTAGATTCCATTTCAGCAAAGATAGATGCTTTCGAGAGACGAATGGAAAAGATGACTAAGGATATTCACTCAATACGAATTAGTTGTGAGCAGTGTGGAGGACCACATTTGACAAAAGATTGTCTCAGTATTGAATTAACAATGGAACAAAGAGAGAATATTTCATACATAAACCAAAGGCCTGGAAATAATTATCAGAATAATTATCAACCGCCAAGACCGATTTACAATCAAAACCAGAATTATAACCGAAATATTCCATACAACAACCAACAAGGTCCTAGCAATCAACAAGTATCCAATAATACTTACAATCAGCAAAGACCTAATTTTCAAAACAAACCACCACAACAAACCGATGATAAAAAGCCGAATTTAGAAGATATGATGACGAAGCTAGTTGAAACTCAAACGCAGTTTTTCACATCTCAAAAACAAACCAATGAACAAAATGCTCAAGCATTTAGAAATCAACAAGCTTCTATTCAAAATCTGGAACAAGAAGTAAGTAACCTAGCAAGGTTAATAGGTGAAAGAAAACCGGGAAGTTTACCTAGTGATACAAATGCTAACCCCCGGAATGAAACAGCTAAAGCTATTACCACAAGAAGTGGTACAACACTTAAACCACCTGAAATACCTGTAACTTCTGATGAAACTATTCCTACTCCACAAGAACCACAACCTGATCAAGATAAGGAAAAAGAACCGGTAGTTGAAAAGGTTAATGAAGATAACACAGTTAAGGATAAACCTTATGTTAAACCATACCAACCACCACTTCCTTATCCGAGTAAAATGAAGAAAGAAAAACTTGAAGCCGAGCAATCCAAATTCTTGGATATGTTTAAACAAATAAATGTAAATCTTCCTTTCATTGATGTAATTTCAGGAATGCCTAGATATGCTAAATTCTTGAAAGATCTAATCACGAATAGAAAGAAAATGGAAGAACTTTCGGCTGTTACTATGAATGCTAATTGTTCAGCAGTGCTGTTGAATAAGATACCAGAAAAACTATCTGATCCAGGAAGTTTCACAATTCCATGTTTTCTGGGTAGTCTTAGTTCAATAGAAGCATTGGCAGACTTAGGTGCTAGTATAAATCTAATGCCGTATTCACTATACGCTAAACTAGACCTTGGAGAATTGAAACCAACAAGAATAAGCATACAAATAGCCGATCGATCAATAAAATATCCTAGAGGGATAATGGAGAACATGCTAGTTAAAGTTGGTACTTTAGTATTTCCAGTAGATTTTGTTGTTTTGGACATGGAAGAAGATTCTCAAGTTCCTCTAATATTAGGAAGACCATTCTTAAACACGGCTAAAGCAATGATAGACGTGTTCGGTAAGAAATTGACCCTAAGTATAGAGGATGAGAGTGTTACCTTTTCAGTTGATAGAGCAATGCAACAACCACAATCTGCAGATGATACATGTTATTATATTCAAACTATAGATGCACATGCAGAATTATTAGAAGAATTTCCAGAATTACAAGGAACAGGAGAATGTTCTTTAGGAGAAGGTAATGAACCAATTGATGAAGCTGAAATGTTAACTACACTTATAGCTAATGGATATGAACCAACAACAGAAGAAATTCAAATGCTAAAAGAAGAAGACAGATATCGATATAAATCATCGATAGAAGAACCTCCGAAATTAGAGTTAAAGCCACTTCCAAACCATTTGGAATACGCTTATTTACATGGTGAATCTGAATTACCTGTAATAATATCGTCTTCTCTTACTGAAAATGAGAAATCACAACTCATTTCTGTGTTGAAAGCTCATAAACCAGCCATTGCATGGAAGATTCATGATATTAAAGGAATAAGTCCTTCGTATTGCACACATAAAATCCTTATGGAAGAAGGTCATAAAACGTATGTGCAACGCCAACGAAGACTAAATCCTAATATGCAAGATGTAGTTAAGAAAGAGATTATTAAACTACTAGATGCAGGTTTAATTTACCCAATTTCTGATAGTCCATGGGTAAGCCCAGTTCAATGCGTGCCTAAGAAGGGTGGCATGACTGTCATTACAAATGAGAAAAATGAGCTTATTCCTACTAGGACTGTAACAGGATGGCGTGTATGTATTGATTATAGAAAATTAAACGATGCCACCAGAAAAGATCACTTTCCCTTACCTTTCATAGATCAAATGTTGGAAAGATTAGCCGGAAATAGTTACTATTGTTTCCTAGATGGATTTTCCGGATATTTTCAAATTCCAATAGCACCCGAAGACCAAGAGAAAACCACATTCACGTGCCCTTATGGTACTTTTGCTTACAAACGCATGCCATTTGGACTTTGTAATGCCCCTGCAACCTTTCAAAGGTGTATGATGGCGATTTTTCATGACATGATAGAAGAATGCATGGAAGTATTCATGGATGACTTTTCAGTCTTCGGTGATACATTTAAATCATGTCTAGTTAATCTGGAACGAATGCTAATTAGATGCGAAAAATCAAATCTAGTACTTAATTGGGAGAAATGCCATTTCATGGTTAAAGAAGGCATCGTTCTTGGACATAAAATTTCAAAAGAAGGAATTGAAGTGGATAGAGCTAAAGTAGATGTAATTGCTAAACTTCCACATCCCACCAATGTTAGAGGAGTTAGGAGTTTTCTAGGGCATGCCGGTTTTTACCGACGTTTCATAAAAGATTTTTCTAAAATTGCCACTCCTATGAATAAACTCCTAGAAAAGGATGCGCCATTCATCTTTTCAGATGAATGTATCAAATCTTTTAATATTCTTAAAGAAAAACTCACTAATGCACCGATCATGATAACACCAAATTGGAATCTACCATTTGAATTAATGTGCGATGCAAGTGATTTTGCAATGGGAGCCGTTTTAGGACAAAGGATTGAAAAACGATTTCAACCTATATATTATGCTAGTAAGACATTACAAGGAGCACAAACGAACTATACAACTACTGAAAAAGAACTCCTTGCTATTGTCTTTGCTTTTGACAAATTTCGATCATATCTCGTTCTAGCAAAAACGGTGGTCTATACCGACCATTCTGCTCTTAGATACCTATTTTCAAAACAAGATGCTAAACCAAGATTAATCCGTTGGATCTTACTCTTACAAGAGTTTGATATTGAAATCCGAGATAAAAAGGGAGCAGAAAATCTCGCCGCTGATCATCTTTCTCGTCTTGAAAATCCCGAATTAGAAGTTCTGAATGAATCGGCCATACAAGACAACTTTCCTGATGAATATCTATTGAAGATAGATTATAAAGAAATCCCATGGTTTGCAGACTATGCAAACTACTTAGTTTGTGGATTCCTTGAAAAAGGATTATCGTACCAAAGACGAAAGAAATTCTTCAGTGATATAAAACACTATTTCTGGGAAGATCCACATCTGTTTAAAAGTTGTCCCGATGGAATAATACGCCGATGCGTATTTGGAGATGAAGCTAGTAAAATTTTAAACCATTGTCACACAGGACCAACAGGAGGGCATTATGGGCCTCAACTAACAGCAAGAAAAGTTTATGAAGCTGGATTCTATTGGCCTACAATTTACAAAGACGCACACCTTCTTTGCAAATCCTGTGATGCATGTCAAAGGACTGGAAAAATAAGTCAACGTGATGAAATGCCACAAAATGTCATCCAAGTATGTGAAGTATTTGACATTTGGGGTATTGACTTTATGGGTCCATTTCCAAAATCTCATAATAATCTATATATACTCGTAGCCATTGATTATGTATCTAAATGGGCGGAAGCACAAGCTCTCCCAACTAACGATGCACGAGTTGTAGTCAACTTTTTAAAACGTCTTTTTGCAAGGTTTGGAACACCGAAAGCTTTAATAAGTGATCGGGGTACTCATTTCTGTAATAATCAACTTGAGAAAGTTCTTAAAAGATATGGAGTAACTCATAAAATCTCCACCGCATATCATCCACAAACAAGTGGACAAGTTGAAAATACAAACCGAGCTTTAAAACGTATTCTAGAGAAAACCGTAGGATCAAATCCGAAGGAATGGTCCATTAAATTGGAGGATGCACTCTGGGCTTTTAGAACAGCCTACAAAACTCCAATTGGAACCACACCTTTTAGACTTGTGTATGGAAAAGCATGTCATCTTCCAGTAGAAATTGAACACAAAGCATTTTGGGCTTTGAAGACATGTAATCTTGATTTACATGAAGCCGGACGTCTACGATTAAGTCAACTAAACGAATTAGAAGAATTAAGACATGAAGCATACGAAAATTCGTTAATCTATAAAGAAAGAACGAAGAAATGGCATGATAAAAGAATCAGAAGTTCAAAAGAATTTAAAGAAGGAGACAGAGTTCTTCTTTTCAATTCACGATTCAAGCTATTTCCTGGAAAATTGAAATCAAGATGGTCTGGACCATTCATAGTCAAAAGAGTTTTCCCATACGGAACGATAGAATTAATAAATTCAAATGGGATTGAATTTAAAGTTAATGGTCACAGAGTTAAACATTACATACATGGTCCGATGGAAGTCGACAACGAAGTTAATCACAATTTCGACACCACAGCTAACTAAGTGTGGGGAGAATCAAGTCTTTAAAGGATAATATGTATTTCTGTTAGAGTTAGATTGACTGTTTTCGTGTAGTTCTCGAAAATGGAACACGTATGGTCTTTCCCTAGCAGACCTTAAAGAACTAGTCTTCTCCCCCCATTCTGAATTTTTATTTTTTTAGGTTTTTACGAAATGAAGACTGCCTGTGAACTAAACCATGGTCTAATGCTACACGCTTTGATCACTAAAAGAAATAATGACATACTACCGAGTGAATTAGTATCAGTAATCAGAGAAAGAATGGACGGAGTTAGAAAAGGATCCAGATGCGAAGATAATAAGTTACAATTTGGTAAAGGAAAATCAAAATCCGCAGCGAAAAGAAGAGCACGACACCTAGAACGATGTCACAAATGCGGAAAATGGTCACATGGAGGTAAATGTTCAAATAATCAAACCTATTCAAATACCGAATTTGTTACTTTATGCAGAGACGGACCGTTCATATGTTTAGAAGAAAAGACAATGAATGCTCGAGGTTACGCCTATGCAGCCATGGAAAACCAATTAAACCGACTATCTTATGAATATAATAGATCATATAACTAAGAAATCTATTCCACAGGTATGTCTGTATAGTTTTTATTTTTATTTTTATTTTTAACCTTTTGATAATAAACGCTAATTTGTTCGCTAAAAAGTATTAAATTGGTATTGAATAAAATTAGGTTTGGCGACCGAAATTATTGATATCGTTCAAAAATTTATTACATCACTGCGAAATTTAACGTTTATTTTTAAGGTATAAATATCTTTAATCAATCAACCCAAAATATTTCAAAAATTCGTCATGAGTTAAATTAGGTCTTGGAACCGAAATTACTTTACCGAAAAGAGGGGCGCATATTTTTGATAATATTTGATTGATTAAAGTGGGATAAAAAGACAAAAAGATTTTTAATTTTTTTTACCATTTTTTTTTTAAAATTAATATTTAAATCTTAAATTAATATTGTAAACTTTGTAAAAACAATATATTTAAAATTGTAAATATTTGAAAAATTAATATAAGTGTGGTATGAATTTATGAATTTTTAAATTAAGTTTGGTGTGAATTTTTAATTTTTAAAATATGAAATTTAAATTTTATGCATTTCAAATTTTAAGTTTGGTGTGAATTTTTAATTTTTAATTTTTAATTTTGAATTTTATATTTATGTTGTGTGAATTTAAAAACAAAATTTTACTTTATCTCATTAAGTTAAGAATATGATTTTTAAAATTCGTCGTAAGTTGAAGACTAGGTCTTTGAACCGAAATTGCTTTACCCGAGGAAGGGACGAGAACTTTTATTATCATTATTTTTAATCTTATTGATTTAAAGTATGCCAAAAACATTAAAAAACCCAAAAATCTTAGCTTTTAAAACAATCGCTACAAAAAGACAAATTTTAAAATTTTGTCGAGGGACGGACTAGGACATCGATCCGAAACGACCTCGTCCTAAATAACAAGGGAAACAAAATTTTAAAATTAATTTCTTAATTGTTTTATAAGTTAAAGATTATAAAAAAAAAAAAAAAAAAAAAAAAAAAAAGGGTAAACTCCGCGACTCGCGGAGTTTGCAGTGCAAACCTCCGCGACTCGCGGAGGGACCAAAACCCAGAAAAAAATAAAAACAGCTGAAACGATCAGTACACTCAACAACACAAAAACAACCCGAAAAATACTGCGAAAAACCCACGAAAACCACCGAAAATCACCCCCAAAAATCTCAATTTTTAACCGTTAATCACCAAATTTTTTGCTAAAATCATGTTGAGAAGGATGATATCTAAGAACTACTCAAGAAAAACGGTAAATTTCTACACCTAAACACCATTTAATTCGAATTTTAGTGTTCTTGAGCTATTTTTCCCCAATTTGATTTTGATGCTTTTTAGTGTAATTAGACTTAAATTGTTTATGTATTATGCTTGTATAACCTAGATTGATGCTGTTTAACATGATTAGAAGCCTTAAACTTCAAATTTTGAATAATCTAGGGTTTGTGTTCTTGAGCAATTTGGGGCTTTTTGATATAAACAGGTTATGGCCGATTTTTGTCATGAATTGTTGCTAAATTGAGTAGTATAACATGTCTAGGTAGTTAAATGATCCAAACTTTGAGCCTAAACATGATTTTGAGAATTAAAGTGGACTTTTTCAAGTCCAAAATTCATGAACTTGATTTTTGAAAGATAATGCCATTTGAGACTTGTTTGATTGCTAGTAATGATTATTTTGACATGTTATTTAAGTTGAATGCTTATGAACTTGGCGAAAATTTTCGTATATGCTTATTTGAAAAAGTGTAGATTTGATAAAAATGTGAAAATAAGCTTAAGTTTGATATAAATTGATAATGTCATTGTAATTATTTTGATTGATGATTTTGCTGACACTAATGCATATTTGGATGCACAAAATTTGTGTTTGATGTGTTTTGCAGAATGAAAGGGGTGAATCTTCATCCCAAGCCCGCCATGCTCCTGCTGAGAACTTGGAACAACAGGAGGTAGATAACTACTACAAGCAGGATGTACCTCATCCAGTCATGACCTTTTCAGATATGCACTTGGAACAGTTGCACCCGAACCTGCGATTTGACAGACTTTGGATAGATTATCCAAAATATCAACGGGGTTTGCATACTCTTCATTCCAAGGTTGTTGAGGTACCGAGGGTCATAGAATGGGGACCCTTAGAAGCTGTAGAATTGGCTGGGCCAATTAGGGAATTACTGGTACAGAGGTATGGTAATTCTTCTTTTAATGACTGGATATGTTTATTCACCATACGCAGACCTGTATATAAAGTATGGTGTGAAGAGTTGTTATGTAGTATAGAGTTGAATGATCGGGTAGCTAGTTTAACCGATCGTTCTTTTATTAGATTTTTGTTAGGCGGTTCGATGCGCCACATGTCTTTACTGGACATGGCTCAGGCTTTACGTATATATACGCCTGAGGAGTTAGCGTCTGCCGATTGTAGAGGATTGATACTAAACGGTAGAAAGATAGATGAGAATTTTGATACACACGGTGTGTGGAGTCAAATGACAAGCCATCACCATTTCAAAGGGGGAAACTACTCTTATTTGGATATAGATAGAGCCGAATTAAGAGTAATACATAGGTTTTTAGCTAATTCGATTACACAAAGGGGTAAAAACAAAGAAAAGGTAAATGAACAAGATTTGTTTTACCATATGTGTATTCGAGACCCACACAGCGCTGTAAGTATACCATATTGTGTGGGTTATTATTTATCAGCTATGGTTCGGGGGATGCGTCCACATAGCATAATAGGAGGTGGTATTTTTATTACTTTGATTGGTGAATATCTCGGTGTGGATATAAGTCGGGGGGGATTATTAGTAGAAGAGCCGGAACCCCGCGACACTATAGGTTTAAATGTATACCATGGTGCGAAAGTTTTGAAGCGGCGAAATAACGCCGCAGTACGATACAATGGTAGACATCCACAGGTAGAGAGAAACCAGGAACAAGGTAATGTAGGAGGGGGGAATGAGATGCAAGAAATGCATAGGTTTATAGCTTCTCAGGAATACGAAAATGCTAGACAGAGAGCATTTGAAGATTGGCAAGTTCATCAGAACCAGATCATAGCGCATTGCCAACATATAGGTAGAAACTATATTCCTACACCGAAACCCGTCTTCCCTCCTTGGTCGATAGAGATGCAGCCACCATATCCTACGTATGACCCTGCCGAAGCATTCTATAGCACTTATGGTTATGCGTGGAACCCCTATTGGTACCAATATCATCCTTAGTTTACTTTTTATTTTATTTTTTTATTATTTTGTAATTTGTAATTATTGATGCATTTAATATTTTTGTTAATATTGTAATCATTTTTATAATTATCTAACTTTTATTCTTAGATTTTAATAATTTTTGAATGTGGGGTAATAAACCAAACTTCAAAAATATGTATATATGTTTGCAGTTTATCTTATGTACACAACAGGGTAAAACAACGCATTTTCAAAGACTGGCATTAAGTTCAGCAAAAGCAACTAATTTTGACGACAAGATGCAAAATACATGTGAAATAACAACAAGACGGAATGAACAAATGATGTGCACCATTTATCATTCAGCAAACAAACGCCAATATATTTGGAAACTTTGGTAAAAATTTAATCATTTTCACACAAATCACCCTCAATAATTTAAATTGTTACTGATTTCTTGCAAATGAGGGCATTGCAAGATCTTAAGTGTGGGAAGGGGTTAAATTCTTTCGGATTTTAAAATTTTTTACTTTATACACTTGGTTACCATTAAAAATACTAGTAAAGCAGTAGTTGTATTAGAATCTAGTGCTCTCTGATAAAAAAGAACAGCCCTAGTCTTATATACTGACTACCCAATTCTAGTAAAAATTTTCAAAATTTTCAATTAAATGAATTCAAAATCATGTTTATACATATTTATGAACGATAAAACTAGGTTTTAACACCGAAATTATTGTTACCTCGTAAAGGACATAAATTGAGAAACAAATTAAAATGTTAAAATTCATTTAAAATGGAATAGAGGACGATAAAAAGAAAAATAAAAAGCCAAGTGTGGGAAAATTTACCAAGTTATTTTAAACATATGTCACATATATCTATAACAAATAACTGAAAATACTTTTGCTTTGGACTAAACTAAACTGTTTTACCCAATGAAAGAAAAGAAGAGATGGATCTACACGATGAATCAATTCCATCATTAAAAGGAAGTAAAGTCTTCCGAAAAAGACACGCGCTTCTTGATTTAGGTCATGAAGTTGTCGTCCAGACCAGCTGTAGGTTGACGAAAAATCTAGAAAAGTCATCACTAAAATCAGCAGGAAATCCACGGACCTCAGCATCAAACAGGGTCGCCAAGTGGTCAGATTTATCCTAACCATGAGAAGGATTTATCTCGTACAATGGGGGGGCACCATGCAAATTAGCTGGATAAGACTAATGAATCAGATCCCCAGAAAGGATAATCTCCTTAAAGATTAAAAATCAGCTTTTAAGACTGATATTACTCAATCCTAGAGATTGACCTTAAAGATTGAGAATTACAAACTCATGGAATTCAATGATATCTAAACTCGAGCTTAAACGAGAAAATATTTTGATCAAAATTACAAACCGATTTGTTTTCTGAAAACCCTATTTTCAATACGTTCATTACGATTGAACGTAAAATCCTAGGAATTCACCTGGAATTCATTAGGTCACCTGAACTAAATCGGGTGTCAACCGTAAGAACGGTGGTTGCATAGCATGGTCAAAGACAGGACCTTGTGCCAGACCGAAAAATTATAAGGGTGAGCTTTACTATTGCTCCTACCAAGGATAGTAATTGCGTCCGACACGTTATAGACCATAATCAAAAGCATGTCACGGGACATTGCCTTAACAGTTGCTTGTTCAACGCTTTCCTTTACAACCGGACGGTAGTTTACCGAAAGGTAATATACGGAACAAGTAAACTGGACGTGTTGCTTTCCAAATACAAGGTTAGCAAGTGGGTGACACAAAACCGCAAGTTTTGAGCTAAAATTTTCAAATCTGAAACCCACCAAACCCACAAATATTTTGCAAACACCGGTAAAGGGTTATTCCGGAAAACTTATCTAGGGTAAAAACTAGATTTAATTTTCAAAAGATCAAATATTTTCATAAAGATCCAATTTCCTTAATGGATCTAAATTTTTATAGTCATGTGGGACTGTAAACCATATCGTTACTACTATTGTTTATACCGCCGTATAGAAATCACTGATGTACAAAGTGTGAAGAATAAAGAAGTGATTCTAGTATTTCAAGACGATATTGCTTGAGGACAAGCAACGCTCAAGTGTGGGAATATTTGATAATGCTAAAAACGAACATATATTTCATAGCATTATTCCTCAAGAAAGACAAGCTTTTAGTTGCAATTGTTCTATTTACAAGTGATATTCGTTTAAATAATAAAAGGTGAAGACAAAAGACAGATTCGACGAATTGAAGACGCAAACGACCAAAAAGCTCAAAAGTACAAAAGACAATCGAAAAGGTTCCAATTATTGATAAGAAACGTCTCGAAATTACAAAAGTACAAGATTCAAAACGCAAAGTACAAGATATTAAATTGTACGCGAGGACGTTCGAAAATCCGGAACCGGGACTAGAGTCAACTCTTAACGCTCGACGCAACGGACTAAAAATTACAAGTTAACTATGTATATAAATATAATATAATATATAATTAATTATATTAATTATATATATATTATATATATATATAATAAAAACCGTCGGCAGCAAGAAACTCCAAGGGTGTGAGCTGTAAATACCTCTCCGCGACTCGCGGAGTTTTAAGGGCATTTTGCCGCGAGTCGCGGAGCCCCAAAAATCAAGTCTGGCTATAAAGCCAACCGAATTCTGATCAAATTTAACACATCTTTTTTCTTCCTCTTCATACATAAATATATTTATATTTATAATTTATATTTTAATTTTAATTATAATTCTAATAATAAGGGTATGTTAGCGAATGTTGTAAGGGTGTAAGTCGAAATTCTGTCCGTGTAACGCTACGCTATTTTTAATCATTGTAAGTTATGTTCAACCTTTTTATATTAATGTCTCGTAGCTAAGTTATTATTATGCTTATTTAAAACGAAGTAATCATGATGTTGGGCTAATTACTAAAATTGAGTATTTGGGCTTTGTACCATAATTGGGGTTTGGACAAAAGAACGACACTTGTGGAAACTAGACTATGGGCTATTAATGGGCTTTATATTTGTTTAACTAAATGAAAGTTTGTTAATGTTAATATAAAGATTTACAATTGGGCGTCCCTATAAATTACCATATACACTCGATCGGACACGATGGGCGGGGTATTTATATGTACGAATAATCGTTCATTTAACCGGACACGGGAATGGATTAATAGCCACTAGAATAATTAAAACAGGGGTGAAATTACATTCAAGGGTAATTGGTGTAATTGTTAACAAAGTAGTAAAACCTTGGTTTACACGCAGTCGATAACCTGGTGTATTCATTAAACAAAGTATTAAAACCTTGTTACAATTCGAATCCCCAATTAGTTGGAATATTTATCTTCGGGTATAATAATAATTTGACAATGACACTTGCAATTTATATTTATGACTGATGGACTGTTATGGACAAAAACCAGACGGACATATTGAATAATCCAGGACAAAGGACAATTAACCCATGGGCATAAAACTAAAATCAACACGTCAAACATCATGATTACGGAAGTTTAAATAAGCATAATTCTTTTATTTCATATTTAATTTCCTTTATTTTATATTTAATTGCACTTCTAATTATCGCACTTTTATTTTATCGCATTTTTATTATTCGCAATTTCATTATCGTTATTTACTTTACGCTTTAATTTAAGTCTTGTATTTATTTTATATTTTACATTAGGTTTTAACTGCGACTAAAGTTTTAAAATCGACAAACCGGTCATTAAACGGTAAAAAAAAAACCCCCTTTATAATAATAATATTACTTATATATATATTTGTATTTTTATAAAAGTAAACTAATATAGCGTTGAGCTTTGTTTAAAGATTTCCCTGTGGAACGAACCGGACTTACTAAAAACTACACTACTGTACGATTAGGTACACTGCCTATAAGTGTTGTAGCAAGGTTTAGGTATATCCCATCCGTAAATTAATAAAACTTGTGTCATATTTTGTAGTATTTTGTATTAAAAATAATACTATTTCGTACCCTCACGCTACAACATCAAGGAGCAACCCTCATTTGAATTACCGGTTCCATGGTTGTTGTGGTTGTGGTTGTTATTGATGTCGGAGGAGATACTAGCCATAGCTGCACCTATGGCGGTGGCTATCATGCGTTGGAGGGCTTGTTCGGGAGTTTCGGGAGGAGCGCGTCGACGAGCCATTGTTCCTTCATGACACAAGAATATCGTTGGTTAGTATTCTAAATAATACTAACCGCGATATGGAATAAAGATAAAGAGAAAATTATCCTTGACTCGCCTTAAATTCTTTATGTCATAATGTCGGAACGTCCATGTGAATCACCGTAATATAATCCCGGAAATTATATTACCCTGATTCTCATGTGCATTTAACATTACTTCATAAAGTCAAGGTGGCGCGTCAACAAAATTTATTAACGTAAGATCAAGATCGAATACGAGTTAGATATGATAGAAGAGTTCGAGTATAAATGCACAAATAGTCAAGTAATTCCTACTTCAGTCTATATGCCGGTTGTAGTCTAGATTCACCTATGTACCCTATGACTCGGGGTAGACACAAATGAACTCTAAATCCCTACAACCAAAGCTCTGATACCACTTGTAGCGACCCCGACAAATCGTCAAGTGACGGCGTCGACTACGTAGGTCCCATTACCTGGTCATAAGTCTTTAAAACAGACGTTTGACCCAAAATATGTCGCATCCATTCAAGTGTAAAGATTGTTTCAAAGTTTACAAAGGTAATTGACCACAAGTTAAGTTACAACGTTATAAGTACAAATGAAAACTATGCGACACAGTTTAAATAAGTTCAAAAGATGCTCCAAAATGCATGTATACTCGACATCCAAGCAAGTATCAAAAGAGTGCGGAAGCATGTATCACTAAGCATTCAAAACCTGAGAAAACATAGAAGAATCTGTCAACGAAAACGTTGGTGAAATCATAGGTTTAGTAAGTATTAAACGTTGTTTTTGAACCACAAGATTTTGTATTTCCATAACGTAGATTATCCAAATCATTTGCATTCCAAAAGTGTTGTTATACGCGAGCACTCAATTATCAAAACTTAACCAACGTTACCCCATCACACAGTGCTAGAACCCACACTAAAACACAAAAATATATTTCATCCGCATAACGGTAGCGAACCGTCCGAATGAGGGTTTGTTAAACCCGTATGGCCACACAATATAAGTTCTCGCTTACACCCTGCAAGTGTAACTAATGATAATCGAATTGAGGCATTTTTGTTCTAACTCGCACGTGGAATGTTTGTTTTCACACTTGTGTTCAAAACATAAAAGTAAGTAGTACAAGATGTAACAAAGTATATGTTTTCTCAGCCCACGATTTAAAAGTATAAAAGTTGTTGAAAAGGTGGGACTATGATCTCACCTTGAGCGCAAGAGTTAATAAAGTACTTCAACGAGTAAACGCGTGCAAAGACAAAGCTAATCTCTACCTAAACAAGTAGGTTGTATCAATAACGATAGTCACGAAGGGTCAAAGTTGTTCAATTAGTCCTATGGCTCGACACGACTCGATTATGTAGCATGTGAAGAAAATTGTCAAGTTTCATGCAAGATACAAGTATAGAATCATGTTAGAAAGATTGCATAATTAATTGGTTAAGTTTGACAAAAAGTCAAACTTGGTCGGGTCAAAGTCAACGAAAAAGTCAATATGTTCGGGTCAGGTCCCGGACTATTTTTCTATGCTAATTATTCATATACAAGTGTATTAAAACAAGTTTCATGTGAATCGGAGGTCCGTAGGTCATCAAACATTTCACGTGAAATGGGACGAGGAGGTCAGAATCTGACCAGGTACATCTGCGCGCCGCGCGGGGATGGGGCGCGCCGCGCCACCATCTGTGCAGGTCTGTTTCTGTTTTTCCACAAGTATGCACGAGCCAAAATCAATTCTAACACAACAATTGACCCGCAAACACTTATAATGCCTATCATATATCGTTGGAAAGGTATTTTGACGAGGAATACAACTAAGCACTTATGGTCCAACAATAACATCATTTACAATAGCCGAAATCTCATCAAGCGAACAATAAAAGTCCATTTTCAAAGTTTCAAGTTCATCAATTGCATTTTGAGTTTCGGGAAACCAATTCACACATATGATATGCCGTTTTGAAGGTAATGAAGCATACATTACTACTAAACACTAACAATTAACATTCCATGACATTCAAGCATCCAAAAATTCATGTCAAGAACTATCAAACCCTAGTCAAACATCTCAAAATCAATAATCATGTTTTTGAAGTTTTCTTAATCAACCTACACATCAATTTGAAGCTAATGATGCTAGTAACACATTTAATACATGAACTTTAACAATTTAAACAACTTTTAATCATCCAAAATCAAAGATTAAGCAAGCAATTTTCATATTCAAGCTAGTTACACCAAAAACAACAAATCGAGCATACAAATTACATACACGACATCACAATGAGCCATAGACACTAATTAACACACTTTTAAGTCAAGAACACAAATTTAAAGAAATCTAGTGTTTTAGAAATGTTACCCAAACGAGATGAAGTTGGTACCAAAATGAAGAGGATGAAGAGAGGATCACGAATATGTAATTTATTTTGTTGTAAGCCTCCTAGATCGAATTTAGATGATGATTGAATGAATTTGGAAATTGGGTGTGTTCTTGCTAGAGAGAAAGAGAGAGAGAGGGAGATGGTTGAATGGTGGTGATTGGGGTGGACTAGGTGACCTAGTCAACTAGTTTGCCCCGTGTCAATTTTAGTCCCTCGAGTTTGTAGTCGGGTGCGGAAAATACCTAAACGGAATATTTTAAAACGCGTATTAAAATCCGATAACGAGAATATTTAGAATGTTAGCTAACGGAGGTTACGAATCTAGATACGAGGAATATTATCTAAAAAGAAAAAGACGGCGTTAAAAAATAATTTAACGGAAAAATGCGGGATGTTACACCTGTGGTCATTTCAGCTGTAATAGCAAACAGAAACATCACTCGCATTTATATTGACACAGGTAGTGAAGCAGATATTTTGTATTTGCATTGTTTTAAGGAGTATCCGTTCAGCGTGAAGGATCGACTACGCTACACGAACTTAAAGATTGCTGGTATCATGGGTGAATCAATAAGAGCAGTTGGTAAAGTAAAACTGGATGTTACACTGGGAACACACCCTTTGGTCCGTACAGAAATTGTGGAATTTACAGTTCTTGATGGCAGATCACGGTTCAGTGCGTTGTTCGGTAGGCGGACACTTCACAAATTCGGAGCAATTACCTCTACACCGCATGCAGAATTGCGGTTCCCAACACCAAACGGTGTAACAGTAATACACTCTGAATATGTTGGTCCACTAAAGGAGAGATCAGTTGTTCATAAAGCTCCAGGGAATTTTGTTAGGGGGAATCATCAAGGTAGTTGTTCAGTAGAAATGATGTGAACGGGTACTTCAAACCACCTAAAATGTGGCAACATTGAAAGCAGGACGCAACACGGTACACGGAAGACAGTATAACAGCATGAATCTCGCATAACAGTTTTTATCACATTTTTAATTTTCATCAGTTCAGGCAACAACACAATACACTTTTTGTAATTTTCTGATTGGGACTTGATCACCCCATACGAAGATATTACACAAAAATGTTGTATGTGTGACAGTGTTATCAATAAAATTTTTTAAATTTTTTTTACGCACAGCATTACGCGTTACGAATGTAAAGCATGGCATTCATTCCTACCCACATAAGGCAAGGCATTTTTATGTCCCCGATGGTAGAAGCTCTTGTGTCAACATTATAGACACAAGGGATCAGCTAGCGTAAAGTGTTTACTTCGCTAGAGGGCACCGAGGCAAAACTAAAGATCTCATAATGTCATGACATACAGAATGGTTTATCACAATGGCATAAATTCATTTATAACTTGTAAACAGAAAACATTAAATATAAGTATATTTTATAAAGCCGCACTAAACCTAAGCGCAACACGCTAGACGGAACATTGCTAGTTCCATAAACAGAATTATCTCTAACACATTTATCAATTTTTATAACATATAGACAGAATACCATCATTATGATTCATTCACATCCTATTTCAGAAGTTATCAAAAGACTTCTCGATATTTCTTCATAACATAATTCAGCTAATGCAGAACGGAGAATGGATAAGTTGTTTACACAGTAATCATAAAAATTATACATGTTTTGATCAGCTACAGGCCAGATATACAATTTTTAAACTGAATAACACAATGACATTTATGTAGCACTATACTTTAAGATTCATAAAGGAGAATGTTGTGATGGGGTATTACGAACAACGGACGACGGATTACAGTTCATTGCATAATCAAAAATTAGTTTAAGGCAAACATCATTTCATATGACATGCTATATGAAATTCAAATGCACATAGCAGCAAAATAATAAGAATAGAAAAATATGCTAACATTAAGCATAATGGCAGTATACACAAACAAATTATTAAGTTATTACATATTGTTATCACAGAGAAAATATGTTCTTAAATAGGCACATCCAAAATATCCTTCACTGATACCTCTTCCCTAGCACAAACCTCACTTACAGAATCAATTTTCAAAGATGTTACTTCAGCAATGGCCAAATGCAGCTTGGCATCAGTATCTGGTTTCATGTGTTTCGAAATAGCATCTGGTAAAGGGTCAGGCTTCACAGGCAGGACATTTAAAATTTCCTCCATTGCATCTGCAAGATCACTTTCTGTAAATGCCACTATATACCTGTTGAAAGTTTTACCCACAAGTTTAGAACCCAACACCCTATGCACAAGACTAGGGATACCGGGTTTTAAATCAGTAAAGTTTTTCTTAACATCAGCAGCAGCAGCAATCTTCTCCTCCAACAATTGATTCTTCTCCACAAGCAACTTCTTCAACTCTTCATTTTCCTTCACCAGTTTATCCTTCTCTTCCATGCATTTTTCTTTTTCTACCCTCTCTGCAACACATTTTTTTTCCACTACTTCCAACAGCTTATCCTTTTTCTCTACAGTCTCCATCGAAGTTTTCAATTTCATGTTGATATCCTTTAAATCAAGCTCAAGCTTATTCACTCTAGTAGCATTGTGCACAGCATTGGCAATGATAGTCTCATGAGCTTTCTGCATTTTAAGGTCATGAATCATATGTTGATTTAGAAGCACCAACGCCGCAGCAGTAGACTGATAACTTTGTTTAAAGGTCATGGTGGATAGAGAGGAAGATAAATCAGTAACAGTGTTTGCCTACATTAAATACAATGGACAAGATAAGAATTCAATTAACAATAAAGTGATGATTGATAAATCATAAAGTATAAAAAAGAGTTGCCTTCAAAAATTCAGCAAAATCATCAGATTTTTTATTGGGATCATCAAGAAAAGCTTGTAGTCCGCTTAATGGAATGGATGGTGGTTGAGTGGAAGCAGAGGATTGTGTTGTATCAGTCCCTTTCGAAGTATGCAGAGTTCTGAATGGAGGAGTCTTAAAAGAATCAACATCATCAGTTTCCTCATTATCATCATCAGTGTCATCTTCAACATCAACAGTTTTATTGCTCTCAGGATCCTTCCAAGAAGAAGCATCAACCACATCATCTTGACGAACCAATCCTATAAAATGAAAAAGCAGATAAATATACAATAGAGCTTCAACATCAAATTATTAATCTACTTTTAGTTTTTCAGCAATTTCACCTATTGGTCGTTTCCCCTCACGCTTTGAACCTTTACCAGCCTTCTTGGCGCTGGGCGGATCAGGGGTGACTTCAACAATTTCAACATCAGGAGATGGTTGAACAGTACCACCATCTCCACCCTCAATAGATCGCTATGGGCTTTTCAGTTGCTGTTCAAAAGCAGCATCTTGGGCTTTCTCCGCCTCAATTTCAGCAGGGATTTTGGGCCGTTCAGACACAATTAAAGGATCAAGATTGGTCTTCTTAAAAGTTCTGTAAACCTGCATTACTTATCCTGTAATCAGATAATATACAAACAAACAGAGAAACATATAAGAACATACACAACTCAGAACAACATAACAAATAACAGAATATATCAACAAAGGTGCCTACCACGGCCTTCCCAGCGTAGCACCGGTGTATATCCAGAACGCCAGTTGTTACTCATTCTACAGAGAACCAGTATGGCTTCATAATCATCATATGACCGTTGTGGAAACTTGAATGTCTTCAAAGTATCAAGAATAAAACTTTCATCCTCAGACAATGTGGTGAATTTGCTAACTCCTATGGTAGTTTTTCTCCAACCACGAACACATGCCCAGGCATCATGAACAACCCTTTCATTAACAAAGAAATATGGATCTTTCCAGTTCTTTAACGAACTTTCCTTTACCCCAGTAAATGCCTTGTCCGGCTTACAATCAAATGTATACCAGCATTTGCTAACTAATCTAGTTCTAAATAATTCATGGAAAATATTCACATTGGGAGATTCTCCTACAAAATTACAGTACATTTCAAAAAGAATAATTTTCTGTAAACCTAATGGATGAACTTGACTAATACCTATCCCATAGTGGGCAAGAATTTGTTGAAGAAAGGAAGAAAGAGGAATACGGAGATTTCCTACAGTTAATTTCAATTTATAGAGGGTAATCATCTTTTTCGGAGGTTTATTGGCCCTATCGCTAGGCAAAGGCACAATAGGATTCAACAACCTAAGATATCTGTGCTTCTCACATAACTGTTCTATATCGGCTTCGGTGATACCAGAAGGGATGGTGCTGACATCACAATTATCTCTCTGAGAAGACGTGCTGCTGGATTCGGCCATGGTAGTACGAAAAATGAAAATTCAAACGGAAGAAAAGATGAACAATCACTGACCTTGTACTTCACGGATTGCTAAATTGAATAAATTGCAAGATATCTTCACAGCAAATAAGCAGTTTTCGGAAAAGAAAAAAGGTAAAGGGTCGGACTATTTATAGACAAGCAAATTAATAATAAAGGGATGAGATTGAAACACGTGTATGGGACAGATCAATAGAACAAACAATTTAAACTTTGAAAATAAATCAGAAAGATTTTGGGGGCTACAGCAGTTTTGTGTCTTCGAGGAGAAAGGCATTTCTTATTTTTTAGTTTAATGACTTTATTTTTTACAAAAATAAAGACATTAAACTGGGGGGACTTAATGGTGTATCCTAGGGGATACACGTCATAAAAACATTATTTTATACAGAAAAATCGAACAAAGAGCACAGAAAATAACAAAATCTAACGGTGTTTAGTATTTGCCGTCCAGCATTAATCAGGCCGCCCAGCATCAAGCATAAACCCTACAGGCAGCTTCTATACATAAGCCCTTTAACTCAGCGCGTGAACGGCATGCAACCACGTCAGCACACGCCACCGACATTCCGGATACTTCACGTAACAGAACCATTCAGTGATTGACACGTGTATCCCGTGAATTTCGGACATTCTACGCCTATAAATAGACCCCCCGGGTCACCACATTTGACATCATTCTGATCTGAACTTCAGTCAGAGAGAAGTACACTTTCTCTCTCACACAGTTCTTTCTCACTCTAAAATAAAATTAGCCGCTTAGCAGCTGTGCGCTAGACGGATCATTACAGATTGATCCACAGATTGATTGAGGCCACCCCACAGATCTTACATCTGTATTTCGAGTCTGCAGAGATTATTTCTCGAGGGCAAACAACAATCAACATTATACGCCATACGCTAAGCAGTTATTCTCTGTACTAGTACCTTACAGCCGCTATACGGAAAATCGTACTAACAGCACATATACCAGAAAATTCGTATAGCATGCAAAAACCTAACGAAACTTCAATTGATCATAAGTTAAGCATACGGTAACGAAATCATGCAAATCCAAAGTCCAAATTTATTAATTTTTCGAGATATATCCATATAGATACATTACAAGATCAGTACACAAACTCATTTAATCAGATTCATAGCAATTAAATTTGTGATTCACACAACATACAACAATCGCGTAAATTAACGACTAACAACAACTATAATTGCAATCAATTGAGCACTAGACATCAATACACTATGTAATTGAATTAAAAAACTGATCTAGAAAGATTAGGTTAGTGATTATACGTTTAAACACAAATTTATTTATACTAGCGTGTGTAGTACGATGCGTAGAACAACTTTGATCTTCAAGTTTCTTCTAATTTTGAGTTTTGATGGCTATGATGGTGTGGTTGGTGATCGACGACAAGGAGAGGGCAGGGAGAGCAACCAGTCAACTAATATTAGGTTTAGGGATATGTGTGAGTGTTTACTTCTATTTATACTCTAGAGTTAGGGCTTAATTTAATCAGTAATGACCCAATAAGCCAAATTAAAGTACAAATAGGGGTTCCATGGGGGGGGGGGGGGGTCAGCTGATGGCCCATCTAGGAGGGTCATTGGGCTCGTTTTGCTAAATTACTTGTACGCGCGTGGTCCGTTTCGAGTGCCGTTAACCGTACCGGGTCTCCGCAACGTTAACCGGTCGTTGAAACGCAATCACCGGGTTTAATTCATTAAAAAATAATAAATTAAATAAGTTTTTCATAAAGTTAATAATTATTAAAAATAATTATTTTATCGTTTTTCTGAGTTCCGTAAATTGAAAAGCTTTCTAAGCGATTATTGTAATCATGTGGTTTTCTAGGTATTTCGTTATCCGAAACAAATTCATCAATTAATATAAACATATTAATTCAAGTAATCAACTAGGACCATGTATGTATTTAATTCAATTAAACACACAAAGTTCTATGTAATCACCGTTAAATATTTAAAGGATAAGTAACGATATTAACGAAAAAAGTAGGGTTGTTACACTTTCCGCACTAGTGAATGTCCTCTCGATAAGAAGACGAGGTACGGAAGTAGCATGTTGAGGGGTGATGGGAAGCAAAAATTAGAATCTTTGGTGAAGAACAATGTATGAGTTTGACATGGGACGAGTTCAAGGCGGAGCTTATTAAAGAGTACTAGACTCAAGCCGATCTTTCAAGGTTAAGAGATTAGTTACGTGCTTTGAGGCAAGGGTCCATGGATTTGAACACTCTCAAGTCCACCTTCCTATCAAGGACCCAATTTTTCCCGGAGTATGTCGGTAATGATCGTATGTTGATGGAAGACTTTTATCGAACTTTTAACAATCACTTTCAAGAGAAGATTAGTAGAGGGTCGGTGAAATCTTTTAATGAGTTGTTTGATGTGGCTAAGGGTTTTGAGTAACTTGCCCCGAAAAAGAGTGACTTCACCTTTAGCAAAAGAAAGTTTGAAGCTACTAGCCATACTAACACGAAGAGCAAGGGTGCGACCGAGAGTGTCAGTAGTGTGAAGAAGGGTGCTTCCGATGGTCACGTGTTATAATTGTGGGCAAAAGGGTCACATCTCTCATGATTGCCCGAACCCGTCTTCTAACAAAATCACTTGTTTCAATTGTCAAAAGAAAAGGCACCGAAGGTTAGAATGTCCCAATTTGCGGGGTGATCAAGTCAAGAAGCTCGAAAAGGTGGAGGGTACGGATAGGAGGCGAAATTTTTTGATGACCCATGATAAAGTAAAACAATCCAATGAAGTCGTCTCAGGTACTTTCATGGTTAACTCTAATCCGGCAAAGATACTATTTGATAGTGGTGCTAATTTATCGTTTGTGTCTCCGAAGTTTGTGCCTAAGTTTAATAAACTGCTAGCTAAGTTAAATCATCCGGTGGAAGTCGAAATAGCGGATGGTAAGACGGTGCTAGGGGTTGATGTGTGTAAAAATTGTGATGTAGTGTTTGGTGCCGAAACTTTTACAATTGATCTTATCACGATGATTTTGGGTAAGTTCAATGTTGTTGTTGGTATGGATTGAATTGATCATTATAGAGCCGATATTGCATGCAATGAGAAGTTTATTTGTGTAAAGACCCCAAGTGGGGGAGAGTTAATCATTCATGGTGAGAAACAGAGAAGACTAGTGCCATTATGCACTTATGCACGGGCACATCGGCTCCTTAGTGGCGGTGGCATTGGTTTTCTTGCACATGTAGTTGATACTCGTGAAGAGCCTCCATCCATTCGTAGTATTCCTGTGGTGAACGAATTTGAAGACGTGTTTTCGGAGGAGCTACCGAGTGTTCCTGTAACGACCCAAAACATTATACGAGAAAACACGCTAACGCAAAACGAATCCAGAAGTTGACAATTTGGCGACACATCGGGATTTGGCCATTTGCGCGGCGAGCAGGCCAACGCGCGGGGCGCATATCAAATGGAAAATAGGGTCAGCCCCTTTAATACACAAAACAAACCATTTTCACCCAAAACAAGTTTCGTTAACCCCAAACCGCACCCAACGCTTTTCAAAACAATAAATAACCGGGTTTTAGTTGACAAAAGTGTAATACGACCCTTGGGACTCCAACGAACCATAATTACATGAACGTGACAATTTCGACTCGTTTTGTTTAAACACAACAAAAGATCGAGCATGGCGATTGGGGACATACTACCCAATCCTAAATCAATCCGAAAGCACGTCATCTAAAGCAACCTACAAAAGTCCACTTGTGACGCCCCGTACAAAACCATCGTGTACGGTTCATCAACAACAGGATCATTACAAGGTCAAACACTATATGTTGTTTGAAAACCAGTTTTGCATTAATAAAAAGATAGCGTTTTACAAAAGATAACGTGCTTCCTATGAATAGAAGCGTTAACATAAGTACGTGACCCAAAGGTCATTACAAAGCTATTATTTGAAAATAACGTAAATTACGAATGCAAAAGAAAAGTTCCATGATTGAGACATCTCTAAGTAATGAAGCAGAAATCTAACACAGCAGCCTGAAACAAAAAGTTTATAACACCAAGACAGCAACTCTAACAGCCGAAGCAACAACACACCTGAGAAATACATGCATAAAAAGTCAACACGAATGTTGGTGAGCTATAGTTTGTTTGTAATCTGTAAAGTAATGTAGACCACGAGATTTCAGTGCTTCAACAAGCTGTTTAAATCAGTATGGAAAGTATATGCTTAACCGTGGGCACCCGGTAACTAGACTTAACGTATGTATATCACCCCCTAAAAGTGCACTTGGCGAGTGCGTATGTCCTCGAAGTATCAAACACCCATTAAATGCTAGCGCGACTAGCCCGAGTGGGGATGTCAAACTCTATGGATCCATATGTAATATTTGCGTTCACCGGTTCAAAAACCAATGATTAAATGTTACCGTGCTAAGGGGAAAGTTTATGCCGTTGTATAGCCGACACATATGTAAAGTTTAAGTACTCGTGTCTAGTATGTAAAACATAAAAAGCGCATGCAGGTAGTAAGTCGGTCCGAAAGGTCGTCAACCTAAGTTTAAGGTCACTAGGTCAGTATGTTGTCCCAAAAGGTTTAAAAGTACATAATTTAAGTTTAAATGTCATCATCAACATCATCATTATCATCATCATTCATCAACATTAAGGTAAGTTTAACAAGAATAGAGATCGAAACAAAAGGCTGATTTCGGACAGCTGTTACGACATCTATATAAATCGAAAAGATATGTAGTCAGTGGCCATGTATCCGTATGTGAGTCCTCTAACATCTGACCAATTTTCAGAACCTAACTCGTCTTTGTTTGACCGTGGCGATGGTTTAAGTGTGAGTAGGTCAGAAATTTCAGCACAACGTTACAAAGGCGTAGTGACTTTCGGAAGGCTATAAATCCTAAACCGTATATCGGATTCAGTCGAGACCTAAACGAAAAGTCATCTACTTGAAACAAGCTATCTGAAAATCAATTTTCCATAAGCCCAGGAGTCTGATCAGACCCCGAAAAAACAGCAAACAAGTGCTTCGGTGAAATTCTTGGTGCTTGATGCTCATCACGGTTCTCATCCTTGATGCTTGTAAGCTTCAAGTGTACAACTCTTTGATGTTTAAGTATCACTTTGACCAAGTTTCAGCTATCAATACACAACTAAGAGTAAAATCTATCATTCTACAAGTTTTGAACATCAAGATTGCCTCTTTATTGCATAAATCCAATAAAGCTTCAACCTTTGTCCTTTTTACACAAGTTTATGCATCTCCATCATATGTGATGATGAAGACTTGATCTTTATCATCACAACAAACATAAAAAGGTTCCAAGTAAGGGAGATCTACAATAATAATTTAGATTTCAAGTATTAAGAAAACCCTAAGCTAGAAAGCTTGGATCTTTACAAGATTAATGAGACCATAAGCTAGAAAGCTAAGATCTATAACAAAATAATAGAAGTAATGAGACCATAAGCTAAAAAGCTAAGATCTTTAAGACAATAATGAAACCCGAAGCTAGAAAGCTTGGATCTTTAGTGTTCTTTTAGATCTTTAAGATACATGAAGATCATAAACACAAGTTTTGATCTTTATAACAAAACAAAGAAATCACAAGCTAGATCTAACAAGTAAATGAAGATTCAAAGCTAGAAAGTTTAAATTTTTCATGTTCTTGAAGGATTCAAACCCAAGTTTGAATCTACAAGATATAACAAGATCAAAAGCTAAAAGCTAGATCCATTAAATGATGATGATGATGATGTCGTGGATGAGAAGAGGATAAGAAGAGAAAGAAAAATTTTAAACTTACATTTTTTAGAGTGAGAAAGACTAGAGAGAGAATTAGAGAGTAAGTGTGTGTAATTTGTAAATGAAATCAAGTGTGAAATGAATGGGATAAGCTTGGTATTTATATGAGGTGAGGGTGTGGGGAGGGTGTTTAGGCCGTGGGTATGGTGGGGGGACAAGGGGAACACCTTTTTACTTTTTGGTTAACGGTTGTCTAAAGTTAGTGCTTATGTTAGGATCTCATGCAACATTAAGGATAATGCGTAACAAAAATGCTAGTATGTTCCCTCTAATAAATGGGCATTTGTCTTTCATTATTATTGGTCACTAACTTATTATAATTGGGCTAATTAAATAGTCCACTAGCTAGTGTAGGGTGAGCTAAGGTCCAACAAGGTAGAAATTCCAACAAAACTAACTAGTGTGCTCTAGTAAATTACTAAGCGTAATTAACCATCTAAAAACCCAAGTAATTGTTATTATAAAATAACAATTAGTATTTCGTAGTCATAATATTCTGATTATGACCAAAGTTAAACGTGTACCAAGTACATAGCTCGTTTCAAACGTCAAGTGACACCAACGGTCGTAAAAGAATTCGGGGATCAAGTTAAGTGATTACACACTTAATAGCACATTGTAAGATATTAATAAAAGTAATTAATCATTAAATAAGATCCCAGAGCATAAACTAGCTCAGTACGCACATATACGCAGTTTCGTGAGAGCACAAAGCACAAAAGCAAGTCGAAAAAGCCGGGTCGTTACATTACCCACCTGTTAAAGAAAATTTCGTCCCGAAATTTTGAGGAGTGACCAACAATGGTACCGTATTTGACTAAAAAGGAGCATATCAAAGTTCTGTGAGACTCGTGGGCTCAGAAGTGAGTTATTTACCTTGAAAGGTACTTGGGAGTATAAAAGTAAGAATATGTATATGCCATTAATTAAGTCTCTTGTCCTAAGAGATCAACAAATTGATTTCGTTTCTTGTTAACATGAACATGTCATCCGAATATATACCCATAAAAGGAAAGATGATGTTTTTAGCCTACATGCATCTTCAGTAAGCCGGATGCATGAAATACATCATGAATGTTTCTAAACTTATCTAAAACATTGAGCGCTTATGTCGCGATACAAAGCTGACAGATAGAGTGAAAAACATGGTGATCCTAACCATGTGATTTGATGTCTGGATAGTGTTAGCTATAGATTTTACTAATCCCTTAATTTCGGAAGGAGACCATAGGTATAAAGAACCCGATATTTAAGAAACGTTTGTTCAATTTAATGAATTAAAATTTTAGCCGAAAGTGACAAATCAGATTTACATGTAATGCCAGTCATAATTATTTATAGTGTCTTCAGGGCGGTCTAAACGAATAATGAAAGATATCACCCAGTTTTCCATGATGCATGTGATCTTATCCTTAGGTGGAATGAAAGCACAGTTCCATAATGTAACTTTATCCTTTCAGTTACATATTGAGGTTAGGGTTAACATTAACTAGAACAACATATAGTTATAACCAACGAAGGAAGGAATATGTAGGGTATCCACATCAGTGTCGTAAATGTTTTAAGCAGTCCCTTCCAAGAGGATAACAAGATTCATAGATTTCTAAAGTGGTGTACATTACATTTCCGAAAGAAAATCTCACGAAAGGTGTGGTCTTTGAACGAGAGTGAACCCTTCGAGCGGTTCGTTCTGAATTTATCCTTATACTTAAGGGGATGCGTGGATAAGAAGATACGTGAACCCTTGGTCCTAAAGAATGGTTTACTCCAAGTGAAAAGAATCTAAAAAATGATTTCTTGTACCTCAATTTAATGATTCATAGAGAGATGATGTTTACGAAGGTGTTGCGATTAGTCATGAAACATTGAGAATAGAAACCCGCCTAGTGCCTTTCCTACGATAGGGTGACAACTAAGTGTACCTCAGAAAACTGATTTTTCGGCCCGCATTTTTGCCATGTCTAGCCTTAAAGGAACATTTTTATGAGCGCAAAGACTTTCTAACAAATTTTATAAAACTGACATCCGGAGTGGCTCAAGAGGTTTTAACAAAGACCTAAATTGTGTCTTCATCCCTAAATGGAGGACGAGAAGAAGTGTGACCCATACATGGTGTAGGCTAATACAAAAACCTTTAATGGAATCAACCAGGGAAGTTTTGAAAAAACTTTTAAACGTTTGATGTGACAACATAAACGAAACGAAGTTCCTAGTAAATTTAGAAGTATGTACAACGTGTATCATTTTGCACAAAACTATTTGACTTAAGTTAAACAACTCAATAAATGAGCGATTTTTTTTTTTTAATTTGAAGGTATAACTTAGTATGTACTAACCAAAATAAGTAAGGATAAATTTATACATATATGATTTTATAAATCGCATAAGTGACAGAAAAGTTTTTAGTACTTTCATTTGTCCATAAATCTCGCGAGGAACGTACAAATAAACATGTAAAAATTTTGATAAACATAGTTTTTCTTATTTCAGAGGTTACGAGTTGAAAAAGATTGAGTGAAAAATCTTTGAATCATCAGGTGAGATGTTACTAGGTATTGAAAACCAATGAATTAAATGTAGTTTTGATAATTATCAGGACGCAAGTCTTTGGACCAAAAATGTTCACGTGTGAAGCCGTTGCTAAAAGTGGAGTATGAGGGATAGAGCATGAGGACGAGAAATTAATCGCTTCTTGACTTTGCAAAATGTCAGACAGGTTATGACTAATATTGAAGTCGGAATACTGATGGTGTTAATATCACTAAATGGGAATTCCCCTAGAATAAGTCAAGACTTAGAGTTATGTAAGAAAGAGCATCGCTCCAACGGGTGTGGCAAATAAGATCCTTGGGGTAACGCAAAAAAATTCTGAATGGTTTAAGTGTTAGTGGAAGCCCGAAGGCTCTGCATGACGTAGTAGTAAGTGCCTTCATCACATACACACACACACAAACACATGAATCTCTCGATTTTGATGGTTGTAAAGTCTTTATGATGATTTGGATACGAATAAGCAACGAAGAATTTTTATATAACAAGCAACAAGAATTTTATAGAAATCGTTTAAGGTGACAACGTAAGAAAAGAAATGAAGTTCTTAGTAAACTGAGGTTATGTACAACACGTACCATTCAAAGTAAGATATCTTTTAAATAAAAGATTTGATTTGTAAGAGTGAAAGTAAAATTTCATATGTATTTGTCAAAATAAGTAATCATTTACTTTATTTTATATAACATATACGATTTCAAAAATTTGCACGAATGGCAAATAAAATAAATTTACTTTTACAAAACTTTGAGAGGATCGTACCGTAAAATAGTTTGTGAAAAATTTTGGCAAACAAAATTTTCATATTTCGGAGGTTACAAGTTGGAAAAAGATTGATGAGAATCGAGTAAAAGACTTTTGAAAATCTCGGGTGATATTTGAGCAAAAATGTTACGAGGTAATGAAAACTGTTGAATTTAAATGTGGTTAATGACTATTAGTAGGGCATAAGTCCTTTGAACAAAAATGCTTAAGTGTGAAGTTGTTGTTTATAAGTGAGATACGAATGGGAGAGTATGAGGATGAGAATTAACCACCCATTGATTTTGGAAAATTTTGAACTGGTATGACTAATATCGAAGTAAGAAGGATGATGTTGTGATTATCATCGAATAAGAAATTTCTCGTAATAAGTTAGGATTTAGAGTCGCGTAAGAATGAGTATCAAATAAGATTCTTGGGTAATCTTTAATATAGAATTTGAATCGCTGAAGTGACGGGATACAATTTCCTTTATGTATCGTTGTTCAAATTTGTCCATTGTATCGGTTTCTTTCATGGCTAGAAAGTGAGCAGATTTGGTGAGGCGGTCAATGATAACCCAGATAGTGTCATAACCCCCTACCATTTTCGGTAGCTTCATGATGAAATCCATTGTTATTCCTTCCCATTTCCATTGTGGGATTTCTGGTTGTTGAAGTAACCTAGATGGCTTTTGGCTTACCATTCTCGCGAGGTATATGAATAATCTTCTTACTATAAATAACTTTCACTTTCATCCTTGAAAGCCAGTCCGTTCCATCTATTTCATCAAAGTTTCCTAACTTGATAAGTATTAGGTTAATCCTAAAGTCCATTCCAACTTTTACATCAAGCTTCCTAACTTGATGAGTGTTAGGTTAATCTTAAGGTTCATTCCAACCAAATCTTATTATACTGCCGTGAAAAATTCTATCAATCTTCTCTAATAACATCTGCTTGTGCGTAGGTAACTAATCCTTTCAACTACTACTTTAAAACTTCCAAGTTTTGTTGACATGAGGTCATCTCCAAATGACCCACCTGTTAATTTTAAGGTACTACCTTAAATTATTTCTCTATCTCCGCCAGCTTACCATTAGTTTGTCCTATAGAATACTTAACTGTCATGGTTGTTAATGGCTTATTAGTTATAACACTAAGGTTCTTAGATATAGGGTTTCTATCGCTCTAGTATTAAACAACTTCGAGATAATAAAATGCTGTGACGAAACGTTCCCTAACTATAATCAGGATCCATGCGAGTCTCCATAGCTAAGATAACGATTTGCTTTACCACAAGTAAGTCCAAAGTTTTTCCTATTTGAGAACTTTTTCCTTAAGTGTCTAGGGTGTCTATATCTATAACAAATTTTTGGGTTATCAATTCTCCAATCAAGGCCCTTCTTGTATAGTATCTGGGCTACGTGGTATTTCCTTCCCTACCTCTAACAGACCATAATGCGTATACTCAAGTAATCCTTACCAAAGTTTTCCCTGGATCACCTCATATTCCTCATGTAGTAACATTGGAACTTCTGCATGATTTACTTCAATATAATCACGCTGGTCTGGCGTCATTATATTGTACTAAATCATACTTTCATTCCAATATCATTCCATATGGTCAATGTAACGTGATCACTTCAAGTTCTACTCGATTTCATCTAACGGTGCTTTATCTATGCTATCTCAAAACAAATTCTACATAATTAATCTCACGGTTTCTCGGTGTGGGTGCGTAGGTTCTGTGAATCATGCATCAATGCCTAGATGTCCTTAAATTTCTTCAAAATGTTTGGGTTTAAGTAACGTCGTTAGGTTCCTTTCTAGAAATTCAATCTGGGTCTCGTGTCGGGTAGCAAGTAGTAATATGATATGTTTTGAGGCGACTCCCAAGTCTTTGGGTATGGCTGAGCATCAGTGGAAAACACTATGACCTTGTGAAAGGAGATGTCCTCCTGACTTCTCTAATGCCTAAGAGTGTTAGGGACCTAAGTCCAGAAGTGTCGTTGATTCATCTAGTAGTGGTGAGGAATGAAAGAGATAAGTGAAGGTCTTAAAAGCGTACGACGGGTCACCTTGCGGGAAGTGAACAACCTTATAATGTTCATACGTTGTACGTGGCTGATTAGAGTGAGCTTGGGGTGTGGTTACTCCGACAAGTTCTCACATATCTCCTCCTTCGAGGATCAACTTTAGTGGGCGAGTAATCTGAGGGGTACTCCTCCTAGATTAAGTGAACTAATGTTTCGATCTCTGGAATGGTGGAACGGTAGTAACAGGTGGTTTACATACTAGTCCTTAGGGTTAGACGAGTGGGAAAAGGGTTCATGAAAACATCTAAACTAGGAAAGGTAAATTCTCCAAGTCGGTACAGCGAAAAGCAGACGGGTAGCAAGCACGAAATCAGGCATAGTAACTACAGCAGCCTAGATCGTCTACAGCAGTGCATAGCATGGCAGTAATAGCAGTATCAACAGAAGCATCATGCAAAAAGCAGATAGTAGCATGCAGTAGCGAGAATAAGTAGCAGCATACAGTAAGTTCACATAGCAGTGAAAGTAGGCAGTAGCATGCAACAAGTTCATATAGCATTAAAAATAAGCAGTAGCATGCAGTAGTAGTAAGCAGTAACACGTAGTAATATAATATAGTAGCATACAGCAGTTCCACATAAACAAGTAAACAAGCAAGTTGTAGATTAGTTCTATTAGTGAATCCTACTCGGTCTGGTCTAGACTCACTAACGCAACCTAATTCCCTACAACCAATGCTCTGATACCAAATGTGACGCCCCGTACAAAACCATCGTGTACGGTTCATCAACAACAAGATCATTACAAGGTCAAACACTATATGCTGTTTGAAAACCAGTTTTGCATTAATAAAAAGATAGCGTTTTACAAAAGATAACGTGCTTCCTATGAATAGAAGCGTTAACATACGTACATGACCCAAAGGTCGTTACAAAGCCATTATTTGAAAATAACGTAAGTTACGAATGCAAAAGAAAAGTTCCATGATTGAGACATCTCTAAGTAATGCAACAGAAATCTAACACAGCAGCCTAAAAAAGCAAGTTTATAACACCAAGACAGCAAGTCTAACAGCGGAAGCAACAACGTCTAAGCACCTGAGAAATACATGCTTAAGAAGTCAACATGAATGTTGGTGAGCTATAGTTTGTTTGTAATCTGTAAAGTAATGTAGACCACGAGATTTTAGTGCTTCAATCAGCAGTTTAAATCAATATGGAAAGTATATGCTTAACCGTGGGTACCCGGTAACTAGACTTAACGTATGTATATCACCCCCTAAAAGTGCACTTGGCGAGTGCGTATGTCCTCGAAGTATCAAACACCCATTAAATGCTAGCGCGACTAGCCCGAGTGGGGATGTCAAACACTATGGATCCATATCTAATATTCGCGTTCACCGGTTCAAAAACCAATGATTAAACGTTACCCTGCTAAGGGGAAAGTTTATGCCATTGTATAACCCACACATATGTAAAGTTTAAGTACTCGTGTCTAGTATGTAAAACATAAAAAGCGCATGTATTCTCAGTCCCAAAAATACTTTAAGTAAAAAAAGGGAAGCTATAACTCACAGTGAATAAGCAGTAAATGTTGATACGAAAAGTATGCAGGTCGTAAGTTGGTCCGAAAGGTCGTCAACCTAAGTCAAAGGTCACTAGGTCAGTATGTTGTCCCAAAAGGTTTAAAAGTGCATAATTTAAGTTTAAATGTCATCATCAACATCATCATTATCATCATCATTCATCAACACTAAGGTAAGTTTAACAAGAATAGAGATCGAAACAAATCGAAAAGACACGTAGTCAGTAGACATGGCTCCATATGTGAGTCCTCTAACTGCTAACCAATTATCAGAACCTAACTCATCTTTGTTTGACCATGGCGACGGTTTAAGTGCGAGTAGGTCAGAAATTTCAGCACAACGTTACAAAGGCGTAGTGACTTTCGGAAAGCTATAAATCCTAAACCGTATATCGGATTAAGTCGAGGCCTAAACAAAAAGTCATCTACTTGAAACGAATTATCTGAAAATCAATTTTCCATAAGCCCAGGAGTCTGATCAGACCCCGAAAAAACAGCAAACAAGTGCTCCGGTGAAATTCTTGGTGCTTGATGCTCATCACGGTTCTCATCATTGATGCTTGTAAGCTTCAAGTGTACAACTCTTTGATGTTTAAGCATCACTTTGACCAATGTTCAGCTATCAATACACAACTAAGAGTAAAATCTATCATTCTACAAGTTTTGAACATCAAGATTGCCTCTTTATTGCATAAATCCAATAAAGCTTCAACCTTTGTCCTTTTTACACAAGTTTATGCATCTCCATCATATGTGATGATGAAGACTTGATCTTTATCATCACAACAAACATAAAAAGGTTCCAAGTAAGTGAGATCTACAATAATAATTTAGATTTCAAGTATTAAGAAAACCCTAAGCTAGAAAGCTTGGATCTTTACAAGATTAATGAGACCATAAGCTAGAAAGCTAAGATCTATAACAAAATAATGGAAGTAATGAGACCATAAGCTAAAAAGCTAAGATCTTTAAGACAATAATGAAACCCGAAGCTAGAAAGCTTGGATCTTTAGTGTTCTTTTAGATCTTGAAGCATAAAGCTTGGATCTTTAAGATACATGAAGATCATAAACACAAGTTTTGATCTTTATAACAAAACAAAGAAATCACAAGCTAGATCTAACAAGTAAATGAAGATTCAAAGCTAGAAAGTTTAAATTTTTCATGTTCTTGAAGGATTCAAACCCAAGTTTGAATCTACAAGATATAACAAGATCAAAAGCTAAAAGCTAGATCCATTAAATGATGATGATGATGATGTCGTGGATGAGAAGAGGATAAGAAGAGAAAGAAAAATTTTAAACTTACATTTTTTAGAGTGAGAAAGACTAGAGAGAGAATTAGAGAGTAAGTGTGTGTAATTTGTAAATGAAATCAAGTGTGAAATGAATGGGATAAGCTTGGTATTTATATGAGGTGAGGGTGTGGGGAGGGTGTTTAGGCCGTGGGTATGGTGGGGGGACAAGGGGAACACCTTTTTACTTTTTGGTTAACGGTTGTCTAAAGTTAGTGCTTATGTTAGGATCTCATGCAACATTAAGGATAATGCTTAACAAAAATGCTAGTATGTTCCCTCTAATAAATGGGCATTTGTCTTTCATTATTATGGGTCACTAACTTATTATAATTGGGCTAATTAAATAGTCCACTAGCTAGTGTAGGGTGGGCTAAGGTCCAACCAGGTAGAAAATCCAACAAAACTAACTAGTGTGCTCTAGTAAATTACTAAGCGTAATTAAGCATCCAAAAACCCAAGTAATTGTTATTATAAAATAACAATTAGTATTACGTAGTCATAATATTCTGATTATGATCAAAGTTAAACGTGTACCAAGTATATAGCTCGTTTCAAATGTCAAGTGACACCAATGGTCGTAAAAGCATTCGAGGATCAAGTTAAGTGATTACACACTTAAAAATAATATCAACGAGAGGGTAAGCTATAAAGCTTAGTGAGGATAAACACACTATATACATACATATGCATAAAATGAATACGTATCACCAACACAAATAATAAACACGTACCGCATTCAAGTATAACTAGCAAGCTATACATTACGTACCACCAAGCCAAAACCGTAAGATTAGCTACAACACAATAATATATATATATATATATATATATATATATATATATATATATATATATATATATATATATATATATATATATATATATATATATATATATATATATATATATATATATATATATATATATATATATATATATATATATATATATATATATATATATATATATATATATATATAGCCAAACACAAGGTTAAACCCTTAACTTTAAACATAAGAAGGTTGGCCGAACTACACAGCCTAAGTGAATCTGAACTCCACAAGATTCACTACCTTCCTCCAGACTACAACTGAGGATGGCCGAACTACACATGCCTTATGAATCTGAACTACACAAGATTCATACCTCGACTAAACGACTATAGGCTCGGCGGAACTACACACACCCGAGTGGATCTGAACTACACAAGATGCACACCCTAAGTCATAACAACATAGATGGGAATGTCGGCACTACACACGACATCGTGAATCTAAACTACAAAAGATTCACCATCCCAACACGCCTCATTTACGAAATCAACATTAACGGGGATGACCTACTTGTCATTGTGAATCCGTAACGCCCGAGATTCACTACCCCAAGGGTGGTAACCCAAAATGCACAAACATGCCATGTGGACTCAAAACTCATAGAGTCCATCATCTCACGCACATGTAAAGTGAACCCGAACTCCCAAGGATCACTCTACCCCACCCGCACCCATCTTATGCATACATAAGCATATAATATATTTACACTCGCCTTGTCGCCTTGATGAATGTAAAGCCAAATCCGTAAACCGCCAATGGAATGTACCTATTCCATTTATCACATAACAAACAACACAATTAGGGTGGAATACAAACCAACCTAAATTGACACTTAGTGCAATTTTGACCCAAATGCACTTCCAAGCACAAACCGTGCCCAAATTAACCAATAATCACTAACACTAGTGAAAATGGTCCTAATACGCCAATTAAACCAAATCATAAGTGTTAAACACTTGTCTTACCCAAATTGACACATAAACCCTAATTTTGACGCATTTCAAAATTAGTCTTCCAAATACACCCAAATGGGTTCCAACACTTCCATAATCACTAACACTAGTGATTATACCCAATTTACAAGTCCTAAACATGATTAATTCATCAACCAACCCAATATCCAACAACAACAACACTAAACCCGATTACTAGCTCCAAACTTCTATTAAAGAGCTATGTAGGTTTTCTCAAGAACTTACAAGTTCAAAACCCAATTTGAACAATAAATATAAGCAATGAAATTCTCTGTTAGACCTTACCACCACTACCAAAATGTAGCTAGGAACGAGATGAATAACTTTAACACTCAAACTTTGGTGAGAATCCGACTTCTTCTTCTCCAAATCAAGCTCTCTCTCTTTCTCTCTCTCTAAGCTCTTTCTTTCTCTCTCTCTCGCTCTCTCTCTCTCTCTCTCTCTAGATGTAAGTGTGTGAAAAGAGGTGAAATGAGGATAGGATAAGCATTGGGTCAGTTTTTTAGCTCAAAAACCGACCCTCAACTGAAAAGACCCAAATGCCCCTTTTAAAATGTTAAAATCACGAATCTAGTTTGCCAGCACGTTTTGCGGGGCGCACCTACCTTTGCGCGGAGCGCTTTTCAACTGAAATTAAATGAGGACTGAAACTGCTAGATTATGATTCTGATGTAAAATCTGAAAATGCATAAGTATAGGTAGACTTTTCCTGACACTTTCTTGGGACACTTCCTGGTGACACTTTCTGGTGACACTTTCTGATGTATAAAAATTCAGGGTGTTACAACTCTCCCCCACTTAAATTGGATCGCATCCTCGCGATCTAAACCTCATTGTGAACAAGGAAGATACGCCTTCCTTAATTTTTAGTGTTCTCACATAACCCTGGACCCCTTTGATGCCGCCATTGCATCCTATCGATCCCACTTTCTCGCCACGCAATGTTTCAACCACACAAAATCCTCCACGACTCCTTGGCGCACCCCAACTCACGACATAGAGTTCTACCGCCAACCGACAATCTAACTGGGTCATCTGCACCATGCACACGGTGATAGAATTTCCCAGAAGCTCTTCGGTAACTCCGACCGACACGCAAACTTACACCCCTCACAACTCATCACCGTTACCTGTGAACATTGCTTCGACCGTCCATTAAGGATGATCTTGTCACTTCTCGCACATACAAGTCCTTAATACTCTAGTGAACTCATTCATAACGTGCTCAACACTAACATATCTCTACACGAGACAGTCCAAATCAACACTCTACGTCCCGCGACCGCTCTCTAAACGGGACAACCTTCGGTAAATTGCTATAACACGCCTACGAAACCGAGGAAAAACCGTACCCTCCGGGTACATACTCCCCCACTTAGGGTTTCTAACCCCACACTATCACCGCCAAGATGATAACATCCCGCGAAACTTCAACATTCCACAATACATGTGGTCGGTCCCAACGTTGGTCATACACACCAATCCTCCGCGGATTACTACTAGGTACTCGACTCTCGACCCTCGACCCTTCAAATCAGTCAAATGTTAACGCCCGCTAAACACTACAATAAACCACCGTTATATCTTTGGTTCTCTCACCGGTACCCAAGTACAAGGTAATCACACTATCGGAGCCAAACATTACACTAGCAGGTATAAGGAGGCACCTGACGTGGTGTTATGTAATTCTCCCTCTACTACTACCGAGACTCAACACTTAATCCTTACGGGGTCTACTCCCGGTGTCACACGTCACCTGACTACTCGAAGTCACACAAGTCTAACGAACCTTACGGCTTAACGCCCACAAAGTTCTAACGACACCCGCTAGTCACAATCTGCATAGGCCGCACAGCTAGCCTAATTACCATTCAACTCAACACAAGCGAGATGCTTGGGAACACCAAGTCTCACACCCTTTCAACTTCATCATAACCATTAACACGGTTACATCCCACATCAAATCTAGTCAACAACCATGACTCTACTCGCACACGTACGTTGTAGTGACCCGAAATTTTCGATGTTTATATATATTAAATGAAATTGTTATTTACATGATTAAGTGTTTCTAACATGTTAAGCAATCAAATTTGTTAAGACTTGATTAATTGAAATAGGTTTCATATAGACAATTGACCACCCAAGTTGACCGGTGATTCACGAACGTTAAAACTTGTAAAAACTATATGATGACATATATATGGATATATATATATATATATATATATATATATATATATATATATATATATATATATATATATATATATATATATATATATATATATATATATAGTTAACATGATATTATGATAAGTAAACATATCATTAAGTATATTAACAATGAACTACATATGTAAAAGCAAGACTACTAACTTAATGATTTTGAAACGAGACATATATGTAACGATTATCCTTGTAACGACATTTAATGTATATATATCATATTAAGAGATATTCATACATCATATTATCATGATAATATAATAATTTAAAATCTCATTTGATATTATAAACATTGGGTTAACGACATTTAACAAGATCGTTAACCTAAAGGTTTCAAAACAACACTTACATGTAACGACTAACGATGACTTAACGACTCAGTTAAAATGTATACACATGTAGTGTTTTAATATGTATTCATACAATTTTGAAAGAATTCAAGACACTTATCAAAATACTTCTACTTAACAAAAATGCTTACAATTACATCCTCGTTCAGTTTCATCAACAATTCTACTCGTATGCACCCGTATTCGTACTCGTACAATACACAGCTTTTAGATATATGTACTATTGGTATATACACTCCAATGATCAGCTCTTAGCATCCCATGTGAGTCACCTAACACATGTAGGAACCATCATTTGGCAACTAGCATGAAATATCTCATAAAATTACAAAAATATGAGTAATCATTCATGACTTATTTACATGAAAACAAAATTACATATCCTTTATATCTAATCCATACACCAACGACCAAAAACACCTACAAACACTTTCATTCTTCAATTTTCTTCATCTAATTGATCTTTCTCAAGTTCTATCTTCAAGTTCTAAGTGTTCTTCATATATTCTACAAGTTCTAGTTACATAAAATCAAGAATACTTTCAAGTTTGCTAGCTCACTTCCAATCTTGTAAGGTGATCATCCAACCTCAAGAAATCTTTGTTTCTTACAATAGGTTATCATTCTAATACAAGGTAATAATCATATTCAAACTTTGGTTCAATTTCTATAACTATAACAATCTTATTTCAAGTGATGATCTTACTTGAACTTGTTTTCGTGTCATGATTCTGCTTCAAGAACTTCGAGCCATCCAAGGATCCGTTGAAGCTAGATCCATTTTTCTCTTTTCCAGTAGGTTTATCCAAGGAACTTAAGGTAGTAATGATGTTCATAACATCATTCGATTCATACATATAAAGCTATCTTATTCGAAGGTTTAAACTTGTAATCACTAGAACATAGTTTAGTTAAATCTAAACTTGTTCGCAAACAAAAGTTAATCCTTCTAACTTGACTTTTAAAATCAACTAAACACATGTTCTATATCTATATGATATGCTAACTTAATGATTTAAAACCTGGAAACACGAAAAATACCGTAAAATCGGATTTACGCCGTCGTAGTAACACCACGGGCTGTTTTGGGTTAGTTAATTAAAAACTATGATAAACTTTGATTTAAAAGTTGTTATTCTGAGAAAATGATTTTTATTATGAACATGAAACTATATCCAAAAATTATGGTTAAACTCAAAGTGGAAGTATGTTTTCTAAAATGGTCATCTAGACGTCGTTCTTTCGACTGAAATGACTACCTTTACAAAAACGACTTGTAACTTATTTTTCCGACTATAAACCTATACTTTTTCTGTTTAGATTCATAAAATAGAGTTCAATATGAAACCATAGCAATTTGATTCACTCAAAACGGATTTAAAATGAAGAAGTTATGGGTAAAACAAGATTGGATAATTTTTCTCATTTTAGCTACGTGAAAATTGGTAACAAATCTATTCCAACCATAACTTAATTAACTTGTATTGTATATTATGTAATCTTGAGATACCATAGACACGTATACAATGTTTTGACATATCATGTCGACACATCTATATATATTTCGGAACAACCATAGACACTCTATATGTGAATGTTGGAGTTAGCTATACAGGGTTGAGGTTGATTCCAAAATATATATAGTTTGAGTTATGATCAATACTGAGATACGTATACACTGGGTCGTGGATTGATTCAAGATAATATTTATCGATTTATTTCTGTACATCTAACTGTGGACAACTAGTTGTAGGTTACTAACGAGGACAGCTGACTTAATAAACTTAAAACATCAAAATATATTAAAAGTGTTGTAAATATATTTTAAACATACTTTGATATATATGTATATATTGTTATAGGTTCGTGAATCAACCAGTGGCCAAGTCTTACTTCTCGACGAAGTAAAAATCTGTGAAAGTGAGTTATAGTCCCACTTTTAAAATCTAATATTTTTGGGATGAGAATACATGCAGGTTTTATAAATGATTTACAAAATAGACACAAGTACGTGAAACTACATTCTATGGTTGAATTATCGAAATCGAATATGCCCCTTTTTATTAAGTCTGGTAATCTAAGAATTAGGGAACAGACACCCTAATTGACGCGAATCCTAAAGATAGATCTATTCAGCCTAACAAACCCCATCCAAAGTACCGGATGCTTTAGTACTTCGAAATTTATATCATATCCGAAGGGTGTCCCGGAATGATGGGGATATTCTTATATATGCATCTTGTTAATGTCGGTTATCAGGTGTTCACCATATGAATGATTTTTATCTCTATGTATGGGATGTGTATTGAAATATGAAATCTTGTGGTCTATTGTTACGATTTGATATATATAGGTTAAACCTATAACTCACCAACATTTTTATTGACGTTTAAAGCATGTTTATTCTCAGGTGAATATTAAGAGCTTCCGCTGTTGCATACTAAAATAAGGACAAGATTTGGAGTCCATGTTTGTATGATATTGTGTAAAAACTGCATTCAAGAAACTGATTTCGATGTATCATATTTGTATTGTAAACCATTATGTAATGGTCGTGTGTAAACAGGATATTTTAGATTATCATTATTTGATAATCTACGTAAAGCTTTTTAAACCTTTATTTATGAAATAAAGGTTATGGTTTGTTTTAAAAATGAATGCAGTCTTTGAAAAACGTCTCATATAGAGGTCAAAATCTCGCAACGAAATCAATTAATATGGAACGTTTTTAATCAATAAGAACGGGACATTTCAGTTGGTATCCGAGCGTTGGTCTTAGAGAACCAGAATTTTGCATTAGTGTGTCTTATCGAGTTTGTTAGGATGCATTAGTGAGTCTGGACTTCGACCGTGTTTACTTGAAAAATGATTGCTTAACAAATTTTGTTGGAAACTATATATTTTTAACATGTGAATATTATGTGATATATTAATCTCTTAACGCGTTTGATATTATGTGATAGATGGCTACCTCTAGAACAAGTCCCATTGACTCACCTAATAATAATGAAGAGTCAAATGTAAATTGGAATGATTCGTGGACTGATTCACAAGTTCCCGAAGAGGAACCGGAAGAAGAGCCGGAACCAGAAGAAGAATCGGAACCGGATGAAGAAATAGAACCGGTGGGGGAAATAATAAAACGGTTAAGTAAAAGAAAATCCTCAACCAACCAACCAAGGTTAATTATGGTCAATGGTGTTTCCGCTAAGGAAGCAAAATATTAGGAGGATTACCAATTCTCTGATGAATCGGATTCCGACGAGAATTCCGATGATGTTATAGAAATTACCCCAACTGAATTTAAAAAGGCAAAAGAAAATAATAAGGGAAAGAGCATAAAAATAGAGAAATCTAATTCCAACCCCGATGAACTTTATATGTATCGTCAACCCCCGAAATCCTTAAGTTGTAACAATGACCCGGGAACCTCTAAACCACCAGGTATTTCTAAACCAATGTGGATAACGACGGCTCGTATTAGGGAAACATCATATATCCCTAGAAACTTGGCAAAACGAACCAAAACCGAAGAAGAAGAAACAAGCGAGTCGGAATAAGATAGTTGTATTCGTGTGGTGTAATATAAGTAATATAGTGTGCTTATGCTTTATGATATATGTAAAAATTGCTTGTATTAATAAGTATTTTTTTTATGAATCTAACTCTTGTCTATTTTACAGTATAAAAACACAAAATGGATAGACAACCCAATATTTTAAGAGACCTACCCGGAGACATGATTGATGAAATCTTGTCTAGAGTCGGTCAGAATTCTTCGGCACAAATATTTAAGGCGAGATCAGTTTGTAAGACATTTGAAGAACGTTCCAAGAATGCCTTGGTTTATAAAAGGCTTTCGTTCGAAAGATGGGGGATATCACATTGGGAAATCCATAAGTTACGATGTGTTTAATTTGACGCATATATTGCGGGGAACCCAAATGCTATTTTACGTAATGGGTTAAGAAATTATTTTGACTCAATATATCCGAATATTGGACTTCGTGATTTAGAAAAAGCGGCTAACATGCAACATAAAGAAGCATGTTATGCTTACGGATTAGTAATGTTCGCTTCTCACCAAAGTGAGAACAAGGACATCGGGCTACAACTATTAAACAAAACGTTCCCACAAGTGACGGAGTCGGTAATTGGGGTAAGAAATGAGGTTTTTAGATTGTTACGGGACTGTTGGACATTACGTAACCCTCGTCCCTTTGACGACGTTACAACACGCTGTATTATCAACGGCCATAACGGTTATGTTCCGCAAGACCAAGGATGGGAAGTAATCCTAGTAAAACCAGAATGCATGACTTGTTTCTGGACGTATGAATTACGTGTCTTTATTGCCTTTGCTGAACGACTTGTGTACTAGCTAGAATTATCTTCACAACCATCTTGTATCAAATTTATTGTGTGCTATATTTCATGCTATATGTAAAATAAGCGGTATTGTAAGTTTGTAAAATATTGTGTAAAAGTTTGAGCGCAAAATATTATTATAATCAGTTATTCATATAGAATTGTAGTAGTTGAATTGTATATTAGCTATTAAGTATGAACTTAACGGGTAGGTACTTCCCGAATTTAAACTTATAAAATGCTAATATGAAGAAAAAGCTTTTATAAATGAGTTCATATTATGCTACGAAATACTATTAACTACTCTTAATATTCTGTATGATTAACTTGTTCCATTTGACTATTTTGAAGGAAATGGCACCGACTACTCGACACACCGTGAATATGAATGAAGAGGAATTCCGTACTTTTCTTGCTTCAAACATAGCCGCAGTACAGGCTGCGCTACATACCAACAATAACCTTGGATCTAGCAGTACAGGAAATCGTGTAGGATGCACCTACAAAGAATTCACTGCCTGCAAACCTTTGGAATTTGATGGAACCGAAGGACCGATCGGATTGAAACGGTGGACCGAGAAGGTCGAATCGGTGTTTGCCATAAGTAAGTGTACTGAAGAGGACAAAGTAAAGTACGCTACGCATACCTTCACTGGTTCTGCGTTAACATGGTGGAATACCTATCTAGAGCAAGTGGGACAAGATGATGCGTACGCACTACCGTGGTCAGCATTCAAGCACTTGATGAACGAGAAGTACCGTCCCAGAACCGAGGTCAATAAGCTCAAGACAGAACTTAGAGGGTTACGAACCCAAGGATTTGATATTACCACGTACGAAAGACGATTCACAGAATTGTGCCTATTGTGTCCGGGAGCATTCGAAGATGAGGAAGAGAAGATCGACGCGTTCGTGAAAGGATTACCGGAATGAATCCAAGAAGATATAAGTTCACACGAGCCCGCCTCCATGCAACAGGCATGTAGAATGGCTCACAAACTAGTGAACCAGATTGAAGAAAGAATTAAAGAACAGACTGCTGAAGAGGCCAATGTGAAGCAAGTCAAAAGAAAGTGGGAGGAAAACGGTGATAAGAATCACCAATACAACAACAACAGCAATTACAACAATAATCGCAACAATTATCCCAACAATCGCAACATCAATCGCAACTACAACAAATGGCCCAACAACAACAACAACAACAACAACAACAACAACAACAACAACAACAACAACTACAACAATCATCCCAACAACAATAATAACCGCAACAACAACAACAACAATCAGAAGCAGCTATGCCAAAGGTGTGAAAAGTATCACTCGGGGTTCTGCACCAAATTTTGCAACAAGTGTAAAAGAAATGGTCATAGCGCAGCAAAGTGTGAGGTCTACGAACCAGGGGTTAATAGAACGAAAGGAACAAATGGTGTCGGAACGAGTAATGGCGGAGCAAGTAGTGTCGGAGCAAGTTATGCCAATGTAGTTTGTTATAAATGTGGAAAACCGGGCCACATTATTAGAAATTGCCCGAACCAGGAGAACACGAATGGACAAGGCCGCGGAAGAGTTTTCAATATTAATGCGGCAGAGGCACAGGAAGACCCGGAGCTTGTTACGGGTACGTTTCTTATTGACAATAAATCTGCTTACGTTTTATTTGATTCGGGTGCGGATAGAAGCTATATGAGTAGAGATTTTTGTGCTAAATTAAGTTGTCCATTGACGCCTTTGGATAGTAAATTTTTACTCGAATTAGCAAATGGTAAATTAATTTCAGCAGATAATATATGTCGGAATCGAGAAATTAAACTGGTTAGCGAAACATTTAAGATTGACTTGATACCAGTAGAGTTAGGGAGTTTTGATGTGATAATCGGTATGGACTGGTTGAAAGAAGTGAAAGCAGAGATCGTTTGTTACAAAAATGCAATTCGCATTATACGAGAAAAAGGAAAACCCTTAATGGTGTACGGAGAAAAGGGCAACACGAAGCTACATCTTATTAGTAATTTGAAGGCACAAAAACTAATAAGAAAAGGTTGTTATGCTGTTCTAGCACACGTCGAGAAAGTACAAACTGAAGAAAAGAGCATCAATGATGTTCCCGTCGCAAAAGAATTTCCTGATGTATTTCTGAAAGAATTACCGGGATTACCCCCACATCGATCCGTTGAATTTCAAATAGATCTTGTACCAGGAGCTGCACCAATAGCTCGTGCTCCTTACAGACTCGCACCCAGCCAGATGAAAGAACTACAAAGCCAATTACAAGAACTTTTAGAGCGTGGTTTCATTCGACCAAGCACATCACCGTGGGGAGCTCCTGTTTTGTTTGTCAAGAAGAAAGATGGTACATTCAGGTTGTGTATCGACTACCGAGAGTTGAATAAACTTACCATCAAGAACCGCTACCCACTACCGAGAATCGATGACTTATTTGATCAACTACAAGGCTCGTCTGTTTATTCAAAGATTGACTTACGTTCCGGGTATCATCAAATGCGGGTGAAAGAAGATGATATTCCAAAGACTGCTTTTAGAACACGTTACGGTCATTACGAGTTTATGGTCATGCCATTTGGTTTAACTAATGCACCAGCTGTGTTCATGGACCTTATAAACCGAGTGTGTGGACCATACCTTGACAAGTTTGTCATTGTTTTCATTGATGACATACTTATTTACTCAAAGAATGACCAAGAACATGGTGAACATTTGAGAAAGGTGTTAGAAGTATTGAGGAAGGAAGAATTGTACGCTAAGTTTTCAAAGTGTGCATTTTGGTTGGAAGAAGTTCAATTCCTCGGTCACATAGTGAACAAAAAAGGTATTAAGGTGGATCCGGCAAAGATAGAAACTGTTGAAAAGTGGGAAACCCCGAAAACTCCGAAACACATACGCAAGTTTTTAGGACTAGCTGGTTACTACAGAAGGTTCATCCAAGACTTTTCCAGAATAGCAAAACCCTTGACTGCATTAACGCATAAAGGGAAGAAATTTGAATGGAATGATGAACAAGAGAAAGCGTTTCAGTTATTGAAGAAAAAGCTAACTACGGCACCTATATTGTCATTGCCTGAAGGGAATGATGATTTTGTGATTTATTGTGACGCATCAAAGCAAGATCTTGGTTGTGTATTAATGCAACGAACGAAGGTGATTGCTTATGCGTCTAGACAATTGAAGATTCACGAACAAAATTATACGACGCATGATTTGGAATTAGGCGCGGTTGTTTTTGCATTAAAGACTTGGAGGCACTACTTATATGGGGTCAAAAGTATTATATATACCAACCACAAAAGTCTTCAACACATATTTAATCAGAAACAACTGAATATGAGGCAGCGTAGGTGGATTGAATTATTGAATGATTATGACTTTGAGATTCGTTACCACCCGGGGAAGGCAAATGTGGTAGCCGATGCCTTGAGCAAGAAGGACAGAGAACCCATTCGAGTAAAATCTATGAATATAATGATTCATAATAACCTTACTACTCAAATAAAGGAGGCGCAACAAGGAGTTTTAAAAGAGGGAAATTTAAAGGATGAAATACCCAAAGGATCGGAGAAGCATCTTAATATTCGGGAAGACGGAACCCGGTATAGGGCTGAAAGGATTTGGGTACCAAAATTTGGAGATATGAGAGAAATGGTACTTAGAAAAGCTCATAAAACCAGATACTCAATACATCCTGGAACGGGGAAGATGTACAAGGATCTCAAGAAACATTTTTGGTGGCCGGGTATGAAAGCCGATGTTGCTAAATACGTAGGAGAATGTTTGACGTGTTCTAAGGTCAAAGCTGAGCATCAGAAACCATCAGGTCTACTTCAACAACCCGAAATCCCGGAATGGAAATGGGAAAACATTACCATGGATTTCATCACTAAATTGCCAAGGACTGCAAGTGGTTTTGATACTATTTGGGTAATAGTTGATCGTCTCACCAAATCAGCACACTTCCTGCCAATAAGAGAAGATGACAAGATGGAGAAGTTAGCACGACTGTATTTGAAGGAAGTCGTCTCCAGACATGGAATACCAATCTCTATTATCTCTGATAGGGATGGCAGATTTATTTCAAGATTCTGGCAGACATTACAGCAAGCATTAGGAACTCGTCTAGACATGAGTACTGCCTATCATCCACAAACTGATGGGCAGAGCGAAAGGACGATACAAACGCTTGAAGACATGCTACGAGCATGTGTTATTGATTTCAGAAACAGTTGGGATCGACATCTACCGTTAGCAGAATTTTCCTACAACAACAGCTACCATTCAAGCATTGAGATGGCGCCGTTTGAAGCACTTTATGGTAGAAAGTGCAGGTCTCCGATTTGTTGGAGTGAAGTGGGGGATAGACAGATTACGGGTCCGGAGATTATACAAGAAACTACCGAGAAGATCATCTAAAGAAAAGATATAGAATTTGAAATTGGAGAGATGGTCATGCTTAAAGTTGCACCTTGGAAAGGCGTTGTTCGATTTGGTAAACGAGGGAAATTAAATCTAAGGTATATTGGACCATTCAAGATTATTGATCGTGTCGGACCAGTAGCTTACCGACTTGAGTTACCTCAACAACTCGCGGCTGTACATAACACTTTCCACGTCTCGAATTTGAAGAAATGTTTTGCTAAAGAAGATCTCACTATTCCGTTAGATGAAATTCAAATCAACGAAAAACTTCAATTCATCGAAGAACCCGTCGAAATAATGGATCGTGAGGTTAAAAGACTTAAGCAAAACAAGATACCAATTGTTAAGGTTCGATGGAATGCTCGTAGAGGACCCGAGTTCACCTGGGAGCATGAAGATCAGATGAAGAAGAAATACCCGCATTTATTTCCAGAAGAAACGTCAACACCTCCAACTGCTTAAAATTTCGGGACGAAATTTATTTAACGGGTAGGTACTGTAGTGACCCTAACTTTTTTATGTTTATATATATTAAATGAAATTGTTATTTACATGATTAAGTGTTTCCAACATGTTAAGCAATCAAATTTGTTAAGACTTGATTAATTGAAATAGGTTTCATATAGACAATTGACCACCCAAGTTGACCGGTGATTCACGAACGTTAAAACTTGTAAAAACTATATGATGACATATATATGGATATATATATATATATATATATATATATATATATATATATATATATATATATATATATATATATATATATATATATATATAGTTAACATGATATTATGATAAGTAAACATATCATTAATTATATTAACAATGAACTACATATGTAAAAGCAAGACTACTAACTTAATGATTTTGAAACGAGACATATATGTAACGATTATCGTTGTAACGACATTTAATGTATATATATCATATTAAGAGATATTCATACATCATATTATCATGATAATATAATAATTTAAAATCTCATTTGATATTATAAACATTGGGTTAACAACATTTAACAAGATCGTTAACCTAAAGGTTTCAAAACAACACTTACATGTAACGACTAACGATGACTTAACGACTCAGTTAAAATGTATACACATGTAGTGTTTTAATATGTATTCATACACTTTTGAAAGAATTCAAGACACTTATCAAAATACTTCTACGTAACAAAAATGCTTACAATTACATCCTCGTTCAGTTTCATCAACAATTCTACTCGTATGCACCCGTATTCGTACTCGTACAATACACAGATTTTAGATGTATGTACTATTGGTATATACACTCCAATGATCAGCTCTTAGCAGCCCATGTGAGTCACCTAACACATGTGGGAACCATCATTTGGCAACTAGCATGAAATATCTCATAAAATTACAAAAATATGAGTAATCATTCATGACTTATTTACATGAAAACAAAATTACATATCCTTTATATCTAATCCATACACCAACGACCAAAAACACCTACAAACACTTTCATTCTTCAATTTTATTCATCTAATTGATCTCTCTCAAGTTCTATCTTCAAGTTCTAAGTGTTCTTCATATATTCTACAAGTTCTAGTTACATAAAATCAAGAATACTTTCAAGTTTGCTAGCTCACTTCCAATCTTGTAAGGTGATCATCCAACCTCAAGAAATATTTGTTTCTTACAGTAGGTTATCATTCTAATACAAGTTAATAATCATATTCAAACTTTGGTTCAATTTCTATAACTATAACAATCTTATTTCAAGTGATGATCTTACTTGAACTTGTTTTCGTGTCATGATTCTGCTTCAAGAACTTCGAGCCATCCAAGGATCCGTTGAAGCTAGATCCATTTTTCTCTTTTCCAGTAGGTTTATCCAAGGAACTTAAGGTAGTAATGATGTTCATAACATCATTCGATTCATACATATAAAGCTATCTTATTCGAAGGTTTAAACTTGTAATCACTAGAACATAGTTTAGTTAATTCTAAACTTGTTCGCAAACAAAAGTTAATCCTTCTAACTTGACTTTTAAAATCAACTAAACACATGTTCTATATCTATATGATATGCTAACTTAATGATTTAAAACCTGGAAACACGAAAAACACCGTAAAATCGGATTTACGCCGTCGTAGTAACACCGCGGGCTGTTTTGGGTTAGTTAATTAAAAACTATGATAAACTTTGATTTAAAAGTTGTTATTCTGAGAAAATGATTTTTATTATGAACATGAAACTATATCCAAAAATTATGGTTAAACTCAAAGTGGAAGTATGTTTTCTAAAATGGTCATCTAGACGTCGTTCTTTCGACTGAAATGACTACCTTTACAAAAACGACTTGTAACTTATTTTTCCGACTATAAACCTATACTTTTTCTGTTTAGATTCATAAAATAGAGTTCAATATGAAACCATAGCAATTTGATTCACTCAAAACGGATTTAAAATGAAGAAGTTATGGGTAAAACAAGATTGGATAATTTTTCTCATTTTAGCTACGTGAAAATTGGTAACAAATCTATTCCAACCATAACTTAATCAACTTGTATTGTATATTATGTAATCTTGAGATACCATAGACACGTATACAATGTTTTGACATATCATTTCGACACATCTATATATATTTCGGAACAACCATAGACACTCTATATGTGAATGTTGGAGTTAGCTATACAGGGTTGAGGTTGATTCCAAAATATATATAGTTTGAGTTGTGATCAATACTGAGATACGTATACACTGGGTCGTGGATTGATTCAAGATAATATTTATCGATTTATTTCTGTACATCTAACTGTGGACAACTAGTTGTAGGTTACTAACGAGGACAGCTGACTTAATAAACTTAAAACATCAAAATATATTAAAAGTGTTGTAAATATATTTTAAACATACTTTGATATATATGTATATATTGTTATAGGTTCGTGAATCAACCAGTGGCCAAGTCTTACTTCTCGACGAAGTAAAAATCTGTGAAAGTGAGTTATAGTCTCACTTTTAAAATCTAATATTTTTGGGATGAGAATACATGCAGGTTTTATAAATGATTTACAAAATAGACACAAGTACGTGAAACTACATTCTATGGTTGAATTATCGAAATCGAATATGCCCCTTTTTATTAAGTCTGGTAATCTAAGAATTTGGGAACAGACACCCTAATTGACGCGAATCCTAAAGATAGATCTATTGGGCCTAACAAACCCCATCCAAAGTACCGGATGCTTTAGTACTTCGAAATTTATATCATATCCGAAGGGTGTCCCGGAATGATGGGGATATTCTTATATATGCATCTTGTTAATGTAGGTTACCAGGTGTTCACCATATGAATGATTTTTATCTCTATGTATGGGATGTGTATTGAAATATGAAATCTTGTGGTCTATTGTTACGATTTGATATATATAGGTTAAACCTATAACTCACCAACATTTTTGTTGACGTTTAAAGCATGTTTATTCTCAGGTGAATATTAAGAGCTTCCGCTATTGCATACTAAAATAAGGACAAGATTTGGAGTCCATGTTTGTATGATATTGTGTAAAAACTGCATTCAAGAAACTGATTTCGATGTATCATATTTGTATTGTAAACCATTATGTAATGGTCGTGTGTAAACAGGATATTTTAGATTATCATTATTTGATAATCTACGTAAAGCTTTTTAAACCTTTATTTATGAAATAAAGGTTATGGTTTGTTTTAAAAATGAATGCAGTCTTTGAAAAACGTCTCATATAGAGGTCAAAACCTCGCAACGAAATCAATTAATATGGAACGTTTTTAATCAATAAGAACGGGACATTTCATACGTATTCAACGAAAGAGCCTCCCGATTAGCACTACCACGCATACACATACACACACAGAAAAGTGGTCGATAAAGAGTGAACCACACTCACCATATAACTCACACGCAAAAGTGGCTGACGAAGAGTGAACAACACTCGCCACACACATATCATACCGCAATGGTGGTCAAAAAAGGGTGAATCCTTTTGCCAGGATGCCACTCGCCATCTTACTCACGACGAGCATCAAGACACGACGCTCTAGATAAGACGATCACACGTCACGTACCCTCACATGGTGGTAGAACACTCGGTACACACTAATCCCCTAGGTGGTATCGAACTCGCAAACTTAAACCCACCTAACACGCTCACTCACACATGATGATATGGTATCGAACGCCCGAACTTTAAGCCCATATCGCATGCAAACACGATATGGTATCGATCACGCGAACTTTAAACCCACATCAAATCCATGCTCTTTCGGCCTCGACTACTCAACGAGTAGTGTAAGATCGCGCCCTGCTACACTATAGTGAATCCTGACGGATAACACTAACCATCAACACACGCTCTTTTGGCCTCGATTGCAACGAGTAGTGTAACATCGTGCCCTGCTACACCATATGAATCCTGACGGATAACACTAACCAGCCACACACGCTCTTTTGGCCTCAATCGCAACGAGTAGTGTAACATCGCGCCCTGCTACACCATAGTGAATCCTGACGGATGACACTAACCATACCACCGCGAACAATTAAATCTTATACATAAGTGCACAATCATTCTACTCACTAGGACACTATAGTATCCAATGTCCTGTGGGTCTCACTCGAGCGAGCTTAACGACATTAGTTCCCCCGAATGCCTAAACAACAAAAGACTCACATATTAGAGTCAAGGCACAACACATTAACCAAACACTCTACCAAGTGAAATGCGAAACCGCAAACGTAAGCCGACCGCTCGCCAAAAATTATCTCCAATGGAGAACAAAGTTTAGCTAAGGCTTACACGCACACCGCATGTTATAACAAAATGTACAACATACGAATACCACATTACAAGTACATGAATGTCTTCTCGTGACGCCCTTCCCTGCTAGCTCTAGACACTCCGCCATGCGATACCCTTCATTACGGCAATAGAAACATACGACGTCATTACTTTTTTGATTCCGGGCACTCCCAAATTTTGTGACCCCTTTTACCATAATTAAAGCATCTAGACGTACAAGAACCCGACGTCCCTTTCCTCATACTACTCGTACTCCCAACTGGGCATTTAGCTCGCTTGCTCGAAGTGCCATACGAGTTAACCATTCTCTTACCCGAAGTATCACCAACCATCGTAGGAGTATATGATTCGAAACTCTTAGCCACAGAAAATAACTTAGCAAAAGAGTCCACTTACCCAATGCTAATTTTCCCACGCAAATAATCATTCAAAGTGTTAAGGAAGTCCTCCATCAACATCCTATCGTTATTACTATACTCGGGCAAAATCGAGTCTTAGACAAAAAGGTAGCCCTAAGAGTATTTAGGTCCATAGACCCTTGTCGCAAACTTCGCAACTCATCACGCATCCGCGTCAAATCGGCTTGTGTTCGAAACTCCTCAAAGAATTCCTTCTTAAAATCGTCCCAAGATAACCTCATGAATGGTTCTTCACCAACGATATCAATCTTACCATCCAACCAATTCTTCGCATTTCCCAGCAACAAACTAGTAGCGAGTCTCGTTTTCTTGTCCGGAGGACATTTACTCATACGAAAGCACCCTTCGACTTCTGAGATCCAACCAGTACTCACTAACGGATCGAGATCTCTGTAGTACATGGGAGGTTTAGTCACTCTAAAGTTCTTGTAACTAAACTCCTATTCAACATCACCTCGAGGTTTGAGAAACCCTCTTTCAAATTCTTCTCGGAGCGCACTCATTCGCTCCGTAACCGCGGCTTCAATCCTAACTCTCATCTCATCATCGTCATTTCGTTCTCCAGTTGAAGTCCCGCTTCTCGTAGTCATTCTAAAGAACACAAAACGATTAAATAATGAAATGCAAATAAACCACACACAACGCCGCCCCATCTTGCTTAACACATGTCGTACGTCACTTGTTAGACACAATTTGCACTCGTAATAATGGTAGCTAGTCATTATTACATGCACAAGCCGTCTCAACTCATTAGTATAACGACTATCTTGGTCGATGATATACACAAACACAAACATAACATCTTCACGATATAAACACAAGCAAGAATAATATCACGATACAAGCCACAATCCTAGTTAGTTCACCTACACGCTAAGGCACTAACCAAATTCCCGTCCGACTCGTTCTCCTACAAGTCCCGCAACAAATAAGCACACACAAAATTTTAAGTCTAGGCACCTATCTCAAGTCGCCTAAATCCCTTGACAATACTCTGATACTACTTGTAACGACCCAAAACATTATACGAGAAAACACCCTTTTTTTAACAAACAACAGCAGTTTCTTGCCAGACCAAATGCGCGGCGCGCATAATGTTGCGCGGATCGGTCTATAACGCAAAACGAATCCATAAGTTGACAAGTGAATCTGATGTCAACAAATCCAACCATCGTCGCTGACGGTTGTTTAAATCGCGTTGATCGAAGAAGTACTTTAAATTCTTATGATCTGAATAAATCTTACACTTAACGCCATAAAGATAATGGCGCCAAATTTTCAACGCATGAACCATCGCCGCCAACTCAAGATCATGAGTCGGGTAGTTCTTCTCGTGCTCTTTCAGTTATCTCGAGGCATAAGCAATCACTTTACCCCTTTGCATAAGAACACAACCGAGCCCACTTATCGAGGCATCACAATACACCACCATGTCTTCCACCCCTTCGGGTAATACTAACACCGGAGCTTGACACAATTTGCTCTTCAATAATTGAAAAGCGATTTCTTTCTCATCACCCCATTCGAACTTCACATTCCTCCGAGTTAGCTTCGTTAAGGATGAAGCAATCTTGGAAAAATCTTGAATAAACCGACGATAATAATCTGCCAATCCGAGAAAACTTCGAACTTCCATAGGTGTAGTCGGTCGTTCCCAACTTTTAACCGCAACAATCTTCCCCAGATCCACTTTAATTCCCTCGTGGTTCTCATTATTATTTTGCTCTGTTACTTAACCCATTTGCTTTTGAACGGGTCCATACGGTTGCAATGTATCTAACGATTTTTCATACAAATTGTAGAGTATTTGTTAAAAGAGGTTACTCATTTGACCTACATGTTTTATTTGTCACTTCAAAATTTAAAAATGTTGTTTAAAGTTGTTAGATAATTGGTTTTGATATCCGTTAATGAATGTGTAACCGATCTCTATTATATTAGGGGTAAAAAATTTACAAATACACTGCTTCTTTATATGATTTACATGTTGATTTAATATTATTTGTCAGCTATTATATATCTTTTTCTTCAACTAACCCGTGATTTCACGGGTCTTTCAACTAGTATTAATTATAATCTACGCAAATTAGAGGATGTACGCTAGTAATTTTTATGGTATTTTTTACGAATGGCAAGTTGTTGGCATTACCCAGAGGGGTATTAATCATCTTCACAATCATTTGCAATGCACGCACGCGCTTTCGAGAGAAAACCCAAATCGCATTGCAAGAACCCGATCATTAAACCATTCCAAGGAGCAGGTGGACTGAGTTTGAATTCTAAATAAAAATATGCTAGTAATTTTTATGGTATTACTAAATTAAAGTTTAAATAGAGCCATTTCCATGTAATAATAAAATCTATGATAGGATTTACTTGCCGCGCGCGTTCAGGTGGATTCGTTGGAGCTTGCACTGCACGCAATTGTATACTATATATAACTTCAAAGATACACAAGTACACAACATATTACCCTACAAAATAAAACCCTGGTTAATTGTTTTCTTTAAGTTCTTTCGAATACCTAAATAACGTAAAAGTTTTTATTTGATCAGAAGGTGATGATGTTGGCGAGAGACAACTATCTTTTGATTTCTGAAACATTTGTAAGTTATTGATCTTTTCAATTCGCTTAACCACTCGTATCTTTTCGTGCAAGTGTTTATATGTTGATTAGGATTTTTCTTTTCGAATGTTGATTTGGGTTTTCCAAATACTTATACGTATGTATGCATGTTTCAACTTTTTGATGCATTGATTATTAGACTATACTTTTTAGTTTTATTTATCCATAGTAATTTGAAATTTGAATATAAGAAATCTTTTCTAGTAAAACTTCTAATACGAGTAACAGATTTGGAACTAATTAAGCGTTTAAAAAAGTCTACGTATGTTTTTTAATCTTTTTGATTTGATTAGGGTATATTTTTGTGTGTTTTATGTGATTATTAATCAATTGTTATAGATATCGTCAAGATATAATTATCTGTGGAATATGAATATGACAAGCTAGTCTTTTCGGTGAAGCTTATAACTATTACGACGTTCATTAATTATTGATGTAACAAAATATGAACATGGACTGATGTCCTAACCTTCATATATATTTACATATATAGGCCACGAATTCGGCTAGCATACGGTCAGGCAGTCACACAGACATTGGAGGACGCAGAGTAAACGAAGATGAACACATCCAAATTGATGATCTATCTATGCTTCTTGGTAATAAATACAAGTGGCCTCTCGCGGGTTCATTCTATGCAATCTTTGATGGTCATGGAGGGTCAGAAGCATCCTCATATGTTAAACATAATGCCCTAAAATTATTCTTTGAGGACTTCAATTTACCACAACCGGATCTAGTAGACAAATCGTTATTTTTAGAAGTACAAGATTATCATCGCAAAGCGTATTTAAAAGCAGACCAAGCTCTGGCTCACGAATGCAGTATCAGCGATTATTGTGGTACCACAGCTTTAAGCGTTTTAATACTCGACCGACATTTAATAGTTGCAAACGTTGGTGACTCTCGTGCGGTTGTTTCTAGAAAAGGCGTTGCTATTCAAATGTCTAATGACCATAGGCCGTCTTATTTACAAGAAAAGGAAAGAGTGGAGAAATTAGGCGGTTACTTTGAGGACGGATACTTAAATGGTGAACTTGGTGTAACACGAGCACTTGGAGATTGGTATTTGAAGTCACCTAGTGGTTTAGGGTCGGTTTTGATTGCTGAACCGGAGATGGGACATATGGAGTTAAGTGAGGATGATGAGTTTATGATAATTGGATGTGACGGGATTTGGGATGTGATGTCGAATGAAGAAGCTGTGGGGATTGTACGACGTGAATTATCGAAGAATAATGACCCTCAAAGGTGTGCTATGGAGATCATAAATCAAGCGTTGGGCCGTCGTGCAATTGATAATCTAACTGCGATTGTTGTTTGCTTTACTTCGCACATTGAGCCGCCTAAGGCTTGGCGACCAAAATTTAGACGTGGACAATAGTTGTTTTGAAGAAGAAGTGCATGATAGATGCATCATTATACACAACTTCTAAGAAGGATGTTATTTACAAGATCTTAAATTGTGTATAGAATTCATTTATTGCGTAATGTTTAATTTTGTTTGGCTTGGCAGTTGGCAGAATTTTGCTTCTGATAAATTGAAAATATTATCTAGCAAGCAGCATACTAAATAAGTAATGAAATAGTTGTAACCATTTACTTTGAATGATAGTCTTCTTGATTTTAATATCTAGTACTGTAATCATTTTTTGAAATTTGATATGGTGATGAACTAAATCGTATTGTGGTTATTAATAAATACGGAGTAGTATTATTTTGGTCATTTTACACAATTTAACGGGGATATTTAACTAAATTTGGACGAATGACAAAATGTGGAAAATTAAAAACCATACGGACAAAAAATTGGATCAAAATCAACATAATTTAAGGCGACGCGAGTAAGAAATAAAAAGGAGAAATATTCTCCCTAGTTTACATGTCGTAAATTATATTGCACTAGTATGAAATTGTAGGTTTATAATAAATCATGTTTTCCTTGAAATTCTGGATGATATGTTCTCTTGGATTCGATCTCCTAAAAAAATAAAAGAGAGGCAGAATTAACATTGAGCTGTAGCTTAGCAGGTAGTGACATGCCTCTCGTAGCGAGAGGTAAGGTGTGACAATTCGAAAATTTCCGAATAAATTTAAACTTTATCTTTATATTATTCCGACACGATAAGCAAAGTTTGTTAAGTTGAATCTCAAAAATTTTAAAATATGTTCATACATTCATTTAACCTCGACCAAATTCCGATGATTCACGAACCATTATATAAATGAATATGATTATATATGTATATATATGTGTATATATTATAACTTGAAAATGTTAACAAAGTATTAAAGGTATAATACTTTACATGAACGTATTTGGTTAAATATGTTTATCGATGGAATTAGAAGATAATATCAATGATTGAATTATCAAAAACTTTGTGATATGATTACGAGTCTTTGTTGAGAGGTCCACTTTGATTTAAGAAACATTTCTTTTTTAACGGTATTCGGAAATAATGGTAAAGTGATCTTCGAGTAAGGACAAAGTGTCAAGTAGCGAGAGCTAGACAAATTGGTGGAAATTTCTGTTGATTTCCAATACATGCATTTCAATAATTGCCTCGTGACTTTTGATAAGATAAACTATTTAACTTTCATATTATTTAATGTAAAAATAAAATTTGGGAATATAGATAACTTAGAAAACGAATATCGATAAGTTAAGTAAATTGACGTTTTACATTAAAATGATTTTATACGTTTATCTAATCTTCGGACTTTATCTTACGCTTCACCAGCAAACGGTAATTTAAAAACTTGAATATCTGTTATGAATTATATACAATCTTACTTTTCTAAAACATTTTATGATATAACTATTTCTATTATTACAACCTTTTAACAAAATAATTTTTGAATATAAGTGGTTTTAGAAAACTGAATTTTATAATATTTATCTTAGCTTCAAACGTACGAAAATATTTTTCGATATAATATAAGTTGATTACTAAAATGTTTTGTTTAAGTAAACATTGATGCGTAAATAAATTATATAAATTTTAAGTTTTAAAGTGTAAACGTTACGTGTTATAATATTTTCTATTGTTTAAACGATTTTAAAATAAACTTTGAAATATACAAAGTTTTGAAAAACTAAATACTATATTATTAAATAAATATTTCAAGTATATATAATATGTACAAATTTGTATTTTTAAATGAATATATATATATAATTTACAAAGTTCTAAAATATAATATTAACTTAGTCACAAAACGATTTGATTTAAAAAATATTATTATTATATATATTAATAATCAACGAGACGATGATTTATAGAAGCAAATGACCAAAACACTCAAATGTTCAAGTTACATTTAGAATGATATAGTTTATTGGCAATTTAAGTCTATTTATTGATAAAAGTACACGTCGCGTATCGTTTATTACAAGTTTTCTAAGAGTACGAAATGCGTTCGAAAAACCGAAACCGGTACGTAAATCGAGCGTCAACGTACAATTCATCGGTGCTAAAATTATAGATCAACAATGCACGAGAATATAATATAATATTTAATTAATTCTAAAGATTAAATATATTATATATTAAATAATATATATATAATTATGTTTAAGTAAAGGAGTGTCGGCAGTAGAGAAAAACGAATATGTGTTGTAACTAGGCCTCATGCGATCGCATGAGTCCTCCTCACAACTCTCATGCGATCGCATGAGGTGGTAGGTGAGGCCACATCCATTTATAGTCGAACGTTTTTGCATTCTGAATCATTCATTCATCAATCTACTCGATATCTCTCTATATATTTATTATTATTATTATTATTATTATTATTATTATTATTATTATTATTATTATTATTATTATTATTATTATTATTATTAGTATTATTATTATTATTATTATTATTATTATTATTATTATTATTATTATTATTATTATTATTATGATTATTATTATTAATCCTAATATTATTATTAGTAGTATTAGTGTTAGCATTTGATGGAAAACCGTGTGTACTTTTAAATCAGATTAACGCAGCGGATAGTTAAAACAATAATCTATTATTATTTTATAAAACATTTACAAGATTAAATATTCATATATTTAATGAAACATGCACACGATTAATTTATTCCAACGAGATCCAGTTACACCATAATAATTGTCATGAATATTAAATCATAAGATGAGTTAACGATATACCTTTCTTGAAGAAACTGATGAACGGAGAGAAACCTACGATCAAAAGTATGACCGTCTCTTTGGATAGTCCACATTACACTTCAAACAAAGTCAATGGATGCTAGTCCAAACCCAAGTAATAATTAATCAACCTTTGATTAATATTATGAACCTAAAATAATACTCCGTATGAAACAATGTTATTTCTTTTCTTACTTTCTCTCTTCCTCATCTCATAACCCAACGAACATATATAAATATATATATATATATATATATATATATATATATATATATATATATATATATATATATATATATATATATATATATATATATATATATATATATATATATATATATATAAATATATGATATACTCCGTTTGTTTAGTAGCAAAAAGTAAATCAAAAGAATATCTTGTTTTCGATTTCTTTGTCTGTAATATCATATTTCGTTTGATTTGATTTTAAAAAGTCGTATTTCTTAAATACTTTAGGGTATGTTATGTAACTTATAATTAATAATTTCTATCATGTCACTTTCATGTGAATAGTAAATTAATTAATTTCGTTTCATTTACTATTCATATGAATAGTAAATAAATTAATTTTGATTTACTATTTTGTTACTTGAGTAATATATATACATCATATATATATTTTATTTGACGTCTCGGTGTATATGTGTGTGACCCCGAAGGCTCAAATGAAGTTGGCCATATAGTTATATGGTGTACTTTGCACATTAATCCTACAGACTCTCACTTGTGCATGGCACAACACCAAGTAACTATACAAACAATGGTAAGCGTCTAGCAACACGTCATTGTCCCCAAATTCATGTGAGGGTAGTTTCTCGAAACTGTTTATGGTAAGTTTTAAATGTCATTCGTCCTTTTGTTTCAGATACTTTAGTTAAACTTGAGATATGGATCATCGGTCATTCTCATTTGTTTAACAATTTTGTTTCTCGATCTTAGAACTAAATTAGATCACCAAATTAATTAAGTATCATCTTAATTACATCTGTGTACGGCCACACAAATATCTTATTCATTCATCGAGGAGCTCAAAAAGTATTTAACTCCAAACATTTTAGAGGAATAAATCCTATATTGCATACACGTGTCAATCACGAGCTTTACATTATACCCAATAATGGCCTTTATAACAGCCTTATTCAGGACAGCGTTTAACCATATCAAAGTACAATGTTCCACACATCAAAACTGGCGTGCATCTCAAGTCTAAGGACATAAAGACATAATCACTAAAAGATTCACTACTGACAATGATCCATGTAATGACATCTCGGATGGGTCATTCCAATATTCATCATCAATGAATACATATGAATTTCGATCTCTACAAGTTAACTATTTATCATCAATAAATATAACCAAAACTTCATATTAATCTTAATTCATATTATTCCCATAACATGATTGATTATGGAGATTTTGAATAATCAACAATTACTCATGGATTAAACATGCTAATATAGAACACAGTGATATAAATGAAAACTATCATACCAACTATATATCAATTCATTAATACAAAACTGCTTAATGTTCTAAAAATATCCAAATACTAAATTACAAATGAAAAAGATCAGCAGCATAACTCAGTCCAGTATTACTAGAATGATCATCATGCTTGTTGTGCATCATGGGCTTCATGAATGGGTCAGCCACATTATCATTTGTATGAACCTTTAAGAATACTAATATCATTCCTCTTAATGACTTAATGAATGTAGTCAAACTTTTGAAAAATGTGCCAGATACTTTTATGTACATGTGATTCTTTTAAAAGTATATTAACACTCGAACTATCACAGTACATATTATAGAAGATTAAATGTTGTGTACTACTCTAAGTATAACGACAAACTTCCTCATCCAGACAGCTTTCTGAGCAGCTTCTCAGTTAACAATGTATTCTGCTTTTGTTGTAGATTGTTCAATAGTGCTCTACCTAGAGCTCTTCCAATCAACTGTCTTGCCCATCATGACAAAGAAACAATGTGACTGGATCGAGAATCATCTTGATCAGTTTGAAAACTAGAATCAGTATAAAACTTAATACTTAACTCTTCTTCCAAACCACCGTAAACCAAGAACATATCATTAGTACTCTGCAAATACTAAAGAATATTCTTAACAACAATCCAATGTACTTCACCTGGATTATGTTGACAATGACTCGTCAAACTCAAAACTAACGAAACATCGAGTATAGTACATATCATGGCATACATAATGGATCATATAGCCGAAGCATATGTGATACATTTCATTTGTCTCATCTCATCTGCTGAGATAGGATTTTTGAGACTTTCTCAAGGTTATGCCCTTTTGCATTGGCAAAGCTCCATGCTTGGAGTTTTACATGCTAAATCTCTGTATGATAATGTATGTACTTTGATTCAAACCAATAAGCCAATTAGAAATACATTTTCCAAGCCAAGACTTGACATCTTGCAAGTTGGAATGTTATTTCTAATAAGTAATATGTCATCAACATATAAGATCAAGAAGACTACTTTGCTCCCACTAGCTCTAATGTAAACTCAGGGTTTATCTTGGTTTTGAGAAAAATTAAATACTTTGATTTTCTCATTAAACTTAAGATTCTAGCTCCTAGATGCTTGCGTTAATCCATAAATGCATTTTAGAAGCTTGCATACTTTATTAGGATGCTTAGGATTCATAAACCCTTTCGGCTGAACCATAAATACGTCCTCGCTTAGGTCGCCATTTAGGAAAGAGGTTTTGACATCCGTTAGCCATATTTTATTATCATGAAAAGTAACCATGGCAATAAGTATCCTAATTGTTTTAAGGCTCGCGACTGGTGAAAAACTTTCATCATAACATTTTGTCACCAATCGAGTTTTAAAAGTGTTTACATTACCGTCCATATCAGTCTTCCTTTGAAGACCCATTTTTACCTCACTGTCTTACAATTGGGTAGAAGAACAATCAAGTCTCATGAACTGCATATCTGTATTCATAGAATCTAGTCATTTTCAGATTTAGGATCTGATATGGCCTCACGCAGCTAGAGGGTTCATCGTAATCCCTTAGTTGAGGTTTATCTGAATTAATCAGATAGTTAAACCTCATAAGCCGATGAGTTCTACTAGATCTATAAAGTGCAGGTGTAACACGTTCTGGCTCACCAACAGTGCGCTCAGTTTTAACGTGTGGATTGCTAGTGCTTACTGAAGGTATGTTACTTTAAAGTACTTAAATTTCTTCAAGATCTACTTTACTCCTACTGACTTCTTGTAAGAGAAGATCTCTTTCCAGGAATTCAGCAGACCGAGCAGAAAACACATTGTCTTCAGCTTGGTAGTAAAAGTAGTAACCTATTGTTTACTTTATGTATCGTACAAAGTAACATTAGATAGTTCTGGGTTCTAATTTGTTTGAAGTGTCATGCTTCACGTACGCTTTACAACCCCATAATTTTAGATAAGACAACTTGGGATTCTTCCCATGCCATAACTCATATGGTGTCTTTTCTACCTTCATAGTTGGAATCACATTGAGTATGCCTACAGAAGACTCTCATGCATATCCCTAAAAGACGGTAGTAGAGAAATCAGACTCATCATAAATCAAACTATATCAAGTAAAGTTCAATTCCTCTTACTCAGACACACCATCGTGTTGTGGTGTGTAAGGTAGAGTGAACTATGAGACAATCCCACAATTCTTTAGGTGGTCCAAAAACTCTTAACTCATAAGCTCACTTACTCCATCGGAGTGAAGTGCTTTAATGGTCTTTCCAAGCTGATTATCTACTTCATTTTGGAATACTTTTGAATGTTAAAATAGCTTTATATTTATGTTTCAGCAAGTGAACATAATCATAGCTACTGTACTCATCAGTAAATGTAATGAAGTAAAATTAACTAAATCTATACATTGTTCTTAATGGGCTACTTACAACAGTATGTATTAGTCCTAAAAGATCTTTAGCTCTTTTACCTAAATCAGAGAAAGAAACATTTGTCATCTATGTAGATAAACATGAAACACATACATCAAATGACTCAGAGCCATTTGATTCCAAAAGTCCATTAGATTGGAGTTTTGAAATGCATTGTTTGTATATATGAACAATATGACAATGCCATAGATATGTCTTGTTAAGTCTCACTTGAATCGTTTGGCAGTACAAGTATATACAAAATTATTATTTGAAATCACGCCATGCATATCAATTTTAAAAATACCATCACGTGGATAGGCATTAAGATAAATATATTATCCTTAGAAACTGAAATACCTAAGTGTGTAAATGAAAGTTCAAAACTAGCATCTTTCAAACTATGTCGCTCGCAGTATTGAGAGCATAATGCCATTGTTCCAACAAAACAATAAGACACTTAGAGAAGTACGTTCAGAGGTACCAATAGCTTTAACAAAAGCTTGATCCCCATTGCCTACTCGTAAATCCACTGTGTCTTTCTTCAGTCTATTACTTCTTCTCATTCCCTTCATATTGTTACAGATGTGAAGGTCACAACCAGTTAACAAAAATCCAGGAATCACTAGAAGAAGTATATAACTGTATATGGAATATACCTGATTTGCTAGTCTCACCAGCGTTGCCTTTTCTCAGCTCAGATTGGTAGATAGGACAACTTCCTTCTCCAATTGCCAACCTTTCCACAATAGAAACATTCGGCGTCTTTTGTTGGGCTGTTCTTCTTGGAAGGTGGAAAATTTTTCCTAGCAAACTATTTGTCATTTTCCTTCCACAAAGTATTCAGCTTATTATTTTTCACGCTTTCATCCTACTTCTCCAGCTCATCGAACAACTTTCGATAAGCATTTTTCTGAGCAACAGCAACTGCCACAGCAGGAAGAACGGATATGGTTCTAAATTTTGTTCAACTTCCATTTATGTTTGAGAACAGTTCTCAGATTACAGTGCCCGTCTGGGAAGTTTGAACAATTGAGTTTATCCTTCTCCAACAAATAAGGAAGTGTGTTTGGTTTACGTTTTGATTATTTAACATCTACAACAGAAATAAGATTCAATTTAGTATTTTCGATATTTAGCTTTAATGAATTAACTACCCAAGTTTTTATAATTTTTAAAAACAATTAATTTACGAAAGCCTAAGATCCACATAGAGGTTCCATAGCCACATCTGTTGATCAGCTAGCAGTTATGGAGTCTATTGGAAGGTAGCGAGTACCAATTGCATCACAAGTGCAACTCTTAGTTCTTTATGGGACCTAGAGATATGTGTAGTCCAACAAACTACTATTATCTACTGGCGTGTTTGTCCCATCCTTGCCTCGAACTCAGGTCTCACCGTGAATACGATTAAGTCGTCCAATTTGGAAACAATAGAAATTCACGCCAGTCTTACTAGATTAGAAATTCCACCTCGTGGTTATAATTCATGCTAGTCTTACTAGGTTAGAAAAATAACGAGGAGTGTTTGCAAGCTCATTGGATGGCATGACTTAAATTTGATGGGTATTGGAAAACGTTTGTGTCAACGAATAATGCATGCACACAAGATTCGCTACACTATTTGTTAAAAATCATTTTAACTAATTATATATGTCGATCGTGTTTATGTGTCTAGTTTGTTATTTAACTTCTAGCATAAAAATAACAAATACACAAACGTGTATCGTTTTAAAATAGTTTTAAAAGATGTCGTCCATATATATTATTTGAGTTTAAAAAAAAAAAATTAACATTAAACTTGTTAGAATTTAACTTATTTTAAAATCATCAATTTTAATCTTTGAAACTCATTTAGAGTTTTATTTAATGTTTTCATCAAAAATATATATAACTTGAGTCTCAAAATTATTTAACTTTAAACTCGTTAGAGTTTAACCTTTTAAAATCATCAATTTTAATATTTGAAACTCGTTACCGGTTTTATTTAATGTTTTCATCAAAAACATTTAGCATATATATTATAATCAACATTTATATATAAATACAAAATTAAAACACAACCATGCATCACACACACATAGCCTAGCCCAAAAATCCTATGCTTGATCCCATGAGCCGACATGGGATCAAGAGATCAAACTAAGGGTAATATCATAGCTCCCACTTAATTCAAGAATCAAGTGAAAACTTGACAAACGCCATCGTTGTCAAATTGAACTGTTCGTCATCTTCTAAGTCAAACTCCACGTTGCGTCTTTATCTTTAATCTTCATCTTATTACATTTATTTAAAATTGAAAAATACAACTAATCTAATACTTTTACAATTTAGAATAAACTTAAATACAATACTATGAAAATGAAAAATAAATATAATACAACTTTGACTTTAAAATGGTCTTTCTAATTAAATAAATAATCAACATGACATAATATTGCCGTAATCAACAATTACAACAATCATACATAGGTCGGGGCCTTATGGGCTATGTGTGCAATCACAATTTTAATAACTACATTATTAAAACCTAAATATGGCTTGTTCATGGTTACAATGCATGTGTACAACCATGGAATGAAATAAATAACAATTATTCAAGCCATAAAAAATAAATTTAAAATTTATAACAGTGATTTTTTCCTGATCTTATTCGTGCATCATGAGGTAATCAACAAGGTTGACTTTCAAAACCATAAAGGTTTTGACTTTTACCAATTCACCACAAAGCTAGATCTAAGAAAATCATGCGACAATTAAGATGGTGTAAAAGGGGCTCGGATACCACTGATGGAAAACCGTGTGTACTTTTAAATCAAATTAATGCAGCGGATAGTTAAAACAATAATCTATTATTATTTTATAAAACATTTATAAGATTAACTATTCATATATTTAATGAAACATGCACACGATTAATTTATCTCAACGAGATCCAGTTACACCATAATAATTGTCATGAATATTAAATCATAAGATGAGTTAACAATATACCTTTCTTGAAGAAACTGATGAATGGAAAGAAACCTACGATCAAAAGTATGACCGTCTCTTTGGATAGTCCAGATTACACTTCAAACAACGTCAATGGATGCTAGTCCAAACGCAAGTAATAATTAATCAACCTTTGATTAATATTATGAACCCAAAATAATACTCCGTATGAAACAATGTTATTTCTTTTCTTACTTTCTCTCTTCCTCATCTCATAACCCAACGAACATATATATATATATATATATATATATATATATATATATATATATATATATATATATATATATATATATATATATATATATATATATATATATATATATATATATATATATATATATGTGTGTGTGTGTGTGTGTGTGTGTGTGTGTGTGTGTGTGTGTGTGTGTGTGTGTGTGTGTGTGAATATATAATATACTCCTTTTGTTTGGTAGCAAAAAACAAATCAAAAGAATATCTTGTTTTCTATTTCTTTATCTGTAATATAATATTTCGTTTGATTTGGTTTTAAAAAGTCGTATTTATCAAATACTTTAGGGGTATGTTATGTAACTTATAATTAATAATTTCTATCATGTCGCTTTCATGTGAATAGTAAATTAATTAATTTCATTTCATTTACTATTTATATGAATAGTAAATGAATTAATTTCGATTTACTATTTTGTTACTTGAGTAATATATATACATCATATATATTTTATTTGACGTCTCGGTGTATATGAGTGTAACCCCGAAGGCGCAAATGAAGTTGTCCATATAGTTATATGTTGTATCTTGCACATTAATCCTACAGTATTAATATTATTATTTATACATAAAATACTATGACGAGCTTCTGCTCGCATGTTTTCAAAATGAGTTTTTTGATAAGGATAGAGTTAAGGAAATTATGGGTTATAGCTATGGAGGTTATGGGTATTGTTCGGGGATATGCTCGTGAGGTCAAACTAGTGTTTATCATCTCCGTTGCATCTACGTACTTTTCTGCAATATTGAATCACAATATTGATACGTGAGCATTCATATCCTATCTTTTATATATTAATAGTGTATCCCTGACTAGTGCTTGAGTATATATGATTATGCATGCTTGAATGTTTATTTTCGTCGTTATATAGTTTATGATAAATCATGAATTTAATACATATACAACTGAGATAAGGTATATGATATGCATGTCGTTAAAAAGCTGTCGAAAAATTAATAACTTTTCATTTAGAAGTCGTATGGTTTCGATGAACGGATTAAAAGATATGACCAACTGAATTATAATTAATTTTCATATTATTATTAAAAATGATTATTATTATTACTATCATCGTTATTATCATCGTTATTATTATTATCTAATTATTATTATTATTATTATTATTATTATTATTATTATCATCATTATCGTTATTAATATAAGTATTATCATTAAAAATTGTTATTGCTATTATTATTACTATCGTTATTATTATTAAAGTTATTATTAATATTATCGTTATTATTATTATTATTATTATTATTATTATTATTATTATTATTATTATTATTATTATTATTATTATTATTATTATTATTATTATTATTATTGTTACTATTATCATTAATATTATTATAATATTTATTATTATTATTATCATTATCATTAAAACTAATATTAGTATCATATAATTATTATAATTACTATTATTATTATCATTATTATGAATGCGATTTAAAATAGGATTAAAAGCTATTAAACAAATCGATTAGGAAATAACGAGTATAAGTATCATGATGAAATTAAAATATTGTATGATTTTGATTTAGATAAAAACATCGTTTCCATTATTTTTATCATTATTATTATTATTATTATTACAAGTGTCATTAATATTAAAACTATCATTTTCATTAAAATTATCGTTTTTATTATAAAATATCATTATTATTATCATTTTAGTATTATTATTAAAAATTGTCATTTTTAGAATTATTATTGTTGTATAAAAATATTATTATTAAAAAGTATAGTTATTATTAAAATTATCTTGATTAGAATTATCATTTTATCATAATTGTTATCAACATTAGTAAATATAAATATTGTTATTATTATTAGTAGAATAATAATAATTATTATTATTACAAAATAATATAACTTTTATTTATTATTATTATTATTATCAATATTATCTTATCAAATAAATATGTAATACAAAGATATTTTTATTACACGTAATATAATAATACATACCACTATATTTTATGATATTAAGTGAACTATATAAACTATATTACTTAAGATATATAAAAGCATATTTTTATCATATATAAAATTTTAATATACATTTTTATTTATTAATAAATGACTTGTATTATTTACTTTAATAAAATCTGATAAATATTTTTAAATATATAAAATGACTATTTAAGTTATATAATAAAGATGTATTGATTTTTAAAGTCATTTTGGTCAAATTGACTTTTGTTGACTTTTGCATGATAATCTCGAGCATTAGGATTGTGATACACTACGACTTGACCTAAATTGTTAAACAGATATTGACCAGCATATAAATATATATACTTAATATAGGTTCATGAATCCGAGGCCAATCTTGCACTTGTTCAATGCCGTAATATGTATTTTTACTACAAAATACAGTATAGTGAGTTTCATTACTCTCTTTTTATATATATATTTTTGGGAATGAGAATACATGCGATGCTTTTATAAATGTTTTACGAAATCGACACAAGTACTTAAAATTACATTCTATGGTTGGATTATTAAATCGAATATCACCCTTCAAGTCTGGTAACCTAAGAATTTAGGAAAATGGCCCCTGATTGACGCGAATTCTAAAGATAGATCTATGGACCTTGACAAGTCCCATTCGGGGTACGAATGCTTTAGTACTTCGAGATTATTATTATACAGACGAGAGGTTCTGTTTGGGGATATTCTATGCATTAAAGTTAACATCGGTTACCAGGTTTTCAATCCATATGAATGATTTTTAATTCGCAGGTTATGCGTATCATTTTATACTCGGGTTATGTGTACAATTAAATATCTGAAATCTTGTGGTCTATTAAAATGATGAAAATGAATGATTATGATAAACTAATGAACTCACCAACCTTTTGGTTGATACTTGAAAGCATGTTTATTCTCAGGTTTGAAAGAAATCTTCCGCTGTGCATTTGCTCATTTAAAAGATATTACTTGGAGTCATTCATGGCATATTTCAAAAGACATTGCATTCGAATCATACGAGTTCAACAAGATTATTATTAAATAAATGATGGATTAAGTCATTTATAGTTTGGAGATATTGTGAAAGGGCATAAATAGTTGTCAATTATCATTGTAATGAAAGTTGTCTTTTAAAAATGAATGCAATGTTTGTAAAACGTATCATATAGAGGTCAAATACCTCGCAATGTGATCATATGTTATTGTATTCGCCCTTATAGATTAGGATGGGTTGTCTCATGTGGTATCAGAGCGGTGGTCTTAGCGAACCAGGTCTTGCATTAGTGTGTCTGACTGATAGATATTAAGATGCATTAATGAGTCTGGACTTCGACTGTGTCTACATGTCAAAAGTTTTGCTTATCATTTCTTGTTCGAAATTACCTACTTATCATTCTTAAGTCTAGACACGTTTCAGTGCAATTATTGCATAGATAGGGTATAGACAAAAATTCAATCTCAGTATATCTATTACTATAAACTCTGACTGATAGCTTCCGAAAGTTCCTCCGTAATCTACGGAATCTTTTGGACTATATATAGGTATTCTATGTAATTAGAATATCATCCGAATCCAAAAATCATTTCATATCGAAAATTCTTTAGCTGATCGTGTAAGTTGGATCCTGTACCAAATTCGAATTCATATAATTCTGAAGGCGATTCTGAAGACTCTGAAGGTAGTGTGACTGAAGTGCCCCAACTGGTTGACTACACTTCTTTCTAGAGGAGATGGAGATGGGTTCGAGACATACTCACTCGCTGGAGAAATGAAGAAGGAGAACCCTACCGCGAACCAAATTTACCTTCCAACATCGGAGAACTTGACGCACTCACCGGTCAACCAATTCGCAATACCGTTTTCACCCTCTTTGCCCGAATATTCCGCCTCGAAGAATGTATTCATAGAGTTATGTTGGTGATTCAGCCTCTACTCCTGACTACTAATCAAGTAGGATTAGTGGAAAACGTTGGAGAGCTTCGTGATGTGCGTAGAGGTGTATACGAAATAGTTATATTTTTACTACAAAATACTATTAAATACGATACAATTTTACACAAGTTATTTATTTATTTATAGTGTAGATATACCTAAACCTTGCTACAACACTTATAGGTAGTGTACCTAATCGTACAGTAGTGTAGTTTTTAGTAAGTCCGGTTAGTTCCACAGGGAGCTAGCCAAGTTTAACGCTATATTTTTAAAACTATATTTGTATAAATATAATTATAAATATAAGTAGTATTATTATTATAAAAGGGGGTTTTTACAATTTAATGACCGGTTTGTCGATTTTAAAACTTTAGTCGCAGTTAAAAATTAATGTAAAATTTTAAATATAAATATAACTTAATTTTAACCGTAAAGTAAATGACAATAATTAAAGTGCGATAAATTAAAGTGCGATAAATAAAATGATGATAAATAAAATTGCAATAATTAAAAAGTACGATAACGACAATAAATTAAAGTGCGATAATTAAAAGTGCAATTAAATATGAAATAAAGGAATTATGCTTTTTTAAACTTCCGTAATCGTGATGTTTGACGTGTTGATTTTAGTTTATTACCATGGGTTAATTGTCCTTTGTCCTGGATTATTCAATATGTCCATCTGGTTTTTGTCCATAACAGTCCATCAGTCATAAATATAAAGTGCGAGTGTCCTCGTCAAATTATCCTTATATCCGAAGTCAAATATTCCAACTAATTGGGGACTTAAACTATAATTATACCAATTTTCCTTGTATATAATTCACCCCTGTTTTAATAAGTCCGTTGACTATTAATCCATTCCCGTGTCCGGTTAAATGAACGATTATTAGTACTTATAAATATCCCACCCATCGTGTCCGATCGAGTGTATATGGTTATTTATATGTACGTCCAATTGTAAATCTTTATATTAAATTAACGAACTATCATTCAATTAAACAAATATAAAGCCCATTAATATCCCATAGTCTAATTTCCACAAGTGTGGTTCTTTTGTCCAAACCCCAATTATGGTACAAAGCCCAATTACGCCGTCTTAAATATTTAGTCTAACATCATGATTACTTCGAAATAAGCATAATAATAACTTAGCTACGAGACATTAATTTAAAAAGGTTGAACATAACTTACAATGATTAATAATAGCGTAGCGTTACACGGACAGAATTTCGACTTACACCCTTACAACATTCGCTAACATACCCTTATTATTATTAAAATTAAAATTAAAATTAAAATTATAATATATATATATATATATATATATATATATATATATATATATATATATATATATATATATATATGTATGTATATTACGTTGAGATAGAGAGATAGAGAAAAGATGTGTTTAGTTCGACCAAAACTGCGAAATTTATAGGACCTGACCCAAAATTTGGGGCCATGCGATCGCATGGAAATTGCACCTCCAGGCCATGCGATCGCATGGTGACTTTTTACAGCTCACATGCTTTTGTTTGTTTATTTGCCGACGGTTTATATATATAATATAATATATATATATATATATATATATATATATATATATATATATATATATATATATAATTTTAAGAATTATTTATATATTATATTATATTTATGTGCATAGTTGACTTGTAATTTTTAGTCTGTTGCGTCGAGCGTTGAGAGTTGACTCTGGTCCCGGTTCCGGATTTTCGAACGTCCTTGCGTACAATTTAATATCTTGTATTTTGCGTTTTGCGTCTTGTACTCTTGTAATTTTGAGACGTTTCTCATCAATAATTTGAACCACTTTGATTGTACTTTATACTTTTTAGCTTTTTGGTCGTTTGCGTCTTCAATTCGTCGAATCTGTCTTTTGTCTTCACCTTTTATTATTTAAACGAATATCAATTGTAAATAGAACAATTGCAACTAAAAGCTTGTCTTTCTTGAGGGATAATGCTATGAAATATATATTCGTTTTTAGCATTATCAAATATTCCCACACTTGAGCGTTGCTTGTCCTCAAGCAATATAGTCTTGAAATAAAACTTTACTAGAATCACTTCTTTATTCTTCACACTTTGTACATCAGTGATTTTAATACGGTGGTATGAACAATGGTAGTAACGATGTGGTTTACAGTCCCACATGACTATGAAAATTTAGATCTTTTAGGAAATTGGATCTTTATGAAAACATTTGATCTTTTGAAAATTCAATCTAGCTTTTACCCTAGATAAGTTTTCCGGAATAACACTTCACCGGTGTTTGCAAATTGTTTTTGTGGGTTGTGTGGGTTTCAGATTTGAAAATTTTAGCTCAAAACTTGCGGTTTTGTGTCACCCACTTGCTAACCTTGTATTGGGAAAGCAACACCTCCAGTATACTTGCTCCGTATATTACCTTTCCGTAAACTACCGTCCGGTTATAAAGGAAAGCGTTGAACAAGCAACTGTTAAGGCAATGTCCCGTGACATGCTTTTGATTATGGTCTATAACATGTCGGATGCAATTACTATCCTTTGTAGGAGCAATAGCAAAGCTCACCCTATGGTTTTTTGGTCTGGCACAATGTCCTGTCTTTGAACATGCTATGCAACCACCGTTCTTACGGTTGACACCCGATTTGGTTCAGGTGACCTAATGAATTCCAGGTGAATTCCTAGGATTTTACGTTCAATGGTAATGAACGCATTGAAAATGGGTTTTCAGAAAACAAATCGGTTTGTAATTTTGATCAAAATATTATCTCGTTCAAGCTCGAGTTTAGATATCATCGAATTCCATGAGTTTGAATTCTCAATCTTTAAAAGTCAATCTCAAGGATTGAGTAATATCAGTCTTAAAAGCTGATTTTTGATCTTTTAAGGAGATTATCCTTTCTGGGGATCTGATTCATTAGTCTTATCAAGCTAATTTGCACGGCGCCCTCCCCATTTTACGAGACAGATCCTCTCATGGTTAGGATAAGTCTGACCACTTGGCGACCCTGTTTGATGCTGAGGTCCGTGGATTTCCAGCTGATTTTCGAGAAAACTTTTCAAGGTTTTTCGTGGACTCTACAACTGGTCTGGACGACAATTTCCTGACCTAAATCAAGAAGCGCGTGTCATTTTTGGAAGACTTTACTTCCTTTTAATGATGGAATTGATTCATCGTGTAGATCTATCTTTCTTTCAAATATATTACAATTTACCGGGTAAAACGGTTAATTTTGTCCAAAACAAAAGTATCTTCAATTATTTGTACAAAAATATGTGATATATGTTTTAAATAACTTGGTAAATGTTTCCCACACTTGGCTTTTATTTTCCTTTCTTTGCCTTTTTATTGTCCTCTATTCCATTTTAAATGAATTCTAACATTTTGGGTTGTTTCTCAATTTATGTCCTTTCCGAGGTAACAATAATTTCGGTGTTTAACACCTAGTTTTATTGGTCATAAATATGTATAAACATGATTTTGAATTCATATATTTGAAAATTTTAAAAATTTTTACTAGAATTGGGTAGTCAGCATATAAGACTAGGGCTGTTCTTTATTATCAGAGAGCACTAGATTCTAATACAACTACTGCGTTACTAGTATTTTTAATGGTAACCAAGTGTATAAGTCAAAAATTTTAAAAATCCGAAAGAATTTAACCCCTTCCCACACTTAAGATCTTGCAATGCCCTCATTTGCAAGAAATCAGTAACAATTTAAATTATTGAGGGTGATTAGCGTAGAAAAATGATTAAATTTTACCAAAGTTTCCAAACATATTGACGTTTGTTTGTTGAATGATAAATGGTGCACATCATTTGTTCATTCCGTCTTGTTGTTACATCACAATTGTTTTTTCGTTTTGTCATCAAAATTAGTAGCTTTTGCTGAACTTAATGCCAGTCTTTGAAAATGCGATGTTTTACCCTGTTGTGTACAATTGACAAAATACATACATACAAATAATAACATGCATGGTAATTTGAAATGGAACGTAACATCCCACTTTCAAATCAAATATGAAATATTAGTACAACATAATAAAAATATTAAACATTACATTAAAAGTATCACAATATAATATGTTTAAACATAAATAAATAAAAATAATAAAAAGATAAATACAAATTACCAACGGAAACTATATCAATCTGGATAGGGGTTCCAGTTCATGTCGTCGGGCGGGTTCCATAGTTGGTTATAGGTGTACTGATAGGCCTGGTTAGGGTCGTAGAGAGTAAATGGTGGTCGCATATCGGGCTGGTGTGGAGGATAGTAAGCAGGTCAGGTCGGTACGTAGTGATCCTGAGGTGATAGCTGGCTCATGATCTGATGCTGATGATAGTGCCATCTATCATGCTGTCGTTGCCTAGAATTCTCGTACACATCCTGGGCGTGCCACTGCTCGTATCGACTATGTCTATCCTCGTTTGTCATTTCTACCTCATCTATACTCTGGTAGACGTCAGTCATAGCCTCCCTAATGACATCCCTAATGTCATCTACTTCCTCCATTTCCTCATCTGAACCTCTCTCTACCTGAGGATGACTACCATCATATGGTATTGCCTGATTGCGTCTGCTCTTTAATACCTTAGCACCCTGATAGACCTTCAATCCTAAAGTATCATCCTATTCCCTACATTCCAAAAGTGGACCCCCTTGATCCCTATCTACACCCAAATACTCTCCAATGAGAGTAACAAAAATACCACCTCCTATTATTCCCCCGTCCTGTATTCTGGCTACCACTTTGGACAGATAAAAACCAACACAGTAGGGGATATTAACAAAGCTTCTATTGTTTCGAATACACTTAAGGTAAAATAAGTCATGTAAGGTCAACTTCTCCTTATTTTTACCTCTTTGTATAATCGAATTAGCTAAAAATCTATGTATAATACGTAGCTCTGCTTTGTTAATATCTAAATAGAAGTGTCTTCCTCCCAGCGAAAAAACATTATAATTTGACATACGCCTCCAAATGGCGTTCGCATCAAAATTCCTATCTACCCGCTCCCCATGATAAATTAAATTTGTACAATCGGTCAGTAGTAATTCACCAGGAGTGTAAATCTGTAAAGCCCTGGCCATGTCCAGCATGGACATCATGTACATCCTACGGCCAAGTATAAATCTAAGAAAACTGCTATCATCTAACCTATCTACATCCGCATTTAACGCTATAGTACTCATAAGCTCAACACACCATTCCTTATATACAGGCCTACGAATGGTGAATAAACGTTCCCAATTAGGAAAAGAAGAGCTGCCATACCTTTGGATCAGATGCAGTCTAACTGAATTAACTAGGTGGACCCTTTTCAAAGGCTCCCAATTGATTACCCTCGGTACTTCTACATTTTTCGTTACCAGTTTGAATTTGTTACTTTGATACGTCGGGTAATCTCTCCAACTTCGATAAAATTTCAAATTGGGATGCAACTATTCTTCATGAATTGTCGGGTGAGCTATTATTGGATGAATCGGAAATATTACGTAGGTATTAACATATTCTTGCTGCGGATCATAATATGGTACGTGTTGATCAGATTGTTGTTGTTGTTCCTGTTGTTGCTCCGGTTCATATTGCATTTCTGGTTCAGGTTCTGGAGCAGGTTGTCTAGATGATGATGATGCACCATCAGTATCGGTATTTTTCTGTAAAACACATTAAACACAAAATTTGTGCATCCAAATATGCATTAGTGTTAGTAAAATAACAACTTGAAACAATTACAATAACATGTTCAATCAAAATTAAACTTATACACATTTTCACAATTTTAACAATTCTATACTTTTTCAAATAAGCATATATGAAAATGTTTACAAAGTTCATAAGCATTCTACTCAAATAACATGTTAAAATAACCATTACTAGCAATTAAACAAGTTTCAAATGACATTTACATCAATTTAATCAAGTTCATGAATTTTAGACCTAAAAAGTCCACTTTAATTCTCAAAAATTATGTTTAGGATCAAAGTTTGGATCATTTAGCTACCTAAACATGTTACACTACTTAATTTAGCAATAATTCATGACAAAAATCGGCCATAACCTGTTTATATCAAAAAGCCCCAAATTGCTCAAGAACACAAACCCTAGACTTCTAAAATTTTTGAAATTTTTGGCTTCAAATCATGTTAAATAGCATCAATCTAGGTTATACATGCATAATATACTAACAATTTAACTCTAATTAGACTAGAAATTAACAAAATCAAATTAGGTAAAATATTGGTAATTATCACAAAAATTAAGAAATTTAAGAGTTTAGGGGTGTAATTTTTACCTTCTTGCTAAAAAAATCCAAACCTAGGCATGATTAGAGCAAATTGTAGGACGAAATTTGATGAAATTTGGTGAAAATTTGGGAATTTTTGAGGTGTTTTTGAGAGAATTTCGTGTATATGTGTGTGTGTTTGTGGAAGAACAGAACCAGTCGCTGGACTTATGTTCCTGACCTGATTTTTCACTCCATGCGATCGCATGGATTTTACAAGGGAACCCCATGCGATCGCATGGGGTCTGATATTTTTTTTTAATGTTTTTGGCATACTTTAATTCAATAAGGTTAAAAATAATGATAATAAAATTTTTCGTCCCGCCCTCGGGTAAAGCAATTTCGGTTCAACGACCTAGTTTTCAACTCACGACGAATTTTTAAATATCAAATTTTTAACTTAATGAAATAAAGTAAATTTTTGTTTTTAAATTCACACCAAACTTAAATTTAAAATGCATAAAATTAAAAATTCATATAACTAAAATTAAAAATTCACACCAAATTTATATAATATTTTTGTTTTTATACATACAAACTTATATTAAAAATATTAATTTTTCAAATATTTACAAACTTAAATATATTGATTTTAAAAAGTTTACAATATTAATTTAATATTTATATATTAATTTTAAAAACATGGTAAAAATTAAAATCTAAAATCTTTTTGGTCTTTTATCCCACTTTAATCAATCAAATATTATCAAAAATATACGCCCCTCTTTTCGGTAAAGTAATTTCGGCTATATTACCTAGTTTTACTCCTGGCGAATTTCTGAAATATTTTGGGTTGATTGATTAAAGATATTTATACCTTAAGAATAAACGGTAAATTTCGCAGTGATGTAATAAATTTTTATATGATATCAATAATTTCGGTTACGCATACCTAATTTTATTGAATACCAATTTAATACTTTATAGCGAACGATTCAGCGTTTATTATCAAAAGGTTAAAAGCAATAAATAAAAAATAAAAAACTGTACATACTTACCTATAAGAAAGAATTCTCAGAGACCTGCTTTAGCCGACTCATAGGAGATTCATGTGATTTGGTTCTCCATAGCTACATAAGCGTAACCTCGATTCTTCAATATCTTTTCTTCTAAACATATAAACGGTCCTTCTCTGCATAGAGTAACAAATTCGGTATTTGAATATGTTTGATTATTTGAAAATTTACCTTCGTGTGACCATTTTCCGCATTTATAACATCTTTCAAGGTGTCGTGCTCTTCTTTTTGTTGCGGATTTTGATTTTCCTTTACCAAAATGTATCTTATGATGATCTTTCCTGAGTTCTTTTCTTACTCCATCCATTTTGTCTCTTATTACTGACACCAGTTCACTCGGAAGGGTGTCATTATTACGTTTAGTAATCATAGCATGTAGCATTAGACCATGGTTCATATCAAAGGAATTCTTCATCTCCTAAAACCTAAAAGAAATAAAAATTCAAAATGGGGGGAGAAGACTAGTTCTTTAGGGTCTGCTAGGGAAAGACCATTCGGATTCCATTCTCGGAAACTATATGAAAACAGAATATCTAACTCTAACAGAAATATATATTACCCTAAAAAGATTCGAACCTTCCCACACTTAGTTAGCTGTGGTGTCGAAATTGTGATTAACTTCATCTTCAACTTCCATCGGACTATCTATGTAATGTTTAACTCTGTGACCATTAACCTTAAATTCAATCCCATTTGAATTTATTAATTCTACTTTTCCGTACGGGAAAACTCTTTTAACTATGAATGGTCCAGACCATCTTGATTTCAATTTTCCAGGAAATAGCTTGAATCATGAATTGAAAAGAAGAACTCTGTCTCCTTCTTTAAATTCTTTTGAACTTCTAATTCTTTTATCATGCCATTTCTTCATTCTTTCTTTATAGATTAACGAATTTTCGTATGCTTCATGTCTTAATTCTTCTAATTCGTTTAGTTGACTTAAACGTAGACGTCCGGCTTCATGTAAATCAAGATTACATGTCTTCAAAGCCCAAAATGCTTTCTGTTCAATTTCTACTGGAAGGTGACATGCTTTTCCGTAAACGAGTCTAAAAGGCATGGTTCCAATTGGAGTTTTGTAGACTGTTCTAAAAGCCCAGAGTACATCCTCCAATTTCATGGACCATTCCTTCGGATTTGATCCTACGGTTTTCTCTAGAATACGTTTTAATGCTCGGTTGGTATTTTCAACTTGTCCACTTGTTTGTGGATGATAAGCAGTGGAGATTTTATGAGTTACTCCATATCTTTTGAGAACTTTTTCAAGTTGATTATTACAAAAATGAGTACCCCGATCACTTATTAAAGCTTTCGGTGTCCCGAACCTTGCAAAAAGACGTTTTAAGAAATTGACTACAACTCGTGCATCGTTAGTTGGGAGAGCTTGTACTTCCGCCCATTTAGATACATAATCAATGGCAACGAGAATGTAGAGATTATTATGAAATTTTAGAAATGGACCCATAAAGTCAATACCCCAAATGTCAAATACTTCACATACTTGAATGACATTTTGTGGCATTTCATCACGTTGACTCATTTTTCCGGCCCTTTGACAAGCATCACAGGATTTGCAAAGAAGGTGCGCGTCTTTGAAAATTGTAGGCCAATAGAATCCAGCATCGTAAACTTTTCTTGCTGTGAGTTGAGGCCCATAATGCCCTCCTGTTGGTCCTGTGTGACAATGATTTAAGATTTGACTAGCTTCATCTCCGAATACGCATCGGCGTATTATTCCATCGGGACAATTTTTAAACAAATGTGGATCTTCCCAGAAATAGTGTTTTATATCACTAAAGAATTTCTTTCGTTTTTGGTACGATAATCCTTTTTCAAGGAATCCACATACTAAGTAGTTTGCATAGTCTGCAAACCATGGAATTTCACTATAATCTATCTTCAATAGATATTCATCAGGAAAGTTATCTTGTATGGCCGATTCATTTAGAACTTCTAATTCAGGATTTTCAAGACGAGAAAGATGATCAGCTACGAGATTTTCTGCTCCCTTTTTGTCTCGGATTTCAATATCTAATTCTTGTAAGAGTAAGATCCAACGAATTAATCTTGGTTTGGCATCTTGTTTCAAAAATAGATATCTAAGAGCATAATGGTCAATATAGACCACCGTTTTAGCTAGAAGGAGATATGAACGAAATTTTTCAAAAGCAAAGACAATAGCAAGGAGTTCTTTTTCAGTAGTTATGTAATTCGTTTGTGCTCCTTGTAATGTCTTACTAGCGTAATAAATAGGTTGAAATCGTTTTTCAATCCTTTATCCTAAAACGGCTCCCATTGCAAAATCACTTGCATCGCACATTAGTTCAAATGGTAGATTCCAATTTGGAGTTATCATGATCGGCACATTAGTGAGTTTTTCTTTAAGAATATTAAAAGATTTGATGCATCTGAAAAGATGAATGGAGCATCCTTTTCTAGGAGTTTATTCATAGGAGTGGCAATTTTAGAAAAATCTTTTATGAAACGTCGGTAAAAATCGGAATGCCCTAAAAAACTCCTAACTCCTCTAACATTGGTGGGATGTGGAAGTTTAGCAATTACATCAACTTTAGGTCTATACACTTCAATTCCTTCCTTTGAGATTTTATGACCGAGAACGATGCCTTCTCTAACCATGAAATGGCATTTCTCCCAATTAAGAACTAGATTTGATTGTTCGCATCTAATAAGCATTCATTCAGGATTAACTAGACATGATTCAAATGTATCACCGAAGACTGAAAAGTCATCCATGAAAACTTCCATGCATTCTTCAATCATGTCGTGAAAAATCGCCATCATGCACCTTTGAAAGGTTGCAGGGGCGTTGCAAAGTCCAAATGGCATGCGTTTGTAAGCAAAAGTACCATAAGGGCACGTGAACGTGGTTTTCTCTTGATCCTCGGGTGCTATTGGAATTTGAAAATATCCGGAAAAATCGTCAAGAAAACAATAGTAACTATTTCCGGCTAATCTTTCTAACATTTAATCAATGAAAGGTAAGGGAAAGTGATCTTTTCTGGTGGCGTCATTTAATTTTCTATAATCAATACAAACACACCATCCTGTTACAGTCCTTGTAGGAATAAGCTCATTTTTTTCATTTGTGATGACAGTCATGCCACCCTTCTTAGGTACGCATTGAACTGGGCCTACCCATGGACTATCAGAGATTGGATAAATTAAACCTGCATCTAGCAGTTTAATAATTTCTTTCTTAACAACATCTTGCATATTTGGATTTAGTCTTCTTTGGCGTTGCACATACGTTTTATGACCTTCTTCCATAAGGATTTTATGTGTGCAATACGAAGGACTTATACCTTTAATATCATGAATCTTCCATGCAATGGCTGGTTTATGAGCTTTTAGCACAGAAATGATTTGAGATTTTTCATTTTCAGTAAGAGAAGACGATATTATTACAGGTAATTCAGATTTACCATGTAAATAAGCATATTCCAAATGGTTTGGAAGTGGTTTTAACTCTAATGTCGGTGGTTCTTCTATCGATGATTTGTATCGATATCTGTCTTCTTCTTTTAGCATTTGAATTTCTTCTGTTGTTAGTTCATATCAATTACCCTTAAGTGTAGCTAACATTTCAGCTTCTTCAATTGATTCAGTTCCTTCTCCTAAAGAACATTCTCCTGTTCCTTGTAATTCTGGAAATTCTTCTAACAATTCTGCATGTGAATCTATAGTTTGAATATAATAACATGTATCATCTGCAGATTGCGGTTGTTGCATGGCTCTATCAACTGAAAAGGTAACACTCTCGTCCTCTATACTTAGGGTCAGTTTCTTACCAAACACGTCTATTATTGCTTTAGCCGTATTTAAGAATGGTCTTCCTAATATGAGAGGAACTCGAGAATCTTCTTCCATGTCCAGAATAACAAAATCTACTGGAAATACTAAAGTACCAACTTTAACTAGCATGTTCTCCATTATCCCTCTAGGATATTTTACTGATCGATCTGCTAGTTGTATGGTTATTCGTGTTGGTTTCAATTCTCCAAGGTCTAGTTTAGCGTATAGTGAATACGGCATTAAATTTATACTAGCACCTAAGTCTGTCAATGCTTCTATTGAACTAAGACTTCCCAAAAAATATGGAATTGTGAAACTTCCTGGATCAGATAATTTTTCTGGTATCTTATTCAACAGCACTGCAGAACAATTAGCATTCATAGTAACAGCCGAGAGTTCTTCCATTTTCTTTCTATTTGTGATTAGATCTTTCAAAAATTTAGCATATCTAGGCATTCCTGAAATCACACCAATGAAAGGAAGATTGACATTTATTTGTTTAAACATATCCAAGAATTTGGATTGCTCGGCTTCAAGTTTTTCTTTTCTCATTTTACTCGGGTAAAGAAGTGGTGGTTGGTATGGTTTAACATAAGGTTTTGCCTTAACTGTGTTATCTTCATTAACCTTTTCAACTACCGGTTCTTTTTCCTTATCTTGCTCAGATTGTGGTTCTTATCGAGTAGGAATAGCGTCATCAGAAATTATAGGTATTTCAGGTGGTTTAAGTGCAATACCACTTCTTGTGGTAATGGCTTTAGCTGTTTCATTCCGGGGGTTAGCATTTGTATCACTAGGTAGACTTTCCGGTTTTCTTTCACCTATCAACCTTGCTAGGTTGCTCACTTCTTGTTCCAAATTTTGAGCTTGTTGATTTCTAAATACTTGAGCATTTTGTTCATTCGTTTATTTCTGAGATGTGAAAAATTAAGTTTGAGATTCAACTAGCTTCGACATCATATCTTCTAAATTTGGCTTTTTATCATCGGTTTGTGGTGGTTTGTTTTGAAAAATAGGTCTTTACTGATTGTAAGTATTATTGGATACTTGTTGATTGCTAGGACCTCGTTGGTTGTTGTATGGAACATTTCGGTTATAATTCTGATTTTGATTGTAGATTGGTCTTGGCGGTTGATAATTATTCTGATAATTATTTCCAGGCCTTTGGTTCATGTATGAAACATTCTCTCTTTGTTCCGTTGTTTGTTCAATACTGAGACAATCTTTTGTCAAATGTGGTCCTCCACACTGCTCACAGCTAATTCGTATTGAGTGAATATCCTTAGTCATCTTTTCCATTCGTCTCTCGACAACATCTATCTTTGCGGAAATGGAATCGAAGTCATGGCTAGAATCGGCTCTAGCCGCTTTAGATGATCTAACAATATCTTTTTCTTGGTGCCACTCACGTGAGTGGAAGCAGTGTTATCAATAATTTTATAAGCTTCAGTTGCAGTTTTCTTCATAATGGAACCACCAGCTGCTATATCTATGTCTTTTCTTGTAGTGATGTCGCATCCTTGGTAGAATATTTGTACTATTTGATAAGTGTCTAAACTTGTTGCGGACATCCTCTCAATAACTTTCCAAATCTTGTCCACGCTTCATATAGAGTTTCGTTTGGCTTTTGTGTGAATGTAACGATTTCTCCTTGAAGTCTCACGGCTTTAGATGTCGGAAAGAATTGTTTAAGAAATTTTTCAACTAAAACATCCCATGTATCAATCGCCCCTTCAGGTAATGATTCTAACCAATCTTTGGCTTCTCCCTTTAAAGTCTAGGGAAATAACATGAGATAGATCTGTTCATCCTCAACTTCTCTTATTTTAAATAGAGTACAGATCCTATTAAAGGTTCGAACATGTTCATTTGGATTTTCCTTCGGCGCACCACTAAATTGGCATTGATTAGTTACCATATGTAGAATTTGTCCTTTGATTTCATAATCTGGCGCATTAATGTCAGATTGAGTAATTGCGTGACCTTGGCCAGTGCGTTTAGCTCTTATTCGGTCTTCCATACTTAGAGGTTCCAGATTTTTCATGATTGAATTTGTTGAATCTGAATCACTAGAGGATTAAGATTTAATGGTTTGTTCCTCGACAATCTCTGTTTGAATGATTGGTGGTTCCGGAGGAAAGATTAGTGGTTCAGGATCTCTGAATTGTCCCTGAATATCCTCCGGATTCTCAATTGTGAGGTCGGGTTCAAAAAATGGATTATAGTATTTGGTCGACTGGATGATGATTCTAAAGAAAAATTAACGGCGACAATATTGGCTAGATGTCTTGATCGAGTCACAGGTGGTGAACGTATAAAAGGTACGTTTTTTGCTTGGTGCATTCACTGAATATCCTGTTAGTTATAAAAATAAAAATTATATAAGTTATCAAATTAATAGACTTTTTCTGATTTTGCCCACGTTTCGAATAGCCAATAGATGCAGCAGGTAGCCAGGACCCTTTAAATCGGAAGTCCACAACTCGCCACTAACAAATCCAACTATTACTACGAACCAGAAAATTTTGGATGTCTATCAATTTAACCACTTAAAATAATTTTTCGTTGAAGTTTAAAGAAATTTTAGAGAAGAAATAGAAAATTCTATGTTCTAAAAACTAGAGCGGCGAGGAATAAGAAAGAAAAAGTGCGTGTCGAAAAACGTCAAAAAATAAAAGGTCGAAAAATAATAAAAAGAACTTAGCGCGTCGAAACTTAAAAGTCTAAAAACTAAGAATTAAAAGTTGCGTCTAAAAGTATTAAAGCTTAAAAGGAATTCTATATCCAAAACGGTAATAACTTAAAAAGTACTAAAATTTATAAAACGGCGTCGCAAAATTCTAAAGCACCTAAATCTTAATCTAAAGAAAAAGCACTTAAGGGATTTTACGGCAAAGCCTGTAAATCTAGAAATAAAAAAAACTACGGCAAATACTATATTAAAATTAATTACGAGCGAAAAACATACAATTTACGAATAAACGATTAAAAAGATACGAAATATAAAAAGATATAAAAAGTGATAAAATTATTTATTTTTATAAAAATATTATTTTTATATTTATTTTATAAAAGTATTAATTTTATATATTAATAAAACTAATTAAACTTAAAAATACAAATTAATTAAAAATAATACTAAATAATATAATAATTAACCCTAATTATAATTATTAATAATAATAATAATAATAAAACGTAACCCTAATTCATTGACTAAGGTACCGGGCCTGTTGATCAATCCTTAATTAATGATGTTGCTTAATTACGGATTGAGTGCAATAAGATTATAATGGAGGATGGGATGTTCGATGATTATTTTGGGCCCCGATGATCGTTTTTCACTTTAACTATCAAGTGATCAACCACCCCGACCCGGTCTTCGTTATCGATTAGCATGATTCACCTTAACTCAATGTAAGAAGTCCTTGGGCAAAGTCACAAGTGAAATCTACAAAGGCTTAGGAAAATGGCAGAGAATCAACAACCCATAAATGAGAGGCCAAGCTCCCTATTTATAGTATCCGTGATATCCGCGGTCTGCGAGATGCTCGGCTCTCCGCGGAAAGTCAGCGGATCAAACCGCAGTTTGGTATTTCAGCGAATACATAACTGCAGTATTTATTTTCAGTGAATATTGCATAACTGTGCCTTATAATCCGCGTAGTTCTGTCCTTAGCTTTTAGAAAATAAAATATACATATACAATGCTATGTATATGATCAAGTCCCCCCCAGTTTATTATGATGTATTTTCGCGAAGCAAATGCATCATGATAAACTCTAAAATTCGCAATGTTCGCAGTTATTTTCCGCTTTAATTAATGTCGCGTTAGCATAGTTACCGTTGTAAAAGTTACCGTTGTTTCCTGCTAACTCAAATATTACCGTTTGAGTTTTTTACAACGGATAATTAAAACACTTGATTACCCCTTGCATTCGCCTATATATATTGTGGTTCACAATCACCAACGTCACACTTACCCTCGCTATTCTCACTTTCTTTCGCTTATTCTCAATTCATTTGTTCTCTTTGAAACATTATCAAGTCGGCAATCACAACCTTCAATCATTAATCATGAAGATGGATGAAGTTGATCGAAAGGTGGACCCAAAAACGCTAATTAACAAGCTACTCGTAAGCTAGGAGGCGAAGTCAGTATTATCCGGCTATCAAATTAAACAAGAGAAGCCTGACATTCCTCTTGTGGATTTGACGGCAAAGTCACCACCGCCCCAGTCAAGTACTGGTAAACGACCGCTCGAAAACCCGCCTTCTACGCAAAGCAAGAGGGCCAAACAAAGTTCTCCCCTTTTCGATAATCCGATATCAGCGGATTATGAAGGAGAACAACAAACATGTATAAATCTAATAACCATGATCTCATACCTTTATCTGAAATATTTATTGTTATGATTATAATCCGCGTTTCTTTTTTTGTTTGTAGAAGGCGAATCCTTCAATCCTTTGTTTCCCAGCCCGAACACTGTGGCGCAGATCACAGAGCTTCTTCGCACTCCTCCTGATTCATATGGAGTGCGAATTGATGGGTTATCGGGATATACTTACGCTTCTACCGGCGCTGCTGCAGATCAGCGCGAACAAATGAAGCTTGCAATTCCGAGCGAACTTCGTCGTGAATTCGCCAAATGCTCTGCCGTTGATGCACATAATAGTTTTGTACAAAACTTTTACATGTGCTTTAACTCGGCATATGATATGATTTTGCGCGAAGAAAAATTCTTCGACATCCTCGACACTGAGCAGCAAAAATATAACTCTGAGCGGATCAGAGCTGAAAATAGCGAGAAGCGCGCTGTTGACTTAGCTTATCAACTTACTGCGGCGAAGACTACCGCAGAGGATTTGCAATCTCAAGTTTCAGCCGCTGCTGAAAATGAGAAGAAACTGGAATCTTCTATTTCCTCACTCAAGTTTCAGCTCACCGCAGAGCGGGATAATGCTCTGGCTAAAGCGGCTGCTACAAAGCATGAATTTTCTCTACTCCGCCAACACTTACCGGAGTTTTCGAAAAAGGTGCTTAATTTAGCACCCGTGAACGCGCAGTTCACAACTTATGCATCTGCCTTGCAATTGCGCGAAAGGGTAGAGTTTCTGCATGAAATTGCACCGCTTTGCACCATACCAGACCCTCTTCCCTCCGCAATTAGTGACCGCATTTGTGCTCTTGAAGACGCACGGAACGCAGATGCTGTGGCAGAAGCTAAGTTAGCGGATATCCCTATTGACAAAGTCGTTGCTATTAGTTATGCAGAGGATGCTACTGCTCAAGACATCATAGCACTTGACTTGTCAAAATTAGATTAGGGATATGTAATATAGCACGCAGCTATCTCTGCGGTTTTGTTAATAAAATTTCAGCGTTTTATCTTTATTTGCGAGTACTCAATATTTATATAGCGCTTTTTATTTTAGCAATATTCATAACACAAACTTGTCCTTTGCAATTTCCAACACTTTATTATTGTGCACATAATAAGCGCGTACTTTCGCGAAACAATTTGTATGCGTATATACTTATACGTTATGAATCTTCTAAGTCCGTCGTAACGATCCTTAGGTATGTAATCAGCATTGCGAAGCATCTAAATATTGGCAAGATCAAATATTTAGGAGATAATATTCCTTTCGCAATAATTCGCGTGCAAAAGTGGGCAATTTAATCACTTTGCTATATAAACAATGCGGAATATAAAAATATGAAATTAACTGCAAAACATATCATATTTATTCACATTAGAACTTTCGCATACTTTTACAAGTGAGTATTCTTAAAATTTTAACAAGCGTGATCAAGACTTGCAAAAAATTAAAAACAAGGACACTTAATAAGTATTTCAGCCTTGTGTATTGAATATAATTTTCGCAATTTTTTACATATACAATTGTTAATTTCCGCAAAACTATGCATAATATCGCTTTAAAAGGACAGCATGCCATGCATTAGGTAAAGTTCGCCCTTCCACGTCCGAGAGCTTATATGAGCCTGCCACATTAATTGTCACAATTTGATAAGGGCCTTCCCAATTAGGACCAAATTTGCCTAGCTTTTCTGCTCTGCTTGCCTCATTATTACGCAACACCCATTCACCTATAGCGAATGATAAAGCTCGCACTCTTTTATTATAATACTTAGCAATTTGCTGTTTATTATTCGCTTCTCTGATAGCAGCTATTAATCTCCGCTCTTCTATAAAATTGAGATTTTCGCACAACGCAGCATCATTTGCTTCTTCATCAAAGTTAGCGATTCGATGCGTTGGTACTAAAATTTCAGCGGGGATTACTGCCTCAGAGCCATAAACCAGGCTAAATGGTGTTTCACATGTACTCTTTTTGAAAGTTGTACGATGTGCCCATAAGACATTGAGTAATTCATCTACCCAACCAGTTCGCCTTTCGCACAACCTCTTTTTTATTCCGCTTACAATATCGCGATTTGTTACCTCGCATAAACCATTAGCTTGCAGGTGCGCTACTGACGTGAACTTTTGTATTATGTTTAAGTCAGTGCACCACGTCTTAAATGGATCTTTCGCTATTTGTACGCCATTATCGCTAACCAATTCTCGCGGAATACCAAATCTGCACACAATGTATTCCCACACAAAATTTCGCACCTGCACACCAGTGATTGTGCGAACCGCTTTCGCTTCAACCCATTTAGTAAAATAATCAATTGCAACGATTAGGAATTTAACATTGCCAGGTCCTGCAGGAAATGGCCCCATAATGTCAATGGCCCATTTACTAAACGGCCATGGCGAATTAACAGGGATCATATCATGCCGCGGCATTCGATTCTGCGGAGCATGCCTTTGGCAACTTTTACAGCGTTTAACAATTTTTGCCACATCGCGGTATAGGGACGGCCAAAAGTATCCCATCCGCATAATTTTCGCAGCAATAGTCTTGTATCCTGAATGTAGCGCACAAGTACCATTATGCACTTCTTCAACAAGCATTTCCGCCTCAATTGGTCCAACACACCGCATCATCAGTCCGCAGTACGATTTACGATATAAGACATCATCTTGTATGAGATACATCGGTGTTCGCTCTCGCACTAAACGAGCTTCGCGACTATCCTCTGGCAAAGTATCATTGCGAATATATTGCAGGATTGGTTCCATCCAATTTGGCTGCGCCTCTGTAACAGATGCTACCATTAAATCACTATCAATTGACTTACTTGGCAATTCCTCAACCCATACTTGTTTTTGAAAATGCGAAAATGTTAGAGCGGCTAATTTGCTCAAAGCATCTGCCTTTTTGTTTTGACTTCTAGGCACTTGCGCGAGTTCAAAGTATTCGAACCGCGCAGTAGTTTCTTTTAGCAGTTGCAAGTACTTCTGCATAGAAGGATCATGCGCTTCAAAAGATCCGCTAAACTGATTCGCTACTAGTTGCGAATCTGTAAATGCACGCAACTTAACAATATTCATTTTTTGCACGATATTTAAGCCTGCAAGCAATGCTTCATATTCTGCCTCATTGTTTGTCACATCAAAATTAAACCGCAGTGCGTAAGTGTGCTCTTCGCCGTTAGAACTTACCAAAACTAAACCCGCACATGCACCTTCCGCACAAGAAGCACCATCAGTATATAACTCCCAAGTTTCATTAACTGCTGGTTTTAGCGCGGTTCGCTCATTAATTACTTCCAACTCTCCAGACAGCTCTGCGAGATAATCTGCCATAACTTGACCTTTTTCCGCACTTCGCGAAAAGTAGGATATTTGATAGGCACCCAACTCCACTGCCCATAATGCGAGTCTACCGGAAATCTGCGGTTTTGTTAAGACTTGCCTGATTGGCAGATTGGTTAGCACATGCACTGGATGCCCCTGAAAATATCTACGTAGCCTTCGCGTTGTTAAAATGAGCGCATATACAAACTTTTTGATCGGCGCATAGTTTATTTCGCTTCCCGTAAGAGCTTTGCTAACAAAATACACTGGCTTTTGTATTTTGTTCCTTTTCGCTATCAAGACTGAGCCAAATGCTTCATTTGCTACTGAAATATATAGATAGAGAATTTCGCCATGAATTGGCACTGTTAGTGAAATGTCCCGTTCTTATTGATTAAAAACGTTCCATATTAATTGATTTCGTTGCGAGGTTTTGACCTCTATATGAGACGTTTTTCAAAGACTGCATTCATTTTTAAAACAAACCATAACCTTTATTTCATAAATAAAGGTTTAAAAAGCTTTACGTAGATTATCAAATAATGATAATCTAAAATATCCTGTTTACACACGACCATTACATAATGGTTTACAATACAAATATGTTACATCGAAATCAGTTTCTTGAATGCAGTTTTTACACAATATCATACAAACATGGACTCCAAATCTTGTCCTTATTTTAGTATGCAACAGCGGAAGCTCTTAATATTCACCTGAGAATAAACATGCTTTAAACGTCAACAAAAATGTTGGTGAGTTATAGGTTTAACCTATATATATCAAATCGTAACAATAGACCACAAGATTTCATATTTCAATACACATCCCATACATAGAGATAAAAATCATTCATATGGTGAACACCTGGTAACCGACATTAACAAGATGCATATATAAGAATATCCCCATCATTCCAGGACACCCTTCGGATATGATATAAATTTTGAAGTACTAAAGCATCCGGTACTTTGGATGGGGTTTGTTAGGCCCAATAGATCTATCTATAGGATTCGCGTCAATTAGGGTGTCTGTTCCCTAATTCTTTGATTACCAGACTTAATAAAAAGGGGCATATTCGATTTTGATAATTCAACCATAGAATGTAGTTTCACGTACTTGTGTCTATTTTGTAAATCATTTATAAAACCTGCATGTATTCTCATCCCAAAAATATTAGATTTTAAAAGTGGGACTATAACTCACTTTCACAGATTTTTACTTCGTCGGGAAGTAAGACTTGGCCACTATTGATTCACGAACCTATAACAATATATACATATATATTAAAGTATGTTCAAAATATATTTACAACACTTTTAATATATTTTGATGTTTTAAGTTTATTAAGTCAGCTGTCCTCGTTAGTAACCTACAACTAGTTGTTCACAGTTAGATGTACAGAAATAAATCGATAAATATTATCTTGAATCAATCCACGACCCAGTGTATACGTATCTCAGTATTGATCACAACTCAAACTATATATATTTTGGAATCAACCTCAACCCTGTATAGCTAACTCCAACATTCACATATAGAGTGTCTATGGTTGTTCCGAAATATATATAGATGTGTCGACATGATAGGTCGAAACATTGTATACGTGTCTATGGTATCTCAAGATTACATAATATACAATACAAGTTGATTAAGTTATGGTTGGAATAGATTTGTTACCAATTTTCACGTAGCTAAAATGAGAAAAATTATCCAATCTTGTTTTACCCATAACTTCTTCATTTTAAATCCGTTTTGAGTGAATCAAATTGCTATGGTTTCATATTGAACTCTATTTTATGTATATAAACAGAAAAAGTATAGGTTTATAGTCGGAAAAATAAATTACAAGTCGTTTTTGTAAAGGTAGTCATTTCAGTCGAAAGAACGACGTCTAGATGACCATTTTAGAAAACATACTTCCACTTTGAGTTTAACCATAATTTTTGGATATAGTTTCATGTTCATAATAAAAATCATTTTCTCAGAATAACAACTTTTAAATCAAAGTTTATCATACTTTTTAATTAACTAACCCAAAACTTCACGCGGTGTTACTACGACGGCGTAAATCCGGTTTTACGGTGTTTTTCGTGTTTCCAGGTTTTAAATCATTAAGTTAGCATATCATATAGATATAGAACATGTGTTTAGTTAATTTTAAAAGTCAAGTTAGAAGGATTAACTTTTGTTTGCGAACAAGTTTAGAATTAACTAAACTATGTTCTAGTGATTACGAGTTTAAACCTTCGAATAAGATAGTTTTATATATATGAATCGAATGATGTTATGAACATCATTACTACCTCAAGTTTAGTAGGTAAACCTACTGGAAGTGACAAGAAATGATCTAGCTTCAAAGGATCTTGGATGGCTTGAAAGTTCTTGAAGTAGGATCATGACACAAAAACAAGTTCAAGTAAGATTTTTACTCGAATTAAGATAGTTTATAGTTATAGAAATTGAATCAAAGTTTGAATATGAATATTACCTTGAATAAGAAAGATAACCTACTGTATATAACAAAGGTTTCTTGATCTTAGATGATTACTTGGAATGGATTAGAAAGCATGGAAGTAAATTAGTAAACTTGAAGGGATTTTTGAAGTGTTCTTGAAGTGTTCTTCCTATGATGATTATAGCTTAATTCTTGAAGTGATTTTTGATGAAGATGATGATTAACTACTGGAAAAATACATTCATAATAGTGTGTGTGTGTGTTGAGAGAGAATTAGAAAGAGAATTGGAAGTGAAATGGAGTGAATGATGAGTGGTAATTGGTGAGTGGTGAGTGGGATTAAAAGGAGTTCTAGTTAGTTGACTAGCTCATGGTAGAAGTTAAAATTGATTAGTCATACATGACATAATCAAGAGTGGAATTCCATGCTAGTTCCTATTGGTATATACCCATAGTAAGTACGTTTTGAAGCTGTGTATAATACGGGTAAGAATACGACTAGAATTCTTGATGAAAGAAAAGAATGGGAAAGTAACTGTAACCATTTTCGTTAAGTATAAGTGTTTTGATATATGTCTTGAAGTCTTCCAAAAGTATTTTAATACATCTAAATACACTACATGTATATACATTTTAACTGAGTCGTTAAGTCATCGTTAGTCGTTACATGTAAGTGTTGTTTTGAAACCTTTAAGTTAACGATCTCAATTAATGTTGTTAACCCATTGTTTATTATATCTAATGAGATGTTAAATTATTATATTATCATGATATTATGTTATATTAATATATCTTAATATGATATATATACATTTAAATGTCGTTACAACGATAATCGTTACATATATGTCTCGTTTCGAAATCCTTAAGTTAGTAGTCTTGTTTATATGTATATAACTCATTGTTAATATACTTATGGAGATACTTACTTATCATAATCTCATGTTAACCATATGTATATCCATATATATATCGTCAAGTCGTTTTTACAAGTTTTAACGTTCGTGAATCGCCGGTCAACTTGGGTGGTCAATTGTCTATATGAAACATATTTCAATTAATCAAGCCTTAACAAGTTTGATTGCTTAACATGTTGGAAACATTTAATCATGTAAATATCAATCTCAATTAATATATATAAACATGGAAAAGTTCGGGTCACTACAGTACCTACCCGTTAAATAAATTTCGTCCCGAAATTTTAAGCTGTTGAAGGTGTTGACGAATTTTCTGGAAATAGATGCGGGTATTTCTTCTTCATCTGATCTTCACGCTCCCAGGTGAACTCGGGTCCTCTACGAGCATTCCATCGAACCTTAATAATTGGTATCTTGTTTTGCTTAAGTCTTTTAACCTCACGATCCATTATTTCGACGGGTTCTTCGATGAATTGGAGTTTTTCGTTGATTTGGATTTCATCTAACGGAATAGTGAGATCTTATTTAGTAAAACATTTCTTCAAATTCGAGACGTGGAAAGTGTTATGTACAGCCGCGAGTTGTTGAGGTAACTCAAGTCGGTAAGCTACTGGTCCGACACGATTAATAATCTTGACTGGTCCAATATACCTTGGATTTAATTTCCCTCATTTACCAAATCGAACAACGCCTTTCCAAGGTGCAACTTTAAGCATGACCATCTCTCCAATTTCAAATTCTATATCTTTTCTTTTAATGTCAGCGTAGCTCTTTTGTCGACTTTGGGCGGTTTTCAACCGTTGTTGAATTTGGATGATCTTCTCGGTAGTTTCTTGTATAATCTCCGGACCCGTAATCTGTCTATCCCCCACTTCACTCCAACAAATCGGAGACCTGCACTTTCTACCATAAAGTGCTTCAAACGACGCCATCTCAATGCTTAAATGGTAGCTGTTGTTGTAGGAAAATTCTGCTAACGGTAGATGTCGATCCCAACTGTTTCCGAAATCAATAACACATGCTCGTAGCATGTCTTCAAGCGTTTGTATCGTCCTTTCGCTCTGCCCATCAGTTTGTGGATGATAGGCAGTACTCATGTCTAGACGAGTTCCTAATGCTTGCTGTAATGTCTGCCAGAATCTTGAAATAAATCTGCCATCCCTATCAGAGATAATAGAGATTGGTATTCCATGTCTGGAGACGACTTCCTTCAAATACAGTCGTGCTAACTTCTCCATCTTGTCATCTTCTCTTATTGGCAGGAAGTGTGCTGATTTGGTGAGACGATCAACTATTACCCAAATAGTATCAAAACCACTTGCAGTCCTTGGCAATTTAGTGATGAAATCCATGGTAATGTTTTCCCATTTCCATTCTGGGATTTTGGGTTGTTGAAGTAGACCTGATGGTTTCTGATGCTCAGCTTTGACCTTAGAACACGTCAAACATTCTCCTACGTATTTAGCAACATCGGCTTTCATACCCGGCCACCAAAAATGTTTCTTGAGATCCTTGTACATCTTCCTCATTCCAGGATGTATTGAGTATCTGGTTTTATGAGCTTCTCTAAGTACCATTTCTCTCATATCTCCAAATTTTGGTACCCAAATCCTTTCAGCCCTATACCGGGTTCCGTCTTCCCGAATATTAAGATGCTGCTCCGATCCTTTGGGTATTTCATCCTTTAAATTTCCTTCTTGTAAAACTCCTTGTTGCGCCTCATTTATTTGAGTTGTAAGGTTATTATGAATCATTATATTCATAGATTTTACTCGAATGGGTTCTCTGTCCTTCCTGCTCAAGGCATCGGCTACCACATTTGCCTTCCTCGGGTGGTAACGAATCTCAAATTCGTAATCATTCAACAATTCAATCCACCTACGCTGCCTTATATTCAGTTGTTTCTGATTAAATATGTGTTGAAGACTTTTGTGGTCGGTATATATAATACTTTTGACCCCATATAAGTAGTGCCTCCAAGTCTTTAATGCAAAAACAACCGCGCCTAATTCCAAATCATGCGTCGTATAATTTTGCTCGTGAATCTTCAATTGTCTAGACGCATAAGCAATCACCTTCGTTCGTTGCATTAATACACAACCGAGACCTTGCTTTGATGCATCACAATAAATCACAAAATCATCATTCCCTTCAGGCAATGACAATATAGGTGCCGTAGTTAGCTTTTTCTTCAATAACTGAAACGCTTTCTCTTGTTCATCCTTCCATTCAAATTTCTTCCCTTTATGCGTTAATGCAGTCAAGGGTTTTGCTATTCTGGAAAAGTCTTGGATGAACCTTCTGTAGTAACTAGCTAATCCTTGAAATGTCCCGTTCTTATTGATTAAAAACGTTCCATATTAATTGATTTCGTTGCGAGGTTTTGACCTCTATATAAGACGTTTTTCAAAGACTGCATTCATTTTTAAACAAACCATAACCTTTATTTCATCAATAAAGGTTTAAAAAGCTTTACGTAGATTATCAAATAATGATAATCTAATATATCCTGTTTACACACGACCATTACATAATGGTTTACAATACAAATATGTTACAACAAAATAAGTTTCTTGAATGCAGTTTTTACACAATATCATACAAGCATGGACTCCAAATCTTGTCCTTATTTAAGTATGCGACAGCGGAAGCTCTTAATAATCACCTGAGAATAAACATGCTTAAAACGTCAACAAAAATGTTGGTGAGTTATAGGTTTAACCTATATATATCAAATCGTAACAATAGACCACAAGATTTCATATTTCAATACACATCCCATACATAGAGATAAAAATCATTCATATGATGAACACCTGGTAACCGACATTAACAAGATGCATATATAAGAATATCCCCATCATTCCGGGACACCCTTCGGATATGATATAAATTTCGAAGTACTAAAGCATCCGGTACTTTGGATGGGGTTTGTTAGGCCCAATAGATCTATCTTTAGGATTCGCGTCAATTAGGGTGTCTGTTCCCTAATTCTTAGATTACCAGACTTAATAAAAAGGGGCATATTCGATTTCGATAATTCAACCATAGAATGTAGTTTCACGTACTTGTGTCTATTTTGTAAATCATTTATAAAACCTGCATGTATTCTCATCCCAAAAATATTAGATTTTAAAAGTGGGACTATAACTCACTTTCACAGATTTTTACTTCGTCGGGAAGTAAGACTTGGCCACTGGTTGATTCACGAACCTATAACAATATATACATATATATCAAAGTATGTTCAAAATATATTTACAACACTTTTAATATATTTTGATGTTTTAAGTTTATTAAGTCAGCTGTCCTCGTTAGTAACCTACAACTAGTTGTCCACAGTTAGATGTACAGAAATAAATCGATAAATATTATCTTGAATCAATCCACGACCCAGTGTATACGTATCTCAGTATTGATCACAACTCAAACTATATATATTTTGGAATCAACCTCAACCCTGTATAGCTAACTCCAACATTCACATATAGAGTGTCTATGGTTGTTCCGAAATATATATAGATGTGTCGACATGATAGGTCGAAACATTGTATACGTGTCTATGGTATCTCAAGATTACATAATATATAATACAAGTTGATTAAGTTATGGTTGGAATAGATTTGTTACCAATTTTCACGTAGCTAAAATGAGAAAAATTATCCAATCTTGTTTTACCCATAACTTCTTCATTTTAAATCCGTTTTAAGTGAATCAAATTGCTATGGTTTCATATTGAACTCTATTTTATGAATCTAAACAAAAAAAGTATAGGTTTCTAGTCGGAAAAATAAGTTACAAGTCGTTTTTGTAAAGGTAGTCATTTCAGTCGAAAGAACGACGTCTAGATGACCATTTTAGAAAACATACTTCCACTTTGAGTTTAACCATAATTTTTGGATATAGTTTCATGTTCATAATAAAAATCATTTTCTCAGAATAACAACTTTTAAATCAAAGTTTATCATAGTTTTTAATTAACTAACCCAAAACAGCCCGCGGTGTTACTACGACGGCGTAAATCCGGTTTTACGGTGTTTTTCGTGTTTCCAGGTTTTAAATCATTAAGTTAGCATATCATATAGATATAGAACATGTGTTTAGTTGATTCTAAAAGTCAAGTTAGAAGGATTAACTTTTGTTTGCGAACAAGTTTAGAATTAACTAAACTATGTTCTAGTGATTACAAGTTTAAACCTTCGAATAAGATAGCTTTATATGTATGAATCGAATGATGTTATGAACATCATTACTACCTTAAGTTCCTTGGATGAACCTACTGGAAAAGAGAAAAATGGATCTAGCTTCAATGGATCCTTGGATGGCTCAAAGTTCTTGAAGCAAAATCATGACACGAAAACAAGTTCAAATAAGATCATCACTTGAAATAAGATTGTTATAGTTATAGAAATTGAAACAAAGTTTGAATATGATTATTACCTTGTATTAGAATGATAACCTAATGTAAGAAACAAAGATTTCTTGAGGTTGGATGATCACCTTACAAGATTGGAAGTGAGCTAGCAAACTTGAAAGTATTCTTGATTTTATGAAACTAGAACTTTTGGAATTTATGAAGAACACTTAGAACTTGAAGATAGAACTTGAGAGAGTTCAATTAGATGAAGAAAATTGAAGAATGAAAGTGTTTGTAGGTGTTTTTGGTCTTTGGTGTATGGATTAGATATAAAGGATATGTAATTTTGTTTTCATGTAAATAAGTCATGAATGATTACTCATATTTTTGTAATCTTATGAGATATTTCATGCTAGTTGCCAAATGATGGTTCCCACATGTGTTAGGTGACTCACATGGGCTGCTAAGAGCTGATCATTGGAGTGTATATACCAATAGTACATACATCTAAAAGCTGTGTATTGTACGAGTACGAATACGGGTGCATACGAGTAGAATTGTTGATGAAACTGAACGAGAATGTAATTGTAAGCATTTTTGTTAAGTAGAAGTATTTTGATAAGTGTATTGAAGTCTTTCAAAAGTGTATAAATACATATTAAAACACTACATGTATATACATTTTAACTGAGTCGTTAAGTCATCGTTAGTCGTTACATGTAAGTGTTGTTTTGAAACCTTTAGGTTAACGATCTTGTTAAATGTTGTTAACCCAATGTTTATAATATCAAAAGAGATTTTAAATTATTATATTATCATGATATTATGATGTACGAATATCTCTTAATATGATATATATACATTAAATGTCGTTACAACGATAAACGTTACATATATGTCTCGTTTCAAAATCATTAAGTTAGTAGTCTTGTTTTTACATATGTAGTTCATTGTTAATATAATTAATGATATGTTTACTTATCATAATATCATGTTAACTATATATATAACCATATATATGTCATCATATAGTTTTTTTACAAGTTTTAACGTTCATGAATCACCGGTCAACTTGGGTGGTCAATTGTCTATATGAAACCTATTTCAATTAATCAAGTCTTAACAAGTTTGATTGCTTAACATGTTGGAAACATTTAATCATGTAAACATCAATCTCAATTAATATATATAAACATGGAAAAGTTCGGGTCACTACAGTACCTACCCGTTAAATAAATTTCGTCCCGAAATTTTAAGCTGTTGAAGGTGTTGACGAATCTTCTGGAAATAGATGCGGGTATTTCTTCTTCATCTGATCTTCATGCTCCCAGGTGAACTCGGGTCCTCTACGAGCATTCCATCGAACCTTAACAATTGGTATCTTGTTTTGCTTAAGTCTTTTAACCTCACGATCCATTATTTCGACGGGTTCTTCGATGAATTGAAGTTTTTCGTTGATTTGGATTTCATCTAACGGAATAGTGAGATCTTCTTTAGCAAAACATTTCTTTAAATTCGAGACGTGGAAAGTGTTATGTACAGCCGCGAGTTGTTGAGGTAACTCTAGTCGGTAAGCTACTGGTCCGACACGATCAATAATCTTGAATGGTCTAATATACCTTGGATTTAATTTCCCTCGTTTACCAAATCGAACAACGCCTTTCCAAGGTGCAACTTTAAGCATGACCATCTCTCCAATTTCAAATTCTATATCTTTTCTTTTAATGTCAGCGTAGCTCTTTTGTCGACTTTGGGCGGTTTTCAACCGTTGTTGAATTTGGATGATCTTCTCGGTAGTTTCTTGTATAATCTCCGGACCCGTAATCTGTCTATCCCCCACTTCACTCCAACAAATCGGAGACCTGCACTTTCTACCATAAAGTGCTTCAAACGGCGCCATCTCAATGCTTGAATGGTAGCTGTTGTTGTAGGAAAATTCTGCTAACGGTAGATGTCGATCCCAACTGTTTCCGAAATCAATAACACATGCTCGTAGCATGTCTTCAAGCGTTTGTATCGTCCTTTCGCTCTGCCCATCAGTTTGTGGATGATAGGCAGTACTCATGTCTAGACGAGTTCCTAATGCTTGCTGTAATGTCTGCCAGAATCTTGAAATAAATCTGCCATCCCTATCAGAGATAATAGAGATTGGTATTCCATGTCTGGAGATGACTTCCTTCAAATACAGTCGTGCTAACTTCTCCATCTTGTCATCTTCTCTTATTGGTAGGAAGTGTGCTGATTTGGTGAGACGATCAACTATTACCCAAATAGTATCAAAACCACTTGCAGTCCTTGGCAATTTAGTGATGAAATCCATGGTAATGTTTTCCCATTTCCATTCCGGGATTTCGGGTTGTTGAAGTAGACCTGATGGTTTCTGATGCTCAGCTTTGACCTTAGAACACGTCAAACATTCTCCTACGTATTTAGCAACATCGGCTTTCATACCCGGCCACCAAAAAATGTTTCTTGAGATCCTTGTACATCTTCCCCGTTCCAGGATGTATTGAGTATCTGGTTTTATGAGCTTCTCTAAGTACCATTTCTCTCATATCTCCAAATTTTGGTACCCAAATCCTTTCAGCCCTATACCGGGTTCCGTCTTCCCGAATATTAAGATGTTTCTCCGATCCTTTGGGTATTTCATCCTTTAAATTTCCCTCTTTTAAAACTCCTTGTTGCGCCTCCTTTATTTGAGTAGTAATGTTATTATGAATCATTATATTCATAGATTTTACTCGAATGGGTTCTCTATCCTTCCTGCTCAAGGCATCGGCTACCACATTTGCCTTCCCCGGGTGGTAACGAATCTCAAAATCGTAATCATTCAATAATTCAATCCACCTACGCTGCCTCATATTCAGTTGTTTCTGATTAAATATGTGTTGAAGACTTTTGTGGTCGGTATATATAATACTTTTGACCCCATATAAGTAGTGCCTCCAAGTCTTTAATGCAAAAACAACCGCGCCTAATTCCAAATCATGCGTCGTATAATTTTGTTCGTGAATCTTCAATTGTCTAGACGCATAAGCAATCACCTTCGTTCGTTGCATTAATACACAACCGAGACCTTGCTTTGATGCGTCACAATAAATCACAAAATCATCATTCCCTTCAGGCAATGACAATATAGGTGCCGTAGTTAGCTTTTTCTTCAATAACTGAAACGCTTTCTCTTGTTCATCATTCCATTCAAATTTCTTCCCTTTATGCGTTAATGCAGTCAAGGGTTTTGCTATTCTGGAAAAGTCTTGGATGAACCTTCTGTAGTAACCAGCTAGTCCTAAAAACTGGCGTATGTGTTTCGGAGTTTTCGGGGTTTCCCACTTTTCAACAGTTTCTATCTTTGCCGGATCCACCTTAATACCTTCTTTGTTCACTATGTGACCGAGGAATTGAACTTCTTCCAACCAAAATGCACACTTTGAAAACTTAGCGTACAATTCTTCCTTCCTCAATACTTCTAACACCTTTCTCAAATGTTCACCGTGTTCTTGGTCATTCTTTGAGTAAATAAGTATGTCATCAATGAAAACAATGACAAACTTGTCAAGGTATGGTCCACACACTCGGTTCATAAGGTCCATGAACACAGCTGGTGCATTAGTTAAACCAAACGGCATGACCATAAACTCGTAATGACCGTAACGTGTTCTGAAAGCAGTCTTTGGAATATCATCTTCTTTCACCCGCATTTGATGATACCCGGAACGTAAGTCAATCTTTGAATAAACAGACGAGCCTTGTAGTTGATCAAATAAGTCGTCGATTCTCGGTAGTGGGTAGCGGTTCTTGATGGTAAGTTTGTTCAACTCTCGGTAGTCGATACACAACCTGAATGTACCATCTTTCTTCTTGACAAACAAAACAGGAGCTCCCCACGGTGATGTACTTGGTCGAATGAAACCACGCTCTAAAAGTTCTTGTAATTGGCTTTGCAGTTCTTTCATCTCGCTGGGTGCGAGTCTGTAAGGAGCACGAGCTATTGGTGCAGCTCCTGGTACAAGATCTATTTGAAATTCAACGGATCGATGTGGGGGTAATCCCGGTAATTCTTTCGGAAATACATCGGGAAATTCTTTTGCAATGGGAACATCATTGATGCTCTTTTCTTCAGTTTGTACTTTCTCGACGTGTGCTAGAACAGCATAGCAACCTTTTCTTATTATTTTTTGTGCCTTCAAATTACTAATAAGATGTAGCTTCGTGTTGCCCTTTTCTCCGTACACCATTAAGGGTTTTCCTTTTTCTCGTATAATGCGAATTGCATTTTTGTAACAAACGATCTCCGCTTTCACTTCTTTCAACCAGTCCATACCGATTATCACATCAAAACTCCCTAACTCTACTGGTATCAAATCAATCTTAAATGTTTCGCTAACCAGTTTAATTTCTCGATTCCGACATATATTATCTGCTGAAATTAATTTACCATTTGCTAATTCGAGTAAAAATTTACTATCCAAAGGCGTCAATGGACAACTTAATTTAGCACAAAAATCTCTACTCATATAGCTTCTATCCGCACCCGAATCAAATAAAACGTAAGCAGATTTATTGTCAATAAGAAACGTACCCGTAACAAGCTCCGGGTCTTCCTGTGCCTCTACCGCATTAATATTGAAAACTCTTCCACGGCCTTGTCCATTCGTGTTCTCCTGGTTCGGGCAATTTCTAATAATGTGGCCTGGTTTTCCACATTTATAACAAACTACATTGGCATAACTTGCTCCAACACTACTTGCTCCGCCATTACTCGTTCCGACACCATTTGTTCCTTTCGTTCTATTAACCCCTGGTCCGTAGACCTCACACTTCGCCGCGCTATGACCATTTCTTTTACACTTGTTGCAAAATTTGGTGCAGAACCCCGAGTGATTCTTTTCACACCTTTGGCATAGCTGCTTCTGATTGTTGTTGTTGTTGCGGTTATTATTGTTGTTGGGATGATTGTTGTAGTTGCTGTTGTTGTTGTTGTTGTTGTTGGGCCGTTTGTTGTAGTTGCGATTGATGTTGCGATTGTTGGGATAATTGTTGCGATTATTGTTGTAATTGCTGTTGTTGTTGTATTGGTGATTCTTATCACCGTTTTCCTCCCACTTTCTTTTGACTTGCTTCACATTGGCCTCTTCAGCAGTCTGTTCTTTAATTCTTTCTTCAATCTGGTTCACTAGTTTGTGAGCCATTCTACATGCCTGTTGTATGGAGGCGGGCTCGTGTGAACTTATATCTTCTTGGATTCTTTCCGGTAATCCTTTCACAAACGCGTCGATCTTCTCTTCCTCATCTTCGAATGCTCCCGGACACAATAGGCACAATTCTGTGAATCGTCTTTCGTACGTGGTAATATCAAATCCTTGGGTTCGTAACCCTCTAAGTTCTGTCTTGAGCTTATTGACCTCGGTTCTGGGACGGTACTTCTCGTTCATCAAGTGCTTGAATGCTGACCACGGTAGTGCGTACGTATCATCTTGTCCCACTTGCTCTAGATAGGTATTCCACCATGTTAACGCAGAACCTGTGAAGGTATGCGTAGCGTACTTCACTTTGTCCTCTTCAGTACACTTACTTATGGCAAACACCGATTCAACCTTCTCGGTCCACCGTTTCAATCCGATCGGTCCTTCGGTTCCATCAAATTCCAAAGGTTTGCAGGCAGTGAATTCTTTGTAGGTGCATCCTACACGATTTCCTGTACTGCTAGATCCAAGGTTATTGTTGGTATGTATCGCAGCCTGTACTGCGGCTATGTTTGAAGCTAGAAAAGTACGGAATTCCTCTTCATTCATATTCACGGTGTGTCGAGTAGTCGGTGCCATTTCCTTCAAAATAGTTAAATGGAACAAGTTAATCATACAGAATATTAAGAGTAGTTAATAGTATTTCGTAGCATAATATGAACTCATTTATAAAAGCTTTTTCTTCATATTAGCGTTTTATAAGTTTAAATTCGGGTAGTACCTACCCGTTAAGTTCATACTTAGTAGCTAATATACAATTCAACTACTACAATTCTATATGAAAAACTGATTATAATAATATTTCGCGTTCAAACTTTTATACAATATTTTACAAACTTACAATACCGCTTATTTTACATAAAGCATGAAATATAGCACACAATAACTTTGATACAAGATAGTTGTGAAGACAATTCTAGCTAGTACACAAGTCGTTCAGCAAAGGCAATAAATACACGTAATTCATACGTCCAGAAACAAGTCATGCATTCTGGTTTTACTAGGACTACTTCCCATCCTTGGTCTTGTGCAACATAACCGTTATGGCCGTTGATAAGACAGCGTGTTGTAACGTCATCAAAGGGACGAGGGTTACGTAATGTCCAACAGTCCCGTAATAATCTAAAAACCTCATTTCTTACCCCAATTACCGACTCCGTCACTTGTGGAAACGTTTTGTTTAATAGTTGTAGCCCGATGTTCTTGTTCTCACTTTGGTGAGAAGCGAACATTACTAATCCGTAAGCATAACATGCTTCTTTATGTTGCATGTTAGCCGCTTTTTCTAAATCACGAAGTCCAATATTCGGATATATTGAGTCAAAATAATTTCTTAACCCGTTGCGTAAAATAGCATTTGGGTTCCCCGCAATATATGCGTCAAAGTAAACACATCGTAACTTATGGGTTTCCCAATGTGATATCCCCCATCTTTCAAACGAAAGTCTCTTATAAACCAAGACATTCTTGGAACGTTCTTCGAATGTCTTACAAACTGATCTCGCCTTAAATAGTTGTGCCGAAGAATTCTGGCCGACTCTAGACAAGATTTCATCAATCATGTCTCCGGGTAGGTCTCTTAAAATATTGGGTTGTCTATCCATTTTGTATTTTTAAACTGTAAAATAGACAAGAGTTAGATTCATAAAAAAAAATACTTATTAATACAAGCAATTTTTACATATATCATAAAGCATAAGAACACTATATTCCATATATTACACCACACGAATACAACTATCTTATTCCGACTCGCTCGTTTCTTCTTCTTCGGTTTTGGTTCGTTTTGCCAAGTTTCTAGGGATATATGATGTTCCCCTAATACGAACCGTCGTTGTCCACATTGGTTTAGAAAAACCTGGTGGTTTAGAGGTTCCCGGGTCATTGTTACAACTTAAGGACTTCGGGGGTTGACGATACATATAAAGTTCATCGGGGTTGGAATTAGATTTCTCTATTTTTATGCCCTTTCCCTTATTATTTTCTTTTGCCTTTTTAAATTCAGTTGGGGTAATTTCTATAACATCATCGGAATTCTCGTCGGAATCCGATTCATCGGAGAATTGGTAATCCTCCCAATATTTTGCTTCCTTGGCGGAAACACCATTGACCATAATTAACTTTGGTCGGTTGGTTGAGGATTTTCTTTTACTTAACCGTTTTATTATTTCCCCCACCGGTTCTATTTCTTCATCCGGTTCCGATTCTTCTTCCGGTTCCGACTCTTCTTCCGGTTCCTCTTCGGGAACTTGTGAATCAGTCCACAAATCATTCCAATTTACATTTGACTCTTCATTATTATTAGGTGAGTCAATGGGACTTGTTCTAGAGGTAGACATCTATCACATAATATCAAACACGTTAAGAGATTAATATATCACATAATATTCATATGTTAAAAATATATAGTTTCCAACAAAAATGTTAAGCAATCATTTTTAAAGAAAACACGGTCGAAGTCCAGACTCACTAATGCATCCTAACAAACTCGATAAGACACACTAATGCAAATTTTCTGGTTCTCTAAGACCAACGCTCGGATACCAACTGAAATGTCCCGTTCTTATTGATTAAAAACGTTCCATATTAATTGATTTCGTTGCGAGGTTTTGACCTCTATATAAGACGTTTTTCAAAGACTGCATTCATTTTTAAACAAACCATAACCTTTATTTCATCAATAAAGGTTTAAAAAGCTTTACGTAGATTATCAAATAATGATAATCTAATATATCCTGTTTACACACGACCATTACATAATGGTTTACAATACAAATATGTTACAACAAAATAAGTTTCTTGAATGCAGTTTTTACACAATATCATACAAGCATGGACTCCAAATCTTGTCCTTATTTAAGTATGCGACAGCGGAAGCTCTTAATAATCACCTGAGAATAAACATGCTTAAAACGTCAACAAAAATGTTGGTGAGTTATAGGTTTAACCTATATATATCAAATCGTAACAATAGACCACAAGATTTCATATTTCAATACACATCCCATACATAGAGATAAAAATCATTCATATGATGAACACCTGGTAACCGACATTAACAAGATGCATATATAAGAATATCCCCATCATTCCGGGACACCCTTCGGATATGATATAAATTTCGAAGTACTAAAGCATCCGGTACTTTGGATGGGGTTTGTTAGGCCCAATAGATCTATCTTTAGGATTCGCGTCAATTAGGGTGTCTGTTCCCTAATTCTTAGATTACCAGACTTAATAAAAAGGGGCATATTCGATTTCGATAATTCAACCATAGAATGTAGTTTCACGTACTTGTGTCTATTTTGTAAATCATTTATAAAACCTGCATGTATTCTCATCCCAAAAATATTAGATTTTAAAAGTGGGACTATAACTCACTTTCACAGATTTTTACTTCGTCGGGAAGTAAGACTTGGCCACTGGTTGATTCACGAACCTATAACAATATATACATATATATCAAAGTATGTTCAAAATATATTTACAACACTTTTAATATATTTTGATGTTTTAAGTTTATTAAGTCAGCTGTCCTCGTTAGTAACCTACAACTAGTTGTCCACAGTTAGATGTACAGAAATAAATCGATAAATATTATCTTGAATCAATCCACGACCCAGTGTATACGTATCTCAGTATTGATCACAACTCAAACTATATATATTTTGGAATCAACCTCAACCCTGTATAGCTAACTCCAACATTCACATATAGAGTGTCTATGGTTGTTCCGAAATATATATAGATGTGTCGACATGATAGGTCGAAACATTGTATACGTGTCTATGGTATCTCAAGATTACATAATATATAATACAAGTTGATTAAGTTATGGTTGGAATAGATTTGTTACCAATTTTCACGTAGCTAAAATGAGAAAAATTATCCAATCTTGTTTTACCCATAACTTCTTCATTTTAAATCCGTTTTAAGTGAATCAAATTGCTATGGTTTCATATTGAACTCTATTTTATGAATCTAAACAAAAAAAGTATAGGTTTCTAGTCGGAAAAATAAGTTACAAGTCGTTTTTGTAAAGGTAGTCATTTCAGTCGAAAGAACGACGTCTAGATGACCATTTTAGAAAACATACTTCCACTTTGAGTTTAACCATAATTTTTGGATATAGTTTCATGTTCATAATAAAAATCATTTTCTCAGAATAACAACTTTTAAATCAAAGTTTATCATAGTTTTTAATTAACTAACCCAAAACAGCCCGCGGTGTTACTACGACGGCGTAAATCCGGTTTTACGGTGTTTTTCGTGTTTCCAGGTTTTAAATCATTAAGTTAGCATATCATATAGATATAGAACATGTGTTTAGTTGATTCTAAAAGTCAAGTTAGAAGGATTAACTTTTGTTTGCGAACAAGTTTAGAATTAACTAAACTATGTTCTAGTGATTACAAGTTTAAACCTTCGAATAAGATAGCTTTATATGTATGAATCGAATGATGTTATGAACATCATTACTACCTTAAGTTCCTTGGATGAACCTACTGGAAAAGAGAAAAATGGATCTAGCTTCAATGGATCCTTGGATGGCTCAAAGTTCTTGAAGCAAAATCATGACACGAAAACAAGTTCAAATAAGATCATCACTTGAAATAAGATTGTTATAGTTATAGAAATTGAAACAAAGTTTGAATATGATTATTACCTTGTATTAGAATGATAACCTAATGTAAGAAACAAAGATTTCTTGAGGTTGGATGATCACCTTACAAGATTGGAAGTGAGCTAGCAAACTTGAAAGTATTCTTGATTTTATGAAACTAGAACTTTTGGAATTTATGAAGAACACTTAGAACTTGAAGATAGAACTTGAGAGAGTTCAATTAGATGAAGAAAATTGAAGAATGAAAGTGTTTGTAGGTGTTTTTGGTCTTTGGTGTATGGATTAGATATAAAGGATATGTAATTTTGTTTTCATGTAAATAAGTCATGAATGATTACTCATATTTTTGTAATCTTATGAGATATTTCATGCTAGTTGCCAAATGATGGTTCCCACATGTGTTAGGTGACTCACATGGGCTGCTAAGAGCTGATCATTGGAGTGTATATACCAATAGTACATACATCTAAAAGCTGTGTATTGTACGAGTACGAATACGGGTGCATACGAGTAGAATTGTTGATGAAACTGAACGAGAATGTAATTGTAAGCATTTTTGTTAAGTAGAAGTATTTTGATAAGTGTATTGAAGTCTTTCAAAAGTGTATAAATACATATTAAAACACTACATGTATATACATTTTAACTGAGTCGTTAAGTCATCGTTAGTCGTTACATGTAAGTGTTGTTTTGAAACCTTTAGGTTAACGATCTTGTTAAATGTTGTTAACCCAATGTTTATAATATCAAAAGAGATTTTAAATTATTATATTATCATGATATTATGATGTACGAATATCTCTTAATATGATATATATACATTAAATGTCGTTACAACGATAAACGTTACATATATGTCTCGTTTCAAAATCATTAAGTTAGTAGTCTTGTTTTTACATATGTAGTTCATTGTTAATATAATTAATGATATGTTTAATTATCATAATATCATGTTAACTATATATATAACCATATATATGTCATCATATAGTTTTTTTACAAGTTTTAACGTTCATGAATCACCGGTCAACTTGGGTGGTCAATTGTCTATATGAAACCTATTTCAATTAATCAAGTCTTAACAAGTTTGATTGCTTAACATGTTGGAAACATTTAATCATGTAAACATCAATCTCAATTAATATATATAAACATGGAAAAGTTCGGGTCACTACAGTCCTAAAAACTGGCGTATGTGTTTCGGAGTTTTCGGGGTTTCCCACTTTTCAACAGTTTCTATCTTTGCCGGATCTACCTTAATACCTTTTCTGTTCACTATGTGACCGAGGAATTGAACTTCTTCCAACCAAAATGCACACTTTGAAAATTTAGCGTACAATTCTTCCTTCCTCAATACTTCTAACACCTTTCTCAAATGTTCACCGTGTTCTTGGTCATTCTTTGAGTAAATAAGTATGTCATCAATGAAAACAATGATAAACTTGTCAAGGTATGGTCCACACACTCGGTTCATAAGGTCCATGAACACAGCTGGTGCATTAGTTAAACCAAATGGCATGACCATAAACTCGTAATGACCGTAACGTGTTCTGAAAGGAGCCTTTGGAATATCATCTTCTTTCACCCGCATTTGATGATACCCGGAACGTAAGTCAATCTTTGAATAAACAGACGAGCCTTGTAGTTGATCAAATAAGTCGTCGATTCTCGGTAGTGGGTAGCGGTTCTTGATGGTAAGTTTGTTCAACTCTCAGTAGTCGATACACAACCTGAATGTACCATCTTTCTTCTTGACAAACAAAACAGGAGCTCCCCACGGTGATGTGCTTGGTCGAATGAAACCATGCTCTAAAAGTTCTTGTAATTGGCTTTGCAGTTCTTTCATCTCGCTGGGTGCGATTCTGTAAGGAGCACGAGCTATTGGTGCAGCTCCTGGTACAAGATCTATTTGAAATTCAACGGATCGATGTGGGGGTAATCCCGGTAATTCTTTCGGAAATACATCGGGAAATTCTTTTGCGACGGGAACATCATTGATGCTCTTTTCTTCAGTTTGTACTTTCTCGACGTGTGCTAGAACAGCATAGCAACCTTTTCTTATTAGTTTTTGTGCCTTCAAATTACTAATAAGATGTAGCTTCGTGTTGCCCTTTTCTCCGTACACCATTAAGGATTTTCCTTTTTCTCGTATAATGCAAATTGCATTTTTGTAACAAACGATCTCTGCTTTCACTTCTTTCAACCAGTCCATACCGATTATCACATCAAAACTCCCTAACTCTACTGGTATCAAGTCAATCTTAAATGTTTCGCTAACCAGTTTAATTTCTCGATTCCGACATATATTACCTGCTGAAATTAATTTACCATTTGCTAATTCGAGTAAAAATTTACTATCCAAAGGCGTCAATGGACAACTTAATTTAGCACAAAAATCTCTACTCATATAGCTTCTATCCGCACCCGAATCAAATAAAACGTAAGCAGATTTATTGTCAATAAGAAACGTACCCGTAACAAGCTCCGGGTCTTCCTGTGCCTCTGCCGCATTAATATTGAAAACTCTTCCGCAGCCTTGTCTATTCGTGTTCTCCTGGTTCGGGCGATTTCTAATAATGTGGCCCGGTTTTCCACATTTATAACAAACTACATTGGCATAACTTGCTCCGACACTACTTGCTCTGCCATTACTCGTTCCGACACCATTTGTTCCTTTCGTTCTATTAACCCCTGGTCCGTAGACCTCACACTTCGCCGCGCTATGACCATTTCTTTTACACTTGTTGCAAAATTTGGTGCAGAACCCCGAGTGATACTTTTCACACCTTTGGCATAGCTGCTTCTGATTGTTGTTGTTGTTGCAGTTATTATTGTTGTTGGGATGATTGTTGTAGTTGTAGTTGTTGTTGTTGTTGTTGTTGTTGTTGTTGTTGTTGTTGTTGTTGTTGTTGTTGTTGGGCCGTTTGTTGTAGTTGCGATTGATGTTGCGATTGTTGGGATAATTGTTGCGATTATTGTTGTAATTGATGTTGTTGTTGTATTGGTGATTCTTATCACCGTTTACCTCCCACTTTCTTTTGACTTGCTTCACATTGGCCTCTTCATCAGTCTGTTCTTTAATTCTTTCTTCAATCTGGTTCACTAGTTTGTGAGCCATTCTACATGCCTGTTGTATGGAGGCGGGCTCGTGTGAACTTATATCTTCTTGGATTCTTTCAGGTAATCCTTTCACAAACGCGTCGATCTTCTCTTCCTCATCTTCGAATGCTCCCGGACACAATAGGCACAATTCTGTGAATCGTCTTTCGTACGTGGTAATATCAAATCCTTGGGTTCGTAATCCTCTAAGTTCTGTCTTGAGCTTATTGACCTCGGTTCTGGGACGGTACTTCTCGTTCATCAAGTGCTTGAATGCTGACCACGGTAGTGCGTACGCATCGTCTTGTCCCACTTGCTCTAGATAGGTATTCCACCATGTTAACGCAGAACCTGTGAAGGTATGCGTAGCGTACTTTACTTTGTCCTCTTTAGTACACTTACTTATGGCAAACACCGATTCGACCTTCTCGGTCCACCGCTTCAATCCGATCGGTCCTTCGGTTCCATCAAATTCCAAAGGTTTGCAGGCAGTGAATTCTTTGTAGGCGCATCCTACACGATTTCCTGTACTGCTAGATCCAAGGTTATTGTTGGTATGTAGCGCAGCCTGTACTGCGGCTATGTTTGAAGCTAGAAAAGTACGGAATTCCTCTTCATTCATATTCACGGTGTGTCGAGTAGTCGGTGCCATTTCCTTCAAAATAGTCAAATGGAACAAGTTAATCATACAGAATATTAAGAGTAGTTAATAGTATTTCGTAGCATAATATGAACTCATTTATAAAAGCTTTTTCTTCATATTAGCATTTTATAAGTTTAAATTCGGGTAGTACCTACCCGTTAAGTTCATACTTAGTAGCTAATATACAATTCAACTACTACAATTCTATATGAAAAACTGATTATAATAATATTTCGCGTTCAAACTTTTATACAATATTTTACAAACTTACAATACCGCTTATTTTACATAAAGCATGAAATATAGCACACAATAACTTTGATACAAGATAGTTGTGAAGATAATTCTAGCTAGTACACAAGTCGTTCAGCAAAGGCAATAAAGACACGTAATTCATACGTCCAGAAACAAGTCATGCATTCTGGTTTTACTAGGACTACTTCCCATCCTTGGTCTTGTGGAACATAACCGTTATGGCCGTTGATAAGACAGCGTGTTGTAACGTCGTCAAAGGGACGAGGGTTACGTAATGTCCAACAGTCCCGTAACAATCTAAAAACCTCATTTCTTACCCCAATTACCGACTCCGTCACTTGTGGGAACGTTTTGTTTAATAGTTGTAGGCCGATGTTCTTGTTCTCACTTTGGTGAGAAGCGAACATTACTAATCCGTAAGCATAACATGCTTCTTTATGTTGCATGTTAGCCGCTTTTTCTAAATCACGAAGTCCAATATTCGGATATATTGAGTCAAAATAATTTCTTAACCCATTGCGTAAAATAGCATTTGGGTTCCCCGCAATATATGCGTCAAAGTAAACACATCGTAACTTATGGATTTCCCAATGTGATATCCCCCATCTTTCGAACGAAAGCCTTTTATAAACCAAGGCATTCTTGGAACGTTCTTCGAATGTCTTACAAACTGATCTCGCCTTAAATAGTTGTGCCGAAGAATTCTGACCGACTCTAGACAAGATTTCATCAATCATGTCTCCGGGTAGGTCTCTTAAAATATTGGGTTGTCTATCCATTTTGTGTTTTTATACTGTAAAATAGACAAGAGTTAGATTCATAAAAAAAAATACTTATTAATACAAGCAATTTTTACATATATCATAAAGCATAAGCACACTATATTACATATATTACACCACACGAATACAACTATCTTATTCCGACTCGCTTGTTTCTTCTTCTTCGATTTTGGTTCGTTTTGTCAAGTTTCTAGGGATATATGATGTTCCCCTAATACGAGCCGTCGTTTTCCACATTGGTTTAGAAAAACCTGGTGGTTTAGAGGTTCCCGGGTCATTGTTACAACTTAAGGACTTCGGGGGTTGACGATACATATAAAGTTCATCGGGGTTGGAATTAGATTTCTCTATTTTTATGCTCTTTCCCTTATTATTTTCTTTTGCCTTTTTAAATTCAGTTGGGGTAATTTCTATAACATCATCGGAATTCTCGTCAGAATCCAATTCATCGGAGAATTGGTAATCCTCCCAATATTTTGCTTCCTTAGCGGAAACACCATTGACCATAATTAACCTTGGTCGGTTGGTTGAGGATTTTCTTTTACTTAACCGTTTTATTATTTCCCCCACCGGTTCTATTTCTTCATCCGGTTCCGATTCTTCTTCCGGTTCCGATTCTTCTTCTGGTTCCGACTCTTCTTCCGGTTCCTCTTCGGGAACTTGTGAATCAGTCCACGAATCATTCCAATTTACATTTGACTCTTCATTATTATTAGGTGAGTCAATGGGAATTGTTCTAGAGGTAGACATCTATCACATAATATCAAACGCGTTAAGAGATTAATATATCACATAATATTCACATGTTAAAAATATATAGTTTCCAACAAAATTTGTTAAGCAATCATTTTTCAAGTAAACACGGTCGAAGTCCAGACTCACTAATGCATCCTAACAAACTCGATAAGACACACTAATGCAAAATTCTGGTTCTCTAAGACCAACGCTCGGATACCAACTGAAATGTCCCGTTCTTATTGATTAAAAACGTTCCATATTAATTGATTTCGTTGCGAGGTTTTGACCTCTATATGAGACGTTTTTCAAAGACTGCATTCATTTTTAAAACAAACCATAACCTTTATTTCATAAATAAAGGTTTAAAAAGCTTTACGTAGATTATCAAATAATGATAATCTAAAATATCCTGTTTACACACGACCATTACATAATGGTTTACAATACAAATATGTTACATCGAAATCAGTTTCTTGAATGCAGTTTTTACACAATATCATACAAACATGGACTCCAAATCTTGTCCTTATTTTAGTTTGCAACAGCGGAAGCTCTTAATATTCACCTGAGAATAAACATGCTTTAAACGTCAACAAAAATGTTGGTGAGTTATAGGTTTAACCTATATATATCAAATCGTAACAATAGACCACAAGATTTCATATTTTAATACACATCCCATACATAGAGATAAAAATTATTCATATGGTGAACACCTGGTAACCGACATTAACAAGATGCATATATAAGAATATCCCCATCATTCCGGGACACCCTTCGGATATGATATAAATTTCGAAGTACTAAAGCATCCGGTACTTTGGATGGGGTTTGTTAGGCCCAATAGATCTATCTTTAGGATTCGCGTCAATTAGGGTGTCTGTTCCCTAATTCTTAGATTACCAGACTTAATAAAAAGGGGCATATTCGATTTCGATAATTCAACCATAGAATGTAGTTTCACGTACTTGTGTCTATTTTGTAAATCATTTATAAAACCTGCATGTATTCTCATCCCAAAAATATTAGATTTTAAAAGTGGGACTATAACTCACTTTCACAGATTTTTACTTCGTCGAGAAGTAAGACTTGGCCACTATTGATTCACGAACCTATAACAATATATACATATATATTAAAGTATGTTCAAAATATATTTACAACACTTTTAATATATTTTGATGTTTTAAGTTTATTAAGTCAGCTGTCCTCGTTAGTAACCTACAACTAGTTGTCCACAGTTAGATGTACAGAAATAAATCGATAAATATTATCTTGAATCAATCCACGACCCAGTGTATACGTATCTCAGTATTGATCACAACTCAAACTATATATATTTTGGAATCAACCTCAACCCTGTATAGCTAACTCCAACATTCACATATAGAGTGTCTATGGTTGTTCCGAAATATATATAGATGTGTCGACATGATAGGTCAAAACATTGTATACGTGTCTATGGTATCTCAAGATTACATAATATACAATATAAGTTGATTAAGTTATGGTTGGAATAGATTTGTTACCAATTTTCACGTAGCTAAAATGAGAAAAATTATCCAATCTTGTTTTACCCATAACTTCTTCATTTTAAATCCGTTTTGAGTGAATCAAATTGCTATGGTTTCATATTGAACTCTATTTTGTGAATCTAAACAGAAAAAGTATAGGTTTATAGTCGGAAAAATAAATTACAAGTCATTTTTGTAAAGGTAGTCATTTCAGTCGAAAGAACGACGTATAGATGACCATTTTAGAAAACATACTTCCACTTTGAGTTTAACCATAATTTTTGGATATAGTTTCATGTTCATAATAAAAATCATTTTCTCAGAATAACAACTTTTAAATCAAAGTTTATCATAGTTTTTAATTAACTAACCCAAAACAGCCCGCGGTGTTACTACGACGGCGTAAATCCGGTTTTACGGTATTTTTCGTGTTTCCAGGTTTTAAATCATTAAGTTAGCATATCATATAGATATAGAACATGTGTTTAGTTAATTTTAAAAGTCAAGTTAGAAGGATTAACTTTTGTTTGCGAACAAGTTTAGAATTAACTAAACTATGTTCTAGTGATTACGAGTTTAAACCTTCGAATAAGATAGTTTTATATATATGAATCGAATGATGTTATGAACATCATTACTACCTCAAGTTTAGTAGTTAAACCTACTGGAAGTGACAAGAAATGATCTAGCTTCAAAGGATCTTGGATGGCTTGAAAGTTCTTGAAGTAGGATCATGACACAAAAACAAGTTCAAGTAAGATTTTTACTCGAATTAAGATAGTTTATAGTTATAGAAATTGAATCAAAGTTTGAATATGAATATTACCTTGAATAAGAAAGATAACCTACTGTATATAACAAAGGTTTCTTGATCTTAGATGATTACTTGGAATGGATTAGAAAGCATGGAAGTAAATTAGTAAACTTGAAGGGATTTTTGAAGTGTTCTTGAAGTGTTCTTCCTATGATGATTATAGCTTGATTCTTGAAGTGATTTTTGATGAAGATGATGATTAACTACTGGAAAAATACGTTCATAATAGTGTGTGTGTGTGTGTGTGTGTGTTGAGAGAGAATTAGAAAGAGAATTGGAAGTGAAATGGAGTGAATGATGAGTGGTAATTGGTGAGTGGTGAATGGGGTTAAAAGGAGTTCTAGTTAGTTGACTAGCTCATGGTAGAAGTTAAAATTGATTAGTCATACATGACATAATCAAGAGTGGAATCCCATGCTAGTTCCTATTGGTATATACCCATAGTAAGTACGTTTTGAAGCTGTGTATAATACGGGTAAGAATACGACTAGAATTCTTGATGAAAGAAAAGAATGGGAAAGTAACTGTAACCATTTTCGTTAAGTATGAGTGTTTTGATATATGTCTTGAAGTCTTCCAAAAGTATTTTAATACATCTAAATATAGTCGTTAAGTCATCGTTAGTCGTTACATGTAAGTGTTGTTTTGAAACCTTTAAGTTAACGATCTCAATTAATGTTGTTAACCCATTGTTTATTATATCTAATGAGATGTTAAATTATTTTATTATCATGATATTATGATATATTAATATATCTTAATATGATATATATATACATTTAAATGTCGTTACAACGATAATCGTTACATATATGTCTCGTTTCGAAATCCTTAAGTTAGTAGTCTTGTTTATATGTATATAACTCATTGTTAATATACTTATGGAGATACTTACTTATCATAATCTCATGTTAAACATATGTATATCCATATATATATCGTCATGTCGTTTTTACAAGTTTTAACGTTCGTGAATCGCCGGTCAACTTGGGTTGTCAATTGTCTATATGAAACATATTTCAATTAATCAAGCCTTAACAAGTTTGATTGCTTAACATGTTGGAAACATTTAATCATGTAAATATCAATCTCAATTAATATATAAACATGGAAAAGTTCGGGTCACTACAGTTAGTGTAGGTAAAGTTTTCAACAGGTTTTTCATCTCTTGAAACGCAGAATCTGCTTCAGCGGTCCAAACAAAATTCTTCTGCTTCAAGCAACCTTTTAAAGTTTTGAAAAATGGCAATTGTCGCTCAGCTGCTTTAGACAAAAAACGTGTTAGGGCGGCCAATTTTCCTGTTAAACTTTGCACTTCCTTAACCGTCTTTGGCCCGGTCATATTTTCGATAGCCGCGATCTTTTTTGGATTAGCTTGAATACCTTGTTCCGTAACAAGATATCCTAAAAACTTTCCTTCAGTTTCGCCGAAACTGCATTTCAGCGGATTGAGCTTCATGTTTATCTCACGCAGTTTATCACATGTTTTGCGCATATCTTCAACGATTCGCTCTTGCGTTGTACTTTTGATGACTAAATCATCGACATAGGCCTCAAGATTACGCCCTATTTGCATATCAAACGCGGTGTCAATCAAGCGCTGATATGTCGCACCCGCATTGATTAGTCCAAAAGGCATCATTATATAACAATATATGCCTTTGCCTGTGTGAAACGCGGTTTTATCTGCGTCCTCTTGCGCCATAGGGATTTGATGATAACCTCTTGCCGCATCCAGAAAACATTTATATGGAAATGCATGCAAAGATTCCACCTTTAAATCAATTTCTGGCAGCGGATAATTATCTTTGGTGCACGCTTTATTCAGATCTTTGTAGTCAATACACATTCGCCTGGAATTATCTGGTTTTTTCACCAATACTGGATTCGCGATCCATGACTGATATTGTACTTCGCGCAAAATTCCAGCTCGGACTAATTTTGTGACTTCTTCGCACAACCATTTGACGCGATCTGGGGCCATACCCCTTCGCTTTTGCACTACTGGTTTTAGAGCTGGATTTACATTTAGCTTGTGTTCCGCAATGTGACGCGGAACACCGGTCATATCGTTTTCGCACCAGGCAAAAACATCCATATATTCATCAAGTAATTGCACAATTTGCTTTTGAGTATCCGCACTAAGATTGCGACCTACTTTGATTTTCTGTTCTGGATATGCAGGATTAACTATTTCCATGCTATCCTCCTTATCCGCAGTATCCTCAGGTTTCTGACCTGCGGTTTTTACATTGACAGCCGCGCAAATAGGCACTATGCTCGCTGAACATATTGCGGCGATTCCTTTATATGTTGGAAATTTAATCATGCCATGAATTGTGGACGGTACAATTCCAAATTTGCTTATAGCGGTCCTTCCTAGCAACATGTTATAGCGAGAAGAAGCTCGCATAACATAGAAATCTAGCCGTGCTTGTCGCGCTAAAGCATTATCATTTACATCGGCTAGCTCGATGTTCAGCGACAAGACACCGATTGGTAGCGAAAATTCTCCTGCAAAATCGGTTAGCGAAACCGCAGTCGTTTGCAGATTTGCTTTAATATCCTCTGGCAACTGAGCAAAACATTGTTCGTAAATAATATCAACGCTACTACCATTATCAACATGAACTTTCATCACTATGATATTAGCGTCCGCAATTTTACACGATACTATTATCGGCATTTCAGAAAAATCGTCGCTCTGCATTTTTGGAAAGCTAATTGGCGCTGATTGCCAATTATGATACATTTTGGCAGATTTTCGCTTCTTTCCTCTTTTTTGGACATTCATTCGCATAGTGGCCATGTTATCACTATTATCGCCAATGTTATTCATTATTTACTGCCAATTTGAAAACACGCACCTGCAAATCATCGCAACAAAAACACGACTGAAATTAAACCGCCTAATTAATTGTTTAAAAGCGTAAAACAAAAATTTTTAGTTTAATTCGTAAAATGTGTCCCACGGATGGCGCCAATTGATCAATCCTTAATTAATGATGTTGCTTAATTACGGATTGAGTGCAATAAGATTATAATGGAGGAAGGGATGTTCGATGATTATTTTAGGCCCCGATGATCGTTTTTCACTTTAACTATCAAGTGATCAACCACCTCGACCCGGTCTTCGTTATCGATTAGCATGATTCACCTTAACTCAATGTAAGAAGTCCTTGGGCAAAGTCACAAGTGAAATCTACAAAGGCTTAGGCAAATGGCAGAGAATCAACAACCCATAAATGAGAGGCCAAGCTCCCTATTTATAGTATCCGTGATATCCGCGGTCTGCGAGATGCTCGGCTCTCCGCGGAAAGTCAGCGGATCAAACCGCAGTTTGGTATTTCAGCGAATACATAACCGCAATATTTATTTTCAGCGAATATTGCATAACTTTGCCTTATAATCCGTGTAGTTCTGTCCTTAGCTTTTAGAAAATAAAATATACATATACAATGCTATGTATATGATCACCTGTCAAATCAGCTCATGCGATCGCATGAGCTGACCGTTGTAATAACATGCGGTCACATGGCTTAAGATAGCAGGCCAGAAGTTGGGCTGCTACGGTGTAGTGGCCCGTATACTTTTATATATATATATATATATATTTTTTAATATTTATATAAAATATTTATATAAATGAAATAAAAACTTATATTTTTACAAACTAAAAATAGAAATAGAAATATTTTATAATTTATATATTTTGAACAATTCTTAAAAATATATATTTTTTGTTTTTCTTTTTATATTTTTGTATTTTTTTTATATTTAAAACATATTTTTACAAAAAGAAATTAAAACTTAATAAAAATCTTTTTTTTTATATAGCGTTTCGCTTCTGGTGTTTAAGCAGTCCCCGGCAGCGGCGCCAAAAATACTTGATGTGCGTAGAGGTGTATACGAAATAGTTATATTTTTACTACAAAATACTATTAAATACGATATAATTTTACACAAATTATTTATTTATTTATAGAGTGGATATACCTAAACCTTGCTACAACACTTATAGGCAGTGTACCTAATCGTACAGTAGTGTAGTTTTTAGTAAGTCTGGTTCGTTCCACAGGGAGCTAGCCAAGTTTAACGCTATATTTTTAAAACTATATTTGTATAAATATAAATATAAATATAAGTAGTATTATTATTATAAAAGGGGGTTTTTACCGTTTAATGACCGGTTTGTCGATTTTAAAACTTTAGTCGCAGTTAAAACCTAATGTAAAATTTTAAAAATAGATATAACTTAATTTTAAGCGTAAAGTAAATGACAATAATTAAAGTGCGATAAATTAAAGTGCGATAAATAAAATGACGATAAATAAAATTGCAATAATTAAAAAGTACGATAATGACAATAAATTAAAGTGCGATAATTAAAAGTGCAATTAAATATGAAATAAAGGAATTATGCTTATTTAAACTTCTGTAATCATGATGTTTGACGTGTTGATTTTAGTTTATTACCATGGGTTAATTGTCCTTTGTCCTGGATTATTCAATATGTCCATCTGGTTTTTGTCCATAACAGTCCATCAGTCATAAATATAAAGTGCGAGTGTCCTCGTCAAATTATCCTTATATCCGAAGCCAAATATTCCAACTAACTGGGGACTTAAACTATAATTATACCAATTTTCCTTGTATATAATTCACCCATGTTTTAATAAGTCCATTGACTATTAATCCATTCCCGTGTCCGGTTAAATGAACGATTATTAGTACTTATAAATATCCCGTCCATCGTGACCGATCGAGTGTATATGGTTATTTATAGGTAAGTCCAATTGTAAATCTTTATATTAAATTAACAAACTATCATTCAATTAAACAAATATAAAGCCCATTAATAGCCCATAGTCTAATTTCCACAAGTGTCGTTCTTTTGTCCAAACCCCAATTATGGTACAAAGCCCAATTACCCCGTCTTAAATATTTAGCCCAACATTATGATTACTTCGGCCTAAATAAGCATAATAATAACTTAGCTACGAGACATTAATTTAAAAAGGTTGAACATAACTTACAATGATTAATAATAGCGTAGCGTTACACGGACAGAATTTCGACTTACACCCTTACAACATTCGCTAACATACCCTTATTATTATTAAAATTAAAAATAAAATTAAAATTATAGTATATATATATATATATATATATATATATATATATATATATATATATATATATATATATATATATATATATATATATATATATATATTACGTTGAGATAGAGAGATAGAGAAAAGATGTGTTTAGTTCGACCAAAACTGCGAAATTTATAGGACCAGACCCAAAATTTGGGGCCATGCGATCGCATGGAAATTGCACCTCCAGGCCATGCAATCGCATGGTGACTTTTTACAGTTCACGTGCTTTTGTTTGTTTATTTGCCGACGGTTTATATAAATAATATAATATATATAATTTTAAGAATTATTTATATATTATATTATATTTATGTGCATAGTTGACTTGTAATTTTTAGTCCGTTTCGTCGAGCGTTGAGAGTTGACTCTGGTCCCGGATCCGGATTTTCGAACGTCCTTGCGTACAATTTAATATCTTGTATTTTGCGTTTTGCGTCTTGTACTCTTGTAATTTTGAGACGTTTCTCATCAATAATTTGAACCACTTTGATTGTACTTTATACTTTTTAGCTTTTTGGTCATTTGCGTCTTCAATTCGTCGAATCTGTCTTTTGTCTTCACATTTTATTATTTAAACGAATATCACTTGTAAATAGAACAATTGCAACTAAAAGCTTGTCTTTCTTGAGGGATAATGCTATGAAATATATGTTCATTTTTTGCATTATCACTTCGTGTTAGGATTGAAGAAAGAATGGAGTTTCTGGAAAGTACAGTACGCAATTTGGAAGATAGACTTACGTCTACAGCAACAACGCTAGTACCACCAACCACATCCACATCGCAAGCCTCAATATTACAAGCACCAGCAGCATTACTGGCATCAACGGTACCATTACCACCACCAACTACAATGTCTACATCACCATTTGTCCCACGAGCATCAACGTCATAGGCAACATATATACCAAGGAGTACCAACAACAATAATCGATGAAGTATCGATTCAAAACTTCATTGGAAAAATGTTCTACGTCGAGTATGTAATCTCCAAAGCCTTAGAGATTATCTATTCTAACCTTAACCATAAATCAGATGAATAGAAACCCGGACCAGGATAGTGCGTGATTTACGAACGACACTTGTTACACAAGCATCATCAGCAGTACCGTCAGCATCACCAGCATTAGCAGTACCGTCATCATTACGAGCATCAGCAAGTACCTATAACATCACAAGCTCCGCCAGTTCCATAATCACCGACATCATCACAAATCAACAACAAGTATATTGTATCAACGAGTTATGAAGTATTAACTCATTCCCTCTGAAGAATTTATATGTATACTTTATATATATGAATTATTAAACCACAAAATATCTTTTCGTACTAAGCTATTACGTATGAATTTTAAAGGGTAGATACTACTCGGTTAATTCATATTACTAATATGCTATGATGTACATCCTTTGTTAATGACTCAACAATCATTAATTATAATCTTTGCTTCAACTCAATAGATTTCATTTCAGAATAGACCAAGTGTATTATTCAAATACATGTTTGATTTTACACTTTCATTTTTGATGAATTTGATATCCTCTAGAAAACATCATTCGTACCATACGAAGTTCACAAAAGTTCCACGAACACCAACAAAATTCACCAGGTAAATATCAACAAAAACGAATAAGGAAGTATTGATTCATAATTTCATTTACGAAAGAATCTGCGAAGATTATGTAATTTCTAAAGTTTTAGGGATTACTCATTCTAGCTCCAACCGTGAACCGAATGAGTTTAATGGTATATTAACTCATTAAATCTGTATTACATCTGAAGAAAATATATATACATATATTTTCATAAAGACTGTAATAAAATTCATTTGTACAAAAGTATTACTTGTGAAATTTTTTTAACTGGTAGTTAATACCCGAAAGATATATAAATTCACAATTAATATGTTAAATCCTTCGATTTTGATTCAGTAAATCATCAACGATAATCACTACCGTCACAACGGTATACATTCTTTCATAAAAATCAGAACAACCATTCTCATTCAAATCCAATTACATATTCTAATTTTAACATATCAGAATCCAAATCGAGATATAACCGATATCATCACTCTTAGATCCCTACATTTTTCAAAGCTATACTTTGAGTTCAAAACTGTGCTAGAACAACACTTCTATTCATAAAACACATAAAAATATTCATGTCGTTCAAAATTCTAGAACATCATATGTATATTAATATTACAATCTGTGTTCAAACCCTTCATGATTTATGAAAACCCCTCAGTTAAGAAACAATAGAGAGAATGATCCAACCACATGCTTTCCACAGTCATGTACTTGGAAAACTCCCGAATACTAAGTAGAAGTTTAACACAAATTTGTGATCCGTTGGCGTTGTTTTTACCGAAAATAACTTTGCAATCCCTCTCCAAAATAGCAAAATTTTGTCACAGTTTCAGCAAATCAACTTCAACTTTTCATTTGGATTAGCCTTATTATAACCTTGATATACACGTTTTCCTTTTCTGTCATTGTTACCGGGGAACCATTTATATCCCATCACATTAGCAATAAACGTACCAACAACTTCACTACTCTTTGGTGTAAGTCTCTCCGAAAAATCATTATATGTACTCATTGAAACCCTATCATGTACTCATCTACATCTTGTAACAACAATTGCCATACCAACTACCAAGAATCATCAACCAATATTTCAAATCTTGCAGCGTTTCTACATCAACAGTTATATGTATACATATAACATTTATCTCCTAGAATTATAATTCTGAAATTCTGAATAGCACCCCAGCCTATGAATCAGTACTACGAAATTTTGAAAAAAAAACTGTATGAAGCAGAAAAACTGTAAACGACCTTAACAGCCAAAAGTTTGGTGATAAAGAATAGTGTGTTGACAAAGCTCAGAAAAAGAGAACGTTTGGTACTGGAAAACGGATTGAGCAAACTATGAAGGAGACTGTGGACAAATCACAGAGACTAAACCTGCCTTCAAAGAATCCAAATGATTCAGTATCTGCCGAAGTCATTAACGAATACCTTGCTCCTGACTCTAAATCCTTACGGACAATATTCTTCATCATCCTCTGATTTTGAACATTCTAAGATATCATCGTATCTTTCGTTAAAAATAACCTCAATATTTCTGAAGATATTTTCATAACTATTCTTATCTAAAATCATTTATCTCTTCGCGTTATCTGTATTATATCATAAAGGAAACAATTTTAGTTTCTAAATTCTAAAAAATTTGAATTTAAAATATGAATGTTTTTGAAGTAGTGTTGGGGACTGAAGCATGAGTTAGTATAATATAATGACACTTGATTAACGTGATTATATTACAGTAAGTCATGCTGAGTTTCTAATGGAATGTGATGATTAACAGATCATAACGTCATCATGTGCCATTTTATACGACTCTTACATTTTACCTAATCTCTAAACACATCAAGAACATATTTTCTTGATAGTTCTATCTTTTCCCGTAACTTCTGGTAATTTAACCAATCAAGATCGTGCTATTACAATTTCTCTCTTAGAACATTATTCATTTTCATTCGAAGCTCTATACCTACGAATTCTGGACCATTACTTGCTTCACACAAAGACGAGAAGAGAAAACAAAGGCACAAAGCTTCGAAATATATATAGGAGTATAAATCGCAGCAAATAAGAAAGATTATTAACCGTGAATATCAATAATTATGGAAATACATATACAAGGAAGGATTATAAAAATCACCACCCCAAGAGCGAAATAGAAGTAAACACATTCCTCTGGTGGAAGTTGGAAGAGAAGGATGATTGTTGCGATAGTTAAAAACATATCAAGAATCAGAACTGGATCAAACATATTGGCGAATGTTTTGGAAATATGAATTAAAGAAGAAAGTATAGAAGATGGGAGATGTGAAAATAAGGAAACGAATGAGGTGGATTTATAGTAAAATATCAGACATGGAAATCGAGACAGATCATCGCATTAAATTGAAGAAGATCATAATTTCCTTAATCGTCGAAGAATCAAATCTTATCTAGATTACAAATATTTTCTTTAATCCGGAGATCACCCGTAATGACGTCAAAAGTAAGACGAATCTTTAACTCTCTCATCTCACTCTTTTACGATAGCTTCATACATACGCTTCAAGTAATCGAATCATTTTATCCATACTTCTTAATCATGATAAAACCCTATGTATCAGCTTATATTCGTCATAATAATATTCTTATTATTAGCCATGATGACCTCGATCAAATTTCGAGACGAAATTTCTTTAACGCGTAGGTACTGTGACAACCCGGAAATTTCTGAACAAATTTAAACTTTATCTTTATATTATTCCGACACGATAAGCTAAGTTTGTTAAGTTGAATCTCAAAAATTTTAAAATATGTTCATACATTCATTTAACCTAGACCAAATTCTGATGATTCACGAACCATTATTTAAATGAATATGATTATATATGTATATATATGTGTATATATTATAACTTGAAAATGTTAACAAAGTATTAAATGTATAATACTTTACATTAACGTATTTTCTTCAATATGTTTATCAATGGAATTAGAAGATAATATCAATGATTGAATTATCAGAAACATTGTGATATGTTTACGAGTCTCTGTTGAGAGGTCCACTTTTATTTAAGAAACCTTTCTTTTTTTAACGGTATTCGGAAATAATGGTAAAGTGATATTCGATTAAGGACAAAGTGTAAAGTAACGAGAGCTAGACAGATTGGTGGAAATTTCTGTTGATTTCCAATACATGCCTTACAATAATTGCCTCGTGACTTTTGATAAGATAAACTATTTAACTTTCATATTATTTAATGTAAAAGTAAAATTTGGGAATATAGATAACTTAGAAAATGAATATCGATAAGTTAAGTAAATTGACGTTTTACATTAAAATGATTTTATACGTTTATCTAATCTTCGGACTTTATCTTACGCTTCACCAGCAAACGGTAATTTAAAAACTTGAATATCTGTTATGAATTATATACGATCTTACTTTTCTAAAACGTTTTATGATATAACAATTTCTATTATTAACACCTTTTAACAAAATAATTTTTGAATATAAGTGGTTTTAAAAAACTGAATTTTATAATATTTATCTTAGCTTCAAACGTACGAAAATATTTTTCGATATAATATAAGTTGATTACTAAAATGTTTTGTTTAAGTAAACATTGATGCGTAAATGAATTATATAAATTTTAAGTTTTAAAGTGTAAACGTTACGTGTTATAATATTTTCTATTGTTTAAACGATTTTAAAATAAACTTTGAAATATACGAAGTTTTGAAAAACTAAATATTATATTATTAAATAAATATTTTAAGTATATATAATATGTACAAATTTGTATTTTTAAATGAATATATATATATATATATATATATATATATATATATATATATATATATATATATATATATATATATATATATATATATATATATATATATAATTTACAAAGTTCTAAAATATAATATTAACTTAGTCACAAAACGATTTGATTTAAAAAATATTATTATATATATATTAATAATCAAAGAGACGATGATTTATAGAAGCAAATGACCAAAACACTCAAATGTTCAAGTTACATTTAGAATGATATAGTTTATTGGCAATTTAAATCTATTTATTGATAAAAGTACAAGTCGCATATCATTTAGTACAAGTTTTCTAAGCGTACGAAAATGCGTTCGAAAATCCGGAATCGGTACGTAAGTCGAGCATCAACGTACAATTCATGGTTGCTAAAATTACAGATCAACTATGCACGAAAATATAATATAATATTTAATTAATTCTAAAGATTAAATATATATATATATATATATATATATATATATATATATATATATATATATATATATATATATATAATTATGTTTAAGTAAAGGAGTGTCGGCAGTAGAGAAAAACGAATAGGTGTTGTAACTAGGCCTCATGCGATCGCATGAGTCCTCCTCACAACTCTCATGCGATCGCATGAGGTGGTAAGTGAGGCCACATCCATTTATAGTCGAATGTTTTTGCACTCTGAATCATTCATTCATCAATCTACTCGATATCTCTCTATATATTTATATTTATTATTATTATTATTATTATTATTATTATTATTATTATTATTATTATTATTATTATTATTATTATTATTATTATTATTATTATTATTATCATTATTATTATTATTAATCCTAATATTATTATTAGTAGTATTAGTGTTAGTATTAATATTATTATTTATACATAAAATACTACGATGAGGTTCTGCTCGCATGTTTTCAAAATGGGTTTTTTGAGAGGGATAGAGTTAAGGAAATTATGGGTTATAGCTATGGAGGTTATGGGTATTGTTCGGGGGTATGCTCGTGAGGTCAAACTAGTTTTTATCATCTTCGTTGCGTCTACGTACTTTCCTGCAATATTGAATCACAATATTGATACGTGAGCATTCATATCCTATCTTTTATATATCAATAATGTATCCCTAACTAGTGCTCGAGTATATATGATTATGCATACTTGAATATTTATTTTCGTGGTTATATAGTTTATGATAAATCATGAATTTTATACATATACTACTGAGATAAGGTATATGATATGCATGTCGTTGAAAAGCTGTCGAAAAATTAATAACTTTTCATTTAGAAGTCGTGTGGTTTCGATGAACGGATTAAAAGATATGACCAACTGAATTATCATTAATTTTCGTATTATTATTAAAAATGATTATTATTATTATTATTACTATCCTCGTTATTATCGTCGTTATTATTATTATCTAATAATTCTTATTATTATTATTATTATTATCATTATCGTTATTAATATAAGTATTATCATTAAAAATTGTTATTGCTATTATTATTACTATCGTTATTATTATTAAAGTTATTATTAATATTATCGTTATTATTATTATTATTATTATTATTATTATTATTATTATTATTATTATCATTAATATTATAATAATATTTATTATTATTATTATCATAATTATTAAAACTAATATTAGTATCATATAATTATTATAATTACTATTATTATTATCATTATTATGAATGCGATTTAAAATAGGATTAAAAGCTATTAAACAAATCGATTAGGAAATAACGAGTATAAGTATCATGATGAAATTAAAATATTGTATGATTTTGATTTAGATAAAAATATCGTTTTCATTATTTTTATTATTATTATTATTATTAAAAGTATTATTAATATTAAAACTATCATTTTCATTAAAATTATCTTTTTTATTATAAAATATCATTATTATTATCATTTTAGTATTATTATTAAAAATTGTCATTTTTAGAATTATTATTGTTATATAAAAATATTATTATTTAAAAGTATCGTTATTATTAAAATTATCTTGATTAGAATTATCATTTTATCATAATTGTTATGATCATTAGTAAATATAAATATTGTTATTATTATTAGTAGAATAATAATTATTATTATTATTACAAAATATTACAACTTTCATTTATTATTATTATCAATATTATCTTATCAAATAAATATGTGATACAAAGATATTTTTACCACACTTAATATAATAATACATACCACTATATTTTTATGATATTAAGTGAACTATATAAACTATATTACTTAAGATATATAAAAGCATATTTTTATCATATATAAAATTTTAATATACATTTTTATTTATTAATAAATTACTTGTATTATTTACTTTAATAAAATCTGATAAATATATTTAAATATATAAAATGACTATTTAAGTTATATAATAAACATGTATTGATTTTTAAAGTCATTTTGGTCAAATTGACTTTTGTTGACTTTTGCATGATAATCTCGAGCATTAGGATTGTGATACACTACGACTTGACCTAAATTGTTAGACAGATATTGACCAGCATATAAATATATATACTTAATATAGGTTCGTGAATCCGAGGCCAACCTTGCACTTGTTCAATGCCGTCATATGTATTTTTACTACAAAATACAGTATAGTGAGTTTCATTACTCCCTTTTTATATATATTTTTGGGACTGAGAATACATGCGCTGCTTTTATAAATGTTTTACAAAATAGACACAAGTACTTAAAATTACATTCTATGGTTGGATTATTAAACCGAATATCGCCCTTCAAGTCTGGTAACCTAAGAATTTAGGGAAATGGCCCCTGATTGACGCGAATCCTAAAGATAGATCTATGGACCTTGACAAGTCCCATTCGGGGTACGAATGCTTTAGTACTTCGAGATTATTATTATACAGACGAGAGGTTCTGTTTGGGGATATTCTATGCATTAAAGTTAACCTCGGTTACCAGGTGTTCAATCCATATGAATGATTTTTAATTCACAGGTTATGCGCATCATTTTGTACTCGGGTTACGTGTACAATTAAATATCTGAAATCTTATGGTCTATTAAAATGATGAAAATGAATGTTTATGATAAACTAATGAACTCACCAACCTTTTGGTTGACACTTGAAAGCATGTTTATTTTCAGGTTTGAAAGAAATCTTCCGCTGTGCAATTGCTCATTTAAAAGATATTACTTGGAGTCATTCATGGCATATTTCAAAAGACATTGCATTCAAATCATACGAGTATAACTATATTATTATTAAATAAATGACGGATTAAGTCATTTATAGTTTGGAGATATTGTGAAAGGGCATACATAGTTGTCAATTATCATTGTAATGAAAGTTGTCTTTTAAAAACGAATGCGATGTTTGTAAAACGTATCATATAGAGGTCAAATACCTCACAATGGGATCATATGTTATTGTATTCGTCCTTATGGATTAGGACAGGTCGTCTCATAAGGAGTTCGACTACGCTGAACTGCAACATTGCACTCAATGTTATCCCTGACCTGAAGTATCCACCCAAGCCGCCTTTCGCTTAGTGTGGGGCAGCCGCGGGGGGGGGGGGGGGGTGGGTTTACCGGCCATGCCTGAAAGGACCCGTTCATATACATTATAAACGATTCACAATAGTTGATTACATCGCGAGGTATTTGACCTCTATATGATACATTTTACAAACATTGCATTTGTTTTTAAAAGACAAACTTTCTTTACATCGAAAATTGACAGGCATGTATACCATTTCATAATATCCACTATTCAACTATAAATTGACTTAATAATAATAATATTTAATGAACTCAATGACTTGAATGCAACATTCTTTGAAATATGCCATGAAAGACTCCAATTAATATCTTTAAAATGAGCAAATGCACAGCGGAAGATTTCTTTAATACCTGAGAATAAACATGCTTTAAAGTGTCAACCAAAAGGTTGGTGAGTTCATTAGTTTATCATAATCATTAATTTTCATCATTTTAATAGACCACAAGAATTTCATTTCCAGTTCTCATAAATATACGTCCCATGCATAGAGACAAAAATCATTCATATGGATTGAACACCTGGTAACCGACATTCACAATATGCATATAAGAATATCCCCATCATTCCGGGATCCTCCTTCGGACATGATATAAATTTCGAAGTACTAAAGCATCCGGTACTTTGGATGGGGCTTGTTGGGCCCAATAGATCTATCTTTAGGATTCGTGTCAATTAGGGTGTCTGTTCCCTAATTCTTAAATTACCAGACTTAATAAAAAGGGGCATATTCGATTTCGATAATTCAACCATATAATGTAGTTTCGATTACTTGTGTCTATTTCGTAAAACATTTATAAAAATTGCGCATGTATTCTCAGCCCAAAAATATAAATGATAAAAAGGCAAATGAAACTCACCATACTGTATTTCGTAGTGAAAATACATATAACGTCATTGAACTAGTGCAAGGTTGGCCTCGGATTCACGAACCTAAATTAATTATATATAATTATATGTTGGTCAATATTTGTCTAACAATTAGGTCAGGTCATAGTGTACCACAATCCTAATGCTCGAGAATAATATGCAAAAGTCAACAAAAGTCAATTTGACTCAAAATGATTTCCAAAATTTATACATGATTATAATATATTTTAAATATCGTCGTTTTATATTTTTAAATATTTTTAAAAGATTTAGTAGAGTAAATAATATAATTCATTTATTAATAAATAAAATTTTATATTAAAATTTATATAATAAAATATACTTTTATATATATTAAGTAATAAAATTTATAGGGTTCATTTAATATCATAAAGATAATATGATAGGTATTATTAAAGTAATTTATTACACGTAGTAAAATATGTTTGTATTACATATTTATTTGATAAAATAATATCTATAATGTTAGTAAGTAAAAGTTGTAATATTTTGTAATAATAATTATTATTATAAAAATATCAATATTTATAATTACTAAGGTGATATTATGATAAAACGATAATTCTAATTATGATAACTTTAATATTTACGATAATTTTTAATATTATCTTTAAAATAATAATTCTATTTAAAATGATAATAAAAATGATATTTTATAGTAACAATGACATTTCTATTAAAATGATAATTTTTGTTAAAATTATAATTTTTGTTAAAATGATAGTTTTGATACTAACGATACTTTTAATAATAATAGTAATGATAAAAATAATAAGAACGATAATTTTATCTAAATCAATATCTTATAATATTTTAATTTCATCATGATACTCTTACTCATTATTTCCTAATCGTTTTGTTTAATAGCTTTTAATCGTCTTTTATATCGTGCTCATAATAATGATAATAATAGTAATCAAAATAATTAGGTGTTACTAATATTAGTTTTAATTACAATAATACTAATAATGATAATTACTATGACATTATTAACAATAATGATAATATAATAATAATAATAACAATAACCATTTTTAAATAATGATATATATATTAATAATGATGATAATAATAATGATAATAATAATAATAATAATAATAATAATTAGATAATAATAATAATAATAATTAGATAATAATAATAATAATAATAATAATAATAATAATTATAACTTTAATGATAATAACGATAGTAATAATAATAAAAAAAACAATTTTTAATGATAAATCCTTTTATTGATAAAGATAATAATAATAATAATAATAAGATAAAACTAGAACGACGATAATAACGACGATAATAATAATCATTTTTAATAATAATACAAAAATTCGATGGACTATAACTTCAAATCCGTTCATCGAAATCATCCGATATCTAAATAAAAAGTTCTTAATTTTTCGCTAGCTTTCCAACGACATGCATATCTTATACCTTATCTCAGTCGCATATATAACTAATTCAGGATTCAACATAATCTAACTAAAGGCAATATCAAAAGTACAAACATGCATAATCCTATATACTCAAGTACTAGTCAGGGATACACTATTAGTATGTAAAAGTTAAATTATGAGTACTCACGTATCAATATTGAGATTCAATATTGCAGGAAAGGTACGTAGACGCAACGGAGATGATAAACACTATATTGACCTCATGAGCATACCCATGAACCATACCCAATCACCTCCATAGCTATAACCCATAATTTCCTTAATCCAATCCCACTCGAAAAACAATTTTGAAATCACCCGGACCCACTCCGACGTAATATTTTATGTATACTAATAATATCTTGAAATAATACGGAGTAAATATATATATGTAAATCGATTGAGAGAGTTTAGAGAAAAATATTTTCAAGTTTCTATGAAATAATGAAACCTATTGAATTCTATTTATAATAGATTTTTGAATTATTAAAGTATGAATTATTAAAGTGAATTATTAAAGTATGAATTATTAAAGTGAATTATTAAAGAATGAATTATTAAAGTGAATTATTAAAGTATGAATTATTAAAGTGAATTATTAAAGTATGAATTATTAAAGTGAATTATTAAAGTTAAAGTAAAGTATAAATAAAGTAAAGGTAAAGTTTAAGTATAGTAAAAGTATAAAACTATGTACGTATAATACGCGTATAAATATATATAATATTAATTTAAATCGTTATATATATATTTAATAAAATAAAATATAAATATCGTTATCTTTATCATACTGGTTAAGTAATGAGTTGTCAAAAGTGGTTCTAGATATTTATAAAAGTTATATACGTTTTAATAATAAAGTTCTTTTTAAACTGAAAACGTTTTTGTACGTTTGAAACTAAATCAAATAAATATAATAATTTTGTTTTCCAAAACCAAATATATTTTTAAGAATCATTTTGTTTAAAGGTTAAAATAATGGAAATCGTTATATCATAAAATGTTTTAAAAAAGTAGAATCATATATATTCATAATAGGTTTCAAGTTTTTAAATTACAGTTTGTTGGTGAAGCATGGGATAAAGTTCAAAGGTTAAATAAACGTATGAAATCATCTTAATGAAAAATGTCGAGTTACTTAACTTGTCGATATCCAACATCTAAGTTATTTACACTTCACGTTCTTACTTATAAATCACTTTACCATTTTCCGAATGTTGTCAAAAAGAATAGATTTCTTAAATCACAGTGGACCTCATAACATAGACCCGTAATCATATCATAATGTATCTGATAAATCAACAATTTGATATTATCTTCTAATTCCATCGATAAACATATTGAAACAAATACGATCATGTAAAGTATTATACGTTTAATACTTTATTAATATTCTCAAGTTATAATATATATATATATATATATATATATATATATATATATATATATATATATATATATATATATATATATATATACATACATATATATACATATTTATTTATATATAACGGTTCGTGAATCGTCTGAATTTGGTCGAGGTTATAATGAATGTATGAACACAATTTAAAATTCTTGAGATTTAACTTAACAAACTTTGCTTATCGTGTCGGAATAATATAAAGATAAAGTTTAAATTTGATTGGAAATTTCCGGGTTGTCACAGTACCTACCCGTTAATGAAATTTCGTCCCGAAATTTGAGTGGAAAGGTCGTGAATGATAATAAGTATGTTTTCATGATGCATACAGGCTGAAAATTAGAGTTTTATCATCAGCGAATAATTTGGATAAACAATCCATTTATATGAAGAGTACGAATGAAGCTAACATAGAAGAGTGAAATGAGTAAGTGTAGATTCATCTTATCATTTGACGTAGATATGATTGATTTCCAGATTTCAAGGGATTTGAAGAAAATCTTTGTAATAAGATTTGATTCTCCGGTAACAAAAGGAATTAGGATCCGCTTTAAATGCAATCGTCCATTTTAATTGTTCTGTCGGAGATTTTCTTATAAATTCACCTCCTTCCTTTTCTTACAACTCACACCTTCTGTTGATGCATTTTATGCAAGTCCCTAGACATCTACCCACGTCCATTGCAGGTACAACAGTTTACAGGCCACCATGATCGTTCGTTATTATCCTATTTGTGTTTGTATGTGGTTACAGCAACTGCAGGAACGAGATGTGGATGTTTAACTATGTTAGACTTAGTCAGACGTCCGAGTGAAGCCTCACTCGAACGGCTGACCGGCTCATACGCACGGTTGATGCTGAGCTAAGTCACAATTACAATCTAAATGAGAAGACACGAGTGAGTGATCACCCGTACGGCTGATGAAGCCAACTCGTATGTGTGATGGATGAATCGTACGGGTGAGCCAACAGCAGGGATATATAAAGTCTTATGTTCTTCATTTTTAGGTTAAGCCTCTCATTTGTTACACACACTCAGATCTGGTGAGCTCCTCCGATTCTCTCTCAACCCAAATCACCCAGGTGGTGAATAATAGCTCTAGGTGTTGATCTAATCACACTTGATTTATTTGTGGTATGACTAAATTAATATCAAAAAGCTTAACCTATTCACTAGAGGGTTTGATTCACTTATTCCGTCATTGTGTGAGTTAAATCTGTTGATTTCTAAGTTCCTAGTCATGTTTCATCACCTTCTATTCTTTCCCCCTCAACTCATATTTTAAAGTATTCATCAATATGCTCCATCCAGTTCTGATTCTCGATATACTTATAACTTTCATATCGGTCATTCTTCTTTTTCATCTACCGCCGGAAGAATCTATTTACTTCTACTATACTCTTGGGTTTATAGTGTTTCTAGTTCTCCCGTGTCTTTATATTGCTATATGCATCGATATATATGGTTTATAATTTTTAGTTTGTCGTTGGGCTTTATATCTTCTCTTAGATTTTAAAGTCTCTGTTTCTATCTTCTATAATCATTGTCATCCACAGTTAATGCTCTCTTTTATTTGCTGCAATTTATACCCCAATTTCTATTTCGGAGTTTTGTCCTTTCGTTTCTTCTTCTTGCGATTAAGCACCGCTTGTAATGGTCCAGAATTCACAAATATGATTTTCGGAATGAACATTGTTAATGTTCTAGGAAGGAAATTGTGATGGCACGATCTTGACTTGTCAAATTACTAGAATACCTTGGAAAAGGCCGAATCATCAAGAAATATTTTCTTGATATTTTAGAGGTTTAATAGAATACAAGAGTCGTATAACATGGCACACGATGATGTTATGATCTGTGAATCATCACGTTCCATTTAGAAACTCAGCATGAATTACTGTAATATAATCACGTTGATCAAGTGTCATTATATTATACTAACTCATGCTTCAGTTTCAAACACTACTTCAAAAACATTCATATTTTAAACTCAAAGGTTTACAGAGTATAGGAACTAAACAGTTTCCTTTTTGATGTAATACAGATAGCGCAAAGAGATAAATGATTCCAGATAAGAATAGTTATGGAAATATCTTCAGAAATATGGAGGATATTTATAATGAAAGATACGATGATATCTTAGAATTTCTAATATCAGAGGATGATGAAGAATATTGTCTGTAAGGGTTTAGTGTCAGGAGCAAGGTATTCGTTAATGACTTCAGCAGACACTGAATCATTTGAATTCTTTGAAGGCAGGTTCAGTCTTTGTGATTTGTCCACAGCCTCCTTCATACTTTGCTCAATCCGTTTTCCAGTTCCAAAACTTCTCTATTTCTGAGCTTTGTTAATACACTAATCTTTATCATCAAACTTTTTACTGCTAAGGTCGTTTACAGTTTTTGTTGCTTCATCAGCATTTCGAGAACTAGTTCGCGGTTCAGAGTGTTTTTCAGAAACTTCACATTCGAAGTATGTAAGCCTTGGAAATAGACGTTATGTATAACTGTTGGCGTCAACATGCTGTGAGATTCAAAATACTGATTGCTAACTCCCAATGATTCGTATGACAATTCTCATTACAAGAGGCAGATGAGTAAATGATGAGGTTTCGATAAATATAAAGATTCTTCAGAATGCCCAAGATCAGTGAAGTTGTTGGTAAGTTTATTGCTAATGTGGTGGAATATGAAAGGTTCTCCGGTAACAAAAGGGTAATCACATATATCAAAATTATGATAAGGCTACTCTGAATGAAAAAATTGAAGTTTTCTTGCTGGAGCTGTGATATAATTTGCTACTTTGCAAAGGAATTGCAAGGTTATTTTTGCTAATAAATGCCAAAAGATCTGACACAGATATGTGTTGAATTATGACTTTGGTTTCGAGAGCTTTTTAAGTACATAACTGTGGGTAATATGTGGTTGGATCATCATCTCGATTGCTCATTATTTGAAGTGTCTTTTCGAAGGGTTTGAACATAGATTGTAATCGTTTGTATACATTTGATGTTCTAACACACTTTTGAAGTCAAAGTATAGCTTTGAAAGATGTAGGAATCTAAAAGTAATGGTACCGGTTATATCTCGAATTGAATTCTGAGATTTTAAAATCAGAATACGTAATTGGGTTTGAATGAGTATGGTTGTTTTGATTTCTATGAAAGAATGTATATTATTGTGAAAGTAGGAAGTATAATTGATAATTTGCTTAATCTGATTCGAAGAATGTAACATATTAATTGTGAATTTATATATATCTCTCGGGTATTACCTACCCATTAAAAAATTTTCACAATTAATATTTTGTACATAAGAATTTTATTACAGTCTTTATGAAAATATATATGTATATATTCTTCTCAGATGTAACATAGATTTTAATGAGTTAATACTAAATTAAACCCATTCGATTTACGGTTGGAACTAGAATTGAATAATTCCTTGAAGGTTTAGAGGTTACATAAGTATTTCTTCAATAATATTAAAATTATGAATCAATACTTCGTTATTTGTTGAGAAGTGATGTTGGTTTTCGTTAAATTCTTGTGAACTTCGCAAAGTACGAATGATATTATCTGAAAAGTTTCGGTTACATCAATGATGAAGTGTAAAATCAAATATATACTTGATTTATTAGGAATTGGAATTTGTTGAATTGAGACAGAGATTGTAGTTAACGATGGTTAAGTCGCGGGTGAGGGACGTACATTATTGCATATTTGTAATATGAATTAACTGAGTAGTTAAGATTCACACACAATAGCTTAGCACGAAAAGATTTATTTTTTTATTTCAAAAAATATATATATATATATATAATATATATATATAATTTCTTCAGAGGGAATGAGTTAATTCTTCATAACTTGTTGATACAATATACACGTTATTGATTCGTAATGATGTCCACAGTGATTCTTGAACTGACGGAGTTTGTGATGTTATAGGTGTTGTTGATTCTGATGTTGACTGTACTGACGATGCGGGTGACGTTGACGGTACTGTTGATGCTGTTGGTAAAACAAGTTTAACTTGTTAATCACACACCATTTTTTCAGGGTTTCTACTCTTCTTTCTATCATTTTGGTTCGCTTAAATGATTTATGGTTAGGGCTAGATTAGATAATCTCTAAGACTTTAGAGATTATATAATCACCGCGGAATGTTTCTCCAATGAAGTTATGAATTAATACTTCGTCAGTTATTGTTGTTGGTACTCCTTGGTATCTATGGTGCGTATGACGTTGATGCTCGTGGGACAGATTGTGAAGTTGAGGTTTACAACGCGGTTGTGGTTGGAGGTGGTAATGGTACTGTTGGCATTGATGATGGTGGTACTGGTTATGCTGCTGGTGCTGCTGCTGGTATTTGTAATCTCTGCACCAAATTCTCCAAAGCCACTACCCGAGCGCGAAGTTCGTTGACTTCTTCTATTATTCCAGGATGATTGTCGGTCGGAACGAGCGGATAAATAAAATATAGAATTTGATGTAGTATATAATCGTGACGAGATACCCTGGAAATGAGAGAGAAAATGGTGTCTCGAACAGGTTCGCCGGTAAGTGTTTTAGGTTCTTCGCCAAGAGGGCAATGTGGTAGATGGAAAGGATCGCCTTCTTCTTGTTTCCAATGATTGAGGAGGCTACGAACCCATCCCCAATTCATCCAGAATAGGTGATGACTGATTGGTTGATCCATTCCGGTCACACTGCTTTCGGAGCTTGAGTGAGATTCCATTTCGGAATCCGAGTGACTTGAACTGATGACAAATTCCATTGCGTACGATTGGATAAAGGATTTTCGATATAAAAATGATTTTTCGACTATCGGGTGGTATTTTATTTACATAGGATATCTATATATAGAGTTCAAAAGATTTCATAGATTACGGAGGAATTTGCGGGGTATGTCAGGTAAAGTTTAAAGTAACAGATACGATAAGATATGATTTAGCAGATACGCTAAGATATGAAGTTTGTCTATACACTACTCATGCAATTAATGTAGCAAGACGTGTCTAGACTAATAATGATAAGCAGGTAATTTCCTATGGATGATAAGCAGATGATTTCCGACTAGAAATGATAAGCAAAACTTTTGACATGCAGACACGGTCGAAGTCCAGACTCACTAATGCATCCTAACGACTTATCAGTTAGACACACTAATGCAGACCTGGTTCGCTAAGACCACCGCTCTGATACCAACTGAAAGGACCCGTTCATATACATTATAAACGATTCACAATAGTTGATTACATCGCGAGGTATTTGACCTCTATATGATACATTTTACAAACATTGCATTTGTTTTTAAAAGACAAACTTTCTTTACATCGAAAATTGACAGGCATGTATACCATTTCATAATATCCACTATTCAACTATAAATTGACTTAATAATAATAATCTTTAATGAACTCAATGACTTGAATGCAACGTTCTTCGAAATATGCCATGAAAGACTCCAATTAATATCTTTAAAATGAGCAAATGCACAGCGGAAGATTTCTTTAATACCTGAGAATAAACATGCTTTAAAGTGTCAACCAAAAGGTTGGTGAGTTCATTAGTTTATCATAATCATTAATTTTCATCATTTTAATAGACCACAAGAATTTCATTTCCAGTTCTCATAAATATACGTCCCATGCATAGAGACAAAAATCATTCATATGGATTGAACACCTGGTAACCGACATTCACAATATGCATATAAGAATATCCCCATCATACCGGGATCCTCCTTCGGACATGATATAAATTTCGAAGTACTAAAGCATCCGGTACTTTGGATGGGGCTTGTTGGGCCCAATAGATCTATCTTTAGGATTCGCGTCAATTAGGGTGTCTGTTCCCTAATTCTTAAATTACCAGACTTAATAAAAAGGGGCATATTCGATTTCGATAATTCAACCATATAATGTAGTTTCGATTACTTGTGTCTATTTCGTAAAACATTTATAAAAATTGCGCATGTATTCTCAGCCCAAAAATATAAATGATAAAAAGGCAAATGAAACTCACCATACTGTATCTCGTAGTGAAAATACATATAACGTCATTGAACTAGTGCAAGGTTGGCCTCGGATTCACGAATCTAAATTAATTATATATAATTATATGTTGGTCAATATTTGTCTAACAATTAGGTCAGGTCATAGTGTACCACAATCCTAATGCTCGAGACTAATATGCAAAAGTCAACAAAAGTCAGTTTGACTCAAAATGATTTCCAAAATTTATACATGATTATAATATATTTTAAATATCATCGTTTTATATTTTTAAATATTTTTAAAAGATTTATTAGAGTAAATATATAATTCATTTATTAATAAATAAAATTTTATATTAAAATTTATATAATAAAATATACTTTTATATATATTAAGTAATAAAATTTATAGGGTTCATTTAATATCATAAAGATAATATGATAGGTATTATTAAAGTAATTTATTACACGTAGTAAAATATGTTTGTATTACATATTTATTTGATAAAATAATATCTATAATGTTAGTAAGTAAAAGTTGTATTATTTTGTAATAATAATTATTATTATAAAAATATCAATATTTATAATTACTAAGGTGATATTATGATAAAACGATAATTCTAATTATGATAACTTTAATATTTACGATAATTTTTAATATTATCTTTAAAATAATAATTCTATTTAAAATGATAATAAAAATGATATTTTATAGTAACAATGACATTTCTATTAAAATGATAATTTTTGTTAAAATTATAATTTTTGTTAAAATGATAGTTTTGATACTAACGATACTTTTAATAATAATAGTAATGATAAAAATAATAAGAACGATAATTTTATCTAAATCAATATCTTATAATATTTTAATTTCATCATGATACTCTTACTCATTATTTCCTAATCGTTTCGTTTAATAGCTTTTAATCGTCTTTGATGTGGTAGCGTGGGGGTACGTGATAGTACTATATTTTACTACGAAATACGTTACAAATTACACAAGTTTTAATTATTTATTTACAAATGGGATATACCTAAACCTTGCTACAACACTATAGGCAGTGTACCTAATCGTAGAGTAGTATAGTTTTTAGTAAGTCCGGTTCGTTCCACAGGGAGCGGGCTTATTGCACATTATATTTTTAAACAACTATATTTGTACAAAATATATATAATTATATATAATAATATATAAAAGGGGGTTTACCGTTTAATGACCGGTTTGTCGATTTATATTTTAAGCGAAGCGTATAGTAAATGACGATATTTAAATAACAATATAAAATAAATAACAATAATTGAAATGACAATAAATAAAAATACGAGGAAAAATGAAATAAAATATATTATGCTTATTTAAACTTCCATAACCATGATGTTTGACGTTTTGATTTTAATTTATTGTCCTGGGCTAATTGTCCTTTGTCCTGGATGTATTTGAAACCTATCTGGTTTTTGTCCATAATAGTTCATCGGTCATAATTATAAACTGCTCGTCAAATTTAACCTTATACCCGAAGTCAAATATTCCAACTAACTGGGGATTCGAACTGTAACAAGGTCTTAATACTTTGCTTAATGAATACACCAGGTTATCGGCTGTGTGTAAACCAAGGTTTTAATACTTTGTTAACAATTACACCAATTACCCTTGAATGTAATCCACCCCTGTTTTAATGAGTTCATTGACTATTAATCCATCCCCGTGTCCGGTCAAATGAACAATAATTCGTACTTATAAATATCCCGCCCATCGTGTCCGATTAAGCGTATGTGGTTATATATAGATACGTCAAATCATAACCTTTATATTAAATTAACGAGGTATCGTTAATTTAATATAAAGCCCATTAATAGCCCATAGTCTAATTTCCACAAGTGTCGTTCTTTTGTCCAAACCCCAATTATGGTACAAAACCCAATTACCCCGTCTTTAATATTTAGCTCAACATCATGATTACTTCGGCTCAAATAAGCATAATAATAACTTAAGTACGAGACATTAATTTAAAAAGGAGAACATAGCTTACATTGATTATTTATCGCGTAGTAGTACACGGACAGAGCTCCGACTTTAAAAACCCGTAAAATAACCTTTACATAACCCGAACTAATCTAATATAACACTAATCTATACTATATATACATATATATATTTATTTATATTATATTAGGGAGTATTATTATTATTATCTAATTTTTACACGCAGAATTCATGACCTTTTATAGGAATTTTGATTTCTGACAGCTCCGCGAGTCGTGGAGTTTTTAGCCTTCAAACTCCGCGAGTCGCGGAGTTTGAAAATCCAGCTCAGGATCATTTGTCTCATAGCTTGTCGACATAATTTTTAAATATATATAATATATAAATAATTTATATAATTATTTAAATATTATATTATATTCTTGTGCATAGTTGACTTGTAATTTTTGGTCCGTTGCGTCGGGCGTTGATAGTTGACTCATGTCCCGGTTCCGGATTTTCGAACGTCCTTGCGTACAATTTAATATCTTGTACTTTGCGTTTTGTAACTTGTACTCTTGTCATTTTTAGACGTTTTTCATCAATAAATTGAACCTTTTGAATTGTATCTTGAACATTTGAGCTTTTTGGACGTTTGTGTCTTCAAATCTTCATTTTCGCCTTTTGTCTTCGCACTTATTTATTTAATCAATTACAATGAAAATATAATACAATTACATATGAAAACCTATTATTTAGGAGGGATATTGCTATGAAATATATGTTCCTTTTTAGCCTTATCAAACATCCCCACACTTGAGCGTTGCTTGTCCTCAAGCAATACAGAATTTGAAATAAAAACATACATGAATCACTTTTTTATTCATCACACTTTGTACATCAGTGATTTTGATATGGTGGTATAAACAATGATAGTAACGATAGAACCATGGTTAAAGGTGGGTGTGTCATCCACAGTTGCCTCGGGTTTAGGTCAACGACACTTGCAATCAAATTGCCGATTTACTTTCGGTTTCCAAAGCAAAGTGCACATTTGAAAGGCGGTTTACAGTCCCACATGACTATGAAAATTTAGATCCGTAAGGAAATTGGATCTTTATGAAAACATTTGATCTTTTGAAAATTCAATCTAGTTTTTTACCCTAGATAAGTTTTCCGGAATAACCCTTCACCGGTGTTGCAAAATATTTTTGTGGGTTTTGTGGGTTTCAGATTTGAAAATTTTAGCTCAAAACTTATGGTTTTGTGTCACCCACTTGCTAACCTTGTATTAGGAAAGCAACACGTCCAGTTCACTTGTCCCGTATATTACCTTTCGGCAAACTACTGTCCGGTTGTAAAGGAAAGCGATGAACAAGAAACTGTTAAGGCAATGTCCCGTGACTTGCTTTTGATTATGGTCTATAAACGTGTCGGATGCTATTACTATCCTTTGTAGGAGCAATAGTAAAGATCATCCTATGATTTTTCGGTCTGGCACAAGGTCCTGTCTCCGACCATGCTATGCAACCACCGTTCTTACGGTTGACACCCGATTTGGTTCAGGTGACCTAATGAATTCCAGGTGAATTCCTAGGATTTTACGTTCAAAGGTAATGAACGCATTGAAAATGGGTTTTCAGAAAACAAATCGGTTTTATTTTTGATCAAAATATTTTCTCGTTCAAGCTCGAGTTTAGATATCATTGAATTCCATGAGTTTGTAAATCTCAATCTTTAAGGTCAATCTCAAGGATTGAGTAATATCAGGCTTAAAAGCTAATTTTTGATCTTTAAGGAGATTATCCTTTCTGGGGATCTGATTCATTAGTCTTATCAAGCTAATTTGCACGGTGCCCCCCCATTGTACGAGATAAATCCTTCTCATGGTTAGGATAAATCTGACCACTTGGCGACCCTGTTTGATGCTGAGGTCCGTGGATTTCCTGCTGATTTTAGAGATGACTTTTCTAGATTTTTCGTCAACCTACAGCTGGTCTGGACGACAACTTCATGACCTAAATCAAGAAGCGCGTGTCTTTTTCGGAAGACTTTACTTCCTTTTAATGATGGAATTGATTCATCGTGTAGATCCATCTTTTCTTTCAAATATATTACAGTAAATCGGGTAAAACAGTTAATTTAGTCCAAAACAAAAGCACCTGCAATAACTTTACAGAAACATGTGATATATAGTTTTTAATTGAATAACTTGGTACATTCTCCCCACACTTAGTTTCTTTCTTTGCCTTTTTATTCTCCTTTATTCCATTTTAAATGAATTCAATCGTTTTAGGGTGTTTCTCAATTTATGTCCTTTCCGAGTTAACGATAATTTCGGTATTAACACCTAGTTTTCACCGTTCATAAATATGTATAAACATGATTTTGAATTCATTTAGTTGAAAATTTTTTTTTTTTTATTTTTAAAATTTTCACAAAATTTAGAAAATAAACCAAGAATAGATACGAGAGAATTTATAACCTTTTCCCACACTTAAGATCATGCAATGCCCTCATTTGCATGAAATCAGACTCTAATTATAAATTCATGAGGGTGATTAGTGTAGAAAGTAGTTAAAGATACCATAAAATTGCAGGATGATAGATGGTGCACCTCATCGTTCATTCCTTCTTGTTTTATCACACATGTTTTTCTTCAAAAACGGTTGCTTTTCTGAACTGTTTACTAATATTTGAAAAAACGTCTTTTATCCTAACTTATCATGCATTTTTGTTAACGAGTTATGCACTAACCCGAACCCCTAATTTAACATTAAGTGGGGTTAAACTTCCCCACACTTAGCTGACGACATGTGAAGTCGGTAGAATAAGTTCCACAAATTAGAGTAGTGAGCCAGTTATTTACATCTCGGGTGGTGTATAATATATCAATGGGTTTAAAGTTTAGACTCGCCCGATTGTCACTACTTAATTCTTTTTTAAGTGTAGCTTTTAGTAAATGGATATGTCTCTTTTCTGGTTCTTGGTCAAATGGATCGATATACACCGACATACATATTATAGGGTGGACAATTTCTAACGTTTCCTTCCTTTTATTCTCGACGTCAAAGTTTTCACCTCTATTACCCAATTGGGTGAAATTCGAGGTGTCATTATCTGTTACAGCTCGTAGTTCATTTCCGGTGGATGACTCGTCTATTGAGAATATTGGGTTGGAAGGTTGTGGAATGGTGAAGTTCGGTTTGGCCTTGGGGGTAAAATTTTCAACGTTATCGTATTCCCAAGAGTACCAATTTGTTACCCTTACTTCTTCTTTATCCATTGATGGATCGATGATTTCTTCGGTAGAGGCTAATGTGTCGATATGTTGTGAAATTGGTAAGACTGAATAAAAAGTATCATCGGGATAGTTGGTGATTTCGGAGCTCTCGAATTCATCAAAATTTGATGATATGAGATTTTCTTGCACACGACTCCTCAGATCAACAGGTGTGTAGTCTGATAGAGTTTCAGCTTGCCGGTTTACAAACTCTCTCATTTGTTCATTTTGAGCATTGAGTTCTTCGAGTTTAATTTTCATATTGTCTAATAAATTTTCAGACACGTAATTTTCCTCGTCTACTGGTTGTTGAGTTTGGATATATTCTTGGGAATAATCCCAATTTGAATTGTATTCTTCATAATCATTCCATTCAGGTTCCGTGGGTGCGTAATTTTTCATAGGAACGTAATAATAACATTCCCATGTTGAGTGATAATCTCCACAGATTTCACAACCAGTTATTGTTTCGTCATTCGTGATCCAAGATTGACCGAACGAATTGTCATCAAAACTCGTTTGAGAGTATTGATTTAATTGATTTTGGATATCAAAAAGAGTTTCCATAGCCTTGTTTTCAAAATTTTCCATTTTATTGCGATGGCCAAATTTTAGCTACAATGTGGTGCATTTACTAATTATCCTATTAGTTATAAAAATAGAAAAACTTATATAAGTTGTCCAATTAATAGACTTTTCTGCTTTTGCCCACGTTTCGAATAGCCAAAAGATGCAGCAGGGAGCCAGAACCCTTTAAATCGGAAGCTCACAACTCAGCCACTAACAAATCCAACTATTACTACGAAGCAGAAAATTGTCAACGTCCATTAATTTAACCACTTAAATAATTTTTCTTTCTGTTTGAGATATTAGATAAGAAATAGAGAAAATTTCTAAGTCCTAAAAACTAAAGCGTCGAGAAATAAGAAAGAAAAAGAATGCGCGTCGAAAAACATCGAAAAATAAAAATAAGAAAATAGCGCGTCGTAACTTAAAAAGGAATTAAAAACTAAGAATTAAAAGTTGCGTCTAAAAATATTAAAGCTTAAAAGAAAAACTATATCCCAAATGGTAATAACTTAAAAAGGTACTAAAATATAAAAACGGCGTCGCAAAATTCTAAAGCACCTAAATCTTAGTCTAAAGAAAAAGCACTTAAGGGATTTTACGGCAAAGCCTAAAAATCTAGAAGTAAAAATAACTATGGCAAAAACTAAGTTTAAAACTAAATATGAGCTAAAAATACAAATATTACGCTAAAACGATTAAAAAGTGACAAAATATAAAAATATACAAAAAGTTGTAAAAAGTACAATTTTTATAAAAATATTATTTTTATATTATTTATTTATTAAAACTATTAATTTTATAATTTAATAAAACTAATTAAACAAAATAATAATAAAAACTAAAATAAATATTTAATTAAAATCTAATTAGGGTTTTATAATAATAATTATAATAATTACCCGTAATTAATGCCTGATTAGGGTTCTGTGTACCTGTGTCAGAGTGTCTCCGCGAGTCGCGGTATTTCAAGCAGCAAACCCCGCGAGTCGCGGGGTTCCAAAATTCAACTCTGGTACAGTTTTTAATTCGACGTGTTTTTTTTTTTTTTTTTTTTGATATTGTTTTTCTAAAAATATATTTATACAAATATATATTAAAAATATAGCGTTTCGCCAAGTCCCCGGCAGTGGCGCCAAAAACTTGATGTCGTGCGAGGTGTACGTGAAATACTATATATTTTTGATACGAAAAGCGATACAAATTACACAAGTTTTAATTATTTATTTACAAATGGGATATACCTAAACCTTGCTACAACACTATAGGCAGTGTACCTAATCGTAGAGTAGTATAGTTTTTAGTAAGTCCGGTTCGTTCCACAGGGAGCGGGCTTATTGCACACTATATTTTTAAACAACTATATTTGTACAAAATATATATAATTATATATAATAATATATAAAAGGGGGTTTACCGTTTAATGACCGGTTTGTCGATTTATATTTTAAGCGAAGCGTATAGTAAATGACGATATTTAAATAACAATATAAAATAAATAACAATAATTGAAATGACAATAAATAAAAGTACGAGGAAAAATGAAATAAAATATATTATGCTTATTTAAACTTCCGTAACCATGATGTTTGACGTTTTGATTTTAATTTATTGTCCTGGGCTAATTGTCCTTTGTCCTGGATGTATTTGAAACCTATCTGGTTTTTGTCCATAATAGTTCATCGGTCATAATTATAAACTGCTCGGCAAATTTAACCTTATACCCGAAGTCAAATATTCCAACTAACTGGGGATTCGAACTGTAACAAGGTCTTAATACTTTGCTTAATGAATACACCAGGTTATCGGCTGTGTGTAAACCAAGGTTTTAATACTTTGTTAACAATTACACCAATTACCCTTGAATGTAATCCACCCCTGTTTTAATGAGTTCATTGACTATTAATCCATCCCCGTGTCCGGTCAAATGAACAATAATTCGTACTTATAAATATCCCGCCCATCGTGTCCGATTAAGCGTATGTGGTTATATATAGATACGTCAAATCATAACCTTTATATTAAATTAACGAGGTATCGTTAATTTAATATAAAGCCCATTAATAGCCCATAGTCTAATTTCCACAAGTGTCGTTCTTTTGTCCAAACCCCAATTATGGTACAAAACCCAATTACCCCGTCTTTAATATTTAGCTCAACATCATGATTACTTCGGCTCAAATAAGCATAATAATAACTTAAGTACGAGACATTAATTTAAAAAGGAGAACATAGCTTACATTGATTATTTATCGCGTAGTAGTACACGGACAGAGCTCCGACTTTAAAAACCCGTAAAATAACCTTTACATAACCTGAACTAATCTAATATAACACTAATCTATACTATATATACATATATATATATATTTATTTATATTATACTAGGGAGTATTATTATTATTATCTATTTTTTACACGCAGAATTCGTGACCTTTTATAGGAATTTTGATTTCTGACAGCTCCGCGAGTCGTGGAGTTTTTAGCCTTCAAACTCCGCGAGTCGCGGAGTTTGAAAATCCAGCTCAGGATCATTTGTCTCATAGCTTGTCGACATAATTTTTAAATATATATAATATATAAATAATTTATATAATTATTTAAATATTATATTATATTCTTGTGCATAGTTGACTTGTAATTTTTGGTCCGTTGCGTCGGGCGTTGATAGTTGACTCATGTCCCGGTTCCGGATTTTCGAACGTCCTTGCGTACAATTTAATATCTTGTACTTTGCGTTTTGTAACTTGTACTCTTGTCATTTTTAGACGTTTTTCATCAATAAATTGAACCTTTTGAATTGTATCTTGAACATTTGAGCTTTTTGGACGTTTGTGTCTTCAAATCTTCATTTTCGCCTTTTGTCTTCGCACTTATTTATTTAATCAATTACAATGAAAATATAATACAATTACATATGAAAACCTATTATTTAGGAGGGATATTGATATGAAATATATGTTCCTTTTTAGCCTTATCAGTCTTTTATATCGTGCTCATAATAATGATAATAATATTAATCAAAATAATTAGGTGTTACTAATATTAGTTTTAATTACAATAATATTAATAATGATAATTACTATGACATTATTAACGATAATGATAATATAATAATAATAATAATAACAATAACCATTTTTAAATAATGATATATATATTAATAATGATAATAATAATAATGATAATAATAATAATAATAATAATAATAATAATAATAATAATAATAATAATAATAATAATAATAATAATAATAATAATTAGATAATAATAATAATAATAATTAGATAATAATAATAATAATAATAATAATAATACTAATTATAACTTTAATGATAATAACGATAGTAATAATAATAATAAAAAAACAATTTTTAATGATAAATCCTTTTATTGATAAAGATAATAATAATAATAATAATAATAAGATAAAACTAGAACGACGATAATAACGACGATAATAATAATCATTTTTAATAATAATACAAAAATTCGATGGACTATAACTTCAAATCCGTTCATCGAAATCATCCGATATCTAAATAAAAAGTTCTTAATTTTTTGCTAGCTTTCCAACGACATGCATATCTTATACCTTATCTCAGTCGCATATATAACTAATTCAGGATTCAACATAATCTAACTAAAGGCAATATCAAAAGTACAAAAATGCATAATCCTATATACTCGAGCACTAGTCAGGGATACACTATTAGTATGTAAAAGTTAAATTATAAGTACTCACGTATCAATATTGAGATTCAATATTGCAGGAAAGGTACGTAGACGCAACGGAGATGATAAACACTATATTGACCTCATGAGCATACCCATGAACCATACCCAATCACCTCCATAGCTATAACCCATAATTTCCTTAATCCAATCCCACTCGAAAAACAATTTTGAAATCACCCGGACCGCACTCCGACGTAATATTTTATGTATACTAATAATATCTTGAAATAATACGGAGTAAATATATATATGTAAATCGATTGAGAGAGTTTAGAGAAAAATATTTTCAAGTTTCTATGAAATAATGAAACCTATTGAATTCTATTTATAATAGATTTTTGAATTATTAAAGTGAATTATTAAAGTATGAATTATTAAAGTGAATTATTAAAGTATGAATTATTAAAGTGAATTATTAAAGTATGAATTATTAAAGTGAATTATTAAAGTATGAATTATTAAAGTGAATTATTAAAGTATGAATTATTAAAGTGAATTATTAAAGTTAAAATAAGTATAAATAAAGTAAAGGTAAAGTTTAAGTATAGTAAAAGTATAAAACTATGTACGTATAATACGCGTATAAATATATATAATATTAATTTAAATCGTTATATATATTTAATAAAATAAAATATAAATATCGTTATCTTTATCATACTGGTTAAGTAATGAGTTGTCAAAAGTGGTTCTAGATATTTATAAAAGTTATATACGTTTTAATAATAAAGTTCTTTTTAAACTGAAAACATTTTTGTACGTTTGAAACTAAATCAAATAAATATAATAATTTTGTTTTCCAAAACCAAATATATTTTTAAGAATCATTTTGTTTAAAGGTTAAAATAATGGAAATCGTTATATCATAAAATGTTTTAAAAAAGTAGAATCATATATATTCATAATAGGTTTCAAGTTTTTAAATTACAGTTTGTTGGTGAAGCATGGGATAAAGTTCAAAGGTTAAATAAACGTATGAAATCATCTTAATGAAAAATGTCGAGTTACTTAACTTGTCGATATCCAACATCTAAGTTATTTACACTTCACGTTCTTACTTATAAATCACTTTACCATTTTCCGAATGTTGTCAAAAAGAATAGATTTCTTAAATCACAGTGGACCTCATAACATAGACCCGTAATCATATCATAATGTATCTGATAAATCAACAATTTGATATTATCTTCTAATTCCATCGATAAACATATTGAAACAAATACGATCATGTAAAGTATTATACGTTTAATACTTTATTAATATTCTCAAGTTATAATATATATATATATATATATATATATACATACATATATATACATATTTATTTATATATAACGGTTCGTGAATCGTCTGAATTTGGTCGAGGTTATAATGAATGTATGAACACAATTTAAAATTCTTGAGATTTAACTTAACAAACTTTGCTTATCGTGTCGGAATAATATAAAGATAAAGTTTAAATTTGATTGGAAATTTCCTGGTTGTCACAATGCCCTCGTATTGTTCGGGATTCCTCCATGGCGGTAGTTGGGGGCGGGTTATGCAACTACGAGAGATGAACACGTGGGTGGTTAAGTTACACGTGAGTGATCCCAAACTGATGTCCAAAAAATAAAATAAAAGAGACATATTTTGACCTAAATCACTTTTTCATTCATTCCTAATATTAATTTAAACAAACTACATATTTCCTTTATATACTAAAAGACACCCAGTATCGTCCGCTTAAAATCCCTCAAAACGCCATTTCCTCTCCCTTAAAGGCCATGCCGTGTTTTTTTCCCTTACCTCGTTGATAAAAAAAAATTAGGGGTTAGGCCTGGCGACTTTCACTGTCTCCATCGCGTCTCATCCCTGTGTTTCTCACTATGCGATCAGGGAGACGATAGCCTGATTACATCGTTCTATATATGTCTAAAATTTGTTTGGTTACTTTTATTTTCAGATAATATTAGGGTTTTTTCAAGATTGTGTTTGTGACGACGATCAGGTATTAGTTTTTCAGATTTGTTGGATATATATATATATATGTGTGTGTGTGTGTGTGTGTGTGTGTGTGTGTGTGTGTCAGATCATTGTTCGGTGGTTAGTTTGATTATGAATAAAATTTGGGCTTTCGCTCAAATTTGATCTTTTTATATATGTCAGATTTTTTCTATTTTCTTTCGAGTTTTTGGTTTACAAATACACTTCTTCAACGGATTATTCTGCTTTTCTGCGGTTTTCCTTCTTATTCAGTGTGCAATATAAGGTCAATATATTCGTAACCTTTACACAAGTATATGTTTCTTTTCGACATACACCAGGTGTTATGTGAAACGTCATTGTTAAATTTACAATTATTGTTGTTGTTAAAATTGCACATTAGACTGAAACCCTAATTTTGACCAATTAGGGCAATTACTGGCCCATGGGCAAAAACTCTGGTGGTATGGAGAAGAAAAAGACCGAGAGTACTGTTAGGGTATTGAGATCTCGGATGGTTGGCGTTGATTTGAATAACTCAGATGAGACAGATGCGAACTCTGTATCATTACATACATCAAATACTGAAAGACCCACGCAAAACAAAGGTAATAATTCGGCAACTTCTGTGTATTATCATTCTATAGGTGTTGATCATGTAGGTGATTTGGTGAACGAGTTTAATAATCATCATGTAAGGGTACACTCATCATCTGATTCATCGGATGAAGAGGGTCTGAATGGTAATAACGATGGAATTCATGTTGAAAATAGCTCTCTTCCTCATACTGGTGAGAAAGATCCTGAGACAGAAGGTGTGTTGAATGAACAAACTAACATTGAATCTGTTAGGGTTCCACCTGAAACATCGTACTTGAGCGCAACCATGGGCATACCTGCAGGTCAAAAGAGGGTTAATTTTCGCTTAATGGAAAATATTACCCCAACTACTGAAGAGGTTGATGTTGAATTACCTTTGTCATCAGTGATAGAGGCAGTGGATCGGTATAGCAATATGCTATATGGGTATTTTGTGGGTAAGAGATTGGCGTACCCTGTAGTGAAGCATTACGTGATGAGCGTGTGGAAGAAATATGGAATCGAAAAAACAATGATGAATTCGAAGGGATTCTATTTTTTTAAGTTTTCAACCGCACAAGGTATGTTAGATGTTATAGAGAATGGGCCATGGATGATTCGCACTGTGCCTATTATACTCAATAAATGGTCTCCAGACGTGTCGCTCTCGAAGGAAGATTTGACCAAAGTACCCGTTTGGGTGAAACTTCATGATATACCCTTGACTGGATACACGGCAGACGGCTTAAGTATGATTGCCTCCAACATAGGTAAACCAATTATGCTTGATTCGTACACCAGTACCATGTGTGTGGAGGCATGGGGGAGACCAAACTATGCAAGGGCAATGATTGAAATCTCAGCTGATAATGACCTAAAATCGACTCTGAAGGTAGGTACCCCTGGTATCAAGGGTGCTAAAGGCACGGTGGACGAAATTACTATTGAGTATAAGTGGCAACCTCCTAGGTGCGCTACGTGTAAGGTTTTTAGGCATAAGGAGACTCAATGCCCCAAGCATGCCACTGTTGATGTGCACGCACAGTCGGTGGATAGTGACAGATTTCGTATGGTGAAGAACAACAAAGCGACAAATGATCAGAATAAGAAACACGTTGATGGATTTGTTGTGGCTAGGGATAAACAAAAAATGATATATAGACGAAAGATTACTACTAAGCAGCATGAGAATGGGAAAAGACCACAACCTGATAAGGACCAAAGGGACCTGGTGGAAACAAGTAACTCATTTAGAGTTCTGGATCAGTGTAATGAAAATGATGCTGAAACAAATAATTTAGATGTGGTGGATGAGCCCAGTGATATTGATCTAGATGATGATGGAAAAGCAGAAAAACGAAATGTTAACACTGAGGGGGCAAGCACTCCCGGTCTAGAAGGTCATCATGGTTAGTATCGCTGCATGGAATATAAGGGGTCTGAACCGCATCCCTAAACAACAAGAGGTTCACGATGTAGTTGTGAGTAATCATCTTAGTATTTTTGCAATTTTAGAATCGCACGTGCCCATTGATAAACTAACTAAGGTGTGTAACTCAGTTTTTCCCTGTTGGACGTGGACATCAAATGGTCACGTGTGTGACCGAGGTACTTGTATCATTCTTGGGTGTGATCCAGGCATTGCTCAGGTTATGGTTGTTATGGCGAAAGACCAAGTTATTCATTGTTTGTTGACCATGCTGAATAGTGGGTGCAAGTTTTTTGTGTCGTTTGTCTATGCAGCGAACAATTATATTCAAAGAAGGTAATTGTGGCGTGACTTGGGCATGCACAAAGGGTTTGTTGGGAATTATCCTTGGGTCTTGATGGGAGACTTTAATGCGTCTCTCAGATTGGAAGAATCTATGAATGGTTCTTCTACGATTACCATCGCTATGCGAGAATTTCATGAATGTGTCGACGATCATAACATGGAGGATGTTAATTATACGGGCCTTCAATTCACTTGGAATCAAAGACCACACGCAAGTGGTGGAATTTTGAAGAAAATAGACCGTGTCATGGCTAATGATAGTTTTATGGGGCAATTTTCTGACGCTTATGTTCTGTTTCAACCTTATAGGATATCAGATCACTGTCCTATGGTGTTAAAGTTACCGAATCAGGTAGGTTCTAAACGAAACCTTTTAAATTCAGTAATTATGTAGCTCGTCATAATGATTTTATTCAAACTGTGGTGGATGGGTGGGCTAAAGATGTTGAGGGCCACATGATGTTTAAAGTGGTCAAATGATTGCGTATGCTTAAAAAACCGATCAAGAGATTAATGTGGCTCAAGGGAAACTTACATGCTAGGGTGGTTAAGTTAAGGAAGGAGCTTGAGATTGCCCAAGCTGAGCTTGATAAAACTCCCGATTCTCTTAATTTGCGCATGAATGAGAGCTTGAAATTAAAGGAGTATAAAGAAGCAATCCTAGAGGAAGAATGTTTTCTAAAGCAAAAATCTAAAGTAGAGTGGCTTCGTGTTGGTGATAGCAATTCGAGCTACTTCCACAAAGTTGTAAAGGGTAGAGTGCATCGTAATCACATCCACGCTATTTCAGACCAAAATGATAATATTGTGGAAGGGGCTGCTGTCTGTGATGTTTTCGTACGACACTATGAACTGTTTCTTGGAACTGCGAATACATGTAACATGCTGAATGATCCAGGGACCTTATTTAGTGCTCGTATTAACACAACCAAGGCAAATCACATGGTTCGGCCAGTTACCAATGAGGAAGTAAAGGCTGCAATTTTCGATATTGGTGATGATAAGGCCCCCGGGCCGGATGGTTACTCCTCGGCATTCTTTAAAAATGCTTGGGACGTGGTGGGTAATGATGCGTGTTCAGCTATTAAAGCATTCTTTTCTAATGGTCAATTACTGACTGAGATCAACCATACAATCATTGCGCTGCTGCCAAAGAACCAACACCCCGGTAAGGTTAATGATTATCGTCCGATTTCTTGTTGTAATGTCTTGTATAAATGTATTAGCAAGATAATTACAAATCGGATTACACCATGCTTGGAGGATATTGTCCATGAAAACCAATCTGCTTTTATTCCGGGACGACGTATTTCAGATAATATTTTATTAACTCAAGAGCTTATGCGAAATTATCATCTAGATCGAGCGATTCCTAGGTGTGCGTTCAAAGTTGATATTCAAAAGGCGTACGACACCGTTGATTGGGGGTTCCTTCGAGCTATTTTAGTGCACTTTGGTTTTCATAAAACGATGGTTAAATGGATCATGAAATGCGTTTCTACCTCATCATTCTCGATAAGTATTAATGGAAATTTGTGTGGTTTCTTCAAGGGTAAACGTGGCCTTAGGCAGGGGGATCCCATGTCCCCTTACTTATTTACGCTTGTTATGGAGGTTCTCTCTCTAATGCTCAAGCGTAATATTCAGAGATCCGAGAGGTTCAAGTTTCATCCTAAATGTGAAGATCAAAGGATTATAAATTTATGCTTTGCGGACGACTTGTTCTTGTTTTCTAATGCTGATATGATATCTGTGAAGGTGATCTTTGATGCCTTAGATGAGTTTAAGGAATGCTCTGGTCTTACTCCTAGCATGTCCAAGAGCACAGGTTATTTTGCTAACGTCCCTGTTCACATTAAAAATCAGATCCTCAATATGATGCCTTTTGAAGAAGGCGTGTTACCGGTTCGTTATCTTGGGGTCCCTCTTGTGTCATCTAGACTCCTCAATCGTGACTGTAAACTGCTTGTGGAAATGGTTCAGAATCGCATTTTTGATTGGAAGAGTAAGTTTCTTTCTTTTGCGGGTCGGGTGCAATTGATTTCGTCTGTCCTAGTTTCGATGCAGGTGTACTGGTATTCGGTGTTTATTCTTCCGAATGCTATTATCAAAGAGATAGAAAAATTGATGCGGGGTTTTTGGTGGTGTCAAGGGGAGCTAAAAAGAGGAAAAGCTAAAGTGAAGTGGGACATTGTTTGCCTCCCAAAAGAAGAAGGTGGCCTTGGTATAAAACGCTTAAAACTATGGAATGTTGCTCTTCTTACTTCTCAAGTTAGGCGGTTGCTAGAAAACAAGCATTCTCTTTGGGTCAAGTGGATACATACTTATCGCCTTGAGGATCGTAATTTTTGGGATGTTATGGTGTCCCCTAATGCGAGTTGGAGTTGGAGAAAGCTCCTTAATATTCGTGATCTCATTAAAAATCATATTGTCCATAAGATTGGGAATGAAGAATGCACATCTGTATGGTATGACATATGGTGTGACCAAGGTAGGCTCGTAGACGTTATATCAAGAAGAAACATTGTTCGTGAGGGATTTAATGGCAATGAAAAACTTTGTGACTTTGTTGTGGATGGTAAGCTCAATTGGCCATCATCGTGGCTAGCAGAATACCAGAGTATCCAAAACATTGAGGCCCCTTCTTTATTTGCCAAACATGATGAGGTTTGCTGGAAACTTTTGAATGGCAACATAAGAGAATTTTCGGTGGCTGAGGTTTGGGAAACCATACGTCCTCGTGTGCCTTGTGTCTCGTGGTACAATGTTGTATGGTTTGGTTATCGCATTCCTCGTCATGCAGTTTTGTTGTGGTTTCTTATGGAATCTCGTCTAAAGACCCAAGACACACTCAAAGATTGGGAAAGAAACGCACATACAAACATTTTATGTTCATTATGTAATTTACAACAAGATTCTCATGACCATCTTTTCTTTGAATGCCCGTTTTCATTGCAGATTTGCATGAAGTTTGCGCCCCTGGTTTTCTCTCGGAACTAGTGTCATTCGTGGAGGGCTATTCGTGATGCTCTAATCCCTTATGCTGATCGGAATCTGGTTAAAAGTGTGGTGCCGAAACTTGTTTTTGCCGCCATGGTTTACTACATATGGCAAGAGAGGAATAATAGGTTGTTTGGTGGTAAGTCTCGTTCCGTGGATCAAATGTTCAAGGTTATCTTCTCAACGGTGAGATTAAAGCTTCTTTCTCTTAAATTCAAGGAGTCTCGGGATGTTCGAGTTTTGAAGGATAACTGGAAGGTCCCGTAGTGGGTTTTAGCTTCTTTTGTGGGTCTAGATTATTATTTATTGTAATAGTCTAGTTGGTTCGATTTTTTTGGTTGTAAGGCTCTCTTGCAACATTGATTTGTATTGTGCCCATTCCTTTTATTATTTTTAATAATAAAATTCACCGGGGTAACCCTTTACCCAAAAAAAAAAATTGCACATTAGACCTCAAATTTAAGAAAGAAGACGTTTTATTTTGATTGGAATTTCTTTTTTTGTAACTGTCATGGTAGTTTCTTAGTCAAATTTTAGGTAATAATGTAATGATGTTGCTCATGTACCGTGGTGGTATTTTATTAATAGATTATTGACTATTTGATATTAATGTTATGAAGGTGGTATTAAATGTATAATGCTAATGTGTTCATGTATTTGTTATTCATATTTAGCATGACTCTAGTTTTAGAATCTTTTTATTAGGCTAGTGTTGAATTCTTTCATTTCAATTTCATATAAAAATATGTCGTCTTACTTCAGGCACTATGTAAGTATGTGCATAAAGTTGCAGATATGGTTAGTCTATCATATACCATTTTGTTGATTTTGGTATTAGTTCATATAATTTGTGTGCGTTCATTGCATTTAAGGCAGTTGTGTTTTGTAAATTAACGTCCATTCATATACGGATTAGTAATTGAAGAATAAGATACATGTTCAATTTTTTATATATGGATAATATGGATAAAGGTGGTAAAATAAGCGGGTTGGGTGGCATGTCAAAACAATTTCGGATCATAAGGGTTTAATCTTTTTAACAAGGGTCAGAAAAGACGGGTTGGGTGGCATGTCAAAACAGATTCGGATCACAAGATTTGAGTTTTTTTATAATAATAATCCAAAATAAAATTTGCTAAAAAATATATGACAATGTCCCTAAATTTTTTAAATTTTGAAAAGATGAGGAGCTAAATTACACTTTATATAACAGTAGGGTTAAATATAGACAATCTGTTGAAAGGGAGGGAGGTAAACTGCGTGAAAACAAACAAAAAGTATACTTCGTATATTTTATTCATGTGAAAGTGTCGTGGGTCCCACAATACAATTATTTTCCCCAAATTCATCTTCTTCCGGATAACCAATCTTCTGCAACTTTTTTCTTCTATTAAACCCAAGAAAAAGATTTTTATTTAGTTCCATAGATTTCATAAACTAGTCATTCAGATCCATCCAGTAGTGTCACTTAATAAAATGTACACTACCAAAAGATGTAACTAGTTAAAAGCCCCTCAAAAATTTCCATTAGATTACGTATTTCACTGGTAGTATGTGCTACCGGTGTTATGGCTATAGATCCGCCCTTGGTTGGGGTTGGGTTGATTGAAACATGTTTTGTCCAAATAATTAGCCTACAGTCTATAAATTAGGTCACAATAAAGTTTGCTTGCAAGCAGTGGCGGATCTAGGAATGAGAGTCAGTGGTGTCACTAGTTAAAAATCTAAAAAAAAAAAAAAAAATCTACTAGATGACTATTTCAATCAGTGACGGATCCAGATATATTTTTTTAGGCGGCAAAAAATTTTACTAAAAATTAAGAGCTAATAATTTGCTTAACATAATGTTAACATATTAGTACAATTCTCGATATACATTCATAAAAAACATAATAGTTAAACTAAAACAAATTTTCTCCTATGACCATCTAAAAACTTAATTTGGTAAACTTGAGACTACATCTTATTGAAAGCCAATATGAAAAGATAAGCTTCAAATTTCAAGTTTATACATTCCATAAAATGTATTTATACATATTTGAAAAAAAAAAAAAAAGTTTCGTAAAGCATATATAGATATGGTTTTTCCAATTTTACAATTTCCAAAAAGAATTAATATTTCATGTTAAATGACATTCAAATATATTTAATTAAATTGATAATTTACAACAGTAGTAAATGAATGGACTAAATGATAATATACACATAGGGCTGTTAACGAACCGAGCTTTTAACGAGCTACTCGAGTTCGAACTCGTATATTTCGAGTTCGAGCTTTAACGAGTTGGAACTCGAGTCGAGTACGAACAAAAAATGTTGTTCGATTAGTTTGACGAGCCGAATATGAAGAAGTTAATATTTGACTTTGCTCGCTCGAAAATTCGTTTAATGATCGAACGAGTTAAGCGAGCATATATCGTTCGAATAATTCGTTTATGTTTTAACACAAGTCGAGCCGAGCGAGCCACCACATTGAAATGTCCCGTTCTTATTGATTAAAAATGTTCCATATTAATTGATTTCGTTGCGAGGTTTTGACCTCTATATGAGACGTTTTTCAAAGACTGCATTTATTTTAAAACAAACCATAACCTTTATTTCATCAATAAAGGTTTAAAAAGCTTTACGTAGATTATCAAATAATGATAATCTATAATATCCTGTTTACACACGACCATTACATAATGGTTTACAATACAAATATGTTACAACGAAATAAGTTTCTTGAATGCAGTTTTTACACAATATCATACAAGCATGGACTCCAAATCTCATCCTTATTTAAGTATGCGACAGCGGAAGCTCTTAATAATCACATGAGAATAAACATGCTTAAAACGTCAACAAAAATGTTGGTGAGTTATAGGTTTAACCTATATATTATCAAATCATAATAATAGACCACAAGATTTCATATTTCAATACACATCCCATACATAGAGATAAAAATTATCCATATGGTGAACACCTGGTAATCGACATTAACAAGATGCATATATAAGAATATCCCCATCATTCCGGGACACCCTTCGGATATGATATAAATTTCGAAGTACTAAAGCATCCGGTACTTTGGATGGGTTTGTTAGGCCCAATAGATCTATCTTTAGGATTCGCGTCAATTAGGGTGTCTGTTCCCTAATTCTTAGATTACCAGACTTAAATAAAAAGGGGCATATTCGATTTTGATAATTCAACCATAGAATGTAGTTTCACGTACTTGTGTCTATTTTGTAAATCATTTATAAAACCTGCATGTATTCTCATCCCAAAAATATTAGATTTTAAAAGCGGGACTATAACTCACTTTCACAGATTTTTAATTCGTCGGGAAGTAAGACTTGGCCACTGGTCGATTCACGAACTTATAACAAATATGTACATATATATCAAAGTATGTTCAAAATATATTTACAACACTTTTAATACATTTTGATGTTTTAAGTTTATTAAGTCAGCTGTCCTCGTTAGTAACCTACAACTAGTTGTTCACAGTTAGATGTACAGAAATAAATCGATAAATATTATCTTGAATCAATCCACGACCCAGTGTATACGTATCTCAGTATTGATCACAACTCAAACTATATATATTTTGGAATCAACCTCAACCCTGTATAGCTAACTCCAACATTCACATATAGAGTGTCTATGGTTGTTCCGAAATATATATAGATGTGTCGACATGATAGGTCGAAACATTGTATACGTGTCTATGGTATCTCAAGATTACATAATATACAATACAAGTTGATTAAGTTATGGTTGTAATAGATTTGTTACCAATTTTCACGTAGCTAAAATGAGAAAAATTATCCAATCTTGTTTTACCCATAACTTCTTCATTTTAAATCCGTTTTGAGTGAATCAAATTGCTATGGTTTCATATTGAACTCTATTTTATGAATCTAAACAGAAAAAGTATAGGTTTATAGTCGGAAAAATAAATTACAAGTCATTTTTGTAAAGGTAGTCATTTCAGTCGAAAGAACGACGTATAGATGACCATTTTAGAAAACATACTTCCACTTTGAGTTTAACCATAATTTTTGGATATAGTTTCATGTTCATAATAAAAATCATTTTCTCAAAATAACAACTTTTAAATCAAAGTTTATCATAGTTTTTAATTAACTAACCCAAAACAGCCCGCGGTGTTACTACGACGACGTAAATCCGGTTTTACGGTGTTTTTCGTGTTTTCAGGTTTTAAATCATTAAGTTAGCATATCATATAGATATAGAACATGTGTTTAGTTGATTTTAAAAGTCAAGTTAGAAGGATTAACTTTTGTTTGCGAACAAGTTTAGAATTAACTAAACTATGTTCTAGTGATTACAAGTTTAAACCTTCGAATAAGATAGCTTTATATGTATGAATCGAATGATGTTATGAACATCATTACTACCTCAAGTTTTCTGGATAAAGCTAATGAAAATGAGAAAAATAGATCTAGCTTCAAAGGATCCTTGGATGGCTTGAAAGTTCTTGAAGCAGAATCATGACACGAAAACAGTTCAAGTAAGATTTTCACTCGAAATAAGATTGTTATAGTTATAGAAATTGAATCAAAGTTTTAATATGAGTATTACCTTTTATTAGAAAGATATCTTACTGTAAATAAGAAATATTTCTTGAGGTTGGATGATCACTCTACAAGATTGGAAGTAAGCTAGCAAACTTGGAAGTATTCTTGATTTTATGAAACTAGAACTTGTAGAATTTATGAAGAACACTTAGAACTTGAAGATAGAACTTGAGAGAGATCAATTAGATGAAGAAAATTGAAGAATGAAAATGTTTGTAGGTGTTTTTGGTCGTTGGTGTATGGATTAGATATAAAGGATATGTAATTTTGTTTTCATGTAAATAAGTCATGAATGATTACTCATATTTTTGTAATTTTATGAGATATTTCATGCTAGTTGCCAAATGATGGTTCCCACATGTGTTAGGTGACTCACATGGGCTTCTAAGAGCTGATCATTGGAGTGTATATACCAATAGTACATACATCTAAAAGCTGTGTATTGTACGAGTACGAATACAGGTGCATACGAGTAGAATTGTTGATGAAATTGAACGAGGATGTAATTGTAAGCATTTTTGTTAAGTAGAAGTATTTTGATAAGTGTCTTGAAGTCTTTCAAAAGTGTATGAATACATATTAAAACACTACATGTATATACATTTTAACTGAGTCGTTAAGTCATCGTTAGTCGTTACATGTAAATGTTGTTTTGAAATCTTTAGGTTAACGATCTTGTTAAATGTTGTTAACCCAATGTTTATAATTTCAAATGAGATTTTAAATTATTATATTATCATAATATTATGATGTATGAATTCCTCTTAATATGATATATATACATTAAATGTCGTTACAACGATAATCGTTACATATATGTCTCGTTTCAAAATCATTAAGTTAGTAGTCTTGTTTTTACATATGTAGTTCATTGTTAATATACTTAATAATACGTTTACTTATCATAATATCATGTTAACTATATATATATCCATATATATGTCATCATATAGTTTTTACAAGTTTTAACGTTCGTGAATCACCGGTCAAATTGGGTGGTCAATTGTCTATATGAAACCTATTTCAATTAATCAAGTCTTAACAAGTTTGATTGCTTAACATGTTGGAAACATTTAATCATGTAAATATCAATCTCAATTAATATATATAAACATGGAAAAGTTCGGGTCACTACAGTACGTACCCGTTAAATAAATTTCGTCCCGAAATTTTAAGCTGTTGAAGGTGTTGACGAATCTTCTGGAAATAGATGCGGGTATTTCTTCTTCATCTGATCTTCATGCTCCCAGGTGAACTCGGGTCCTCTACGAGCATTCCATCGAACCTTAACAATTGGTATCTTGTTTTGCTTAAGTCTTTTAACCTCACGATCCATTATTTCGACGGGTTCTTCGATGAATTGAAGTTTTTCGTTGATTTGGATTTCATCTAATGGAATAGTGAGATCTTCTTTAGCAAAACATTTCTTCAAATTCGAGACGTGGAAAGTGTTATGTACAGCCACGAGTTGTTGAGGTAACTCAAGTCGGTAAGCTACTGGTCCGACACGATCAATAATCTTGAATGGTCCAATATACCTTGGATTTAATTTCCCTCGTTTACCAAATCGAACAACGCCTTTCCATGATGCAACTTTAAGCATGACCATCTCTTGACTTTGGGCGGTTTTCAACCGTTGTTGAATTTGGATGATCTTCTCGGTAGTTTCTTGTATTGTCTCCGGACCCGTAATCTGTCTATCCCCCACTTCACTCCAACAAATCGGAGACCTGCACTTTCTACCATAAAGTGCTTTAAACGGCGCCATCTCAATGCTTGAATGGTAGCTGTTGTTGTAGGAAAATTCTGCTAACGGTAGATGTCGATCCCAACTGTTTCTGAAATCAATAACACATGCTCGTAGCATGTCTTCAAGCGTTTGTATCGTCCTTTCACTCTGCCCATCAGTTTGTGGATGATAGGCAGTACTCATGTCTAGACGAGTTCCTAATGCTTGCTGTAATGTCTGCCAGAATCTTGAAATAAATATGCCATCCCTATCAGAGATAATAGAGATTGGTATTCCATGTCTGGAGACGACTTCCTTCAAATACAGTCGTGCTAACTTCTCCATCTTGTCATCTTCTCTTAGGCAGGAAGTGTGCTGATTTGGTGAAACGATCAACTATTACCCAAATAGTATCAAAACCACTTGCAGTCCTTGGCAATTTAGTGATGAAATCCATGGTAATGTTTTCCCATTTCCATTCCGGGATTTCGGGTTGTTAAAGTAGACCTGATGGTTTTTGATGCTCAGCTTTGACCTTAGAACATGTCAAACATTCTCCTACGTATTTAGCAACATCGGCTTTCGTACCCGGCCACCAAAAATGTTTCTTGAGATCCTTGTACATCTTTCCCGTTCCAGGATGTATTGAGTATCTGGTTTTATGAGCTTCTCTAAGTACCATTTCTCTCATATCTCCAAATTTTGGTACCCAAATCCTTTCAGCCCTATACCGGGTTCCGTCTTCTCGAGTATTAAGATGCTTCTCCGATCCTTTGGGTATTTCATCCTTTAAATTTCCCTCTTTTAAAACTCCTTGTTGCGCCTCCTTTATTTGAGTAGTAAGGTTATTGTGAATCATTATATTCATAGATTTTACTCAAATGGGTTCTCTGTCCTTCCTGCTCAAGGCGTCGGCTACCACATTTGCCTTCCCCGGGTGGTAACGAATCTCAAAGTCGTAATCATTCAACAATTCAATCCACCTACGCTGCCTCATATTCAGTTGTTTCTGATTAAATATGTGTTGAAGACTTTTGTGGTCGGTATATATAATACTTTTGACCCCATATAAGTAGTGCCTCCAAGTCTTTAATGCAAAAACAACCGCGCCTAATTCCAAATCATGTGTCGTATAATTTTGTTCGTGAATCTTCAATTGTCTAGACGCATAAGCAATCACCTTCGTTCGTTGCATTAATACACAACCGAGACCTTGCTTTGATGCATCACAATAAATCACAAAATCATCATTCCCTTCAGGCAATGACAATATAGGTGCTGTAGTTAGCTTTTTCTTCAATAACTGAAACGCTTTCTCTTGTTCATCCTTCCATTCAAATTTCTTCCCTTTATGCGTTAATGCAGTCAAGGGTTTTGCTATTCTGGAAAAGTCTTGGATGAACCTTCTGTAGTAACCAGCTAGTCCTAAAAATTGGCTTATGTGTTTCGGAGTTTTCGGGGTTTTCCACTTTTCAACAGTTTCTATCTTTGCCGGATCCACCTTAATACCTTCTTTGTTCACTATGTGACCGAGGAATTGAACTTCTTCCAACCAAAATGCACACTTTGAAAACTTAGCGTACAATTCTTCCTTCCTCAATACTTCTAACACCTTTCTCAAATGTTCATCGTGTTCTTGGTCATTCTTTGAGTAAATAAGTATGTCATCAATGAAAACAATGACAAACTTGTCAAGGTATGGTCCACACACTCGGTTCATAAGGTCCATGAACACAGCTGGTGCATTAGTTAAACCAAACGGCATGACCATAAACTCGTAATGACCGTAACGTGTTCTGAAAGCAGTCTTTGGAATATCATCTTCTTTCACCCGCATTTGATGATACCCGGAACGTAAGTCAATCTTTGAATAAACAGATGAGCCTTGTTGTTGATCAAATAAGTCGTCGATTCTCGGTAGTGGGTAGCGGTTCTTGATAGTAAGTTTGTTCAACTCTCGGTAGTCGATACACAACCTGAATGTACCATCTTTCTTCTTGACAAACAAAACAGGAGCTCCCCACGGTGATGTGCTTGGTCGAATGAAACCACGCTCTAAAAGTTCTTGTAATTGGCTTTGTAGTTCTTTCATCTCGCTGGGTGCGAGTCTGTAAGGAGCACGAGCTATTGGTGCAGCTCCTGGTACAAGATCTATTTGAAATTCAACGGATCGATGTGGGGGTAATCCAGATAATTCTTTCAGAAATACATCGGGAAATTCTTTTGCAACGGGAACATCATTGATGCTCTTTTCTTCAGTTTGTACTTTCTCGACGTGTGCTAGAACAGCATAGCAACCTTTTCTTATTAGTTTTTGTGCCTTCAAATTACTAATAAGATGTAGCTTCGTGTTGCCCTTTTCTCCGTACACCATTAAGGGTTTTTCTTTTTCTCGTATAATGCGAATTGCATTTTTGTAACAAACGATCTCTGCTTTCACTTCTTTCAACCAGTCTATACCGATTATCACATCAAAACTCCCTAACTCTACTGGTATCAAATCAATCTTAAATGTTTCGCTAACCAGTTTAATTTCTCGATTCCGACATATATTATCTGCTGAAATTAATTTACCATTTGCTAATTCGAGTAAAAATTTACTATCCAAAGGCGTCAATGGACAACTTAATTTAGCACAAAAATCTCTACTCATATAGCTTCTATCCGCACCCGAATCAAATAAAACGTAAGCAGATTTATTGTCAATAAGAAACGTACCCGTAACAAGCTCCGGTTCTTCCTGTGCCTCTGCCGCATTAATATTGAAAACTCTTCCGCGGCCTTGTCCATTCGTGTTCTCCTGGTTCGGGCAATTTCTAATAATGTGGCCCGGTTTTTGTAACAACCCAAACCATCCAACGACAAAACCACGTGAAAACAGCAAAATAAAAAAAAAAATTCCTGAACAGCAGGTGGCGCGGCGCGCCATATAGCCCGCGCGGCGCGCCAAAGTGGACTGTCCAAAAAGTCCTTAAATGCGAAAATGTTTGACTAGTTCCCGACGTATTTAGACAAAACGCTTTTAACCGCATGTTCAATATATAAAAACTAGCGCGTTCCATTAATAAAATTTAGTTTACGAAGCGGAGCCCACATTGACCCAAATTACCCCTTAAGTACCAAAATACAATTTTCGACCATACGACTTTTAATACAAAACAAAGCCGAGCATGGCGATTGGGGATACGCTACCCAATCCTAATAAATCCAAAAGCAAGCCTTCTAAAGCAACTATGCAAGTCTTCTAGTCCCCGCGCTTACCCGAGCCACCGTCCGCATGCAATCTATAAAAAGAGTCAACAACGAGAGGGTAAGCTAACGCTTAGTGAATGATAATATACTACATACATATATATGTATAAAATGGACACGCCACAAAATAACAAATACCGCATACCGAGGCATCCATATAAGGCACTACACTAAGCATACCGTACGATCTCTAAACAACGAGCTAAAGATACAACAACAATATAAGTTCACCAACGACGATGTGAACAACGCCAAATAGCTACACCCGGAGGGTTAGCTACAACGCAACAATACATTAATATACGTATACAATATATATATAACAACGCGTAAACTCCCAAGGTTAACCATAACGCTATGGTGCTACAGGCTCGTGGTTCACACCATACGCAATTGAGTCATACTCTTTTATAGTGCTACCGGCTCGTGGTTCACACTCGATGCTACCGGCTCGTGGTTCACATCAATTATTTTATAGTGCTACCGGCTCGTGGTTCACACTCGATGCTACCGGCTCGTGGTTCACATCTTAGTTTATAGTGCTACCGGCTCGTGGTTCACACTCGATGCTACCGGCTCGTGGTTCACATCTTAGTTTATAGTGCTACCGGCTCGTGGTTCACACTCGATCACACACATGTTATGGCACTACCGGCTCGATGGTTCATACCATAACACCCACAAATAAATACGTCATATACACATACGTATAATTATTCCACTCACAATACTACCCTTCGCCATTGGGGTTATATCTAAGTCCGCATCACAATATTAACCCTTCGCCATTGGGGTTATATCAACCACATCACAACCACGTGTGATAATGTACACGCGAACGCGTACTTCGCCAAGGGTGGCCAACTAAAACGCACAACCGTGCCAATTGGACTCGTACAAAAGTCCATCAAATCCATCTATATGTGAAGTGAGCTCTATAGCCGAGAATCACTTCACCCGATCCGCACCCATCCTACACATACATATGCACATAGGATATTATCACTCACCTTGAAGTCTTGAAGAATGCTTCCAAGTAATCCGCAACTCGCCAATGGAAAGTACCTATTCCATTATCACAATTACAACAATACACTTAGAGTGGATTTACAAATCAACCCAATTCGTTACTTAGTGCAATTTCGACCCAAATGCACTTCCAAGCACAAACCGTGCCCAAAACTAACCAATAATCACTAACACAAGTGAGAATGGTCCTAATACGCCAATTAAACCCGAACTCAAGTGTTAAACACGTGTCATACCCATTTTGACACTTAAACCCTAATTTTGACCCATAAGGTCAAAATCTCACCATTTACAAGTTTTGACACCAAAACACATTTAACTTGGTTTTATACTTCAACTTAATCCACTTCAAGTTTATAAACCTCATTAAATCGCCAAATGGGTCATAATCACCACCAAACCCTAATTTGACCCAAAGTCACAATTAGTCAACCAAGTAACCTTAAATGGGTTTCAATACTTCCATAATCACTAACTTAAGTGATTAAACTCGATTTCAAGTCCTAAACATGGCCAATTAGTTCACCAACCCAAAATCCACCAACAATTAACAATAAACCCAATTACTAGCATCACTAAACCCATTTCATCATCTAAAAGGGTTTTACAACAAACTAACTCAAAACCCTAACTTGAATAACAAATCCAATAAATGAAATTCGGAGTTTGAGCTTACCAATACTATCACCGCGTAGCCAAGAACGAGGGGAACAACTTTAGAACCCGAGCTTTTGATCCAAACGGCCTCCTTCTTCTCCAAAACCCCAAATCTCTCTCTAGAATCTCTCTCTCTCTCTAGATAGTTGGGAGTGATGAATGGATGTGAAAATGATCCAAAACTGATCCAAACCAGCTAATATGGCTCACAAATCCGGCCCCAAGTGAAATTACCCAAATACCCTTCATTTAAACCAATTAAAACAAAGGATTCTGTCAGCGCCAAATGGCGCGGCGTGCCCCAAACCCGCGCGGCGCGCGATCCTACTGAAACAGTTTCTTTTGCATTTTAATTTATATACAATAAAACCCACACCCTTGAACACCATAATACACAAGTAAGTAAGATAATTATTCGGGTCTTACAACTCTCCCCCACTTAAACTCGATCACGTCCTAGTGATCTTCTCCACTTAACTAATTCGGAACTACTCAACGGTCCTCAATTATAAGTCCTAATCCGACTTTTCTAAGCAATTCTTCCCAATGAATCGCCTTTAACAACTAAAATCGTCACCCGCAATTTTATCGAAACTAAAATCCGAGCACTAAAACCTTCTCAATCCCCCATTCATCAGGAAAACTCAACCGATCTCGTACCGAGTTATCAACCCTATAGTGTACCCTTTCCAAGTACAATGCTAAAAACAACCAAGTCTCAATCCAAGGTCAACAACCCGAAACGATGAAGACCGAACCAAACGAACCCTTACGGATTACACCAATCACTAAACATCCCTTGTAGTGCGCCATACGACCAATACACAACTACCGTAACATCATAATCCAACGGCTAGAACCGATAGCGCCCAAAACGACTATGAAAACGCAAAACCCAAGGTGTACGAAATCAACCATCGTCACACCCTTAACAAACATGTGAGCGAAACACGGCTATCGCCTCACTAATCCCACAACATGGCCCTCACGACCCCACCATCGACGTATAAAACGACCGATAGTTCCCGCAACATGGTCCTTACGACCCTACCATTGGTGTATCAAACAACCAATAGATCACACGACACGAAGGCTGGCCGAAAACACACGCGCCCTAGTGAATCCGAACTACACGCGACTCACTACCTTCACCACAACAACAATCGGGAATGGCCGAACTACACGCGCCATAGTGAATCCGAACTACACGAGAGTCACTATCCCGGAGGAATGACCGAACTAGACGAGTCATTTGTGAATCCGAACTACACGAGACTCACTCCTCAATACAATGACCGAAACCACACGAGATTACTACCTCAATATGATGACCGAACTACACGAGTCACCATGAATCCGAAACCACACGCGATTCACAATCTCAACATAGGAATGGTACTCGCATTTCCCACCGGTACTCGCATTTCCCGATAGTGTTACACCATACCGACATAACACTACTCCCTTGATGAAGTCAGCGGACCCCGAAGGTCATACACCACCAATCTCAACACCGGATGAAGTCAGCGGACCCGAAGATCATGCTTCACCGATATAACACCACGCTCATGATGAAGTCAGCGGACCCCGAAAGTCATGCTCCACCAATCACGTATTCCCATGATGAAGTCAGCGGACCCTAAAGATCATGCTTCATCAAACAACCATACCATAATCGAGCAAGAACCACCTATACCAAACATAGGTACCAAACAATAATTCTCCACAAGAGAACCCGACACACACCTCCCTTAACCGGAGGATTTCACCTTGCTCGCCAAACACGTCCATTATCTCTCAACGAGATTTACCACGTTACCACCTCGGTGATGATTCAAATCCAAACCATAAGTACAATTTATCCGAAATTGTACTCTACCACAAATCGACCCAACCAGGTCTCGACAACATTTTCCGGATCTACCAATAGCATCATCCGAAATCTCACACCTAAACTTCCTCGTGCGGGAGTGTAACTCCCCCACTTAGAACCACATTCCATATCCACAACTCGTACAACCGCACAATGCTACCACAGGTAGACTTTACCAACAATTGGGCTCACACGACCCATTACCACATCTTGCTCCAACCTTGAGCACACGAAGGATTTTAACCAACCCTTAAACACTTTGTACGAAAAGTGTACCGCAACACAATCGGAGTCGAACACCACGCTAGTAGGTATAAAAGAGGCACCTAATGTCGCGTCATAAAGACTCCATTACCAACACACATCGAGATTTAAAACACTCGATCTCAAGGGTTCCAACCAACCGACGAACCTCATGATTCGTCACTTCAACATCAAAACGAACACGCGCTTAACAACCAAACACCAAAACCATTTCCGTGGCTTGGTAGAAACGTTTCCCAAATACTAAGGAATGCTTGGTTGCACCAAGTCTTACGCCCTTCGCCCGTCAATCAATCATCAACATAGGGTACTTCCATTAGGAACGTCACCCATAGCATAACATGCACAACAAAGGCACGCAACTCAAACTCAAACGGCATTTAATAAATAATCAAAAGACATATTTATCAAAATTAAACGTACCTTAACGTCTCCTGGCCGCACCCGTCCCTGCTAACTTGGGACATTCTGACTTACGAGGTCCTTCTTTTTGGCAATTGAAGCACACCATACCATCACCCTTTGGTACCGAACATTCCCAAGACTTGTGACCCCTCACGCCACAATTGTAACATCTAGCCGCACTAGAATCCGACATACCCGTTCGCGTACCACCCGTGCTCACACTCGGACCCTTAGCCCTCTTACTCGGAGCACCATAAGAAACGACCCTTCGCTCACTTGAAGGTTCACCCTTTTTCGATCGTGAACACGACTCGAAACCTCTAGCCAAGTCGAATAATTCCGAAAACGATTTTGCTTGACCCCGGCTAATTTTACTTTTCAAGTCATCATTCAAGGTCCGATAGAAATCTCCCATCAACAAACGATCATTCCCCAAATACTCCGGATAAAAACGAGCCTTCGCCATAAAGGTCGTCTTGAGAGTACTCAAATCCATAGATCCTTGTCGCAAATTTCGCAACTCATTACGCAATTCCCACAAATCGGCCGAAGTCCGGAACTCCTCGAAGAATTCCTCCTTAAAGTCGTCCCACGATAAAGCCATAAACGTCTCGCCACCGACAAGATCAATCTTACCATCCAACCAATCCCTTGCCCTACCCCGCAACAAACTCGTAGCGAGTCTCGTCTTTCTCTCGGGAGGGCAATCAATAGTACGGAAACACCCTTCGACGTCCGAAATCCAAGTTGTGCTTACCGAAGGATCCGGCTTTCCGTCATACATCGGGGGTTTAGTCCTCATGAAGCTCTTAAGATAACGCTCCATTTCACCACTACTTTGAAATTCGGAATACCTCCTTTCCATTCTTTCTTCTAACGCACCCATTTGCTCCGCAACGGCGGCCGCAACCCTAGTGTTAAACTCCGCGTCATTCGCCTCGGTCTCGTTTCGCGTCGTCATTCTAAAGAATGCAAAACGATTAGTCCACGAACGTGTAAAACCGTACGCACGACAAAGCCCCATCTTGCTAAACACTCATCGTACATCACTTGTTAGACACGATTTGCACCCGTAATAAGGTTTGCAAGTTCTTATTACGCACACATGCCGCATCGACTCGTTAGTACAACGACCGTCTCCCTCGATGATATACACAAACACAACCAAAATTCTACGCGGTACAAACACACGCGAGAATTATTATCACAACACAACAACATATTAATAATATCCGCATTACTAATATAAACGTTAGTCAACCTATAGCCAAGGCACTAACCAAACCCATTCCGACCCGTAATCCTACATGTCCCGCAACAATTTAAGCACACTTGTGTCTAAGTCTAGGCACCTATCTCAAGTCACCTAAATCCCTTAGACCATGCTCTGATACCACTTGTAACAACCCAAACCATCCAACGACAAAACCACGTGAAAACAGCAAAATAAAAAAAAAAATTCCTGAACAGCAGGTGGCGCGGCGCGCCATATAGGCCGTGCGGCGCGCCAAAGTGGACTGTCCAAAAAGTCCTTAAATGCGAAAATGTTTGACTAGTTCCCGACGTATTTAGACAAAACGCTTTTAACCGCATGTTCAATATATAAAAACTAGCGCGTTCCATTAATAAAATTTAGTTTACGAAGCGGGGTCCACATTGACCCAAATTACCCCTTAAGTACCAAAATACAATTTTCGACCATACGACTTTTAATACAAAACAAAGCCGAGCATGGCGATTGGGGATACGCTACCCAATCCTAATAAATCCAAAAGCAAGCCTTCTAAAGCAACTATGCAAGTCTTCTAGTCCCCGCGCTTACCCGAGCCACCGTCCGCATGCAATCTATAAAAAGAGTCAACAACGAGAGGGTAAGCTAACGCTTAGTGAATGATAATATACTACATACATATATATGTATAAAATGGACACGCCACAAAATAACAAATACCGCATACCGAGGCATCCATATAAGGCACTACACTAAGCATACCGTACGATCTCTAAGCAACGAGCTAAAGATACAACAACAATATAAGTTCACCAACGACGATGTGAACAACGCCAAATAGCTACACCCGGAGGGTTAGCTACAACGCAACAATACATTAATATACGTATACAATATATATATAACAACGCGTAAACTCCCAAGGTTAACCATAACGCTATGGTGCTACCGGCTCGTGGTTCACACCATACGCAATTGAGTCATACTCTTTTATAGTGCTACCGGCTCGTGGTTCACACTCGATGCTACCGGCTCGTGGTTCACATCAATTATTTTATAGTGCTACCGGCTCGTGGTTCACACTCGATGCTACCGGCTCGTGGTTCACATCTTAGTTTATAGTGCTACCGGCTCGTGGTTCACACTCAATGCTACCGGCTCGTGGTTCACATCTTAGTTTATAGTGCTACCGGCTCGTGGTTCACACTCGATCACACACATGTTATGGCACTACCGGCTCGATGGTTCATACCATAACACCCACAAATAAATACGTCATATACACATACGTATAATTATTCCACTCACAATACTACCCTTCGCCATTGGGGTTATATCTAAGTCCGCATCACAATATTAACCCTTCGCCATTGGGGTTATATCAACCACATCACAACCACGTGTGATAATGTACACGCGAACGCGTACTTCGCCAAGGGTGGCCAACTAAAACGCACAACCGTGCCAATTGGACTCATACAAAAGTCCATCAAATCCATCTATATGTGAAGTGAGCTCTATAGCCGAGAATCACTTCACCCGACCCGCACCCATCCTACACATACATATGCACATAAGATATTATCACTCACCTTGAAGTCTTGAAGAATGCTTCCAAGTAATCCGCAACTCGCCAATGGAAAGTACCTATTCCATTATCACAATTACAACAATACACTTAGAGTGGATTTACAAATCAACCCAATTCGTCACTTAGTGCAATTTCGACCCAAATGCACTTCCAAGCACAAACCGTGCCCAAAACTAACCAATAATCACTAACACAAGTGAGAATGGTCCTAATACGCCAATTAAACCCGAACTCAAGTGTTAAACACGTGTCATACCCATTTTGACACTTAAACCCTAATTTTGACCCATAAAGGTCAAAATCTCACCATTTACAAGTTTTGACACCAAAACACATTTAACTTGGTTTTATACTTCAACTTAATCCACTTCAAGTTTATAAACCTCATTAAATCGCCAAATGGGTCATAATCACCACCAAACCCTAATTTGACCCAAAGTCACAATTAGTCAACCAAGTAACCTTAAATGGGTTTCAATACTTCCATAATCACTAACTTAAGTGATTAAACTCGATTTCAAGTCCTAAACATGGCCAATTAGTTCACCAACCCAAAATCCACCAACAATTAACAATAAACCCAATTACTAGCATCACTAAACCCATTTCATCATCTAAAAGGGTTTTACAACAAACTAACTCAAAACCCTAACTTGAATAACAAATCCAATAAATGAAATTCGGAGTTTGAGCTTACCAATACTATCACCGCGTAGCCAAGAACGAGGGGAACAACTTTAGAACCCGAGCTTTTGATCCAAACGGCCTCCTTCTTCTCCAAAACCCCAAATCTCTCTCTAGAATCTCTCTCTCTCTCTCTAGATAGTTGGGAGTGATGAATGGATGTGAAAATGATCCAAAACTGATCCAAACCAGCTAATATGGCTCACAAATCCGGCCCCAAGTGAAATTACCCAAATACCCTTCATTTAAACCAATTAAAACAAAGGATTCTGTCAGCGCCAAATGGCGCGGCGCGCCCCAAACCCGCGCGGTGCGCGTTCCTACTGAAACAGTTTCTTTTGCATTTTAATTTATATACAATAAAACCCACACCCTTGAACACCATAATACACAAGTAAGTAAGATAATTATTCGGGTCTTACAGTTTTCCACATTTATAACAAACTACATTGGCATAACTTTCTCCGACACAACTTGCTCCGCCATTACTTGTTCCGACACCATTTGTTCCTTTCGTTCTATTAACCCCTGGTCCGTAGACCTCACACTTCGCCGCGCTATGACCATTTCTTTTACACTTGTTGCAAAATTTGGTGCAGAACCCCGAGTGATACTTTTTACACCTTTGGCATAGCTGCTTCTGATTGTTGTTGTTGTTGTTGCGGTTATTATTGTTGTTGGGATGATTGTTGTAGTTGCTGTTGTTGTTGTTGTTGTTGTTGGACCATTTGTTGTAGTTGCGATTGATGTTGCGATTGTTGGGATAATTATTGCGATTATTGTTATAATTGCTGTTGTTGTTGTATTGGTGATTCTTATCACCGTTTTCCTCCTACTTTCTTTTGACTTGCTTCATATTGGCCTCTTCAGCAGTCTGTTCTTTAATTCTTTCTTCAATCTGGTTCACTAGTTTGTGAGCCATTCTACATGCCTGTTGTATGGAGGCGGGCTCGTGTGAACTTATATCTTCTTGGATTCTTTCCGGTAATCCATTCACAAACGCGTCGATCTTCTCTTCCTCATCTTCGAACGCTCCCGGACACAATAGGCACAATTCTGTGAATCGTCTTTAATACGTTGTAATATCAAATCCTTGGGCTCGTAACCCTCTAAGTTCTGTCTTGAGCTTATTATCCTCGGTTCTGGGACGGTACTTCTCGTTCATCAAGTGCTTGAATGCTGACCACGGTAGTGCGTACGCATCGTCTTGTCCCACTTGCTCTAGATAGGTATTCCACCATGTTAACGCAGAACCTGTGAAGGTATGTGTAGCGTACTTCACTTTGTCCTCTTCAGTACACTTACTTATGGCAAACACCGATTCGACCTTCTCGGTCCACCGTTTTAATCCGATCGGTCCTTCGGTTCCATCAAATTCCAAAGGTTTGCAGGCAGTGAATTCTTTGTAGGTGCATCCTACACGATTTCCTGTACTGCTAGATCCAAGTTTATTGTTGGTATGTAGCGCAGCCTGTACTGCGGCTATGTTTGAAGCTAGGAAAGTACGGAATTCCTCTTCATTCATATTCACGGTGTGTCGAGTAGTCGGTGCCATTTCCTTCAAAATAGTCAAATGAAACGAGTTAATCATATAGAATATCAAGAGTAGTCAATAGTATTTCGTAGCGTAATATGAACTTATTTATAAAAGCTCTTTCTTCATATTAGCGTTTTATACTCTTTAATTCGGGTAGTACCTACCCGTTAAGTTCATACTTAGTAGCTAACATACCATTTCAACTACTACAATTCTATATGAAAAACTAATCACAAAAACAAATATATATATATATATATATATATATATATATATATATATATATATATATATATATATATATATAACATATTCAAGCATTTATACAATAACTTGCAAACTTACAATACCGCTATTTTACATATAGCATGAAATATAGCACATAAAACTTTGATACAAAGTAGTTGCGAAGATAATTCTAGTTAATAAATAAGGCGTTCAGCAAAGGCAATAAAGACACGTAATTCATACGTCCAGAAACAAGTCATGCATTCTGGTTTTACTAGGACTACTTCCCATCCTTGGTTTTGTGGAACATAACCGTTGTGACCGATAGTAAGACAATGTGTTGTAACGTCGTCAAAAGGATGAAGGTTACGTAATGACCAACAGTCTCGTAATAACCTAAAAACCTCATTTCTTACCCCAATTACCGACTCCGTCATTTGTGGGAACGTTTTGTTTAATAGTTGTAGCCCGATGTTCTTGTTCTCACTTTGGTGAGAAGCGAACATTACTAACCCGTAAGCATAACATGCTTCTTTATGTTGCATGTTAGCCGCTTTTTCTAAATCACGAAGTCCTATATTCGGATATATTGATTCAAAATAATTTCTTAACCCGTTGCGTAAAATAGCATTTGGGTTCCCCGCAATATATGCGTCAAAGTAAACACATCGTAACTTATGGATTTCCCAATGTGATATCCTCCATCTTTCGAACGAAAGCCTTTTATAAATCAAGGCATTCTTGGAACGTTCTTCGAATGTCTTACAAACTGATCTCGCCTTAAATAGTTGTGCCGAGGAATTCTGACCGACTCTAGACAAGATTTCATCAATCATGTCTCCGGGTAGGTCTCTTAAAATATTAGGTTGTCTATCCATTTTGTGTTTTTATACTGTAAAAATAGACAAGAGTTAGATTCATAAAAAAAATACTTATTAATACAAGTAATTTTTACATATATCATAAAGAATAAGCACACTATATTACATATATTACACCACACGAATACAACTATCTTATTCTGACTCGCTCGTTTCTTCTTCTTCAGTTTTGGTTCGTTTTGCCAAGTTTCTAGGGATATATGATGTTCCCCTAATACGAGCTGTCGTTTTCCACATTGGTTTAGAAAAACCTGGTGGTTTAGAGGTTCCCGAGTTATTGTCACAACTTAAGAAATACGGGTGTTGACGATACATATAAAGTTCATCTGGTTTGGAATCAAATTTCTCTATTTTTATGCCCTTTCCCTTATTGTTCTCTTTTGCCTTATTAAATTGTGTTGGGGTAATTTCTATAACATCATCGGAATCCTTGTCGAGATCCGATTCATCGGAGAATTGGTAATCCTCCCAATACTTTACTTCCTTGGCGAAAACACCATTGACCATAATTAACTTTGGTCGGTTGGTTGAGGATTTTCTTCTACTTAACCGTTTTATTATTTCCCCCACTGGTTCTATTTCTTCTTCCGGTTCTGATTCTTCTTCCGGTTCCGACTCTTCTTCCGGTTCCTCTTCGGGAACTTGTGAATCAGTCCACGAATCATTTCAATTTACATTTGACTCTTCATTATTATTAGGTGAGTCAATGGGACTTGTTATAGAGGTAGACATCTATCACATAATATCAAACACGTTAAGAGATTAATATATCACATAATATATACATGTTAATAATATATAGTTTTCAACAAAAATGTTAAGCAATCATTTTTAAAGAAAACACGGTCGAAGTCCAGACTTACTAATGCATCCTAACAAACTCGATAAGACACACTAATGTAAATTTTCTGGTTCTCTAAGACCAACGCTCTGATACCAACTGAAATGTCCCGTTCTTATTGATTAAAAACGATCCATATTAATTGATTTCGTTGCGAGGTTTTGACCTCTATATGAGACGTTTTTCAAAGACTGCATTCATTTTAAAACAAACCATAACCTTTATTTCATCAATAAAGGTTTAAAAAGCTTTACGTAGATTATCAAATAATGATAGTCTATAATATCCTGTTTACACACGACCATTACATAATGGTTTACAATACAAATATGTTACAACGAAATAAGTTTCTTGAATGCAGTTTTTACACAATATCATACAAGCATGGACTCCAAATCTCGTCCTTATTTAAGTATACGACAGCGAAAGCTCTTAATAATCACCTGAGAATAAACATGCTTAAAACGTCAACAAAAATGTTGGTGAGTTATAGGTTTAACCTATATATTATCAAATCATAATAACAGACCACAAGATTTCATATTTCAATACACATCCCATACATAGAGATAAAAATTATTCATATGGTGAACACCTGGTAATCGACATTAACAAGATGCATATATAAGAATATCCCCATCATTCCGGGACACCCTTCGGATATGATATAAATTTCGAAGTACTAAAGCATCCGGTACTTTGGTTGGGGTTTGTTAGGCCCAATAGATCTATCTTTAGGATTCGCGTCAATTAGGGTGTCTGTTCCCTAATTCTTAGATTACCAGACTTAAATAAAAAGGGGCATATTCGATTTTGATAATTCATCCATAGAATGTAGTTTCACGTACTTGTGTCTATTTTGTAAATCATTTATAAAACCTGCATGTATTCTCATCCCAAAAATATTAGATTTTAAAAGTGGGACTATAACTCACTTTCACAGATTTTTACTTCGTCGGGAAGTAAGACTTGGCCACTGGTCGATTCACGAACCTATAACAAATATGTACATATATATCAAAGTATGTTCAAAATATATTTACAACACTTTTAATACATTTTGATGTTTTAAGTTTATTAAGTCAGCTGTCCTCATTAGTAACCTACAACTAGTTGTCCACAGTTAGATGTACAGAAATAAATCGATATATATATTATCTTGAATCAATCCACGACCCAGTGTATACATATCTCAGTATTGATCACAACTCAAACTATATATATTTTGGAATCAACCTCAACCCTGTATAGCTAACTCCAACATTCACATATAGAGTGTCTATGGTTGTTCCGAAATATATATAGGTGTGTCGACATGATAGGTCGAAACATTGTATACGTGTCTATGGTATCTCAAGATTACATAATATACAATACAAGTTGATTAAGTTATGGTTGGAATAGATTTGTTACCAATTTTCACGTAGCTAAAATGAGAAAAATTATCCAATCTTGTTTTACCCATAACTTCTTCATTTTAAATCCGTTTTGAGTGAATCAAATTGCTATAGTTTCATATTGAACTCTATTTTATGAATCTAAACAGAAAAAGTATAGGTTTATAGTCGGAAATATAAGTTACAAGTCATTTTTGTAAAGGTAGTCATTTCAGTCGAAAGAACGACGTCTAGATGACCATTTTAGAAAACATACTTCCACTTTGAGTTTAACCATGATTTTTGGATATAGTTTCATGTTCATAAGAAAAATCATTTTCCCAGAAGAACAACTTTTAAATCAAAGTTTATCATAGTTTTTAATTAACTAACCCAAAACAGCCCGCGGTGTTACTACGACGGCATAAATTCAGTTTTACAGTGTTTTTCGTGTTTCCAGGTTTTAAATCATTAAGTTAGCATATCATATAGATATAGAACATGTGTTTAGTTGATTTTAAAAGTCAAGTTAGAAGGATTAACTTTTGTTTGCGAACAAGTTTAGAATTAACTAAACTATGTTCTAGTGATTACAAGTTTAAACCTTCGAATAAGATAGCTTTATATGTATGAATCGAATGATGTTATGAACATCATTACTACCTCAAGTTTTCTGGATAAAGCTAATGAAAATGAGAAAAATAGATCTAGCTTCAAAGGATCCTTGGATGGCTTGAAAGTTCTTGAAGCAGAATCATGACACGAAAACAGTTCAAGTAAGATTTTCACTCGAAATAAGATTGTTATAGTTATAGAAATTGAATAAAAGTTTGAATATGAGTATTACCTTGTATTAGAAAGATATCTTACTGTAATAAGAAAGATTTCTTGAGGTTGGATGATCACTCTACAAGATTGGAAGTAAGCTAGCAAACTTGGAAGTATTCTTGATTTTATGAAACTAGAACTTGTAGAATTTATGAAGAACACTTAGAACTTGAAGATAGAACTTGAGAGAGATCAATTAGATGATGAAGAAAATTGAAGAATGAAAATATTTGTAGGTGTTTTTGGTCGTTGGTGTATGGATTAGATATAAAGGATATGTAATTTTGTTTTCATGTAAATAAGTCATGAATGATTACTCATATTTTTGTAATTTTATGAGATATTTCATGCTAGTTGCCAAATGATGGTTCCCACATGTGTTAGGTGACTCACATGGGCTGCTAAGAGCTGATCATTTGAGTGTATATACCAATAGTACATACATCTAAAAGCTGTGTATTGTACGAGTACGAATACGGGTGCATACGGGTAGAATTGTTGATGAAACTGAACGAGGATGTAATTGTAAGTATTTTTGTTAAGTAGAAGTATTTTGATAAGTGTCTTGAAGTCTTTCAAAAGTGTATGAATACATATTAAAACACTACATGTATATACATTTTAACTGAGTCGTTAAGTCATCGTTAGTCGTTACATGTAAGTGTTGTTTTGAAATCTTTAGGTTAACGATCTTGTTAAATGTTGTTAACCCAATGTATATAATATCAAATGAGATTTTAAATTATTATATTATCATGATATTATGATGTATGAATATCTCTTAATATGATATATATACATTAAATGTCGTTACAACGATAATCGTTACATATATGTCTCGTTTCAAAATCATTAAGTTAGTAGTCTTGTTTTTACATATGTAGTTCATTGTAAATATACTTAATGATATGTTTACTTATCATAATATCATGTTAACTATATATATATCCATATATATGTCATCATATAGTTTTTAGTTTTTACAAGTTTTAACGTTCGTGAATCACCAGTCAACTTGGGTGGTCAATTGTCTATATGAAACCTATTTCAATTAATCAAGTCTTAACAAGTTTGATTGCTTAACATGTTAGAAACATTTAATCATTTAAATATTAATCTCAATTAATATATATAAACATGAAAAAGTTCAGGTCACTACACACACACATATGAAGGTGCAAGAGTTATTTATGAAAATTATATCTAGTGGACAATCAAGGGTTCGAACTCTTAACCATTAGAATGTAGTAAACACACTTTACCATTAAGCCGTAAGAAGCTTTTGTAGTAATGTTGCTATTATTAAATATATATCACTCACTCTTCATGTCAAAATTATATCTTAAATGAAAAAACTTAATATCATTTAAAACTTATTATTCCACATACAATACAAGATCTATTTTATACTTCAAAATATATTATATTATTTATTTATATACATTTAGTTTTTGTTATAAATAAAAATATTACGGAGTACATTTCTAATTAAGTTTATTTATATTTATATCTGTTTTTACACGATGAATTGGAAGAATCTTTGTTAATAATATATACATATTTATAAATAACCAGAGACGGATCTTGAACGACTTTAGTGGGAGGGCCAAAATCGTTTCAAAAACTTATCAATTATATTAAAAAGAAATTCTAAAATTTTGGAGGGGCTATTATATAAAATATTTATATTTTAAATCCAAATAATATTAAATTTAGGGTGCGTTTGATAAAACTGAATGATTTAGCACTGAATGATTCAGAGTTCTGAATGGTTCAGAAGCTTTGAATCATGTAGTTCTGAATGAAAGTTAACTGTTTGATAAGAATTCTGAATCAACGCTCTGAATAATATCAAATTACCATTTTAACCTAATATATCATATGTCATATTAACAGTATCATATAAGTATGATGATAAAAAAAAAAAAAAGATCTTTAAAACATACTAATCAACATGTAAGATCCAATACATGGATTATATATATGATCCTTATCGTAATATATCATATAGTAACATTTTACTCTTTAATATACTGTATTATTATATATACAGAGTATATATTTATATTAAAAAAATCATATGAGTGACATAAAGTTTCACTTTCCTTTTCTCAAAAAGTAATCCCAAAAATAGTGATCTTATATTTTTACTTGCTTTTTGAGAGTTCATTCTCTCCGTTAACTCTATCAATTACCATACACAAAAATTAACTTGAGATCTTTGTAAATCTTTGTAACAACACAATCAATTACTCCGTACAACACAATCCATTTACTGTCATGAAAGAATCCACCTACATCCAAGTACAAGATCATGAAAGAAATATCATTTCTAAACTTACAAAAAACAGAGGAAAAGGTAAAAACTATTTTTTTATTTAAATAAATCTTTAAAATCAGTAATCAAATCTTTAGTGTTGTGGGTGGATATGTGCGTGTGTGTATAAAAGTAAAAGAGAAAATAAAAATTAGAGTTTAAAAGTTAGAAATTGTGAGGATGAGAAGAATTTACCTGGTAAAAATGTCAATCGATTTGGAAGAAGGAAGAAGGAAGCTGATATAAGAGATGAGGAGCAGATGCAAATGAAAAATAAAAGGGGTATTCGAGGAAATGTGTAGCCACTGGATAGTTCAGAGAGAGTGTGGGAGGTGAACGATTCAGAGGTAATTTTTTTCTCGTTCAGCATGAGGTCTCATTCAGAGACACAAATCAAACCCCCTGAATGCTGACCGATTTAGTGTTCAGATCTGAATGATCCCATTCAGAAGCTAACAAACACACCCTTACACTAAGAACATAAAATTTTGGAGGGGCCACTGTCCACCCCTGCCACCCCAAAGTAAATAACTGATTATTTGTGTCTTATAATTATTAGGATTTTAGCGAACTACAATTGTATCATACGGAATATACAAACAAATTAGATGATATTGATTTCTCATTTATATAATTATCTTTACTCATTACTTGAGAATGATAAAATTTACGAAAAGGCAAAGTAACTCCATCCCACATTGAGTGGAAGAAGAAGTTTACATGTGAGGAACTAGATATAAATAGAGAGCTTCTTTGATGAAACTTGATTAATCAAAATTCAATACTTATACATATAAGTATTTATATAATTCAAATAAGTTTAAAGTTTTAGTTTTTTACTTTGTATATTAATATTAATATAATAATTATAACTGATTATTTTAATTTTTAAAGAATCTTTCAAGATCTTAAACGAGCTCGAGTTCGTACATCAATATGGGCAATAAGCTAGTTAAAATTTTGTGTCAATTAGTTTAAAATATTAAACGAATATCGAGCTCGAGTTCGAACATAGAAAAAATAGTCGAGTTCGAGCTCGAACAAAATATGAGAATTTTTATCGAGTTCGAGTCGAGTTCGAGCCGAGTAATACTTAAACGAGCCGAGCTCGAAATCTTCCTGATCGGTTCGAGTTCGGTTCGTTAACAGCCCTATATACACATATCAACAAGGGTAGAAATTGTAAATAGATTATGTAATATAGTGAAAGCATATAGGACTCTGTGCCTTGTCTTCCCCAACAATATCTGATCGTAATTTACTCCATAGAAAAACACATAAGCTTCTACTTTCTGTATTTTCTTACAAATTAATATAAAAAAATAACCTTAGAAATGGTGGCACAAAATAAAACTTACACTATTTACTCATGTTACTAGCTAAAAACCCAATTTTTTTCCCACTAGATCGCGTATTTGAGTGGTGTCCTGTGCTACTACTCAAGGCACTATAGATCCGCCCCTGTTGCAAGGTGTTTGTGAAAAATTCTCAAAATTTTGTAAAATAAAATAATAGTAAACAGAATCTGCATATGGGTTTTATTCTATAGGTGATGTTAATTTGGAATCAAGTTGGTAATTGATCTGAAAGCTTCTTTTTAAGTTGGTAATTGATCTGAAAGCTTCTTTTTATCAATCCGAAGATCGTTGAGGGTGCACATGCTTAAGTCTATGAGGGCACGTAAGTCAACTACGTCTTCATCGATTGTTTAAAAAACCTTGGTTCTTCATTTCTTATTTTATATATATATATATATATATATATATATATATATATATATATATATATATATATATATATATATATATATATATATATCCTTTGTAAAACAAATTGTAGTCAAGTTATCACATATACTAATTTATAATCCGTGACTTCGCGAGTTTATACAAAACTTTATTTTTCATGTGTAAAAATTAGGATGACAAAATATCCATACTCGAAGGCAGTGACAAAAATCAGAAATAAGAAATATGTTTCACCGAAGGCAACAAAATTTTTAAAAGCGTTCACATTTATTGCAACTTTTTCTTCATCTATTCTTCCATGAAAATACAACATTTTTTCTCCATTAAAATGTAAACTGAGTTTTTCTATTTCTCTTTCTTTGTGTTTCTTTCAAAGTAAATAATCTAACAATGAAAATGATAGAGACTTTTATGTCATGGACTTTTAGATTGGGAGCAAAATAAAATAATCTAAATTTTTAGACTTAAAATTTGTTGATCCACTTGGGCAGACGCCCCCAGGCATAAGCTATTTCCGCCTCTGCTCGATGGGAAACCCAATACCTGGTATTTTTTTGACAGGGAACAATTCATGTATGCGGGTCTAAGAGAGGTTTTAGATACGAACCCAATTGCCCGATCTGTATACTCGAAAAAGACGCGGATTCGTATACTCTACCTATTTAAATTTTAATTTAAGTAATAGGTAATATAAACAATTTAATTTATAATATATGTATATTGTAATTAGAAATGGGGACACAAATACTCGCAAGAAAACCCGATTATCCGATAATTAGTATGTGAATGGAGACCTGATCCATTTACTTGATAGCTACTATATACTAATAAAAGTACTGACAAAGTTGAAATGGACAATGTTATGTAATTATGTAACTGAATATGATAAAAAAAATACAAAAATAAATCATTTAATCAACTAAAAAGATAAAACGCTCATGGTGTTAGACAATATTAAAAAATACTACTGCATTTATGGTGTTAGACAATATCAAGTAAATGGATCAGGTCTCCATTTACATACTAATTATCGGATAATCGGGTTTTCTTGCGAGTATTTGTGTCCCCATTTCTAATTACAATATACATATATTATAAATTAAATTGTTTATATTACCTATTACTTAAATTAAAATTTAAATAGGTAGAGTATACGAATCCGCGTCTTTTTCGAGTATACAGATCGGGCAATTGGGTGCGTATCTAAAACCTCTCTTAGACCCGCATACATGAATTGTTCCCTGTCAAAAAATACCAGGTATTGGGTTTCCCATGGTGTTAGACAATATTAAAAAAATACTACTGCATAATGTGGTATGTCTAATTGGTCTTTGGGATGATCTTTCGGTAGTTGCATTGGATAGACATCTCTCGGATCATTGTCCCTTGATCCTAAGAGATAAGTTAATCGATTATGGACCGAAACCATTTAAAGTTTTCGATGAGTGGTTTAACTATGAGGATGTTGATAAGGTTATTATAGAGGCTTGGAAGCAACCGATTCGGGGTTCGAGAAAGGATTGTAATTTTAGGGATAGACTTAAGAATGTGAAGTTTGCTTTAAAGGAATGGTGTAATGAGAAATTTGGGGGTCTTGATAAGGAAATTGATGGGCTCAAAAAGGAAGTGTCGGAATGGGAATTAAAGGCGGAATCAAATACTATCACGGATGCGGAACGGGATAGATGGTTAGATTGTAGACGTCGTTGGGTGGAAAAAACAAAAATAAAAGCTAATATGTTGAAATAAAAGGCGCGAGTAAAATGGACGATCGAGGGAGATGAAAACACCAAGTTTTTTCATGCTATGATTCGAAGGAAAAATAGTAAATGTAATTTTCGTGGAATTAACATTAACGGGTCATGGTGCGAGGATTCAATTGTGGTAAAGGATGCAATTTTTGAACACTTTAAAGGTATTTTCTGCAAAACAGTCCATGCTCGTCCCAGGTTGCTGCCAAATCATTCGATTGGGCCTGATTGCGTTAACAGAGTTGGGCCTGGCTCAGTTTACACGGGTACGGTTGGGCTTTCTTCACATGCCAGCGAGTTTGGGCCTTATTCGAATGCTGGCAGACCAGGGGAACATATTAATTCGACCACTGGAATTTTTAAACTCTCCAACTCACAAGCTATGGGGCTCGAGGAACAGTTTAGTGGGGAGGAAATTTGGGAGGCGGTTAACAGTTGTGCGAATAACAAAGCTCCAGGACCGGATGGCTTTAACATGAGATTTTTTAAAAAGTTTTGGGCAATTATTAGTGATGATTTAATAGAAGCTATTCGTGGTTTTTGGCAAAATGGTACTATCTCTTCGGGTTGCAATTCGTCTTTTATCACCTTAATCCCTAAGGTTGCCAACCCGGTAAATCTAAACGAGTATAGACCTATTAGCCTCATTGGTAGTTTTTATAAGATTATTGCTAAGCTCCTTTCAAATCGAATTAAAAAGGTTATTCCGAATCTTGTTGGTTTTGAGCAAAGCGCCTTTATTAAAGGAAGAAATATTATGGATGGCGTTTTGATTGCGAATGAGTCTCTTGAATTTTTGAGGAGCAAGCACATTAGAAGTATGGTGTTTAAAGTTGATTTTGAGAAGGCGTTTGATAGTCTAAATTGGGACTTTTTGGATGAGATGATGATATTGATGGGGTTTGGTTCCAAGTGGAGGAAATGGATTGCTTCATGTATCGGTTCGGCATCCGTCTCGGTCTTAGTCAATGGATCTCCAACTAAGGAATTTTATCTCGGGAGAGGTGTTAGGCAAGGTGACCCCCTATCCCCTTTTCTCTTCATTATTGCGGCGGAAGGACTTAACTGGATGGCTAAATCGGCGGTCTCAAATGGCCGATTCTTTGGTGTTGAAATTGGTAAAGATAAAATCACTTTGTCTCATTTACAATATGCGGATGATACCATTTTCTTTGGTAAGTGGAGTTTTGAGAATTTAGAAAACTTAATGAAATCCTTGAAGTGCTTTGAACTTTGCTCCGGACTCAAAGTGAATTATAATAAGAGCAACTTGTTTGGTGTGGGTGTTGACAAAGAGGAGGTTAGGGATATGTCAACCGTGTTTGGTTGTAATGTTGGAACCTTTCCTATGATCTATCTTGGGCTTCCTATTGGTGCTAAAATGAAAAAAACTATCGAATTGGAAGCCGGTGATTGATAAATTTGCGAAGAGATTATCGGATTGGAAAGCTCGTAGGATTTCATTCGGTGGACGTTTAACTCTCGTGAATGTGGTTCTAAATAGTTTACCGTTGTACTACTTTTCGCTCTACCGCGCCCCGCCCTCCGTGCTTAAAAAACTCGAGAGTGTAAGACGCAATTTTTTTTGGGGTGGGTCGGGTAATGTTTCCAAAATTTCATGGGTTAAATGGGATGATGTCATCCGCTCCCGGGCGAATGGCGGACTAAATGTGGATTCTTTAAATTGTAAAAATTTGGCTTTAATCGGCAAGTGGTGGTGGAGGTTTCTTACCGAACCCACTTTCTTGTGGGTTAAGGTCATTAAGAGCATCTATGGGGATTCAGGGCTTCTAAATATTGGGGGGGGGGGGGGGGGAAATTTTTTGTCTACTAATTCTACTTGGAGTTGCATTGTTAAAGCAGGGATCGAGATAGATAATGCGGGAGTCGGGTTCTCAAGTTCATTCGAAAGAAAAATAGGAAATGGGCACAACACTAAGTTGTGGGAAGACGTTTGGCTATTGGACAAACCACTAAAAGAGGTTTTCAAAAGATTGGTGCGGTTAGAATCTAATCCCCAAGTTTCGGTTGCTAATCGTATACATTCGCGTGATGGCTCGATAGCTTTTTCATGGAGTTGGTCTCGCTCGCTTACGGGTCGTACAAAGGATGAGTTGGATAGACTTGAAGCAATTCTCTCAAATGTGACATTGAATCCGGAAAAAGAAGATTACTTTTCGTGGAAGCTTAGCAATTGCGGTTTTTTCTCTACCAAAAGGTTAACAAAACATATCATGGAAAAGGTGTATCCTTCGAGTACTACATGTGTGGCTTCAATGAAAAATAACCTTGTTCCTAAAAAAAAGTAGAAATATTTGTTTGGAGAGCGAAGCGGGAAAGATTGCCCGTGTTGTCCGAACTTGACAAACGGGGGATTGATCTTCATTCCGTTCTATGCCCGCTTTGCGATTCGAATATTGAAACGGTGGGTCATTCACTTTTGGCGTGCACGCATGCTCGGGTAGTTTGGGAAAAAGTTCGTGATTGGTGGGGATTTGATTCGGCCAACTTATCTTTTGATGATCTCTTTCGTGGTCTTGTCCCTTCGAGTTGTTCCGATTGGGGTCATCTACTTTGGCAAGCGGTAGAGTGGACTTGCGGGTATCTCATTTGGAAGAATCGAAATCAAAAAGTTTTTAAGAACACAACTTGGACTCCTCCAAATGCTCTAAGCGAAATTCAAGTTCTAAGCTACGATTGAGTCGCGAAGCGTTGCAAAAAAAGAAGAATCGAATGGCATGAATGGTTACATAATCCTAGTTCCTTGCTTGTAAATATGTAATATGTAAATTGTAAGTTGTCGGGCATTTTAGCTTGCTACCTTTTTGCGGTCGTAGGATTCTAGCTCGGCATCTCTACGAGTGTGTTGTATTATTATTGTACCTTGCGATTATTGAGTTTTAATAAAATACCTGCCTTTCAAAAAAAAATGTGGTATGTCTAATTATCATGATTTATCTTAAGTGTGTAGATTATAAGAACGTATTATAAGTTGTTATAAGTGGGTATAGGAATGACTCACGTGTGACACAAATCTCTTGTATCAACAACCCACCCACAATATGTTTTCTTTACTCATCAAGTCTCGTTTACCCTTTTTTTTTTTTGCCCATGCCAGATTGCCAGTAACCCATAAATATCAACGACGCCCGACTTATAAAGTTATACAATCGAACTCATAAAAAAAACTAACACAACAACAAAAACTAAAAAATGCATGTTTATCAGGGTATGATATATAAATGATTCACCTATAATCCGCCAAAGGATATAAATATTTACTCGGCCCGTAATACCATGTATAAAGTTTTTTTTATCACAAATATTAATTATAAGTTTATTTAATAATAATATTAAAAAATTATATTATTATTAATTATTAAAATAAGTATTGCTCATCCGTTCATATATTTTTAATAATTGTTTGTTATCTATGATAATAAGTACTCCGTATTATTTTATATAGATCATAATTGTAAGTTATTATTAATTAAATATTATTGATATAGTCGTAAGTTAAAAAATATAAATATAATTTTCAAATTATTGATTAAGAAATACTCCTTAATAGTTACCGTAAATAAATCGTAATAGTTACCAAATTTGTCTCAATTAGAGCTAGAGACATATATGTGCTAATATTGTTATCTAGTTTGATCCAATGGTTCTTAGTTATTGTTATTTTAAATTTAAGGGTTAAGATTTTAACATGTCATCTTTTTGTAAATCTGATTTGTTAATATTGTTTTTGTTATAATATATATATAATATATAATATATATATATATATATATATATATATATATATATATATATATATATATATATATATATATATATATATATATATATATATATATAATAGAGATAGAGATTGACAGATACAAATTGATAAAAAAAAATAAAACAAAAAAACATCATGACGGTTGAGGATCTACCGTTTAGGCAAGGATAAAAGCTAATCGAGAAGCGAAAGTATATCGAAAGCATCCGTAAACCGATATTACTAAAAGGTCAGGTTACACATGCTAAAATCTATGAGGGCAAGTAATTCAACTACATTATCATTAGTTGTTTCAAAACGTTCACTTTATGATTTCATATAAGCTTGCAATTTGTTGGGAAGATTATATCATATTGATTTTGTTCAGATATAAACAAGACTCTTGCAATCAACATTGTGAACAAAGGTAATATACTAGAGAACATTGTGAAGATTGAAGGCTGATTTCTGAGAGAAGTCGCGAGGTTATTAACTTCGACATCGGGAACAGGTAGCAAATCTTATTTTCCTACCATACAAAAAATGTAGTACTACGTATGAATTAACACGTTTTTAACTATTTCTTATCATATATTTTAGAGAAAAGAAATAAAACATAGACTTCCAGTGTATTCAAACTGCTACCATCATGTTTAGTCACAATACCAAATGCTGCCAAGGTTCTTGACGAGGTTGAAATGTATATTGACAGAGTTATTCAAATATCACTACTATAAACCTCACTTTCGTGGACGAGATTTTTTGAGCCAACCGGACGAACGGTCGTCGAGAATTGTATTCCCGGACGACAATGAAATGTCCCGTTCTTATTGATTAAAAACGTTCCATATTAATTGATTTCGTTGCGAGGTTTTGACCTCTATATGAGACGTTTTTCAAATACTGCATTCATTTTAAAACAAACCATAACCTTTATTTCATCAATAAAGGTTTAAAAAGCTTTACGTAGATTATCAAATAATGATAATCTAAAATATTCTGTTTACACACGACCATTACATAATGGTTTACAATACAAATATGTTACAACATAATAAGTTTCTTGAATGCAGTTTTTACACAATATCATACAAGCATGGACTCCAAATCTCGTCCTTATTTAAGTATGCGACAGCGGAAGCTCTTAATAATCACCTGAGAATAAACATGCTTAAAACGTCAACAAAAATGTTGGTGAGTTATAGGTTTAACCTATATATATCAAATCATAATAATAGACCACATGATTTCATATTTCAATACACATCCCATACATAGAGATAAAAGTCATTCATATGGTGAACACATGTTAACCGACATTAACAAGATGCATATATAAGAATATCCCCATCATTCCGGGACACCCTTCGGATATGATATAAATTTCGAAGTACTAAAGCATCCGGTACTTTGGATGGGGTTTGTTAGGCCCAATAGATCTATCTTTAGGATTCGCGTCAATTAGGGTGTCTGTTCTCTAATTCTTAGATTACCAGACTTAATAAAAAGGGGCATATTCGATTTCGATAATTCAACCATAGAATGTAGTTTCACGTACTTGTGTCTATTTTGTAAATCATTTATAAAACCTGCATGCATTCTCATCCCAAAAATATTAGATTTTAAAAGTGGGACTATAAGTCACTTTCACAGATTTTTACTTCGTCGGGAAGTAAGACTTGGCCACTAGTTGATTCACGAACCTATAACAATATATACATATATATCAAAGTATGTTCAAAATATATTTACAACACTTTTAATATATTTTGATGTTTTAAGTTTATTAAGTCAGCTGTCCTCGTTAGTAACCTACAACTAGTTGTCCACAGTTAGATGTACAGAAATAAATCGATAAATATTATCTTGAATCAATCCACGACCCAGTGTATACGTATCTCAGTATTGATCACAACTCAAACTATATATATTTTGGAATCAACCTCAACCCTGTATAGCTAACTCCAACATTCACATATAGAGTGTCTATGGTTGTTCCGAAATATATATAGATGTGTCGACATGATAGGTCGAAATATTGTATACTTGTCTATGGTATCTCAAGATTACATAATATACAATACAAGTTGATTAAGTTATGGTTGGAATAGATTTGTTACCAATTTTTACGTAGCTAAAATGAAAAAAATTATCCAATCTTGTTTTACCCATAACTTCTTCATTTTAAATCCGTTTTGAGTGAATCCAATTGCTATGGTTTCATATTGAACTCTATATTATGAATCTAAACAGAAAAAATATAGGTTTATAGTCGGAAAAATAAGTTACAAGTCGTTTTTGTAAAGGTAGTCATTTCAGTCGAAAGAACGACGTCTAGATGACCATTTTAGAAAACATACTTCTACTTTGAGTTTAACCATAATTTTTGGATATAGTTTCATGTTCATAATAAAAATCATTTTCTCAGAATAACAACTTTTAAATCAAAGTTTATCATATTTTTTAATTAACTAACCCAAAACAGCCCGCGATGTTACTACGACGGCGTAAATCCGGTTTTACGGTGTTTTTCGTGTTTCCAGGTTTTAAATCATTAAGTTACCATATCATATAGATATAGAACATGTGTTTAGTTGATTTTAAAAGTCAAGTTAGAAGGATTAACTTTTGTTTGCGAACAAGTTTAGAATTAACTAAACTATGTTCTAGTGATTACAAGTTTAAACCTTCGAATAAGATAGCTTTATATGTATGAATCGAATGATGTTATGAACATCATTACTACCTTAAGTTCCTTGGATAAATCTACTGGAAAAGAGAAAAATGGATCTAGCTTCAACGGATCCTTGGATGGCTCGAAGTTCTTGAAGCAGAATCATGACACGAAAACAAGTTCAAGTAAGATCATCACTTGAAATAAGATTGTTATAGTTATAGAAATTGAACCAAAGTTTGAATATGATTATTACCTTGTATTAGAATGATAACCTACTGTAAGAAACAAAGATTTCTTGAGGTTGGATGATCACCTTACAAGATTGGAAGTGAGCTAGCAAACTTGAAAGTATTCTTGATTTTATGTAACTAGAACTTGTAGAATTTATGAAGAACACTTAGAACTTGAAGATAGAACTTGAGAGATATCAATTAGATGAAGAAAATTGAAGAATGAAAGTGTTTGTAGGTGTTTTTGGTCGTTGGTGTATGGATTAGATATAAAGGATATGTAATTTTGTTTTCATGTAAATAAGTCATGAATGATTACTCATATTTTTGTAATTTTATGAGATATTTCATGCTAGTTGCCAAATGATGGTTCCCACATGTGTTAGGTGACTCACATGGGCTGCTAAGAGCTGATCATTGGAGTGTATATACCAATAGTACATACATCTAAGAGCTGTGTAGTGTACGAGTACGAATACGGGTGCATACGAGTAGAATTATTGATGAAACTGAACGAGGATGTGATTGTAAGTATTTTTGTTAAGTAGAAGTATTTTGATAAGTGTATTGAAGTCTTTCAAAAGTGTATAAATACATATTAAAACACTACATGTATATACATTTTAACTGAGTCGTTAAGTCATCGTTAGTCGTTACATGTAAGTGTTGTTTTGAAACCTTTAGGTTAACGATCTTGTTAAATGTTGTTAACCCAATGTTTATAATATCAAATGAGATTTTAAATTATTATATTATCATGATATTATCATGTATGAATATCTCTTAATATGATATATATACATTAAATGTCTTTACAACGATAATCATTACATATATGTCTCGTTTAAAAATCATTAAGTTAGTAGTCTTGTTTTTACATATGTAGTTCATTGTTAATATACTTAATGATATGTTTACTTATCATAGTATCATGTTAACTATATATATATATCCATATATATGTCATCATATAGTTTTTACAAGTTTTAACGTTCGTGAATCACCGGTCAACTTGGGTGGTCAATTGTCTATATGAAACATATTTCAATTAATCAAGTCTTAACAAGTTTGATTGCTTAACATGTTGGAAATATTTAATCATGTAAATATCAATCTCAATTAATATATATAAACATGGAAAAGTTCGGGTCACTACAGACAAGTCATTCCCAAAAACTCATCTGCGAAGCTTCGTCCCTGAATGTTTTTCCGGACGAATGGTGCCTTTTTCCTGGACGATCGTAGGCCCCACTTTGACTTTCAAACCTGACTATCGTGGACGACTTTCCCGGACGACAATTGGGGACGACTTTCCCGGACGACAATTGGGGACGACATGTCGTCCAAAAATAAATAATAATAAAATAATGCTTGTTTTGATAATAAATATATAAGTTGATTTTTTTTTTCAGTTTCCCGCAGTCAGTGTGTTAAAGTTAAGACTTGATATGCGCGCAGAGACTTTTTTCAAACTAAGGACATACACTATAATCTTATTTAATTTATGCATTTAAACAATTGATGTCGATCGAACAATTTTTGTTTTTCAATTTATATAATACCCCGCCAAATTCCATTTAACGGCGTGTTAATATAGGTCTCACATTAACAGTCACGCCCTCTAAATGAGACGTTTCAAATGTATTCGCATTTAATTTTATTAAAAATAGTTGACTTTAAAACACAAGTCAACAACCGTAAACAAATACCATTGTGATCGTAACCACAAGCCAACAGTATTTAGTAAATATTAAAAGTTTAAATGCAGAAAAATATAAATAACGTCTTGACAAAAACATGATGACTCCACAGCAAGAGCATGCACCAAGCAAACCAGCGGAAGCTATACCTCTAAGGACCTGAGAACAAACATGCAAATATAGGTCAACAATAATGTTGGTGAGTCTACAGGTCTAGGTAACATAAAATAGTATATGAAAAACACTATTCAGAAAATAATTATTTGTTTTTAGACAACTAGATTTTATAACGTATAACCCAACTGTTGTAAAAGTACATACATCCTATGAGCACTTGAATACTAACTTAACACCACGAGTAGTTTAGAACTACGCTTATCCTTTACCGCATATACAACATACACTTGTCGAGTGTAAAATTGTACCAAGAACATGCACCCAAGTTAAGTAGGGCGAGGCTTGTCTAACATAACGGATCCGTCCATCTAGTTCGCGCTTACCAAAAGGTAATGAAAGTATTCAAGCTAAGGGCTTTCTGCACACTAACTCATATGTATAATAAGTACTCGTGTCTAAAGTAAAAACATTTGTAAACGTGTATTCTCATCCCAAAATAAGTAAGTAAAAGTGGGACTGTAGACTCACCTTGAGTGCTCAACAAGTAACGTTGTAAACACACGTAAAGAAGACGGTAACAACCGTGTAAAGCAACCTAGAGACATATATAGTTTGTCACATAAGTCTATGTAAAATAGGTGTTGATCTATAGTATTAGTTGTCCTATTGCTCAGACCGACTCGATTAAGTAGTAAAAGTCAACACATAGTTAACACAGTGCATGCAAGTCAACAAAAGTCAAACTTGGTCAATGATGGTCAACCTAAGTCAAAAATCTGGTCATGGAGTCAAACCAAAATCAATATACAAGTTTCAGATCTCAGTTCATCGTTATAGTATTTCTAGCATAATTGACTTGCGGTTTCATGTTAAAGTTGCTCAAACAATTTCACATAAGTCAAAATGCATACGAACCGGAAAAAATGGTACTTGGTAAATATTTGCACGATTCAATTACCTTTTCACAAAAGTAAGTCATCATATCATATCATTTATATATTTGTATATATATAGTCCAATTTGCACACAACATTTTCTGCTCGCGCACCAGTTTTATATCATTTATCATTTATTCTAGAAAAATAAAATTGACACATGGCCAGTAGGATATGATCACTAACATCCCAAAATTTAAATGGTAAGAATATCTAAGCTTTTTGTTTAGCCAATTTGTACATTTTAGCACGAAAGTCAAGTGTTCTGATTTGGATAGAATCCAGGCATATCGTTTTATGACGCATGTAGCACACAATGTGTAAGTTTTCACATGTTGACATACAAATATAATATGCTTCTTAACATCCAAATATCAACATATCACAAGGAAAAGTCTCCAATCAACTTTGGATTCATGTTAGACCAAACTTTATGCATACGAGACAGATTTAACTCTATTCAGGTAGTCATTTTCGGACGCAATTATCTAAACAGCTAAGAACAACTATCATGCAATATCTACATGAAAAGTAAATTAATAAAACCATATTTTCTAAATCTTAAAATCATATGTTCCAGAAATTAAAGCATTTAATCGCACAAGTATGTTTAGAGTTACAAACGACAACCGTTGTCACAAATAATTATTTGAGCATAAAACGAGTTTTAAGAATTCAATTCAAGTGATATCTTAGTCTAAATTGTGTAATTTTTAATTATTTATCTGATGGTAATGCATGCATATTCCATATTATAACACAATTTGCCCAGATTTCAGATTCATGCAATAAACAAGTTAAAAATTCAACTAATCATAATGTGAGCATAACATAACAAAATTCCATGATTCTTGAGCATAAATAAGTTTTAGAGGGATTTTCAAATATGTAATAATATGTAACAAGTTCTAGGTCCAAGTTTCTGTTAGGTCAAGATTCAAATTCGAGATTTAACCCTAACATGCAAACTGAATAAATTATCGACTAAAGTCAAGCATAAACACGTAGACTTGAGCAATAGACACTAGATACATATGTAATAATCAATAAAATTGAATTAGAAATCTAGGGTTGCATGTTTTATACCTCAAACAATCAAATTATTTATATCCGTGTGTAGAGGAAGACGCGGTGAACAATCTTTATCAACGAAGCGCAAGCAAAATTACAAAAATTGATGGTGTTCTTGATGATGATGAAGTCTACGGTTAGAGAGGGGAAGGAGGGCTGCAAATTTCATGGATTATAGGGTAGGAGAGAAAGAATAAATGTATTTTTCTAAATAGGGATTATAAGGGTTAGGTTTAGGGCCTAATTATACTAGTTACCAATCATAAGCCACTACAAGAAAACTGCTATCTTAGGACCCTTCGTCTGGGATCCCTGCGAAAAAGCGTCCTAAGCAACCAAAAATTGGGACGGGGTAATTCTTGGGGTTGTATAAGATATATGCAAAAGTAGTGGTGTCTAAAGCTAATAAAGTGGGGTCCTAAGAATAGGACACATAATTTTTGGGTCATATTATTGATACGCTCATAAATCTTTTGAAATGACCCGTTCATATACATTATAAACGATTCACAATAGTTGATTACATTGCGAGGTATTTGACCTCTATATGATACATTTTACAAACATTGCATTCGTTTTTAAAAGACAAAATTTCTTTACATCGAAAATTGACAGGTATGCATACCATTTCATAATATCCACTATCCAACTATAAATTGATTTAATAATAATCTTTGATGAACTCAATGACTCGAATGCAACGTTCTTCGAAATATGCTATGAAAGACTCCAAGTAATATCTTTAAAATGAGCAAATGCACAGCGGAAGATTTCTTTAACACCTGAGAATAAACATGCTTTAAAGTGTCAACCAAAAGGTTGGTGAGTTCATTAGTTTATCATAATCATTTATTTCCATCATTTTAATAGACCACAAGAATTTCATTTTCAGTTCTCATAAATATATGTTCCATGCATAGAGACAAAAATAATCATTCATATGGTGAACACCTGGTAACCGACATTAACTAGATACATATAAGAATATCCCCTATCATTCTGGGATCCTCCTTCGGACATGATATAAATTTTGAAGTACTAAAGCATCCGGTACTTTGGATGGGGTTTGTTAGGCCCAATAGAACTATCTTTAGGATTCGCGTCAATTAGGGTGTCTGTTCCCTAATTCTTAGATTACCAGACTTAATAAAAAGGGGCATATTCGATTTCGATAATTCAACCATAGAATGTAGTTTCACGTACTTGTGTCTATTTTGTAAATCATTTATAAAACCTGCATGTATTCTCATCCCAAAAATATTAGATTTTAAAAGTGGGACTATAACTCACCATACTGTATTTCGTAGTAAAAATACATATAACGTCATTGAACAAGTGCAAGGTTGGCCTCGGATTCACGAACCTAAATTAATTATATATAATTATGTGTTGGTCAATATTTGTCTAACAAATTAGGCCAAGTCATAGTGTACCACAATCCTAATGCTCTAGACTAATATGCAAAAGTCAACAAAAGTAAATTTGACTCAAAATAATTTTCCAAAAATCTATACATGATTAATATATAGTTTAAATATCGTCGTTTTATATTTTTAAATATTTTTAAAAGATTTATTAGAGTAAATAATATAATTTATTTATTAATAAATAAAATTTTATATTAAATTTATATAATATAATATACTTTTATATATATTAAGTAATAAAATTTATAGGGTTCATTTAATATCATAAAGATAATATGATAGGTATTATTAAAGTAAGTTATTACACGTAGTAAAATATGTTTGTATCACATATTTATTTGATAAAATAATATCTATAATGATAGTAAGTAAAAGTTGTATTATTTTATAATAATAATTATTATTATAAAAATATCAATATTTATAATTACTAAGATGACATTATGATAAAACGATAATTCTAATTATGATAACTTTAATATTTATGATAATTTTTAATATTATCTTTAAAATAATAATTCTATTTAAAATAATAATAATGATATTTTATAGTAACAATGACATTTCTATTAAAATGATAATTTTTGTTAAAATGATAGTTTTAATACTAACGATATTTTTAATAATAATAGTAATGATAAAAATAATAAGAACGATAATTTTATCTAAATCAATATCTTATAATATTTTAATTTCGTCATGATACTCTTACTCATTATTTTCTAATCGTTTCGTTTAATAGCTTTTAATCGTCTTTTATATCGTGTTCATAATAATGATAATAATAGTAATCAAAATAATTAGGTGTTACAAATATTTGTTTTAATTACACTAATATTAATAATGATAGTTACTATAACATTTTTAACGATAATACTAATAATTATCTTAATGATAATATAGTAATAATAATAATAACAATGACAATATCCATTTTTTAAATAATGATATATATATTAATAATGATAATAATAATAATAATACTAATAATAATAATAATAATAATAATAATTGGATAATAATTATAATAATACTAATTATAACTTTAACGATAATAACGATAGTAATAATAAAAAAAAATAACAATTTTTAATGATAAATCCCTTTTATTGATAAAGATAATAATAACGATAATAATAAGATAAAACTAGAACGACGATAAAAACGACGATAATAATAATCATTTTTAATAAAAATATCGAAAATTCAATTGATTATAACTTCTAATCCGTTCATCGAAACCATTCGATATCTAAAGGAAAAGTCCTTAATTTTTCGCTAGCTTTCCAAGGACATGCATATCTTATACCTTATCTCAACCACAAGTGTAACTAATTCAATATTTAACCTAACCTGGCTAAGAGCAATATCAAAAGTACAAGCATGCATAATTCTAAATACTCGAGCACTAGTCAGGGATACACTATTAGTATGTAAAAGTTAAATTATGAGTACTCACGTATCAATATTGAGATTCAATATTGCAGGAAAGGTACGTAGACGCAACAGAAATGATAAACACTATATTGACCTCACGAGCATACCCATGAACCATACTCAATCACCTCCATAGCTATAACCCATAATTTCCTTAATCCTATCCTACTCGAAGAACAATTTCGAAATCACTCGGACAGCACTCCGTCGTAATATTTTATGTATACTAATAATATCTTGAAATAATACGGAGTAAATATATATATGTAAATCGATTGAGAGAGTTTAGAGAAAAATATTTTCAAGTTTCTATGAAATAATGAAACCTATTGAATTCTATTTATAATAGATTTTTGAATTATTAAAGTGAATTATTAAAGTATGAATTATTAAAGTGAATTATTAAAGTATGAATTATTAAAGTATGAATTATTAAAGTGAATTATTAAAGTATGAATTATTAAAGTGAATTATTAAAGTATGAATTATTAAAGTGAATTATTAAAGTTAAAGTAAAGTAAAAATAAAGTAAAGGTAAAGTTTAAGTAGAGTAAAAGTATAAAACTATGTACGTATAATACGCGTATAAATATATATAATATTAATTTAAATCGTTATATATATTTAATAAAATAAAATATAAATATCGTTATCTTTATCATACTAGTTAAGTAATGAGTTGTCAAAAGTGGTTCTAGATATTTATAAAAGTTATATACGTTTTAATAATAAAGTTTTTTTTAAACTGAATACGTTTTTGTACGTTTGAAACTAAATAGATCAATCGAGTCTTTATGAAATTCAATCTTCCACTATCCTTTGTCTAGTTCTCAATGATTGACAATTTGTTCTTATTTATAAATCACTTTACCATTTTCCAAATATTGTTAAAACGGAAAGATTTCTCAAATCAACGTGGGCCTTTCAACAGAGACTTGTAATCATAATTCAATATATCTAATAATTCAATCATTTGATCTTATCTTCTAATTCCATTGATAAATATTTTGAAACAGATACAATCATATAAAGTATTTAATCTAATATTTTGTTTACGTTTCAAATTATAATATTTTTACACATATACATATATAATCATATTCGTTTAATGGTTCGTGAATCGTTAGAACATGGTCGAGGTTGAATGAATGTATGAACATAGTTTAAAATTCTTACAATTTAACTTAACAAATATTGCTTATCGTGTCGGAAACATATAAAGATTAAAGTTTAAATTTGGTTGGAAATTTCCGGGTTGTCACAGTACCTACCCGTTAAAGAAATTTCGTCCCGAAATTTGAGTGGAAAGGTCGTGAATGATAATAAGTATGTTTTCATGATGCATACGGGCTGAAAATTAGAGTTTTATCATCAGCGAATAATTTGGATAAACAATCCATTTATATGAAGAGTACGAATGAAGCTAACATAGAAGAGTGAAATGAGTAAGTGTAGATTCATCTTATCATTTGACGTAGATATGATTGATTCCCAGATTTCAAGGGATTTGAAGAAAATCTTCTTAATAAGATTTGACTCTCCGGTAATCAAGGGAATTAGGATCCGCTTTAAATGCGATCGTCCATTTTAATTGTTCTGTCGGAGATTTTCTTATAAATTCACCTCCTTCGTTTCCTTACAACTCACACCTTCTGTTGATGCATTTTATGCAAGTTCCTAGACATCTACCCGCGTCCATTGCAGGTACAACAGTTTACAGGCCACCATGATTGCTCGTTATTATCCTATCCGTGTTTGTATGTGGTTACAGGAACTGCAGGAACGAGATTTAGATGTTTAACTATGTTAGACTTAGTCAGACGTACGAGTGAAGCCCTACTAGTACAGCTGACAGGCTCATACGCACGGTTGATGCTGAGCTAAGTCACAATTACAACCTAAATGAGAAGACACGAGTGAGTGATCACCCGTACGACTGATGAAGCCAACTCGTACGTGTGATGAATGAATCGTATAGGTGAGTCAACAGAAGGGGTATATAAAGTCTTATGTTCTTCATTTTAGGTTAAGCCTCTCATTTGTTACACACACTCAGATCTAGTGAGCTCCTCCGATTCTCTCTCAGTCCAAATCACCCAGGTGGTGAATAATAGCTCTAGGTGTTGATCTAATCACACTTGATTTAGTTGTGGTTTGACTAAATTAATCAAAAAAAAAACTTAACCTATTCACTAGAGGGTTTGATTCACTTATTCCGCCATTGTGTGAGTTAAATCTATTGATTTCTAAGTTCCTAGTCATGTTTCATCACCTTCTATTCTTTCCCCCTCAACTCATATTTTAAAGTATTCATCAATATGCTCCATCCAGTTCTGATTCTCGATATACTTCTAACTTTCATATCGGTCATTCTTCTTTTTCATCTACCGCCGGAAGAATCTATTTACTTCTACTATACTCTTGGGTTTATAGTGTTTCTAGTTCTCCCGTGTCTTTATATTGCTATATGCATCGATATATATGGTTTATAATTTCTGGTTCTGTCTTCTATAGTCATTATCATTCACAGTTAATGCTCTCTTTTATTTGCTGCAATTTATACCCCAATTTCTATTTCGGAGTTTTGTCCTTTCGTTTCTTCTTCTTGCGATTAAGCACCGCTTGTAATGGTCCAGAATTCACAGATATGAATTTCGGAATGAACATTGTTAATGTTCTAGGAAGAAAATTGTGATGGCACGATCTTGACTTGTCAAATTACTAGAATACCTTGGAAAAGGCCGAATCATCAAGAAATATTTTCTTGATATTTTAGAGGTTAAATAGAATACAAGAGTCGTATAACATGGCACATGATGATGTTATGATCTGTGAATCATCACGTTCCATTTAGAAACTCAGCATGACTTACTGTAATATAATCACATTGATCAAGTGTCATTATATTATACTAATTCATGCTTCAGTTCCCAACATTACTTCAAAATATTCCTATTTTAAACTTGAATGTTTCAGAATTTTGAAACTAAAATAGTTTCTTTTATGATGTAATACAAATAGTGCGAAGAGGTAAATGATTTCAAATAAGAAAAATTAAGAAAATATCTTCAGAAATATGGAGGATATTTATAATGAAAGATATGATGATATTTTAGAATTTCTTTTATCAGAGGATGATGAAGAATATTGTCCGCAGGGGTTTAGAGTCAGGAGCAAGGTATTCGTTAATGACTTCAGCAGGTACTGAATCATTTGGATCCTTTGAAGTCAGGTTCAGTCTTTGTAATTTGTCCACAGCCTCCTTCCTACTTTGCTCAATCCATTTTCCAGTTCCAAAACTTCTCTTTTTCTGCGCTTTGCCAACACACTTCATCATTATCATCCAGCTTTTACCGTTTAAAGTCATTTATAGTTTTTGTTGCTTCATCAGCATTTTTTTTTTCCATTTTCCGAGAACCAATTCGTAGTTCGGAGTATTTTTCAGAAACTTCACATTCAAATTAAGTCCAGAAGATAGACGTTATATATACACATATAACTGTTGGCGTAGACATCCTGCGAGATTTCAAAATACTGATTGCTAATTCCCAATGATTCGTATGGCAATTCTCATTACAAGATGCGAATGAGTAAATGATGGGGTTTCAATGAATAATTATAATGACTTTTTGGAGAGGCTAAAGTCAAAGGGTAATGAAGTTGTTGGTACATCTGCTAATAATGTGGTGGAATGTAAAAGGTTCCCTGGTAACGAAGGTGTATATCTCAAGGTTATAATAAGGTTAGTCTGACTGAAAAGTTGAAGTTGACTTGCTGAAGCTGTGACAAAACTGGCTACTTTGAATAGGAGTCGCAAAGTTATTTTTGCTAATAAATGCCAAAGAATCTGACGCGGATACGTTGTTTAAACTTTTACTTTGGTTTCAAGAGTTTTTCGGGTACATAATTGTGGATAACATGTGGTTGGATCATCATCTCGATTGCTCATCATTCGAAGTGTCTTCAGAAATTTTTGAAGGATTTGAACACAGATTGTAATTGTTAACATACATTTGATGTTCTAACACGGTTTTGAAGTCAAAATATAGCTTGTGAAAGATGTAAGGATCTAAGAGTGATGATTTTGGTCATATCTCAAGTTGAATTTTGAGATTTCAAAATCACAATATGTAATTAAATTTTGAATGAGTATGGTTGTTTTGATTTCTATAAAAGAATGTATATTGTTGTGAAAGTAGGGAGTATAATGGATGATTTGCTGAATCAGATTCGAAGAATGTAACATATTAATTGTGAATTTATATATCTCTCGGGTATTACCTACCCGTTAAAAAAAAATTTCACAATTAATATTTTGTACAAAAGAATTTTATTACAGTCTTTATGAAAATATATATATATATGTATATTTTCTTCAGATGTAACATAGATTTAATGAGTTAATGTTAAATTAAACTCATTTGATTTACGGTTGAAACTAGAATTGAATAATCCCTAAAGGCTTTAAAAAGTACATAACTTTTACGCAGTATTTCTTTAATGACATTGAAATTATGAATCAATACTTCGTTATTTGTTGATGTATGATGTTCGGTTCGTGGAATTCTTGTGAATTTCGCAAAGTACGAATGATGTTATCTGAAAAGTTTCGGGTACATCGATGATGAAAGTGTAAAATCAAATATATACTTGATTTATTATGAATTGGAATTTGTTGAATTGCGACAGAGATTGTAGTTAACGCTGGTTAAGTTGCGGCCGAAGGACGTACATTATTGCATATTTGTAATATGAATTAACCGAGTAGTTAAGATTCACACACAATAGCTTAGCACGAAAAGATTTATTTCAATATATATATATATATATATATATATATATATATATATATATATATATATATATATATATATATATATATATATATATTATACATATAATTTCTTCAGAGGGAATGAGTTAATTCTTCATAACTCGTTGATACAATATACACGTTATTGATTCGTAATGATGTCCACAGTGATTCTTGAACTGACGAAGTTTGTGATGTTATCAGTGTTGTTGATTCGGATGTTGACTGTACTGACGATGCTGGTAACGCTGACGGTACTGTTGATGCTGTTGGAAAAGCAAGTTTAGCTTGTTAATCACACACCATTTTTGTCAGGGTTTCTACTCTTCCTTCTATCATTTTGGTTTGCTTAACTGATTTATGGTTAGGGCTAGATTAGATAATCTCTAAGACTTTAGAGATTACATAATCGCCGCGAAATGTTTCTCCAATGAAGTTATGAATTAATACTTCGTCAGTTATTGTTGTTGGTACTCCTTGGTATCTATGGTGCGTATGACGTTGATGCTCGTGGGACAGATTGTGAAGTTGAGGTTTACGACACGGTTGTGGTTGGAGGTGGTAATGGTACTGTTGGCGTTGATGATGGTGGTACTGGTTATGCTGCTGATGCTGCTGCTGGTGTTTGTAATCTCTGCACCATATTCTCCAAAGCCACTACCCGAGCGCGAAGCTCGTTGACTTCTTCTATTACACCAGGGTGATTGTCGGTTCGGACGAGCGGATAAATAAAATCTAAAATTTGATGTAATATATAATCGTGACGAGATACTCTGGAAATGAGCGAGAAAATGGTGTTTCGGACAGGTTCGCCGGTAAGTGCTTCAGGTTCTTCGTCAAGAGGGCAATGTGGTGGATGGAAGGGATCACCTTCTTCTTGTCTCCAATGATTGAGGAGGCTACGAACCCATCTCCAATTCATCCAGAATAGGTGATGACTGATTGGTTGATCTATTTCGGTCACACTGCTTTCGGAGCTTGAATGGGATTCCATTTCGGAATCTGAGTGACTTGAACTGATGATGAATTCCATTTCATACGATTGGATAAAGGATTTTTTTTCGATATGAAATGATTTTGGCTAACGGATGGTATTCTAATTACATAGAATATATATATATATATATATAGATCAAAAGATTTCGTAGATTACGGAGGACTTTGCGGGATATGTCAGGCAAAGTTTAAAGTAACAGATACGATAAGATATGATTTAGCAGATATGCTAAGATATGAATTTTTGTGTATACACTATTCATGCAATCAATGCAGCAAGACGTGTCTTAGACTAAAAATGATAAGCAGGTAATTTCCTGAGGATGATAAGTAGTTAATTTTTGACACAAAATGATAAGCAAAACTTTTGACATGCAGACACGGTCGAAGTCCAGACTCACCAATGCATCCTATCGACTTATCAGTTAGACACATTAATGCAGACCTGGTTCGCTAAGACCACCGCTCTGATACCAACTGAAATGATCCGTTCATATACATTATAAACGATTCACAATAGTTGATTACATTGCGAGGTATTTGACCTCTATATGATACATTTTACAAACATTAGGCCAAGTCATAGTGTACCACAATCCTAATGCTCGAGACTAATATGCAAAAGTCAACAAAAGTAAATTTGACTCAAAATAATTTTCCAAAAATCTATACATGATTAATATATAGTTTAAATATCGCCGTTTTATATTTTTAAATATTTTTAAAAGATTTATTAGAATAAATAATATAATTTATTTATTAATAAATAAAATTTTATATTAAATTTATATAATATAATATACTTTTATATATATTAAGTAATAAAATTTATAGGGTTCATTTAATATCATAAAGATAATATGATAGGTATTATTAAATTAAGTTATTACACGTAGTAAAATATGTTTGTATCACATATTTATTTGATAAAATAATATCTATAATGATAGTAAGTAAAAGTTGTATTATTTTGTAATAATAATAATTATTATAAAAATATCAATATTTATAATTACTAAGATGACATTATGATAAAACGATAATTCTAATTATGATAACTTTAATATTTACGATAATTTTTAATATTATCTTTAAAATAATAATTCTATTTAAAATAATAATAATAATGATATTTTATAGTAACAATGAAATTTCTATTAAAATGATAATTTTTGTTAAAATGATAGTTTTAATACTAACGATATTTTTAATAATAATAGTAATGATAAAAATAATAAGAACGATAATTTTATCTAAATCAATATCTTATAATATTTTAATTTCATCATGATACTCTTACTCATTATTTTCTAATCGTTTCGTTTAATAGCTTTTAATCGTCTTTTATATCGTGTTCATAATAATGATAATAATAGTAATCAAAATAATTAGATGTTACAAATATTTGTTTTAATTACACTAATATTAATAATGATAGTTACTATAACATTTTTAACGATAATACTAATAATTATCTTAATGATAATATAGTATAGTAATAATAATAATAACAATGACAATATCCATTTTTTAAATAATGATATATATATTAATAATGATAATAATAATAATAATACTAATAATAATAATACTAATAATAATAATAATAATAATAATAATAATAATAATAATAATAATAATAATAATAATTGGATAATAATTATAATAATACTAATTATAACTTTAACGATAATAACGATAGTAATAATAAAAAAAATAACAATTTTTAATGATAAATCCCTTTTATTGATAAAGATAATAATAATGATAATAATAAGATAAAACTAGAACGACGATAAAAACGACGATAATAATAATCATTTTTAATAAAAATATCAAAAATTCAATTGATTATAACTTCTAATCCGTTCATCGAAACCATTCGATATCTAAAGGAAAAGTCCTTAATTTTTCGCTAGCTTTCCAAGGACATGCATATCTTATACCTTATCTCAACCACAAGTGTAACTAATTCAATAATTAACCTAACCTGGCTAAGGGCAATATCAAAAGTACAAGCATGCATAATCCTAAATACTCGAGCACTAGTCAGGGATACACTATTAGTATGTAAAAGTTAAATTATGAGTACTCACGTATCAATATTGAGATTCAATATTGCAGGAAAGGTACGTAGACGCAACGGAAATGATAAACACTATATTGACCTCACGAGCATACCCATGAACCATACTCAATCACCTCCATAGCTATAACCCATAATTTCCTTAATCCTATGCTACTCGAAAAACAATTTCGAAATCACTCGGACAGCACTCCGTCGTAATATTTTATGTATACTAATAATATCTTGAAATAATACGGAGTAAATATATATATGTAAATCGATTGAGAGAGTTTAGAGAAAAATATTTTCAAGTTTCTATGAAATAATGAAACCTATTGAATTCTATTTATAATAGATTTTTGAATTATTAAAGTGAATTATTAAAGTATGAATTATTAAAGTGAATTATTAAAGTATGAATTATTAAAGTATGAATTATTAAAGTGAATTATTAAAGTATGAATTATTAAAGTATGAATTATTAAAGTGAATTATTAAAGTTAAAGTAAAGTAAAAACAAAGTAAAGGTAAAGTTTAAGTATAGTAAAAGCATAAAACTATGTACGTATAATACGCGTATAAATATATATAATATTAATTTAAATCGTTATATATATTTAATAAAATAAAATATAAATATCGTTATCTTTATCATACTAGTTAAGTAATGAGTTGTCAAAAGTGGTTCTAGATATTTATAAAAGTTATATACGTTTTAATAATAAAGTTCTTTTTAAACTGAAAACGTTTTTGTACGTTTGAAACTAAATAGATCAATCGAGTCTTTATGAAATTCAATCTTCCACTATCCTTTGTCTAGTTCTCAATGATTGACAATTTGTTCTTATTTATAAATCACTTTACCATTTTCCGAATATTGTTAAAACGGAAAGATTTCTCAAATCAACGTGGGCCTTTCAACAGAGACTTGTAATCATAATTCAATATATCTGATAATTCAATCATTTGATCTTATCTTCTAATTCCATTGATAAATATTTTGAAACAGATACAATCATATAAAGTATTTAATCTAATATTTTGTTTACGTTTCAAATTATAATATTTTTACACGTATACATATATAATCATATTCGTTTAATGGTTCGTGAATCGTTAGAACATGGTCGAGGTTGAATGAATGTATGAACATAGTTTAAAATTCTTGCAATTTAACTTAACAAGTATTGCTTATCGTGTCGGAAACATATAAAGATTAAAGTTTAAATTTGGTTGGAAATTTCTGGGTTGTCACATCTTTGTCCTAAAAAGCTGTTTAATATGACACATAATTTGTTGTGCTCCTATTTTTTTATAGGACACTTAGAAGGTGAGTCGCATGGTGTCATAACATATATATCATAGGACACATAATTTTTTGGTCCTATTATCATAGGTGTTCATAGGACACTTTATTTGTGAAGTCTTATTATAATGCAACGTGTTGGGTCACTTTTATAATAAGGTCACAAAAATAGGACGCTTGGGTATTTGAATTCCTAATTATCATATGACTATATAGGACTCTTAAATTAGTGGTTGCATAAAAATGTACTTAATATGACACTATCTTGTTGGTTGTTGGTGTCTCATAATGATCAACCAACAAGATAATAAGGTTACAAAAATAGGACGCTTGGGTATTTGACGTCCTAACTATCATATTACTATTAGGACCCTTAAATTTGTAGTTGCATAAAAATGTACTTAATAGGACACTATTTTGTTGGTGTCTCATAATGATCAACCAACAAGATAATAAGGTCACAAAAATAGGACGCTTGAGTATTTGAGGTCCTAATTATCATATGACTATATATAGGACATATTAGGACCCTTACTAAAGTCGTATTATTTCACTTTTGTTACAAAAATGATTAAAGTATTATATAAGTTAACTTCCATTAAATATTCAAAAGCATTCATAGCGTAGTGGCTTGTGTGTTATTTACTCAATTGATTGACCTGGGTTTAAATCCATTTTATGTGTTTATTGTTTCAAAAATTAAAAATGTTTAACAGATCGGACTTTCATTGGGCCAGATTTAATGGATTCATTTTTTATTATTGGACTTTTAGCTGGGAATTAGCTGGGAATTGTAGTTGGGCCAGATTTAATGGATTCATTTTTTATTATCGGAATTTCAGCTTGGAATTGTAGCTGGGTCATATTAAATGGATTCATTTTTTAAAACCGTAAACTATTATATTAACTTCATGAGATACAAAACAATATAGGTAACAATTAACATCATTAGATCAACAAAGCCAGTTATGTTTACAATCCATTGAGCTAATGTTACATAGATTTAATATCATCTACAAGATGGTCGAACCTTTCATATATAAGATGATCCACCTCTGCCTACACATTTTCCCCTCGCCTTTTTCAACTTCTCACTACAAAAAAAGTTTCATTCTTTAATACTTCCATTATCTTTTGACGCCTTAAAATGTAAATAACTTGACATGTTTTTGACACTCATAGGTGTTACCAAGTTTTTGACACTTCAAAAAGAAAACTTTTTGACACTTTAAAGGTGTCAAAAAGTTAATATAACTTCAAATTTTTTGACACCATATTTTTTAACACTTCGATTTTTTGACACCATATTTTTTGACACTTTCAATTTTGTGATACTTATAGTTGTCAAGAACATGTCAAAGTTATTCATGTTTTAAGTGTCAAAAATAATGGAAATGTCAAAAAATTAACATTTATTTGTAGTGTCTTTACATCTCTTATCAATTTCTCAACAATATTTCTATCCAATACACCCTTAACAATTCCTTGAATAAACATAGTTGTCGATCATAGTTAAAACATAGCCCAAAAAACATGATTGTTTCTTTTATAGGATAAACAATGAATGTGTAAATTTTTTATGTTTCTTGATGAGCTCCCAAACCAACAATAATTCAGAATTGAAATAGGTTACAACAAGATGAACTAATTAAGAAATGTTTATGATTCTTTCAATGCGTATTCATTGTATATTCAGTTTACATGATTGCAAAGTAACTCACCCAAACAATAGTTAATGATGTATTAAATGATGTTGAATTCACCCAAATATATATGATTGCAGTTAAGAAAACAAAAGAATACGAGTAGTTGAATTCAATTCTTTACTGAATTGAATTATGCAGTACGTAGATAAAACATAAACAAACAAAACAAATGGAATCCTTTCTTTTGTGGTAGTTAAACTTTGGATCAGAATAAAGTGTTCTCCATCATCTCTAAGTATAGAACAAACAAAACAAATGGATTAATGGCCAGTGACAGTTTTAATCAACAAGTCAACAGCAAATTGTAGACCAACATACAAGTAAAAGAGCAGCTAGTCAACAACAAACGTTAAAAAGGAATCACCTTTTTGGGTGTTCTTTTTTTTCTGTTAACATAAAGAACATAGATTCGTGCAGATCCATTGATTGGTTCATTTTAAAATGTACTAATTAAAAACTATGTTGTGATGATAAACCCTAAGCAATATGGAAGCAATCCAGATAATACGAAGGAAAAATGGACGCAAATAAACTGATCATATGATTAATAGAAATTACTACTAATATTTACATTAAATGAGTAAACTTTATACAAAATCTAAAATATACTAACATAAATCTAGATATAGGCAAATTGGTTTGCAAAAACACCCAACTCATAGGGCCAAAAACACGACATACATTCTGGTATCGCGATTTCAAACCCATGGAATTGTAGAAAATAACCATCGTGGTCGGATATAGGGCAAGGCGTTGCCACGTCATCAAAAGGGTGGCGGTTATAGAACCATAATTGACGCAACAAATTAAAAACCTTTATTCTCACCGCCACCACTGTAGTGACCCGGAAAATTTTGACTAATTTTAAACCAAACTCTCGATATGATATTATATTCTTGACAAGATAAGCAAAGTCTGTAATGTTGAGTCTCGAAAACTTTGAAATTTTTATTCATGTAATCAATTACCCTATGACTGTGCTCGACGATTCACGAACAATTGTGTGTAACAAATATGTAATATATATATATATATATATATATATATATATATATATATATATATATATGATTACTACCGATAATTATTATATTGTAATTAAATATTCAATAATTGTTACCATATAACATATGATATAATTATTACATGATTAATAAATTGTAATATTAATATATTAAAAGTAATTATAAATTTAATTATAGTTATTATATTATTATTAGCATTAGTAATATTATTAAAACTATAATACTGAAATTTGATACATTTGAATTATTGTTATTGTTGTTAATATCATCATTATTATAACTAATAGAAAAGTTATAATGTTAGATATTATAATTAATAATAAGTATTATTATTAGACACTAATATTAGTAACATTATTAGTATACCATTATCGTTAATATTGGTATTAGTTAATATTACTAGGAACATTATCATTAATAATTATTATTATCAGTATTATTAATTATTTGTTATTCTTATTATTATTAATATAATATAATTAGTATCATTATTAAATTATTTAATAATTAATTATTAAATATTTAATAATTAGAATTAATGATATTAATTATTATTATTTTTAGCTTTATAATTATTATTTTAAACTCATTATTAGTATTAAAATTGTCATTAAAACAAGTATATATTTAGTAATACAGATACAACTATATCTACGTATAAATACAATTACATATATATATATATATATATATATATATATATATATATATATATATATATATATATATATATGCAGATGATTACGTATTTTAAATATCACAGGTCATATGTATGAATTCAATTCAGTTACACGTATCAATCATACTTTATTATAAATTGCTTTATGTCTGGCATGGTACAATTTGATTCCAAATAGCTCTATTAACAAACAAAATCAGTTAAGGTCGATTACATTTTTTCAACCTTTATTCTGACAGAATATTTTATGTGGACCTCAAATCTACTACAAACAGAACTTAATCGAATCAGTGGCTATTTCAATTCCAATTACATTATATAAAAACCTTGACTGCAATTGAAGAGGAAGAATAAAAAGAAAAATATTAAGATACATTTACATATATTGCTTACACACATCCACCTTTGCTATTTACTTCAACTCGACAAACCAACAATCAAACACCAACACGAACCACTTACTTGATATCTTCTGTAAACCACAACCTTCAATATCCATTATTGCTCGTTGCCATATGAATATGCTACTATAATTGTCTATGTTTCGACCCACAAGCAAACCACCTCATTATCATGAGTTACCATCATGAACAACAAGCCACCACTGTGACGACCCGTCCTAATCCATCAGGACGAAGTCTATATCGATTATAAATGATTCACAACAGTTGATTACATTGCGAGGTACTTGACCTCTATATGATACATTTTACAAACATTGCATTCGTTTTTGAAAAGACAATATTTCATTACATCGAAAGTTTACGGCATGCATACCATTTCATAATATATCTATCTATAACTGACTTAATAATAATCTTGATGAACTCAACGACTTGAATGCAACGTCTTTTGAAATATGTCATGAATGACTTCAAGTAATATCTCTAAAATGAGCAAATGCACAGCGGAAGATTTCTTTCGTACCTGAGAATAAACATGCTTTGAAGTGTCAACAAAAAGGTTGGTGAGTTCATTAGTTTATCATAAATAATCATTTCATAACTTTTAATAGACCACAAGATTTCATATTTCCATTTCTCATAAACATACGTCCCATACATAGAGACAAAAATATCATTCATATGGATTGAACACCTGGTAACCGACATTCACAATACGCATATAAGAATATCCCCATCATTCCGGGATCCTCCTTCGGACATGATACAAATTTCGAAGTACTAAAGCATCCGATGCTTTGGATGGGGCTTGTTGGGCCCGATAGATCTATCTTTAGAGTTCGCGTCAATTAGGGTGTCTGTTCCCTAATTCTTAGATTACCAGACTTAATAAAAAGGGTCATATTCGGTTTAATAATTCAACCATAGAATGTAGTTTCGATTACTTGTGTCTATTTCGTAAAACAGTTATAAAAGTTGCGCATGTATTCTCAGCCCAAAAATATAAAGGATAAAAAGGCAAACGAAACTCACCATACTGTATTTCGTAGTAAAAATACATATAACATCATTGAATAAGTGTAAGGTTGGCCTCGGATTCACGAACCTATATCATTCGTATATACATTAACACATATACACGTAATCGAACGAATCTATATATTATTAGTGATATATCTACTATTTTAATAAGTTATATGTTTCATTAATAACTTAATTAGATATATTTATTTTTTTATATACTTTAAATAGATAATTAATATTTATTACTAAAATATTAATATAGTTATGTTTTATGTCATAAATGTATTTTTTATATAGAAAATATTTATTTGGTAAAATAATATTAATAATAATAATTAAAAGGTGTATTTGATTAATAATAATAATAACAATAAATATAATGTTAATAATAATAATAATAAAATCATGTTCAATGATAATAATAATAAAAATGATATAATTAATAAAAATAATAATCACTTTAATAAGAATTATACCCTTCGAATCATCATCATGCACCGTTTATCATCCCCACGCTCATAATTACGGATCAACATCATAATCATCATTCTAACTCATCGTCATCAAGTAATCATCTAACATCACTCATTATTATCTAATCATTCCTAACCTCATCACCAAGCTTTGTTATTATAATCATCGTATGTATCACATATCATCATATTATCATCTTTCTATCTAAATCTTCTTAACATCATCATCGATAATTAACCGATATTATTATCATAAAATCACCACCGAAGTTGATCACATAACGATTTGTTACCAGTCTATTAACATAGCCCAAGTTACTAACCCAATATATATTAAATAAGCCCAATACAAAAACAACCATGTATGTGTTTAGTTGGGTCCAAAAGTTCCATAACAAAAACAATTGGAATACGGCCCTTTTTGCTGATTTTAGAGGCCTGCTGCTATGATTCTATCTAAACCCACTGAGGGATTGGTGGGGTGATAAACATAATGAGTGTCGGCTGTAAAATAAAATAAACGAGCATCTCATATAATTCATCATCAAGCTATTTTCTCCACCTTTATTCGCGTGATACTTCCAACCAAACAGTAAGTAGTACCTGCAGTCTTCGTATAGCAACAGAAGATGGTTGACTGGAAAACAAAAGCATAACAGTTGTAGTTGTAGATACAAGAGGGTTTTTAGTGGTGTTATGTAGTGACCCGAACTTTTCCATGTTTATATATATTAAATGAAATTGATATTTACATGATTAAGTGTTTACAACATGTTAAGCAATCAAACTTATTAAGACTTGATTAATTGGAATAAGTTTCATATAGAAAAATGACCACCCAAGTTGACTGGTAATTCACGAACGTTAAAACTTGTAAAAACTATACGATGACATATATATGGTTATATATATAGTTAACATGATTTTATTATAAGTATGTATCTCATTAGGTATTTTAACAATGAGTTATATACATAAAAATGAGACTATTAAATTAAGAAACTCGAAAACGATATATATAACGATTATCGTTATAACGTCTTACTAGGTACATAGGAATCATATTAAGATATTGATACACTTGGTTAATTATGTTAAATGATAATTAAATATATCATTAAGTGTATTAACAATGAACTACATATGTAAAAATAAGACTACTAACTTAATGATTTTGAAACGAGACATATATGTAACGATTATCGTTGTAACGACATTTAATGTATATAGATCATATTAAGAGATATTCGTACATCATAATATAATGATAATATAATAATTTAAAATCTCATTTGATATTACAAACATTGGGTTAACAACATTTAACAAGATCGTTAACCTAAAGGTTTCAAAACAACATTTACGTGTAACGACTAACGATGACTTAACGACTCAGTTAAAATGTATATACATGTAGTGTTTTAATATGTATTCATACACTTTTGAAAGACTTCAAGACACTTATCAAAATACTTCTACTTAACAAAAATGCTTACAATTACATCCTCGTTCAGTTTCATCAACAAATATACTCGTATGCACCCGTATTCGTACTCGTACAATACACAGCTTTTAGATGTATGTAATATTGGTATATACACTCCAATGATCAGCTCTTAGCAGCCCATGTGAGTCACCTAACACATGTGGGAACCATCATTTGGCAACTAGCATGAAATATCTCATAAAATTACAAAAATATGAGTAATCATTCATGACTTATTTACATGAAAACAAAATTACATATCCTTTATATCTAATCCATACACCAACGACCAAAAACACCTACAAACACTTTCATTCTTCAATTTTCTTCATCTAATTGATCTCTCTCAAGTTCTATCTTCAAGTTCTAAGTGTTCTTCATAAATTCCAAAAGTTCTAGTTTCATAAAATCAAGAATACTTCCAAGATTGCAAGTTTACTTCCAAGTTTTCTAAATCCATTCCAAGTAATCATCCAAGATCAAGAAACTTTTGGTAATTATAGTAGGTTATCTTTCTAATACTAGGTAATAATAATATTCAAACTTTAATTCAATTTCTATAACTATAACAATCTTATTTCGAGTGGAAATCTTACTTGAAATTGTTTTCGTGTCATGATTCTGCTTCAAGAACTTTCAAGCCATCCAAGGATCCTTTGAAGCTAGATCCATTTTTCTCATTTCCAGTAGGTTTATCTAAAGAACTTGAGGTAGTAATGATGTTCATAACATCATTCGATTCATACATAAAAAGCTGTCTTATTCAACGTTATAAACTTGTAATTACTAGAACATAGTTTAGTTAATTCTAAACTTGTTCGCAAATAAAGTTAATCCTTCTAACTATACTTTTAAAATCAACTAAACACATGTTCTATATCTATATGATATGCTAACTTAATGATTTAAAACCCGGAAACACGATAAACACCATAAAACTGGATATACGCCGTCGTAGTAAAACCGGGGGCTGTTTTGGTTGGGATAATTAAAAGCTAAGAAGAACTTTGATTTAAAAGCTATACTTCTGGAAAAATGATTTTTTTATGAACATGAAACTATATCCAAAAATCATGGTTAAACTCAAAGTGAAAGTATGTTTTTCAAAATGGTCATCAAGATGTCGTTCTTTCGACGGAAATGACTACCTCTTTCAAAAACGACTTGTAACTTGTATTTCTGACTATAAACTTATACCTTTTCTATTTAGATTCATAAAGTTAAGTTCAATACGAAACCGTGGCCACTGGAATCACTCAAAACGGATTAGAAACGAAGAAATGGCGAGTAAAACAAGATTGATAAAAACTACTCATTTTACCTACGTGAAAGTTAGTAATAAATCTATTCCAACCATAACCTAATCAACTTATATTGTATATTATGTAATCTTGAGATACCATAGACATGTATACAATGTTTCGACCTATCATGTCGACCCATCTATATATATATATATATATATATATATATATATATATATATATATATATATATATATATATATATATATATATATTGCGGAACAACCATAGACACTCTATATGTGAATGTTGGAGTTAGCTATACAGAGTTGAGGTTGATTCCAATATATATATATATATAGTTTGAGTTATGATCAATACTGAGATACGTATACACTGGGTCATGGATTGATTCAAGATAATATTTATCGATTTATTTCTGTACATGTAACTGTGGACAACAAGTTGTAGGTTACTAACGAGGACAGCTGACTTAATAAACTTAAAACATCAAAATGTATTAAAAGTATTGTAAATATATTTTGAACATACTTTGATATATATGTATATATTGATATAGGTTCGTGAATCAACCAGTGGCCAAGTCTTACTTCCCGACGAAGTAAAAATCTGTGAAAGTGAGTTATAATCCCACTTTTAAAATCTAATATTTTTGGGATGAGAATACATGCAGGTTTTATAAATGATTTACAAAATAGACACAAGTACGTGAAACTACATTCTATGGTTGAATTATCGAAATCGAATATGCCCCTTTTTATTAAGTCTGGTAGTCTAAGAATTAGGGAACAGACACCCTAATTGACGCGAATCCTAAAGATAGATCTATTGGGCCTAACAAATCCCATCCAAAGTACCGGATGCTTTAGTACTTCGAAATTTATATCATATCCGAAGGGTGTCCCGGAATGATGGGGATATTCTTATATATGCATCTTGTTAATGTCAGTTACCAGGTGTTCACCATATGAATGATTTTTATCTCTATGTATGGGATGTGTATTGAAATATGAAATCTTGTGGTCTATTGTTACGATTTGATATATATAGGTTAAACCTATAACTCACCAACATTTTTGTTGACGTTTAAAGCATGTTTATTCTCAGGTGAATACTAAGAGCTTCCGCTGTTGCATACTAAAATAAGGACAAGATTTGGAGTCCATGTTTGTATGATATTGTGTAAAAACTGCATTCAAGAAACTGATTTCGATGTAACATATTTGTATTGTAAACCATTATGTAATGGTCGTGTGTAAACATGATATTTTAGATTATCATTATTTGATAATCTACGTAAAGCTTTTTAAACCTTTATTTATGAAATAAAGGTTATGGTTTGTTTTAAAAATGAATGCAGTCTTTGAAAAAAAACGTCTCATATAGAGGTCAAAACCTCGCAACGAAATCAATTAATATGGAACGTTTTTAATCAATAAGAACGGGACATTTCAGTTGGTATCCGAGCGTTGGTCTTAGAGAACCAGAATTTTGCATTAGTGTGTCTTATCGAGTTTGTTAGGATGCATTAGTGAGTCTGGACTTCGACCGTGTTTACTTGAAAAATGATTGCTTAATAAATTTTGTTGGAAACTATATATTTTTAACATGTGAATATTATGTGATATATTAATCTCTTAACGTGTTTGATATTATGTGATAGATGTCTACCTCTAATACAAGTCCCATTGACTCACCTAATAATAATGAAGAATCAAATGTAATTTGCAATGATTCGTGGACTGATTCACAATTTCCCGAAGAGGAACCGGAAGAAGAATCGGAACCGGAAGAAGAATTGGAACCGGAAGAAGAAATAGAACCAGTGGGGGAAATAATAAAACGGTTAAGTAAAAGAAAATCCTCAACCAACCGACCAAGGTTAATTATGTTCAACGGTGTTTCCGCCAAGGAAGCAAAATATTGGGAGGATTACCAATTCTCCGATGAATCGGATCCCGATGAGGATTCCGATGATGTTATAGAAATTACCCCAACTGAATTTAAAAATACAAAAGAGAACAATAAGAGAAAGGGCATAAAAATAGAGAAATCTGATTCCAACCCCGATGAACTTTATATGTATCGTCAACACCCGTATTTCTTAAGTTGTAACAATAAACCGGGAACCTCTAAACCACCAGGTTTTTCTAGACCAATGTGGAAAACGACGGATCGTATTAGGGGAACATCATATATCCCTAAAAACTTAGCAAAAAGAACCAAGTTCGAAAAAGAAGAAACGAGTGAGTCGGAATAAGATAGTTGTATTTGTGCGGTGTAATATATGTAATATAGTGTGCTTATGCTTTACGATATATGTAAAAATTGCTTGTATTAATAAGTATCTTTTATGAATCTAACTCTTATCTATTTTACAGTATAAAAACACAAAATGGATAGACAACCCAATATTTTAGAAGACTTACCCAGAGACATGATTGATGAATCTTGTCTAGAGTCGGTCAGAATTCCTCGGCACAACTATTTATGGCAAAATCAGTTTGTAAGACATTCGAAGAACGTTCCAAGAATGCCTTGGTTTATAAAAGGCTTTCGTTTGAAAGATGGGGGATATCACATTGGGAAACCCATAAGTTACGATGTGTTTACTTTGACGCATATATTGCGGGGAACCCAAATGCTATTTTACGCAACGGGTTAAGAAATTATTTTGACTCAATGTATCCGAATATAGGACTTCATGATTTAGAAAAAGCGGCTAACATGCAACATAAAGAAGCATGTTATGCTTACGGGTTAGTAAAGTTCGCTTCTCACCAAAGTGAGAAAAAGAACATCGGGCTACAACTATTAAACAAAATGTTCCCACAAGTGACGGAGTCGGTAATTGGGGTAAGAAATGAGGTTTTTAGGTTATTACGAGACTGTTGGTCATTACGTAACCTTCGTACTTTTGACGACGTTACAACACGTTGTCATACTATCGGTCACAACGGTTACGTTCCACAAGACCAAGGATGGGAAGTGGTATTAGTAAAACCAGAATGCATGACTTGTTTCTGGACGTATGAATTACGTGTCTTTGTTGCCTTTGCTGAACGCCTTATTTATTAACTAGAATTATCTTCGCAACTACTTTGTATCAAAGTTTTATGTGCTATATTTCATGCTATATGTAAAATAGCGGTATTGTAAGTTTGCAAGTTATTGTATAAAGGTTTGAATATGATATATATTTTTTTGTGATTAGTTTTTCATATAGAATTGTAGTAGTTGAAATAGTATGTTAGCTACTAAGTATGAACTTAACGGGTAGGTACTACCTGAATTAAAGAGTATAAAATGCTAATATGAAGAAAGAGCCTTTATAAATAAGTTCATTGATAATGCTAAAAACGAACATATATTTCATAGCATTATTCCTCAAGAAAGACAAGCTTTTAGTTGCAATTGTTCTATTTACAAGTGATATTCGTTTAAATAATAAAAGGTGAAGACAAAAGGCAGATTCGACGAATTGAAGACGCAAACGACCAAAAAGCTCAAAAGTACAAAAGACAATCAAAGAGGTTCCAATTATTGATAAGAAACGTCTCGAAATTACAAGAGTACAAGATTCAAAACACAAAGTACAAGATATTAAATTATTCGCAAGGACGTTCGAAAATCCGGAACCGGGACCAGAGTCAACTCTCAACGCTCGACGCAACGGACTAAAAAATACAAGTTAACTATGTATATAAATATAATATAATATATAATTAATTCTTAAAATTAATTTATATATTATAATATATTTATAATTCATCGGCAAACAAAGAGCCAAAGCTGAGTGAGCTGTAATTTCAAACTCCGTGTCTTGCGAAGTTTGAAGAAGGAAAATGCCGCGAGTCGCGGAGTTCACCTGGACTCAATTCCCTATAAAAGCCAACGCAGTTCGACGTAAAAAAAATATATCCATAATATCATTCTCTCTATCTATATACGTAGTATATATTTATATTTATATTTTAATTTTAATTTTAATTTTAATTCTAATAATAAGGGTATGTTAGCGAATGTTGTAAGGGTGTAAGTCGAAATTCTGTCCGTGTAACGCTACGCTATTTTTAATCATTGTAAGTTATGTTCAACCTTTTTAATTTAATGTCTCGTAGCTAAGTTATTATTATGCTTATTTAAAACGAAGTAATCATGATGTTGGGCTAATTACTAAAATTGGGTAATTGGGCTTTGTACCATAATTGGGGTTTGGACAAAAGAACGACACTTGTGGAAGTTAGACTATGGGCTATTAATGGGCTTTATATTTGTTTAACTAAATGATAGTTTGTTAATTTTAATATAAAGATTTACAATTGGACGTCCCTATAAATAACCATATACACTCAATCGGACACGATGGGCGGGATATTTATATGTACGAATAATCGTTCATTTAACTGGACACGGGAATGGATTAATAGCCACTAGAATTATTAAAACAGGGGTGAAATTATGTACAAGGACACTTGGCATAATTGATAACAAAGTATTAAAACCTTGGGTTATACTCAGTCGACATCCTGGTGTAATTATTAAACAAAGTATTAAAATCTTGTTACAGTTTAAGTCCCCAATTAGTTGGAATATTTGACTTCGGGTATAAGGATAATTTGACGAGGACACTCGCACTTTATATTTATGACTGATGGACTGTTATGGACAAAAACCAGACGGACATATTAAATAATCCAGGACAAAGGACAATTAACCCATGGGTATAAAACTAAAATCAACACGTCAAACATCATGATTACGGAAGTTTAAATAAGCATAATTCTTTTATTTCATATTTAATTTCCTTTATTTTATATTTAATTGAACTTCTAATTATCGCATTTTTATTTATTGTTATTGTATTTAATTGCACTTTTAATTATCGTATTTTTTAATTATCGCAAGTTTATTTTATCGCACTTTTATTATTCGCAATTTCATTATCGTTATTTACTTTACGCTTTAAATTAAGTCTTTTATTTATTTAATATTTTACATTTTGTTTTAACTGCAACTAAAGTGTTTTAAAATCGACAAACCGGTCATTAAACGGTAAAAACCCCCTTTATAATAATAATATTACTTATATATATATTTGTATTTTTATAAATTTAAACTAATATAGCGTTAAGCTTTGTGAAAAAAATTTTCTCTGTGGAACGAACCGGACTTACTAAAAACTACACTACTGTACGATTAGGTACACTGCCTATAAGTATTGTAGCAAGGTTTAAGTATATCCATTCTATAAATAAATAAATATCTTGAGTAAAATTGTATCGTATTTAATAGTATTTCCTGCTAAAATTTAATAGTATTTTATACCCCTTAGCTTTAACTATCAAGTATTTTTGGCGCCGCTGCCGGGGAACTTAAACGCCAAAAGCGCAACGCTAAATATTAAAAATAAAAATAAAAAAAGAACTCCGCAAGATATTAAAAAAAAAATTTTTATTTTTAGTTTACTTTTATTAAAATACGCTTTTGTAAAAATACGTTTTAAATATTCGAAAATATAAAAAGAAAACAAATATATAAATATTTTTAAGAGTTTGTGAAATATTTAAGTTTTATAAAGTTTCTTTATTTTTATTTTATAAAAATATAAGTTTTATTTAAATATTTTGTTTTTATTTAAAACATAAAATCAAAAACCGAAAAAAAAAACATTTATAAATCTAGTTTTAAGAGTTTTATTTATAAAATTATAAAATATTTCTATTTTTATTTTAGGTTTTAAAATATAAGTTTTATTAAATTTATATAAATATATTTTATTTAAAACAAAAAAATAAATAAATAAAATATAAATAAAACTGACCTGTTGAATTTTGACCTACATCTCGTCTGAGCCTGAACCCTCCGCGACTCGCGGAGTTATTGAACCGGACCAACCGCGACTCGCGGAGCCGTCTGATACGGGCCACACAGGAACCCTAACAGCATTAATTATGGGATAATTATTATTATTATTAATTTTAAAACCTAATTAGGGTTTGATTAGTTAATTAATTTTAATTAATTTAGTTTTATTTATTTAATTTGTAATATTAAGTTTATTTAGTTTTACTAATATATAAAAATTAATAGTTTTATAAAATAAATAATATAAAAATAATATTTTTATAAAAATTGTACTTTTTACAACTTTTAGTATATTTTTATATTTTATCCCTTTTTAATTGTTTTAGCGTAACTTTTGTAATTTTTGCTCGTATTTATTTTTAATTCATAGTTTTTGCCATAGTTATTTTTATTTCTAGATTTTTAGGCTTTGCCGTAAAATCCCTTAAGTGCTTTTTCTTTAGACTAAGATTTAGGTGATTTAGAATTTTGCGATGCCTTTTTAAGTTTTAGTACCTTTTTAAGATATTGCCATTTGGGATATAGATTTACTTGTAAGCTTTAATATTTTTAGACGCCTTTTACCTATGTATCAATTATCATTCCAATTAGTAATCTCAATTTGCGATTATAATTTTAAGTTAGTGGTAGTAATAAGGTTGGGTTAGTCGAGTGTTTTTAAGTTTTAAAATCATTTTTTTTCTTTCGTATTTTTCGACGCCTTTTATTTTTTGACCTTTTTCGACGCGCTCTTTTTCTTTCTTATTTCTCGTCATTCTAGTTTTTAGGACTTAGAATTTTTTCTACTTCTTATCTATACTTCTTAAAATTACGAAAATTTATTTTAAGTGGTTAAATTGATAGACATCAAAATTTTCTGGTTCGTAATAATAGTTGGATTTGTACGTGGACCGGGTTATTGGAGCCAAACAGTCCTCAATTATATTGAGACCAAACGAATCCTGCCCCTCTGCTGCATCTTTTGGCTATTCGAAACGTGGGCAAAATCAGAAAAGTCTATTAATTGGATAACTTATATAATTTTTATTTCCTTTTAAAAACTAATAGGATATTCAGTGAATGCACCAGCAAGACGTTCACCACCTTTTGTACGTTCACCACCTGTAACTAGATCAAGACATCTAGCAAATATTACCGCCGTTGATTTTTCTTTAGAATCGTCATCCAGTCGACCAAGTACTCCAATTCAAATTTCCGATAATCCATTTTTTGAACCCGACCTCACAATTGAGAATCCGGAGAATATTCAGGGACGATTCATAGATCCTGAACCATTAAATTTTTCTCCGGAACCACCAATCATTCAAACAGAGATTGTTGAGGAATGAACCATTAAATCAGAATCCTCTAGTGATTCCGATTCAACAAATTCAATTATGGAGAATCTGGAACCTTTAAGTATGGAAGACCGAATGAGAGCTAAACGCACTGGCCAAGGTCACGCAATTACTCATCCTGACATTAATGCGCCAGATTATGAAATCAAAGGACAAATTCTACACATGGTAACTAATCAATGCCAATTTAGTGGTGCACCGAAGGAAGATCCAAATGAACATCTTCGTACCTTTAATAGGATCTGCACTCTATTTAAAATCCGAGAAGTGGAGGATGAACAGATATATCTCATGTTATTTCCCTGGACTTTAAAGAGAGAAGCCAAAGATTGGTTGGAATCGTTACCTGAAGGGGCGATTGATACATGGGACGTTTTAGTTGAAAAATTTCTTAAACAATTCTTTCCGGCATCTAAAGCCGTAAGACTTCAAGGAGAAATTGTTACGTTCACACAGAAGCCAAATGAAACTCTATATGAGGCGTGGACAAGATTTGGAAAGTTATTAAGAGGATGTCCGCAACATGGTTTAGATACCTGTCAAATAGTACAAATATTCTACCAAGGATGCGACATCACTACAAGGAAAGACATAGATATTGCAGCTGGTGGTTCCATTATGAAGAAAACCGAAACTGATGCTTACAAAATTATTGATAACACTGCTTCCCACTCACATGAGTGGCACCAAGAAAAAGATATCGTTAGATCATCTAAAGCAGCTAGAGCCGATTCTAGCCATGACTTAGATTCCATTTCTGCAAAGATAGATGCTGTCGAGAGACGAATGGAAAAGATGACTAAAGATATCCACTCAATACGAATTAGTTGTGAGCAGTGTGGAGGACCACATTTGACAAAAGATTGTCTCAGTATTGAATTAACAATGGAACAAATAGAGAATATTTCATACATAAACCAAAGGCCTGGAAATAATTATCAGAATAATTATCAACCGCCAAGACCGATTTACAATCAAAACCAGAACTATAACTGAAATATTCCATACAACAACCAACAAGGTCCTAGCAATCAACAAGTATCCAATAATACTTACAATCAGCAAAGACCTAATTTTCAAAACAAACCACCACAAACCAATGATAAAAATCCGAATTTAGAAGATATGATGACGAAGCTAGTTGAAACTCAAACGCAGTTTTTCACATCTCAAAAACAAACTAATGAACAAAATGCTCAAGCATTTAGAAATCAACAAGCTTCTATCCAAAAATTAGAACAAGAAGTAAGTAACCTAGCAAGGTTAATAGGTGAAAGAAAACCGGGAAGTTTACCTAGTGATACAAATGCTAACCCCCGGAATGAAACAGCTAAAGCCATTACCACAAGAAGTGGTACAACACTTAAACCACCTGAAATACCTGTAACTTCTAATGAAGCTATTCCTACTCCACAAGAACCACAACCTGATCAAGATAAGGAAAAAGAACCGGTAGTTGAAAAGGTTAATGAAGATAACACAGCTAAGGATAAACCTTATGTTAAACCATACCAACCACCACTTCCTTACCCGAGTAAAATGAAGAAAGAGAAACTTGAAGCCGAGCAATCTAAATTCTTGGATATGTTTAAACAGATAAATGTAAATCTTCCTTTCATTGATGTGATTTCAGGAATGCCTAGATATGCTAAATTTCTGAAAGATCTAATCTCAAATAGAAAGAAAATGGAAGAACTCTCTGCCGTTACTATGAATGCTAATTGTTCAGCAGTGCTGTTGAATAAGATACCAGAAAAATTATCTGATCCAGGAAGTTTCACAATTCCATGTTTTCTGGGTAGTCTTAGTTCAATAGAAGCATTGGCAGACTTAGGTGCTAGTATAAATTTAATGCCATATTCACTATACGCTAAACTAGACCTTGGAGAATTGAAACCAACAAGAATAAGCATACAACTAGCCGATCGATCAATAAAATATCCTAGAGGGATAATGGAGAACATGCTAGTTAAAGTTGGTACTTTAGTATTTCCAGTAGATTTTGTTGTTCTGGACATGGAAGAAGATTCTCAAGTTCCTCTCATATTAGGAAGACCATTCTTAAACACGGCTAAAGCAATGATAGACGTGTTTGGTAAGAAACTGACCCTAAGTATAGAGGACGAGAGTGTTACCTTTTCAGTTGATAGAGCAATGCAACAACTGCAATCTGCAGATGATACATGTTATTATATTCAAACTATAGATTCACATGCAGAATTGTTAGAAGAATTTCCAGAATTACAAGGAACAGGAGAATGTTCTTTAGGAGAAGGTAATGAACCAATTGATGAAGATGAAATGTTAGCTACACTAATAGCAAATGGATATGAACCAACAACAGAAGAAATTCAAATGCTAAAAGAAGAAGACAGATATCGATATAAATCATCGATAGAAGAACCACCGACATTAGAATTAAAGCCACTTCCAAACCATTTGGAATACGCTTATTTATATGGTGAATCTGAATTACCTGTAATAATATCGTCTTCTCTTACTGAAAATGAGAAATCACAACTCATTTATGTGTTGAAAGCTCATAAACCAGCTATTGCATGGAAGATTCATGATATTAAAGGAATAAGTCCTTCGTATTGCACACATAAAATCCTTATGGAAGAAGGTCATAAAACGTATGTGCAACACCAACGAAGACTAAATCCGAATATGCAAGATGTAGTTAAAAAAGAAATTATTAAACTGCTAGATGCAGGTTTAATTTATCCAATCTCTGATAGTCCATGAAATGTCCCGTTCTTATTGATTAAAAACGTTCCATATTAATTGATTTCGTTGCGAGGTTTTGACCTCTATATGAGACGTTTTTCAAAGACTGCATTCATTTTTAAAACAAACCATAACCTTTATTTCATAAATAAAGGTTTAAAAAGCTTTACGTAGATTATCAAATAATGATAATCTAAAATATCCTGTTTACACACGACCATTACATAATGGTTTACAATACAAATATGTTACATCGAAATCAGTTTCTTGAATGCAGTTTTTACACAATATCATACAAACATGGACTCCAAATCTTGTCCTTATTTTAGTATGCAACAGCGGAAGCTCTTAGTATTCACCTGAGAATAAACATGCTTTAAACGTCAACAAAAAATGTTGGTGAGTTATAGGTTTAACCTATATGTATCAAATCGTAACAATAGACCACAAGATTTCATATTTCAATACACATCCCATACATAGAGATAAAAATTATTCATATGGTGAACACCTGGTAACCGACATTAACAAAATGCATATATAAGAATATCCCCATCATTCCGGGACACCCTTCGGATATGATATAAATTTCGAAGTACTAAAGCATCCGGTACTTTGGATGGGGTTTGTTAGGCCCAATAGATCTATCTTTAGGATTCGCGTCAATTAGGGTGTCTGTTCCCTAATTCTTAGATTACCAGACTTAATAAAAAGGGGCATATTCGATTTCGATAATTCAACCATAGAATGTAGTTTCACGTACTTGTGTCTATTTTGTAAATCATTTATAAAACCTGCATGTATTCTCATCCCAAAAATATTAGATTTTAAAAGTGGGACTATAACTCACTTTCACAGATTTTTACTTCTTCGGGAAGTAAGACTTGGCCACTGGTTGATTCACGAACCTATAACAATATATACATATATATCAAAGTATGTTTAAAATATATTTACAACACTTTTAATATATTTTGATGTTTTAAGTTTATTAAGTCAGCTGTCCTCGTTAGTAACCTACAACTAGTTGTCCACAGTTAGATGTACAGAAATAAATCGATAAATATTATCTTGAATCAATCCACGACCCAGTGTATACGTATCTCAGTATTGATCACAACTCAAACTATATATATTTTGGAATCAACCTCAACCCTGTATAGCTAACTCCAACATTCACATATAGAGTGTCTATGGTTGTTCCGAAATATATATAGATGTGTCGACATGATAGGTCGAAACATTGTATACGTGTCTATGGTATCTCAAGATTACATAATATACAATACAAGTTGATTAAGTTATGGTTGGAATAGATTTGTTACCAATTTTCACGTAGCTAAAATGAGAAAAATTATCCAATCTTGTTTTACCCATAACTTCTTCATTTTAAATCCGTTTTGAGTGAATCAAATTGCTATGGTTTCATATTGAACTCTATTTTATGAATCTAAACAGAAAAAGTATAGGTTTATAGTCGGAAAAATAAGTTACAAGTCGTTTTTGTAAAGGTAGTCATTTCAGTCGAAAGAACGACGTCTAGATGACCATTTTAGAAAACATACTTCCACTTTGAGTTTAACCATAATTTTTGGATATAGTTTCATGTTCATAATAAAAATCATTTTCTCAGAATAACAACTTTTAAATCAAAGTTTATCATAGTTTTTAATTAACTAACCCAAAACAGCCCGCGGTGTTACTACGACGGCGTAAATCCGGTTTTACGGTGTTTTTCGTGTTTCCAGGTTTTAAATCATTAAGTTAGCATATCATATAGATATAGAACATGTGTTTAGTTGATTTTAAAAGTCAAGTTAGAAGGATTAACTTTTGTTTGCGAACAAGTTTAGAATTAACTAAACTATGTTCTAGTGATTACAAGTTTAAAACTTCGAATAAGATAGCTTTATATGTATGAATCGAATGATGTTATGAACATCATTACTACCTTAAGTTCCTTGGATAAACCTACTGGAAAATAGAAAAATGGATCTAGCTTCAACGGATCCTTGGATGGCTCGAAGTTCTTGAAGCAGAATCATGACACGAAAACAAGTTCAAGTAAGATCATCACTTGAAATAAGATTGTTATAGTTATAGAAATTGAACCAAAGTTTGAATATGATTATTACCTTATATTAGAATGATAACCTACTGTAAGAAACAAAGATTTCTTGAGGTTGGATGATCACCTTACAAGATTGGAAGTGAGCTAGCAAACTTGAAAGTATTCTTGCTTTTATGTAACTAGAACTTGTAGAATATATGAAGAACACTTAGAACTTGAAGATAGAACTTGAGAGAGATCAATTAGATGAAGAAAATTGAAGAATGAAAGTGTTTGTAGGTGTTTTTGGTCGTTGGTGTATGGATTAGATATAAAGGATATGTAATTTTGTTTTCATGTAAATAAGTCATGAATGATTACTCATATTTTTGTAATTTTATGAGATATTTCATGCTAGTTGCCAAATGATGGTTCCCACATGTGTTAGGTGACTCACATGGGCTGCTAAGAGCTGATCATTGAAGTGTATATACCAATAGTACATACATCTAAAAGCTGTGTATTGTACGAGTACAAATACGGGTGCATACGAGTAGAATTGTTGATGAAACTGAACGAGGATGTAATTGTAAGTATTTTTGTTAAGTAGAAGTAGTTTGATAAGTGTCTTGAAGTCTTTCAAAAGTGTATGAATACATATTAAAACACTACATGTATATACATTTTAACTGAGTCGTTAAGTCATCGTTAGTCGTTAGATGTAAATGTTGTTTTGAAACCTTTAGGTTAACGATCTTGTTGAATGTTGTTAACCCATTGTTTATTATAACAAATGAGATGTTAAATTGTTATATTATCATGATATTATGATATATAATATATCTTAGTATGATGTATATACAGTTAAATGTCGTTACAACGATAATCGTTACATATATGTCTCGTTTCGAAATCATTAAGTTAGTAGTCTTATTTTTACATATGTATTTCATTGTTAATACACTTAATAATATATTTACTTATCATTTAACATAATTAACCAAGTGTATCAATATCTTAATATGATTCATATGTACCTAGTAAGACGTTGTTATAACGATAATCGTTATATATATCGTTTTCGAGTTTCTTAAATTAATAGTCTCATTTTTATGTATATAACTCATTGTTAAAAAACCTAATGAGATACATACTTATAATAAAAAACATGTTAACTATATATATAACCATATATATGTCATCGTATAGTTTTTACAAGTTTTAACGTTCGTGAATCACCGATCAACTTGGGTGGTCAATTGTCTATATGAAACATATTTCAATTAATCAAGTCTTAACAAGTTTGATTGCTTAACATGTTGGAAACATTTAATCATGTAAATATCAATCTCAATTAATATATATAAACATGGAAAAGTTCGGGTCACTACAGTCCATGGGTAAGCCCAGTTCAATGCGTGCCTAAGAAGGGTGACATGACTGTCATTACAAATGAAAAAAATGAGCTTATTCCTACAAGGACTGTAACAGGATGGCGTGTATGTATTGATTATAGAAAATTAAATGACGCCACCAGAAAAGATCACTTTCCCTTACCTTTTATTGATCAAATGTTGGAAAGATTAGCCGAAAACAGTTACTATTGTTTTCTTGATGGATTTTCCGGATATTTTCAAATTCCAATAGCACCCGAAGATCAAGAGAAAATCACATTCACGTGCCCTTATGGTACTTTTGCTTACAAACGCATGCCATTTGGACTTTGCAACGCCCCTGCAACCTTTCAAAGGTGTATGATGGCGATTTTTCACGACATGATAGAAGAATGCATGGAAGTTTTCATGGATGACTTTTTAGTCTTCGGTGATACATTTGAATCATGTCTAGTTAATCTGGAATGAATGCTTATTAGATGTGAACAATTAAATCTAGTTCTTAATTGGGAGAAATGCCATTTCATGGTTAAAGAAGGCATCATTCTTGGACATAAAATTTCAAAAGAAGGAATTGAAGTGGATAGAGCTAAAGTAGATGTAATTGCTAAACTTCCACATCCCACCAATGTTAGAGGAGTTAGGAGTTTTCTAGGGCATGCCGGTTTTTACCGACGTTTCATAAAAGATTTTTCTAAAATTGCCACTCCTATGAATAAATTCCTAGAAAAAGATGCTCCATTCATCTTTTCAGATGAATGCATCAAATCTTTTAATATTCTTAAAGAGAAACTCACTAATGCGCCGATCATGATAACACCAAATTGGAATCTACCGTTTGAACTAATGTGCGATGCAAGTGATTTTGCAATGGGAGCCGTTTTAGGACAAAGGATTGAAAAATGATTTCAACCTATATATTATGCCAGTAAGACGTTACAAGGAGCACAAACGAACTATACAACTACTGAAAAAGAACTCCTTGCTATTGTCTTCGCTTTTGACAAATTTCGTTCATATCTCGTTCTAGCAAAAACGGTGGTCTATACCGACCATTCTGCTCTTAGATGCCTATTTTCGAAACAAGATGCCAAACCAAGATTAATCCGTTGGATCTTACTCTTACAAGAGTTCGATATTGAAATCCGAGATAAAAAAGGAGTAGAAAATCTCGCCGCTGATCATCTTTCTCGTCTTGAAAATCCCGAATTAGAAGTTCTAAATAAATCGGCCATACAAGACAACTTTCCTGATGAATATCTATTGAAGATAGATTATAATGAAATACCATGGTTTGCAGACTATGCAAACTACTTAGTATGTGGATTCCTTGAAAAAGGATTATCGTACCAAAAACGAAAGAAATTCTTCAGTGATATAAAACACTATTTTTGGGAAGATCCACATCTGTTTAAAAGTTGTCCCGATGGAATAATACGCCGATGTGTATTCGGAGAAGAAGCTAGTAAAATTTTAAACCATTGTCACACAGGACCAACAGGAGGGCACTATGGGCCTCAACTAACAGCAAGAAAAGTTTATGATGCTGGATTCTATTGGCCTACAATTTACAAAGACGCACACCTTCTTTGCAAATCCTGTGATGCTTGTCAAAGGGCCGAAAAAATAAGTCAACGTGATGAAATGCCACAAAATGTCATTCAAGTATGCGAAGTATTTGACATTTGGGGTATTGACTTTATGGGTCCATTTCCAAAATCGCATAATAATCTCTACATTCTCGTAGCCATTGATTATGTATCTAAATGGGCGGAAGCAGAAGCTCTCCCAACTAACGATGCACGAGTTGTAGTCAACTTTTTAAAACGTCTTTTTGCAAGGTTTGGAACACCGAAAGCTTTAATAAGTGATTGGGGTACTCATTTCTGTAATAATCAACTTGAGAAAGTTCTCAAAAGATATGGAGTAACTCATAAAATCTCCACCGCATATCATCCACAAACAAGTGGACAAGTTGAAAATACCAACCGAGCTTTAAAACGTATTCTAGAAAAAACCGTAGGATCAAATCCGAAGGAATGGTCCATTAAATTGGAGGATGCACTCTGGGCTTTTAGAACAGCCTACAAAACTCCAATTGGAACCACACCTTTTAGACTTATTTATGGAAAAGCATGTCATCTTCCAGTAGAAATTGAACACAAAGCATTTTGGGCTTTGAAGACATGTAATCTTGATTTACATGAAGCTGGACGTCTACGGTTAAGTCAACTAAACGAATTAGAAGAATTAAGACATGAAGCATACGAAAATTTGTTAATCTATAAGGAAAGAACAAAGAAATGGCATGATAAAAGAATCAGAAGTTCAAAAGAATTCAAAGAAGGAGACAGAGTTGTTCTTTTCAATTCACGATTCTAGCTATTTCCTGGAAAATTGAAATCAAGATGGTCTGGACCATTCATAGTCAAAAGAGTTTTCCCATACGGAACGATAGAATTAATAAATTCAAATGGGATTGAATTCAAGGTTAATGGTCACAGATTTAACATTACATAGATAGTCCAATGGAAGTTGACAATGAAGTTAATCACAATTTCGATACCACAGCTAACTAAGTGTGGGGAGAATCAAGTATTTTAAAGGATAATATGTATTTCTGTTAGAGTTAGATTTTCTGTTTTCGTGTAGTTCTCGAAAATGGAACCCGAATGGTCATTCCCTCGCAGACCCTAAAGAACTAGTCTTCTCCCCCCATTCTGAATTTTTATTTTTTTTTAGAAAATGAAGACTGCCTGTGAACTAAACCATGGTCTAGTGCTACACGCTTTGATCACTAAACGTAATAATGACATACTTCCGAGTGAAATAGTATCAGTAATCAGAGAAAGATTGGACGGAGTAAGAAAAGAATCCAGATGCGAAGATAATAAGTTACAATTTGGTAAAGGAAAATCAAAATCCGCAGCGAAAAGAAGAGCACGACACCTTGAAAGATGTCACAAATGCGGAAAATGGTCACATGGAGGTAAATGTTCAAATAATCAAACCTATTCAAACACCGAATTTGTTACTTTATGCAGAGACGGACCGTTCATATGTTTAGAAGAAAAAACACTGAATGCTCGAGGTTACGCCTATGTAGCTATGGAAAACCAATTAAACCGACTATCTTATGAATGGGATAGATCATATAACTAAGAATACTATCTCACAGGTAAGTCTGTACAGTTTTTATTTTTTATTTTTATTTTTAATCTTTTGATAATAAACGCTAATTTGTTCGCTAAAAAGTATTAAATTGGTATTGAATAAAATTAGGTTTGGCGACCGAATTTATTGATATCATACAAAAATTTATTACATCACTGCGAAATTTAACGTTTATTCTTAAGGTATAAATATCTTTAATCAATCAACCCAAAATATTTCAAAAATTCGTCATGAGTTAAATTAGGTCATGGAACCGAAATTACTTTACCGAAAAGAGGGGCGCATATTTTTGATAATATTTGATTGATTAAAGTGGGATAAAAGCCAAAAAGATTTTTAATTTTATTTTTACTTTGTTTTTAAAATTAATATTAAAATAATATTGTAAACTTTTTAAAATCAATATACTTAAAATTGTAAATATTTGAAAAATTAATATTTTTAATATAAGTTTGCATGTATAAAAACAAAAATATAATTTAAGTTTGGTGTGAATTTATAATATTAATTTTTAAATTAAGTTTGAAGTGAATTTTTAATTTTTAAAATATGAATTTTTAATTTTATGCATTTTAAATTTAAGTGGTGTGAATTTAAAAACAAAAATTTACTTTATTTCGCTAAGTTAAAAATATGATTTTTAAAATTCGTCGTAAGTTGAAGACTAGGTCTTTGAACCGAAATTGCTTTACCCGAGGGAGGGACGAGAACTTTTATTATCATTATTTTTAAACTTATTGACTTAAAGTATGCCAAAAAAATTAAAAAAAAAACCCAACAATCTTAGCTTTTAAAACAATCGCTACAAAAAGACAAATTTTAAAATTTTGTCGAAGGACGGACTAGGACATCGATCCGAAACGACCTCGTCCTAAAACAAAGGAAAACAAAATTTTAAATTTATTTTATATTTATTTTATAAGTTAAGGCTTATATAAAAAAAAAAAAAAACCCAAACACCGCGACTCGCGGAGTTTGAAAGAGTCAAATGCCGCGACTCGCGGAGAGACCAAAACCCAGAAAAAAATAAAACGAGCTGAACAGCTCAGTTGCACACACCCACCAACTCCAACTGCGCAAACACCCGAAAATACCGAAAAACACACACCAAATTCGCAATTTTTGACCGTTTTTCATCAAATCTTTTACTAAAATCATGTTGAGAAGGATGCTATCAAGGAATTACTCAAGAAAAACGGTAAATTTCTACACCCAAACACCATTTAATCCGAAAATTGGTGTTCTTGAGCAATTTTTTTCCCCAATTCGATTTTGATACTTTTTAGTGTAATTATGCTTAAATTGATTATGTATTATGCTTGTATAACCTAGATTGATGCTATTTAACATGATTAGAAGCCTTAAACTTCAAATTTTGAGTAATCTAGGGTTTGTGTTCTTGAGCAATTTGGGGCTTTTTGATATAAACAGGTTATAGCCGATTTTTGTCATGAATTGTTGCTAAAATTAAGTAGTGTAATATGTTTAGGTAGTTAAATGATCTAAACTTTGAGCCTAAACATGATTTTGAGAATTAAAGTGGACTTTTTCAAGTCTAAAATTCATGAACTTGATTTTTAAGAGATAATGCCATTTGAAACTTGTTTAATTGCTAGTAATGATTATTTTGACATGTTATTTGAGTTGAATGCTTATGAACTTGGCGAACATTTTCGTATATGCTTATTTGAAAAAGTGTAGATTTGATAAAAATATGAAAATGAGCTTAAGTTTGATATAAATTGAACATGTCATTGTAATTATTTTAATTGATGATTTTGCTGACACTAATGCATATTTGGATGCACAAAAATTGTGTTTGATGTGTTTTGCAGACTGAAAGGGGTGAATCTTCATCCCAAGCTCGCAATGCTCCTGCTGCAAATGCGGAACAATAGGAGGTGGATAACTACTACAAACAAGATATACCTCATCCAGTTATGACATTTTTTGATATGCACATGGAAGATTTGCACCCGAACTTGAGATTTGACAGACTTTGGATAGATTATCCAAAATATCAAAGGGGCTTACATACTCTTCATTCTAAAGCTGTTGAAGTACCTAGGGTAATAGAATGGGCACCGTTAGAAGCTGTAGAATTAGCCGGGCCAATTAGGGAATTACTTACACAGAGGTATGGTAATTCTACTTTTAACGATTGGGTACGTTTATTCAACATGCGTAGACCTGTATATAAAGTATGGTGTGAAGAATTATTGTGTAGTATAGAAATAAATGATCGGGTAGTTAGTTTAACCGATCGATCTTTTATTAGATTTTTGTTAGGAGGTTCAATGCGCCACATGTCTTTACTAGACATGGCTCAAGCCTTACGTATATATACGCCTGAGGAGCTAGCATCTGCCGATTGTAGAGGGTTGATATTGAACGGTAGGAAAATTGATGAAAATTTTGATACACATGGTGTATGGAGTCAAATGACTAGCCATCACTGATTTAAAGGGGGAAATTACTCTTATTTGGATATAGATAGAGCAGAGTTAAGAGTAATTCATAGGTTTTTAGCTAATTCGATTACACAAAGAGGTAAGAATAAGGAAAAGGTAAATGAACAGGATTTGTTTTACCATATGTGTATTCGAGACCCACAAAGTGCTGTAAGTATACCGTATTGTGTGGGTTATTATTTATCAGCTATGGTTAGGGGGATGAGACCGCACAGTATAATAGGAGGTGGTATATTTATTACTTTGATTGCTGAATATCTCGGTGTGGATATAAGTCGGGGGGGGATTACCAATCGAAGAACCAGAACCCCGCGATACGATAGGTTTAAATGTATACCATGGTGCAAAGGTTTTGAAGAGGTGAAATAACGCCGCAGTACGATATAATGGTAGACATCCACAGGTTGAGAGAAACCAACAGCCAGGTAATGTGGGAGGGGGAAATGAAATGACAGAAATGCAAAGGTTTATAGCTTCACAAGAGTACGAAAATGCTAGACATCGAGCATTTGAAGATTGGCAAGTTCATTAAAACCAAATCATAGCTTATTGCCAACAAATAGGTAGAAACTATATTCCTACTCCATCGCCCGTATTTCCTCCCTGGTATATAGAGATCCAACCACCGTATCCTACGTATAACCCAGCCGAAGCATTTTATAACACATATGGTTATGCATGAAACCCCTAATGGTATCAGTATCATCCCTAGACTACTTAGTTTTATTTATTTTATTATTTGTAATGTTGATACATTTAATACTTATGTTAATATTGTAATAGTTTTTATAATTTTTTATCTTTTATTATTAGATTTTAATAATTTTTGAATGTGGGGTAATATACCAAACTTCAAAAATATGTTTGCAGTTTATCGTATGTACACAACAGGGAAAAACAACGCATTTTCAAAGACTGACATTAAGTTCAGCAAAAACAACTAATTTTGACGACAAGATGCAAAATATATGTGAAATAACAACAAGACGGAATGAACAAATGATATGCACCATTTATCATTCAGAAAACAAACGCCAATATGTTTGGAAACTTTGGTAAAATTTAATCATTTTTCTACGCTAATCACCCTCAATAATTTAAATTGTTACTGATTTCTTGCAAATGAGGGCATTGCAAGATCTTAAGTGTGGGAAGGGGTTAAATTCTTTCAGATTTTTATCTTAAACACTTAGTTACCATTAAAAATACTAATAAAGCAGTAGTTGTATTAGAATCTAGTGCTCTCTGATAATAAAGAACAGCCCTAGTCTTATATACTAACTACCAATTCTAGTAAAATTTTTCAAAATTTTCAATTAAATGAACTCAAAATCATGTTTATACATATTTATGAATGATAAAACTAGGTTTTAACACCGAAATTATTGTTACCTCGGAAAGGACATAAATTGAGAAACAAACCAAAATGTTAAAATTCATTTAAAATGGAATAGAGGACAATAAAAAGGAAAATAAAAGCCAAGTGTGGGAAAATTTACCAAGATATTTTAAACATATGTCACATATTTCTGTAACAAATAACTGAAAATACTTTTGCTTTGGACTAAACTAAACTGTTTTACCTGATGAAAGAAAAGAAGAGATGGATCTACACGATGAATCAATTCCATCATTAAAAGGAAGTAAAGTCTTCCGAAAAAGAAACGCGCTTCTTGATTTAGGTCATGAAGTTGTCGTCCAGACCAGCTGTAGGTTGATGAAAAATCTAGAAAAGTCATCTCTAAAATCAGCAGAAAATCCACGGACCTCAGCATAAAACAGGGTCGCCAAGTGGTCAGATTTATCCTAACCATGAGAAGGATTTATCTCATACAATGGGGGGCACCGTGTAAATTAGCTGGATAAGACTAATGAATCAGATCCCCAGAAAGGATAATCTCCTTAAAGATCAAAAATCAGCTTTTAAGACTGATATTACTCAATCCTAGAGATTGACCTTAAAGATTGAGAATTCAAACTCATGAAATTCAATGATATCTAAACTCGAGCTTGAACGAGAAAATATTTTGATCAAAAATTACAAACCGATTTGTTTTCTGAAAACCCTATTTTCAATACGTTCATTACCATTGAACGTAAAATCCTAGGAATTCACCTGGAATTCATTAGGTCATCTGAACCAAATCGGGTGTCAACCGTAAGAACGGTGGTTGCATAGCATGGTCAAAGACAAGACCTTGTGCCAGACCGAAAAATTATAAGGGTGAGCTTTACTATTTCTCCTACCAAGGATAGTAATTGCGTCCGACACGTTATAGACCATAATTAAAAGCATGTCAGGGGACATTGCCTTAACAGTTGCTTGTTCAACGCTTTCCTTTACAACCGGACGGTAGTTTATCGAAAGGTAATATACGGGACAAGTGAACTGGACGTGTTGCTTTCCTAATACAAGGTTAGCAAGTGGGTAACACAAAACCACAAGTGTGGAGCTAAAATTTTCAAATCTGAAACCCACACAAACCCACAAAAATATTTTGCAAACACCGGTGAAGGGTTATTCCGGAAAACTAATCTAGGGTAAAAGCTAGATTAAAATTTTCAAAAGATCAAATATTTTCATAAAGATCCAATTTCCTTAAAGGATCTAAATTTTATAGTCATGTGAGACTGTAAACCATATCGTTACTACCATTGTTTATACCGCCGTATAGAAATCACTGATGTACAAAGTGTGAAGAATAAAGAAGTGATTCTAGTATTTCAAGACTATATTGCTTGAGGACAAGCAACACTCAAGTGTGGGAATATTTGATAATGCTAAAAACGAACATATATTTCATAGCATTATTCCTCAAGAAAGACAAGCTTTTAGTTGCAATTGTTCTATTTACAAGTGATATTCGTTTAAATAATAAAAGGTGAAGACAAAAGGCAGATTCGACGAATTGAAGACGCAAATGATCAAAAAGCTCAAAAGTACAAAAGACAATCAAAGAGGTTCCAATTATTGATAAGAAACGTCTCGAAATTACAAGAGTACAAGATTCAAAACACAAAGTACAAGATATTTAAATTATTCGCAAGGACGTTCGAAAATCCGGAATCGGGACCAGAGTCAACTCTCAACGCTCGACGCAACGGACTAAAAATTACAAGTTAACTATGTATATAAATATAATATAATATATAATTAATTCTTAAAATTAATTTATATATTATAATATATTTATAATTCGTCGGCAAACAAAGAGCCAAAGCTGAGTGAGCTGTAATTTCAAACTCCGCGACTTGCAGAGTTTGAAGAAGGAAAATGCCGCGAGTCGCGGAGTTCCCCTGGACTCAATTCCCTATAAAAGCCAACGCAGTTCGACGTAAAAAAAATATATCCATAATATCATTCTCTCTATCTATATACGTAGTATATATTTATATTTTAATTTTAATTTTAATTTTAATTCTAATAATAAGGGTATGTTAGCGAATGTTGTAAGGGTGTAAGTCGAAATTCTGTCCGTGTAACGCTACGCTATTTTTAATCATTGTAAGTTATGTTCAACCTTTTTAATTTAATGTCTCGTAGCTAAGTTATTATTATGCTTATTTAAAACGAAGTAATCATGATGTTGGGCTAATTACTAAAATTGGGTAATTGGGCTTTGTACCATAATTGGGGTTTGGACAAAAGAACGACACTTGTGGAAATTAGACTATGGGCTATTAATGGGCTTTATATTTGTTTAACTAAATGATAGTTTGTTAATTTTAATATAAAGATTTACAATTGGACGTACCTATAAATAACCATATACACTCAATCGGACACGATGGGCGGGATATTTATATGTACGAATAATCGTTCATTTAACCGGACACGGGAATAGATTAATAGCCACTAGAATTATTAAAACAGGGGTGAAATTATGTACAAGGACACTTGGCATAATTGATAACAAAGTATTAAAACCTTGGGTTACACTCAGTCGACATCCTGGTGTAATTATTAAACAAAGTATTAAAATCTTGTTACAGTTTAAGTCCCCAATTAGTTGGAATATTTGACTTCGGGTATAAGGATAATTTGATGAGGACACTCGCACTTTATATTTATGACTGATGGACTGTTATGGACAAAAACCAGACGGACATATTAAATAATCCAGGACAAAGGACAAATAACCCATGGGCATAAAACTAAAATCAACACGTCAAACATCATGATTACGGAAGTTTAAATAAGCATAATTCTTTTATTTCATATTTAATTTCCTTTATTTTATATTTAATTGCACTTCTAATTATCGCATTTTTATTTATTGTTATTGTATTTAATTGCACTTTTAATTATCGTATTTTTTAATTATCGCAAGTTTATTTTATCGCACTTTTATTATTCGCAATTTCATTATCGTTATTTACTTTACGCTTTAAATTAAGTCTTTTATTTATTTAATATTTTACATTTTGTTTTAACTGCAACTAAAGTTTTTAAAATCGACAAACCGGTCATTAAACGGTAAAAACCCCCCTTTATAATAATAATATTACTTATATATATATTTGTATTTTTATAAATGTAAACTAATATAGCGTTAAGCTTTGTGAAAAAGATTTTCCCTGTGGAACGAACCGGACTTACTAAAAACTACACTACTGTACGATTAGGTACACTGGCTATAAGTGTTGTAGCAAGGTTTAAGTATATCCATTCTATAAATAAATAAATATCTTGAGTAAAATTGTATCGTATTTAATAGTATTTCCTGCTAAAATTTAATAGTATTTTATACCCCTTAGCTTTAACTATCATTCATATTACGCTACGAAATACTATTGACTACTCTTGATATTCTATATGATTAACTCGTTTCATTTGACTATTTTGAAGGAAATGGCACCGACTACTCGACACACCTTGAATATTAGTGAAGAGGAATTTCGTGCCTTTCTTGCTTCAAACATAGCCGCAGTACAGGCCACGCTACATACCAACAATAACCTTGGATCTAGCAGTACAGGAAATCGTGTAGGATGCACCTACAAAGAATTCACTGCCTGCAAACCTTTGGAATTTGATGGAACCGAAGGACCGATCGGATTGAAACGGTGGACCGAGAAGGTCGAATCGGTTTTTGCCATAAGTAAGTGTACTGAAGAGGACAAAGTGAAGTACGCTACGCATACCTTCACAGGTTCTGCATTAACATGGTGGAATACCTATCTAGAGCAAGTGGGACAAGATGATGCTTACGCACTACCGTGGTCAGCATTCAAGCAATGGATGAACGAGAAGTACCGTCCCAGAACCGAGGTCAATAAGCTCAAGACAGAACTTAGAGGGTTACGAACCCAAGGATTTGATATTACCACGTACGAAAGACGATTCACAGAATTATGCCTATTGTGTCCGGGAGCGTTCGAAGATGAGGAAGAGAAGATCGACGTGTTTGTGAAAGGATTACCGGAAAGAATCCAAGAAGATATAAGTTCACACGAGCCCGCCTCCATACAACAGGCATGTAGAATGGCTCACAAACTAGTGAACCAGATTGAAGAAAGAATTAAAGAACAGACTGCTGAAGAGGCCAATGTGAAGCAAGTCAAAAGAAAGTGGGAGGAAAACGGTGATAAGAATCACCAATACAACAACAACAGCAATTACAACAATAATCGCAACAACTATCCTAACAATCGCAACATCAATCGCAACTACAACAAATGGCCCAACAACAACAACAACAACAACAACAACAACAACAACAACAACAACAACAACAACAACAACAACAACAACAACAACAACAGCAACAACAGCAACTACAACAATCATCTTAACAACAATAATAACCGCAACAACAACAACAATCAGAAGCAGCTATGCCAAAGGTGTGAAAAGTATCACTCGGGGTTCTGCACTAAATTTTGCAACAAGTGTAAAAGAAATGGTCATAGCGCGGTAAAATGTGAGGTCTACGGACCAGGGGTTAACAGAACGAAAGGAACTAATGGTGTCAGAACGAGTAATGGCGGAGCAAGTAGTGTCGGAGCAAGTTATGCCAATGTAGTTTGTTATAAATGTGGAAAACCGGGCCACATTATTAGAAATTGCCCAAACCAGGAGAACCCGAATGGACAAGGCCGCGGAAGAGTTTTCAATATTAATGCGGCAGAGGCACAGGAAGACCAGGAGCTTGTTACGGGTACGTTTCTTATTGACAATAAATCTGCTTACGTTTTATTTGATTCGGGTGCGGATAGAAGCTATGTGAGTAGAGATTTTTGTGCTAAATTAAGTTGTCCATTGACGCCTTTGGATAGTAAATTTTTACTCGAATTAGCAAATGGTAAATTAATTTCAGCAGATAATATATGTCAGAATCGAGAAATTAAACTGGTTAGCGAAACATTTAAGATTGACTTGATACCAGTAGAGTTAGGGAGTTTTGATGTGATAATCGGTATGGACTGGTTGAAAGAAGTGAAAGCAGAGATCGTTTGTTACAAAAATGCAATTCGTATTATACGAGAAAAAGGAAAACCCTTAATGGTGTACGGAGAAAAGGGCAACACGAAGCTACATCTTATTAGTAATTTGAAGGCACAAAAACTAATAAAAAAAGGTTGTTATGCTGTTCTAGCACACGTCAAGAAAGTACAAACTGAAGAAAAGAGCATCAATGATGTTCCCGTCGCAAAAGAGTTTCCCGATGTATTTCTGAAAGAATTACCGGGATTACCCCCACATCGATCCGTTGAATTTCAAATAGATCTTGTACCCGGAGCTGCACCAATAGCTCGTGCTCCTTACAGACTCGCACCCAGCGAGATGAAAGAACTGCAAAGTCAATTACAAGAACTTTTAGAGCGTGGTTTCATTCGACCAAGCACATCACCGTGGGGAGCTCCTGTTTTGTTTGTCAAGAAGAAAGATGGTACATTCAGGTTGTGTATCGACTACCGAGAGTTGAACAAACTTACCATCAAGAACCGCTACCCACTACCGAGAATCGACGACTTATTTGATCAACTACAAGGCTCGTCTGTTTATTCAAAGATTGTCTTACGTTCCGGGTATCATCAAATGAGGGTGAAAGAAGATGATATTCCAAAGACAGCTTTCAGAACACGTTACGGTCATTACGAGTTTATGGTCATGCCGTTTGGTTTAACTAATGCACCAGCTGTGTTCATGGACCTTATGAACCGAGTGTGTGGACCATACCTTGACAAGTTTGTCATTGTTTTCATTGATGACATACTTATTTACTCAAAGAATGACCAAGAACACGGTGAACATTTGAGAAAGGCGTTAGAAGTATTGAGGAAGGTAGAATTGTACGCTAAATTTTCAAAGTGTGCATTTTAGTTGGAAGAAGTTCAATTCCTCGGTCACATAGTGAACAAAGAAGGTATTAAGGTGGATCCGGCAAAGATAGAAACTGTTGAAAAGTGGGAAACCCCGAAAACTCCGAAACACATAAGCCAGTTTTTAGGACTAGCTGATTACTACAGAAGGTTCATCCAAGACTTTTCCAGAATAGCAAAACCCTTGACTGCATTAACGCATATTGGTTAAATAAATTTTACTTACGAAATGAATCAGAAAAGGGAAGGATGAAGTAATGGTTAAGGCATTATCGGGTTAGCGGGACGTCGCGGGTTTAAACCCGGACTTGGGCATTTTTTTTTAAGGATTACTCCTTTGAGGTAGTTATTTATTTATTTATTTATTATTATTATTATTATTATTATTATTATTATTATTATTATTATTATTATTATTATTATTACTATTATTATTATTATTATTATTATTATTACTATTATTATTAAAACTATTATTATTAAAATTATTTTTTTTATTAAAACTATCATTTTTAATTGTCATTATTATTATTATTTTTATCATTAATGTGATTTTCATTAGCATTATTTTATCAAATAAATATTAAATACATCAAAACATATCTCATAAATAATTATATTAATATTACATAAAATCTTAGAATAAACATATTAATATACAATACAACAAGTATATTATTAATGCTAATATATATATAAACTTACTTGATTACGATTATATGCATTAATAGAAATATATAAATGATATAGGTTCGTGAATCTGAGGCCAACCCTACACTTATTCATTATCGTCATATGTATTTTTACTACAAAATACAGTATGGTGAGTTTCATTTGCTCCCTTTTACTCTTTATATTTTTGGGCTGAGAATACATGCGCTGTTTTATAAATGTTTTACGAATTAGGCACAAGTACTAAAACTAATTCTATGTGGGTTTAAACCAGAAATATACCCTTAGCTTGGTAACATTAAACTACTTGTCTATGTACGGTAGGCGCGAATCCTAAAGATAGATCTATTGGGCCTGACAAACCCCATCCTGACTATGGGATGCTTTAGTACTTCGAAGTTATATTAAACACACCTGATCTGGTGTACTTTAGAGGGTAAAACATGAACGTTAAGGCTTGTTACCGGGTGCCTACAACTTATAGAGTACTTTTATACACTTGCGAGTGTACATATATTTATAAACGGAAATCTTGTGGTCTATTAATATATTGAAATGATTGTTATGATAAACCTATGAACTCACCAACCTTTTGGTTGACACTTTTAAGCATGTTTATTCTCAGGTATGAATTAAGTCTTCCGCTGTGCATTTGCTCAATTTAAGGACATTACTTGGAGTCGATCATCGCAATGGGACCAAATGTTGATGACTTCGTCCAGGTGGATAAGGACGGGTCGTTACAGGTTTAAAGTTCGATGTTGACGATACCATATCCTCGTGCGAGTTGCTATTTAATGTATGGAGTTAAAGTTCGATGTTGATGATGCCATACCATTTATTGTTTGTTGGATGAGGGTTTAAAGTTCGGTGTTGACGATACCTCATGTATGGAGTTAAAGTTTGATGTTGACGATGCCATACCACTATTGTAGTGATTTTGATGAGGGGTTAAAGTTCGATGTTGACGATACCTCATATGTGGGTTTTAAGTTCGATGTTGACGATACCACATTAAATAGGGCGAATGGGGTTTAAGTTCGATGTTGACGATACCATTCGCGGGGCTAGTCTTGAATACTAATGGATGTTGTGAACATCAATGTTTTGTGCTGTAATGTAGCATATTATATTGTTCAAGTTATATGCTATTGTTTGTGCTAGCTTGCATATTGGAGATTTAGCGTTATACTTTACGATGGTATGCTAATTATATTGCTAGCGTGTATGCGGTAATTGTGTAAGTGATTGCAAGTAAGTAAGTTTTATATGTATATGTATAATTATTGCATTCACTAAGCTTCAAGCTTACCCCTCTCATTGTTTACCTTTTTCAGGTATTGTGTATGTGAAGCTAGCTAGTCGTTAGACTAGATGTGTAGGAGCGCTTGGGCTCGATGGGGTAGCTTTTGGAGTTTTGGACGCGGATTTAGGGATTTGGTAGTCCCCGGGATTATGCTCTTGGTATCGGGTTGGGTTATTGTGTGTTAACCCGTATTTCTTGTGATCGGGTCATTATTACAAATGATTCTGTAAAGTGTAATTTGTGTACCAAGGGTCATGATAGGTTGTTAAACGTATCATTACGATGTTATGTTTTGATTAAAACAGAGTTGAAAATGTATTGTATTAATGGGACCTAACTAATAAAAAAAAAAATGTACTCCATTTTTGGTTAAACGGATTGGGGTTGTTACATTCTGTTGGACGAAATCCAAATCAATGAAAAACTTCAATTCATTGAAGAACCCGTCGAAATAATGGATCGTGAGGTTAAGAGACTTAAACAAAACAAGATACCGATTGTTAAGGTTCGATGGAATGCTCGTAGAGGACCCGAGTTCACCTGGGAGCGTGAAGATCAGATGAAGAAGAAATACCCGCATCTATTTCTAGAAGATTCGTCAACACTTTCAACAGCTGAAAATTTCGGGACGAAATTTATTTAACGGGCAGGTACTGTAGTGACCCGAACTTTTCCATGTTTATATATATTAAATGAAGTTGATATTTACATGATTAAGTGTTTCCAACATGTTAAGCAATCAAACTTATTAAGACTTGATTAATTGGAATAAGTTTCATATAGACAAATGACCACCCAAGTTGACTGGTGATTCACGAACGTTAAAACTTGTAAAAACTATACGATGACATATATATGGTTATATATATAGTTAACATGATTTTATTATAAGTATGTATCTCATTAGGTATTTTAACAATGAGTTATATACATAAAAATGAGACTATTAAATTAAGAAACTCAAAAACGATATATATAACGATTATCGTTATAACGTCTTACTAGGTACATATGAATCATATTAAGATATTGATAAACTTGGTTAATTATGTTAAATGATAAGTAAATATATCATTAAGTGTATTAACAATGAACTACATATGTAAAAATAAGACTACTAACTTAATGATTTTGAAACGAGACATATATGTAACGATTATCGTTGTAACGACATTTAATGTATATAGATCATATTAAGAGATATTCGTAAATCATAATATCATGATAATATAATAATTTAAAATCTCATTTGATATTATAAACATTGGGTTAACAACATTTAACAAGATCGTTAACCTAAAGGTTTCAAAACAACATTTACATGTAGCGACTAACGATGACTTAACGACTCAGTTAAAATGTATATACATGTAGTGTTTTAATATGTATTCATACACTTTTGAAAGACTTCAAGACACTTATCAAAATACTTCTACTTAACAAAAATGCTTACAATTACATCCTCGTTCAGTTTCATCAACAAATCTACTCGTATGCACCCGTATTCGTACTCGTACAATACACAGCTTTTAGATGTATGTACTATTGGTATATACACTCCAATGATCAGCTCTTAGCAGCCCATGTGAGTCACCTAACACATGTGGGAACCATCATTTGGCAACTAGCATGAAATATCTCATAAAATTACAAAAATATGAGTAATCATTCATGACTTATTTACATGAAAACAAAATTACATATCCTTTATATCTAATCCATACACCAACGACCAAAAACACCTACAAACACTCTAATTCTTCAATTTTCTTCATCTAATTGATCTCTCTCAAGTTCTATGTTCAATTTCTAAGTGTTCTTCATAAATTCCAAAAGTTCTAGTTTCATAAAATCAAGAATACTTCCAAGATTGCAAGTTTACTTCCAAGTTTTCTAAATCCATTCCAAGTAATCATCCAAGATCAAGAAACCTTTGTTACTTACAGTAGGTTATCTTTCTAATACAAGGTAATAATCATATTCAAACTTTAATTCAATTTCTATAACTAAAACAATCTTATTTCGAGTGGAAATCTTACTTGAAATTGTTTTCGTGTCATGATTCTGCTTCAAGAACTTTCAAGCCATCCAAGGATCCTTTGAAGCTAGATCCATTTTTCACATTTCTAGTAGGTTTATCCAAGGAACTTGAGGTAGTAATGATGTTCATAACATCATTTGATTCATACATAAAAAGCTGTCTTATTCAACGTTATAAACTTGTAATCACTAGAACATAGTTTAGTTAATTCTAAACTTGTTCGCAAATAAAGTTAATCCTTCTAACTAGACTTTTAAAATCAACTAAACACATGTTCTATATCTATATGATATGCTAACTTAATGATTTAAAACCCGAAAACACGATAAACACCATAAAACTGGATATACGCCGTCGTAGTAAAACCGGGGGCTGTTTTGGTTGGGATAATTAAAAGCTAAGAAGAACTTTGATTTAAAAGCTATACTTCTGGAAAAATGATTTTTCTTATGGATATGAAACTATATCCAAAAATCATGGTTAAACTCAAAGTGAAAGTATGTTTTTCAAAATGGTCATCAAGATGTCGTTCTTTCGACGGAAATGACTACCTCTTTCAAAAACGACTTGTAACTTGTATTTCCGACTATAAACTTATACTTTTTCTATTTAGATTCATAAAGTTAAGTTCAATACGAAACCATGGCCACTGGAATCACTCAAAACGGATTAGAAACGAAGAAATGGCGAGTAAAACAAGATTGATAAAAACTACTCATTTTACCTACTTGAAAGTTAGTAATAAATCTATTCCAACCATAATCTAATCAACTTAAATTGTATATTATGTAATCTTGAGATACCATAGACACGTATACAATGTTTCGACCTATCATGTCTGTTGTGACCCGAACTTTTCCATGTTTATATATATTAATTGAGATTGATATTTACATGATTAAATGTTTCCAACATGTTAAGCAATCAAACTTGTTAAGACTTGATTAATTGAAATATGTTTCATATAGACAATTGACCACCCAAGTTGATCGGTGATTCATGAACGTTAAAACTTGTAAAAACTATATGATGACATATATATGGATATATATATAGTTAACATGATACTATGATAAGTAAACATATCATTAAGTATATTAACAATGAACTACATATGTAAAAACAAGACTACTAACTTAATGATTTTTAAACGAGACATATATGTAACGATTATCGTTGTAAAGACATTTAATGTATATATATCATATTAAGAGATATTCATACATGATAATATCATGATAATATAATAATTTAAAATCTCATTTGATATTATAAACATTGGGTTAACAACATTTAACAAGATCGTTAACCTAAAGGTTTCAAAACAACACTTACATGTAACGACTAACGATGACTTAACGACTCAGTTAAAATGTATATACATGTAGTGTTTTAATATGTATTTATACACTTTTGAAAGACTTCAATACACTTATCAAAATACTTCTACTTAACAAAAATGCTTACAATTACATCCTCGTTCAGTTTCATCAACAATTCTACTCGTATGCACCCGTATTCGTACTCGTACAATACACAGCTTTTAGATGTATGTACTATTGGTATATACACTCCAATGATCAGCTCTTAGCAGCCCATGTGAGTCACCTAACACATTTGGGAACCATCATTTGGCAACTAGCATGAAATATCTCATAAAATTACAAAAATATGAGTAATCATTCATGACTTATTTACATGAAAACAAAATTACATATCCTTTATATCTAATCCATACACCAACGACCAAAAACACCTACAAACACTTTCATTCTTCAATTTTCTTCATCTAATTGATCTCTCTCAAGTTCTATCTTCAAGTTCTAAGTGTTCTTCATAAATTCCAAAAGTTCTAGTTTCATAAAATCAAGAATACTTTCAAGTTTGCTAGCTCACTTCCAATCTTGTAAGGTGATCATCCAACCTCAAGAAATCTTTGTTTCTTACAGTAGGTTATCATTCTAATACAAGGTAATAATCATATTCAAACTTTGGTTCAATTTCTATAACTATAACAATCTTATTTCAAGTGATGATCTTACTTGAACTTGTTTTCGTGTCATGATTCTGCTTCAAGAACTTCGAGCCATCCAAGGATCCATTGAAGCTAGATCCATTTTTCTATTTTCCAGTAGGTTTATCCAAGGAACTTAAGGTAGTAATGATGTTCATAACATCATTCGATTCATACATATAAAGCTACCTTATTCGAAGGTTTAAACTTGTAATCACTAGAACATAGTTTAGTTAATTCTAAACTTGTTCGCAAACAAAAGTTAATCCTTCTAACTTGACTTTTAAAATCAACTAAACACATGTTCTATATCTATATGATATGCTAACTTAATGATTTAAAACCTGGAAACACGAAAAACACCGTAAAACCGGATTTACGCCGTCGTAGTAACACCGCGGGCTGTTTTGGGTTAGTTAACTAAAAACTATGATAAACTTTGATTTAAAAGTTTTTATTCTGAGAAAATAATTTTTATTATGGACATGAAACTATATCCAAAAATTATGGTTAAACTCAAAGTGGAAGTATGTTTTCTAAAATGGTCATCTAGACGTCGTTCTTTCGACTGAAATGACTACCTTTACAAAAACGACTTGTAACTTATTTTTCCGACTATAAACCTATACTTTTTCTGTTTAGATTCATAAAATAGAGTTCAATATGAAACCATAGCAATTTGATTCACTCAAAACGGATTTAAAATGAAGAAGTTATGGGTAAAACAAGATTGGATAATTTTTCTCATTTTAGCTACTTGAAAATTGGTAACAAATCTATTCCAACCATAACTTAATCAAATTGTATTGTATATTATGTAATCTTGAGATACCATAGACACGTATACAATGTTTCGACCTATCATGTCGACACATCTATATATATTTCGGAACAACCATAGACACTCTATATGTGAATGTTGGAGTTAGCTATACAGGGTTGAGGTTGATTCCAAAATATATATAGTTTGAGTTGTGATCAATACTGAGATACATATACACTGGGTCGTGGATTGATTCAAGATAATATTTATCGATTTATTTCTGTACATCTAACTGTGGACAACTAGTTGTAGGTTACTAACGAGGACAGCTGACTTAATAAACTTAAAACATCAAAATATATTAAAAGTGTTGTAAATATATTTTGAACATACTTTGATATACATGTATATATTGTTATAGGTTCGTGAATCAACCAGTGGCCAAGTCTTACTTCCCGACGAAGTAAAAATCTGTGAAAGTGAGTTATAGTCCCACTTTTAAAATCTAATATTTTTGGGATGAGAATACATGCAGGTTTTATAAATGATTTACAAAATAGACACAAGTACGTGAAACTACATTCTATGGTTGAATTATCAAAATCGAATATGCCCCTTTTTATTAAGTCTGGTAATCTAAGAATTAGGGAACAGACACCCTAATTGACGCGAATCCTAAAGATAGATCTATTGGGCCTAACAAACCCCATCCAAAGTACCGGATGCTTTAGTACTTCGAAATTTATATCATATCCGAAGGGTGTCCCGGAATGATGGGGATATTCTTATATATGCATCTTGTTAATGTCGGTTACCAGGTGTTCACCATATGAATGATTTTTATCTCTATGTATGGGATGTGTATTGAAATATGAAATCTTGTGTTCTATTATTATGATTTGATATATATAGGTTAAACCTATAACTCACCAACATTTTTGTTGACGTTTTAAGCATGTTTATTCTCAGGTGATTATTAAGAGCTTCCGCTGTCGCATACTTAAATAAGGACGAGATTTGGAGTCCATGCTTGTATGATATTGTGTAAAAACTGCATTCAAGAAATTTATTTTGTTGTAACATATTTGTATTGTAAACCATTATGTAATGGTCGTGTGTAAACAGGATATTTTAGATTATCATTATTTGATAATCTACGTAAAGCTTTTTTTTAAAACCTTTATCTATGAAATAAAGGTTATGGTTTGTTTTAAAAATGAATGCAGTTTTTGAAAAACGTCTCATATAGAGGTCAAAACCTCGCAACGAAATCAATTAATATGGAACATTTTTAATCAATAAGAACGGGACATTTCAGTTGGTATCCGAGCGTTGGTCTTAGAGAAGCAGAATTTTGCATTAGTGTGTCTTATCGAGTTTGTTAGGATGCATTAGTGAGTCTGGACTTCGACCGTGTTCACTTGAAAAATGATTGCTTAACAAATTTTGTTGGAAACTATATATTTTTAACATGTGAATATTATGTGATATATTAATCTCTTAACGCGTTTGATATTATGTGATAGATGTCTACCTCTAGAACAAGTCCCATTGACTCACCTAATAATAATGAAGAGTCAAATGTAAATTGGAATGATTCGTGGACTGATTCACAAATTCCCGAAGAGGAACCGGAAGAAGAGTCGGAACCGGAAGAAGAATCGGAATCGGAAGAAGAATCGGAACCGGATGAAGAAATAGAACCGGTGGGGGAAATAATAAAAAGGTTAAGTAAAAGAAAATCCTCAACCAACCGACCAAGGTTAATTATGGTCAATGGTGTTTCCGCCAAGGAAGCAAAATATTGGGAGGATTACCAATTCTCCGATGAATCGGATTCCGACGAGAATTCCGATGATGTTATAGAAATTACCCCAACTGAATTTAAAAAGGCAAAAGAAAATAATAAGGGAAAGGGCATAAAAATAGAGAAATCTAATTCCAACTCCGATGAACTTTATATGTATCGTCAACCCCCGAAGTCCTTAAGTTGTAACAATGACCCGGGAACTTCTAAACCACCAGGTTTTTCTAAACCAATGTGGATCACGACGGCTTGTATTAGGGGAACATCATATATCCCTAGAAACTTGGCAAAACGAACCAAAACCGAAGAAGAAGAAACAAGCGAGTCGGAATAAGATAGTTGTATTCGTGTGGTGTAATATATGTAATATAGTGTGCTTATGCTTTATGATATATGTAAAAATTGCTTGTATTAATAAGTATTTTTTTTTATGAATCTAACTCTTGTCTATTTTACAGTATAAAAACACAAAATGGATAGACAACCCAATATTTTAAGAGACCTACCCGGAGACATGATTGATGAAATCTTGTCTAGAGTCGGTCAGAATTCTTCGGCACAACTATTTAAGGAGAGATCAGTTTGTAAGACATTCGAAGAACGTTCCAAGAATGCCTTGGTTTATAAAAGGCTTTCGTTCGAAAGATGGGGGATATCACATTGGGAAATCCATAAGTTACGATGTGTTTACTTTGACGCATATATTGCGGGGAACCCAAATGCTATTTTACGCAATGGGTTAAGAAATTATTTTGACTCAATATATCCGAATATTGGACTTCGTGATTTAGAAAAAGCGGCTAACATGCAACATAAAGAAGCATGTTATGCTTACGGATTAGTAATGTTCGCTTCTCACCAAAGTGAGAACAAGAACATCGGGCTACAACTATTAAACAAAACGTTCCCACAAGTGACGGAGTCGGTAATTGGGGTAAGAAATGAGGTTTTTAGATTGTTACGGGACTGTTGGACATTACGTAACCCCCGTCCCTTTGATGACGTTACAACACGCTGTCTTATCAACGGCCATAACGGTTATGTTCCACAAGACCAAGGATGGGAAGTAATCCTAGTAAAACCAGAATGCATGACTTGTTTCTGGACGTATGAATTACTTGTCTTTATTACCTTTGCTGAACGACTTGTGTACTAGCTAGAATTATCTTCACAACCATCTTGTATCAAATTTATTGTGTGCTATATTTCATGCTATATGTAAAATAAGCGTTATTGTAAGTTTGTAAAATATTGTGTAAAAGTTTGAACGCGAAATATTATTATAATCAGTTTTTCATATAGAATTGTAGTAGTTGAATTGTATATTAGCTACTAAGTATGAACTTAACAGGTAGGTACTACCCGAATTTAAACTTATAAAACGCTAATATGAAGAAAAAGCTTTTATAAATGAGTTCATATTATGCTACGAAATACTATTAACTACTCTTAATATTCTGTATGATTAACTTGTTCCATTTAACTATTTTGAAGGAAATGGCACCGACTACTCGATACACCGTGAATATGAATGAAGAGGAATTCCGTACTTTTCTAGCTTCAAACATAGCCGCAGTACAGGCTGCGCTACATACCAACAATAACCTTGGATCTAGCAGTACAGGAAATCGTGTAGGATGCACCTATAAAGAATTCACTGCCTGCAAACCTTTGGAATTTGATGGAACCGAAGGACCGATCGGATTGAAACGGTGGACCGAGAAGATCGAATCGGTGTTTGCCATAAGTAAGTGTACTGAAGAGGACAAAGTAAAGTATGCTACGCATACCTTCACAGGTTCTGCGTTAACATGGTGGAATACCTATCTAGAGCAAGTGGGACAAGACGAAGCGTACGCACTACCGTGATCAGCATTCAAGCACTTGATGAACGAGAAGTACCGTCCCAGAACCGAGGTCAATAAGCTCAAGACAGAACTTAGAGGGTTACGAACCCAAGGATTTGATATTACCACGTACGAAAGACGATTCACAGAATTGTGCCTATTGTGTCCGGGAGCATTCGAAGATGAGGAAGAGAAGATCGACGCGTTTGTGAAAGGATTACCGGAAAGAATCCAAGAAGATATAAGTTCACACGAGCCCGCCTCCATACAACAGGCATGTAGAATGGCTCACAAACTCGTGAACTAGATTGAAGAAAGAATTAAAGAACAGACTGCTGAAGAGGCCAATGTGAAGCAAGTCAAAAGAAAGTGGGAGGAAAACGGTGATAAGAATCACCAATACAACAACAACAGCAATTACAACAATAATCGCAACAATTATCCCAACAATCGCAACATCAATCGCAACTACAACAAACGGCCCAACAACAACAACAACAACAACAACAACAACAACAGCAACTACAACAATCATCCCAACAACAATAATAACCACAACAACAACAACAATCAGAAGCAGCTATGCCAAAGGTGTGAAAAGAATCACTCGGGGTTCTGCACCAAATTTTGCAACAAGTGTAAAAGAAATGGTCATAGCGCGGCGAAGTGTGAGGTCTACGGACCAGGGGTTAATAGAACGAAAGGAACAAATGGTGTCGGAACGAGTAATGGCGGAGCAAGTAGTGTCGGAGCAAGTTATGCCAATGTAGTTTGTTATAAATGTGGAAAACTGGGCCACATTATTAGAAATTGCCCGAACCAGGAGAACACGAATGGACAAGGCCGTGGAAGAGTTTTCAATATTAATGCGGCAGAGGCACAGGAAGACCCGGAGCTTGTTACGGGTACGTTTCTTATTGACAATAAATCTGCTTACGTTTTATTTGATTCGGGTGCGGATAGAAGCTATATGAGTAGAGATTTTTGTGCTAAATTAAGTAGTCCATTGACGCCTTTGGATAGTAAATTTTTACTCGAATTAGCAAATGGTAAATTAATTTCAGCAGATAATATATGTCGGAATCGAGAAATTAAACTGGTTAGCGAAACATTTAAGATTGATTTGATACCAGTAGAGTTAGGGAGTTTTGATGTGATAATCGGTATGGACTGGTTGAAAGAAGTGAAAGCGGAGATCATTTGTTACAAAAATGCAATTCGCATTATACGAGAAAAAGGAAAACCCTTAATGGTGTACGGAGAAAAGGGCAACACGAAGCTACATCTTATTAGTAATTTGAAGGCACAAAAACTAATAAGAAAAGGTTGCTATGCTGTTCTAGCACACGTCGAGAAAGTACAAACTGAAGAAAAGAGCATCAATGATGTTCCCGTCGCAAAAGAATTTCCTGATGTATTTCCGAAAGAATTACCGGGATTACCCCCACATCGATCCGTTGAATTTCAAATAGATCTTGTACCAGGAGCTGCACCAATAGCTCATGCTCCTTACAGACTCGCACCCAGCGAGATGAAAGAACTACAAAGCCAATTACAAGAACTTTTAGAGCGTGTTTTCATTCGACCAAGAACATCCCCGTGGGGAGCTCCTGTTTTGTTTGTCAAGAAGAAAGATGGTACATTCAGGTTGTGTATCGACTACCGAGAGTTGAACAAACTTACCATCAAGAACCGCTACCCACTACCGAGAATCGATGACTTATTTGATCAACTACAAGGCTCGTCTGTTTATTCAAAGATTGACTTACGTTCCGGGTATCATCAAATGCGGGTGAAAGAAGATGATATTCCAAAGACTGCTTTCAGAACACGTTACGGTCATTACGAGTTTATGGTCATGCCGTTTGGTTTAACTAATGCACCAGCTGTGTTCATGGACCTTATGAACCGAGTGTGTGGACCATACCTTGACAAGTTTGTCATTGTTTTCATTGATGACATACTTATTTACTCAAAGAATGACCAAGAACACGGTGAACATTTGAGAAAGGTGTTAGAAGTATTGAGGAAGGAAGAATTGTACGCTAAGTTTTCAAAGTGTGCATTTTGGTTGGAAGAAGTTCAATTCCTCGGTCACATAGTGAACAAAGAAGGTATTAAGGTGGATCCGGCAAAGATAGAAACTGTTGAAAAGTGGGAAACCCCGAAAACTCCGAAACACATACGCCAGTTTTTAGGACTAGCTGGTTACTACAGAAGGTTCATCTAAGACTTTTCCAGAATAGCAAAACCCTTGACTGCATTAACGCATAAAGGGAAGAAATTTGAATGGAATGATGAACAAGAGAAAGCGTTTCAGTTATTGAAGAAAAAGCTAACTACGGCACCTATATTGTCATTGCCTGAAGGGAATGATGATTTTGTGATTTATTGTGATGCATCAAAGCAAGGTCTCAGTTGTGTATTAATGCAACGAACGAAGGTGATTGCTTATGCGTCTAGACAATTGAAGATTCACGAACAAAATTATACGACGCATGATTTGGAATTAGGCGCGGTTGTTTTTGCATTAAAGACTTGGAGGCACTACTTATATGGGGTCAAAAGTATTATATATACCGACCACAAAAGTCTTCAACACATATTTAATCAGAAACAACTGAATATGAGGCAGCGTAGGTGGATTGAATTATTGAATGATTACGACTTTGAGATTCGTTACCACCCGGGGAAGGCAAATGTGGTAGCCGATGCCTTGAGCAGGAAGGACAGAAAACCCATTCGAGTAAAATCTATGAATATAATGATTCATAATAACATTACTACTCAAATAAAGGAGGCGCAACAAGGAGTTTTAAAAGAGGGAAATTTAAAGGATGAAATACCCAAAGGATCGGAGAAGCATCTTAATATTCAGGAAGACGGAACCCGGTATAGGGCTGAAAGGATTTGGGTACCAAAATTTGGAGATATGAGAGAAATGGTACTTAGAGAAGCTCATAAAACTAGATACTCAATACATCCTGGAACGGGGAAGATGTACAAGGATCTCAAGAAACATTTTTGGTGGCCGGGTATGAAAGCCGATGTTGCTAAATACATAGGAGAATGTTTGACGTGTTCTAAGGTCAAAGCTGAGCATCAGAAACCATCAGGTCTACTTCAACAACCCGAAATCCCGGAATGGAAATGGGAAAACATTACCATGGATTTCATCACTAAATTGCCAAGGACTGCAAGTGGTTTTGATACTATTTGGGTAATAGTTGATCGTCTCACCAAATCAGCACACTTCCTGCCAATAAGAGAAGATGACAAGATGGAGAAGTTAGCACGACTGTATTTGAAGGAAGTCATCTCCAGACATGGAATACCAATCTCTATTATCTCTGATAGGGATGACAGATTTATTTCAAGATTCTGGCAGACATTACAGCAAGCATTAGGAACTCGGTTAGACATGAGTACTGCCTATCATCCACAAACTGATGGGCAGAGTGAAAGGACGATACAAACGCTTGAAGACATGCTACGAGCGTGTGTTATTGATTTCGGAAACAGTTGGGATCGACATCTACCGTTAGCAGAATTTTCCTACAACAACAGCTACCATTCAAGCATTGAGATGGCGCCGTTTGAAGCACTTTATGGTAGAAAGTGCAGGTCTCCGATTTGTTGGAGTGAAGTGGGGGATAGACAGATTACGGGTCCGGAGATTATACAAGAAACTACCGAGAAGATCATCCAAATTCAACAACAGTTGAAAACCGCCCAAAGTTGACAAAAGAGCTACGCTGACATTAAAAGAAAAGATATAGAATTTGAAATTGTAGAGATGGTCATGCTTAAAGTTGCACCTTGGAAAGGCGTTGTTCGATTTGGTAAACGAGGAAAATTAAATCCAAGGTATATTGGACCATTCAAGATTATTGATCGTGTCGGACCAGTAGCTTACCGACTAGAGTTACCTCAACAACTCGCGGCTGTACATAACACTTTCCACATCTCGAATTTGAAGAAATGTTTTGCTAAAGAAGATCTCACTATTCAGTTAGATGAAATCCAAATCAACGAAAAACTTCAATTCATCGAATAACCCGTCGAAATAATGGATCGTGAGGTTAAAAGACTTAAGCAAAACAAGATACCAATTGTTAAGGTTCAATGGAATGCTCGTAGAGGACCCGAGTTCACCTGGGAGCGTGAAGATCAGAAGAAGAAGAAATACCCGCATCTATTTCCAGAAGATTCGTCAACACCTTCAACAGCTTAAAATTTCGGGACGAAATTTATTTAACAGGTAGGTACTGTAGTGACCCGAACTTTTCCATGTTTATATATATTAATTGAGATTGATATTTATATGATTAAATGTTTCCAACATGTTAAGCAATCAAACTTGTTAAGACTTGATTAATTGAAATATGTTTCATATAGACAATTGACCACCCAAGTTGACCGGTGATTCACGAACGTTAAAACTTGTAAAAACTATATGATGACATATATATGGATATATATATAGTTAACATGATACTATGATAAGTAAACATATCATTAAGTATATTAACAATGAACTACATATGTAAAAACAAGACTACTAACTTAATGATTTTTAAACGAGACATATATGTAACGATTATCGTTGTAAAGACATTTAATGTATATATATCATATTAAGAGATATTCATACATGATAATATCATGATAATATAATAATTTAAAATCTCATTTGATATTATAAACATTGGGTTAACAACATTTAACAAGATCGTTAACCTAAAGGTTTCAAAACAACACTTACATGTAACGACTAACGATGACTTAACGACCCAGTTAAAATGTATATACATGTAGTGTTTTAATATGTATTTATACACTTTTGAAAGACTTCAATACACTTATCAAAATACTTCTACTTAACAAAAATGCTTACAATTACATCCTCGTTCAGTTTCATCAACAATTCTACTCGTATGCACCCGTATTTGTACTCGTACAATACACAGCTTTTAGATGTATGTACTATTGGTATATACACTCCAATGATCAGCTCTTAGCAGCCCATTTGAGTCACCTAACACATTTGGGAACCATCATTTGGCAACTAGCATGAAATATCTCATAAAATTACAAAAATATGAGTAATCATTCATGACTTATTTACATGAAAACAAAATTACATATCCTTTATATCTAATCCATACAGCAACGACTAAAAACACCTACAAACACTTTCATTCTTCAATTTTCTTCATCTAATTGATCTCTCTCAAGTTCTATCTTCAAGTTCTAAGTGTTCTTCATAAATTCCAAAAGTTCTAGTTTCATAAAATCAAGAATACTTTCAAGTTTGCTAGCTCACTTCCAATCTTGTAAGGTGATCATCCAACCTCAAGAAATCTTTGTTTCTTACAGTAGGTTATCATTCTAATACAAGGTAATAATCATATTCAAACTTTGGTTCAATTTCTATAACTATAACAATCTTATTTCAAGTGATGATCTTACTTGAACTTGTTTTCGTGTCATGATTCTGCTTCAAGAACTTCGAGCCATCCAAGGATCCATTAAAGCTAGATCCATTTTTCTCTTTTCCAGTAGGTTTATCCAAGGAACTTAAGGTAGTAATGATGTTCATAACATCATTCGATTCATACATATAAAGCTATCTTATTCGAAGGTTTAAACTTGTAATCACTAGAACATAGTTTAGTTAATTCTAAACTTGTTCGCAAACAAAAGTTAATCCTTCTAACTTGACTTTTAAAATCAACTAAACACATGTTCTATATCTATATGATATGCTAACTTAATGATTTAAAACCTGGAAACACGAAAAACACCGTAAAACCGGATTTACGCCGTCGTAGTAACACCGCGGGCTGTTTTGGGTTAGTTAACTAAAAACTATGATAAACTTTGATTTAAAAGTTGTTATTCTGAGAAAATGATTTTTATTATGAACATGAAACTATATCCAAAAATTATGGTTAAACTCAAAGTGGAAGTATGTTTTCTAAAATGGTCATCTAGACGTCGTTCTTTCGACTGAAATGACTACCTTTACAAAAATGACTTGTAACTTATTTTTCCAACTATAAAGCTATACTTTTTCTGGGTAAAATGAAGAAGTTATGGGTAAAACAAGATTGGATAATTTTTCTCATTTTAGCTACGTGAAAATTGGTAACAAATCTATTCCAACCATAACTTAATCAACTTGTATTGTATATTATGTAATCTTGAGATACCATAGACACGTATACAATGTTTCGACCTATCATGTCGACACATCTATATATATTTCGGAACAACCATAGACACTCTATATGTGAATGTTGGAGTTAGCTATACAGGGTTGAGGTTGATTCCAAAATATATATAGTTTGAGTTGTGATCAATACTGAGATACGTATACACTGGGTCGTGGATTGATTCAAGATAATATTTATCGATTTATTTCTGTACATCTAACTGTGGACAACTAGTTGTAGGTTACTAACGAGGACAGCTGACTTAATAAACTTAAAACATCAAAATATATTAAAAGTGTTGTAAATATATTTTGAACATACTTTGATATACATGTATATATTGTTATAGGTTCGTGAATCAACCAGTGGCCAAGTCTTACTTCCCGACGAAGTAAAAATCTGTGAAAGTGAGTTATAGTCCCACTTTTAAAATCTAATATTTTTGGGATGAGAATACATGCAGGTTTTATAAATGATTTACAAAATTGACACAAGTACGTGAAACTACATTCTATGGTTGAATTATCGAAATCGAATATGCCCCTTTTTATTAAGTCTGGTAATCTAAGAATTAGGGAACAGACACCCTAATTGACGCGAATCCTAAAGATAGATCTATTGGGCCTAACAAACCCCATCCAAAGTACCGGATGCTTTAGTACTTCGAAATTTATATCATATCCGAAGGGTGTCCCGGAATGATGGGGATATTCTTATATATGCATCTTGTTAATGTCGGTTACCAGGTGTTCACCATATGAATGATTTTTATCTCTATGTATGGGATGTGTATTGAAATATGAAATCTTGTGGTCTATTATTATGATTTGATATATATAGGTTAAACCTATAACTCACCAACATTTTTGTTGACGTTTTAAGCATGTTTATTCTCAGGTGATTATTAAGAGCTTCCGCTGTCGCATACTTAAATCAGGACGAGATTTGGAGTCCATGCTTGTATGATATTGTGTAAAAACTGCATTCAAGAAATTTATTTTGTTGTAACATATTTGTATTGTAAACCATTATGTAATGGTCGTGTGTAAACAGGATATTTTAGATTATCATTATTTGATAATCTACGTAAAGCTTTTTTTTAAAACCTTTATCTATGAAATAAAGGTTATGGTTTGTTTTAAAAATGAATGCAGTCTTTGAAAAACGTCTCATATAGAGGTCAAAACCTCGCAACGAAATCAATTAATATGGAACGTTTTTAATCAATAAGAACGGGACATTTCAATGTCGACCCATCTATATATATTGCGGAACAACCATAGACACTCTATATGTGAATGTTGGAGTTAGCTATACAGGGTTGAGGTTGATTCCAAAATATATATATAGTTTGAGTTGTGATCAATACTGAGATACGTATACACTGGGTCGTGGATTGATTCAAGATAATATTTATCGATTTATTTCTGTACATCTAACTGTGGACAACTAGTTGTAGGTCACTAATGAGGACAGCTGACTTAATAAACTTAAAACATCAAAATGTATTAAAAATATTGTAAATATATTTTGAACATACTTTGATATATATGTATATATTGTTATAGGTTCGTGAATCAACCAGTGGCCAAGTCTTACTTCCCGATGAAGTAAAAATCTGTGAAAGTGAGTTATAGTCCCACTTTTAAAATCTAATATTTTTGGGATGAGAATACATGCAGGTTTTATAAATGATTTACAAAATAGACACAAGTACGTGAAACTACATTCTATGGTTGAATTATCGAAATCGAATATGCTCCTTTTTATTAAGTCTGGTAATCTAAGAATTAGGGAACATACACCCTAATTGACGAGAATCCTAAAGATAGATCTATTGGGCCTAACAAACCCCATCCAAAGTACCGGATGCTTTAGTACTTCGAAATTTATATCATATCCGAAGGGTGTCCCAGAATGATGGGGATATTCTTATATATGCATCTTGTTAATGTCGGTTACCAGGTGTTCACCATATGAATGATTTTTATCTCTATGTATGGGATGTGTATTGAAATATGAAATCTTGTGGTCTATTGTTACGATTTGATATATATAGGTTAAACCTATAACTCACCAACATTTTTGTTCACGTTTAAAGCATGTTTATTCTCAGGTGAATACTAAGAGCTTCCGCTGTTGCATACTAAAATAAGGACAAGATTTGGAGTCCATGTTTGTATGATATTGTGTAAAAACTGGATTCAAGAAACTGATTTCGATGTAACATATTTGTATTGTAAACCATTATGTAATGGTCGTGTGTAAACAGGATATTTTAGATTATCATTATTTGATAATCTACGTAAAGCTTTTTAAACCTTTATTTATGAAATAAAGGTTATGGTTTGTTTTAAAAATGAATGCAGTCTTTGAAAAAAAACGTCTCATATAGAGGTCAAAACCTCGCAACGAAATCAATTAATATGGAACGTTTTTAATTAATAAGAATGGGACATTTCATGTTAGATGGGTGAAGCAGAACTCAAAACAGACGCATCATCAATTGAATCACAAAACGAACAGACTGCATCTAGATCAGTCTGAATAACATTAAATATTGTTGTAGGTGGTGGTTGTTTTCTGAATAAAAGGATGCTTGTCTTGATCGGGTTGTAGCAGCCTCAGGTGACCACTTGGGTCTTGCTTTCTGACGACCTTTAAAATAAGGAGAAAGGTGTGCTTGTTGGTGAGGGTCCACGACAAAAGTAAAAAAAGAAAAAGTGGTTACATAATTAGTGCTAGTGGCCATGTGATTTAGAAAGGAGAAGGAGAATATGTGTGGTGTATTATTCAAAAAAAAAAAAAGAAGTGTTTGGGGTAATCGAAGAATAGCATTATTATACTATCGTCATCATTTAACGCCTAACTATATCAACATCAATACTACGATCATCATCCTTCTATGTTTTATCTCGTTCATAGTTTAAACAGAAGTAAGGAAGGTTAGTGATGTTTTATCAGAAACCGAAGGGAAGAAGGAAAGTTTACGGTTATGGTGGTTTGCTTGTGGCTGGGACAAAAAACGAAATAGATAGGTGGTAGCAGTTAGGAAGTAGCTTCGGTGTTTGATTTTTGGTTCTCGAATATCTACAACGTCTAAATAGGTTTTCGGTTCAGGGTTGATCGAAAAAAACAAGAATGGTGTTTGATGAATGGTGTTATGCGAGGTGTATATAAAATAGTTATTAATTTTAGCAGAAAACACTATTAAATACGATACAATTTTACACAAGATATTTATTTATTTATAGAATGGATATACTTAAACCTTGCTACAACACTTATAGGCAGTGTACCTAATCGTAAAGTAGTGTAGTTTTTAGTAAGTCCGGTTCGTTCCACAGGGAAATCTTTAAACAAAGCTCAACGCTATATTAGTTTACTTTTATAAAAATACAAACATATATATAAGTAATATTATTATTATAAAGGGGGGTTTTTACCGTTTAATGACCGGTTTGTCGATTTTAAGATTTTAGTCGCAGTTAAAACCTAATGTAAAATATAAAATAAATACAAGACTTAAATTAAAGCGTAAAGTAAATAACGATAATGAAATTGCGAATAATAAAAGTGCGATAAAATAAACTTGCGATAATTAAAAAGTACGATAATTAAAAGTGCGATTAAATAACAATAAATAAAAGTGCGATAATTAGAAGTGCAATTAAATATAAAATAAAGGAAATTAAATATGAAATAAAAGAATTATGCTTATTTAAACTTCCGTAATCATGATGTTTGACGTGTTGATTCTAGTTTTATGCCCATGGGTTAATTGTCCTTTGTCCTGGATTATTTAATATGTCCGTCTGGTTTTTGTCCATAACAGTCCATCAGTCATAAATATAAAGTGCGAGTGTCCTCGTCAAATTATTATTATACCCGAAGTTAAATATTCCAACTAATTGGGGATTCGAATTGTAACAAGGTTTTAATACTTTGTTTAATGAATACACCAGGTTATCGACTGCGTGTAAACCAAGGTTTTACTACTTTGTTAACAATTACACCAATTACCCTTGAATGTAATTTCACCCCTGTTTTAATTATTCTAGTGGCTATTAATCCATTCCCGTGTCTGGTTAAATGAACGATTATTCGTACATATAAATACCCCGCCCATCGTGTCCGATCGAGTGTATATGGTAATTTATAGGGACGCCCAATTGTAAATCTTTATATTAACATTAACAAACTATCATTTAGTTAAACAAATATAAAGCCCATTAATAGCCCATAGTCTAATTTCCACAAGTGTCATTCTTTTGTCCAAACCCCAATTATGGTACAAAGCCCAATTATCCAATTTTAGTAATTAGCCCAACATCATGATTACTTTGTTTTAAATAAGCATAATAATAACTTAGCTACGAGACATTAATGTAAAAAGGTTGAACATAACTTACAATGATTAAAAATAGTGTAGCGTTACACGGACAGAATTTCGACTTACACCCTTACAATATTTGCTAACATACCCTTATTATTAGAATTATAATTAAAATTAAAATATAAATTATAAATATAAATATAAATTTTACGTATGAATGAGGAAGAAAAAGATGATGATTTTGATCAGAATTCGGTTGGCTTTATAGGCAGTTTTAAATTTTGGGGCTCCGCGACTCGCGGGGATTTTGGCCTTCAAACTCCGCGAGTCGCGGAGTTTGAAATTCCAGCTCACATCTTGGAGTCTTTCTCTGCCGACGGTTTTTTATATATAAATATAATATATATATAATTAATATAATTAATTATATATTATATTATATTTATATACATAGTTAACTTGTAATTTTTAGTCCGTTGCGTCGAGCGTTAAGAGTTGACTCTGGTCCCGGTTCCGGATTTTCGAACGTCCTTGCGTACAATTTTATATTTTGTACTTTGCGTTTTGAATCTTGTACTCTTGTAATTTCGAGACGTTTCTTATCAATAATTGGAACCTTTTTGATTGTCTTTTGTTCTTTTGAGCTTTTTGGTCGTTTGCGTCTTCAATTCGTCGAATCTGTCTTTTGTCTTCACCTTTTATTATTTAAACGAATATCACTTGTAAATAGAACAATTGCAACTAAAAGCTTGTCTTTCTTGAGGAATAATGCTATGAAATATATGTTCGTTTTTAGCATTATCAATGAACTATGGGGTTGATATGGTTGTGATAGGGATGGTATTACAACGGTGGTGGGTGTGATTCAAGGAAGAAGGAGGATGAAATGGGTGTCAGTTGTGATGAGGTAGAAGAAGGATATGGGTTTTTCTTTTAATCATTGTATGACAAAATATAAATATAATATGCATAATATAGTAATCGAATGATTGATTGTAGTAGATAGAAAGAATTGGTTAGTGTTGTAATGGCATTGTTGTAATGGCATTGTGGGAGACAAGTAATCACGGATTAATCAGAAAGTCATTGAAAAATAGATAGGAGAAATTGATGTGTGACAGATTGTGTTTTTATTTGATTGATTTTTGTTTTTATATAATTATTATTAATTTAGTAATTATAAATATATTAGTACTAAAATACAGTTAATACATTTAATAATAGAAACACTAATAATAGTAATAATATTAATGATAGAAATAATAATGATATTAATGAAATTAATACTAATAATAACAGTAATAGCAATAATGATAATATTAATAATATTAATATCAAAATAATTCTAATAAGCATAATGATAACAGTCACATTAAATAAAATGATAATTTATATTAATAATGATAATAATAATAACTAATAATATTTAAATTACAAGTAAATTATAACTTAATTATTCTTATAATAATACTTATTTTTAAATTCATTAGGTTAATAATCATAACCTTAAAATTACCATTATAAAAATAATAATAATATTATTAATATTGTTAATATGAATATTAATTAATATTAATAGTAATAATGAAAGTAATAATAATAGTGTTAATATAACAACTTTTTATCTTGTATATATATTTTTATATATTCAACTCTAATGATTAATTTGTATTTTATTATTTCACATTATTATATATATACATATATATATATATATATATATATATATATATATACACACACACATTTAATTACAAACAATTGTTTCGTGAATCGTCGGGAACGGTTGAAGGGTAATTGAATTCATGAAACAGTTTAAAATTTTGAGACTCAACCTAACAGACTTTTCTTATCATGTCAAAGATATTAAATCGTATCGAGAGTTTGGTTTAAAATTAGTCGAAATTTTCCGATTCATGACAGTACCTACCCGTTAAAGAAATTTCGTCTCGAAATTTGATTGAGTTGGTCATGGCTGACAATAAGTATGTTTTCATGATGCATACAAGCTAGAAATTAGAGTTTTATCATCATTGAGTAATATGGATAAAATAATTTGATTACACGAAGAGTATAAGTGAAGCTATCACAAAAGAGTGAAATGAGAAAATAATGTTTCGTCATATCCTTTGATGTAGATATGATTGATTTCCGGAGTTCAAGAGATTTGGAGAAAATCTTCGTGATAAGATTTGATTCTTCGGTAATTAAGGAAATTAGAATCCTCTTTGATTAAATGCGATGATCTGTCTTGATTACTTTGTCTGATATTTCCACTATAAATTAAACTCTTCCCGTTCCATAATTTTCACCATTCCTATACTTTCTTTCATAGTTCTTACATCCACAAGATTGTGAAAATGCTTAATCCAGTTCTGATCCTTGTCCTTATCCTGACTATTGCAACAATCATTCTCCTTTTCCAACTTCCACCGGAGGAATCTGTTTATTTCTACTATGCTCTAGGGATTATTGTATTTGTAATCCTCCCGTGTCTTTATATTGCTATACGCACTGATATCCACGGTTTGTAATTTCGGTGTTGTTGTTGGGCTTTATATTCTATCTTATATTTTGGAGCTCTTTGCCTTTTTATTCTCTTCTTGACTTCTAATAAAGCGAGTAATGGTCCAGAATTCGTAAGTATAGAGTTTCGAATGAACTTAATGTTCTAAACGAGAAAGAATGTAATAGCACGATTTGATTTGTCAAATTACCAGAATCACTGAGAATAGAACTATCAAGAATATATTTGCTTGATATGTTCAGAAGTTAATTTGAATGAAAGAGTTACGTAACATGGCACGTGATGACGTTATGATCTGTGAATCATCACGTCCCATTAGAAACTCAGCATGACTTACTGTAATATAATCACGTTGATCAAATGTCATTATATTATACTAACTCATGCATCAGTTCCCAACATTACTTCAATAACATTCATATTTTAAGCTCGAAAGTTTACAGAATATAGAAACTAACAGTTTCTATATGATGTAACACTGATAGCACTAATAGATTAATGATTTCAGATAAGAATAGTTACGAAAATATCTTCAGAAATATGGAGGATATTTATAATGAAAGATACGATGATATCTTGGAATTTCTAATATCAAAGGATGGTGAAGAAAATTTGTCCGCAAGAGTTTGGAGTCAGAAGCAAGGTATTCGCTAAAGATTTCATCATAAACAGAATCATCCGGATTCTTAATGTACAAGTTTAGTCCTTGTGATTTGTTCAAAGACTCCTTCGTAGTTTGCTCAATCAGTTTTTTTTTTTCAGTTTCAAACTTTTTTTGCGCTTTGCCAACCTACAATTCTTTATCATCAACTTTTGACTGTTGAGGTCGTTTACAGTTTTTGTTGCTTCATTCAACTTTTCAAAATTCAGAGTATTAATTCGCAGACTGGGTGCTTTTCAGAATGGAAGATCATAGTTCTAAGAGATAAATGTTATATGAATACATATAACTATTGATGTGGAATCGTTACGAGACTCAAAATACAGATTTGCTGATTCCCGGTAATTGGTATGGAAATTCTTGTTACAAGATGCGGATGTGTACATGATGAGACTTCAATAGATAAATATAGTGATTTGTGGGAGGGATTTAAACCAAGGAGCGACGAGGTTGCTGGTACATCTGCTGGTAATATGGTGGAATATAAAAGGTTCTCTGGTAACAATAAAAGAGCATGCATATAAATCAAGGTGATAATAAGGTTGTTTCGAACGAAAAGTCGAATTTGACTTGCTGGAGCTGTGACAAAATTTTAATTACCAAGTTATTTTTGGTAATAATAATACTAAAGGAATTAGCACAGATACGTGTTAAACGTTTACTCAGGTTCCAAGAGTTTTCAAGTGCATAACTATATGCATCAATCTCTTCTTACGTAGATGAAGTGCGGTTAGTTCATCCTCTCGATTGAGGTGTTTTCAAGAATTACGAAAGGTTTGAATCGCAGATTGTAATCGTCAAGATACAAATGAAGTATAGGATGAAATCAAGTGGCAAACTTGAAGAAATGTTTAGTTTCATATGTTATAATCAATGTTTTAATTTATTTTAATTGTCCAATGTTATTAGTCCACAGTCGATAGTCCACAGTTGACAGCCCAATAATTCATATATAGTTTAATATATAATATTCGAATTAATTAATTCATATCATGACCCGTGTACATGTCTCAGACTCGATCACAACTCAAAGTATATATATTATTATAGAATCAACCTCAACCCTGTATAGAGAACTCGATCATTACTGCATATAGAGTATCTATGGTGATTCCAAATAATATATATAGATGCGTCGATATGATATGTCAAAACCTTGTATACGTGTCCCGATATTTAAAGTGCATAAAATAAATAACAGAATTTAAATGACGATAAATAAAATGCGTAAAGTAAATAACATAAATTAAATGACGATAAATAAAATTGCGAGCATGTAAATTGCGATAATTAAATTGAGATAAATAAAATGTAATCAGTTAGCTAGGAACAATTAGCTAGGAACAGGTAGCGTGGATTCTTAACAAAATTTCTCATAGTTAATTTGTTTGTTTCTAACAAATTTTATTTTGTCAAATGTTTTCTTCATTATGCCACTTGTTGGATTCTGATAAATCAAAATCCAAATATGAAATTGGATGAATATGGTTATTCTGTGGTGAACGAATTTGTATATCGGTGGATGTAAGTAGGATAGTATATGACCGTTGAATCAGATTCGAAGAACGTACAATGTAACTTATTAATGTGAAATTTAAATATTCCTCGGGTATTACCTACCCGTTAAAATATTTTCACCATTAACAGTTTGTACAAGAGAATTTTTAATTACAATCTTTATGAAAACATATATACATATATATTTTCTTCAGATGTATTCATGGATTTAATGAGTTAATATGATATTAAACTCATTTGCTTTTCGGTTGAAACTAGAATAAATAATCTCTAAAGCTTTAGAGATTACATATTCGCCATGTCGAACGAAGATAAATGAGGTAGAACGATACGTAGAACGAAGATCATACTCAAGGTACAGATGATGATATTGAAGCATGGATTGTTGATGGTACTGGTGCTATTATTGATGGTACTGTTGGTGCCGGTTGAAATGTCCCATTCTTATTGATTAAAAAAGTTCCATATTAATTGATTTCGTTGCGAGGTTTTGACCTCTATATGAGACATTTTTCAAAGACTGCATTCATTTTAAAACAAACCATAACCTTTATTTCATAAATAAAGGTTTAAAAATCTTTACGTAGATTATCAAATAATGATAATCTAAAATATCCTGTTTACACACGACCATTACATAGTGGTTTACAATACAAATATGTTACATCGAAATCAGTTTCTTGAATGCAGTTTTTACACAATATCATACAAACATGGACTCCAAATCTTGTCCTTATTTTAGTATGCAACAGCAGAAGCTCTTAGTATTCACCTGAGAATAAACATGCTTTAAACGTCAACAAAAATGTTGGTGAGTTATAGGTTTAACCTATATATATCAAATCGTAACAATAGACCACAAGATTTCATATTTCAATACACATCCCATACATAGAGATAAAAATCATTCATATGGTGAACACCTGGTAACTGACATTAACAAGATGCATATATAAGAATATCCCCATCATTCCGGGACACCCTTCGGATATGATATAAATTTCGAAGTACTAAAGCATCCGGTACTTTGGATGGGGTTTGTTAGGCCCAATAGATCTATCTTTAGGATTCGCGTCAATTAGGGTGTCTGTTCCCTAATTCTTAGATTACCAGACTTAATAAAAAGGGGCATATTCGATTTCGATAATTCAACCATAGAATGTAGTTTCACGTACTTGTGTCTATTTTGTAAATCATTTATAAAACCTGCATGTATTCTCATCCCAAAAATATTAGATTTTAAAAGTAGGACTATAACTCACTTTCACAGATTTTTACTTCGTCGGGAAGTAAGACTTGGCCACTGGTTGATTCACGAACCTATAACAATATATACATATATACCAAAGTATGTTCAAAATATATTTACAACACTTTTAATATATTTTGATGTTTTAAGTTTATTAAGTCAGCTGTCCTCGTTAGTAACCTACAACTAATTGTCCACAGTTAGATGTACATAAATAAATCGATAAATATTATCTTGAATCAATCCACGACCCATTGTATACGTGCTCAGTATTGATCACAACTCAAACTATATATATTTTGGAATCAACCTCAACCCTGTATAGCTAACTCCAACATTCACATATAGAGTGTCTATGGTTGTTCCGAAATATATATAGATGTGTCGACATGATAGGTCGAAACATTGCATACGTGTCTATGGTATCTCAAGATTACATAGTATACAATACAAGTTGATTAAGTTATGGTTGGAATAGATTTGTTACAAATTTTCACGTAGCTAAAATGAGAAAAATTATCCAATCTTGTTTTACCCATAACTTCTTCATTTTAAATCCGTTTTGAGTGAATCAAATTGCTATGGTTTCATATTGAACTCTATTTTATGAATCTAAACAGAAAAAGTATAGGTTTATAGTCGGAAAAATAAGTTACAAGTCGTTTTTGTAAAGGTAGTCATTTCAGTCGAAAGAACGACGTCTAGATGACCATTTTAGAAAACATACTTCCACTTTGAGTTTAACCATAATTTTTGGATATAGTTTCATTTTCATAATAAAAATCATTTTCCCATAATAAAAACTTTTAAATCAAAGTTTATCATAGTTTTTAATTAACTAACCCAAAACAGCCCGCGGTGTTACTACGACGGCATAAATCCGGTTTTACGGTGTTTTTCGTATTTCCAGGTTTTAAATCATTAAGTTAGCATATCATATAGATATAGAACATGTGTTTAGTTGATTTTAAAAGTCAAGTTAGAAGGATTAAATTTTATTTGCGAACAAGTTTAGAATTAACTAAACTATGTTATAGTGATTACAAGTTTAAACCTTCGAATAAGATAGCTTTATATGTATGAATCGAATGATGTTATGAAAATCATTACTACCTCAAGTTCCTTGGATAAACCTACTGGAAATGAGAAAAATAGATCTAGCTTCAAAGGATCCTTGGATGGCTTGAAAGTTCTTGAAGCAGAATCATGACACGAAAACAATTTCAAGTAAGATTTCCACTCGAAATAAGATTGTTATAGTTATAGATATTGAATTAAAGTTTGAATATGATTATTACCTTGTATTAGAAAGATAACCTACTGTAAGTAACAAAGGTTTCTTGATCTTGGATGATTACTTGGAATGGATTTAGAAAACTTGGAAGTAAACTTGCAATCTTGGAAGTATTCTTGATTTTATGAAACTAGAACTTTTGGAATTTATGAAGAACACTTAGAACTTGAAGATAGAACTTGAGAGAGATCAATTAGATGAAGAAAATTGAAGAATGAAAGTGTTTGTAGGTGTTTTTGGTCGTTGGTGTATGGATTAGATATAAAGGATATGTAATTTTGTTTTCATGTAAATAAGTCATGAATGATTACTCATATTTTTGTAATTTTATGAGATATTTCATGCTAGTTGCCAAATGATGGTTCCCACATGTGTTAGGTGACTCACATGGGCTTCTAAGAGATGATCATTAGAGTGTATATACCAATGGTACATACATCTAAAAGCTGTGTATTGTACGAGTATGAATACGGGTGCATACGAGTAGAATTGTTGATGAAACTGAACGAGGATGTAATTGTAAGAATTTTTGTTAACTAGAAGTATTTTGATAAGTGTCTTGAAGTCTTTCAAAACTGTATGAATACATATTAAAACACTACATGTATATACATTTTAACTGAGTCGTTAAGTCATCGTTAGTCGTTACATGTAAACGTTGTTTTGAAACCTTTAGGTTAACGATCTTGTTGAATGTTGTTAACCCATTGTTTATTATAACAAATGAGATGTTAAATTGTTATATTATCATGATATTATGATATATAATATATCTTAGTATGATATATATACAGTTAAATGTCGTTACAACGATAATCGTTACATATATGTCTCGTTTCGAAATCATTAAGTTAGTAGTCTTATTTTTACATATGTATTTCATTGTTAATACACTTATTAATATATTTACTTATCATTTAACATAATTAACCAAGTGTATCAATATCTTAATATGATTCATATGTACCTAGTAAGACGTTGTTATAACGATAATCGTTATATATATCGTTTTCGAGTTTCTTAAATTAATAGTCTCATTTTTATGTATATAACTCATTGTTAAAATACCTAATGAGATACATACTTATAATAAAATCATGTTAACTATATATATAACCATATATATGTCATCGTATAGTTTTTACAAGTTTTAACGTTCGTGAATCACCGGTCAACTTGGGTGGTCAATTGTCTATATGAAACCTATTTCAATTAATCAAGTCTTAACAAGTTTGATTGCTTAACATGTTGGAAACACTTAATCATGTAAATAAAAATTTCATTTAATATATATATAAACATGGAAAAGTTCGGGTCACTACAGTACCTACCCGTTAAATAAATTTCGTCCCGAAGTTTTAAGCAGTTGGAGGTGTTGACGTATCTTCTGGAAATAAGTGCGGGTATTTCTTCTTCATCTGATCTTCACGCTCCCAGGTGAACTCGGGTCCTCTACGAGCATTCCATCGAACCTTAACAATTGGTATCTTATTTTGTTTGAGTCTTTTAACCTCACGATCCATTATTTCGACGGGTTCTTCGATGAATTGAAGTTTTTTGTTGATTTGGATTTCGTCTAACGGAATAGTGAGATCTTCTTTAGCAAAACATTTCTTCAAATTTGAGACGTGGAAAGTGTTATGTACAGCCGCGAGTTGTTGAGGTAGCTCCAGTTGGTAAGCTACTGGTCCGACACGATCTATAATCTTGAATGGTCCAATGTACCTTGGATTTAGTTTCCCCCGTTTACCAAATCGAACAACGCCTTTCCAAGGTGAAACCTTAAGCATGACCATTTCTCCAATTTCAAACTCTATATCTTTTGTTTTACTGTCCGTGTAGCTCTTTTGTCGACTCTGGGCGGTTTTCAATCTTTGTTGAATTTGGATGATTTTCTCGGTAGTTTCTTGTATTATCTCCGGACCCGTAATCTGTCTATCCCCCACTTCACTCCAACAAATCGGAGACCTGCACTTTCTACCATAAAGTGTTTCAAACGGTGCCATCTTAATGCTTGTATGGTAGCTGTTGTTGTAGGAAAATTCTGCTAACGGTAGATGTCGATCCCAACTGTTTCTGAAATCAATAACACAAGCTCGTAGCATGTCTTCAAGCGTTTGTATCATCCTTTCACTCTGCCCATCAGTTTGTGGATGATAGGCAGTACTCATGTCTAGACGAGTTCCCAATGCTTGCTGTAATGTCTGCCAGAATCTTGAAATAAATCTGCCATCCCTATCAGAGATAATAGAGATTGGTATTCCATGTCTGGAGACGACTTCCTTCAAATACAGTCGTGCTAACTTCTCCATCTTGTCATCTTCTCTTATTGGCAGGAAGTGTGCTGACTTGGTGAGACGATCAACTATTACCCAAATAGTATCATAACCACTTGCAGTCCTTGGCAATTTAGTAATGAAATCCATGGTAATGTTTTCCCATTTCCATTCCGGGATTTCAGGTTGTTGTAGTAGACCAGATGGTTTTTGATGTTCAGCTTTGACCTTAGAACACGTCAAACATTCTCCTACATACTTAGCAATATCGGCTTTCATACCTGGCCACCAAAAATGTTTCTTAAGATCCTTGTACATCTTCCCCATTCAAGGATGTATTGAGTGTCTAGTTTTATGAGCTTCTCTAAGTACCATTTCTCTCATATCTCCAAATTTTGGTACCCAAATCCTTTCAGCCCTATACCGGGTTCTGTCTTCCCAAATATTAAGATGCTTCTCCGATCCTTTGGGTATTTCATCCTTTAAATTTCCCTCTTTTAAAACTCCTTGTTGCGCCTCCTTTATTTGAGTAGTAAGGTTAGTGTGAATCATTATATTCATAGATTTTACTCGAATGGGTTCTCTGTCCTTTCTGCTCAAGGCGTCGGCTACCACATTTGCCTTCCCCGGGTGGTAACGAATCTCAAAGTCGTAATCATTCAACAATTCAATCCACCTACGCTGCCTCATATTCAGTTGTTTCTGATTAAATATGTGTTGAAGACTTTTGTGGTCGGTATATATAATACATTTGACCCCATATAAGTAGTGCCTCCAAGTCTTTAATGCAAAAACAACCGCGCCTAATTCCAAATCATGCGTCGTATAATTTTGCTCGTGAATCTTCAATTGTCTAGACGCATAAGCAATCACCTTCGTCCGTTGCATTAATACACAACCGAGACCTTGCTTTGATGCGTCACAATAAATCACAAAATCATCATTCCCTTCAGGCAATGACAATATAGGTGCCGTAGTTAGCTTTTTCTTCAATAATTGAAACGCCTTCTCTTGTTCATCCTTCCATTCAAATTTCTTCCCTTTATGCGTTAATGCAGTCAAGGGTTTTGCTATTTTGGAGAAATCTTGGATGAATCTTCTGTAGTAACCAGCCAATCCTAAAAATTGACGTATATGCTTCGGAGTTTTTGGGGTTTCCCACTTTTCAACTGTTTCGATCTTTGCTGGGTCCACGTGGATACCTTCTTTGTTCACTATGTGACCGAGGAATTGAACTTCTTCCAACCAAAATGCACACTTTGAAAACTTAGCGTACAGTTTTTCTTTCCTCAATACTTCTAGCACTTTTCTCAAACGTTCTTCGTGCTCTTGATCATTCTTTGAGTAAATAAGTATGTCATCGATGAAAACAATGACAAACTTGTCAAGATATGGCCCACACACTCGGTTCATAAGGTCCATGAACACAGCTGGTGCGTTAGTCAATCCAAACGGCATAACCATAAACTCGTAATGACCATAACCCGTCCTAAAAGCAGTTTTTGGAATATCATCCTCCTTTACTCGCATTTGATGATATCTAGAACGTAAATCGATCTTCGAATAAACCGACGAGCCTTGTAGTTGATCAAATAAGTCGTCAATTCTCGGCAGTGGTAAGTTTGTTCAACTCTCTGTAGTCAATACACAACCTAAATGTACCATCCTTCTTCTTGACAAACAAAACAGGAGCTCCCCATGGTGATGTGCTTGGTCGAATGAAACCACATTCTAATAGTTCTTGCAGTTGGCTTTGTAGTTCTTTCATCTCGCTGGGTGCGAGTCTATAAGGAGCACGAGCTATTGGTGCAGCTCCTGATACAAGATCTATTTGAAATTCAACAGATCGATGTGGAGGTAGTCCTGGTAATTCTTTCGGAAATACATCGGGAAATTCTTTTGCGACGGGAACATCATTGATGCTCTTTTCTTCAATTTGTACTTTCTCGACGTGTGCTAGAACAGCATAGCAACCTTTTCTTATTAGTTTTTGTGCCTTCAAATTACTAATAAGATGTAGCTTCATGTTGCCCTTTTCTCCGTACACCATTAAGGGTTCTCCTTCTTCTCGTACAATGCGAATTGCATTTTTATAACATACGATCTCTGCTTTCACCTTCTTCAGCCAGTTCATGCCAACTATTACATCAAAACTTCCTAACTCTACTGGTATCAAATCAATCTTAAATATTTCGCTACCCAGTTTAATTTCTCGATTCTGGCATATATTATCTGTTGAAATTAATTTACTGTTTGCTAATTCGAGTAAAAATTTACTATCCAACGGCGTCAATGGACAACTTAATTTAGCACAAAAATCTCTACTCATATAGCTTCTATCCGCACCCGAATCAAATAAAACGTAAGCAGATTTATTGTCAATAAGAAACGTACCCATAACAAGCTCCGGGTCTTCCTGTGCCTCTGCCGCATTAATATTGAAAACTCTTTCGCGGCCTTGTCCATTCGTGTTCTCCTGGTTCAGGCAATTTCTAATAATGTGGCCCGGTTTTCCACATTTATAACAAACTACATTGGCATAACTTGCTCCGACACTACTTGCTCCGCCATTACTCGTTCCGACACCATTTGTCCCTTTCGTTCTGTTAACCCCTGGTCCGCAGACCTCACACTTCGCCACGCTATGACCATTTCTTTTACACTTGTTGCAAAATTTGGTGCAGAAACCCGAGTGATACTTTTCACACCTTTGGCATAGCTTCTTCTGATTGTTGTTGTTGTTGTTGTTGCGGTTGTTATTGTTGTTGGGATGATTGTTGTAGTAGTTGTTGTTGTTGTTGTTGTTGTTGTTGTTGTTGTTGTTGTTGGGCCGTTTGTTGTAGTTGCGATTGATGTTGCGATTGTTGGGATAATTGTTGCGATTATTATTGTAACTGCTGTTGTTATTGTATTGGTGATTCTTATCACCGTTTTCCTCCCACTTTCTTTTGACTTGCTTCACATAGGCCTCTTCAGCCGTCTGTTCTTTAATTCTTTCCTCAATCTGGTTCACTAGTTTGTGAGCCATTCTACATGCCTGTTGTATGGAGGCGGGCTCGTGTGAACTTATATCTTCTTGGATTCTTTCCGGTAATCCTTTCACAAACGCGTCAATCTTCTCTTCCTCATCTTCGAACGCTCCGGGACACAATAGGCACAATTCTGTGAATCGTCTTTCGTACGTGGTAATATCAAATCCTTGGGTTTGTAACCCTCTAAGTTCTTTCTTGAGCTTATTGACCTCGGTTCTGGGACGGTACTTCTCGTTCATCAAGTGCTTGAATGCTGACCACGGTAGTGCGTACGCATCATCTTGTCCCACTTGCTCTAGATAGGTATTCCACCATGTTAACGCAGAACCTGTGAAGGTATGCGTAGCGTACTTCACTTTTTCCTCTTCAGTACACTTACTTATGAAAAACACCGATTCGACCTTCTCGATCAACCGTTTCAATCTGATCGGTCCTTCGATTCCATCAAATTCCAAAGGTTTGCAGGCAGTGAATTCTTTGTAGGTGCATCCTACACGATTTCCTGTACTGCTAGATCTAAGGTTATTGTTTGTATGTAGCGCAGCCTGTACTGCGGCTATGTTTGAAGCTAGAAAAGTACGGAATTCCTCTTCATTCATATTCAAGGTGTGTCGAGTAGTCGGTGCCATTTCCTTCAAAATAGTCAAATGGAACAAGTTAATCATACAGAATATTAAGAGTAGTTAATAGTATTTCGTAGCATAATATGAACTCATTTATAAAAGCTTTTTCTTCATATTAGCGTTTTATAAGTTTAAATTCGGGTTGTACCTACCCGTTAAGTTCATACTTAGTAGCTAATATACAATTTAACTACTACAATTCTATATGAAAAACTGATTATAATAATATTTCGCGTTCAAACTTTTATACAATATTTTACAAACTTACAATACCGCTTATTTTACATAAAGCATGAAATATAGCACACAATAACTTTGATACAAGATAGTTGTGAAGATAATTCTAGCTAGTACACAAGTCGTTCAGCAAAGGCAATAAAGACACGTAATTCATACGTCCAGAAACAAGTCATGCATTCTGGTTTTACTAGGACTACTTCCCATCCTTGGTCTTGTGGAACATAACCGTTATGCCGTTGATAAGACAGCGTGTTGTAACGTCGTCAAAGGGACGAGGGTTACGTAATATCCAACAGTCCCTTAACAATCTAAAAACCTCATTTCTTACCCCAATTACCGACTCCGTCACTTGTGGGAACGTTTTGTTTAATAGTTGTAGCCCGATGTTCTTGTTCTCACTTTGGTGAGAAGCGAACATTACTAAGCCGTAAGCATAACATGCTTCTTTATGTTGCATGTTAGCCGCTTTTTCTAAATTACTAAGTCCTATATTCGGATATATTGAGTCAAAATAATTTCTTAACCCGTTGCGTAAAATAGCATTTGGGTTCCCCGCAATATATGCGTCAAAGTAAACACATCGTAACTTATGGATTTCCCAATGTGATATCCCCCATCTTTCGAACGAAAGCCTTTTATAAACCAAGGAATTCTTGGAACGATCTTCGAATGTCTTACAAACTGATCTTGCCTTAAATAGTTGTGCCGAGGAATTCTGACCGACTCTAGACAAGATTTCATCAATCATGTCTCCGGGTAGGTCTCTTAAAATATTGGGTTGTCTATCCATTTTGTGTTTTTATACTGTAAAATAGACAAGAGTTAGATTCATAATAAAAAAAAATACTTATTAATACAAGCAATTTTTACATATATCATAAAGCATAAGCACACTATATTACATATATTACACCACACGAATACAACTATCTTATTCCGACTCGATCGTTTTTTCTTCTTCGGTTTTGGTTCGTTTTGCCAAGTTTCTAGGGATATATGATGTTCCCCTAATACGAGCTGTCGTTTTCCACAACGGTTTAGAAAAACCTGGTGGTTTAGAGGTTCCCGGGTCATTGTTACAACTTAAGGGCTTCGAGGGTTGACGATACATATAAAGTTCATCGGGGTTGGAATTAGATTTCTCTATTTTTATGCCTTTTCCCTTATTATTTTCTTTTGCCTTTTTAAATTTAGTTGGGGTAATTTCTATAACATCATCGGAATTCTCGTCGGAATCCGATTCATCGGAGAATTGGTAATCCTCCCAATATTTTGCTTCCTTGGCGGAAACACCATTGACCATAATTAACCTTGGTCGGTTGGTTGAGGATTTTCTTTTACTTAACCGTTTTATTATTTCCCCCACCAATTCTATTTCCTCCTCCGGATCCTCCTCTTCCGGTTCTGATTCTTCTTCCGGTTCTTCTTCGGGAACTTGTGAATCAGTCCAATATATATTCGACTCTTCGTTATTATTAGGTGAGTCAATGGGATTTGTGCTAGAGGTAGACATCTATCACACAATATCAAACATGTTAAGAGATTAATATATCACATAATATATACATGTTAATAATATATAGTTTCCAACAAAAATGTTAAGCAATCATTTTTAAAGAAAACACGGTCGAAGTCCAGACTCACTAATGTATCCTAACAAACTCGATAAGACACACTAATGCAAATTTTCTGATTCTCTAAGACCAACGCTCGGATACCAACTGAAATGTCCCGTTCTTATTGATTAAAAACGTTCCACATTAATTGATTTCGTTGCGAGGTTTTGACCTCTATATGAGACGTTTTTCAAAGACTTCATTCATTTTAAAACAAACCATAACCTTTATTTCATAAATAAAGGTTTAAAAAGCTTTACGTAGATTATCAAATAATGATAATCTAAAATATCCTGTTTACACACGACCATTACATAATGGTTTACAATAAAAATATGTTACATCGAAATCACTTTCTTGAATGCAGTTTTTACACAATATCATACAAACATGGACTCCAAATCTTGTCCTTATTTTAGTATGCAACAGTGGAAGCTCTTAGTATTCACCTGAGAATAAACATGCTTTAAACGTCAACAAAAATGTTGGTGAGTTATAGGTTTAACCTATATATATCAAATTGTAACAATAGACCACAAGATTTCATATTTCAATACACATCCCATACATAGAGATAAAAATCATTCATATGGTGAACACCTGGTAACCGACATTAACAAGATGCATATATAAGAATATCCCCATCATTCCGGGACACCCTTCGGATATGATATAAATTTCGAAGTACTAAAGCATCCGGTACTTTGGATGGGGTTTGTTAGGCCCAATAGATCTATCTTTAGGATTCGCGTCAATTAGGGTGTCTGTTCCCTAATTCTTAGATTACCAGACTTAATAAAAAGGGGCATATTCGATTTCGATAATTCAACCATAGAATGTAGTTTCACGTACTTGTGTCTATTTTGTAAATCATTTATAAAACCTGCATGTATTCTCATCCCAAAAATATTAGATTTTAAAAGTGGGACTATAACTCACTTTCACAGATTTTTACTTCTTCGGGAAGTAAGACTTGGCCACTGGTTGATTCACGAACCTATAACAATATATACATATATATCAAAGTATGTTCAAAATATATTTACAACACTTTTAATATATTTTGATGTTTTAAGTTTATTAAGTCAGCTGTCCTCGTTAGTAACCTACAACTAGTTGTCCACAGTTATATGTACATAAATAAATCGATAAATATTATCTTGAATCAATCCACGACCCAGTGTATACGTATCTCAGTATTGATCACAACTCAAACTATATATATTTTGGAATCAACCTCAACCCTGTATAGCTAACTCCAACATTCACATATAGAGTGTCTATGGTTGTTCCGAAATATATATAGATGTGTCGACATGATAGGTCGAAACATTGTATACGTGTCTGTGGTATCTCAAGATTACATAATATACAATACAAGTTGATTAAGTTATGGTTGGAATAGATTTGTTACAAATTTTTACGTAGCTAAAATGAGAAAAATTATCCAATCTTGTTTTACCCATAACTTCTTCATTTTAAATCCGTTTTGAGTGAATCAAATTGCTATGGTTTCATATTAAACTCCATTTTATGAATCTAAACAGAAAAAGTATAGGTTTGTAGTCAGAAAAATAAGTTACAAGTCGTTTTTGTAAAGGTAGTCATTTCAGTCGAAAGAACGACGTCTAGATGACCATTTTAGAAAACATACTTCCACTTTGAGTTTAACCATAATTTTTGGATATAGTTTCATGTTCATAATAAAAATCATTTTCCCATAATAACAAATTTTAAATCAAAGTTTATCATATTTTTTAATTAACTAACCCAAAACAGCCCGCGGTGTTACTACGACGGCGTAAATCCGGTTTTACGGTATTTTTCGTGTTTTCAGGTTTTAAATCATTAAGTTAGCATATCATATAGATATAGAACATGTGTTTAGTTGATTTTAAAAGTCAAGTTAGAAGGATTAACTTTTATTTGCGAACAAGTTTAGAGTTAACTAAACTATGTTCTAGTGATTACAAGTTTAAACCTTCGAATAAGATAGCTTTATATGTATGAATCGAATGATGTTATGAACATCATTACTACCTCAAGTTCCTTGGATAAACCTACTGAAAATAAGAAAAATAGATCTAGCTTCAAAGGATCCTTGGATGGCTTGAAAGTTCTTGAAGCAGAATCATGACACGAAAACAATTTCAAGTAAGATTTCCACTCGAAATAAGATTGTTATAGTTATAGAAATTGAATTAAAGTTTGAATATGATTATTACCTTGTATTAGAAAGATAACCTACTGTAAGTAACAAAGTTTTCTTGATCTTAGATGATTACTTGGAATGGATTTAGAAAACTTGGAAGTAAACTTACAATCTTGGAAGTATTCTTGATTTTATGAAACTAGAACTTTTGGAATTTATGAAGAACACTTAGAACTTGAAGATAGAACTTGAGAGAGATCAATTAGATGAAGAAAATTGAAGAATGAAAGTTTTTGTAGGTGTTTTTGGTCGTTGGTGTATGGATTAGATATAAAGGATATGTAATTTTGTTTTCATGTAAATAAGTCATGAATGATTACTTATATTTTTGTAATTTTATGAGATATTTCATGATAGTTGCCAAATGATGGTTCCCACATGTGTTAGGTGACTCACATGGGCTACTAAGAGATGATAATTGGAGTGTATATACCAATAGTACATACATCTAAAAGCTGTGTATTGTACGAGTACGAATACGGGTGCATACGAGTAGAATTGTTGATGAAACTGAACGAGGATGTAATTGTAAGAATTTTTGTTAAGTAGAAGTATTTTGATAAGTGTCTTGAAGTCTTTCAAAAGTGTATGAATACATATTAAAACACTACATGTATATACATTTTAACTGAGTCGTTAAGTCATCGTTAGTCGTTACATGTAAACGTTGTTTTGAAACCTTTAGGTTAACGATCTTGTTGAATGTTGTTAACCCATTGTTTATTATAACAAATGAGATGTTAAATTTTTATATTATCATGATATTATGATATATAATATATCTTAGTATGATATATATACAGTTAAATGTCGTTACAACGATAATCGTTACATATATGTCTCGTTTCGAAATCATTAAGTTAATAGTCTTATTTTTACTTATGTATTTCATTGTTAATACACTTATTAATATATTTACTTATCATTTAACATAATTAACCAAGTGTATCAATATCTTAATATGATTCATATGTACCTAGTAAGACGTTGTTATAACGATAATCGTTATATATATCGTTTTCGAGTTTCTTAAATTAATAGTCTCATTTTTATGTATATAACTCATTGTTAAAATACCTAATGAGATACATACTTATAATAAAATCATGTTAACTATATATATAACCATATATATGTCAGCGTATAGTTTTTACAAGTTTTAACGTTCGTGAATCACCGGTCAACTTGGGTGGTCAATTGTCTATATGAAACCTATTTCAATTAATCAAGTCTTAACAAGTTTGATTGCTTAACATGTTGGAAACACTTAATCATGTAAATAACAATTTCATTTAATATATATATAAACATGGAAAAGTTCAGGTCACTACACCGGTGATGTTGCTGACGCTGGTACATTTTGCACCATATTCTCCGAATTGATTATTCGAGCGCGAAGTTCGTTGACTTATTACTCCAGGATGATTGTCGATCAGAAAGAGCGGATGAATAAGGTTTAGAATAGGGATAGAATATAATCTTGTCGAGTTAACCTGGAAATGAGACTGAAAATGGTGTTTCGAACAGGTTCGCCGGTAAACGCTTCAGGTTCATTGTCAAGAGGTGAATTCGGTTGGTGGAAGGGATTACCTTCTGTGCGTTTCCATTAATTAAGTCAACTACGAACCCATCAGATGAATTGATAATGGCTGATTGGTTGATTCATGCCGATGACGCTGTTTTCAGAGCTTAGGTGAGCATCTATGTCGGAATAGCTATCGGAATAACTATCGAAATAGCTATTGGAATCTGAGGGACTCGAACTGGTTGCAGGATTCATCTCGTACGATCAGATGAAGGATTTTCGATAAGAAATAGATTATAGGATGTAGATTAGTACCCTGCAATACATAATTTATATATGCATATATAATACTAAAATCCCATAAGTTACGGAGGAATCTACGGAAGTTGTCAGGCAAAGTTACAGTAACAGATACGCTAAGATATGAAGTAGCAGATACGCTAAGATATGAATTTTGTCTATACACTATTCATGGAGTCAATGCAGTACAACGTGTCTAGACTAAGAATGATAAGTAAGTGATTCTCTAAGAATGATAAGCAGGTAATTTTTGACACAAAATGATAAGCAAAACTTTTGACATGCAGACACGGTCGAAGTCCAGACTCACTAATGCATCCTAACGACTTATCAGTTAGACACACTAATGCAGACATGGTTTGCTAAGACCACCGCTCTGATACCAACTGTGATGACCCGTCCTAATCCATCCGGACGAAGTCCATATCGATTATAAACGATTCACAACAGTTGATTACATTGCGAGGTACTTGACCGCTATATGATACATTTTACAAACATTGCATTCGTTTTTGAAAAGACAATCTTTCATTACATCGAAAGTTGACGGCATGCATACCATTTTATAATATATCTATCTATAACTGACTTAGTAATAATCTTGATGAACTCAACGACTTGAATGCAACATCTTTTGAAATATGTCATGAATGACTCCAAGTAATATCTCTAAAATGAGCAAATGCACAGCGAAAGATTTCTTTCGTACCTGAGAATAAACATGCTTTCAAGTGTCAACCAAAAGGTTGGTGAGTTCATTGGTTTATCATAAATAATCATTTCATAACTTTTAATAGACCACAAGATTTCATATTTCCATTTCTCATAAACATACGTCCCATACATAGAGACAAAAATATCATTCATATGGATTGAACACCTGGTAACCGACATTCACAATACGCATATAAGAATATCCCCATCATTCTGGGATCCTCCTTCGGACATGATATAAATTTCGAAGTACTAAAGCATCCGGTACTTTGGATGGGGCTTGTTGGGCCCGATAGATCTATCTTTAGAGTTCGCGTCAATTAGGGTGTCCGTTCCCTAATTCTTAGATTACCAGACTTAATAAAAAGGGGCATATTCTGTTTAATAATTCAACCATAGAATGTAGTTTCGATTACTTGTGTCTATTTCGTAAAACAGTTATAAAAGTTGCACATGTATTCTCAGCCCAAAAATATAAAGGGTAAAAAGGCAAACGAAACTCACCATACTGTATTTCGTAGTAAAAATACATATAACATCATTGAATAAGTGTAAGGTTGGCCTCGGATTCACGAACCTATATCATTCGTATATACATTAACACATATACACGTAATCGAACGAATCTATATATTATTAGTGATATATCTACTATTTTAATAAGTTATATGTTTCATTAATAACTTAATTAGATATATTTATTTTTTTTATATACTTTAAATAGATAATTAATATTTATTACTAAAATATTAATATAGTTATGTTTTATGTCATAAATGTATTTATTTTATATAGAAAATATTTATTTGGTAAAATAATATTAATAATAATAATAATTAAAAGGTGTATTTGATTAATAATAATAATAACAATAAATATAATGTTAATAATAATAATAATAAAATCATGTTCAATGATAATAATAATAAAAATGATATAATTAATAAAAATAATAATCACTTTAATAAGAATTATACCCTTCGAATCATCATCATGCACCGTTTATCATCCCCACGCTCATAATTACGGATCAACATCATAATCATCATTCTAACTCATCATCATCAAGTAATCATCTAACATCACTCATTATTATCTAATCATTCCTAACCTCATCACCAAGCTTTGTTATTATAATCATCGTATGTATCACATATCATCATATTATCATCTTTCTATCTAAATCTTCTTAACATCATCATCGATAATTAACCGATATTATTATCATAAAATCACCACCGAAGTTGATCACTAACGATTTGTTACCAGTCTATTAACATAGCCCAAGTTACTAACCCAATATATATTAAATAAGCCCAATACAAAAACAACCATGTATGTGTTTAGTTGGGTCCAAAAGTTCCATAACAAAAACAATTGGAATACGGCCCTTTTTGCTGATTTCAGAGGCCTGCTGCTATGATTCTATCTAAACCCACTGAGGGATTGGTGGGGTGATAAACATAATGAGTGTCGGCTATAAAATAAAATAAACGAGCATCTCATATAATTCATCATCAAGCTATTTTCTCCACCTTTATTCGCGTGATACTTCCACCAAACAGTAAGTAGTACCTGCAGTCTTCGTATAGCAACAGAAGATGGTTGACTGGAAAACAAAAGCATAGCAGTTGTAGTTGCAGATACAAAAGGGTTTTTAGTGGTGTTCGATGGGTGAAGCAGAACTCAAAACAGACGCAGCATCAATTGAATCACAAAATGAACAGACTGCATCAAGATCAGTCTGAATAACATTAAATATTGTTGTAGGTGGCGGTTGTTTTCTGAATAAAAGGATGCTTATCTCGATCGGGTTGTAGCAGCCGCAGGTGACCACTTGGGTCTTGCTTTCTGACGACCTTCAAAATAAGGAAAAAGGTGTGCTTGTTGGTGAGGGTCCATGACAAAAGTAAAAAAAGAAAAAGTGGTTACATAATTAGTGCTAGTGGCCATGTGATTTAGAAAGGAGAAGGAGAATATGTGTGGTGTATTATTCAAAAAAAAAGTGTTTGGGGTAATCGAAGAATAGCATTATTATACTATCGTCATCATTTAACGCCTAACTATATCAACATCAATACTACAATCATCATCCTTCTATGTTTTATCTCGTTCATAGTTTAAACAGAAGTAAGGAAGGTTAGTTATGTTTTATCAGAAACCGAAGGGAAGAAGGAAAGTTTACGGTTATGGTGGTTTGCTTGTGGCTGGGACAAAAAACGAAATAGATAGGTGGTAGCAGTTAGGAAGTAGCTTCGGTGTTTGATTTTTGGTTCTCGAATATCTACAACGTCTAAATAGGTTTTCGGTTCAGGGTTGATCGAAAAGAAACAAGAATGGTGTTTGATGAACTATGGGGTTGATATGGTTGTGATAGGGATGGTATTACAATGGTGGTGGGTGTGATTCAAGGAAGAAGGAGGATGAAATGGGTGTCGGTTGTGATGAGGTAGAAGAAGGATATGGGTTTTTCTTTTAATCATTGTATGACAAAATATAAATATAATATGCATAATATAGTAATCGAATCATTGATTGTAGTAGATAGAAAGAATTGGTTAGTGTTGTAATGGCATTGTTGTAACGGCATTGTGGGAGACAAGTAATCACGGATTAATCAGAAAGTCATTGAAAAATAGATAGGAGAAATTGATGTGTGACAGATTGTGTTTTTATTTGATTGATTTTTGTTTTTATATAATTATTATTAATTTAGTAATTATAAATATATTAGTACTAAAATACAGTTAATACATTTAATAATAGAAACACTAATAATAGTAATAATATTAATGATAGAAATAATAATGATATTAATGAAATTAATACTAATAATAACAGTAATAGCAATAATGATAATATTAATAATATTAATATCAAAATAATTCTAATAAGCATAATGATAACAGTCACATTAAATAAAATGATAATTTATATTAATAATGATAATAATAATAACTAATAATATTTAAATTACAAGTAAATTATAACTTAATTATTCTTATAATAATACTTATTTTTAAATTCATTAGGTTAATAATGATAACCTTAAAATTACCATTATAACAATAATAATAATATTATTAATATTGTTAATATGAATATTAATATTAATAGTAATAATGAAAGTAATAATAATAGTGTTAATATAACAACTTATTATCTTGTATATATATTTTTATATATTCAACTCTAATGATTAATTTGTATTTTATTATTTCACATTATTATATATATACACACACACACACACACACACACACACATATATATATATATATATATATATATATATATATACACACACACACACACACACACATTTAATTACAAACAATTGTTTCGTGAATCGTCGGGAACGGCTGAAGGGTAATTGAATTCATGAAACAGTTCAAAATTTTGAGACTCAACCTAACAGACTTTTCTTATCGTGTCAAAGATATTAAATCGTATCGAGAGTTTGGTTTAAAATTAGTCAAAATTTTTCGGGTCATGACAACCACCATGTTAATCTCGAATCTTAATCCACATATCATCACTCTCGTTTCCTCCTAACTGACCTATCACCACCACTGTAACCACGATAACTTCATCTCTTTCATTTTCCTCTCTCACTCATCTCTCTCTCTCTCTTCCATTTATATAACTCACGATACTTCTCTATTTTAAAACATCATCGACCATCTATAACAACTACCATACTTCTGTTACAACTGTGACCGCCTCTCAAAACCACTCTAAACCATCACCATACTCGTTGTTACTACATTTTATTTATTTATTCACATCCTTATATGCGTTGATCTAGCAACCTTGGGGATAAATATATAATTGTGGGACACATTTTAAATTGATGGCCGACAAACGAGTAGGGGATGCAATCACCAAATACCTTTAGTGCTTGGATGTTAGTTTCTTGAGTAGCTTTAATAATAATATCAAATCCAGCAAATCTTTTATTTAAAACAAAGTAATGGATGATGTAATGTTAGTAGGGTCAGTTTAATGAACGAATCCTAGATTGATTATATTGTTACTACAAGTAGGCAGTATAGGTGGAATTGAAAAAAGGTGTGCTGAGATCTTCCGTTTTTACTTTGGACCGTATCTGATTTTGTTGTTGGGCCATCGGTTATGACTTGGGCCAACACAAGCCCACGAACTAGATCACAAGCCCACCATCATTCAACATCAAACCTACAATTTTTTTTTCTTATTTAATTACTTCTGCTGCCGGGCAGCTCACTGTTTCTATTAGAACTATCATACAACCGTTACTATGAAAATAAGGAAACGATTAAGATGTTATGCTGATTACGTGATAGTGGTTATGATGATAGATTAAGTTAATGATGATTATGACGATAAGATTAGTGATTAAGATGATTAGGATATTGGATACGATAATGATATATGATGATATGTGTATGATGATGATGCTCGAATACTAGGATGTTGCTGCAGTTCGAAATATTATGGCCACATGCGTTGTTATTCCATTACTCTCCCTTTATTTCTGATCGAGTTTCAAACTCCAACAAACGGGACCGATTTGTTTTTGGGGTGTTTGTGGATTCAAGTAATCATTTAAATGGGTTTTTACTGTGAGCTATCAACATGATAAAACAATTAAGCTAGGGGTTTAATCTAAAAATGGACCGATAGAGGAATGGTGTGTGTTGTGTTGGTTTGAACGAGAGGGATGCGGGTTTGAGCCTGGAAGTTGTAAAATTTATTTTTTTATAGATGATGAAGAAGGATACAGTCAGATAGGGGTTAAAAGAATTTAATCTGAGAAATAAATTAGAAAGAAGCAGATGGTGGTATGGTTAAGGGTTTTGTTTGGGAGCGAGAGGTCATGGGTTCGAGTTTGGGCTGTGGTAATTCTTTTTAGGAACCTTATTTTTGAGGTAGATTTATTATTATTATTATTATTATTATTATTATTATTATTATTATTATTATTATTATTATTATTATTATTATTATTATTATTATTATTATTATTATTATTAGTATTATAATTATAAGTATTATTAATAATATTATCATTATTATTATTAACATGATTACTATAATTAGAATTGTTATTATTATTACAACTATATTATTGTTATAAATTTTTACTACTAGTATTATTATTGTTGTTACAACAAATTATTATTTAAAAGAATCATTAATAGAAAAACTAGCATTTTATTAAAGACATCCTTGTTAGTAAAATCATCATAAGAACTGTTATTATTGTTATTATTATAAAAGGAAACAACTTTTTATTTATTATTATCAATATTATTTTATCTTATAAATATTAGTTACTTAAAAATATATTTAATACACATAACATAACTATATTAAATTTTTTATAAATAAATATTAATTATTTATTTAAAAGAGTATATAAAATAAACATACTTATTTAATTAATAAAACCTATAAATTATTAAATATAACAAGTATATCACCAATAAAAATATGTAAACTTATTCGATTACAATTCTATATGTTAATAAATATATGAAAAATATAGGTTCGTGAATCCGAGGTCAACCTTACACTTGTTCAATGATGTTATATGTATTTTTACTACGAAATACAGTATGGTGAGTTTCATTTGCTCCCATTTACTCTTTATATTTTTGGGACTGAGAATACATGCGCTGTTTTTACAACTGCTTTATTAAATGCTTTTGAAATATATTTTGAACTGCGAATACATGAAATGCTTTTATAAATGTTTGACGAGATAGACACAAGCAAAACATTCCTCGAATGAATTATTATGCAGACAGAAGTTCTACGGATTATTATTAAATTATGTGGACATGATAATTGCCACCATTGAATTATGTGGACATGATAATTGCCACCATTGAATTATGTAGACATGATAATTGCCACCAGTTGATGTGAATGTTATATATCGAGAGAATGATTTTATACACATGTTATGTGTATGTTATTTTTGTGCACAAGATATGTGTACGGTTACTATGATTTATGAAAATGGTTTCGTACACGAGAAAGATGTACTGTATTTAAAAGATATAGCATGTACATTACATGTGGGTATATGATTCGGGCCCATTTGTACCATGCAGCATTTAAATTTTGTGGTCTATCAAAATGATGAATTTTATTGTTTTAAGATAAACCTATGAACTCACCAACCTTTTGGTTGACACTTGAAAGCATGTTTATTCTCAGGTATGAAAGAAATCTTCCGCTGTGCATTTGCTCATTTTAAGAACATTACTTGGATTCGATCATCGTTCTGCGATCAAATGTTGATGACTTCATCCAAATGGATTAGGACGGGGCATTTCAGTTGGTATTAGAGCGGTGGTCTTAGCGAATCAGGTCTTGCAGTAGTGTGTCTAACTGATAGTCGTTAGGATGCATTAGTGAGTCTGGACTTCGACCGTGTCTGCATGTCAAAAGTTTTGCTTATCGTTTTTGTCAGAAATCATCTTCTTATCATCCTTAGGAAATTACCTACTCATTATTCTTAGTCTAGACACGTTTTACTGCATTGACTGCATGAATAGTGTATAGACAAAATTCATATCTTAGCGTATCTGTTACTGTAGACCTTACCTGATATCTCTCGCAAATTTTTTTGTAATTTAAGGGATCCTGGTACTATATATATCTATGCATATTATGCATTGAGAATACATCCAACTATCAATTGCTGTCACTAAACTCTTCATACCAAAAATCATTTCTGTGATCGCGTAAGATGGCCTCTACGAATCGACCAAGTTCCTCTGATTCCAAAGACAGCGTGACAGGAGCACACCAACCAATCAACTACCGTGATTACTGGAGAAAATGGGGGTGGGTTCGCGACATACTCACCCTATGGAGAAGGGAAGAAGGTACTCCATATCATGAACCGAATCTACCACCTAACCTTGGAGTACTTGACTCGCTCACCGGCGAACCCGTTCGCAACACTGTTTATACCCTATTTGCAAGAATTTTTCGTCTTGAAGCTACCATTAACGGAACTAGAGAAGATATCCGACCTCTACCTCACACTGATAACCAACCAGGGTTAGTAGAAGAAGTAAAAGAACTTCGAGCTCGATAATTAACTTTAGAGAGCACGGTATACAATTTGCAAGCACCAGCAGTATCATCAACACCAGTAACATCACCAGCCTCAGCACCAATGGCACCAGTACCACCAACAACCCAAGTTTCAACAATCCATGCCTCAACATCTCATTCTGTACCTCGAGTATAATCATCGTTCTACGTAACGTTCTACATTATTTATCTTCGTTCGACATGATGATTATGTAATCTCTAATGTTTTAGAGATTATGTACTCTAATTCTAACCGAAAAGCAAATGAGTTTAATGTTATATTAACTCATTAAATCCATAATTACATCAGAAGAAAATATATATGTAATTATATTTTCATAAAGATTGTAATTAAAAATTATTTCGTACAAACTGTTAATGGTGAAAATATTTTAACGGGTAGGTAATACCCGAGGAATATTTAGATTCCACATTAATAAGTTACACTGTACATTCTTCGAATCTGATTCGATGATCATTTACTATCCTACTTACATCCACCGATATACGTATTCGTTCACCACAGAATAACTATTTTCATTCAATTTCATATTTAGATTTTGACCTATCAGAATCCAACAAGTGGCATAATAAAGAAAACATTGGACAAAATAAAATTTGTTAGAAACAAACAATTTAACTATGAGAAAATTTTGTTAAGAATCCACGCTAACTGTTTCCAGCTAACTGTTCCTAGCTAACTGATAATTCCGTATCGCAATTTATTTATCGCAATTTATTTACCGCATTTTATTTATCACAATTTTAATTCTCGCAATTTTATTTATTGTCATTTAATTTCTGTTATTTATTTTACGCACTTTATTTATCGTCATTTAATTTCTGTAATTATTTTATGCACTTTAAATATCAGGACACGTATACAAGGTTTTGACATATCATATTGACACATCTATATATATTATTTGGAATCACCATAGACACTCTATATGCAGTAATGATCGAGTTCTCTATACAGGGTTGAGGTTGATTTTCAAATAATATATATAGTTTGAGTTGTGATCGAGTCTGAGACATGTACACGGGTCACTATACATATTAATTAATTCGAATATTATATATTAAACTATATATGAATTATTGGACTGTTAACTGCGGACTATCGACTATGGACTAATATCATTGGACAATTAAAATGAATTAAAATATTGATTATAACATATGAAACTAAACATTTCTTCAAGCTTGCCACTTGATCTTATCTTAAACCTCATTTGTATCTTGACGATTACAATCTACGATTCAAACCTTTCATGATTCTTGAAAACACCTCAATCGAGAGGATGAACCAACCGAACTTCATCTACGAAAGAAAAGATTGATGTATATAGTTATGCACCTGAAAACACTCGAAAACTGAGTAAACGTTTAACACGTATCTGTGTTAATTCCTTTAGTGTTATTATTACCCAAAATAACTTAGTAATTCCTTTCAAGGTAGCAAATTTTGTCACAGCTCCAGCAAATCAACTTTGACTTTTCGTTCGAAACAACCTTATTATCACCTTTATTTATATGTACGCTCTTTTATTGTTACCGGGGAACCTTTTATATTCCACCATATTACCGTCAGCATTTAATCATCTAAAAACACAATTCTCCTGAAACCACCTCAGATTGATAACCGGCGATTCAGATATGGCTGCATTAAATGTAGAGGAAACAGTAAAATTGTAAATTTCCTAAATGTCCAAGAGTTTGACGATAAAGAATGGAGTGTTGGGAATGCTCGATAGAAAAGTTGGTACTGAAAAAAAAAGATTGAGCTAACCACGAAGGAGACCAATGGCAAATACAAGGACCATATCCTATATTCAAAGAATCCAGGTAATTCTGGATCCGTTGAAATCTTTAGAGAATATCTTGCTCCGAGGTCATGTTAAAATCTTGCGGGAAATTTTTCTTCATCAACCTTCGAACTTAGAAATTCCAAAATATCATCATCAATATCTTCGATATTTCTGAGGATATTTTTATAAATATTCCCGTCCGAAATTATATACCTCTTTGTGCTTCCCGTGTTTCGTTATATTGGAAACTTCGGTAAAATTTAAGTTTAATTTATGAATGAATTCTGGAGAAATGTAAAGGAATTGAAGCATGAGTTAGTATAATATAATCACACTTGATCAACGTGATTATATTACAGTAAGTCATGCTGAGTTTCTAATGAAACGTGATGATTCACAGTACCATCATCATGTGCCATGTCACACGACTCTTACATTCTATTTAATCTATAAACAAAATCAAGAATATATTTTCTTGATAATTCTATCTTTTTCAGTGACTTCTGATAATTTGGCAAATGTTTCGGAAATATGAATTTAAGTATAAAAGATGAGAGTTGTGAAAATAATGAGATGGAAGAAGTTCATTTATAGTGAAATGTCCGACAGAGCAATCGAACCAGATTATTACATTTAATCAAAGAAGATCCTAATTTCCTTAATTACCGAAGAATCAAATCTTATTACGAAGATCTTCTCCAAATTCCTTGATTTCCGAAAATCAACCATGACTACGTCACCAGACAAGACGAATCTGCATATATTCATTTCACTCTTTTGTGATTGCTTCAGTCGTAGGTTTCACATGATCGAATCGTTTATTCTATATTAATCAATAATGATAAAACTCTAATTATCATCTCATATTCGTCATGAAAACATTTTTATTGTTAGCCACGACGACTTCACTCAAATTTCGGGACAAAATTTCTTTAACGGGTAGGTACTGTAGTGACCCGGAAAATTTCGACTAATTTTAAACCAAACTCTCGATATGATATTATATTCTTGACAAGATAAGCAAAGTTTGTAATGTTGAGTCTCTAAAACTTTGAAATTTATATTCATGTAATCAATTACCCTATGACTGTGCTCGATGATTCACGAACAATTGTGTGTAACAAATATGTAATATATATATATATATATATATATATATATATATATATATATATATATATATATATATATATATATATATATATATATATATATATATATATATATATATGATTACTACCGATAATTATTAGATTGTAATTAAATATTCAATAATTGTTACCATATAACATATGATATAATTATTACATGATTAATAAATTGTAATATTAATATATTAAAAGTAATTATAAATTTAATTATAGTTATTATATTATTATTAGCATTAGTAATATTATTAAAACTATAATACTGAAATTTGATACATTTGAATTATTGTTATTGTTGTTAATATCATCATTATGATAACTAATAGAAAAGTTATAATGTTAGATATTATAATTAATAATAAGTATTATTATTAGACACTAATATTAGTAACATTATTAGTATACCATTATCGTTAATATTGGTATTAGTTAATATTACTAGGAACATTACCATTAATAATTATTATTATCAGTATTATTAATTATTTATTATTCTTATTATTATTAATATAATTAGTATCATTATTAAATTATTTAATAATTAATTATTAAATATTTAATTATTAGAATTAATGATATTAAGTATCATTATTTTTAGCTTTATAATTATTATTATAAACTCATTATTAGTATTAAAATTGTCATTAAAACAAGTATATATTTAGTAATACATATACAACTATATCTACATATAAATACAATTATATACATATATATATATATATATACATATATATATATATATACATATATATATATATATATATACATATATATATATATACATATATATATATATATACATATATATATATATATATACATATATATATATATATATATATATATATATATATATATATATATATATATATATATATATATATATATATATATATATATATATACAGATGATTACGTATTTTAAATATCACAGATCATATGTATGAATTCAATTCAGTTGCACGTATCAATCATACTTTATTATAAATTGCTTTATGTCTGGCATGGTACAATTTGATTCCAAATAGCTCTATTAACAAACAAAATCAGTTAAGGTCGATTACATTTTTTCAACCTTTATTCTGACAGAATATTTTATGTGGACCTCAAATCTACTACAAACAGAACTTAATCGAATCGGTGGCTGTTTCAATTCTAATTACATTATATAAAAACCTTGACTGCAATTGAAGAGGAAGAATAAAAAGAAAAATATTAAGATACATTTACATATATTGCTTACACACATCCACCTTTGCTATTTACTTCAACTCGACAAACCAACAATCAAACACCAACACGAACCACTTACTTGATATCTTTTGTAAACCACAACCTTCAATATCCATTATTGCTCGTTGCCATATGAATCTGCTACTATAATTGTCTCTGTTTCGACCCACAAGCAAACCACCTCACTATCATGAGTTACCATCATGAACAACACGCCACCACCATGTTAATCTCGAATCTTAATCCACATATCATCACTCTCGTTTCCTCTTAGCCGACCCATCACCACCACTGTAACCACGGTAACTTCATCTCTTTCATTTTCCTCTCTCACTCATCTCTCTCTCTTCCATTTATATAACTCACGATACTTCTCTATTTTAAAACACCATCGACCATCTATAACAACTACCATACTTCTGTTACAACTGTGACCGCCTCTCAAAACCACTCTAAACCATCACCATACTCGTTGTTACTACATTTTGTTTATTTATTCACGTCCTTGTTCAAGACTAACAAATAAGATAAAAGGATAATGCATTGATATTAATATGCTTTGATCTAAGAACCTTGGGGATAAATATATAATTATGGGACACGTTTTAAATTGATGGCGGACAAACGAGTAGGGGATGCAATCACCAAATACCTTTAGTGCTTGGATGTTAGTTTCTTGAATAGCTTTAATAATAATATCAAATCCAGCAAATCTTTTATTTAAAACAAAGTAATGGATGATGTAATGTTAGTAGGGTCAGTTTAATGAACGAATCCTAGATTGATTATATTGTTACTACAAGTAGGCAGTATAGGTGGAATTGAAAAAAGGTGTGCTGAGATCTTCCGTTTTTACTTTGGGCCGTAGCTGATATTGTTGTTGGGCCATCGGTTATGACTTGGGCCAACACAAGACCACGAACCAGATCACAAGCCCACCATCATTCATCATCAAACCTGCGACTTTTTTTTTATTTAATTACAACTGCTGCCGGGCAGCTCACTGTTTCTATTAAAACTATCATACAACCGTTACTATGAAAATAAGGAAACGATTAAGATGTTATGCTGATTACGTGATAGTGGTTATGATGATAGATTAAGTTAATGATGATTATGAGGATAAGATTGGTGATTAAGATGATTAGGGTATTGGATACGATAATGATATATGATGATATGTCTATGATGATGATGCTCGAATACTAGGATGTTGCTGCAGTTCGAAATCTTATGGCCACATGCGTTGTTATTCCATTACTCACCCTTTATTTCTGATCGATTTTTAAACTCCAACAAACGGGACCGATATGTTTTTGGGGTGTTTGTGGATTCAAGTAATCATTTAAATGGGTTTTTACTGTGAGCTATCAACATGATAAAACAATTAAGCTAGGGGTTTAATCTAAAAATGGACCGATAGAGGAATGGTGTGTGTTGTGTTGGTTTGAACGAGAGGGATGCGGGTTCGAGCCTGGGGAGCTGCAAAATTTATTTTTTTATAGATGATGAAGAAGGATACAGTCAGATAGGGCTTAAAAGAATTTAATTCGAGAAATAAATTAGAAAGAAGCAGATGGTGGTATGGTTAAGAATTTTGTTTGGGAGCGAGAGGTCATGGGTTCGAGTTTGGGCTGTGGCAATTCTTTTTAGGAACCTTATTTTTGAGGTAGATTTATTATTATTATTATTATTATTATTATTATTATTATAATTATTATTATTATTATTATTATTATTATTATTATTATTATTATTATTATTATTATTATTATTATTATTATTATTATTATTATTATTATTATTATTATTATTATTATTAGTATTAGTATTATAATTATAAGTATTAATAATAATATTATCATTATTATTATTAACATGATTACTATAATTAGAATTGTTATTATTATTACAACTATATTATTGTTATAAATTTTTACTGCTAGTATTATTATTGTTGTTACAACAAATTATTATTTAAAAGAATCATTAATAGAAAAACTAGCATTTTATTAAAGACATCCTTGTTAGTAAAATTATCATAAGAACTGTTATTATTATTATTATTATTATAAAAGGAAACAACTTTTTATTTATTATTATCAATATTATTTTATCATATAAATATTAGTTACTTAAAAATATATTTAATACACATAACATAACTATATTAAATTTTTTATAAATAAATATTAATTATTTATTTAAAAGTGTATATAAAATAAACATACTTATTTAATTAATAAAACCTATAAATTATTAAATATAACAAGTATATCACCAATAAAAATATGTAAAATTATTCGATTACAATTCTATGTGTTAATAAATATATGAATAATATAGGTTCGTGAATCCGAGGCCAACCTTACACTTGTTCAATGATGTTATATGTATTTTTACTACGAAATACAATATGGTGAGTTTCATTTGCTCCCTTTTACTCTTTATATTTTTGGGACTAAGAATACATGCGCTGTTTTTACAACTGCTTTATTAAATGCTTTTGAAATATATTTTGAACTACGAATACATGAAATGCTTTTATAAATGTTTGACGAGACAGACACAAGCAAAACATTCCTCGAATGAATTATTATGCAGACAGAAGTTCTGCGGATTATTATTAAATTATGTGGACATGATAATTGCCACCATTGAATTATGTGGACATGATAATTGCCACCATTGAATTATGTGGACATGATAATTGCCACCAGTTGATGTGAATGTTATATATTGAGAGAATGATTTTATACACAAGTTATGTGTATGTTATTTTTTTGCACAAGATATGTGTACGGTTACTAAGATTTATGAAAATGGTTTCGTACACGAGAAAGATGTACTGTATTTAAAAGATATAGCATGTACATTACATGTGGGTATAGGATTCGGGCCCATTTGTACCATGCAGCATTTAAATTTTGTGGTCTATCAAAATGATGAATTTTATTGTTTTAAGATAAACCTATGAACTCACCAACCTTTTGGTTGACACTTGAAAGCATGTTTATTCTCAGTTATGAAAGAAATCTTCTGCTGTGCATTTGCTCATTTTAAGAACATTACTTGGAGTCGATCATCGCTCTGGGATCAAATGTTGATGACTTCGTCCAGATGGATTAGGACGGGGCATTTCAACCACCAACTCCGGCACTGGTGGGAATGTTTCATTCAAAATTTGTAAACCGACATGCTTTGCCTCTATTTAGTGAGAGGCAAACATAATCAAACCATAAACATAAACAGCCTCTTTAAGTTGGCTGTTCGAAGCACGTTTTAAAAAATCAAGCCCTAACTCGGTGTATTTAGCGTCAAAATAACCTATCAAACCCAAGCGAAAAATCGCATTAGGGTTTCCAAAAACCGTTCAAATATTGAAAAGATAAATCAATTTAGGATTTCCCCAAGGTGAGAGTCTCCACCGATCTAAGGAAAGCCTTTTAAATACCAAAGGATCTTCGAAAAGCTTCAAAAAGCTTTTGCAAGCCTACTTAAGGATGAACAACTGGTCGGATGAATTCTGACCATCTCGAGATAAAATTTCCACAAGCATATGTTGTGGAAGAGTTTCGAGAATGTTCGCTTGATTAACTTCCATTTTTTTAACTAAAAGATAAAAAGGATGAAATTTTTTTGTGTTTGGTGTACTTGAGAGAGAGGTTTCTGTAGATGAAGATGATAGCTTGATGGGAAAATACAACACAGAGAAAATATTCAACTTGCTTTCTGCCAATTAAAGTTGCTTTTTGGTGATACTGAATCGACGATCGTTTAACACGTGTGCATTTAATGATGATTTTATTTAAGTATAAAATTTCATTCTAATTTTATTTCAATTACTATCTATATCTATCTATATTTACGGGTATAACAATAACAAAGTCAATATTTGCCAATTTATGAGATATATCATATATAGATTCAAAGCTAATTTTTTGAATTTAAATTTCACGATTAATCTCTACTAATCTATATCTATCTACACATAACTAAAAAGTGACTCCCAATGTTAATAAATGAGCATCATTAAGCCTTTTAGTAATCAAATAAAAAAAATTAATTTTAAGACTAATAAGCCTTTTAATTGGTATTTAATTTGTAGAATTCATTCATAAATTAATAAATATCTTTCTATACATAACTTTTCAGGTGTGCATGTTTCATTTAGTTATCTGAGTAAGTCATCATGCACTTCATATTGTATCATAAATTTGAACTTAATGTTGAGTTTTTCATTAGTTTTGTATACACGTTGTGTGATCTATGAGGGTTATATGAGCAACAACTTATTGAAACTCATATCTTTTCTTTCATGAAACCTGGGAGTGTAAATTTGAATCTTTGCGAAATTCAAGTTACCTATTATGATTGGATCTCAAAAGATGCAAAGGAAAGGTGATCGACTGGCACAATTGGTGACACAATCCGCAAGTGTTCCTATCTTGATCTTTATGTATGTTATAGATTGCTCGTGATTGTTTAGCTACTCTTGTTTAGGTTACTAATTTAGCATCCTCATAAGGTAATGCTTTCGTGTTCTTAGGTTGCCTAAAAATTGGCATACCTCTGTGTATTAAATCTGTGATATTAATAATAATAATGTTTGCCTTTCTCAAAAAAAAAAAAAACTAAATATCAATAAATAAATTGACTAATTAATTAAAAGACCTTAGCTTGTTAACTGTAAACATGTAAATAGAAATAAATTTTAATTCAAAAACGTAAATAGAAATAATACATATATTAACTGTAAACACTTTTGTTACTCTCTATATTTTTATTTTAAAGAAGACATTTTTGTTTTAGATTTTATCTTTAAAAACATTCAAATTACTTCTTTCACCACAAACTGTGTAGTAAATAATTGTACTGTACAACTCAATAATGCATATATTTGGTGGAAAGAGCATTTGTAAATTGTACAGTTTTTTGCCAAATTTTTTTTTTGTAAATTGTACAGAGTACTTGCAACGGTCTATTTTTTCTTTAACTGATACATTTACAGTTATATATATATATATATATATATATATATATATATATATATATATATATATATATATATATATATATATATATATATATATATATATATATATATATATATATATATAAACACCATATACATAAACAATACACTTCAAAACACTTCAAAATAAAAAAACACACACTTCACACACGCATCTTCAAAAATGGTGACAATTCCCCCCATGATCGTCTCGTTCGATGTTTATTATGGCAGTGGATTCGACTATGAATCCAAATTTTACGATTACGAACGTGGTTCAAAAATTTCGTTTGAAGACATCGACATTCGAGACATTTGTTTAGACGAGTTGCTTGAAGTTTTGAAGAAAAATGTACCGTTTGAACATACAGACGTGTTATTTTTTGACGACGACTGTGTTCCGGAATTGTCCGCTCTCTACCTTCGGACTGAGGAGCAATGGAACGGTATAAAAGAAACTCTCCTCTTCCGTTCAAATCGAATTTCTCTGTATTTGGAATTTGATGATGATGATGATGATGATGATTATGTATCATTTGACTTTAAATAAAGTAGTAATTGTATTATGACATTTTAATTATTGTAATTTTTAAGTTTTTGGGACTTGCTAATTATTTTAATTTTTAATTTTTTAGGACTTTTAATAAATTGTACTCCCTAATCGTTTTTTTATATCAATTTAAGTGTGTTTTTATTTACTCAAAAATAACATCACAAACCATACAATGGAAGCAATAAACTGATACTACCTATACTATGAAACCATAAAATACTAACATAAAAAAATAATATTTATTCTTGCAAAAATATAACATAAAAAATAATAACATCACTAAACGGTATGCATTTTTTGTTGTACAATACAACCTATTAATGCGTAAAATGAGTGGCTTTATCAAGAAGCTTGTTGGATACTTACATAACCATCAAAATACAAAAGATACCAAATCTAAATAAATCATTCAACCGGGTCATGAAAAACCTCAGATCGTCGCGGCCGAACCCAATCAGACACCTGTCTTCTGGATCATTGACCCTCATGGTGTTAGCAATGTATTGAGTCACAATTCCATAATCAGACCATAGAGATCATAGTTATTTCTCTCAGGAACAAGCAGATCAGTAAAAACGTTTGTCGCTTTCATAGATCTGCTTGTTGCAGGAGAGAAAGAACTATGATATCTAAGTCACCCAAACATTAGTGAGCCTCTTGATTTTTTTGATTAAAAGATAAATGAGAAAAAAATGTAGAAAATTGAAATTGTATTTTGTATGTAGAAGTAGATGATCAGATGATGGAAAATTGCAACAACAGAGAGGACAGAAATGCAACTTGCCTTCTGTCTATGTCCTTTTCATATTGGGAGTTCAATGATCCTTCCACACTAAGTTTGACCCATACACACCAAACAAACACAAACTTCCTATTTTATCCTTAAACTACTCAAGTAAATTTACCATTTATAAGGGTAAAATAGGCAATTTAGATGATTTTTGGTGTGCAAATTTGATTTTTGGTATACTCAATCTAATTAACCCTTAGATTAAAATTATTAGTTACAACAAGATGGAAGCAATAAACTGATACTATGAAACCATAAAAAATAATATTTACATTAAATAAGTAAAATTTATTAAAAAATCTAAAGTAAAACATTAATCTTATAGATATAGATGTCGTCATGCAAGAAAACACAACTCAAACGACCAAAAACAAGACATGCATTCCGGTACTGTGATGCCCCGTACAAAACCATCGTGTACGAATCATCAACAACATGATCATTACAAGGTTAAGTACTACATGCTGTAATAAAAGAAGTTGCATTCACGATAAAAAGATGACGTCATAACCGATGTCAATTGTTTTACACCAACAGTATGCTTCTACGAATAGCAAGCATAAATAAATGTATGTGACCCTTAGGTCGTTACAAAACATAGTTCAAAAGTATTAAAGTTTGAATGCAAGATAAACAGTTCATGCGGTGATAACACTAGAGCAGCGGGTGTCTACGGCCAGACTAGCACGACAGCGGAAGCAATAACCTTAAGCACCTGAGAAAAACATGCTTAAAAACATCAACACAAAGGTTGGTGAGCTATAGTTTAAGTATAACAGTAATGTAAGGTAGGCCACCAGATTTCAGTGCTACAAAGAGCGTTTCAAAACAGTATGATAAAGTATATGTTAACCGTGGGCACTTGGTAACTAACTTAACGTTTATACCCCCTGAAAGTACACTTGGAAAGTGCGTATGTCTACGAAGTATTAAACACTCATTAAATACTAGCGCTACTAGCCCGAGTGGGGATGTCAAACCCTATGGATCCATATCTAAGATTCGCATTCACCGGTTCAAAAACCAATGACTAAACGTTACCGAGCTAAAGGGAATGTTTCTGCCGTTATATAACCCACAAGTATATAAGTTTAAGTACTCGTGCCTAGTATGTAAAACATAAAATCCAAATGTATTCTCAGTTCTCAAAATAAGTTAAAGTAAAAAGGGAATGCTATAACTCACAATGATAATGTAGCGGTAAAGTATGACTCAGAAAGTAAGCAAGTAATGAAGGTTGTCCAAACGGGTCCTCAACCTAAGTCAAATAGTACTAAGTCAGTAAATCATCCGAATAGGTTTAAAAGTATGTAAATAAGGTCTTAAGGGTCATCATCATTTATCATCAAACAAAAGGCGTAAAGTAAGTTTTGTTTATGAAGTAGTTTAAAACAAAGGCTGAGTTCGGTCAGTCACCACGGCCTCTACACCTACTGAAATAAGGTGAGACCAGTGGTCATGGCTCCATATATGAGTCCTTTAGTTGTGGTAAAAATCCCAGAAGTAAACTCATCTTTGTTTGACCGTGGCGACGGTCTAAGTGCGAGTAGGTCAGAATTTTCTTCACAACGTTAAATGGACATAGTGACGATCGGAGGGCCATAAATCCTAAAACGTAACTTGGATTAAGACCAGTCCTATATGAAAAGTTATCTACTCGAACAGAGATATTTGAAAATCATAATCACAACAGCCCAGGTCATACAGATCAGATCCAGAATACAGAAAACAGACAGGTCAGTAGGTTCCGGTGGTTCTTGGTGTTCGATGCTTATCACGGTTCTCATCCTTGATGCATGTAGCTTCAAGTGTACAACTCGTTGATGTATTTGCATCATTTTCACCAAGGTTTGACCATCATAACCCAAGTGCAAGTCTAAGACATGAAGCATAACTCACTTAAGTGTTGCAAGTGTTTTGATGAACCAAAGTTACATCAAAGTCTTAGATCTAACACATACATGAACTTTAAAACTAATAATAAGTTACAAACTTGAAAGTGAACTTATGAAATCAAGATCTTAACTTGTAGAACATAGTTCTTAGTTTGATCTTGAAGATCCAAGACTCAAAAGTCTAGATCTAACATAAGTGTACAAAGTTATAATTAAAAAGTTTCATTTACATGTTCTTGAATTTTTAAAGTTAACTTTAAGTTCAAGATTAATGAGATCAAGGTTAACTAGTAACACTTGACCAATAATAACCAACAAAAATGAATTTAAAGTGCATAATATGAAGAAATAAACTAAGTAAACAAGTAATTAGTTCATGGTTTGTTCATACTTTAAAGATTCAAACCAAAGTTTGATCTTTAAGAAAGTAAACTTTAAAGTTTACTAACATGACTTACAAGTATGATTTGCAACACATGAACTCTAAATTTTTAAAAAGTATTAAATGGAGATCATAAACTAGAGAGTTTATGTCTTGTATGTTCTTGTTATAACAAGATAAATGAAGAATCAAACTAACAAGGTTGCTTCTTAGAAGATCATAAGTAAATAACAATAACAACTAGTAACTATATGTATTTAAACATTAAGCAAGAACAAGTAAACAACAACAAACAATGATGATGATTAAGGGGTGTATAGGTTCGATTTTAGGCAAGAAAGAAGAGAAGAAATATGTTCATAATACTTACAAGTATGAGAGCAAAATGAGAGAAAAAAAGTTGAGAGAATATGAGAGGTAAGTGTGAAGTGAAGTGAGAATGAGATTGCAAGTAATGAAGTAGTAAAAAAAAAATTTAAAACTCCCCTAAAAGCCAAGGAGGCCGACGGTTTGGGTGTGGGGGAGGGAGGAGGCCAAAATCCACTAGTCTCATGTATGTAAAGCTCATAAAAGGTGGTTACTAGATGGTTGTTTATGGGGATTATGGTAACTAGATTCCAATTGTGAATAACTAACTAGTTTTTATTTAATTTGATACTTACATGTAAGAGTGGGCTAGTTAGTCCACTTAAAATGTAGGGTGGGCTTATAAGCCCAATATCATGAGTCCATTACACTAATAAAGCCCAAGTTCAATTAATTAACAAATAAATCCAAATAAAGCCCAAGTAATTAACTAACAACTTTAGTTAATTAAAATGATTAATAAAACTTAATCATGAATGTAAATAATACTTGAAAATATTATTCGTGTAAGTTTCGCGTGTCACAAAGACGTTTCGGGCAATTAAAGTCAAGTACGGGCAATCATGGCAACAAGTAAATGTAATAACATACATTCGTTTTATCACAAGTATTAATAATAACAATTATTAATAAATAAACATTGGAAAATCCAGGGTCATTACATTACCCACATGTTAAAGAAAATTTCGTCCTGAAATTTAAGCTGAGGTAGATGGAGGAGTCGGGAAAAGGTGAGGATACTTCCGCATCATTTGATCCTCTCGCTCCCAGGTAAACTCAGGTCCTCGTTTGGCATTCCATCGTACTCGGACGATCGGAATATTGTTGCGTTTCAAAGTTTTGATCTCACGATCCATAATCTCAACAGGCTCTTCCACGAAGTGGAGTTTGTCGTCAATTGTAAGTTCCTCAAGTGGTATGATAAGTTCAGGTGCAGCAAGACACTTCTTCAAGTTTGACACGTGGAAGGTAGGATGAACTGAGCTCAATTGTGCTGGTAGATCCAAACGGTATGCAATGGGTCCAACACATTCCAAAATTTCAAAAGGACCAATGTATCGTGGGTTCAACTTTCCACGTTTTCCAAAACGAATCACACCTTTCCAAGGTGCAACTTTCAACATTACACGGTCACCGACGTTGAATTCAAAGTCTTTACATTTGAGATCGGCATAACTCTTTTGGCGATCGTGGGCAGTCTTAAGTCTAGCTTGGATCTGAGCAATCTTCTCCGTGGTTTCGTGGACTACCTCGGGTCCGGTGATTTGATTTTCGCCTACTTTGGCCCAATAAATATGAGATCGGCACTTGCGGCCATACAATGCTTCAAAAGGTGCAGCATTAATGCTCGAGTGATAACTGTTGTTGTAAAAAAATTTGGCGAGTGACAAATGCCTTTCCCAGGCTTTTCTAAAATCAATGACACATGCACGCAACATGTCCTCCAAGGTCTGAATTGTTCGTTCACTTTGCCCGTCAGTCTGAGGGTGATAAGCAGTACTCATGTCAAGACGAGTTCCCATGGCTTCTTGCAATGAACGCCAAAATCTAGAAGCAAAACAGGGATCGCGATCGGAGATGATCGATAAAGGTACACCATGACGAGATACAACCTCCTTGATGTATAGTTGAGCAAGTCTCTCCATTGTATCTGTTTCTTTCATTGCTAAGAAATGTGCAGATTTAGTAAGGCGGTCAACAATAACCCAAATAGTATCGTATCCGCCCACCGTCTTTGGTAGCTTGGTGATGAAATCCATTGTTATCCGTTCCCACTTCCATTGTGGGATTTCTGGCTGTTGAAGTAACCCAGAAGGTCTCTGATGTTTGGCCTTAACTTTCGAACAAGTCAAACACTTCCCAACATAAGTTGCAACATCCTTCTTAAGATTCAGCCACCAATACTGTTCTTTAAGGTCGTGGTACATTTTGCCCGCTCCAGGGTGAATCGAATATCTTGACTTGTGGGCTTCATCAAGCATAAGATTCTATAGATCTCCATAATAAGGTACCCAAATTCTTCTGGCATAACATCGGAGTCCAGACTCCCTAATCTCGAATCGAGAGACAAGTATGTTCAAATGTTTGTGAGATATGTTCTCCTCCTTGAGAGCCTCATCTTGGGTTACTCTGATCTGGCTGTTGAGGTTCGAATGGATGGTGATGTTCAGAGCCCTAACACGAAGAGGTGCCATCCTCTCCTTTCGACTTAAAGCGTCAGCTACAACATTGGCCTTTCCAGGATGATAATGGAGTTCACAATCGTAGTCATTGAGCGTCTCAATCCATCGACGCTGTCTCATATTCAGTTGCTTCTGATCGAATATATGTTGGAGACTCTTGTAATCGGTGAAGATAGTGCTCTTAATTCCATACAAATAGTGTCTCTACAATTTAAGCGCAAAGACAACTGCTCCAAGTTCAAGATCGTGAGTAGTGTAATTCCGCTCGTGAATCTTCAGTTGTCGGGAGGCATAAGCGATAACCTTTGATCGTTGCATCAGTACACAACCAAAACCACTTTTTGATGCATCGCAATAAACAACAAAGTCGTCACTGCCTTTGGGAAGTGATAGGATAGGTGCGGTGGTTAACTTCTTCTTTAAAGTTTGGAATACTGATTCGTGTGCGGGTTCCCAAATGAACTTCTTACCCTTGTGAGTTAGCACGGTCAAAGGACGCGCAATCAGAGAAAATCCTTCAATGAACCTTCGGTAGTAATCGGCAAGACCTAGAAATTGGCGAATATGCATCGGAGTAGTAGGGTCTCCCACTTGTTGATGGCTTCAATCTTGGCGGGGTCAACTTTGATACCCTGGTCACTCACAACATGACCCAGAAATTGGACTTCCTTCAGCTAAAATTCACACTTGGAGAATTTGGCGTAAAGTTGCTCTTGTCTCAAGAGTTCAAGTACTAATCGGAGGTGTTGCTCATGCTCTTCTTCGCTCTTAGATTAGATGAGGATATCATCTATGAATACGATAACAAACTTATCCAAGTACGGCTTGCAGAAACGATTCATGAGGTCCATGAACACGGCAGGTGCATTTGTCTAATCGAATGGCATCACGAGAAACTCATAATGACCATAACGGGTCCTGAATGCAGTTTTCATCACGTCACTTTCCTTCACCCTCAACTGGTGATAACCAGATCGTAAATCGATCTTTGAGTAAACGCTCGATCCTTGTAGTTGATCAAAAAGATCGTCAATTCGTGGAAGAGGATACCGATTCTTAATAGTCAATTTGTTGAGCTCACGGTAGTCGATACACATACGGAAGGATCCATCCTTCTTCTTTACAAATAGAACGGGTGTGCCCCAAGACGAGAAACTTGGTTGGATAAATCCACGGTCAAGTAGTTCTTGTAGTTGGCTCTGTAATTCTTGCATCTCGGAAGGTGTGAGTCTATAAGGTGCGCGAGCTACAGGTGCAGCTCCTGGCACGAAATCAATCTGAAACTCTACTGCTCTCGGTGGCGGTAATCCAGGCAATTCTTCAGGGAAAACATCAAAAAATTCGTTCACAATTCTAACGTCGTTTACGCTCTTCACCTCAGTTTCTACTGTTTTCACATGCGCTAGGACAGCAAGACATCCCTTCTTCATAATCTTTTGCGCTTTCATGCAACTAATGAGGTTCAACTTCGAGGTACATCTCTCTCTATAGATAACCAGTGGCTCACCATCTTCGCGTGGTATACGAAGTGCTTTATCTCCACAGATAATATCGGCCCTTATCTTACTCAACCAATCCATATCGACGATCACGTCAAAACTTCCCAATTTGATGGGTATCAAACCAATTTCGAAATCTGCACCAGCTATGTTGATAATAGCTCCACAACTAATATGGTCAACTTTCTCAAGCTTACCGTTGGCGACCTCGACAAGCATACTCTCTTTTAACGGGACTAACGACCAATTAATCTTATCGCAAAAATGTCTACATACATAACTTCTATCCGCACCAGTATCAAACAAGACAGAAGCTAAAAGATTGTTGATTTTGAATATACCTGTCACCAAGTCGGGGTTTTCGCGTGCGTCCCTTGCATTAACATTGAAAGCTCTAGCGCGGGGTGGTCCGCCATCTTTTTGCTTGTTTGGGCACACATTTCTGAAATGGCCCATCTGCCCGCATTCGTAACACTTCCTCAGCCCTGTAGGGTTCGGCTTCCCATTCAAAGTGGTGACCTTGCAGTCTTTTCCAACATGCCCAGACCATTGGCACTTCTCGCAGACAACATTGCAATACCCAGTGTGGTGTTTGTAACTCCTCTTGCATTGAGGTAGGGTTCCCTTGTAGTTCGGGTTGGAGTTGGTGTTGTTGTTGGGGTTTCCACCATTGTTATTTCCTCTGAAACCCTCATGTCGTTTCGCCGAGTTCTGTTCATAGTTTCTTCCCCTGTTGTTGTTGTTGTTGTTGTTGTTGTGGTTATCCCATTTGCGCTTCTCGCTAGTACCCGCTTCAAACTTAGTTTTCTCCGGTTCATCGATGGTTATTTGATTCATTAAAGTATGCGCCATGCGCATCGCCTCCGAGACATTTGGTGGCTTGGATGAGGTGACGTTTCCCTTCAGTTGCTAACTCGGAATACTGATTCAAGTTTCTCGAACCATCTGGTGAGACCAACCGGTCCCTCGGTTCCACTGAAGTTGTGTGGTTTACAGCTCTGGAATTCCTTGTAAGTACACCCATTTCGAACGGGTTGAATAACCGGTGGTGGTGGCGGTGGCGGTGGAGCTTGGGGTTGCATTTCCGCAATAGCTGCGGCTACACGTTCTTGGATCATCTCTTCAATTTGAGCAGTAGTAGGTGTGGATCGACCGTTAGCCATGGTGTTCTATACAAACATGTTGACTCAAGTCAAAATCCAGTATTCAATATATAATAATAATAATAATATAGTATATAACAACCAATATGTAAACGGCACAACACATGTTAATTAAGTAACACAAGTTGATACAAGTACTGCAAAACACCATACAGTAACGTAAATAGAACACTTGTGCAAAAAGAAACATCACAAAGTTTCCATTCATTAATAATAAGTTTCATACATCATGAGAGATTCGTACAATACATAAGTGAAATATGAAACTACAACTAGATTACATCATGAAATCTAATACAAAAGGTCCTACGGTGAAGGTGGGTGTAGGATGTCCAAAACCTGAGCCAACTGCTCCTCGAGCTCAGTAACCCGAGCTCAGAGGATTCCCACCTCCCTCCTCAGTTTCTCTTTAGAGGGAGATGGTGGGACAGGCGATGCAGGTGGTGCGGGTGGTACCGGTGGTGCGGGTGGTGCAGACTGTACGAAACGGGGTGCAGACGTTCCGGCTCCAGAAATAGTCAGTACGTAACGGGGAACCTTACGTATCTGTGGGTCGGCAGGGTATGGCACAAGCCGCTTAAGAGCAGTAACCCTACGACGCCGACCAAATACGTCAGTGAAAGCACGGCCTCCGTTGATCCCCGAAATGATGGTACCGTCGAAGTGATACCGCTTCTTCGGCGGGGTGGAGGGTGGCTGAATACGTAAATCAGCAGGGTCCTCGTCGTCACTGGAGTCTGATGAAGAATCATCTGATGAAGAATCGTCGGATCATGAGTCATCCGAATCATGTGGTGGTGGCACGGGTGGCTGAACTGGCAGTCCGAAGGCGGCCAACATCTCTCTGTGTCTGCCCGGCGGAATCGGCACTAAACGTCCATTAGCAGCGCGTCGGCACGGCATGCGCATATGGTTACGGAATGGCCCTTCCCCGAACTTCGCGGGAATCACAACACCACCGATGCGGGGCTGTGGCTCCGAGGGTCCGGGAGCAGATGGAGCTGGAATCTCCGTAGGGTCCATGTGTCCGTCAATAGTAGCCACTGGTGCCGGCGCACTACTACTAGCTCCGGAAGACGAAGCGCCGAGGTCACTGGTGCGTATCGGGATCGGTGTGTCGGCAGCAGCAGCAGGTGGGGTGGCTAACGAGTCTAAACTGCCCAAAACGATAGCAGGTGGAACATCCGACATCTGAACAAGGAAAAATAAATTTTCCATGTCAGTAAGTCATTAAGCAAGCACGTATTAGGCCAACAGTTTAAATCATGAATAACAATAAGTAGCATGGCCATAATAACGAATCGTACAGAAGTAGCATGCAATCGAAAGCAAGTAATATCATACAGTAGTGAAATCATGTAATATCATATGACATATAGCAGCAAAAGTAAACAGCAGCATGCAGTAAGTTCAGCAGAAACACGTAAACTAGCAAGTTGTAGATTAGTCCTATTAGTGAATCCTAATCGAGTCGGTCTTAGACTCACTAATGCAACCTAATTCCCTACAACCAATGCTCTGATACCAAATGTGATGCCCCGTACAAAACCATCGTGTACGAATCATCAACAACAGGATCATTACAAGGTTAAGTACTACATGCTGTAATAAAAGAAGTTGTATTCACGATAAAAAGATGACGTCATAACCGACGTCAATTGTTTTACACCAACAGTATGATTCTACGAATAGCAAGCATAAATAAATGTATGTGACCCTTAGTGAAATGTCCCGTTCTTATTGATTAAAAACGTTCCATATTAATTGATTTCGTTGCGAGGTTTTGACCTCTATATGAGACATTTTTCAAAGACTGCATTCATTTTTAAAACAAACCATAACCTTTATTTCATAAATAAAGGTTTAAAAAGCTTTACGTAGATTATCAAATAATGATAATCTAAAATATCCTGTTTACACACGACCATTACATAATGGTTTACAATACAAATATGTTACATCGAAATCAGTTTCTTGAATGCAGTTTTTACACAATATCATACAAACATGGACTCCAAATCTTGTCCTTATTTTAGTATGCAACAGCGGAAGCTCTTAATATTCACCTGAGAATAAACATGCTTTAAACGTCAACAAAAATGTTGGTGAGTTATAGGTTTAACCTATATATATCAAATCGTAACAATATACCACAAGATTTCATATTTCAATACACATCCCATACATAGAGATAAAAATCATTCATATGGTGAACACCTGGTAACTGACATTAACAAGATGCATATATAAGAATATCCCCATCATTCCGGGACACCCTTCGGATATGATATAAATTTCGAAGTACTAAAGCATCCGGTACTTTGGATGGGGTTTGTTAGGCCCAATAGATCTATCTTTAGAATTCGCGTCAATTAGGGTGTCTGTTCCCTAATTCTTAGATTACCAGACTTAATAAAAAGGGGCATATTCGATTTCGATAATTCAACCATAGAATGTACTTTCACGTACTTGTGTCTATTTTGTAAATCATTTATAAAACCTGCATGTATTCTCATCCCAAAAATATTAGATTTTAAAAGTGGGACTATAACTCACTTTCACAGATTTTTACTTCGTCGGGAAGTAAGACTTGGCCACTGGTTGATTCACGAACCTATAACAATATATACATATATATCAAAGTATGTTCAAAATATATTTACAACACTTTTAATATATTTTGATGTTTTAAGTTTATTAAGTCAGCTGTCCTCGTTAGTAACCTACAACTAGTTGTCCACAGTTAGATGTACAGAAATAAATCGATAAATATTATCTTGAATCAATCCACGACCCAGTGTATACGTATCTCAGTATTGATCACAACTCAAACTATATATATTTTGGAATCAACCTCAACCCTGTATAGCTAACTCCAACATTCACATATAGAGTGTCTATGGTTGTTCCGAAATATATATAGATGTGTCGACATGATAGTCCAAAACATTGTATACGTTTCTATGGTATCTCAAGATTACATAATATACAATACAAGTTGATTAAGTTATGGTTGGAATATATTTGTTACCAATTTTCATGTAGCTAAAATGAGAAAAATTATCCAATCTTGTTTTACCCATAACTTCTTCATTTTAAATCCGTTTTGAGTGAATCAAATTGCTATGGTTTCATATTGAACTCTATTTTATGAATCTAAACAGAAAAGTATAGGTTTATAGTCGGAAAAATAAGTTACAAGTCGTTTTTGTAAAGGTAGTCATTTCAGTCGAAAGAACGACGTCTAGATGACCATTTTAGAAAACATACTTCCACTTTGAGTTTAATCATAATTTTTGGATATAGTTTCATGTTCATAATAAAAATCATTTTCTCAGAATAAAAACTTTAAAATCAAAGTTTATCATAGTTTTTAATTAACTAACCCAAAACAGCCCGCGGTGTTACTACGACGGCGTAAATCCGATTTTACGGTGTTTTTCGTGTTTCCAGGTTTTAAATCATTAAGTTAGCATATCATATAGATATAGAACATGTGTTTAGTTGATTTTAAAAGTCAAGTTAGAAGGATTAACTTTTGTTTGCGAACAAGTTTAGAATTAACTAAACTATGTTCTAGTGATTACAAGTTTAAACCTTCGAATAAGATAGCTTTATATGTATGAATCGAATGATGTTATGAACATCATTACTACCTTAAGTTCCTTGGATAAACCTACTGGAAAAGAGAAAAATGGATCTAGCTTCAATGGATCCTTGGATGGCTCGAAGTTCTTGAAGCAGAATCATGACACGAAAACAAGTTCACGTAAGATCATCACTTGAAATAAGATTGTTATAGTTATAGAAATTGAAACAAAGTTTGAATATGATTATTACCTTGTATTAGAATGATAACCTACTGTAAGAAACAAAGATTTCTTGAGGTTGGATGATCACCTTACAAGATTGGAAGTGAGCTAGCAAACTTGAAAGTATTCTTGATTTTATGAAACTAGAACTTTTGGAATTTATGAAGAACACTTAGAACTTGAAGATAGAACTTGAGAGAGATCAATTAGATGAAGAAAATTGAAGAATGAAAGTGTTTGTAGGTGTTTTTGGTCGTTGGTGTATGGATTAGATATAAAGGATATGTAATTTTGTTTTCATGTAAATAAGTCATGAATGATTACTCATATTTTTGTAATTTTATGAGATATTTCATGCTAGTTGCCAAATGATGGTTCCCACATGTGTTAGGTGACTCACATGGGCTGCTAAGAGCTGATCATTGGAGTGTATATACCAATAGTACATACATCTAAAAGCTGTGTATTGTACGAGTACGAATACGGGTGCATACGAGTAGAATTGTTGATGAAACTGAACGAGGATGTAATTGTAAGCATTTTTGTTGAGTAGAAGTATTTTGATAAGTGTATTGAAGTCTTTCAAAAGTGTATAAATACATATTAAAACACTACATGTATATACATTTTAACTGAGTCGTTAAGTCATCGTTAGTCGTTACATGTAAGTGTTGTTTTGAAACCTTTAGGTTAACGATCTTGTTAAATGTTGTTAACCCAATGTTTATAATATCAAATGAGATTTTAAATTATTATATTATCATGATATTATCATGTATGAATATCTCTTAATATGATATATATACATTAAATGTCTTTACAACGATAATCGTTACATATATGTCTCGTTTAAAAATCATTAAGTTAGTAGTCTTGTTTTTACATATGTAGTTCATTGTTAATATACTTAATGATATGTTTACTTATCATAGTATCATGTTAACTATATATATATCCATATATATGTCATCATATAGTTTTTACAAGTTTTAACGTTCGTGAATCACCGGTCAACTTGGGTGGTCAATTGTCTATATGAACCATATTTCAATTAATCAAGTCTTAACAAGTTTGATTGCTTAACATGTTGAAAACATTTAATCATGTAAATATCAATCTCAATTAATATATATAAACATGGAAAATTTCGGGTCACTACAGTACCTACCCGTTAAATAAATTTCGTCCCGAAATTTTAAGCTGTTGAAGGTGTTGACGAATCTTCTGGAAATAGATGCGGGTATTTCTTCTTCATCTGATCTTCACGCTCCCAGGTGAACTCGGGTCCTCTACGAGCATTCCATCGAACCTTAACAATTGGTATCTTGTTTTGCTTAAGTCTTTTAACCTCACGATCCATTATTTCGACGGGTTCTTCGATGAATTGAAGTTTTTCGTTGATTTGGATTTCATCTAACGGAATAGTGAGATCTTCTTTAGTAAAACATTTCTTTAAATTCGAGACGTGGAAAGTGTTATGTACAGCCGCGAGTTGTTGAGGTAACTCTAGTCGGTAAGCTACTGGTCCGATACGATCAATAATCTTGAATGGTCCAATATACCTTGGATTTAATTTCCCTCGTTTACCAAATCGAACAACGCCTTTCCAAGGTGCAACTTTAAGCATGACCACCTCTCCAATTTCAAATTCTATATCTTTTCTTTTAATGTCAGCGTAGCTCTTTTGTCGACTTTGGGCGGTTTTCAACCGTTGTTGAATTTGGATGATCTTCTCGGTAGTTTCTTGTATAATCTCCGGACCCGTAATCTGTCTATCCCCCACTTCACTCCAACAAATCGGAGACCTGCACTTTCTACCATAAAGTGCTTCAAACAGCGCCATCTCAATGCTTGAATGGTAGCTGTTGTTGTAGGAAAATTCTGCTAACGGTAGATGTCGATCCCAACTGTTTCCGAAATCAATAACACATGCTCGTAGCATGTCTTCAAGCGTTTGTATCGTCCTTTCGCTCTGCCCATCAGTTTGTGGATGATAGGCAGTACTCATGTCTAGACGAGTTCCTAATGCTTGCTGTAATGTCTGCCAGAATCTTGAAATAAATCTGCCATCCCTATCAGAGATAATAGAGATTGGTATTCCATGTCTGGAGATGACTTCCTTCAAATACAGTCGTGCTAACTTCTCCATCTTGTCATCTTCTCTTATTGGCAAGAAGTGTGCTGATTTGGTGAGACGGTCAACTATTACCAAATAGTATCAAAACCACTTGCAGTCCTTGGCAATTTAGTGATGAAATCCATGGTAATGTTTTCCCATTTCCATTCCGGGATTTCGGGTTGTTGAAGTAGACCTGATGGTTTCTGATGCTCAGCTTTGACCTTAGAACACGTCAAACATTCTCCTACGTATTTAGCAACATCGGCTTTCATACCCGGCCACCAAAAATGTTTCTTGAGATCCTTGTACATCTTCCCCGTTCCAGGATGTATTGAGTATCTGGTTTTATGAGCTTCTCTAAGTACCATTTCTCTCATATCTCCAAATTTTGGTACCCAAATCCTTTCAGCCCTATACCGGGTTCCGTCTTCCCGAATATTAAGATGCTTCTCCGATCCTTTGGGTATTTCATCCTTTAAATTTCCCTCTTTTAAAACTCCTTGTTGCGCCTCCTTTATTTGAGTAGTAATGTTATTATGAATCATTATATTCATAGATTTTACTCGAATGGGTTCTCTGTCCTTCCTGCTCAAGGCATCGGCTACCACATTTGCCTTCCCCGGGTGGTAACGAATCTCAAAGTCATAATCATTCAATAATTCAATCCACCTACGCTGCCTCATATTCAGTTGTTTCTGATTAAATATGTGTTGAAGACTTTTGTGGTCGGTATATATAATACTTTTGACCCCATATAAGTAGTGCCTCCAAGTCTTTAATGCAAAAACAACCGCGCCTAATTCCAAATCATGCGTCGTATAATTTTGTTCGTGAATCTTCAATTGTCTAGACGCATAAGCAATCACCTTCGTTCGTTGCATTAATACACAACCGAGACCTTGCTTTGATGCATCACAATAAATCACAAAATCATCATTCCCTTCAGGCAATGACAATATAGGTGCCGTAGTTAGCTTTTTCTTCAATAACTGAAACGCTTTCTCTTGTTCATCATTCCATTCAAATTTCTTCCCTTTATGCGTTAATGCAGTCAAGGGTTTTGCTATTCTGGAAAAGTCTTGGATGAACCTTCTGTAGTAACCAGCTAGTCCTAAAAACTGGCGTATGTGTTTCGGAGTTTTCGGGGTTTCCCACTTTTCAACAGTTTCTATCTTTGCCGGATCCACCTTAATACCTTCTTTGTTCACTATGTGACCGAGGAATTGAACTTCTTCCAACCAAAATGCACACTTTGAAAACTTAGCGTACAATTCTTCCTTCCTCAATACTTCTAACACCTTTCTCAAATGTTCACCGTGTTCTTGGTCATTCTTTGAGTAAATAAGTATGTCATCAATGAAAACAATGACAAACTTGTCAAGGTATGGTCCACACACTCGGTTCATAAGGTCCATGAACACAGCTGGTGCATTAGTTAAACCAAACGGCATGACCATAAACTCGTAATGACCGTAACGTGTTCTGAAAGCAGTCTTTGGAATATCATCTTCTTTCACCCGCATTTGATGATACCCGGAACGTAAGTCAATCTTTGAATAAATAGACGAGCCTTGTAGTTGATCAAATAAGTCATCGATTCTCGGTAGTGGGTAGCGGTTCTTGATGGTAAGTTTGTTCAACTCTCGGTAGTCGATACACAACCTGAATGTACCATCTTTCTTCTTGACAAACAAAACAGGAGCTCCCCACGGTGATGTGCTTGGTCGAATGAAACCACGCTCTAAAAGTTCTTGTAATTGGCTTTGTAGTTCTTTCATCTCGCTGGGTGCGAGTCTATAAGGAGCACGAGCTATTGGTGCAGCTCCTGGTACAAGATCTATTTGAAATTCAACGGATCGATGTGGGGGTAATCTCGGTAATTCTTTCGGAAATACATCAGGAAATTCTTTTGCGACGGGAACATCATTGATGCTCTTTTCTTCAGTTTGTACTTTCTCGACGTGTGCTAGAACAGCATAGCAACCTTTTCTTATTAGTTTTTGTGCCTTCAAATTACTAATAAGATGTAGCTTCGTGTTGCCCTTTTCTCCGTACACCATTAAGGGTTTTCCTTTTTCTCGTATAATGCGAATTGCATTTTTGTAACAAACGATCTCCGCTTTCACTTCTTTCAACCAGTCCATACCGATTATCACATCAAAACTCCCTAACTCTACTGGTATCAAATCAATCTTAAATGTTTCGCTAACCAGTTTAATTTCTCGATTCCGACATATATTATCTGCTGAAATTAATTTACCATTTGCTAATTCGAGTAAAAATTTACTATCTAAAGGCGTCAATGGACAACTTAATTTAGCACAAAAATCTCTACTCATATAGCTTCTATCCGCACCCGAATCAAATAAAACGTAAGCAGATTTATTGTCAATAAGAAACGTACCCGTAACAAGCTCCGGGTCTTCCTGTGCCTCTGCTGCAATAATATTGAAAACTCTTCCACGGCCTTGTCCATTCGTGTTCTCCTGGTTCGGGCAATTTCTAATAATGTGGCCCGGTTTTTCACATTTATAACAAACTACATTGGCATAACTTGCTCCGACACTACTTGCTCCGCCATTACTCGTTCCGACACCATTTGTTCCTTTCATTCTATTAACCCCTGGTCCGTAGACCTCACACTTCGCCGCGCTATGACCATTTCTTTTACACTTGTTGCAAAATTTGGTGCAGAACCCCGAGTGATTCTTTTCACACCTTTGGCATAGCTGCTTCTGATTGTTGTTGTTGTTGCGGTTATTATTGTTGTTGGGATGATTGTTGTAGTTGCTGTTGTTGTTGTTGTTGTTGTTGTTGGGCCGTTTGTTGTAGTTGCGATTGATGTTGCGATTGTTGGGATAATTGTTGCGATTATTGTTGTAATTGCTGTTGTTGTTGTATTGGTGATTCTTATCACCGTTTTCCTCCCACTTTCTTTTGACTTGCTTCACATTGGCCTCTTCAGCAGTCTGTTCTTTAATTCTTTCTTCAATTTGATTTACGAGTTTGTGAGCCATTCTACATGCCTGTTGTATGGAGGCGGGCTCGTGTGAACTTATATCTTCTTGGATTCTTTCCGGTAATCCTTTCACAAACGCGTCGATCTTCTCTTCCTCATCTTCGAATGCTCCCGGACACAATAGGCACAATTCTGTGAATCGTCTTTCGTACATGGTAATATCAAATCCTTGGGTTCGTAACCCTCTAAGTTCTGTCTTGAGCTTATTGACCTCGGTTCTGGGACGGTACTTCTCGTTCATCAAGTGCTTGAATGCTGACCACGGTAGTGCGTACGCATCGTCTTGTCCCACTTGCTCTAGATAGGTATTCCACCATGTTAACGCAGAACCTGTGAAGGTATGCGTAGCGTACTTTACTTTGTCCTCTTCAGTACACTTACTTATGGCAAACACCGATTCGACCTTCTCGGTCCACCGTTTCAATCCGATCGGTCCTTCGGTTCCATCAAATTCCAAAGGTTTGCAGGCAGTGAATTCTTTGTAGGTGCATCCTACACGATTTCCTGTACTGCTAGATCCAAGGTTATTGTTGATATGTAGCGCAGCCTGTACTGCGGCTATGTTTGAAGCTAGAAAAGTACGGAATTCCTCTTCATTCATATTCACGGTGTGTCGAGTAGTCGGTGCCATTTCCTTCAAAATAGTCAAATGGAACAAGTTAATCATACAGAATATTAAGAGTAGTTAATAGTATTTCGTAGCATAATATGAACTCATTTATAAAAGCTTTTTCTTCATATTAGCGTTTTATAAGTTTAAATTCGGGTAGTACCTACCCGTTAAGTTCATACTTAGTAGCTAATATACAATTCAACTACTACAATTCTATATGAAAAACTGATTATAATAATATTTCGCGTTCAAACTTTTATACAATATTTTACAAACTTACAATACCGCTTATTTTACATAAAGCATGAAATATAGCACACAATAACTTTGATACAAGATAGTTGTGAAGATAATTCTAGCTAGTACACAAGTCGTTCAGCAAAGGCAATAAAGACACGTAATTCATACGTCCAGAAACAAGTCATGCATTCTGGTTTTACTAGGACTACTTCCCATCCTTGGTCTTGTGCAACATAACCGTTATGGCCGTTGATAAGACAGCGTGTTGTAATGTCGTCAAAGGGACGAGGGTTACGTAATGTCCAACAGTCCCGTAATAATCTAAAAACCTCATTTCTTACCCCAATTACCGACTCCGTCACTTGTGGAAACGTTTTGTTTAATAGTTGTAGCCCGATGTTCTTGTTCTCACTTTGGTGAGAAGCGAACATTACTAATCCGTAAGCATAACATGCTTCTTTATGTTGCATGTTAGCCACTTTTTCTAAATCACGAAGTCCAATATTCGGATATATTGAGTCAAAATAATTTCTTAACCCGTTGCGTAAAATAGCATTTGGGTTCCCCGCAATATATGCGTCAAAGTAAACACATCGTAACTTATGGGTTTCCCAATGTGATATCCCCCATCTTTCAAACGAAAGTCTCTTATAAACCAAGACATTCTTGGAACGTTCTTCGAATGTCTTACAAACTGATCTCGCCTTAAATAGTTGTGCCGAGGAATTCTGGCCGACTCTAGACAAGATTTCATCAATCATGTCTCCGGGTAGGTCTCTTAAAATATTGGGTTGTCTATCCATTTTGTGTTTTTAAACTGTAAAATAGACAAGAGTTAGATTCATAAAAAAATACTTATTAATACAAGCAATTTTTACATATATCATAAAGCATAAGAACACTATATTACATATATTACACCACACGAATACAACTATCTTATTCCGACTCGCTCGTTTCTTCTTCTTCGGTTTTGGTTCGTTTTGCCAAGTTTCTAGGGATATATGATGTTCCCCTAATACGAGCCGTCGTTGTCCACATTGGTTTAGAAAAACCTGGTGGTTTAGAGGTTCCCGGGTCATTGTTACAACTTAAGGACTTTCGGGCGTTGACGATACATATAAAGTTCATCGGGGTTGGAATTAGATTTCTTTATTTTTATGCCCTTTCCCTTATTATTTTCTTTTGCCTTTTTAAATTCAGTTGGGGTAATTTCTATAACATCATCGGAATTCTCGTCGGAATCCGATTCATCGGAGAATTGGTAATCCTCCCAATATTTTGCTTCCTTGGCGGAAACACCATTGACCATAATTAACCTTGGTCGGTTGGTTGAGGATTTTCTTTTACTTAACCATTTTATTATTTCCCCCACCGGTTCTATTTCTTCATCCGGTTCCGATTCTTCTTCCGGTTCCGATTCTTCTTCCGGTTCCGATTCTTCTTCCGGTTCTGACTCTTCTTCCGGTTCCTCTTCGGGAACTTGTGAATCAGTCCACGAATCATTCCAATTTACATTTGACTCTTCATTATTATTAGGTGGGTCAATGGGACTTGTTCTAGAGGTAGACATCTATCACATAATATCAAACGCGTTAAGAGATTAATATATCACATAATATTCACATGTTAAAAATATATAGTTTCCAACAAAATTTGTTAAGCAATCATTTTTCAAGTAAACACGGTCGAAGTACAGACTCACTAATGCATCCTAACAAACTCGATAAGACACACTAATGAAAAATTCTGGTTCTCTAAGACCAACGCTCGGATACCAACTGAAATGTCCCGTTCTTATTGATTAAAAACGTTCCATATTAATTGATTTCGTTGCGAGGTTTTGACCTCTATATGAGACATTTTTCAAAGACTGTATTCATTTTTAAAACAAACCATAACCTTTATTTCATAAATAAAGGTTTAAAAAGCTTTACGTAGATTATCAAATAATGATAATCTAAAATATCCTGTTTACACACGACCATTACATAATGGTTTACAATACAAATATGTTACATCGAAATCAGTTTCTTGAATGCAGTTTTTACACAATATCATACAAATATGGACTCCAAATCTTGTCCTTATTTTAGTATGCAACAGCGGAAGCTCTTAATATTCACCTGAGAATAAACATGCTTTAAACGTCAACAAAAATGTTGGTGAGTTATAGGTTTAACCTATATATATCAAATCGTAACAATAGACCACAAGATTTCATATTTCAATATACATCCCATACATAGAGATAAAAATCATTCATATGGTGAACACCTGGTAACTGACATTAACAAGATGCATATATAAGAATATCCCCATCATTCCGGGACACCCTTCGAATATGATATAAATTTCGAAGTACTAAAGCATCCGGTACTTTGGATGGGGTTTGTTAGGCCCAATAGATCTATCTTTAGAATTCGCGTCAATTAGGGTGTCTGTTCCCTAATTCTTAGATTACCAGACTTAATAAAAAGGGGCATATTCGATTTCGATAATTCAACCATAGAATGTAGTTTCACGTACTTGTGTCTATTTTGTAAATCATTTATAAAACCTGCATGTATTCTCATCCCAAAAATATTAGATTTTAAAAGTGGGACTATAACTCACTTTCACAGATTTTAATTCGTCGGGAAGTAAGACTTGGCCACTGGTTGATTCACGAACCTATAACAATATATACATATATATCAAAGTATGTTCAAAATATATTTACAACACTTTTAATATATTTTGATGTTTTAAGTTTATTAAGTCAGCTGTCCTCGTTAGTAACCTACAACTAGTTGTCCACAGTTAGATGTACAAAAATAAATCGATAAATATTATCTTGAATCAATCCACGACCCAGTGTATACGTATCTCAGTATTGATCACAACTCAAACTATATATATTTTGGAATCAACCTCAACCCTGTATAGCTAACTCCAACATTCACATATAGAGTGTCTATGGTTGTTCCGAAATATATATAGATGTGTCGACATGATAGGTCGAAACATTGTATACGTGTCTATGGTATCTCAAGATTACATAATATACAATACAAGTTGATTAAGTTATGGTTGGAATAGATTTGTTACCAATTTTCACGTAGCTAAAATGAGAAAAATTATCCAATCTTGTTTTACCCATAACTTCTTCATTTTAAATCCGTTTTGAGTGAATCAAATTGCTATGGTTTCATATTGAACTCTATTTTATGAATCTAAACAGAAAAGTATAGGTTTATAGTCGGAAAAATAAGTTACAAGTCGTTTTTGTAAAGGTAGTCATTTCAGTCGAAAGAACGACGTCTAGATGACCATTTTAGAAAACATACTTCCACTTTGAGTTTAATCATAATTTTTGGATATAGTTTCATGTTCATAATAAAAATCATTTTCTCATAATAACAACTTTAAAATCAAAGTTTATCATAGTTTTTAATTAACTAACCCAAAAAAGCCCGCGGTGTTACTACGACGGCGTAAATCCGATTTTACGGTGTTTTTCGTGTTTCCAGGTTTTAAATCATTAAGTTAGCATATCATATAGATATAGAACATGTGTTTAGTTGATTTTAAAAGTCAAGTTAGAAGGATTAACTTTTATTTGCGAACAAGTTTAGAATTAACTAAAATATGTTCTAGTGATTACAAGTTTAAACCTTCGAATAAGATAGCTTTATATGTATGAATCGAATGATGTTATGAACATCATTACTACCTTAAGTTCCTTGGATAAACCTACTGGAAAAGAGAAAAATGGATCTAGCTTCAATGGATCCTTGGATGGCTCGAAGTTCTTGAAGCAGAATCATGACACGAAAACAAGTTCAAGTAAGATCATCACTTGAAATAAGATTGTTATAGTTATAGAAATTGAACCAAAGTTTGAATATGATTATTACCTTGTATTAGAATGATAACCTACTGTAAGAAACAAAGATTTCTTGAGGTTGGATGATCACCTTACAAGATTGGAAGTGAGCTAGCAAACTTGAAAGTATTCTTGATTTTATGAAACTAGAACTTTTGGAATTTATGAAGAACACTTAGAACTTGAAGATAGAACTTGAGAGAGATCAATTAGATGAAGAAAATTGAAGAATGAAAGTGTTTGTAGGTGTTTTTGGTCGTTGGTGTATGGATTAGATATAAAGGATATGTAATTTTGTTTTCATGTAAATAAGTCATGAATGATTACTCATATTTTTGTAATTTTATGAAATATTTCATGCTAGTTGCCAAATGATGGTTCCCACATGTGTTAGGTGACTCACATGGGCTGCTAAGAGCTGATCATTGGAGTGTATATACCAATAGTACATACATCTAAAAGCTGTGTATTGTACGAGTACGAATACGGGTGCATACGAGTAGAATTGTTGATGAAACTGAACGAGGATGTAATTGTAAGCATTTTTGTTGAGTAGAAGTATTTTGATAAGTGTATTGAAGTCTTTCAAAAGTGTATAAATACATATTAAAACACTACATATATATACATTTTAACTGAGTCGTTAAGTCATCGTTAGTCGTTACATGTAAGTGTTGTTTTGAAACCTTTAGGTTAACGATCTTGTTAAATGTTGTTAACCCAATGTTTATAATATCAAATGAGATTTTAAATTATTATATTATCATGATATTATCATGTATGAATATCTCTTAATATGATATATATACATTAAATGTCTTTACAACGATAATCGTTACATATATGTCTCGTTTAAAAATCATTAAGTTAGTAGTCTTGTTTTTACATATGTAGTTCATTGTTAATATACTTAATGATATGTTTACTTATCATAGTATCATGTTAACTATATATATATATATATATATTCATATATATGTCATCATATAGTTTTTACAAGTTTTAACGTTCGTGAATCACCGGTCAACTTGGGTGGTCAATTGTCTATATGAAACATATTTCAATTAATCAAGTCTTAACAAGTTTGATTGCTTAACATGTTGAAAACATTTAATTATGTAAATATCAATCTCAATTAATATATATAAACATGGAAAAGTTCGGGTCACTACACTTAGGTCGTTACAAAACATAGTTCAAAAGTATTAAAGTTTGAATGCAAGATAAACAGTTCATGCGGTGATAACACGAGAGCAGCGGGTGTCTACGGCCAGACTAGCACGACAGCGGAAGCAATAACCTTAAGCACCTGAGAAAAATATGCTTAAAAACGTCAACACAAAGGTTGGTGAGCTATAGTTTAAGTATAACAGTAATGTAAGGTAGGCCACGAGATTTCAGTGCTACAAAGAGCGTTTCAAAACAGTATGATAAAGTATATGTTAAACGTGGGCACTTGGTAACTAACTTAACGTTTATACCCCCTGAAAGTACACTTGGCAAGTGCGTATGTCTACGAAGTATTAAACACTTGTTAAATTCTAGCGCTACTAGCCCGATTGGGGATGTCAAACCCTATGGATCCATATCTAAGATTCGCGTTCACCGGTTCAAAAACCAATGATTAAACGTTACCGAGCTAAAGGGAATGTTTCTGCCGTTATATAACCCACACATATATAAGTTTAAGTACTCGTGCCTAGTATGCAAAACATAAAATCCGCATGTATCCTCAGTTCCCAAAATAAGTTAAAGTAAAAAGGGAATGCTATAACTCACAATGATAATGTAGCGGTAAAGTATGACTCAGAAAGTAAGCAAGTAATGAAGGTTGTCCAAACGGGTCCTCAACCTAAGTCAAATAGTACTAAGTCAGTAAATCGTCCGAATAGGTTTAAAAGTATTTAAATAAGGTCTTAAGGGTCATCATCATTCATCATCAAACAAAAGGCGTAAAGTAAGTTTCGTTTATGAAGTAGTTTAAAACAAAGGCTGAGTTCGGTCATTCACCAAGGCCTCTACACCTACTGAAATAAGGTGAGACCAGTGGCCATGGCTCCTTATATGAGTCCTTTAGTTGTGGTAAAAATCCCAGAAGCAAACTCGTCTTCGTTTGACCGTGGAGACGGTCTAAGTGCGAGTAGGTCAGAATTTTCTGCACAACGTTAAATGGACATAGTGACGATCGGAGGGCCATAAATCCTAAACCGTAACTCGGATTAAGATGAGTCCTATATGAAAAGTTATCTACTCAAACAGAGTTATTTGAAAATCATAATCACAACAGCCCAGGTATTACATATCAGACACAGAATACAGAAAACACACAGGTCAGTAGGTTCCGGTGGTTCTTGGTGTTCGATGCTTATCACGGTTCTCATCCTTGATGCATGTAGCTTCAAGTGTATAACTCGTTGATGTGTTTGCATCAATTTCACCAAGGTTTGACCATCATAACCCAAGTGCAAGTCTAAGACATGAAGCATAACTCACTTAAGTGTTGCAAGTGTTTTGATGAACCAAAGTTACATCAAAGTCTTAGATCTAACACATACATGAACTTTAAAACTAATAATAAGTTACAAACTTGAAAGTGAACTTATGAAATCAAGATCTTAAGTTGTAGAACATAGTTCTTAGTTTGATCTTGAAGATCCAAGACTCAAAAGTCTAGATCTAACATAAGTGTACAAAGTTATAATTAAAAAGTTTCATTTACATGTTCTTGAATTTTTAAAGTTAACTTTAAGTTCAAGATTAATGAGATCAAGGTTAACTAGTAACACTTGACCAATAATAACCAACAAACATGAATTTAAAGTGCATAATATGAAGAAATAAACTAAGTAAACAAGTAATTAGTTCATGGTTTGTTCATACTTTAAAGATTCAAACCAAAGTTTGATCTTTAAGAAAGTAAACTTTAAAGTTTACTAACATGACTTACAAGTATGATTTGCAACACATGAACTCTAAATTTTTAAACAAGTATTAAATGGAGATCATAAACTAGAGAGTTTATGTCTTGTATGTTCTTGTTATAACAAGATAGATGAAGAATTAAACTAACAAGTTTATTTCCTAGAAGATCATAAGTAAATAACAATAACAACTAGTAACTATATGTATTTAAACATTAAGCAAGAACAAGTAAACAACAACAAACAATGATGATGATTAAGGGGTGTATAGGTTCAGTTTTAGGCAAGAAAGAAGAGAAGAAATATGTTCATAATACCTACAAGTATGAGAGCAAAATGAGAGAAAAAAAGTTGAGAGAATATGAGAGGTAAGTGTGAAGTGAAGTGAGAATGAGATTGCAAGTAATGAAGTAGTAAAAAAAAAATTAAAACTCCCCTAAAAGCCAAGGAGGCTGCCGGTTTGGGTGTGGGGGAGGGAGGAGGCTGAAATCCACTAGTCTCATGTATGTAAAGCTCATAAAAGGTGGTTACTAGATGGTTGTTTATGGGGATTATGGTAACTAGATTTCAATTGTGAATAACTAACTAGTTTCCATTTAATTTGATACTTACATGCAAGAGTGGGCTAGTTAGTCCACTTAAAATGTAGGGTGGGCTTATAAGCCCAATATCATGAGTCCATTACACTAATAAAGCCCAAGTTCAATTAATTAACAAATAAATCCAAATAAAGCTCAAGTAATTAACTAACAACTTTCGAAAATTAAAATGATTAATAAAACTTAATCATGAATGTAAATAATACTTGAAAATATTATTCGTGTAAGTTTCGCGTGTCACAAAGACGTTTCGGGCAATTAAAGTCAAGTACGGGCAATCATGGCAACAAGTAAATGTAATAACATACATTCGTTTTATCACAAGTATTAATAATAACAATTATTAATAAATAAACGTTGGAAAATCCAGGGTCGTTACAGGTACGGTCCATTCAATTTCCCACCCAAACTTTGGAGAATAACCATTGTGGCCGTTGATAAGGCAGCATGTTGCCAAGTTATCAAAAGGATGGAGGTTCAGTCTCCACATCAACGCATCGAACATATCAAATACCTTTGTTCTGGTTGCAACCAAAAATCCAGAACTGACCATGGTGAGAATGTTTAATTAAGAATTTGTAATCCGATGTTCTTTTCCTCTATTTGGTGAGAGGCAAACATGACCAAACCATAAACATAACATGCCTCTTTAAGTTGCATGTTCGAAGCTTTTTCTAGATAACGAAGCCCTATATTTATGTATTTACCATTAAAATAACCCCTAAAACCATAGCAAAAAATCGCATTAGGGTTTCCTAAAAGATAACAACGAAGGAAAATATGAACCAACTTAGGGTTATCTCAAGGTGAGATAGGCCACCTATCAAAGGAAATCCTTTTATAAACCGAAGGATCCTCCGAATGCTTCTTAAAGGCTTTGCAAACCAACTTCCATAAAAATAACCTGTCCGATGAATCCTGACCAACTCTAGATAAGATTTCTACAAGCGTATCTTGTGGAAGATCTAGAATGTTCGGTTGACGAACGTTAACATCGATTTTTTTTTTTTGCGATATGCATAACATCCATCTATGTCTTTTGTTTAAAAAGTACTAATAAAGATGAAAATTTTCTAGTTTTGTGTTTAAAAAAGGTGTATGTGTACACACGAGAAGCTAAGTACTTGTTAGAGCCTAAAGTACCTTACTGTTACCAATAAGGTGGGACCTACAAGTCCATCACAGCACACACTCCATTAATTACCTACATAATAGGGATGCATGTACCAATAAAGTAAGTTACAAGCAAAACATTTCCTTTTTTACTATGGTATTTTTTTTTTGTCTGTTGGAAATAGAAATTACAACACACATAAATTAAGTACAAGTTACTAGTACAACACTAGCCATATATGCTCTCTATTTGAAATTTGATATTATATTATATGTATCATAAGAAACATAAAATTCGTCATCATCTTTAAAAACTATAGTTTTGGGATATTTTTGATAAATACAAAAGAACTAAATGACACACACTCTTTTGCAAAATATCCTTAATATTTCATCAGGAAGCATCATGATCATCAATTTGATTTTTATCTGTAGCAGCAACTAAAGTATCATCGTCAACAATATCCCCATTTAAATCGTCTCTAACCATATCAATACTCCCATTTTTCTACAAGTTGAGGACCCATCGGTGTGTCACTCTGCAAATGTGTTTCTACATCATCGATACAAATTTGTTCATCCATGTCAAAATTATCTTTAGGTGTTGTCTTGATCACAACTTTCCAATCTTTACGAGCAGGATCTGCAACATAGAATACTTGTTGTGCTTGCTTAGGTAAAATATTTCTTATGGCCACGGGAAGCAATTGCTGCATCAAAATATGATTATCGTGACTTTTTAGGCTTGTAATTTTTGGAGGTTTTCCCTGAATGCACCTAGAAATATTAGCTGCATAACCATCTGGCAATTTCACACTTTTAAGCACATCACATAATGTTTCTTTCTCTTTTTTATCCATTAAGAAACATGCAGGGGGCAAATACACTTTGCCATTTGATAATGGTTGTGGATGAAGTTCATGTCTAATACCCATTTCTTCCAAATCACGACGTCCTTTTAAATGATCTTTGGTCTTTCCATCTATATTCATTAACGTTCCAATGAGACTGTCATATACATTCTTTTTAGTGTGCATTACGTCTATATTATGACGTATTAAGTTATTTTTCCAGTATGGTAACTAAAAAAAAATACTTATCTTCTTCCAGTTATATGGTAAGGATGGGTTATCCTTCACAAGTTTTCCAAATTTTATTTCAAAACTTTTTAGCTCCGCAAGCACTTGTTCCCCTGTTAAGCAACGCGGTTGCCCTTCATGTTCTTCCGTGCCATCAAAAGAATCTTTATCCATACGGAAAGCATCCAACAATTCCAACCAGCTACGATGTGCCATGAAGATATCTTTGTGGGAGTTTGATAACCGTATTGACTTAGTTTCCTTATGGCATGAAGGACATGCTAATTTAACTTTAGTGCTCCAACCCGATAAATTTGCATAAGTAGGAAAGTCACTTAATGTCCATATCAAACCAACACGCAGTGTGAAGTTACTCTTATTTGATGCGTCATAAGTATTAACTCCAGTATCCCACAACTCTTTCAACTCATCAACTAGAGGTTGCATATAGACGTCTATACTATTACCTGGAGCAGATGGATCGGGTATAAGTAAAGTTAGGAATAAAAAAGGTTTTTTCATGCACAACCATGGAGGCAGATTATATGGCATCAAAACAACAGGCCATGTACTATGTGAAACACTCATGTTTCCAAAAGGATTAAACCCATCACTCGCCAAATCAAGCCTCACATTATGAGGTTCTTTAGCAAATTCACTATTCTGATAATCGAATGTTTTCCAGGCTTGTGAATCTGCGGGATGTCTTAATATACCATATTTTGTGCGACTCTCTTCATGCCATCTCATCGACTCGGCCGTTTTAGGCGACATAAACAATCTTTGAAAGCTTGGTATGAGTGGAAAACAACGCAACACTTTTGCTTCAACCTTCTTACCTTCATAATCACCATCATTATCAGCTTGTGTGGTTGACTCACCTTCAGAATCATTATTAATTTGTTTATATCTTGAGGTCTGACATACATCACACTTAATTTTGTCCTTGTTTTCTTTTCCAGTACAACATACAATCATTTGGACAAACATCAATTTTCTCATAACCAAGATCCAAATCTCTTATTACCTTCCTTAATTCATACAATGAATTTGATCTGGAAGCATGAGGGAAGGCTTCCCTAATTGTGTCAAGAATCATGATGAATCCTTTTTCATTACATTTTCCAACACACTTTGAATGGAAGAGTCTAATAATGAATGAAAGAACAGAGAACTTACAGCCGGGATATAATTCTTTCTTTGCATCTTCCAATACTTTATAAAACTTTTCAGCATTTAAGTTTGGTACAGTCTGATTTTCAGTTTGTCCGATATCATCATCGTCATCTTCATCTTCAAAAATATGGAAGACGGATTGGGCAAATCCTTGCATATCATCTTCAGCATCCCACATTGGTGTATCATCTGGTTCGAAAAACACAGTTGGAATTTTATAACCTTCAAAAACCCGTCACATAGCAAATGTGTTTTAGCCTGGACCCGATCAACCCGTTTGTGATTACCGCAATGTATGCACAGACAATATATATGACCATCTTTTTCCTTTTTAGAGAAAATACGTTCTATAAATTTGTCAAGTCCTTTTTCGTTTGCAGGGGAAGACCTACATAAGGACATCCAAGTCGAGTCCATCATAGACCCGTATTCTACAAACACATTTAATTGGACATAAATTAACGTTGTTCAAAATCAAAGATTGTAAGAATTAAATGGTATTGACAAAGCGTATGAAACAAAAGAACTTAACCTGGTTCAAAATCAAAGATTCAGAATTAAGGGGTATGGACAAAGCGTATGAAACAAGCTGACCTAATTTTTCGATGATTGCAACTACATCTTCAATTACGTATTAACTGATTAATAATCGACGATTGCAATTAATTTATATCTGCAAACAAATCTTCAATAACTGATGATGATTTTAATTAGATACGTATGATGTTATTATAATAATAATAATGAAATATGATGATTTTGATACATATCTAATAAGATCTAATATGAGTATAAGTTTAAGATAAGAATTCAAATAGGGTTAAGTGTTTATGATTTAATGTTTAGGGTCTAGGGTTTATCGTTTAGGGTTTAAGGTTTAGGGTTTAGGGTTCAGGGTTAAGTGTTTATGATTTAATGTTTATGGTTAAGGGTGTAGGGTTTAGTGTTTAGGGTATAGGGTTTAGGGTTTAGGGTTTAGGGTTTAGGGTCAAGTGTTAGGGTTTAGGGTTTAGGGTTTAGTGTTAGGGTTTATCGTTTACGATTTAGGGTTAAGTGTTTAGGGTTTAGGGTTTAGGGTTTACCGTTTAGGGTTTAGGGTTCAGGGTTAAGTGTTTATGATTTAATGTTTATGGTTAAGGGTGTAGGGTTTAGGGTATTGGGTTTAGTGTTTAGGGTATAGGGTTTAGTGTTTAGGGTTTAGGGTTTATCGTTTAGGGTTTAGTGTTCAGGATTAAGTGTTTATGATTTAATGTATAGGGTTTAGGGTTTAGTATTAAGTGTTTATGATTTAATGTTTAGGGTTTATGGTTTAGGGTTAAGTGTTTATGATTTAATGTTTAGGGTTTATCGTTTAGGGTTTAAGGTTTAGGGTTTAGGGTTCAGGGTTAAGTGTTTAAGATTTAATGTTTATGGTTAAGGGTGTAGGGTTTAGGGTTTAGGGTATAGGGTTTAGTTTTTAGGGTTTAGGGTTTAGGGTTTAGGGTTTAAAGTTTAGGGTTTAGTGTTTAGTATTAAGTGTTTATGATTTAATTTTTAGGGTTTATCGTTTAGGGTTTAGGGTTTATCGTTTAAGGTTTAGGGTCAAGTGTTTAGGGTTTAGGGTTTAGGGTTTACCGTTTAGGGTTTAGGGTTAAGTTTTTATGATTTAATGTTTATGGTTAAGGGTGTAGGGTTTAGGGTATAGGGTTTAGTGTTTAGGGTGTAGGATTTAGTGTTTAGGGTTTAGGGTTTATTGTTTAGGGTTTAGGGTTTAGAATTAAGTGTTTATGATTTAATGTTTAGGCTTGGGTTTAGGGTTTAGTATTAAGTGTTTATGATTTAATGTTTAGGGTTTAGGGTTTGGGTTTATGGTTTAGGGTTAAGTGTTTATGATTTAATGTTTAGGGTTTAGGGTTTATCATTTAGAGTAAGGTTTAGGGTTTAGGGTTTAGGGTTTACCATTTAGGGTTTAGGGTTCAGGGTTAAGTGTTTATGATTTAATGTTTATGGTTAAGGGTGTAGGGATTAGCGTATAGGGTTTAGTGTTTAGGGTATAGGGTTTAGTGTTTAGGTTTAGGGTTTATCGTTTAGGGTTTAGGGTTTAGTATTAGGTGTTTATGATTTAATTTTTAGGATTTATCGTTTAGGGTTTAAGGTTTATCGTTTAGGGTTTAGGGTCAAGTGTATAGGGTTTAGGGTTTAATGCACACGTTAAATAGATTAACACATATGATAAACGATGTTAAATTACGATCAATTATGATATATTTTTAAAAACATACATTTTATGACTAATTAAATTAATTTCGTGTACATTTTATCTATAAAGTTTATAAATAAATTACCAGTAATAGCTAGATAGAGAAGTTATCCTCAATTAATTTTCACCAAAACTTACCCTCTCAAAAGATACCGCCAAATATCACGAATTTCGGACCCAAATGTTGAACCTGATCCAATTTTTTTCATTCAAAAAATTTGGGTGAATTCAAATATCACCTCCCAAATTTTGAGTAAATTCAAATATCACCTCCAAAATTTGGGAGGTGATCTTTCCACACTAGCATTTGATCCATCCACTCTATAATAATACAAACTTCCTATTTTACCCTTAAACTACTATGAAGTCAATATACTATCTACCAGGGTAAAAAATGTAATTTAGATTGTTTTGGTGTGGATGGATCAAAATTAGTGTGTGCGCCAAATCAAATTGGGGTTAGTTAAAAGGTTTCTGAACAACTCACGTATATATTTTTTCACCAATTCAAAGAACTCCGCTGGTATATCTTTTCAGAAGATAACAGGTATCTCTCTTTTTCACGAAAATGGATTATTCGTATTTGATTTTCTTGTATGTTATTAACGATTCTGTAATTTTAATTGTTCATAACTACTCCGTATATAAAATTGTTTATAAATCTGTTGCGTTAATTGATATAATTGCTCATTATTGTTCTTTACATTATTGTAGATTATGGCAATTGAAGGAATCAAAAAGACTTCCCTTAGATCCTCTCAACAGGTTGTGGCTACCGCTACGAGTCAAACAACTAATAATGACGGTTCGTTGCACCCAATACCATGAGAAAACGAGTTAGTGTTAATTCTCATGTCTCCAAAGAATTATCCTCAAAATCCAAGCTGCAAAAGGGCCATGTAAGTGATACGAGGCCGAGGGTAAATAAAAGTAAAGTTCAACGAGTTAGTGTCAGCCATGAAGAATATATAGGTGCGGGTCTTAGAGATGAAGATACGGAGCCCAAGGATGAAGCACAACGACCAACTGAAGAACACGATGATTACACAAGCTATTTTGAAGATCTTCAAGAGCATCGTCAACAAACTGAACTACAACAAACTGAACTACAACAAACTGAAGAAGGTTTATGTGTGAATGATACAACGACTTTGAGAGATGAATCAGGTTATTTTTTCTTTTTCTAATTTGGTTTGTTTATTTGATTTATATTGTTTCTTTTTTAGTATATCAGCTATAAATCAAGTGCATATATTTTGTAGATAATCAAGTTGATAGACCGAGAGGACTGACTCTTATGCGGCAAATTTGGAAACAAAAGTCATCTATTCGAATTCCTATTGTTGTTAATGAACATGGACAGCCAATTGGTGCAAACAGTAGTAAATTTACCCATTTTCTTGGTCACTTATCGTGGAGTTACCAGTATTGTCTAATTTATAGACCGTGGAACAAAGTTAAACCCGAAAAAAAGAATAAGTTGCTGAAGTTCTTAAGGGTACATATTTTAAAATCTGTGTGATAATAAGTTTTTTTTTTTTTTTTTTTTGTTCTCATGTGATTTATATGTTTTTTCTTTTTATAATTTGTGGACAAAGTTTGATATTCCACCAACTGCTGATTCTTGGATACTCCAATCATATGGGCGCAAGATGAAAAATTAGAGGGCGAGAGTTAAGGACTGTTTCTTTGACCCATCTAAACCAATGAAGGCTCAATTAAAGTCACCACCTCTAGAACTAAACAAAAGACACTGGAGAAGACTTCTTGAATATTGGACCAGAGATAATGTGATGGTATGATATATTCTTACACTTTCATGTAGATAGATTAACGATCGTGGCTAAACAATAAGAATAAGATAGTTATTTAATGGTTAGTTGACATATACCAAATCTTTGACTTTTCTTAGCTATATTTTACACGTTTGCCTCTTGTAACTAGTAGCCATTGTACTTGGGCCTGGAACACCAAACGTAGCATAGCATATGTAGCACTCAATGGGAGATTCTTGATAAAGAAAGAATAAGGCCAATGGGGCTAACATCAGTTACTTCATCATGATTTGATCTCTTGGAATACTGATCACTCTTTTCTTGTTCGGGAGATGACCGAAAAAACAAAGCCAATAGGGCTAAAAAGAAGTTGTCACAATTGACGGGGAAAAAAAAGTTTTGCAAGAATTTGTGAAGAACTGAAGGTAATATATCATGGGGGAATTATTTATATAGTATAGCTTTTGAATATACATCATTAATAGTTACCTCGGTTTTACTCATTGTAGGTGAGTTTGGGAAGAGAACCAACTAGGGTAGATATGTTTAAGGAATGTTATTCAAATGGAAGTGGTGAAGGTGAAGCTGATCATGCCTTTGTAAGTAATTTTACAAAAGTAGATCAAATTTATCCTACACATGATATCAGTAGATGTATATTTATATGTTAATCACCATAAACCATTTGTGAGGTTTTTATTTCATTTAAAGTATACTTTTAGGTCGGAGATAAAAGAAAATATCTATTAACCATATCTTTAATTTAATTAGTTGTAGTTGACACTTATGGTAAGCATTGCATATACTGTTATTGGGCTATAGCATTTCATATATCGAATATTAGAGTAGAATTATAAGTCAACATAATCCTAACTAAGCAAATCATCTATTTATAGGATATATTTGATTGTATAGCTGTGTATTATTTTTTGATAGTTATCCTTTGTATAGCTAACAAATTAGTTAGCAATTTTCCATGTATATCGATACCATCTCCCGTATACATACTGGTCATATTATTGAATAAAATATCAACGATTTACAATCTCTTTTATGCAGAAAAAATGAAAAAACTTACTGAGAAACTCGGTGATGGTGCAACTGATGCACCTGGACCAGATGATGTTTTTGCCACTATAATGGGTACAGCTAAAAATGGTACTGCAGAAATGTATGGACTTAGTGTTCACGCCAATCATTTGTGGGGTGCAGCACCTAGTCGATTAGCTGTTAACAAAGAAAATGCTCAGCTGATGTCTAAAAATGCAAAACTTGAAGATGAAAATGCAAGGTTAAAAGCCCTAGTGGAGAAGAATAATGGTCCGGGTGTTCCGAATGATGGTTCGCGTGTTCATGATAATGGTTCGGGTGTTCAACGTTTAAGGGTATGTTTCAATTTAATAGCTTACTGTTTTTTCTACCCTTTTAGCGTTCATAAATGTTTTTTTCGATAACTTAATTTTAGGTCGGAAAGGAAGTTTATATGAAAAGCATTAACTTCGAGAACGTAGCAAGAGGATGGTTGAAGAGCATGGATCCAAGTACGGTTGTTTTGGGGACAAAAATTGGACATGATTGGTGAGAGGTCGAGGTTCAAGTGGCCATAAAAAAGATGAAGCTTTGTTTAGGCCATTTGATATGCATTCAGGACGTCAATGGTACGTCTATTGCTTGGTCTGCTAAGTTAATCGAGGTATGTCCTTATTATAAGTGTAATAATTAAGATTAATTTTTACAATGTGCACCTTTATGCTTATACATGGATGGTTTAATTTGTAGTTTGTACGTGGTGATTGATCAAGATGGATGGTGGCGGCTTGAAGACTTTTTGTGTTTGTTATTGTTGGCAGGTTTATTAATGAATGTTTGTGTGTTTGAGACAATTTGTTGATGTATGTGTTGGTGTGTTTGAGACAATGATCCGTTGATGTTAAACATTTTCCTATGGTGATTATATTTTGATTGAAACAATATAATTGTAACTTTAATGTGGTGATCAAAATTATATTTTATATTTAATATTTGTTTTGTAATTTAAAATTTTTTTAATTATTGTAATTGTAATGAATAATAAATTTTGCAATCAAAAGAAAACTGGATCCGAACAGGGCCCAAAAGGCCCAAATACTGAAGCAGGCCCGAAAGGCCAGTAAGCTTAAACGTGGCGACATGCCCAATTAGCATAACCTGGCTCAAAAGGCCCAATTATCTAAACTGGCCTGGAAAGGCCCAATTACCATAAGCTGGCCTAAAAGGCCCAATTATCTTAACTGGCATGGAAAGGCCCAATTACCATAAACTGGCCCAAAAGGCCCAATTATCTGAACTGGCCTGAAAAGGCCCAATTACCATAACCTGGCCCAATATCCGAGATGGACCTGAATACCCGAACCGGATTTCGAAACTCCAAAGACTTGTTAGGACGCTTTTTTGTGGTACTAAGTTAACATATAGTTATATTAGGACCCTTTTTTGTGGTACTAAATGTATATTAGGACCCTTATATATTGGTACTAATGTATATTAGGACCCTTATATTGGTACTAATGTAAGTTATTTTCATATTAGGACTCTTTTTCCTTGGTACTAAACTACTATATTTTTATAATATGACCCTTTTTTGGGTACTTACATAATTTATAATTATTTTAGGACGCTTTTATTGGTACTAACATAGTTTTTCATTATATTAGTACACTTTTTTGGGGTCCTAATATGATCTAACATACAAATTTAGGCGTCATAGGACCCTTTTGTGCGTCTCAAAGTATTATAAAGTGTCCTAATATGTTACCTGATAGGACCTTTCGATTTTATTTATAGGACTCAAACAAAGGTCCTATAAGCATTAGGACCCTTTTCGGTTAATAGGACGGCCGTTGATAGGTCGTGCGATTTGGGTGTCCTATCAGGCAAAGGGTCCTAAGAATGGGCCTTTTAGGACACTTACGGGTGTCCTATAAAGTCAGTTTTCTTGTAGTGAGCCTAAAATAAAAATTAAGGGAGGCTCCCCTCTTGTGGATTTCAACCAAGGGGCTGGAAAAAGGGCTCCTTGAGCTCACAAAAGTTGCTAGTCAAGTTTCCTAAGTATACCCATTAAGTGTTATTAGCCGAAAAAGCGAACCGAATCGCTAAACGTTTATTTTTCACGTTTTTTGTCTATAAAAATTCTAATAAACAAAAAGTGTCTTAATGTCATAATAATTATATGATATAATTATTAAAAGTGAATTACATTACGTTTTGGCTTGCTAATTCACTATGTGTGGTTCGTTTCTAGTTGCCGTTAACCGAAATCGAATTCCCGAAACGTTAACTGGACGTTTAAACAAATTCACTATGTTTAATTTTTTAAAACCATTAATAAATTAATTATATTTTTCTAAGTTAATAATTATTAAAATAATTATTAATATTTACTCCGAGTGCTTCGCCAATCCGAAAAAAACTTTTGCGATGATCAAAACTGTATCGTTTTATTCGTATTTCAATATCCGAAATAAGTTTATCAATTAATATTTAATCATATTAATTATAGTAACCCTCAAAGGATTAAATATGTATTTAACATAAATTCAAGTAGACACCATTACGATTAACTAACAGAAAGTTAAATAGAAGTAACGGAAAAAAGTAGGGTTGTTACACTTTAATTTTAGGTTTCTAATCGGTATGGGTTTTCCAGCATCAGTTACAAAATTCTTTGATCCAGCCAGTCACAAGTTGGCTTTTTTATGAATTTTCTAATGCCAAATCCCTTCTTGAAATACTAATGTTTCTTTCTTATATGTGAATTGACAAATGATAAATACGAAAAGTGACAGAAATTACCTACCCGTCACAAAGTAGCTTCATCAGCCTTCCAGGTACTACATCTTAAGCAATGCGGTATTTATTTACTTAACTCCCAATTTTTTGTTTCTAGCATGGTGTATGTTGGAAACTAAACTTGATTTTGGGCTATGAGTTTTGAATTTGAGCTTGCAAGTATACAAGTATATGGATCAAGATTGTAGTCCAATATTTAGAAACTTCATGTAATATGTAATAGTCAAAGTGTGTAGAATAATCATGTGAAAATATCTAAGTCTAGAAAATACTTAGGAAATATCTAGATATTAGTTGATGAAGTGTTCTAGAGTGTTCCATTGTGTAGTATAAATAGAGGGTTTCACTCCTCATTTGTAATCAAGCAATAAGCAATAAAAGAAAAGCATTCAAGATCAATCAAACTTCTAAATACCCAATCATCTCTTCTACAAATAATATATACATAGCCTCCTATTTCCAACAGTGTAGACGTTTTAAGGTATAAATTTTAGTTACTAAAAAATGTACAATTAGTGGAAGTTATTTTTATATTATGTCGATCATTGTGTTTTTCTATCTGGAACAAATATAGTTTGGGTGCAACTGTGCAAGTAACTTATGGGGAAGCTACAGTATTTGTGAAAAATGCCAGTTGGGTACTACAATGTTGAGTTGACCAATTCGAAACCTTTCTAAGACTAAGTCATTTACGACCTATCCACATGTTGTATTAAGTGTATCTGTGTGCGTTAGTATTTTGAAAATATGTTTCATACTTAGTTTCGGTTAAGGTGGAAAATATGACCCATTTAATTATTACCCATCTTCTATTAGGGGAAGTAATTCTCGCAACCTGATTGGTCCATGTGGCAGCTCCCCTCACATAAATTTACTGTTCACGCTGTTGGATTTTTTTCCACGTTTTTTTATATATTATCATTTAACAATTTTAATGTTTATTGTATTATTTTATAAGGGAGACGTGAGACGGTATTACCCATTTGGGTATTACCCATCTTCTATTAGGGGAAGTAATTCTCGCAAACTGATTGGTTCATGTGGCAGCTCCCCTCACATAAATTTATTGTTCACGCTGTTGGATTTTTTTCCACGTTTTTTTTATTTATTATCATTTAACAATTTTAATGTTTATTGTATTATTTTATAAGGGAGGCGTGAGACGGTATACAAAGATCCACACAACAATTCCCTATTTTTTTTTTATTATACACACGAAGCGTGCAGAGGTAAACAAAGAGTCCATCCCCATCGTATACCATATTGAACAAGAAGTCTTCACCAAAGCATGTCCTCCATGTTTTGTGACCTTATCCTGTCTTCCCTCATCTTTGATATCCTCTGTTCTTCCCTTTCCTTTTACCAAAAAAACTTTTGCTGGAAATTTTCTCTCCGCAGGTAAGAATCGTTTGTCTAGGTATTTTTTTGGTATGTCTATCGCTATTTTTGTCTGATTATTTGGGTATTATTGTAGTGTGTGCTCGTGTGTTTCAGTTTAGGGTTCATCCGTCTCCAAGGATGTTTAGACGTTCTTCTCTTACAAGAACCTCTTCAATCTTAATTATGTATGTGAATTACATAATAGTTCTGTAAGCGTGAGTAATCTTATACATGTTTCTGGGTATATTTTTGTTATTATTTATTTTTCAATAGCTTTCTTTAGGGTTTCTTTTGTTGATTTTAGGAGGTTGTTTTTGGGTCTTTTGAATTGGACGTATTTTGATTGTCAGGTTATTCTCAAAGAATCAAGGTTTGAAGAAGAAGTCGATTAAAAAAGATGATGGTTTGGATTACACTTTCAGGTGATGATTGTTATTATTATACTTATTGTTATTGTTATTGTTATAAGGGTTTTTAATTATTTGTGTTGTTTGTGTTTTTTTTTTTCTTCTGTTTTTTTTTTTTTACTTAATGTTCATATTCATATGTTTGCATATTGATTAGACACCTGTATTTTTTTTATGTTGTGGTGATTAAAGTAAGGGATTTATAAAAGTGATTTGTTTTACTGAAACTTGAATAGGAATTTGATACCTTGTGTTGTTTAGTTGATGAGGTTTGACATTAGAAAGTGTGTGCTTCTGATTTGGATTTGAAATTTCTACGGGATTGGAAAAAAATTCAGGTGAAATAGACAAATTTGAAGAGGTATTGGATTCGTCGGAATACTGTGTTGTTCTGCCTCGATCAACATGTGATGTACAGGTACCTGATCTCATATCATTTTGTCATTAACTACATTTGCATTGTTGCCGAGTGACTACTATTTGAATCAGAATGTTATCTGGTATATAATGGCATTACTTATTGGTAGTTTGATTGTACACATAAGTTCTATAGTTGCTACTTATGCAATGTATAAATCTGGAATTATAAAACGTTAATTTGTTGTATAATGAGAATGATAAGTTGATATATTCTAATCATTTGGGGTTCTGTATTTATTGTAATTCTGGAGTGACACCATTACACTTGTGGTAATGTGCTTTGAAGATTGGTTTTTTCCTTAACTGTATTGCTATACATCTCTGGCTATTGATGTTGATTTTCCATTTTGATGTGGTTTTACTTTACAATCTGCTAATTGAGTATGTGCATAATTTGCTAAGGTTTTGGAGTCTAAGGCATGTGGAGTCTGTTGAGGTGTACCATGGGGAGAGGTTTATGGTGTTCTTAGTCTGCGGAGGCATTTGAGGTTTTTATTCTGCTAATGCCATTGGTCCTTTAACAAAAACATGTTTAGAAGTTTTTCTGAAGAAGCAATGAGATTGGGATCTTACCACGTTTAACTACACAAAAATCAGAAAACTTGCTAGTCTACGTAGGTTGTCATAAGGTAATTCTTATTTATATATATATATATATATATATATATATATATATATATATATATATATATATATATATATATATATATATATATATATAAAGTGTTCTATTTTCTGTTTGTTAGCTTCTTTATGTATACGGTTTTTTTTTTTTTAAAGTTTTGCTGTTTTTTTTGTATGGTGCTATATTTATGTTTGGAAAGTGTTTTATTAACTTTCTAATATAAACTTAGTTGTAGCATCTATTTCTGGATATATCAAATTTGTTCGATCCTCGGTTAGTAGCAGACGTGCTCAACATCAGTTGCTATCTCAACCTTATATTCTTTGTCGCATATTTTTTCAACTTGCTTATCAGATCATCAGACTTCATCATCCATCAGACTTTAAATTCAGTAGGTATGAAAATTTTAGCCCATCTTTAATGTTTTTTGTTTATAATCTGTCTTTTGTTTTTCTATAATGGGATGTTTTTCACCTTGCGTAAAAGTGTTTTTAGTTCTTATTTCTACGGTCTTACATAGTTTATAACTGATATTGACATCTTGATTGGCTGAGTTTCGATTCCTTTTTCATTATGATATGTATGCATATTTGCAACAACATACTAAAGAAAACTATAAGAAGGAAGTAAACATAGGGACCAGTTCAGTTAATCGAATCGTATCTGAGTCCCACAAAAGAAAGAAGCATAAGTCAAAAGATATTCAAGAAGAAGTGTCATTCGAATTGGATAAGTATAAGCTTTAGGGTTTTCCCTTCCCCTCTGGATCATCTTGTATGTCATTTTTCTTTCAGTATTTCATGCTTCTTTTAGGTTTTTTGGATGCTGACTCGATTTTTATTAAATTGCGTACCAATATTTATTATATTTTATGTAAAGTATCAATTGGCAGTTCTGCTCTGATTGGTGGGGATGGGTGGACCTCGGCGCTGTCTGAGGTGCGTGTAATTGTTGTTAGCAATTAAAATAGCACATTTCAACCAAGTTCAATCTCTACAACTATAGGCATTACAGGTGGTTGCAATATCGAAAAAGTTTGGCCCGTGGTCCTCCACGAACACAGGCTGCTCCCAGGTAGCTTTAATCTCATTTATAACGTTCTTTCCATTTTCCTTATAATTAATATGGATTTTTTTTTCTTTTTTTGAAAAGCAAGAGCATTATATAAATGAAATGAAAACACAAAGGACTTTTGATGGGAGTCCAACCCAGGTACAACTCGAGACTAGCCTAAAAGCAAACAAGAAATCATATACAGTTTCCGAGAGTGCAACATAGCCTTGGATACAACTAATCGAATAATCAAAAGTTTCTTTGTGGTTCAACTAATTGTCTAAACCTGTTTTGACAGGCAGTTAAATACGGTTTTTTCTAGACTCTGTTTGACGCTTGCGCATGTCATTGTAGGGTTTTCCTTCCATTTTGCATTTGAATATTAATGTACTCGAGTCTGTTGCTTTCATTTATAGTGGAGATATGGTGTTATCTACAACTGCAACTATCATTAGTTACATAGTATGTGGTTTATGAATTTGTTAAAATACTAATATAATTTGAACTTTTTGTGTGGTCAATCTAGATTAGAATGTCAACCACTTTGTAGTTGTCATTATTTTTGTAATAGGTCATCTGAAAGTTTGTTAAGAGCAAAAACAGTTTTACTTTTATGTGATAGTACGATACAACTTTTTGAAATCCGTTTTGCTTAATTGTAGATTGGAACTACTAATGGTATGATGGTATTATGGGACTCTCTAAATCTCATACCAAGAGGTTACTTGAGAAATCACTCGAGTCGTCGTAGCTGCAGAATTCAAAAGTTTATATTACCTCATGGCTTTCAAGATGCAAAAGTCAAAAGTCATCTGCACAGGCAGTCTTTTATAGGCCAGTAGAAGATATTTCATTTTCAGTCGCACGTTTTTATTTCATACAACAATTTAGCGTGTAAATTATTGCATGTTTGTAACAATTGAATATTTTGGGATGTAAATTATGTTCATAATTAATAGCCGACTTTCGGTAACTTTTGAACTATATAATACTTTGACAATCGTTATCTTTATAGAATGGCAATCAATAATTTATATCCGCGTAGCGCGTGCCCCTTTTCTGTTTGTTGCCTTTATAGTCAGTATTTTCACATATATTAAATGCTTCTAACAGATACCTATAACGTGCGAGGGTAAATTTTGAAGCGCTTTTAAACTTTCCAAATCGTTAGATTTATCAAATTTCTATCATACATGTCTAGAGCCGCGTAGCGCGTACCTTCAATCTTGTTTAATACATCCATAATGTCACTCAGTTTTGTAATATGAAAATAAACCTTTAGGTTGCCAAAAATTAGTCGTCAACAGGTAATAGTATTAGTTTTGATAAAAGTTACGAAACCATACATGTTTTACATAGGTCATGCATTTTCCATATACATACCATACTTGTTTACTACACCACAATATTCATCTTACTAATATCTTTTCGATACTAACACCACTCCTACTGATACTTTGTGTAGAATGAAACAACCAACATTGATTTAAGAAAGTATTAAAAAAAAAAACGAAAAAAAGGTGGGACAATCGGATGTATTACCACCATTTTGGTAATGTTAATAGTAGGTGTCAGGTAAAAACAAGCCGTTAGAAATCATCGTATAATGTTACCACCCTACAAAGCATTCAGAATTACAACTAACGGCTACCGCAACAACGCGCGGTCCGTACGTTTACTAGTTATATATATATATATATATATATATATATATATATATATATATATATATATATATATATATATATATATATATATATATATATATATATAAATACAAAGATTAACCAACGAAGGGATATGGGTAGTTAGTTCTACTAACCAACCATCTAGTAACATGGAAATAATACTAACAATAAAATACACACATGAATTAAGGAAATTTGGTATCGTGGAGATTGCTTTTAAATTTCATGGATCAGAGAAGACTCCTTCAAAACACATGTGCTAAAACTCATACTATTATTATGAAGATGTTCTATATTAATATTTGATTTGATGGGTTTTTTTTTGCTTTAACAGGCGTGATCCATTAATCTCTATACCGGGCCAGCCTAACCTTCGTACGTTTGGGCCTGGACTCCTCATGCTTGTATCAATACTCACCATTCAAAAATCAATTTATCCTCAAGTTTTAAACGTGCGGCATCGTCCATGGTGGTTTCGAGGGTGGTCGCTCATAAGATGCTTGAAATAGTTGGAGACAAATGGAAAGCATTAAAATCTTACATGGTGGTTCAGGTTGTGTTTTAAGAGTCACAAATTTATGTGGCTTGTACTTGTGACCTGATTTGAGCACGAGAACAAGTGGGATTTTGGTTGTGATTTCAAGGTTTGCCATACTGTTTGCAATATTTGGGAAGGCGGTAACGATCGTGGTGAAAGGAATGGCTGGAGTAATGAGAGGTGTAGAGTCGAGGGCAGCAACAGAAAGTGTGACTACCATTTCGAGGTTTACGTTCGTCGGGGGAGTGTTGATAATTAATGGAGTAGGGTCTGAGGGTCTGGGATCTTCAACCTTGGTGTGGGTGGCGAAATGTTGGCAATAGTGGAGGTTTAGGTGTGTAAGTTTGTAACAACATTTTCAAGATGGTAAATGTTGGTGGCGCTGGTGGTAATCTTGCTACCGAGTTGTTTGGAAATGGTTTAATGGTTTGAGATTTTGGTGTCGTCAAGAAGATACCTAGTCATATTATGTACTAAGTCTATCACCGAGTTACACCTAATCACGTTCGGAGTTGGGGCTCGACAGGGCGGTAACGTATGGCATCAAATGATCAATTGAGGTAGGGACTTAATGAAAGAACCATTGATATGGTCCCTGAAAACCTGAACTACCCACTTGAAAATGATTATCTGCATAATTAACATGTGCAATCATAGGCCTGTCATTAATATCACAGTTCTTCGTCAAATGCGGCCCTTGACACTTCTCACATCCCACTTGCATTGCAACCATAGTCTTATGCAACTTCTCAAACTCTCTACCAAACATCTTCATCTGACTAGATAACGAAGCTAGAGTTACACTACTACCATCATCCTCATTATACACACTAGCAACAGTCTTCCTCGAAGAAGCATTTATAGATGATGATTTCCATTCAAAATTATGAACGACCATGTTTTCCAAAAGATGATATGCCTGATTTTGCGTTTTATACAAGAACACTCCTCTCACTGAAGAATCAAGAATACCACTGATATCGGCTAAAAAGTCACGTTTTTACCCCCGATATTAAGCCCTAAATCAATAAAGTAATTAACTTTATCACAAAAATAAGCATTTGTTTGATTTATTTGGTAGATCGAGTAATTACAAAGACGATGCAAGAAGAATCGAAGAAAACGGACTTAAAACAAAGAATCTAGAGCAAAAAAAGGTGAAGCAAAGGAGTTCAAATGATATCAAGATTCAAGATACATCTCTTCAAAGTTCTAAGAAAAGGATTAGAACTTATAAATTCAATTATTAAAGACCACTGGTAGACTAACAAACTGAAATAAAAAGGATGCTTGTTCGTCAGAAGAAAAGAAAGTTTATCATAATTCTACAAGTGATTTGCAAAAATATTAGCACTCCTCTCTATCCTTTTCTGAAATTCCGAATAAAGTCTTTAAAAATGACTATTTTACCCTCATTCACTATAAACAACTTCACCACTGAAAGGACCCGTTCATATCGATTATAAACGATTCACAATAGTTGATTACATCGCGAGGTACTTGACCTCTATATGATACATTTTATAAACATTGCATTCGTTTTAAAAAGACAAACTTTCATTACATCGAAAGTTGACGGCATACATACCATTTCATAATATAATCAACTATAATTGACTTAATAATAATCTTGATGAACTCAACGACTCGAATGCAACGTCTTTTGAAATATCTCATGAATGACTCCAAGTAATATCTCTAAGTGAGCAAATGCACAGCGGAAGATTTCTTTTATACCTGAGAATAAACATGCTTTAAGGTGTCAACCAAAAGGTTGGTGAGTTCATTAGTTTATCATAATCAATCATTTCCATCATTTTAATAGACCACAAGATTTCCTTTATTCAATAATCATACACTCGCAAGTGTTTAAAAATCATTCATATGGATTGAACACCTGGTAACCGACATTAACATCATGCATATAGAATATGCCCAAAACAGAAATCCATCTGTATATATAAACTCGAAGTACTAAAGCATACCATTTTCCAGTATGGGGGGAGTTAGTACCCGTAGATCTACCTTTAGGATTCGCGTCAAGTAGGGTGTCTGTTCCCTAATTCTTAGGCTACCAAGCTAAAAGGGTGATATTCAATTTGATAATCCAACCATATAATGTAGTTTCGATTACTTGTGTCTATTTCGTAAAACATTTATAAAAGCAGCACATGTATTCTCAGTCCCAAAAGTATATATTGCAAAAGCATTTAAAAAGGGAGCAAATGAAACTCACAATACGATATTTTGTAGTAAAAATATGCATACGACGACACTGTACAAGTGCAGGTTTGACCTAGGATTCACAAACCTATATCAATTATATATATTAAAACATATACTGAACATGTAATATAAAACCAATTTATATATATTAAATATATACTATTTTACTTATTTAAATTAGTAGTATATTTGTTATTTCAATTATTATTATTATTTATATATATATATATATATATATATATATATATATATATATATATATATATATATATATATATATATATATATATATATATATATATATATATATATATATATATATATATATATATATATATATATATATATATATATATATATATATATATATATGTTATATTAAAATAGTAAATTAAATATACTATGATATATGTAAAAATATATTTTTATTTAAATATCATTAAAATTTTAAATTATTGATAATAATACTAATAATCATTAGATTTAATATCATATCTCATAATAATAACAGTGATAATAGTAGTAAAATTAATAATTCGTTTAAATTGTAACTTAATCATTTTCATAATAAAATTTATATTCAAAATCTTATATTTCTAACCCTAGTAATAATAATAATATTAAAATAATGATAATAAAAATAATAATTTTAATAATAATGATAACTTTAAAGATAATGATAATTTTACTAATAATGGTATTTTAAATAATAATAATGATTTTAATAAAATTCTTATTAATAGTATATATATGATTATCATTTATCAAAATTTACATTTATAATTCTATAATTTTTAGTGATCACATATAAGTACTTTAATTTTTGTAATATTATTATTATATCAATTTTTCCATTATAACCATAACTTAATCGTCTTATAATAACTATACTTCTACTAATTAACATATCGAATTTAATTTTTATTGTCATATCGAGTTCTTACATTGTAACCATAATAATAATAATAATAATAATAATAATAATAATAATAATAATAATAATAATAATAATAATAATAATAATAATAATAATAATAATAATAATAATAATAATAATGATAAAAATAAAAGTACTACCTTAAAGAATAAGCTTCCTAAAAAGAATTTTCAGAGACCAGGCTCGAACCCTTGACCTCTCGCTAACCCGAAAACACCACTAAGACCACTCCTCCATTTTTATTTTTCTATTAAAGCTTGTAACTCATATATATTTAACCCAATTATTAATGAGTTTTCATTTTCTCCTTCTTCTTAACAATTAAATCGACTTCATCATACAATATCATTATCGACATAATGTTCTAATTGTCATCATCTCCGTTTTCTATCATCATCATAATCGTGTATTCATTATCATCTATATTTTGTCATCCCCGTATAATCACCATCATAAACATAAATTGATATCATCATGGAATCATAATGTCATGAATAGCACCATTCCTTATCGTTTTTCATAAACATCGTCATATTCATATCTTTCATCAATCATTCATTTTTCACAGCAAACACAACCTGGGTCTCGGCCCGATCATCACAATATTATACGGGCCAAATAGATGCTAGAAACATGGCAGCCTAACAAAAGTCCAATAACAGCAAACCTAAGTCCAAATAAATTTACTTGGGCCTTTACTGTCTAACTTGCAAAACCAGTAGGTCGACAAAAAAAAATATGAAACAGGAAAATAGAACGCAGTCGTTATCACCTTATCTAATTATCATCCATCATTCTCGCTACACATCATCAACATCAAACATCATAAACGTTTTATCACCACAGTCACCATCTTTCTCATTACGGTTAGTCTCCAACATCACCATCTTCCTTGTTATGAAGGGAAAACAGAAACGCGTAAGTGAAGTAGCAGCAGGTTCACGACGAAATAAACTATTGGTGGTGGTCCGATGATAACAACAGCAATCGATGATTGTTGCAGTAATAAAATAAAATAAAATAAAATCTAGCCGTAGCGGTTTTAATGATGATGGTTTTAGGGATTCACCTTTGTATTGCAGCAGCTGTAATAAGTAACGATGTAGCAGTAGCAGGTGGTCTTCGATCAATAACACGAGGATTATGCAGTAGTACTTAGATGGTCTGTTAGACTGTTTAAGGTTGCAATCAGGAGATAAACGGCAGCAAGCAACAGTAGTTGTAATAAATTATAGTGGTGTTCTTAAGTGGGTTGATGATGGTGGGTTAAGGTGAAGTGGTTCCATGGTGATCGTTCTTGATGGTAGTTGGAACAAAAATCGAAACAGTTGTAGATGCATAAGCTTTGATAGTGGCGACGGTGGTCTATGGTTTTGATTGTGATGAGGAGAAACACAAATAAGATGGTGTGTGTCGATTAGCAAAGAAAAGAAAAGAATAATTTTGTTGGTTTATGATGGTAACCGGTGGTGGAAATAGGTGGTGATTTCTTGCGGTTGTCAAGAGAAGAAAGAAAATAACACACTAAGGTGATGGTGTTTTGAGGTTGAGGTTGAAGATGAAGAGAGGAAGAGAGACAAGATGCGGTGGTTGTGGTTTTAAGCTCACGGTGGTGGCGATTGTAGTGACAGCCGGAGAAGATAGTAGCCGGCGGAAGGTGATGGTGTTAGCAAGTGATGATGATTGATGAGTTTTTCAATTGGTAATGGTTGATATCATAAGCCATGTACATATATAGATATGACATAACATAAACTAATACATTAATATTAAAGTAATAATTTTAATATGCAAAGAACGTGCATAAATTCACCAACCAATTATATCTGCCGACGATTTTAGCAATGAGTATTATATCGTGGTTTATTGCTAAACAGTTACTATATAAAAGTGTTCCTAAAATCCCAAAATTTTAAATTAAGACCATTTATTTATTCTGGTCATTACCTATTTGAAACCTAATAAAAAAAGATTCGATAATTATTTATTTTCTGTTCCAATTTATATGTACGGAGTACAAAAACTTAGATTGAAATGGTAAAAAAAATATTTATCAAAACTATTATCTTTTTAATCAAATTTTGGAACAACTTTTATTTTAAAACTTCTTATATATATAATAGACCTATTTTAAAAATAATTAAACGTCAACCGAAAGTTACAGACATTTACCATTAAAGCTCAAAATTAATTATATCTAATATACACTATGTATATATATAAACAGTTTTAAGTAACAAAATTTACTTCGCAAATAGATATATATTAAATAATTAAATTAAATATAACAATATATATATATATATATATATATATATATATATATATATATATATATATATATATATATATATAAAAGAAATATACATATAAAATAATAGTTTTTATTACAATGTATTTTATTTTATATATTTATTTATAACAATAAATGTATATAATAGTTTATTAATGTTCATGTTATTATATATATTATACATATACTTATATATACACATATTTATATATATCCACATATTTACAAGCAATGGTTCGTGCATCATCGGGGATAATCGAAAGTCACATGAATATATGAAAATAGTTCAAACTTTTTGAGACTCAAGTTTTCAGACTTTGCTTATCGTGTCGAAATCATACAAAGATTAAGTTTAAATTTGGTCGGAAATTTTCGGGTCGTCACAGTACCTACCCGTTAAAGAAATTTTGTCCCGAAATTTGAATGTGGTCGTCATGATTAACAATAGAAATGTTTTCATGACGAATATGAGTTGTTAAATAGAGTTTTATCACTATTGAATAATGAAATGTCCCGTTCTTATTGATTAAAAACGTTCCATATTAATTGATTTCGTTGCGAGGTTTTGACCTCTATATTCGACGTTTTTCAAAGACTGCATTCATTTTTAAAACAAACCATAACCTTTATTTCATAAATAAAGGTTTAAAAATCTTTACGTAGATTATCAAATAATGATAATCTATAACATCCTGTTTACACACGACCATTACATAATGGTTTACAATACAAATATGTTACATCAAAATCAGTTTCTTGAATGCAGTTTTTACACAATATCATACAAACATGGACTTCAAATCTTGTCCTTATTTTAGTATGCAACAGCGGAAGCTCTTAGTATTCACCTGACAATAAACATGCTTTAAACGTCAACAAAAATGTTGGTGAGTTATAGGTTTAACCTATATATATCAAATCGTAACAATAGACCACAAGATTTCATATTTCAATACACATCCCATACATAGAGATAAAAATCATTCATATGGTGAACACCTGGTAACCGACATTAACAAGATGCATATTTAAGAATATCCCCATCATTCCGGGATCCTCCTTCGGACATGATATAAATTTCGAAGTACTAAAGCATCCGGTACTTTGGATGCGGTTTGTTATGTAGTGACCCGAACTTTTCCATGTTTATATATATTAATTGAGATTGATATTTACATGATTAAATGTTTCCAACATGATTAAGCAATCAAACTTGTTAAGACTTGATTAATTGAAATAGGTTTCATATAGACAATTGACCACCCAAGTTGACCGGTGATTCACGAACGTTAAAACTTGTAAAAACTATATGATGACATATATATGGTTATATATATAGTTAACATGATATTATGATAAGTAAACATATCATTAAGTATATTAACAATGAACTACATATGTAAAAATAAGACTACTAACTTAATGATTTTGAAACGAGACATATATGTAACGATTATCGTTGTAACGACATTTAATGTATATATATCATATTAAGAGATATTCGTACATCATAATATCATGATAATATAATAATTTAAAATCTCTTTTGATATTATAAACATTGGATTAACAACATTTAACAAGATCGTTAACCTAAAGGTTTCAAAACAACATTTACATGTAACGACTAACGATGACTTAACGACTCAGTTAAAATGTATATACATGTAGTGTTTTAATATGTATTTATAAACTTTTGAAAGACTTCAAGACACTTATCAAAATACTTCTACTTAACAAAAATGCTTACAATTACATCCTCGTTCAGTTTCATCAACAATTCTACTCGTATGCACCCGTATTCGTACTCGTACAATACACAGCTTTTAGATGTATGTACTATTGGTATATACACTCCAATGATCAGCTCTTAGCAGCCCATGTGAGTCACCTAACACATGTGGGAACCATCATTTGGCAACTAGCATGAAATATCTCATAAAATTACAAAAATATGAGTAATCATTCATGACTTATTTACATGAAAACAAAATTACATATCCTTTATATCTAATCCATACACCAACGAACAAAAACACTTACAAACACTTTCATTCTTCAATTTTCTTCATCTAATTGATCTCTCTCAAGTTCTATCTTCAAGTTCTAAGTGTTCTTCATATATTCTACAAGTTCTAGTTACATAAAATCAAGAATACTTTCAAGTTTGCTAGCTCACTTCCAATCTTGTAAGGTGATCATCCAACCTCAAGAAATCTTTGTTTCTTACAGTAGGTTATCATTCTAATACAAGGTAATAATCATATTCAAACTTTGGTTCAATTTCTATAACTATAACAATCTTATTTCAAGTAATGATCTTACTTGAACTTGTTTTCGTGTCATGATTCTGCTTCAAGAACTTCGAGCCATCCAAGGATCCATTGAAGCTAGATCCATTTTTCTCTTTTCCAGTAGGTTTATCCAAGGAACTTAAGGTAGTAATGATGTTCATAACATCATTCGATTCATACATATAAAGCTATCTTATTCGAAGGTTTAAACTTGTAATCACTAGAACATAGTTTAGTTAATTCTAAACTTGTTCGCAAACAAAAGTTAATCCTTCTACTTGAATTTTAAAATCAACTAAACACATGTTCTATATCTATATGATATGCTAACTTAATGATTTAAAACCTGAAAACACGAAAAACACCGTAAAACCGGATTTACGCCGTCGTAGTAACACCGCGGGCTGTTTTGGGTTAGTTAATTAAAAACTATGATAAACTTTGATTTAAAAGTTGTTATTCTGAGAAAATGATTTTTATTATGAACATGAAACTATATCCAAAAATTATGGTTAAACTCAAAGTGGAAGTATGTTTTCTAAAATGGTCATCTAGACGTCGTTCTTTCGACTGAAATGACTACCTTTATAAAAACGACTTGTAACTTATTTTTCAGACTATAAACCTATACTTTTCTGTTTAGATTCATAAAATAGAGTTCAATATGAAACCATAGCAATTTGATTCACTCAAAACGGATTTAAAATGAAGAAGTTATGGGTAAAACAAGATTGGATAATTTTTCTCATTTTAGCTACGTGAAAATTGGTAACAAATCTATTCCAACCATAACTTAATCAACTTGTATTGTATATTATGTAATCTTGAGATACCATAGACACGTATACAATGTTTTGACCTATCATGTCGACACATCTATATATATTTCGGAACAACCATAGACACTCTATATGTGAATGTTGGAGTTAGCTATACAGGGTTGAGGTTGATTCCAAAATATATATAGTTTGAGTTGTGATTAATACTGAGATACGTATACACTGGGTCGTGGATTGATTCAAGATAATATTTATCGATTTATTTCTGTACATCTAACTGTGGACAACTAGTTGTAGGTTACTAACGAGGACAGTTGACTTAATAAACTTAAAACATCAAAATATATTAAAAGTGTTGTAAATATATTTTGAACATACTTTGATATATATGTATATATTGTTATAGGTTCGTGAATCAACCAGTGGCCAAGTCTTACTTCCCGACGAAGTAAAAATCTGTGAAAGTGAGTTATAGTCCCACTTTTAAAATCTAATATTTTTGGGATGAGAATACATGCAGGTTTTATAAATGATTTACAAAATAGACACAAGTACGTGAAACTACATTCTATGGTTGAATTATCGAAATCGAATATGCCCCTTTTTATTAAGTCTGGTAATCTAAGAATTAGGGAACATACACCCTAATTGACGCGAATCCTAAAGATAGATCTATTGGGCCTAACAAACCCCATCCAAAGTACCGGATGCTTTAGTACTTCGAAATTTATATCATATCCGAAGGGTGTCCCGGAATGATGGGGATATTCTTATATATGCATCTTGTTAATGTCGGTTACCAGGTGTTCACCATATGAATGATTTTTATCTCTATGTATGGGATGTGTATTGAAATATGAAATCTTGTGGTCTATTATTATGATTTGATATATATAGGTTAAACCTATAACTCACCAACATTTTTGTTGACGTTTTAAGCATGTTTATTCTCAGGTGATTATTAAGAGCTTCCGCTGTCGCATACTTAAATAAGGACGAGATTTGGAGTCCATGCTTGTATGATATTGTGTAAAAACTGCATTCAAGAAACTTATTTTGTTGTAACATATTTGTATTGTAAACCATTATGTAATGGTCATGTGTAAACAGGATATTTTAGATTATCATTATTTGATAATCTACGTAAAGCTTTTTAAACCTTTATTGATGAAATAAAGGTTATGGTTTGTTTTAAAATGAATGCAGTCTTTGAAAAACGTCTCATATAGAGGTCAAAACCTCGCAACGAAATCAATTAATATGGAACGTTTTTAATCAATAAGAACGGGACATTTCAGTTGGTATCCGAGCGTTGGTCTTAGAGAACCAGAATTTTGCATTAGTGTGTCTTATCGAGTTTGTTAGGATGCATTAGTGAGTCTGGACTTCGACCGTGTTTACTTGAAAAATGATTGCTTAACAAATTTTGTTGGAAACTATATATTTTTAACATGTGAATATTATGTGATATATTAATCTCTTAACGCGTTTGATATTATGTGATAGATGTCTACCTCTAGAACAAGTCCCATTGACTCACCTAATAATAATGAAGAGTCAAATGTAAATTGGAATGATTCGTGGACTGATTCACAAGTTCCCGAAGAGGAACCGGAAGAAGAGTCGGAACTGGAAGAAGAATCAGAACCGGAAGAGGAGGAACCGGATGAAGAAATAGAACCAGTGGGGGAAATAATAAAACGGTTAAGTAAAAGAAAATCCTCAACCAACCGACCAAGGTTAATTATGGTCAATGGTGTTTCCGCCAAGGAAGCAAAATATTGGGAGGATTACCAATTCTCCGATGAATCGGATTCCGACGAGAATTCCGATGATGTTATAGAAATTACCCCAACTGAATTTAAAAAGGCAAAAGAAAATAATAAGGGAAAGAGCATAAAAATAGAGAAATCTAATTCCAACCCCGATGAACTTTATATGTATCGTCAACCCCTGAAGTCCTTAAGTTGTAACAATGACCCGGGAACCTCTAAACCACCAGGTTTTTCTAAACCAATGTGGAAAATTACGGCTCGTATTAGGGGAACATCATATATCCCTAGAAACCTGGAAAAACGAACCAAAACCGAAGAAGAAGAAACGAGCGAGTCGGAATAAGATAGTTGTATTCGTGTGGTGTAATATATGTAATATAGTGTGCTTATGCTTTATGATATATGTAAAAATTGCTTGTATTAATAAGTATTTTTTTATGAATCTAACTCTTGTCTATTTTACAGTTTAAAAACACAAAATGGATAGACAACCCAATATTTTAAGAGACCTACCCGGAGACATGATTGATGAAATCTTGTCTAGAGTCGGTCAGAATTCCTCGGCACAACTATTTAAGGCGAGATCAGTTTGTAAGACATTCGAAGAACGTTCCAAGAATGTCTTGGTTTATAAGAGACTTTCGTTTGAAAGATGGGGGATATCACATTGGGAAACCCATAAGTTACGATGTGTTTACTTTGACGCATATATTGCGGGGAACCCAAATGCTATTTTACGCAACGGGTTAAGAAATTATTTTGACTCAATATATCCGAATATTGGACTTCGTGATTTAGAAAAAGCGGCTAACATGCAACATAAAGAAGCATGTTATGCTTACGGATTAGTAATGTTCGCTTCTCACCAAAGTGAGAACAAGAACATCGGGCTACAACTATTAAACAAAACGTTTCCACAAGTGACGGAGTCGCTAATTGGGGTAAGAAATGAGGTTTTTAGATTGTTACGGGACTGTTGGACATTACGTAACCCTCGTCTCTTTGACGACATTACAACACGCTGTCTTATCAACGGCCATAACGGTTATGTTCCACAAGACCAAGGATGGGAAGTAATCCTAGTAAAACCAGAATGCATGACTTGTTTCTGGATGTATGAATTACGTGTCTTTATTGCCTTTGCTGAACGACTTGTGTACTAGCTAGAATTATCTTCACAACTATCTTGTATCAAAGTTATTGTGTGCAATATTTCATGCTTTATGTAAAATAAGCGGTATTGTAAGTTTGTAAAATATTGTATAAAAGTTTGAACGCGAAATATTATTATAATCAGTTTTTCATATAGAATTGTAGTAGTTGAATTGTATATTAGCTACTAAGTATGAACTTAACGGGTAGGTACTACCCGAATTTAAACTTATAAAACGCTAATATGAAGAAAAAGCTTTTATAAATGAGTTCATATTATGCTACGAAATACTATTAACTACTCTTAATATTCTGTATGATTAACTTGTTCCATTTGACTATTTTGAAGGAAATGGCACCGACTACTCGACACACCGTGAATATGAATGAAGAGGAATTCCGTACTTTTCTAGCTTCAAACATAGCCGCAGTACAGGCTGCGCTACATACCAACAATAACCTTGGATCTAGCAGTACAGGAAATCGTGTAGGATGCACCTACAGAGAATTCACTGCCTGCAAACCTTTGGAATTTGATGGAACCGAAGGACCGATCGGATTGAAACGGTGGACCGAGAAGGTCGAATCGGTGTTTGCCATAAGTAAGTGTACTGAAGAGGACAAAGTGAAGTACGCTACGCATACCTTCACAGGTTCTGCGTTAACATGGTGGAATACCTATCTAGAGCAAGTGGGACAAGACGATGCGTACGCACTACCGTGGTCAGCATTCAAGCACTTGATGAACGAGAAGTACCGTCCCAGAACCGAGGTCAATAAGCTCAAGACAGAACTTAGAGGGTTAAGAACCCAAGGATTTGATATTACCACGTATGAAAGACGATTCACAGAATTGTGCCTATTGTGTCCGGGAGCATTCGAAGATGAGGAAGAGAAGATCGACGCGTTTGTGAAAGGATTACCGGAAAGAATCCAAGAAGATATAAGTTCACACGAGCCCGCCTCCATACAACAGGCATGTAGAATGGCTCACAAACTAGTGAACCAGATTGAAGAAAGAATTAAAGAACAGACTGCTGAAGAGGCCAATGTGAAGCAAGTCAAAAGAAAGTGGGAGGAAAACGGTGATAAGAATCACCAATACAACAACAACAACAACAATTACAACAATAATCACAACAATTATCCCAACAATCGCAACATCAATCGCAACTACAACAGACGGCCCAATAACAACAACAACAACAACAGCAACTACAACAATCATCCCAACAACAATAATAACCGCAACAACAACAACAATAAGAAGCAGCTATGCCAAAGGTGTGAAAAGAATCACTCGGGGTTCTGCACCAAATTTTGCAACAAGTGTAAAAGAAATGGTCATAGCGCGGCGAAGTGTGAGGTCTACGGACCAGGGGTTAATAGAACGAAAGGAACAAATGGTGTCGGAACGAGTAATGACGGAGCAAGTAGTGTCGGAGCAAGTTATGCCAATGTAGTTTGTTATAAATGTGGAAAACCGGGCCACATTATTAGAAATTGCCCGAACCAGGAGAACACGAATGGACAAGGCCGCGGAAGAGTTTTCAATATTAATGCGGCAGAGGCACAGGAAGACCCGGAGCTTGTTACGGTACGTTTCTTATTGACAATAAATCTGCTTACGTTTTATTTGATTCGGGTGCGGATAGAAGCTATATGAGTAGAGATTTTTGTGCTAAATTAAGTTGTCCATTGACGCCTTTGGATAGTAAATTTTTACTCGAATTAGCAAATGGTAAATTAATTTCAGCAGATAATATATGTCGGAATCGAGAAATTAAACTGGTTAGCGAAACATTTAATATTGATTTGATACCAGTAGAGTTAGGGAGTTTTGATGTGATAATCGGTATGGACTGGTTAAAAGAAGTGAAAGCAGAGATCGTTTGTTACAAAAATGCAATTCGCATTATACGAGAAAAAGGAAAACCCTTAATGGTGTACGGAGAAAAGGGCAACACGAAGCTACATCTTATTAGTAATTTGAAGGCACAAAAACTAATAAGAAAAGGTTGCTATGCTGTTCTACCACACGTCGAGAAAGTACAAACTGAAGAAAAGAGCATCAATGATGTTCCCGTCGCAAAAGAATTTCCCGATGTATTTCCGAAAGAATTACCGGGATTACCCCCACATCGATCCGTTGAATTTCAAATAGATCTTGTACCAGGAGCTGCACCAATAGCTCGTGCTCCATACAGACTCGCACCCAACGAGATGAAAGAACTGCAAAGCCAATTACAAGAACTTTTAGAGCGTGGTTTCATTTGACCAAGCACATCACCGTAGGGAGCTCCTGTTTTGTTTGTCAAGAAGAAAGATGGTACATTCAGGTTGTGTATCGACTACCGAGAGTTGAACAAACTTACCATCAAGAACCGCTACCCACTACCGAGAATCGACGACTTATTTGATCAACTACAAGGCTCGTCTGTTTATTCAAAGATTGACTTACGTTCCGGGTATCATCAAATGCGGGTGAAAGAAGATGATATTCCAAAGACTGCTTTCAGAACACGTTACGGTCATTACGAGTTTATGGTCATGCTGTTTGGTTTAACTAATGCACCAGCTGTGTTCATGGATCTTATGAACCGAGTGTGTGGACCATACCTTGACAAGTTTGTCATTGTTTTCATTGATGACATACTTATTTACTCAAAGAATGACCAAGAACACGGTGAACATTTGAGAAAGGTATTAGAAGTATTGAGGAAGGAAGAATTGTACGCTAAGTTTTCAAAGTGTGCATTTTGGTTGGAAGAAGTTCAATTCCTCGGTCACATAGTGAACAAAGAAGGTATTAAGGTGGATCCGGCAAAGATAGAAACTGTTGAAAAGTGGGAAACCCCGAAAACTCCGAAACACATACGCCAGTTTTTAGGACTAGCTGGTTACTACAGAAGGTTCATCCAAGACTTTTCCAGAATAGAAAAACCCTTGACTGCATTAACGCATAAAGGGAAGAAATTTGAATGGAATGATGAACAAGAGAAAGCGTTTCAGTTATTGAAGAAAAAGCTAACTACGACACCTATATTGTCATTGCCTGAAGGGAATGATGATTTTGTGATTTATTGTGACGCATCAAAGCAAGGTCTCGGTTGTGTATTAATGCAACGAATGAAGGTGATTGCTTATGCGTCTAGACAATTGAAGATTCACGAACAAAATTATACGACGCATGATTTGGAATTAGGCGCGGTTGTTTTTGCATTAAAGACTTGGAGGCACTACTTATATGGGGTCAAAAGTATTATATATACCAACCACAAAAGTCTTCAACACATATTTAATCAGAAACAACTGAATATGAGGCAGAGTAGGTGGATTGAATTATTGAATGATTATGACTTTGAGATTCGTTACCACCCGGGGAAGGCAAATGTGGTAGCCGATGCCTTGAGCAGGAAGGACAGAGAACCCATTCGAGTAAAATCTATGAATATAATGATTCATAATAACCTTACTACTCAAATAAAGGAGGCGCAACAAGGAGTTTTAAAAGAGGGAAATTTAAAGGATGAAATACCCAAAGGATCGGAGAAACATCTTAATATTCGGGAAGACGGAACCCGGTATAGGGCTGAAAGGATTTGGGTACCAAAATTTGGAGATATGAGAGAAATGGTACTTAGAGAAGCTCATAAAACCAGATACTAAATACATCCTGGAACGGGGAAGATGTACAAGGATCTCAAGAAACATTTTTGGTGGCCGGGTATGAAAGCCGATGTTGCTAAATACGTAGGATAATGTTTGACGTGTTCTAAGGTCAAAGCTGAGCATCAGAAACCATCAGGTCTACTTCAACAACCCGAAATCCCGGAATGGAAATGGGAAAACATTACCATGGATTTCATCACTAAATTGCCAAGGACTGCAAGTGGTTTTGATACTATTTGGGTAATAGTTGATCGTCTCACCAAATCAGCACACTTCCTGCCAATAAGAGAAGATGACAAGATGGAGAAGTTAGCACGACTGTATTTGAAGGAAGTCGTCTCCAGACATGGAATACCAATCTCTATTATCTCTGATAGGGATGGCAGATTTATTTCAAGATTCTGGCAGACATTACAGCAAGTATTAGGAACTCATCTAGACATGAGTACTGCCTATCATCCACAAACTGATGGGCAGAGCGAAAGGACGATACAAATGTTTGAAGACATGCTACGAGCATGTGTTATTGATTTCGGAAACAGTTGGGATCGACATCTACCGTTAGCAGAATTTTCCTACAACAACAGCTACCATTCAAGCATTGAGATGGCGCCGTTTGAAGCACTTTATGGTAGAAAGTGCAGGTCTCCGATTTGTTAGAGTGAAGTGGGGGATAGACAGATTACGGGTCCAGAGATTATACAAGAAACTACCGAGAAGATCATCCAAATTCAACAACGGTTGAAAACCTCCCAAAGTTGACAAAAGAGCTACGCTGACATTAAAAGAAAAGATATAGAATTTGAAATTGGAGAGATGGTCATGCTTAAAGTTGCACCTTGGAAAGGCGTTGTTCGATTTGGTAAACGAGGGAAATTAAATCCAAGGTATATTGGACCATTCAAGATTATTGATCGTGTCGGACCAGTAGCTTACCGACTTGAGTTACCTCAACAACTCGCGGCTGTACATAACACTTTCCACGTCTCGAATTTGACGAAATGTTTTGCTAAAGAAGATCTCACTATTCCGTTAGATGAAATCCAAATCAACGAAAAACTTCAATTCATCGAAGAACCCGTCGAAATAATGGATCGTGAGGTTAAAAGACTTAAGCAAAACAAGATACCAATTGTTAAGGTTCGATGGAATGCTCGTAGAGGACCCGAGTTCACCTGGGAGCGTGAAGATCAGATGAAGAAGAAATACCCGCATCTATTTCCAGAAGATTCGTCAACACCTTCAACAGCTTAAAATTTCGGGACGAAATTTATTTAACGGGTAGGTACTGTAGTGACCCGAACTTTTCCATGTTTATATATATTAATTGAGATTAATATTTACATGATTAAATGTTTCCAACATGATTAAGCAATCAAACTTTTTAAGACTTGATTAATTGAAATAGGTTTCATATAGACAATTGACCACCCAAGTTGACCGGTGATTCACGAACGTTAAAACTTGTAAAAACTATATGATGACATATATATGGTTATATATATAGTTAACATGATATTATGATAAGTAAACATATCATTAAGTATATTAACAATGAACTACATATGTAAAAACAAGACTACTAACTTAATGATTTTGAAACGAGACATATATGTAACGATTATCGTTGTAACGACATTTAATGTATATATATCATATTAAGAGATATTAGTACATCATAATATCATGATAATATAATAATTTAAAATCTCTTTTGATATTATAAACATTGGGTTAACAACATTTAACAAGATCGTTAACCTAAAGGTTTCAAAACAACATTTACATGTAACGACTAACGATGACTTAACGACTCAGTTAAAATGTATATACATGTAGTGTTTTAATATGTATTCATACACTTTTGAAAGACTTCAAGACACTTATCAAAATACTTCTACTTAACAAAAATGCTTACAATTACATCCTCGTTCAGTTTCATCAACAATTCTACTCGTATGCACCCGTATTCGTACTCGTACAATACACAGCTTTTAGATGTATGTACTATTGGTATATACACTCCAATGATCAGCTCTTAACAGCCCATGTGAGTCACCTAACACATGTGGGAACCATAATTTGGCAACTAGCATGAAATATCTCATAAAATTACAAAAATATGAGTAATCATTAATGACTTATTTACATGAAAATAAAATTACATATCCTTTATATCTAATCCATACACCAACGACCAAAAACACCTACAAACACTTTCATTCTTCAATTTTCTTCATCTAATTTATCTCTCTCAAGTTCTATCTTCAAGTTCTAAGTGTTCTTCATATATTCTACAAGTTTTAGTTACATAAAATCAAGAATACTTTCAAGTTTGCTAGCTCACTTCCAATCTTGTAAGGTGATCATCCAACCTCAAGAAATCTTTGTTTCTTATAGTAGGTTATCATTCTAATACAAGGTAATAATCATATTCAAACTTTGGTTCAATTTCTATAACTATAACAATCTTATTTCAAGTGATGATCTTACTTGAACTTGTTTTCGTGTCATGATTCTGCTTCAAGAACTTCGAGCCATCCAAGGATCCATTGAAGCTAGATCCATTTTTCTCTTTTCTAGTAGGTTTATCCAAGGAACTTAAGGTAGTAATGATGTTCATAACATCATTCGATTCATACATATAAAGCTATCTTATTCGAAGGTTTAAACTTGTAATCACTAGAACATAGTTTAGTTAATTCTAAACTTGTTCGCAAACAAAAGTTAATCCTTCTAACTTGAATTTTAAAATCAACTAAACACATGTTCTATATCTATATGATATGCTAACTTAATGATTTAAAACCTGAAAACACGAAAAACACCGTAAAACCGGATTTACGCCGTCGTAGTAACACCGCGGGCTGTTTTGGGTTAGTTAATTAAAAACTATGATAAACTTTGATTTAAAAGTTGTTATTCTGAGAAAATGATTTTTATTATGAACATGAAACTATATCCAAAAATTATGGTTAAACTCAAAGTGGAAGTATGTTTTCTAAAATGGTCATCTAGACGTCGTTCTTTCGACTGAAATGACTACCTTTACAAAAACGACTTGTAACTTATTTTTCCGACTATAAACCTATACTTTTCTGTTTAGATTCATAAAATAGAGTTCAATATGAAACCATAGCAATTTGATTCACTCAAAACAGATTTAAAATGAAGAAGTTATGGGTAAAACAAGATTGGATAATTTTTCTCATTTTAGCTACGTGAAAATTGGTAACAAATCTATTCCAACCATAAATTAATCAACTTGTATTGTATATTATGTAATCTTGAGATACCATAGACATGTATACAATGTTTCGACCTATCATGTCGACACATCTATATATATTTCGGAACAACCATAGACACTCTATATGTGAATGTTGGAGTTAGCTATACAGGGTTGAGGTTGATTCCAAAATATATATAGTTTGAGTTGTGATCAATACTGAGATACGTATACACTGGGTCGTGGATTGATTCAAGATAATATTTATCGATTTATTTCTGTACATCTAACTGTGGACAACTAGTTGTAGGTTACTAACGAGGACAGCTGACTTAATAAACTTAAAACATCAAAATATATTAAAAGTGTTGTAAATATATTTTGAACATACTTTGATATATATGTATATATTGTTATAGGTTCATGAATCAACCAGTGGCCAAGTCTTACTTCCCGACGAAGTAAAAATCTGTGAAAGTGAGTTATAGTCCCACTTAATATTTTTGGGATGAGAATACATGCAGGTTTTATAAATGATTTATAAAATAGACACAAGTACGTGAAACTACATTCTATGGTTGAATTATCGAAATCGAATATGCCCCTTTTTATTAAGTCTGGTAATCTAAGAATTAGGGAACAGACACCCTAATTGACGCGAATCCTAAAGATAGATCTATTGGGCCTAACAAACCCCATCCAAAGTACCGTATGCTTTAGTACTTCGAAATTTATATCATATCCGAAGGGTGTCCCGGAATGATGGGGATATTCTTATATATGCATCTTGTTAATGTCGGTTACCAGGTGTTCACCATATGAATGATTTTTATCTCTATGTATGGGATGTGTATTGAAATATGAAATCTTGTGGTCTATTATTATGATTTGATATATATAGGTTAAACCTATAACTCACCAACATTTTTGTTGACGTTTTAAGCATGTTTATTCTCAGGTGATTATTAAGAGCTTCCGCTGTCGCATACTTAAATAAGGACGAGATTTGGAGTCCATGCTTGTATGATATTGTGTAAAAACTGCATTCAAGAAACTTATTTTGTTGTAACATATTTGTATTGTAAACCATTATGTAATGGTCATGTGTAAACAGGATATTTTAGATTATCATTATTTGATAATCTACGTAAAGCTTTTTAAACCTTTATTGATGAAATAAAGGTTATGGTTTGTTTTAAAATGAATGCAGTCTTTGAAAAACGTCTCATATAGAGGTCAAAACCTCGCAACGAAATCAATTAATATGGAACGTTTTTAATCAATAAGAACGGGACATTTCATGTTAGGCCCAATAGATCTATCTTTAGGATTCGCGTCAATTAGGGTGTCTGTTCCCTAATTCTTAGATTACCAGACTTAATAAAAAGGGGCATATTCGATTTCGATAATTCAACCATAGAATGTAGTTTCACGTACTTGTGTCTATTTTGTAAATCATTTATAAAACCTGCATGTATTCTCATCCCAAAAATATTAGATTTTAAAAGTGGGACTATAACTCACTTTCACAGATTTTTTTACTTCGTCGGGAAGTAAGACTTGGCCACTGGTCGATTCACAAACCTATAACAATATATACATATATATCAAAGTATGTTCAAAATATATTTACAAAACTTTTAATACATTTGATGTTTTAAGTTTATTAAGTCAGCTGTCCTCGTTAGTAACCTACAACTAGTTGTCCACAGTTAGATGTACATAAATAAATCGATAAATATTATCTTGAATCAATCCACGACCCAGTGTATACGTATCTCAGTATTGATCACAACTCAAACTATATATATATTTTGGAATCAACCTCAACCCTGTATAGCTAACTCCAACATTCACATATAGAGTGTCTATGGTTGTTCCGCAATATATATATAGATGGGTCGACATGATAGGTCGAAACATTGTATACGTGTCTATGGTATCTCAAGATTACATAATATACAATATAAGTTGATTAGGTTATGGTTGGAATAGATTTATTACTAACTTTCACGTAGGTAAAATGAGTAGTTTTTATCAATCTTGTTTTACTCGCCATTTCTTCGTTTCTAATCCGTTTTGAGTGATTCCAGTGGCCACGGTTTCGTATTGAACTTAAATTTATGAATCTAAACAGAAAAAGTATAAGTTTATAGTCGGAAATACAAGTTACAAGTCGTTTTTGAAAGAGGTAGTCATTTCCGTCGAAAGAACGACATCTTGATGACCATTTTGAAAAACATACTTTCACTTTGAGTTTAACCATGATTTTTGGATATAGTTTTATGTTCATAAGAAAAATCATTTTTCTAGAAGTATAGCTTTAAATCAAAGTTCTTCTTAGCTTTTAATTATCCCAACCAAAACAGCCCCCGGTTTTACTACGACGGCGTATATCTAGTTTTATGGTGTTTATCGTGTTTCCGGGTTTTAAATCATTAAGTTAGCATATCATATAGATATAGAACATGTGTTTAGTTGATTTTAAAAGTTTAGTTAGAAGGATTAACTTTATTTGCGAACAAGTTTAGAATTAACTAAACTATGTTCTAGTGATTACAAGTTTATAACGTTGAATAAGACAGCTTTTTATGTATGAATCGAATGATGTTATGAACATCATTACTACCTCAAGTTCCTTGGATAAGCCTACTGAAAATGAGAAAAATGGATCTAGCTTCAAAGGATCCTTGGATGGCTTGAAAGTTCTTGAAGCAGAATCATGACACGAAAACAATTTCAAGTAAGATTTCCACTTGAAATAAGATTGTTATAGTTATAGAAATTGAATTAAAGTTTGAATATGATTATTACCTTGTATTATAAAGATAACCTACTGTAAGTAACAAAGGTTTCTTGATCTTGGATGATTACTTGGAATGGATTTAGAAAAGTTGGAAGTAAACTTGCAATCTTGGAAGTATTCTTGATTTTATGAAACTAGAACTTTTGAAATTTATGAAGAACACTTAGAACTTGAAGATAGAACTTGAGAGAGATCAATTAGATGAAGAAAATTGAAGAATGAAAGTGTTTGTAGGTGTTTTTTGTCGTTGGTGTATGGATTAGATATAAAGGATATGTAATTTTGTTTTCATGTAAATAAGTCATGAATGATTACTCATATTTTTGTAATTTTATGAGATATTTCATGCTAGTTGCCAAATGATGGTTCCCACATGTGTTAGGTGACTCACATGGGCTACTAAGAGCTGATCATTGGAGTGTATATACCAATAGTACATACATCTAAAAGCTGTGTATTGTACGAGTACAAATACGGGTGCATACGAGTAGAATTGTTGATGAAACTGAACGAGGATGTAATTGTAAGCATTTTTGTTAATTAGAAGTATTTTGATAAGTGTCTTGAAGTCTTTCAAAAGTGTATGAATACATATTAAAACACTACATGTATATACATTTTAACTGAGTCGTTAAGTCATCGTTAGTCGTTACATGTAAGTGTTGTTTTTGAAACCTTTAGGTTAACGATCTTGTTAAATGTTGTTAACCCAATGTTTATAATATCAAATGAGATTTTAAATTATTATATTATCATGATATTATGATATACGAATATCTCTTAATATGATATATATACATTAAATGTCGTTACAACGATAATCGTTACATATATGTCTCGTTTCAAAATCATTAAGTTAGTAGTCTTGTTTTTACATATGTAGTTCATTATTAATATACTTAATGATATTTTTACTTATCATAATATCATATTAACTATATATATAACCATATATATGTCATCATATAGTTTTTACAAGTTTTAACGTTCGTGAATCACCGGTCAACTTGGGTGGTCAATTGTCTATATGAAACCTATTTCAATTAATCAAGTATTAACAAGTTTGATTGCTTAATATGTTGGAAACACTTAATCATGTAAATAAAAATTTCATTTAATATATATATAAACATGGAAAAGTTCGGGTCACTACAAATAATATAGATAAAACGACTTAATCACTTGAAAAGTACGAATGAAGCTATACCTAAATAGTGAAATGAGATAGACAAGTTTTATCATAACTTTTCACTAGTCATGGTTGAATTCCAGAATTCAAGGGATTTAAAGAAAATCTATGAAATCTATAAGATCTGATTCTTGAGGAAATTAGGATCTCTTTAATTAAATGCGATGATCTGTCCCGATTACTGTGTCTGAAATTTCCTTTATAAATTAAACTCTTCCGTTCCATTATTCTCACCATTCCTATACTTTATTTCTTAGTTCATACATCCAAAAGATTGTGAAAATGCTTAATTCAGTTCTAATCTTCGATATTTTCCTAATTATCATTTCTGTCACCCTTCTTTTCAATCTTCCACCAGAAAAATCTATTTACTTTTACTATTACCTTGAGGTGATACTATTCTTAATTATACCGTGTCTTTATATTGCTATTCGTATTAATATCCACGATTTGTAACCTCCGTGTTGTTATTGGATTTTATATTTTCTCTTATAATTTGGAGCTTTTTGCCTTTTTATTCTCTTCTCGACCTCTAGTAAAGCAAGTAACAGTCCAGAATTCATAAGTATGGAGTTTCGAATAAACTTAATGTTCTAAACAAAAAGGAACGTAATCACACGATTTGATTTGTCAAATTACCAGAATCACTGAGAATAGAACTATCAAGAATATACCTTCTTGATATGTTCAGAAGTTAAGCAGAATGAAACAGTTATGTAACATGGCACATGATGACGTTATGTTCTGTGAATCATCACGTTCCATTAGAAACTCAGCATGACTTACTATAATATAATCACGTTGATCAAGTATCATTATATTATACTAATTCATGCATCAATTTCTTTACATTTCTCCATAATTCATTCATAAATTACACTTAGATTTTACAGAAGTTTCTAATATAATGAAACACAGGAAGCACGAAGAGGTATATAATTTCGGACGAGAATATTTATGAAAATATCCTCAGAAATATCGAAGATATTTATGATAATATTTTGGAATTTCCAAGTTTGAAGGTTGATGAAGAAAAATTTTCCGCAAGATTTTAACATGACTTCGGAGCAAGATATTCTCTAAAGATTTCAACGGATCCAGAATTACCTGGATTCTTTGAATATAGGGTATGGTCCTTGTATTTGTCCTTGGTCTCCTTCGTGGTTAGCTCAATCCGTTTTCCAGTTCCAACTTTTCTGAGCTTTTTCAACATACTATTCATTATCATCAAACTTATGATGATTAAGGTCGTTTATGGCTCTCTACGGTTTCTGCTGCCTCATTCACCTTTTCAACATTCAGAGTATTGATTTGTAGACTGAGTGCTTTTTAGAATTTCAGAATGAAAGATCATAATTCTAAGAGATAAATGTTATACATATAACTGTTGATGTAGATATGCTGTGAGTTTTTAAAGTACTGATTGCTGATTCCCGGTAATTGGTATGGCAGTTCTCGTTACAAGATGCAGATGAGTATATGATAGGGTTTCAATGAATAAATATAATGATTTATCAGAGAGATTTAAGCCAAGAAGCAACGAGGTTGCTGGTACGTCTGCTGGTAATATGGTGGAATATAAAAGGTTCCCTGGTAACAATAAAAGAGGACACATATATATCAAGGTTATAATAAGGTTGTTTCGAATGAAAATTCGATGTTGACTTGCTGGAGCTGTGACAAAATTTGCTACTTTGAAAGGGATTTCCAAGTTATTTTGGGTAATAATAACACTAAGGAATTAGCATAGCTACGTTTTAAATGTTTACTCAGTTGCCGAGAGTTTCTCAGGTGCATAACTATATGAATCAATCTTTTCTTTCGTAGATGAATTGTGGTTGGTTCATCCTCTAGATTGAGGTGTTTTCAAGAATTTATGAAGGATTTGAACGCAGATTGTAATCATCAAGATACAAATGAGGTTTAAGATGAAATCAAGTGGCAAACTTGAAGAATTGTTTAGTTTTATATGTTATAATCAATATTTTAATTCATTTTAATTGTCCAATGTCATTAGTCCATAGTTAGGAGTCCACAATCTATAGTTCAAAAATTCATATATAGTTTAATATATAATACTCGAATTATTTAATACGTATCGTGACCCGTGTACATGTCTCAGACTCGATCACAACTCAAAGTATATATATTATTGTTGAATCAACCTCAACCATGTATAGCTAACTCCAGCATTACTGCATATAGAGTGTCTATGGTTATTCCAAATAATATATATAGATGCGTCGATATTATATGTCAAAACCTTGTATACGTGTCCCGATATTTAAAGTGAGTAAAATAAATAACAGAAATTAAATGACAATAAATAAAGTGCGTAAAGTAAATAACAGAAATTAAATGACGATAAATAAAATTGCGATAATTAAATTGCGATAAACAAACTGTGATAAATAAAATGTAATCAGTTAGCTAGGAACAGTTAGCTGGAACAGTTAGCGTGGATTCTTAACAAAATTTTTCATAGTTAATTTGTTTGTTTCTAACAAATTTTATTTTTGTCCAATGTTTTCTTCATTATGCCACTTTTTGGATTCTGATAGGTCAAAATTCAAATATGAAATTGAATGAAAATGGTTATTTTGCGATGAACGGATTCGTATCTCTGAAGATGTAAGTAGGATAGTAAATAGCTGTTGAATCAGATTCAAAGAATGTACAGTGTAACTTATTAATGTGAAATCTAAATATTCCTCGGGTATTACCTACCCGTTAAAATATTTTCACCATTAACAGTTTGTACGAAAGAATTTTTAATTACAATCTTTATGAAAATATATGTATGTATATATTTTCTTCAGATGTAATCATGGATTTAATGAGTTAATATGATATTAAACTCATCTGATTTACGGTTAGAACTAGAGTACATAATCTCTAAAACATTTAGAGATTACATATTCATCATGTCATACGAAGATAAATGCTGTAGAACGTCATATACAACGATGATTATGCTCGAGGTACAGAATAAGATGTTGAGACATGGATTGTTGATGGTACTGGTGCTGTTACTGATGGTACTGTTGGTATCGGTGTTGTTGCTGAAGCTGGTAAATTTTGCACCATATTCTCCAAGGCTATAACTCGGGCGCGAAGCTCGTTGACTTTTTCTATTATACCGGGATGATTGTCGGTTCGAAAAAGTGGATGAATGAGGTTTAGAATCTGAGATAGTATATAATCATGATGAGATACTCTGGAAATGAGAGAGAAAATGGTGTCTCGAACAGGTTCGCCGGTAAGCACTTCAGGTTCATTGTCAAGAGGTGAATTCGGTTGGTGGAAGGGATCGCCTTCTTCGCATCTCCATTGATTAGGTCAACTATGAACCCATCAGATGAATTAAGGATGGCTGATTGATTGATTCATTCTGGTGACACCGCTTTCAGAGATTAGGTGAATATCCATGTCGGAATAGTTGTCGGGATAACTATCGGAATAGCTATCGAAATCTGAGGGACTCGATCTGGTTGAGGGATTCATCTCGTATGATCAGATGAAGGATTTTCGATAAGAAATAGATTATAGGATGTAGATTAGTACCCTGCAATACATAATTTACATATGCATATATAATACTAAAATCCCATAAGTTACGGAAGAATCTACGGAAGCTGTCAGGCAAAGGTAACAATAACAGATACGCTAAGATATGAATTTATCTATACAATATTCATGCAATAAATGCAGTAAGATGTGTCTAGACTAAGAATGATAAGCAGGTAATTTTCTAAGGATGATAAGCAGATGATTTCCGACTAGAAATGATAAGCAAAACTTTTGACATGCAGACACGGTCGAAGTCCAGACCCACTAATGCATCTAAACAACTATCAGTTAGACACATTAATGCAAGACCTGGTTCGCTAATACTACCGCTCTCATACTAACTGAAAGGACCCGTTCATATCGATTATAAATGATTCACAATAGTTGATTACATCACGAGGTACTTGACCTCTATATGATACATTTTACAAACATTGCATTCGTTTTTAAAAGACAAACTTTCATTACATCGAAAGTTGACGGCATGTATACCATTTCATAATATAATCAAATATAATTGACTTAATAATAATCTTGATGAACTCAACGAATCGAATGCAACATCTTTTGAAATATGTCATGAATGACTCCAAGTAATATCTCTAAGTGAGCAAATGCACAGCGGAAGATTTCTTTCATACCTGAGAATAAACATGCTTTAAAGTGTCAACCAAAAGGTTAGTGAGTTCATTAGTTTATCATAATCAATCATTTCCATCATTTTAATAGACCACAAGATTTCCTTTATTCAATAATCATACACTCGCAAGTGTTTAAAAATCATTCATATGGATTGAACACCTGGTAACCGACATTAACATCATGCATATAGAATATCCCCAAAACAGAAATCCATCTGTATAATATAAACTCGAAGTACTAAAGCATACCATTTTCCAGTATGGGGGGAGTTAGTGCCCATAGATCTACCTTTAGGATTCGCGTTAATTAGGGTGTCTGTTCCCTAATTCTTAGGCTACCAAGCTAAAAGGGTGATATTCGATTCGATAATCCAACCATAGAATGTAGTTTCGATTACTTGTATCTATTTCGTAAAACATTTATAAAAGCAGCACATGTATCCTCAGTTCCAAAAATATATATTGCAAAAACATTTAAAAAGGGAGCAAATGAAACTCACAATACGATATTTTGTAGTAAAAATATGCATACGACGGCACTGTACAAGTGCAGGCGTGACCTCGGATTCACGAACCTATATCAATTATATATATTAAAACATATACTGAACATGTAATATAAAACCAATTTATATATATTAAATATATACTATTTTACTTATTTAAATTAGTAGTATATTTGTTATTTCAATTATTATATATATATATATATATATATATATATATATATATATATATATATATATGTTTTATTAAAATAGTAAATTAAATATACTATGATATATGTTAAAATATATTTTTATTTAAATATCATTAAAATATTAAATTATTGATAATAATACTAACAATCATTAAATTTAATAATGATATTGAAAATAATAATTCTCATAATAATAACAAAGATAATAGTAGTAAAATTAATAATTCGTTTAAATTGTAACTTAATAATTTTCATAATAAAATTTATATTCAAAATCTTATATTTCTAACCCTAGTAATAATAATAATATTAAAATAATGATAATAAAAATAATAATTTTAATAATAATGATAACTTTAAAGATAATGATAATTTTACTAATAATGGTATTTTAAATAATAATAATGATTTTAATAAAATTATTATTAATAGTATATATATGATTATCATTTATCAAAATTTACATTTATAATCATAATTTCATCATTTTCATTAATGTATAATTCTATAATTTTTAGTGATCACATATAAGTACTTTAATTTTTGTAATATTATTACTATATCAATTTTTCCATTATAACCATAACTTAATCGTCTTATAATAACTATACTTCTACTAATTAACATATCGAATTTAATTTTCATTCTCATATCGAGTTCTTACATTATAACCATAATAATAATCATAATAATAATGATAATACTAATACTAATAATAATAATAATAATAATAATAATAATAATAATAATAATAATAATAATAATAATAATAATAATAATAATAATAATAATGATAAAAATAAAAGTACTACCTTAAAGAATAAGCTTCCTAAAAAGAATTGTCAGAGACCAGGCTCGAACCCTCGACCTCTCGCTAACCCGAAAACACCACTAAGACCACTCCTCCATTTTTGTTTTTCTGATAAAGCTTGTAACTCATATATATTTAACCCAATTATTAATGAGTTTTCATTTTCTCCTTCTTCTTAACTATTAAATCGACTTCATCAACCCTTTAACATACAATATCATTATCGACATAATGTTCTAATTGTCATCATCTCCGTTTTCTATCATCATCATAATCGTGTATTCATTATCATCTATATTTTGTCATCTCCGTATAATCACCATCATAAACATAAATCTATATCATCATGGAATCATAATGTCATGACCATCACCATTCCTTATCGTTTTTCATAAACATCGTCATATTCATATCTTTCATCAATCATTCGTTTTTCACAGCAAACACAACCTGGGTCTCGGCCCAATCATCACAATATTATACGGGCCAAATTGATGCTAGAAACATGGCAGCCCAACAAAAGTCCAATAATAGAAAACCTAAGTCCAAATAAATTTACTTAGGCCTTTACTGTCTAACTTGCAAAACCAGTAGGTCAACAAAAAAAATATGAAACAGGAAAATAGAACGCAGTCGTTATCACCTTATCTAATTATCATCCATCATTCTCGCTACACATCATCAATATCAAACATCGTAAACGTTTTATCACCACAGTCACCATCTTTATCGTTACGGTTAGTCTCCAAAATCACCATCTTCCTTGTTATGAAGGGAAAACAGAAACGCGTAAATGAAGTAGCAGCAGGTTCACGACGGAATAAACTATTGGTGGTGGTCCGATGATAACAACAGCAATCGATGATTGTTGCAGTAACAAAATAAAATAAAATAAAATCTAGCCATAGCAGTTTTAATGATGATGGTTTTGGGGATTCACCTTTGTATTGCACCAGCTGTAATAAGTAACGATGTAGTAGTAGCAGGTGTTCTTCGATCAATAACACGAGGATTATGCAGTAGTACTTAGATGGTCTGTGGGACTGTTTAAGGTTGCAATTAGGAGATAAATGGTAGCAAGCAACATTAGTTGTAATAAATTATAGTGGTGTTCTTAAGTGGGTTGATGATGGTGGGTTAAGGTGAAGTGGTTCCATGGTGATCGTTCTTGATGGTAGTTCGAACAAAAACCGAAATAGTTGTAGATGAATAAGCTTTGATAGTGGCGATGGTGGTCTATGGTTTTGATTGTGATGAGGAGAAACACAAATAAGATGGTGTGTGTCAATTATCAAAGAAAAGAAAAGAATAATTTTGTTGGTTTATGATGGTTACCGGCGGTGGAAATAGGTGGTGATTTCTTGCGGTTGTCAAGAGAAGAAAGAAAATAACACACTAAGGTGATGGTGTTTTGAGGTTGAGGTTGAAGATGAAGAGAGGAAGAGAGAAAAGATGCGGTGGTTGTGGTTTTAAGTTCACGGTGGTGGCGGTTGTGGTGACAGCCGGAGAAGATAGTAGCCGGCGGAAGGTGATGGTGTTAGCAAGTGATGATGATTGATGAGTTTTAAAATTGGTAATGGTTGATATCATAAGCCATGTACATATATAGATATGACATAACATAAACTAATACATTAATAATAAAGTAATAATTTTAATATGCAAAGAACGTGCATAAATTCACCAACCAATTAGATCTGCCGACGATTTTAGCAATGAGTATTTTATCGTGGTTTATTGCTAAACAGTTACTATATAAAAGTGTTCCTAAAATCCCAAAATTTTAAATTAAGACCATTTATTTATTCTGGTCATTACCTGTTTGAAACCTGATAAAAAAGATTCGATAATTATTTATTTTCTGTTCCAATTTATATGTACGGAGTACAAAAACTTAGATTGAAATGGTAAAGAAAATATTTATCAAAACTATTATCTTTTTAATCAAATTTTGGAACAACTTTTATTTTAAAACTTCTTATATATATAATAGACCTATTTTAAAAATAATTAAACGTCAACCGAAAGTTACAGACATTTACCATTTAAGCTCAAAATTAATTATATCTAATATACACTATGTATATATATATAAACAGTTTTAAGTAACAAAATTTACTTCGCAAATAGATATATATTAAATAATTAAATTAAATATAACAATACATATATACAAGAAATATACATATAAAATAATAGTTTTTATTACAATGTATTTTATTATACATATTTATTTATAACAATAAATGTATATAATACTTTATTAATGTTCATGTTATTATATATATTATACATATACTTATATATACACATATTTATATATATCCACATATTTACAAGCAATGGTTCGTGCATCATCGGGGACAATCGAAAGTCATATGAATATATGAAAATAGTTCAAACTTTTTGAGACTCAAGTTTTCAGACTTTGCTTATCGTGTCGAAATCATAGAAAGATTAAGTTTAAATTTGGTCAGAAATTTCCGGGTCGTCACAACCACCGCTCCAAAAATTCCTTTTAGTCCTTCATCTTGACAAATGACCTAGAAGCTATGGTTATCACCACCGTTGCTAAAGTAGCAAGAATTTGAGTCTTTATTAAGCCTATAACGATGAGGGATACATGACTGGCTATGAGTAAATTCATTTTTTTAGATCTATAGGGAACCCCAAACACTTATGTGAATTGAGCGACCCGTGAGAGGTAGCCTAAGTCATGTGACCTCCTCGCATGCTTGCGGAGATAGTTTCTAACCCTAACACAGAGGACTTACCTTATTTATGCTCTTATAATAAAAAGCAAACCGCTTAGGTAAATAGAAAGGAAACTTCAAAAGATTTCTTTTAGTTATAAACGAGAAGTTTGCTTGAGGACAAGCAAAGTCTAAGTATGAGATATTTGATATAGGCTAAAAAGCCACGTTTTTACCCCCGATATTAAGCCCTAAATCAATAAATTAATTAACTTTATCGAAGAAATAAGCATTTGTTTGCTTTATGGTAGATCGAATAATTACAAAGACGATGCTAGAAGAATCAAAGAAAACGGACTTAAAGTGAAGAATCTAGAGCAAAAACGGTGGAAACCAAGTTATGACCTCGGAAACTGATATGGCCAAAACGAACGGTTTTATTTGTGTGGTGTCGTTAGGTCGTAACACGTCAGAATCAGCTACCAAGATGGGGGTACTGTTTTAAATTTATATTTAGCGGGGCCTAATTCGTACTACTCCTTATTATGAGTAAGGGAAGTATGACCTAGAGTCGTATTTTTAAGATATCAGTAGAATTGAACCTATATTTAAAGCTTAAGATAGTTATGAAGGAGTAGTGATTACCTAATTTTGGGTTTTTCTAGTTTATAAGACAGATAAAGTAAATGCGATAAAATTCGTAATTCAGATAAGGTTAAAGCAAGTGCATACTATGATTTCATCAGTTATTCTGCCGAGATTATGGAATGCTGGCTCATGAATAGGCAGAGGCCTTGTATTCATTACACTGGTCCTAAACGCCCCTGTCATAAGACATGTCACTGGGTAATGCGATAGGCTTGAAGATTCTGAATAGACAGCAACGTCCCTTACCCCCGATGCCGTGCAGTCTGACTACAGGCATACTCGTTCAGACGGCTCATCTAATTGAGCGACTCTGTTGGGTGACGTATTAACATTCCACACAGGTCTAAACTTTCTTAAGCATAATAGAATACAGGGTTTACCATATCCGAGAGACGTGATGTGTTTCAATGCTTTCGTTAATGATTGGTTTTAAAAGATAGTTAGGCCCTTAAAAAGAGTTCAACCATAAAGAACACCGTGGCCAAGTCAGGTTGACTTCCATGAACAAATTTGGTTATCCTAACGATCCAATCCTTTATGTGTTTAAACAAACAGTTCCTTAATTAACTAAGAATCCCTCAAGCAGGGTGCAATGCTTGAGACCGCGTTATGGTACAGTGTACTAATCAGCACTGACCGGGTTCCATGGCCTTACTTAGCAGAGGTATAACTTACAACAACTGTTATGCTTCAGCATGCACGTACGAAGTTTATATGCTTGGTAGCATGATCTGGGACCGACAATGTACTAAGGTTCTAGTCAGATATTTCACTACGAAAGAGTCCTCAGTCGGAGTCCAAAGCTTGATAGACTTACTGAGACGACCCGTCCTAATCCATAAGGACGAATACAATAACATATGATTACATCGCGAGGTATTTAACCTATATATGATACATTTTACAAACATTGCATTCATTTTTAAAAGACAACCTTTCATTTTATTGAAAGTTGACAGGCATGCATACCATTTCATAATATTCAACTTATAAATGACCTAATCTGCCATTTAGTTAATAATAATCTCTATTGAACTCAACAACTAGAATGCAACATCTTTTGAAATATGCCATTGATGACTCCAAGTAATATCTTTAAAATGAGCAAATGCACAGCAGAAGATTTCTTTCAAACCTGAGAATAAACATGCTTTAAAGTGTCAACCAAAAGGTTGGTGAGTTCATTAGTTTATCATAATCGATCATTTCCATAATTTTAATAGACCACAAGATTTCATTTATTCAATAATCATATACTCGTAAGTGTTTAAAATTTATTCATATGGATTGAACACCTGGTAACCGACATTAACAAAATGCATCTAGAATATCCCCATATATAATCATCGAAGTACTAAAGAAGTTCAAATTCTCTGACTGGGGCGTGTCAAAGCCCATAGATCTATCTTTAGGATTCGTGTCAATTGGTGGCAATTATAATAAACACCAATTCTTAGGTTACAAAGTTCAACGAGGTCGATATCCGGTATAACAATTCAACCATAGAATGTAGTTTCAATTACTTGTGTCTATTTCGTAAAGCATTTATAAAAGCGCATGAATTCTCAGTCCCAAAAATATTTATTGCAAAAGCATTTAAAAGGGAGCAAATGAAACTCACTCTAATGTATTTTGTAGTAAAAATACATATGACAATATTGAACAATGCAGGATTGGCCTCGGATTCACGAACCTATATTAATTATATATATTTATATGTTGGTCAATATCTGTATAGCAATTTAGGTCAGGTCATGGTGTATCACAATCCTAATGCTCGAGACTAATATGCAAAAGTCTACAAAAGTCAATTTGACTCAAAATGATTTCCAAAATTTATACATGATTATTATATAGTTTAAATATCGTCGTTTTATATTTTTAAATCTTTTTAAAAAAATTTATTAGAGTAAATAATATAATTCATTTTTAAATAAAATTTTGTATTAAAATATACTCTTATATATCTTAAGTAATAAATTTTATAAAGTTCCTTTAATATCATAAAAATAATATGATAGGTATTAGTAATGTAATTATGTTACACGTAGAAAAATATCTTTGTATTGCATACTTATTTGATAAAATAATATCAATAATAATAATAGTAAGTAAAAGTTGTATTATTTTGTAATAATAATAATTATTATTCTACTAATAATAATAACAATATTTATATTTACGAAAAATGGTATCATGATGAAATGATAATTCTTATAATGAAATTTTATATTAACCATGATATTCCTATTAAAAAAATAATAATTTTTTGTAAAAATGATAGTTTTAATATTAATAATACTTTTAATAAATATAGTGATAAAAATAATGAAAAACGATAATTTTATCAAAATCAATATCTTACGATATTTTAAATTTCATCATGATACCCATACTTATTATCACCTAATCGATTCGTTTGATAGCTTTTAATCGTCTTTTATATCGCATTTATTTTAATGATAATAATAGTAATCATAATAATTAAGTGTTACTAATATTAGTTTTAATTATAATAATACTAATAATAATAAATATTATGATAATATTAATACTAATAACTATTTTAGTGATAATAATAATAATAATACTAATTATAACTTTAACGATATTAATAATAGTAAAAATAACAATTTTTATTGATAATACTTTTTATTGATAATAATGATAATAATAATAATAATAATAATAATAATAATAATAATAATAATAATAATAATAATAATAATAATAATAAGATAAAAAATATAATGACGATAATAACGACGATAATAATAATCATTTTTAAAAATAATACAAAAAGTTAATTGACTATAACTTCTAATCCGTTCATCGAAACCATTCGAGTTCAAAATGAAAAGTTCTTAATTTTTCGCTAGATTTCCAACGACGTGCATATCTTATACCTTATATCAACTGCATATGTAACTCATTCAGGATTCAACATAACCTATCTAATGACAATATCAAAAGTACAAGCATGCATAATCCTATATACTCGAGCACTAGTCAAGGATACACTATTAACATATAAAAATTAAATTATGAGTGCCTACGTATCAATATTGAGATTCAATATTGCAGGAAAGGTACGTAAACACAACGGAGATGATAAATACTAGGTTGACCTCATGGGCATACCCTCGACCCATACCCATAACCCCCATAGCTATAGCCCATAATTTCCTTAGCTTTATCCTGCTCATAAAAATCCGTTTTGAAAATAATGCACTCATGACCTCGTCGTATATTTTATGTATAATACTAACAATAATAATACTAGTACTACTAATAATAAGTTTAATGATAATAATCTTTATAATATTAATAATAATAATAATAAATATATGTATAACGAGAGAGATGGAAGATAGATTGAAGAATGATTCGGCCGAGCTCGAATTTTATAGTCCCAAATCTTGAACCCCACCTCCGCAATCTCAGAGGGTTGATGAATAAAAGTTACGTAAATTGCGGAACCAATCTTTAAAGTTCAATCGTATTAAAATTTTCTATGCTTTATTAATTATTATTATATATATATATTATATTTAACTTATATAATTAATTAAATATTATATTATATTTACGTGCATAGTTGATCTGTAATTTTTACACCGATGTGTTGTACGTTGACCCTCGACTTAAGTACCAGTTCCGGTTTTTGGAACGCATTTTCATACGCTTAGAAAACTGGTACTTTACGTTTCGTGTAGTGTACTTTTATCAATAACAAGACTCAAATCAATGAAAAATTATCCCACTCAAAGTGTAACTTATTCATTTGAGTGTTTTGGTCATATGCTTCTATAAATCGACGTCTCGTTATTTACCAATATATATTATAATAATACTATTTTAAATCCAAAATGTTTTACGACCAAGTTAATATTATATTTTATCACTTTGTAAAATAATGATATTATCATTTAAAAATATAAACTTATATATTTTAGAAATATTTATTTGCTAATATAATATTTAGTTTTTCAAAAACTAATAAAGTTTAATATATTTAAAATCGTTTAAATGTTAGATATTATTACATCACCTTACGTTTTACGCTCTAGTACATAATTTGATATGATTTATTTATGCGCCAACGTTTAATTTATTTTCTCAAACGTTCTAATTACCTATCTATAAATCAATCGAATCAATAACAAGTGTTACTATCGATTACTTAACTTATCGATATTCATTTTCTAAGTTATCTATATTCCCCAATTTTACTTTTACCTTAAATAATATGAAAGTTAATTAGTTTATCTTATCAAAAGTCACGAAGCAATTATTGTAAGGCATGTATTGGAAATCAACAGGAATTTCCACCAATCTGTCTAGCTCTCGCTACTTGACACTTTGTCCTTACTCGAAGATCACTTTACCATTTATTCCGAATACCGTTAAAAAGGAAAAGTTTCCTAAATCAAAGTGGACCTCTCAACAGAGACTCGTAATTATATCACAATGTATATGATAATTCAATCATTTAATATTATCTTTTAATTTCGTCGATAAGCATATATGGAAACTAATGCGTTTATGTAAAGTATTATTCATCAATACTTTATTAACGTTTTCAAGTTACATAATAATTTCATAACTTATTTTCATATCAACCAAACCGTTAAATGTTTTATTAATATTTCCCAATTTAATAATCACACATATGTATATATTCGTACATATCTATACACACATACTTGTTCATGAATCATCGAGAGCAGTCGAAAGGTAAATGAATATATGAACACAGTTCAAAGTTTTTTTTTGAGATTACAACATTACAGACTTTGCTTATTGTGTCGGAAACATATAAAGATTAAGTTTAAATTTGATCGTAAATTTCCGAGTTGTCACAGTACCTACCCGTTAAAGAACTTTCGTCCCGAAATTTGAGTGGAATGGTCGTGAATGATATTAATTATATTTTCATGATGCATATGTGCTAAAAATTAGAGTTTTAACATCAGCGAGTAATTTGGATAAACAATTCATTTATGTGAAGAGTACGTGTGAAGCTATCATAAAAGAGTGAAATGAGTAAGTGTAGATTCGTCATATTTTTTGACGTAGATATGATTGATTTCCAGAGTTCAAGGGATTTGGAGAAAATCTTCGTAATAAGATCTGATTCGTCGGTAATCAAAGAAATTAGGATCTGCTTTAAATGCGATCATCTGTTTTGATTGCTCTGTCGGATATTTTACTATAAATCCACCTCCTTCGTTTCCTTACAACTCACTCCTTCTATTCTTTCTCCCTCAACTCATATTTTAAAGTATTCGTCAATATGCTCCATCCAGTGTTGATTCTTGATATAATCCTAACTTTCATATCTGTCATTCTTCTCTTTCATCTACCATCGGAGGATTTTATTTACTTTTACTTTTACCTTGGGGTTATAGTGTTTTTAATTCTCCCGTGTCTTTACGTTGTAATACGTATTAATATACACTGTTTGTAATATCTAGGTTGTTGTTAGGTTTTGTATCTTCTTTTATATTTCTAAGTCCCTGTTTCTGTCTTCTATATTTATTATTATCCACGGTTAATGTTCCCTTCTATTTGCTGTGATTTATACTCCCATTTCTATTTTGGAGCTTTATTCTTTCGTTTCCTCTTCTTGCAATTAAGCATCACTTGTAATGGTCCAGAATTCACAGATATGAATTTCGGAATGAACATAGTTAATGTTCTAAGAAGGAAATTATAATGGCACGATCTTGATTTATCAAATTACCATAATATCTCGGAAAAGACCGAATCATCAAGAAATATTTTCTTGATATTTTAGATGTTAAAGAGAATACAAGAGTTGTGTAATATAGCACATGATGACGTTATGATCTGTGAATCATCACATTCCATTTAGAAACTCAGCATGAATTACTGTAATATAATCACGTTGATAAAGTGTTATTATATTATACTAACTCATGCTTCAGCTCCCAACACTACTTCAAAAATATTCCTATTTTAAACTCAAATGTTTCAGAATTTAGAAAATAAAATAGTTTCTTTTATGATGTAATACAGATAGCGCGAAGAGGTAAATGATTTCAGATAAGAATAGTTATGGAATACCTTCAGAAATATGAAGGATATTTATAGTGAAAGATACGATGATATCTTAGAATTTATAATATCAGAGGATGATGAAGAATATTGTCCGCAAGGGTTTAGAGTCAGGAGCAAGGTATTCGTTAATGACTTCAGTAGCTACTGAATCATTTAGATTCTTTGAAGGCAGGTTTAGTCTTTGTGATTTGTCCACAGCCTCTTTCATACTTTGCTCAATCCGTTTTCCAGTTCCAAACCTTCTCTTTTTCTGAGCTTTGCCAACACACTACTCTTTATCATCAAACTTTTTACTGTTAAGATCGTTTATAGTTTTTGCTGCTTCATCGGCATTTTGAAATCTAGTTCGTAGTTTGGGGTGTTTTTTCAGAAATTTCACATTCGAAGTATGTAAATGTAGGAGATAGACGTTATATGTACACATATAACTATTGGCATAGACATGCTGCGAGATTTCAAATTACTGATTGCTAATTCCCGATGATTCGTATGGCAATTCTCGTTACAAGGTGCAGATGAGTAAATGATGGGATCTTGATAAATATAATGATTTTTTCAGAAAATCCTAGATCATTACGGTTGCTGATAAGTTCACTGCTAATGTGGTGGAATATAGAAGGTTCCCCGGTAACAAAAGGGTAATTGTATATATCAGGGTTATAATAAGGTTACTCTGAATGAAAAATCAGAGTTGACTTGCTGAAGCTGCGACAGAATTTGCTACTTTGAAAAGGATTTCGCATGGTTATTTTTGCTAATAAATGGCAAAGGATTTGACGTGAGTACATGTTAAACTTTTACTTAGGTTTCAAGAGTTCTCCAGACGCGTGATTGTGAATAACATGTGATTGGATCATCATCTCGATTGTTCATTGTTTGAAGTGTCTTCAGGAATTTCAAGGGGTTTGAACACAGATTGTAATCGTTAATATACATATGATATTCTAGCACAGTTTTGAAGTCAAAGTATAACTTCAAAAGATGTAGGAATCTAAGAGTGATGCCTTCTGTTAAATCTTGACTTGGATTTTGATTTGTCAAAAATTAGAATATGTAATCAAATTTGGATGAGAATGGTTATTTTGATTGCTATGAAAGAATGTGTATCGTTGTGAAGATAGTGAGTATAGTTGATAATTGTTGAATTAGAATCGAAGAATATAACATATTAATTTTGAATTTATATATCTCTCGGGTATTACCTACCCGTTAAAAATTTTTCACAATTAATATTTTGTACAAAATAATTTTATTACAGTCTTTATGAAAATATATATGTGTATATTTTCTTTAGACGTAATGTAGATTTAATGAGTTAATATTAAATTAAACTCGTTTGATTTACGGTTGAAACTAGAATTGAATAATCCCTAAAGACTTTAGAAATTACATAACTTCTACGGAGTATTTATTCAATGAAATTGAAATTATGAATTAATACTTTGTTATTTGCATGATGTTGGTGTTTGTGGAATTCTTGTGAATTTCGTAAGGTACAAATGATGTTTTCTAGATAGTTTCGAGTACATCGAAGATGAAAGTGTAAAATCAAACATGTAAGTGATTAATACACTTGGTTTATTATGAATTTAAATTCATTGAGTTTGAAACAGAGATTGTAGTTAACAATGGTTAAGTCGTTAACGAAAGATGTACATCATTGCAAATTCGTAATATGAATTAAGTGAGTAGTATCTACCCTTATTCAATTCATTCATAATAGCTTAGTACGAAAAGATATAATATGGTTTCAAAATTTATATATATATATATATATATATATATATATATATATATATATATATATATATATATATATATATATATATATATATATATATATATATATATATATATATATATATATAAGATATACATATAAATTCTTCAGTGGAAATGAGTTAATACTTCATAACTCGTTATTTCAATATACTCATTAATGATTGTGATGTCGATATCGTCGATGATTATGGAGCTGGTGTAGCTTGTGGTGCTACAGGTGTTTCTAGTATTGGTGATACTGATGGTGCTGCTGGTGGTACTACCGGTGGCGCTAGTATAACAATTCTAGCTTGTAAATTATGCACCATTCTTGTCAGGGTTTCTATTCTTCCTTCTATCATTTTGGTTCACTCATCTGATTTATGGTTAGGGTCAGAATAGATAATCTCTAAGACTTTGGAGATTACATAATCGCCGCAGAATGTTTCTCCAATGAAGTTATGAATTAATACTTCATCGCTTATTGTTGTTGGTATTCCTTGGTATCTAAAGAGTGCATGACATTGGTGCTCGTGGGATAGATTGTAAAGTTGAGGTTTACGACGCGGTTGTGGTTAGGGGTGGTATTGGTACTGTTGGCGTTGATGATGGTGGTACTGGTTATGCTGTTGGTGCTGCTGCTGGTGTTTGTAACCTTTGTCCCATATTCTCCAAAGCCACTACCCGAGCGCGAAGCTCATTGACTTCTTCTATTACACCGGGGTGATTGTCGGTTCGGACGAGCGGATAAATAAAATCTAGAATTTGATGTAGTATATAATCGTGATGAGATACTCTGGAAATGAGAGAGGAAATGTTGTTTCGGATGTAGCGACCCGACCAAATCGTCATTGACGGCGCCGTCTACTTAGGTCCCGTTACGTGGTCATAAGTCTTTAAAACAACGTTTGACCAAAAGATATGTCGCATTTATTTCAAATGTAAAGGTTGTTCAAGTTTACAAGAATAGTTCCACCACAAGTTACGATACAAAGTTTTAAGTACAAATGAAACTTATGCGACACAATTTAAAAGTATCCAAAAGACGCTCCATGTATGCATATATACTCGACATCCAATGCAAGTATCAAAATAATGAGCGGAAGCATGTATCATGTATCGTTCAAGGACCTGAGAAAAACATAGAAATCTGTCAACGAAAACGTTGGTGAAATCATAGGTTTAAGTAAGTAAGTACAAGTGAACCACAAGATTTGCATCAATGAAATAATAGTAATACATTCCAAAAGTTTGTTTCACGAGCACCCAATTATCAATGCTTAACATTTCCTTCCATTGAACCCCATCACTTAGTGCTAGAACATACACTGTTTCTCGAAAATATATTTCATTCGTAAACGGTAGCGAACCGTTTGAATGAGGGTTTGTCAAACCCATATGGATCCATACAACATAAGTTCTCGCTTACACCCGGCAAGTGTAACTAATGATAATCGAATTGAGGATTTTGTTCTAAACTCGTATGTAGAATGTTTGTTTTCCTGTACTTGTGTTCACTTAGTAAAGAAATGTTTATGTTTTCTCATCCCAAATGTAAGTTCAAAAAGAGTAAAAGTGGGACTATGATCTCACCTTGAGTGCACGAGTAGTAAAGTACTTCGACAAGTAAACGTGTGCAAAGAACAATGCTAGTCTTGACCTAAACAATAGGTTGTATCAATAACGGTAAACACGATAGGTCAAAGATGTTCAATTAGTCCTATGGCTCGTTACGACTCAATAATGTAGCATGTGAATCAAGTTGTCATGTTTCATGCAAGATACAAGTATAAAAGCATGTTAGAACGATTGCACAACCATTTGGTTAAGTTTGATTAAAAGTCAAACTTGGTCAAAGTCAAAGTCAACGGGGTCGGGTCGGGTATCCGACAATTTTTCTAAGTTATATAATCATATATGAGCATGTTGGCAAAGTTTCATGTTAATCGGAGGTCCGTAGCATAGCAAACATTTTTATGTCAAATGACCAAAGCAAACAGCCAGTTTTAGTACAATGGGACGGCGTCCCAATTGGCTAGACGGCGTCCAGGTTTTAAGGTTGGGACGGCGTCCCGATAAGCTAGACGGCGTCCCGGTTTTAAGGTTGGGACGGCGTCCCGAGAAGCTAGACGGCGTCCAGATCGTTTTCCAGGCCCTGTTTGCTGTATTTCCTAAGTGCACGAACCAAAACACAAACCAACACATTTCATGACCCGCAAACAATCAAGATATGTATCTTATATCATCGGAAAGGTAATTTGACAAGGAACATAACTAAGCACTTTTCATTAATCAAAATTCCACTTACAACTACCAAAAACCGCCATCAATGTTCCTCATTCAATGCATACAAGTCATAAATGCCATTTAATGATTCGGTAACCAAATTACATGAACAATATGCCGTTTCGAAGGTAATTAAGCATACAACACAACCTAACACTTACAACTAACATTCCATGTCATTCAAATCATTAAAAGTCCATTTTAAGTTCATGAAACCTTAACCTAAATTCACCAAATTTCATAATCAAGTTTAGGAGGTTTCATTAATCTAACTATACATCATAATGAAGCTAGTAATACTAGTAACACTTTTAATACATCAACTTTCAACATCTAACAACATATGATCATCCAAAATTCAAGTTCATGCTAGTTACACTAAAACAACGAGATCGAGCATATAAATCATATATTCATGTTAGACTTGAGCCATAGACACTAATTAACACTTTTATAAGTTAAAAACATCAAGAACACAAAATCTAGTGATTTTAGAAAGTTACCCAAATGAGATGAAGTTGGTACCAAAATGAAGAGGATGAAGAGAGGATCACGAATATGTAATTTATTTTGTTGTAAGCCTCCTAGATCGAATTTAGATGATGATTGAATGAATTTTGTAAATGGGTGTGTGTTCTTGCTAGAGAGAAAGAGAGAGATGGAAATGATAATGAATGGGTGAAAGGGGTTTGACCCTTTGACCTAGTCAAGGGTTTGATCCCTTGTCAAGTTTAGTCCCTCAACTTTCGTTCGGGTGCGGGAATTACCTAAACGAGATAATTTAAAACGCGTATCAACGGGAGATGTTTTAAACATATAACGGACTTTATATTAGTATAACGGAAAAGTAAATGGAAAAAGGCAGGATGTTACATTACCTACTCCTTAAAAGAAATTTCGTCCCGAAATTTAAGTAGGCGTAGTAGTCGTTGTTTCTTCCTCGAGATCTTGCGTTTCCGAATTCACGAATAGATGAGGATACTTCCTTTGCATTTGATCTTGTCTTTCCCAAGTAAACTCGGGTCCTCTTTTGGCATTCCAACGAACCTTGACAATCGGGATTCGGCTTTGTTTCAATGTCTTGACGGAGGTGTCCACAATTTCAACCGGTTCCTCCACAAAATGAAGTTTGTCATCAATAGTAAGTTCTTCGAGAGGGATGACGATATCGGGTTCGGCAAGACACTTTTTCAAGTTAGATACATGGAAGGTAGGATGAACGGAGTTCAATTGAGGCGGAAGATCTAAACGATAAGCAACGGTTCCAATACGCTCCAAGATTTCGAAAGGACCAATATACCGCGGATTTAGCTTCCCGCGTTTTCCAAAACGGATTACACCCTTCCAAGGTGCGACTTTTAACATTACTCGGTCACCGACTTGAAATTCAAGATCGTTGCGTCGTTTGTCGGTATAGCTCTTTTGACGACTTCGGGCCGTCCTAAGCCTATCTCGGATTTGAACGATTTTCTCGGTGGTTTCGTGAATGAGTTCGGGTCCGGTGATTTGCACGTCGCCTACCTCGGCCCAACAAAGAGGTGAACGACATTTGCGGCCATATAGCGCTTCAAAAGGTGCGGCTTTAATACTCGCGTGATAACTATTGTTATAAGAGAACTCGGCGAGCGGTAAGTGCTTGTCCCAAGCTTTTCCGAAATCAACCACGCAAGCTCGTAACATGTCTTCTAAGGTTTGAATTGTACGTTCGCTTTGTCCATCGGTTTGAGGATGATATGCGGTGCTCATGTCTAAACGTGTTCCCAACGCTTCTTGCAATGTACGCCAAAATCTAGAAACGAAACGGCCATCTCGGTCGGAGATAATCGATAAAGGTACACCGTGTCGGGCTACGATCTCCTTAATGTAAAGTTGTGCAAGTTTCTCCATTTTGTCGGTTTCTTTCATGGCAAGAAAGTGCGCGGATTTGGTGAGACGGTCAACAATAACCCAAATGGTATCATAACCGCCCGTCGTTTTTGGTAGCTTGGTGATAAAATCCATCGTTATCCTTTCCCACTTCCATTGCGGGATCTCGGGTTGTTGAAGTAGTCCGGACGGTCTTTGGTGTTCGGCTTTGACTTTGGAACATGTCAAACACTTGGAAACATAAGTAGCTACGTCCCTTTTGATGTTCGGCCACCAATATAGTTGTTTAAGGTCGTGGTACATCTTATTGGCACCGGGGTGAATCGAGTATCGTGACTTATGGGCTTCATCTAAAATAAGGCTTCGTAGATCCCCATAACTAGGCACCCAAATTCTTCCGGCGAAATATCGGAGTCCGGTTTCTTTAACTTCGAATCGAGAGGTGAGGACGTTCAAGTGTTCGAGAGAGATGTTTTCATCCTTGAGAGCCTCATCTTGGGCTACCCGAATTTGGCTATTAAGGTTGGTGTGAATGGTAATGTTTAAAGCTCGGACACGGAGAGGCACCGCTCTTTCTTTTCGACTTAAGGCATCGGCTACTACATTTGCCTTCCCGGGATGGTAACGAAGCTCGCAATCGTAATCATTTAAGGTTTCAATCCACCTTCGTTGTCTCATGTTTAGTTGCTTTTGATCGAAAATGTGTTGAAGGCTTTTGTGATCGGTGAAGATAGTACTCTTAGTTCCATAAAGATAGTGTCTCCACATTTTAAGTGCAAAGACAACGGCTCCGAGTTCGAGATCATGTGTCGTATAGTTTCGTTCATGAATTTTGAGTTGTCGAGAAGCATAAGCAATGACTTTCGTTCGTTGCATCAATACACACCCAAAACCATGTTTTGAGGCATCGCAATATACAACAAAGTCATCATTGCCTTCGGGAAGTGACAAGATAGGAGCGGTGGTTAGCTTCGTTTTCAAGATTTGAAACGCGGATTCTTGCTCGGTCGCCCAAATGAATTTCTTTCCTTTGTGAGTTAATGCGGTTAGAGGACGTGCAACCAAAGAGAAATTTTCGATGAATCTACGATAGTACCCGGCGAGACCCAAAAATTGACGAATGTGAGTAGGAGTAGTAGGAGTCTCCCATTTGCTAATGGCTTCGATTTTCGTTGGATCGACTTTAATACCTTGGTCACTTACAACATGACCAAGAAATTGAACTTCCTTTAACCAAAATTCACACTTGGAGAATTTGGCATAGAGTTGTTCTTGTCTTAAAAGTTCAAGCACAAGTCGGAGATGTTGTTCGTGCTCTTCTTCATTTTTAGAATAGATCAATATGTCATCGATGAACACAATAACAAATTTATCGAGATACGGTTTGCACACGCGGTTCATAAGATCCATGAACACCGCCGGTGCGTTAGTGAGACCAAATGGCATTACAAGAAATTCATAACTACCATAGCGAGTTTGGAAAGCGGTTTTGGAGATATCTTCCCCCTTAACCCTTAGTTGATGATAACCCGAACGGAGATCGATTTTTGAATATACACGAGAACCTTGTAGTTGGTCAAAGAGATCATCGATGCGAGGAAGGGGATATCGGTTCTTAACCGTCAATTTATTTAGTTCACGATAATCAATGCACATTCGTAGGGATCCGTCTTTCTTTTTAACAAACAAAATCGGAGCGCCCCAAGGTGAATGGCTAGGTTGGATAAAACCTCGATCAAGTAGTTCTTGGATTTGACTTTGCAATTCTTGCATTTCAGATGGAGCGAGTCTATATGGTGCACGTGCTACGGGTGCGGCTCCCGGAATAAGATCGATTTGGAATTCAACCGGTCGATGAGGCGGAAGACCCGGCAATTCGTCGGGAAATACATCGGAATAGTCACTAACAATTGGCACATCATCGATGTGCTTCTCATCGGACTCGACTTTCTTAACGTGAGCAAGGATCGCAAAACAACCCTTACGGAGTAGTTTTCTAACTTTAACACACGAAACGAGGTTGAGTCCGGTGCAACTCTTATCGCCATAGACGATCAAAGGTTCACCATTCTCGATAGGAATTCGGATTGCGTTAAGATCACAAAGAATGTGAGATTTCGTTTTGACTAACCAATTCATACCGATTATTACATCAAAGCTTCCTAGTTCCATGGGTATCAAATCAATTTCAAATTCCTTACCCAAAATGTTTATCGTACACCCCCGGTAATATGTGTTGGCACTTAATAGTTTCCCGTTAGCCACTTCAATGGTATAAGTGGTATCTAATGGAAGAGGTGGAGTGCTAAAAGAATGAGTCAAAGTCTTGGATACAAAGCATTTATCGGCACCCGAATCGAATAAGCAAGAGACATAAGAATTGTTGAGAAGAAACGTACCCGTGACTAGTTCAGTGTCATCCTGGGCTTCCTCGGTGTTGATGTTGAAAGCTCGGCCGCGCGTATTGGTGTTATCTTTCCTTTTCGGGCATGCATTTCTATAATGACCCGTTTGACCACATTCGTAACAAGTGCCCGTCTTTGGTGCATTGGGCCACTTTCGAGCAACGGGAGTGGCACTTTTACAATCGTTGGCCTTATGACCAACTCCTTGGCACCGGTGGCAAATTAACTTGCCACATTCACCAAAGTGATGTTTGTTGCATTTGTTGCAAAGAGGTAGATTCCCGGCATAACCCTTCTTGCCGTCGGAAGTGAAAGATTTCTTGGCAAAGTTGTTGTTGCTTGATTGGGGAGCTTCCCATTTTCTTTTGTTGCCGCCCGATTTATCCTCGGCCTTAGGTGCCGGAACTACGATTTCGTCAACCGTTTCAATTAGTTGGCGAGCCATGTTCATAGCGGCTTGATGAGTAGTGGGTTTGGATGACATCACCCCTTGTTTGATGCTTTTTGGAAGACCGAGCATGTAGAGCTCAATCCTTTGAGATTCGGGGTTAACAAGATTAGGACACATCAAGGATAGTTCGGCGAAGCGTTGATTATAAGCTTTAAGATCGTTTCCGACCGCTTTCAAAGCTCTTAGTTCTTCCTCAAGCTTTCGGGTTTCTTCGCGCGGAAAATATTCAACAATCATCTTTTCCTTTAGATCGGCCCAAGAGAGGGCATGAGCTTCATCGGTGCCCACCGATTGAACATAGGTGTTCCACCATGTTAGAGCAATTCCGGAGAAAGTGTGAGTGGAGTATTTGACCTTGTCTTGGTCCCGACAACCGCTTATGCTAAAGGCGGCTTCCGTTTGCTCAAACCATCGGGTGAGCACGACCGGTCCCCCGGTTCCATCAAAAGTGTGAGGTTTGCACCCCATGAAAGCTTTATAGGAGCATCCCTCGTTTGAGTTTCCGGCTCCATTGTTGTTGTTGTTGTTGTTGTTGTTGTTGTGGTTGTTATTATTATTGTTGTTGGATGAGTGACCGGCCATGGCCGCATCTACGGCGGTAGCTATCATCCGTTCAAGAGCTTGTTCGGGAGTTTCATTGCGGCGTACACGACGAGGAGCCATTGTTCCTTCAAGACACAAGAATATCATTGATTAGTATTCTCAATAATACTAACCGTGATATAGAATAAAGATAAAGAGAAGTTTTTCCTCGACTCGCCTTAAATTCTTTATGCCATAATGTCGGAACGTTCATATGAGTCACCGTAATATAATCCCGGAAATTATATTACCCTGATTCATATGTGCATTCGACATCATTTCATATAGTCAAGGTGGCGCGTCAATCAAATTAAACAACGTGAGATTAAGATGAACTATGAGTAGATATGAGTAGAAGCGTTCGAGTATAAATGCACAAGTAGTCAAGTAATTCCTACTTCAAGTCTATATGCCGGTTGTAGTCTAGACTCACCAATGTACCCTATGACTCGGGGTTGACACTAATGAACTCTAAATCCCTACAACCAACGCTCTGATACCATCTGTAGCGACCCTGCAAGTAGCTACAGATGGGGTAGAAACCCACCCAGTGCCTTTCCAGCTAACCGCTTGGTGACCACTGAGTGTACCTCAGACACTGATTTTACGGCCCGCATTTCTGCCAAACTGCCAACCCTCAAATTCCAAGGGATCGCAAGGGGTAAGAGCCAATGCTTCGTCACAGGTAACACTGTGAGAACCCCCTCTACGATTAACCCGCCAAAAAGCATAGTCCGTATGGGTGCCCGGTCTGACAGCCGGCGCGCGTGACTACCTTTACGGCTAAGGTTAAACCAGCTCTGATACCATCTGTAGCGACCCGACCAAATCGTCATTGACGGCGCCGTCTACTTAGGTCCCTTTACGTGGTCATAAGTCTTTAAAACAACGTTTGACCAAAAGATATGTCGCATTTATTTCAAATGTAAAGGTTGTTCAAGTTTACAAGAATAGTTCCACCACAAGTTACGATACAAAGTTTTAAGTACAAATGAAACTTATGCGACACAATTTAAAAGTATCCAAAAGACGCTCCATGTATGCATATATACTCGACATCCAATGCAAGTATCAAAATAATGAGCGGAAGCATGTATCATGTATCATTCAAGGACCTGAGAAAAACATAGAAATCTGTCAACGAAAACGTTGGTGAAATCATAGGTTTAAGTAAGTAAGTACAAGTGAACCACAAGATTTGCATCAATGAAATAATAGTAATACATTCCAAAAGTTTGTTTCACGAGCACCCAATTATCAATGCTTAACATTTCCTTCCATTGAACCCCATCACTTAGTGCTAGAACATACACTGTTTCTCGAAAATATATTTCATTCGTAAACGGTAGCGAACCGTTTGAATGAGGGTTTGTCAAACCCATATGGATCCATACAACATAAGTTCTCGCTTACACCCGGCAAGTGTAACTAATGATAATCGAATTGAGGATTTTGTTCTAAACTCGTATGTAGAATGTTTGTTTTCCTGTACTTGTGTTCACTTAGTAAAGAAATGTTTATGTTTTCTCATCCCAAATGTAAGTTCAAAAAGAGTAAAAGTGGGACTATGATCTCACCTTGAGTGCACGAGTAGTAAAGTACTTCGACAAGTAAACGTGTGCAAAGAACAATGCTAGTCTTGACCTAAACAATAGGTTGTATCAATAACGGTAAACACGATAGGTCAAAGATGTTCAATTAGTTCTATGGCTCGTTACGACTCAATAATGTAGCATGTGAATCAAGTTGTCATGTTTCATGCAAGATACAAGTATAAAAGCATGTTAGAACGATTGCACAACCATTTGGTTAAGTTTGATTAAAAGTCAAACTTGGTCAAAGTCAAAGTCAACGGGGTGGGGTCGGGTATCCGACAATTTTTCTAAGTTATATAATCATATATGAGCATGTTGGCAAAGTTTCATGTTAATCGGAGGTCCGTAGCATAGCAAACATTTTTATGTCAAATGACCAAAGCAAACAGCCAGTTTTAGTACAATGGGACGGCGTCCCAATTGGCTAGACGGCGTCCAGGTTTTAAGGTTGGGACGGCGTCCCGATAAGCTAGACGGCGTCCCGGTTTTAAGGTTGGGACGGCGTCCCGAGAAGCTAGACGGCGTCCAGATCGTTTTCCAGGCCCTGTTTGCTGTATTTCCTAAGTGCACGAACCAAAACACAAACCAACACATTTCATGACCCGCAAACAATCAAGATATGTATCTTATATCATCGGAAAGGTAATTTGACAAGGAACATAACTAAGCACTTTTCATTAATCAAAATTCCACTTACAACTACCAAAAACCGCCATCAATGTTCCTCATTCAATGCATACAAGTCATAAATGCCATTTAATGATTCGGTAACCAAATTACATGAACAATATGCCGTTTCGAAGGTAATTAAGCATACAACACAACCTAACACTTACAACTAACATTCCATGTCATTCAAATCATTAAAAGTCCATTTTAAGTTCATGAAACCTTAACCTAAATTCACCAAATTTCATAATCAAGTTTAGGAGGTTTCATTAATCTAACTATACATCATAATGAAGCTAGTAATACTAGTAACACTTTTAATACATCAACTTTCAACATCTAACAACATATGATCATCCAAAATTCAAGTTCATGCTAGTTACACTAAAACAACGAGATCGAGCATATAAATCATATATTCATGTTAGACTTGAGCCATAGACACTAATTAACACTTTTATAAGTTAAAAACATCAAGAACACAAAATCTAGTGATTTTAGAAAGTTATCCAAATGAGATGAAGTTGGTACCAAAATGAAGAGGATGAAGAGAGGATCACGAATATGTAATTTATTTTGTTGTAAGCCTCCTAGATCGAATTTAGATGATGATTGAATGAATTTTGTAAATGGGTGTGTGTTCTTGCTAGAGAGAAAGAGAGAGATGGAAATGATAATGAATGGGTGAAAGGGGTTTGACCCTTTGACCTAGTCAAGGGTTTGATCCCTTGTCAAGTTTAGTCCCTCAACTTTCGTTCGGGTGCGGGAATTACCTAAACGAGATAATTTAAAACGCGTATCAACGGGAGATGTTATAAACATATAACGGACTTTATATTAGTATAACGGAAAAGTAAACGGAAAAAGGCGGGATGTTACATCGGACAGGTTCGCCTGTAAGTGCTTCAGGTTCTTCGCCAAGATGGCAATGTGGTGGATGGAAGAGATCACCTCCTTCTTGTCTCCAATGATTGAGGAGGCTACGAACCCATCCCCAATTCATCCAGAATAGATAATGACTGATTGGTTGATCCATTCCAGTCACACTGTTTTCGGAGCTTGAGTGGGATTCCATTTCGGAATCCGAGGGACTTGAACTAATGATGAATTCCATTTCGTACGATTGAATGAAGGATTTTTCGATATGAAATTATTTTTGAATATTGGATGATCTTCTAACTACATAGAATATCTATATATATAGAGCAAAAGATTTCGTAGATTATGGAGAAATTTACGGAATATGTTAGGCAAAGTTTATAGTAACAGATACGCTAAGATATGAATTAGCAGATACGTTAAGATATGAATTTTGTCTATACACTATTCATGCAATCAATGCAATAAAATGTGTCTAGACTAAGAAGGATAAGCAGGTAATTTCCGACAAAAATGATAAGCAAAACTTTTGACATGCAGACACGGTCGAAGTCCAGAGTCATTAATGCATCCTAACGACTATCAGTTAGATACGCTAATGCAGACATGGTTCGCTAAGATCACCGCTCTGATACCACATGAAACGACCCGTCCTAATCCATAAGGACGAATACAATAACATATGATTACATCGCGAGGTATTTGACCTCTATATTATACATTTTACAAACAGTGCATTCATTTTTAAAAGACAACCTTTCATTTCATCGAAAGTTGACAGGCATGCATACCATTTCATAATATTCAACTTATAAATGACCTAATCTGTCATTTACTTAATAATAATCTCTATTGAACTCAACGACTTGAATGCAACGTCTTTTGAAATATGCCATAGATGACTCCAAGTAATATCTTTAAAATGAGCAAATGCACAGCGGAAGATTTCTTTCATACCTGAGAATAAACATTCTTTAAAGTGTCAACCAAAAGGTTGGTGAGTTCATTAGTTTATCATAATCGATCATTTCCATAATTTTAATAGACCACAAGATTTCATTTATTCAATAATCATACACTCGTAAGTGTTTAAAATTCATTCATATGGATTGAACACCTGGTAACCGACATTAACAAAATGCATCTAGAATATCCCCATATATAATCATCGAAGTACTAAAGCAGTTCAAATTCTCTGACTGGGGTGTGTCAAAACCCATAGATCTATCTTTAGGATTCGCGTCAATTGATGGCAATTATAATAAACACCAATTTTTAGGTTACCAAGTTCAACGAGGGCGATATCCGGTATAACAATTCAACCAGAGAATGTAGTTTCGATTACTTGTGTTAATTTCGTAAAGCATTTATAAAAGCGCATGAATTCTCAGTCCTAAAAATATATATTGCAAAAGCATTTAAAAAGGGAGCAAATGAACTCACTCTAATGTATTTTGTAGTAAAAATACATATGACGATGTTGAACAATGCAGGGTTGGTCTCAGATTCACGAACCTATATTAATTATATATTTTTATATGTTGATCAATATCTGTATAGCAATTTAGGTCAGGTCATGGTGTATCACAATCCTAATGCTCGAGACTAATATGCAAAAGTCCACAAAAGTCAATTTGACTTAAAATGATTTCCAAAATTTATACATGATTATTATATAGTTTAAATATCGTCGTTTTATATTTTTAAATCTTTTTAAAAAAATTTATTAGAGTAAATAATATAATTCATTTTTAAAAAAAATTTTGTATTAAAATATACTCTTATATATCTTAAGTAAAAAATTTTATAAAGTTCCTTTAATATCATAAAAATAATATAATAGGTATTATTAATGTAATTATGTTACACGTAGAAAAATATCTTTGTATCGCATACTTATTTGATAAAATAATATCGATAATAATAATAGTAAGTAAAAGTTGTATTATTTTGTAATAATAATAATTATTATTCTACTAATAATAATAACAATATTTATATTTACGAAAAATGGTATTATGATGAAATGATAATTCTTATAATGAAATTTTATATTAACCATGATATTCCTATTAAAAAAATAATAATTTTTGTAAAAATGATAGTTTTAATATTAATAATACTTTTAATAAATATAGTGATAAAAATAATGAAAAACGATAATTTTATCAAAATCAATATCTTACGATATTTTAAATTTCATCATGATACCCATACTTATTATCTCCTAATCGATTCGTTTGATAGCTTTTAATCGTCTTTTATATCGCGTTTATTTTAATGATAATAATAGTAATCATAATAATTAAGTGTTACTAATATTAGTGTTAATTATAATAATACTAATAATAATAAATGTTATGATAATATTAATACTAATAACTATTTTAGTGATAATAATAATAAAAATACTAATTATAAATTTAACGATATTAATAATAGTAAAAATAACAATTTTTAATGATAATACTTTTTATTGATAATAATAATAATAATAATAATAATAATAATAATAATAATAATAATAATAATAAAAATAATAATAAGATAAAAACTATAACGACGATAATAATAATCATTTTTAATAATAATACAAAAATTTAATTGACTATAACTTCTAATCCCTTCATCGAAACCATTCGAGTTCTAAATGAAAAGTTCTTAATTTTTCGCTAGCTTTCCAACGACATACATATCTTATACCTTATCTCAACCGCATATGTAACTAATTCAGGATTCAACATAACCTATCTAACAGTGCAAGCATGCATAATCCTATATACTCGAGCACTAGTCAGGGATACACTATTAACATGTAAAAATTAAATTATGAGTGCTTACGTATCAATATTGAGATTCAATATTGCAGGAAAGGTACGTAAACGCAACAAAGATGATAAATACTAGGTTGACCTCATGGGCATACCCTCGACCCATACCCATAACCTCCATAGCTATAGCCCATAATTTCCTTAGCTTTATCCTGCTCATAAAAATTCGTTTTGAAAATAATGCACTCATGACCTCGTCGTAATATTTTATGTATAATACTAATTATAATAATACTAGTACTACTAATAATAAGTTTAATGATAATAATCTTTATAATATTAATAATAATAATAATAATAATAATAATAATAATAATAATAATAATAATAATAATAATAATAATAATAATAAATATATGTATAATGAGAGAGATAGAAGATAGATTGAAGAATGATTCAACCAAGCTCGAATTTTATAGTCCCAAATCTGGAACCCCACCTCCGCAATGTCGGAGGGTTGATGAATAAAAGGTACTTAAATTGCGGAACCAATCTTTAAAGTTCAATCATATTAAAATTTTTCTATGCTTTATTAATTATTATTATATATATAATATATTTAACTTTTATAATTAATTAAATATTATATTATATTTACGTGCATAGTTGATCTGTAATTGTTTCACCGATGTGTTGTACGTTGACCGTCGACTTAAGTACCAGTTCCGGTTTTTCTAACGCATTTTCATACGCTTAGAAAACTGGTACTTTACGCTTCGTGTAGTGTACCTTTATCAATAACAAGACTCAAATCAATGAAAAATTATCCCACTCAAAGTGTAACTTATTCATTTCAGTGTTTTGGTCATTTGCTTCTATAAATCGACGTCTCGTTATTTACCAATATATATTATAATAATACTATTTTAAATCCAAAACGTTTTACGACCAAGTTAATATTATATTTTATCACTTTGTAAAATAATGATATCATCATTTAAAAATATAAACTTATATATTTTAGTAATATTTATTTGCTAATATAATAATTAGTTTTTCAAAAACTAATAGAGTTTAATATATTTAAAATTGTTAAATGTTAGATATTATTACATCACCTTACGTTTTACGCTCTAGTACATAATTTGATATGATTTATTTATGCGCCAACGTTTAATTTATTTTCTCAAACATTCTAATTACCTATCTATAAATCAATCGAATCAATAATAAGTGTTACTATCGATTACTTAACTTATCGATATTCAATTTCTAAGTTATCTATATTCCCCAATTTTACTTTTACCTTAAATAATATGAAAGTTAATTAGTTTATCTTATCAAAAGTCACGAAACAATTATTGTAAGGCATGTATTGGAAATCAAGAATTTCCACCAATCTGTTTAGCTCTCGCTGCTTGACACTTTGTCCTTACTCGAAGATCACTTTAACATTTATTCCAAATACCGTTAAAAAGGAAAGGTTTCCTAAATCAAAGTGGACCTCTTAACAGAGACTCGTAATTATATCACAATGTATATGATAATTCAATCATTTAATATTATCTTTTAATTTCGTCGATAAGCATATATGGAAACTAATGCATTTATGTAAAGTATTATTCATCAAATACTTTGTTAACATTTTCAAGTTACATAATAATTTTATAACTTATTTTCATATCAACCAAACCGTTAAATGTTTTATTAATATTTCCCAATTTAATAATCACACATATGTATATATTCGTACATATCTATACACACATACTTGTTCGTGAATCATCGAGAGCAGTCGAAAGGTAAATAAAATATATGAACACATTTCAAAGTTTTTTTTTTTGAGATTACAACATTACAGACTTTGCTTATTGTGTCGAAAACATATAAAGATTAAGTTTAAATTTGATCAGAAATTTCCGGGTTGTCACACTTACTACAACCGGTGTGCCTCAGTCGATCTTATATTGTATCTGATAGACTTCTCTTACTAAGGGGTAACACAGATAGTGTACTCTGAATCGGGGTTCGCGACTTCCCAATAACAGAGCCAATAACTACGTTCTATGTGATGCTCCGTATAAAATTAACGTGTACGGATCATCAACTACAGGTCCATCACAAGGTTACAACACTATATGCTGTTTTAAAACAAGTTTGCATTCATAAAAGATAGTGTTTTACAAAAGATAGCATGCTTCTACCAATAGGAAGCGTTAACACAAGTACGTGACACGAAGATCATTACAAAGCCATTGTTCAAATGTAACATAAGTTTTGAATGCAAAGTAAAAAGTTCCATGTTTGAGACATCTCTAAATAAGCATCGAAAATATAACACCGAGAGTCTAGTACAGCGGAAGCAACATACGTCTAAGCACCTGAGAAATAACATGCTTAAAAGTCAACACGAATGTTGGTGAGCTATAGTTTGATTGTAACAATAATGAAATGTAGGCTACGAGATTTCGTATTCAAAACTGTATGAAAAGTATATGCTTAACCTTGGGCACTTGGTAACTAACTTAACGTAAATATCACCCTCTAAAAATACACTTGGCGAGTGCGTAAGTTTACGAAGTATTAAACACCCGTTAAATGCTAGCGCGACTAGCCCGAGTAGGGATGTCAAACCCTATGGATCCATATCTAAGATTCGCGTTCACCGGTTCAAAAACCAATGACTAAACGTTACCGAGCTAAGGGGAAGTTTATGCCGTTATATAACCCACACATATATAAAGTTTAAGTACTCGTGCCTAGTAACTAAAACATAAAAAATGCATGTATTCTCAGTCCCAAAAATAGTTGAAGTAAAAAGGGAGCTATAACTCACAGTGATAGTGCAGTAAAATCGGTACGAATAAGTAAGCGAGTAAGTCGGTCCGAAAGGTCGTCAACCTAAGTCAAAGGTAACTAAGTCAGTAAATCGTCCCAAAAGGTTTATAAATAAATAAATTAAGTCTTAAGTATCATTATAACACCCCGCCAAATTACCATCTGATGACGTGTTAATCCAGGTCCCACAGTTAACAGTTACACCCTCTATATGAGACGTTTAAAGCAATCGCATTTAATTTTATTAAAAATTAACTTTCAAAAGCATAAGTCAATAAATCCCAAAAATAGAAACACTGTTGTGATCGTAACCACAAGCCAACAGTATTTAAACAGTATAAAAGTTTTAAATGCGAAAGTAAATAATGTTCATTAAAATCAAATGCTGACTCCACGACCAGTCATGCAGCAAACACAGCGGAGGCATACCTCTTAAGGACTTGAGAATAACAACACGCAAAAACAGGTCAATAAATAATGTTGTTGAATCTACAGGTTTAAAGGTATAACAGTATCTGAAAAACAGTTATCAGAAAAATAGTTTAATTTCCTTGACCACGAGATTTTACAAGTAAAACACAAAGTCACAAAACATTTGCATAATATGAGCACCTGAATACTAGCAATGACCCGAGTATAGAAGCCATTATACCCGCCTTTACCTCCTAAAATGTTATACACTTGTTCAAATGTATTTAATGTTCAAAGTAAATGCACCACCGTTTTTATAGTGGGTGAGGTTGTCAACCTAACGGATCCATCCATCTAAATCGTGCTTACACCGATGGTATTAAAAGTATTCAAGCTAGAGGCTTTTTGAACAAACTCAATATGCATATATAGTACTCATGTCAATACAAAAGCATTTGAAAATGTAAGTATAACAGCGCGTATTCTCATCCCTGAAAAACATGTAAAAAGCGGGACTGTAGACTCACCTTTGAATAAAGCTCGGATTGAAAAGTGAACAATTAACTTGTACAGTTTATAGCCGAGTAATGCAACCTAAGTATATGTATATAGGTTGGTCAATATATGTATCTTAAATAAGTGTGGTTTCATAATGTACGTTGTCTTATTGCTCGACTCGACGCGTTTCAAAGTAAAAGTCAACTATATAATGCAAGTCAAACAAAGTCAACCGAAGTCAAACCAAAAGTCAAACTTGGTCAATGTGTTCAACTAAAGTCAACATCAGTAGGTTCATGTCAAATATTGATCAACATGTCAAACCTAAGTCAAACAATACGTTTTAGGTCATGAATGATCATTTTCACAATTTCAGTTTATCGTTATGCACAAAGTTCATGAACACGTAGCATACTTAGCACATTATCTCATAGTACAAAATTCACGTAAACATGAAAAACTCCAGATCATAAATATACTCCGACCAGGGACTCATACGACAATTAAAAGTCAGGAATCAGAAGGGATACATATGGGGTTTGCCAAGTCAGTTTTTGACCACGCACTGATTTCATTTTGGCTATATCCGGAGTTAGGAACATGAAATTGATACAAGACCAGTGGCCATAGTTCAAGGACAAATCAAAGTAACACATATTAAAAATCTAGCAACTTTTGTTTAGCCAATTTGTACAGTTTATTCGTGCAATTTGAACATTCAGTTTTCAGCTCAAATCAGAATTCTCATAAAGTATGGCTCAATTGTGCCCAATGCATAAGGTTTCAAATATTGACATAAAATAATAATACATCACATATCATGTTAAGTTTCATTTTCCAGAAGCATACATGCTTATGCAACACACATAATCCACAGAGTACAAAACCGTGAGCAAGTTACAGATTCAATTCTCATTTAGTTAGTCACATTCGCACGCGATTATCCGAAGATATAGATACAATTAGCCTATGATATCTACATGAAAGATGAATTACTTTTTGTCTAATTTTCAAATATGCAAAGCTTTAATCACAGAAGTTAACACATTTTATCATAAAAGGTTATTTTCATGCAAGTGCTGTATAAAACTACTTTTACACTAATTCAAACATATCTTGGGCTATACATAAGCAACCGACATGATATCCTAGTCTAAATTGAGTTTTTTTAAATTATATTTCCAGTGGTATAAGTCTCACATGCCAATTCTTTGTCTATCAATACCAGATTTCTGATCAAGCAACAAAAACACAACGATAATTCAAATTGACATAACTTAATCATACGGAAACGAAATCAAGCGAATACAAAGCCTAAACTCAATAGTTTTTCGCAAGGAATCTGATTATAACATAATAATTAACATTTGAAAAACTTAATTTTTCTGATCAAACAATAACAAATTCGTTTTTAAACCCTAGCGAATCAAACAATCAAAATAACGATAACAATTAACACGTACGCGTATAGACTTGAGCAATTAACAAAATAACTATGAAACTCTTATAAAAATCAGATTTTAAGAATTAGGGTTCATGTAAATATACCTTAGATCGCTAAAAGAATTATACCAACGCGTAGAGGAGATCGAGAATTGCAACTTTTGTGTTAAAGGTTTTATCAAAAATTGAAAAATTGATGGTGCTATGGGATGGTGATGGTCGACGGTTCAAGGGGGGAGGAAGTCGACTGCAGCTTTTTTGTGTGTGAGGGTTTTAGCCAAAATTAGGTTTACACTCTAATTTATATTAAGCCCTAATTCCACAATTAACACATAAGTCCCTAAAGTTACAAAAATTAAAGTAAAAGGGGTGAGGGGGAGGGGGCCGGCCGAATGGGACCCATGGGGTACTCCAGGGCTCTCGTTTTGCAATTACGTGTAATCGTGGTCCGTTTTAAGTGTCGTTTAGTCGTACCGAAGGCCCGGAACGCTAACCCGATCGTTAAACGCAACCAATCGCTTAATTTATTATAAACCCAATAAATTAAATATTTTAAATAGTTAATAATTAATAAAATTAATTATTAAAATAAACCCGAGCGTTTCGTTGCTTAAAAAGCTATTATCAAAATCGTATCGTTTTTATCGTATTTCATTATCCGAAATATTTATTTGAATTAATATCAACCCATATTAATTATTGTAACCCTCCAAAGATCAAGTTATGCATTTATTACACATAAACACATAAAAGTTAAATAATCGCGGTTAAATAAACTATCGGAAGGTTAATGGAAGTAACGGAAAAATCAGGGTTGTTACATTACCCACCTGTTATTGAAAATTTCGTCCCGAAATTTTAGTGATCATCCGCTGAAGTAGTTTCCTCGGGAAACAATTGTGGATACTTCAGCCTCATTTGGTCTTCACGCTCCCACGTGAACTCTAGTCCTCTTCTCGTGTTTCACCAAACTTTAACGATAGGAATTATGCTTTGCTTCAACTGTTTGACCTCATGGCCCAAGATTACAGGTTCCTCAATCAAATGAAGTTTGTCGTCGATACGTAGTTCCTCTAAAGGAATAATCAAATTATCATCGGCTAGGCACTTCTTTAGATTTGATACATGGAAAACGTCATGAATACAGCTGAGTGCTTGTGGCAGTTCCAATCTGTAAGCTACCGGTCCAACTCTTTCAGTTATCTCAAATGGTCCAACATATCTAGGACTCAGTTTACCTCGTTTCCCAAATCGTACAACACCCTTCCAAGGTGATACCTTAAGCATAACCTTGTCACCAACTTGGAACTCTATGTCCTTCCGTCTAACATCGACGTAACTCTTTTGACGACTTCGAGCCGTTCTCAATCGTTCCTGAATCTGTAGGACTTTCTCAGTTGTCTCCTGAATAATCTCAGGACCTGTCAATTGACTATCTCCCAATTTGCTCCAACAAACGGGAGACCTACACTTCCTTCCGTACAATGCTTCGAAAGGTGCAGCCTTAATGCTCGCATGGTAGCTATTATTGTATGAGAACTCAGCTAGTGGTAAATATTTATCCCATCTGTTTCCGAAATCAATAACACACGCTCTCAACATGTCCTCAAAAGTCTGAATAGTTCGTTCGCTCTGGCCATCCGTCTGGGGGTGATATGCTGTACTTATATCTAAACGGGTCCCCATTGCTTTCTGTAATGATTGCCAAAACCTGGAAGTAAATCTGCTGTCATGGTTGGATATAATAAATATAGGCACTCCATGCCTAGAGAAGACTTCCTTAATGTAGATCTGAGCCAACTTCTCCATTTTATCAGTTTCCCTTATCGGTAAGAAGTGTGCGGACTTAGTGAGATGATCCACGATAACCCAAATAGTATCGTGACCTCCCACCGTTCTTGGTAGTTTCGTAATGAAGTCCATGGAAATACCTTCCCACTTCCACTGGGGAATCTCTGGTTGAGTTAATAATCCTGATGTTTAGCGCAAGTCAAGCACTTCCCGACATAGGTAGCAATGTCAGCTTTCAAATTTGGCCACCAATAAAACGCCTTCAAATCTTGGTACATTTTATCTGATCCTGGATGAATCGAGTATCTCGACTTGTGAGATTCCTCCAACACTAGTTCTCTCAATCCACCAAACTTTGGTACCCAAATTCGGTTAGCAAAGTACCGTGTTCCATCCTCTTTGATGTCAAATTTCTTATCCATTCCTCTGAGAAATTCAACATTGACGGTTTCTTGTTTCATGGCTTCTTGTTGTGCTTCGCGGATTTGTGATGTGAGATTCGTACGGACAAATATGTTAAGAGCTTTAACCCTAAGAGGTTTCTCTCGCTCCTTTCTACTTAAGGCATCCGCCACAACATTCGCCTTGCCCGGATGGTATTGAAGTTTGCAGTTATAATCATTAAGTAGTTCCATCCAACGTCGTTATCGCATGTTGAGCTGTTTTTGATCGAATATGTGCTGTAAACTCTTATGGTCAGTGAAGATAGTGAACTTGGTTCCAAACAGGTAGTGTCTCCACATTTTAAGTGCAAAGACAACAGCTCCTAACTCAAGGTCGTGCATAGTGTAGGTCTGCTCGTGAATCTTTAACTGACGCGATCCATAAGCAATAACCTTGTTTCGTTGCATAAGCACGCAACCCATTCCTTGACGTGAGGCAACACAATAAACAACAAAATCTTCACTTCCCTCGGGTTGAGACAATACTGGTGCAGTTATTAACTTCTCTTTCAACAACTGAAATGCAGTCTCTTGCGGTTCTGACCACTCAAACTTCTTGCCCTTATGAGTCAACGCGGTCAATGGTCAGGCGATCTTAGAGAATCCTTCAATGAATCACCGGTAGTAACTAGCTAGACCCAAAAATTTCCTAACCTGCGTTGGCATCTTTGGAGTTTCCCAATTCTTAACTGACTCAATCTTTGCTGGATCGACCTCTATTCCATTGGCCCCTACAACATGGCCATGAAATTGTACTTCTGGTAACCAAAAGTCACACTTGGAAAACTTTGCATACAACTGCTCTTCTCTAAGCATAGTCAATATCGAACGTAGATGCTGCTCGTGCTCTTCTCTGTTCTTGGAGTACAACAATATATCATCAATAAACACAATGACGAATTTATCTAGGTATGGCTTACACACACAGTTCATGAGATCCATGAACACTGCTGGTGCGTTTGTCAAACCAAACGACATCACAGTAAACTCATAATGTCCATAACGTGTTCTAAACGCTGTCTTCGAGACATCAGCTTCTTTGACTCTCAACTGGTGATACCCGGATCTCAAATCAATCTTCGAATAACAACTGGATCCCTGAAGTTGATCAAATAAGTCATCAATCCTCGGTAGCGGATACCGATTCTTGATTGTCAACTTGTTCAATTCTCTGTAGTCGATACACAATCTCATCGACCCATCTTTCTTCATAACAAACAGGACCGGAGCTCCCCAAGGTGAAGAACTCGGTCGAATAAATCCCTTGTCTAACAACTCTTGCAATTGACTAGACAACTCTTGAAGCTCTGGGGGTGCGAGCCTGTACGGTGCGCGAGCCACCGGTGCCGCTCCTGGCACTAAGTCTATCTGAAACTCAATTTCTCGATGCGGTGGGAGACCAGGTAATTCCTCCGGAAAAACTTCAAGAAATTCCTTAACTATAGGAACGTCTTCGGGTCTCCTTTCTTCTGGTACAATTTGGCTTACATGAGCCAAGAACACAATACATCCCTTTCTCACATACTTCTGGAATTTCAAGCAGTTAATGAGATGTAATTGCGAGCCATTCTTTTCACCATAAATCATCATAGGTTCACCATCAGCAAAAGGAATACGAATAGCCTTTAGGTCACAGACCACCTCGGCTTTGTTATCAGCTAACCAGTCCATTCCAACCACAAGGTCAAAACTTCCCAGTTTAATAGGTATCACATCGATGTTAAAAGGCTTACTTTCTAACGTCAAAGTACAATCACGATAAATCTTATCAACTCTCATCAAGTTACCATTTCCTAGTTCTATGGAATACACGTTATCTAAGGAAGAAACAGGTTTCTTAACATGGTGAAAAATATCCTTAGATATAAAACTTCTATCGGCGCCAGTATCAAACAAAATATAAACAGGTTCATCATCGAGTGAAAACGTACCCGTGACTAGCTTCGGATCATCACGAGCTTCCACAGAATTGATGTTGAATGCCCTGCCTCGAGCATTCCCATTGTTGTTCTTAGGACAGTCCTTCTTGAAATGACCCGGCTGTCCACAACCATAAAAGTTCTTACCACTATTAGCATTGTTCTCGTTGCTTGCAGTGCTGTTGTTGTTGGTGTTGCCGTTGAGATTAACCTTACAATCCTTTGACAAATGACCAAACTTCTTACAACGGTCAAAATTTAGAAAAGAACAGTTTCCAGTATGATGCTTGCCACACTTCTGACATTGTGGCTTTTTGCCCTTATACCCGGAGTTAGTTCCTGTGATTCCAGTGTCGTTGCGGTAAGAATCTTGCTTTTTGAACGGCTGTTGATTAAAATTCTTGTCCTGACCACCGTTCCACTTCCTCTTACCATCGTTTGACTTATTCTCATTCACTGTAGTGCCCTTACCTCTCTGGGCAATCTGATCCAATAGCAAACTAGCCATGTCAATAGCTTCTTGCACATTTGCGGGTTTGGAAGTAGTGACCCCGCCTTGAATATTCCCACTCAGAACTTCAATATACAGTTCCACCTTATGCCTTTCCGGAGCAACCATTTCAGGACACATTAACGCTAGCTCAAAGAACCTCTTGTTATAGGCGGTGAGATCGTGGCCTACTAACTTCAGCCCTCGGAACTCGCATTCCATTTTCTTAATCTCGTTCCTCGAACAATACTCATCTATCATTCTTTACTTCAGAGTGTCCCAAGGTAGGGCATAAGCCTGATCATGACCCAGGGATTGAGCATAGTTGTTCCACCAGGTGAGCGCACTGTCTGCCAGTGTGCCCGTTGCAAAGCCTACCCTGTCGTTATCATTACACCCACTAATGCGAAAAACCGACTCAAGCTTCTCAAACCATCTAGTGAGACCAACTGGTCCCTCAGTTCCATTGAAAGAATGCGGGTTGCAACTAGTGAATGTTTTATAAGAACATCCATTGCGGCCTTGAGTGCCGTTCCCATTGGTGTTGCTCGAACCACCACGATCATTACTGTGTCGAGCGTTGTTGAATTCCCTCAGTAGTTCAGCTCTTTCAGCCTCGATTCCTTCGGCGACCATTCTCCTGATTTGAGCGGCGGTTGATTCCTTCGGAGGCATCTTCAACACAGAAAAATACACCAGGTCAATGTCAAAACAACGCTATATATGAAAATATACTAGCAACGAGAGTTGAAGACTAGTAAATAATAATAGTACGAAAAGATTCGCTAGTAGTGAAAAGTAGTGTAAGTAGTGATAGTAGTGATAGTAGTGTTAGTAGTAACACTAGTGGTAGTAGTAGTGGTACTAGTGTTATGTAGTGATAGTAGTGGTAGTAGCACTAAGTAGTAACATTAATGGCAATAGTAGTAGTATAACATAACACAAGTATTATGATCATACAAAGTTACTAAATATAGAATATTACCGCATGCAATAAAAGATAATAGTTACTAATAGCATAATCCAGCATTAATATAAATAAAATCCGAAAGTGATAAACCAAATTCCAAAGTAGTAAACCAAACAATAAACATAATGTACTAGTAGCCCGGTTTATAACACCCGGTAAATCTTATATAATCAATTAAAGAAAGTATGGTGGATGAAAAAGGAAAAGAAGCTCATGGTCAACGACCCTTCACTTCCTCTTCTGTCGGGTACGGGAGGCAGGTCCATCATTCCTCGGCCTATTACGTTTCGCCTCCAACGCAGCAACCCTGGCAGTCAAGGCTGCTATCAATCCCGCCATCTCAATGAACCTCGCTTCAGCCTCGTACGTATAAGTATTTATACCTGTGACCCTTTCGTCCAACCTATCAAGATCATCAGGGTGCGGATATTTCCTAGCAATATCGCTCAAAGCGTTAACATGATCAACAATATCCCTGTTACGGTTAGTATGAACCAAATCCAATGCAAAAAGGTTCACGGGATGGTTAGGTATCTGATGCAGAGCAGGTGCTGGGGCTGGGGCAGGAGCATTCACCTCAGCCACACTGGAGTCGCTGCCACTGTTTCCTGAATCCCGTCACATCTAACTCATAGTACAAGAACATATACAAACAGATTAGTCAAGTAAATAACGTTAGTCACAAAGTACTCATGTAATGACTAAGTCCCGGTCGTAGTCTAGACTCATCAAGGTGTCTTAATGACCAAATCAGACACACTAATACAAGTCCTAGTTTCCCTACGAACCGTTAGCTCTGATACCAACTATAATACCCCGCCAAATTACCATCTGACGGCGTGTTAATCCAGGTGCCACAGTTAATAGTTACGCCCTCTATATGAGACGTTTAAAGCAATCGCATTTAATTTTATTAAAAATTAACTTTCAAAAGCATAAGTCAATAAATCCCAAAAATAGAAACACTGTTGTGATCGTAACCACAAGCCAACAGTATTTAATGTGACGACCCGGAAATTTTCGACCAAATTTAAACTTAATCCTATATAGTTTCGACACGGTAAGCAAAGTCTGTAATGTTGAGTATCAAAATTTTGAATTGTGTTCATGAATTCAATTACCCTTCGACTACTTCCGACGATTCACGAACAATTACTTGTAAATAAATATGTATATATTATATAAATATAACTATAAGAAAATATAATATTTTGATTTAATAATGTATACTTTAAATAATTAGAAGCTAAAATGAAAAATAACAAATAGAATAATTAAGTACTATTAATATATATATAAATAGGTATATGTTACTATAAATCAATGGCTTCTCATAAAAATATATACAAATAGATAAACATTAACTATTCAGTAAATATCATCAGATAATATAATATTACATAGATAATAAACAGTAAAGTTAATTGCAAGATTGAATATAATTGTTATATTAATATTATTATCAATACTTTTTGCTAAAATTGATATTAATATTTGTATTATTAATATATATATAAAATTTGATATGTATAAGCTATTATATTATTATCATTAATAATATTCGTATTATTATAACTAATAAGATTATTATTATTATTTAGTAAATAAAGGTAACAAAAATTATCATTATTGTTAATAATATTATTATTTATCATTTATTATTACTTGTCAATTTATTAATAATATTATCATTAATAATATTATTATTCGTATTATTAATAATACAAACATGTTCATACTTGATAAATATCAAAATTTAAGAAATTGATATATACATACATATATGAACAAGTTAGATAAATACAGATATAATATATATACAGCTATATATATATAATAAATAAATAAATAAATACAGTTATAACAAATATGTATAACAGATATGTATAAATATATATCAGATAAATAAATGAATAAATATCGTACGATCCAATCTCAGATAATCCATCAATCTGTTTTTACGTTATTGTTGCTACTCCAATTTGTTGCAAATCATTTTCCATAGTACCAATCAGATGACATAATCAAATCCAAATATGTAGCTATCGATGACAGGCTTTATCTTGTTTATATTTTTTTTGTACGATCAATTTCTGTTGTCAAATTTAATTTGATTATAAAAACCAAATCCAGTTGTTAATTGATGGGGCACGACTCGTATTATCATTCAAGCATTTCAAAAGTCAGTAACAATCTTTTTTTTTATTTATTCAATTTAAACAAAAAGGGGAAGAACACAAGAAAAACGCCCTGTTCTTGGGTAATTTTCCAAAAATCTTAATTTTAAAATAAAACTCAAAATGTGTAAATGAGGTCTTGTTAGGAATCCTTTGCTTAAACTATCTGTAAAATATTAGCTTTCAATTCTTCTTTATCAAATCAAATTTTAGGAGTCAAAGTTCGTTATAAAAAAGTCAAAGCTTTTGATCATAGTAAAATTCGAATTCGTTAGAATGTTTCTGGTTCAATTGGATATGGAGAAAGTTTCTAGGAGTTATTAGCTACCTATTTTGTGAAGAAAGTATTTGTTAAAACAGTCTTAAATTTGAAATTGAATTTGGAGTTCGTGGGTGTTCATGACCGAGCACTGTGACTGCTTTTCTTTTTCTTTTCTGTTCTAAATTAAGTCCATCAACCACTTGTCGAATTCTTTTCTTTTCTTTTCTGTTAAAATCGTCTTAAAGTTGTTATTATGATTATAACTGTGCCCTGGTCGTTTATGCTGTTGAAGAAGATGAAGAACAGAATATACCGATTATATATAAATAACTGTGTATTAAAAACAGAAATAAGGGGCTGGAGGAATGGTTAAGGGATGTTGTCGGTTAACAAGAGGTAATGGGTTCGAGTCCCGTCTGCGCCAAATTTTTTTAGAGAAGGGTATATTCTTTTATTTATTTTTATTTTTATCATTATTATTATTACTATATTTATTATTATTGTTATTAATTATTATGTTATTATAATTATCATAACTACAAAATTAGTAATTATCACTTATTATTATTATTATTATGATTTTAGTTACACTTGTAGTTATTATTATTATTGCTAAGTTATTGTAACACCCCGGATTTTAGTGTATCAGAAAATGTTCCTGAAAGTGTCAGTAAATGTGCGCAGTAGAAAGCGCCACTAAAAGTGACCCTAACACTTATGCATTTTCAGAATTTACATCAGAATCAGAGTTAGGAAACTTCAGTCCCTGAAATTTAGAGTCAGAATCAGACTGTGCATAAGGTTGCGGCGCGACAGAGAGGGCCGCGGCGCGGCGATTAACTAGTTTCAAAGTCAGGAGGCATGTCAAGGCAACCACCAGACCACGTTATATGTCGTGGCGCGACGATGAGGGTCGCGGCGCGGCGTTCTGGGCGGACTGGTACCAGATTTTAGTAATTTTAAATAAGGTTCAAGGGCATTTTGGTCTTTTCATGTGTGAGCCAGATTTAAGATCTTAATCTCATCCACTCATTTCATTTCTTCTTTTCTTTTTCCTTTTCTTCTCATTTTCCTCTCAAAAACTTCAAACCCCAATTGGTTCAAAGGAATTTTTGGAAAGGAAGAAGCGTGTTTTGATCGAAAGCGTAAGAGACAAGTTTGTTCTCCTCGTTCTTAGCTACAAGGTGATACTAGCAGTAAGCTCTAACTCCGAATTTCATTTTCATGTTCATCATTCAAATTTGGGGATTTTGGCTTGCATGTTCATAGATGGAACCCATTTAGTTATTAATTGAAGATTAACACCAAGATTCGGGTTTATTGTTGTTATTGGTGGGTTTTGGGTTTGTTGAACAAGTGTAAGTTTGTAAGACTTGCAAAGGGGTGTAATCTCTAGTATTTAGTGATTGTTGAGGTGTTGGAAGCCTTTAGGGTTCATGTGGTGGACTAATTTTGATTAGAGTCAAAATTAGGGTTTGGTGATGATTATGACCCAATTGTCGATTTAATAAGGTTTATAAACTTAAAATGGATTAAGTTGAAGTATAAACCCGAGTTAAATATGTTTTGGTGTCAAAACTTGTTCATGGCGAAATGTTGACTTCTTATGGGTCAAATTAGGGTTTAAGTGTCATTTTGGGCAAGATAGGTGTTTAACACCTATGATTGAGTCTAATTGGCGTATTAGGACCATTCTCACTTGCGTTAGTGATTATTGGTTAATTTGGGCACGGTTTGTACTTGGAAGTGCATTTGGGTCAAAATTGCACTAGTTGTCAATTTGGGTTGATTTATAAATCCACCCTAATTGTGTTATTGTATTTGTGATAAATGGAATAGGTACATTCCATCGGCGATTGCAGATTTTGGTTTGGCATCCATCAAGACTTCAAGGTGAGTGTTAATATCCTATATGCATATGTATGTGTAGGATGGGTGCGGGTCGGGCGAAGGGGTTCTCGTTTATAGAGCTCACTTCTCGTATAGGTGGAATTCTTGGACTTGTGTATAGATCCAATTGGCACGGTTGTGCGTTTTTGGTTGACCACCTTGGTAAGGTGTACACTTTGTGTGTACGTTATCACATGGTCGTGTGATGTGGATTATATAACCCCAATGGCGAAGGGTTAATATTGTGATGTGGACTTATATAACCCCAATGACGAAGGGTTAATATTGTGAGTGGAATAATTATATGCGCAGGTATATAATGTATCTATTTTTTGTAGCGTGAAATGTGAAGTGTTGAGGTGCTAAGACACCACGTTGCACGTGACGAGTGAAGTGTCGAGGTGTTAAGACGCCACTCGGAGTGAAGCATCGAGGTGTTAAGATGCCACTCTAAGTAATTGACCGGTGAAGCATCGAGGTGTTAAGATGCCACTCGGGGTGAAGCATCGAGGTGTTAAGATGCCACCTAGGAGTGAAGTGTCGAGGTGTTAAGACGCCACTCCGTAAAGTAAAGAGTGAAGCATCGAGGTGTTAAGATGCCACTCGGGGTGAAGTACCGAGGTGTTAAGGTGCCACCCTAGGGTTTAGTGATACGAGGTGTTAAGTACACTAACGGATGTTATGAACACCGATGGAATTTTCTCGAGCGCAATTCCCTTGTACGATTGGTTAACCATGGTTATTGTGTTGTAAGCGTGATCATATTATATTGTTCGAGTTATATATATATATATATATATATTGTATACGTATAATGTTGTATTGTCGTGATGTAGCTAACCCTCCGGGTGTAGTTTATTGGCGTTGTTCACATCGACGTTGGTGAACTTATCTTATTGATGGTATTATTATCTTGTTGCTTAGTGATCTTACGGTATGCTCAGATTAGCTTGCCTTTATGCTTGGATGCTCCGATTTGCGGTATTTTGCTTATTTATGTGGCGTGTCCACTTTATGCATATATATGTATATAGTATATTTTCACTCACTAAGCGTTAGCTTACCCTCTCGTTGTCTACATTTTTTTATAGATTTGCATTGAGGAGGTGGCTCGGGTAAGCATGGGGAATAGTGGACTCGCGTAGTTTGCTTTAGAAGTATGCTTTTGGAGTTATTAGGATTGGGTAGCGTATTCCCAATCACCATGCTCGTTCGGATATTTAAACTATGTATTAAATGTTTTAAGGCTTATTGAACTTATTGTTGTGTTAAAGATGTTTTTGGAAATATAAATGGGACCTAAATATTAATGTATTAAAGAAAAAAAATTTATAGGCCGGTTTAAATACGGGTTGGGTCATTACAGTTATTTATTATCATTACTATCATGATGTAAAGTAATATTATTATCATTAATATTAGTATTTGAAGTGACCCGTCCTAATCCACATGGACGAAGTCTTCAGCAGATAGTCCCATTGCGAGGTACTGACCTCTATATGCCCTGAACGACTCCATGTAATATCTTTAAAATGAGAAAATGCACAGCGGAAGGTTTCTTTCATACCTGAGAATAAACATGCTTTCAAGTGTCAACCAAAAGGTTTGTGAGTTCATAGGTTTATCTTAAAACAATAAAATTCATCATTTTGATAGACCACAAGATTTAAATGTTGCATGGTACAAATGGGCCCGAATCCTATACCCACCTGTAATATACATGCGATATCTTTTAAATACAGTACACTTTTCTCGTGTACGAAATCATCTTTCATAAATCTTTGTAACCGTACACATATCTTGTGCACAAAAATAACATACACATAACCTGTGTATAAAATCATTCTCTTGATACATAACATTCAATTTACATTTCTTTCATAGCTTGGCTTGGTAACCAACCTTAACATATAATGCGCATAATAATATCCCAAAACAGAACATCTCGTCTGTATAATAATCATATAAACTTCGAAGTACTAAACACCACGCCCACTAGCCCTTCCGTCTAGTGAACATTCTGGGTGGGGGTGTTAAACCCGGTAGCTACCTTTAGGATTCGCGTTAATTAGGCGTGCACTAATTCTCAAAATTAGTGATGTTCCCTAATTCTTAGGTTACCAAGCAACAATAATCAGGGGAAAAATATTCATCTCAATTGTGGCAATTATCACGTCCACATAATTCAATGGTGGCAATTATCACGTCCACATAATTCATTCGAGGAATGTTTTGCTTGTGTCTATCTCGTCAAACATTTATAAAAGCATTTCATGTATTCGCAGTTCAAAATGTATTTCAAAAGCATTTAATAAATCAGTTGTAAAAGTAACGCATGTATTCTCAGTCCCAAAAATGTAAAGAGTAAAAGGGAATCAAATGAACTCACCATACTGTATTTTGTAGTAAAAATACATAGAACGACATTGAACAAGTAGATGGTTGGCCTCAGATTCACGAATCTATATCATTTATATATATTAACACATGTAATTGTAATATATTATTAATGATATACTTGTTATTGTAATAAATTATATGTTATATGTATTAAATATAGTTTTATGTAACTAATTGTTAATTGGTAAAATAATATTAGTAATAATAAATAAAAAGTTGTATTATTTTATGATGATAATAATAATGATAATACTTAAAATAGTTATAGTAATAAAGATAGTTTTAATGATCATAAAATGATAACTTGAATAATACTAATAATAATATTAATAATAAAAATATTAATTTTAAAAAAAAATTAATAATAATCTTAATAAAAATGATAAAAATAATTATTAGCAATGATAATATTAAAAATGATAGTTTTAATAATAATAATAATAATAATAATAATAATAATAATAATAATAATAATAATAATAATAATAATAATAATAATAATAATAATAATAATAATAATAATAATAATAATAATAATAATCAATAAGATAATAAAAATAAAAACTACCTTCAATGCTTTCCTAAAAATAAAATGCTTTAGACAGGGCTCGAACCCGCGACCTCTCATTCAACACAAACGCTCCTAACTATTGCTCTGCCCTTTAGTTTCTTATAATGTATTATACGCTTATATATATAACCCGTACGAACTATTGAATCATCTTCATTATTAACGCTTAACATTTACCATCGTCATTTACTTAATTTAATCATCGTAATTGTTTCATTAAGCATTACCCAACAGCCACTGTGTGACAGGGGCTGGAGTCGGCCCAACTAGGAAAATGAACCGCAACCCAACAATTAAAACATGTAATGGCCCTATAACCAAATTAAAGCTCACGGCCCAAAAGAGTTTCCTAAGCCCAACAGAAAAGACATGGCCCAACAGAAATTTCGTGACCTCTTTCTCTGATCAGGTAACTTGAATGGCAATTGTCAGGAACATAAATGAACCATAAAAATTTAAGTGGGGTTCGATCTTAGAAAGAAATAACAATATCATTCTTCATTTTCTCGGTCCTTTATCACCATCATCACATCCTATTGTCATCATCAAGTATCATCATGATTATTATCATAAATCATAATCATAATCAAAATCATAGCATCCACTCATTTCTTAAATCCTTCTCGCCATCATCTTCAATTCAAACGACCCCAACTAACTTAATATCTCGGCCCACTCAAGCAAAATAATTGTCCACCCATTAAAGTTGGGCCTAGCCGAATCCCACTATAATTATGTTATTTTTCGTCACCTGCTACATGAAAACTGAATGATTTATTCATACTTGTGAGCTTTCCAAATGATTGAATGAAATGTTATGGTGGGTTCGGTTGATATAAGTAAAATAAAAGACTTTCGGTGTCTTCAATTTTTTAATGAACTAGTGGGATGAAGATCATGTTAACTTCTTAATCTCTTTATCTATATCTACGCATGCTACCTTCTTTTTATTTTAATATTCGTCAACTCATTTCCCAATCCTAATTATAATAGTCAGGTCACCAGCGAAAGAAATAAAAACACGTCCCCTTTACTTTATCCCTCAATTATTTAATCACTCCACTAATCCTAAAAAGATGAAACTGTCGGCCATCATGTTTTCCACTATGTACACCGTATATTTAAAAATCAAGTTGACATCCTTAAACTTATCAACTATTCTTCCTCAATTCAAGATGTTAACTGGTTCGGTAAGATCAAAAAAATAAAATAAAATAAAATAAAAATAATCAACGTGACAGCAGGTACACGGCTTCATGGCAATAGAAAAACAAGAAGAAGGAAAATGATATGTACAGCGTTAGAGTGGTGGTTTGATGGTGTTGTAGAGTTTGGTGGCTCAACAAGGTGGTGACGGTTGAAGGTGGAAGCACAAGGTAGTGATTGTGGTTTCAATCAGAATAGGAAGTGGGTTGCAAGTTTTTAGTAATTTCGATGGTCTATAGTAGTAGACTGATTAGGAAAGTAAGTGGGTTTTGGTTTGGTTAACGAAACCGTAATGAAGTAGCAGTTTAACTAGCTTCGAATTATGAAACATAAATTTGTAAAAGTGAATGAAGGTGTTCGATTGTGACAAAAAGTAATTGCAGGTAGAAAGCATTCACATGGGTGACACTAAATAAGTTGATAATGGAGTACCTTTTACTAACCTTTTGGACTTTTGAGAGTTGGAAAATAGCAGCAATAAATATGACGATTTGATGATGGGGTTGCACACGAAACAGAAACAACTCGAAGATGTGGTTCTCTTGATCAATCAAGTATAGAAGCAGGAAAGTAAAGTATTTAAGAGAAAGAAAGAAATATATAAAAAAAATAAAGGAAATCGATGGCTATCAGGATTTTTGGATTATAATTTTGTACTTGAAGGATGTTTCTAATATTGGTTTAAGCTTAGACGATTATTAAGGAAATGAAGTATAATTCGTATTATGGCCATCATTGGCAAATCAGTTTACTTGTTTTGATCGGAACAAACATATTAGATGGCTGTGGTCCTTGTTAGTGAAGGTTTTAGATATATCATAATTATGATGATCGATTATAGAAAATAAATAAAGATGGTGATGGTTATCAACGAAAAGTGGTAGTGTATGGTTCTTGGCTTAAGCAACCAACAAGAATAGTGATGAGGTTTACAAGAGAAAAACAATTGAAGGTGTCTAATGACTTTTGGGTTTTAATCGAACAAAAATGGTTTATGGCGGTACGGTGAAGATGAGTTTCATATTGATATTGTTTTTCAAACTCTCAGCACACATGTACATGTATATATATTTGAGATTGAGATTGAGATTGTGAGGAAAGAAACAAAAAGACCCAGTAACCTTGTCAATAATTAATATAATTACACTGTATGCGATAGTAATACAGTCTCTGATTTGGGTTCTTGTATATCGACATCAGTTCACGGGAAAACAGAATGATATCAACTCCCCTTTTTCTTTCTAAAGATATTTATATATTTTATTTATATATATTACAAATAATAATAATATCAATAATACTAATATAAATCTTATTATTAATAAAAATAATGAAAGTAGTAATAATAATATTAATATAACAAATTAATTCTAATACATAATTGTTTTCATAATATGATATACTATAAATTCATATATAATATTTATAAATAATTATTACAATATTCATATAAACAATTATGTATATATATATATATATATATATATATATATATATACATACATACATACATATATTTATATATACATATCTATTTAAGTTGCTCGTGAATCATCGGGAAATGGTCGAAAGTCCAACGAATGTACGAAGATAGTTCAAAAATTTTGAGACTCAGTTTTACAGACTTTGCTTATCGTGTCGAAATCATAAAAAGATTAAGTTTAAATTTGGTCGGAAATTGCCGGGTCGTCACAGTACCTACCCGTTAAAGAAATTTCGTCTCGAAATTTGAGTGAGGTGGTCATGGCTAACAATAAAAATGCTTTCATGATGAATATGAGTTGATAAGTAGAGTTTTATTACTGTTGAGTAATATGAATAAGATAATTCGATTACTCGAAGAGTACGAGTGAAGCTATCACAAAAGATTGAGATAGAGATTTAACTTTTGATGTAGTCAGGGTTGAATTCCGGAATTTAAGGGATTCAAAAGAAAATCTTAGAAATCTATAAGATCTGATTCTTCGGGATTCAAGGAGATTAGGATCTCTTTAATTCAATGCAGTCATCTATCTCGATTGCTCTGTCGAATATTTCTATTATAAATTAACTTCTTCCGTTTCCATTATTTTCACTGTTCCTTTACTCAATTCATACTTCCAAAAGATTCAGAAAATGCTTAATCCAGTTCCAATACTTTGTATTTTCCTGACTATCGCTTCTGTCATTCTTCTCTTTCATTTATCACCAGAGGAATCTATTTACTTCTATGATTACCTTGGGGTTATAATGTTTTTAATTCTCCCGTGTCTTTACGTTGCAATACGTATTGATATACACGGTTTGTAATTTCGGTGTCGTTGTCGGGCTTTATATTTTTCCTTATATTTCGGAGCTCCATGCTCTTGTTTTCTCTTCCCGACTTCAAGTCAAGTGAATAATGGTTCAAAATTCGTAGGTATGAAGTTTCAATTGATCATAATGTTCTAAGCAGGAAGGAACATAATAGCACGATTTGATTTGGTAAATTACTAGAATTACCGAAAAAGATAGAACTATCAAGTAATTATGTTCTTGATATGCTTAGAGGTTAAATAGAATGAAAGAGTTATGTAACATGGCACATGATAAGGGTATGATCTATGAACCTTTATCACATTTCATTAGAACTCAGCATGACTTACTGTAATATAATCACGTTGGCCAAACGCCATTATATTATACTAACTCATGCTTCAATTCCTCACACTTCTCCAGAATTCATTCATAATTTATACTTAGATTTTACAGAATTTTCCAATATAATGAAATACAGAAAACACGAAGAGGTAGATAATTTCGGACAAGAATATTTATGAAAATATCCTCAGAAATATCGAAGATATTTATGATGATATTTTGGAATTTCTAAGTTCGAAGGTTGATGAAAAAAAATTTTCGCAAGATTTTAATATGACTTCGGAGCAAGATATTCTCTAAAGATTTCATCGGATCCAGAATTACCTGGATTCTTTGAATATAGGATTTGGTCCTTGTGTTTGTCCGCAGTCTCGTTCGTGGTTTGCTAAATCCGTTTTTCAGTACCAACTTTTCAATCGAGCGTTCCCAACACTCCATTCTTTATCCTCAAACTTTTGGCCATTTAGGCCATCTACAATTTTACTGTTTCCTCTGCATTTAACGCAGCCATATCTGAATTGTCGGTTATTAATCCGAGGTGGTTTCAGGGGAATTGTGTTTTTAGATGATTAAACGCTGATGGTAGTATGGTGGAATATAAAAGGTTCCCCGGTAACAATAAAAGAGTACCCCTATATATCAAAGTTATAATAAGGTTGTTTCGAACGAAAAGTCGAAATTTGTCTTGCTGAAGCTGTGACAAAATTTGCTACTTTGAAAGGAATTATTAAGTTATTTTGGGTAATAATAACACTAAGGAATTTGCACGGCTACGTGTTAAACGTTTACTCAGTTTCCGAGAGTTTTTCAGGTGCATAACTATATGCATCAATCTTTTCTTCCGTAGATGAAGTGCGGTTGGTTCATCCTCTCGATTGAGGTGTTTTCAAGAATCATGAAAGGTTTGAACGTGGATTGTAATCGTAAAAATATAAACGAGGTTTAAGATGAAATCAAGTGGCAACTTGAAGAATTGTTTAGTTTCATATGTTATAATCAATATTTTAATTCATTTTAATTGTCCAATATTGGTAGTCCTCAGTTGATAGTCCACAGTTAGTAATTTAATAATTTATATATTGTTTAATATATAATATTCGATTTAATTAATACGTATCATGACCCGTGTACATGTCTCAGACTCAATCGCAACTCAAAGTATATATATTATTTAAGAATCAACCTCAACCCTGTATAGCGAACTCTAGCATTACAGCATATAGAGTGTCTATGGTTATTCCAAATAATATATATACATGCGTTGATATGATATGTCAAAACTTTGTAAACGTGTCCCGATATTTAAAGTGCGTAAAATAAATAACAGAAATTAAATGACGATAATTAAAACTACGAGAATGTAAATTGCGATAATTAAATTGCGATAAATAAATTGCGATAAATAAATTGCGATAAATAAATTGAGATAAATAAACTGCGATAAAAAAAAAGTAATCAGTTAGCTGGGAACAGTTAGTTAGGAACAGTTAGCGTGGATTCTTAACAAAATTTTTCTCATAGTTAATTCGTTTGTTTCTAACAAATTTTATTTTGTCAAATGTTTTCTTCATTATGCCACTTGTTGGATTCTGATAGGTCAAAATCCAAATATGAAATTGAATGAAAATGGTTATTCTGTGGTGAACGGATACGTATATCTGTGGATGTAAGTAGGATAATAAATGACCGTTGAATCAGATTCGAAGAATGTACAGTGTAACTTATTAATGTGAAATCTTAAATATTCCTCGGGTATTACCTACCCGTTAAAATATTTTTATCATTAACAGTTTGTACAAAAGAATTTTTAATTACCATCTTTATGAAAATATATATACATATATATTTCCTTCAGATGTAATCATGGATTTAATGAGTTAATATAGTATTAAACTCATTTGGTTTACCGTCAAAACTAGAATACTTAATCTCTAAAACATTAGAGATTACATAATCGCCATGTCGAACGAAGATAAATGATGTAGAATGATACGTAGAGCGATGATTATACTCGATGTACAGAATGAGATGTTGAGGCATGGATTGTTGATGGTACTGGTACTGTTATTGATGATACTGTTGGTGCCAATGATATTGTTGAAGCTGGTACGTTTTGCACCATATTTTCCAAGGCTACAACTCGGGCACGAAGCTCGTTGACTTATTACTCCGAAATAATTATCGGTAGGAACGAGCGAATGAATAAGATTTAGAATCTGAGTTATGATATATTCGTGGCGAGATATTCTGAAAATGAGAGAGAAAATGGTATTACGAACAGGTTCGTCGGTAAGTGCTTCAGGTTCTTCTCCAAGAGGGAAATTTGGTTGATGGAAAGTATCGCCTTTTTCTCGCCTCCATTGATTAAGTAGACTATGAACTCAGCCCCAACTCATCCAGAATTGATGATGGCTGATTGGTTGATTCATTCCGGTGATGCTGTTTTCGGAGCTTAGGTGAACATCCATGTCGGAATAGCTGTCGGAATAACTATCGGAATAGCTATCGGAATCTGAGGACTCAAACTGGTTGAGGGATTCATCTCGTACGATCAAATGAAGGATTTTCGATAAGAAATAGATTATAGGATGTAGATTAGTACCCTGCAAAACATAATTTACATATGCATATATAATACTAAAATCCCATAAGTTACGGAGGAATCTACGGAAGCTGTCAGGAAAAGGTAACAATAACAGATACGCTAATATATATATTAGCAGATACGATAAGATATGAATTTTGTCTATACAGTATTCATACAGTCGATGCAGTAAAATGTGTCTAGACTAAGAATAATAAGCAAGTGATTCCCTAAGAATGATAAGCAGGTAATTTTTGACACAAATGATAAGCAAAACTTTTGACATGCAGACACGATCGAAGTCCAGACTCACTAATGCATCTAAAAAACTATCAGTTAGACATACTAATGCAAGACCTGGTTCGCTAAGACCACCACTCTGATACCAACTGAAGTGACCCATCCTAATCCACATGGACGAAGTCTTCAGCAGATGGTCCCATTACGAGGTACTGACCTCTATATGCTATGAACGACTCCATGTAATATCTTTAAAATGAGCAAATGCACAGTGGAAGGTTTCTTTCATACCTGAGAATAAACATGCTTTCAAGTGTCAACCAAAAGGTTGGTGAGTTCATAGGTTTATCTTAACACAATAAAATTCATCATTTTGATAGACCCAAGATTTAAATGTTGCATGGTACAAATGGGCCCGAATCCTATACCCACCTGTATTGTACGCTTATATATATAACCCGTACGAACTATTGAATCATCTTCATTATTAACGCTTAACATTTACCATCATCATTTACTTAATCTAATCATCGTAATCATTTCATTAAGCATTATCCAACAGCCACGTTGCGACATGGGCTGGAGTCGGCCCAACTAGGAAAATGAACCGCAACCCACCAATTAAAACATGTAACGGCCCTATAACCAAATTAAAGCTCATGGCCCAAAAGAGTTTCCTAAGCCCAACAGAAAAGACATGGCCCAACAGAAATTTTGTGACCTCTTTCTCTGATCTGGTAACTCGAATGGCAATTGGCAGGAACATAAATGAACCATAAAAATTTAAGTGGGGTTCGATCTTAGAAAGAAATAACAATATCATTCTTCATTTTCTCGGTCCTTTATCACCATCATCACATCCTATTGTCATCATCAAGTATCATCATGATTATTATCATAAATCATAATCATAATCAAAATCATAGCATCCACTCATTTCTTAAATCCTTCTCGCAATCATCATCAATTCAAACAACCCCAACTAACTTAATATCTCACCCCACTCAAGCAAAATAATTGTCCACCAATTAAAGTTGGGCCTAGCCGAATCCCACTATAATTATGTTATTTTTCGTCACCTGCTACATGAAAACTGAATGATTTATTCATACTTGTGAGCTTTCCAAATGATTGGATGACATGTTATGGTGGGTTCGGTTGATATAAGTAAAATAAAAGACTTTCGGTGTCTTCAATTTTTTTAATGAACTAGTGGGATGAAGATCATGTTAACTTCTCAATCTCTTTATCTATATCTACGCATGCTACCTTCTTTTTATTTTAATATTCGCCAAGTCATTTCCCAATCCTAATTATAATAGTCAGGTCACCAGCGAAAGAAATAAAAACACGTCCCCTTTACTTTATCCCTCAATTATTTAATCACTCCACTAATCCTAAAAAGATGAAAGTGTCGGCCATCATGTTTTCCACTATGTACACCGTATATTTAAAAATCAAGTTGACATCCTTAAACTTATCAACTATTCTTCCTCAATTCAAGATGTTAACTGGTTCGGTAAGATAAAAAAAAAATAAAATAAAATAAAATAAAAATAATCAACGTGGCAGTAGGTACACGGCTTCATGGCAATAGAAAAACAAGAAGAAGGAAAATGATATGTACAGCGTTAGAGTGGTGGTTTGATGGTGTTGTAGAGTTTGTTGGCTCAACAAGGTGGTGACGGTTGAAGGTGGAAGCACAAGGTAGTGATTGTGGTTTCAATTAGAATAGGAAGTGGGTTGCAGGTTTTTAGTAATTTTGATGGTCTGTAGTAGTAGACTGATTAGGAAAGTAAGTGGGTTTTGGTTTGGTTAACGAAACCGTAATGAAGTAGTAGTTTAACTAGCTTCGAATTATGAAACATAAACGTGTAAAAGTGAATGAAGGTGTTCGATTGTGACAGAAAGTAATAGCAGGTAGAAAGCATTCACATGGGTGACACTGAATAAGTTGATAATGGAGTACCTTTTACTAACCTTTTGGACTTTTGAGAGTTGGAAAGTAGCAGCAATAGATATGACGATTTGATGATGGGGTTGCACACGAAACAGAAATAACTCGAAGATGTGGTTCTCTTGATCAATCAAGTATAGAAGCATGAAAGTAAAGTATTTAAGAGAAAGAAAGAAATATATATAAAAAATAAAGGAAATCGATGGCTTTCAGGATTTTTGGATTATAATTTTGTACTTGAAGGATGTTTCTAATATTGGTTTAAGCTTAGACGATTATTAAGGAAATGAAGTATAATTTGTATTATGGCCATCATTGGCAAATTAGTTTACTTGTTTTGATCGGAACAAAAATATTAGATGGCTGTGGTCCTTGTTAGTGAAGGTTTTAGATATATCATAATAATGATGATCGATTATAGAAAATAAATAAAGATGGTGATGGTTATCAATGAAAAGTGGTAGTGTATGGTTCTTGGCTTAAGCAAAAAACAAGAATAGTGATGAGGTTTACAAGAGAAAAACAATTGAAGGTGTCTAATGACTTTTGGGTTTTAATCGAACAAAAATGGTTTATGGTGGTACGGTGAAGATGAGTTTCATATTGATATTGTTTTTCAAACTCTCAGCACACATGTACATGTATATATATTTGAGATTATGAGGAAAGAAACAAGAAGAACCAGTAACCTTGTCAATAATTAATACAATTACACTGTATGCGATAGTAATACAGTCTCTGATTTGGGTTCTTGTATATCGACATCAGTTCACGGGAAAAAAGAATGATATCAACTCCCCTTTTTCTTTCTAAAGATATTTATATATTTTATTTATATATATTACAAATAATAATAATATCAATAATACAAATATAAATCTTATTATTAATAAAAATAATGAAAGTAGTAATAATAATATTAATATAACAAATTAATTCTAATACATAATTGTTTTCATAATATGATATACTATAAATTCATATATAATATTTATAAATTATTATTATAATATTCATATAAACAATTATGTATATATATATATATATATATATATATATATATATATATATATATATATATATACATACATACATATATTTATATATACATATCTATTTAAGTTGCTCGTGAATCATCAGGAAATGGTCGAAAGTCCAACGAATGTACGAAGATAGTTCAAAAATTTTGAGACTCGGTTTAACAGACTTTGCTTATCGTGTCAAAATCATAAAAAGATTAAGTTTAAATTTGGTCAGAAATTGCCGGGTCGTCACAATATTATTATTATTATTAAAACTATTACCATTAGTAGTAAAATTATAGTTATTGTTATCAGTATTGTTATCATTACCATAAGTATCACTATTAACAATATCGTTATTATTAGTATTTTCATTATTAACATTAGTAAAAGTGTTATCTTTAGAATTATTATTATTATCATTAATATTAGTATTAGAAACATTTAGGAATTTTTATTATTATTAACAAAAGTATTATTATTAAAATTACCATTAGTAATAAGATGTTTATAATTATTATTAAGTATTATGTACTAATATTAAAAATTATTATTTTCACTACTATTATTATTAAATTATTCATTTTACTACTGATATTATCATTATGAAATTTACAATTAAAAATTATCATCAACATTATTATTAACAAAATTATTAACTTAAATATCTTTATTAGTAATATTAAGTATTATAGTTATTATCATTAACAATATTATATTAGTTACTATATTTTAACAAACAAACGATTTATATACATATATTTAATACATACAACATAACCAAATTAATATTTTCATATACAAAATGAATATATGAAACATATATATATTTTGATATAAAAATCATATAATTAATAAATTTATATATATATTGTTCGATTACAATTAAGGGTATTAATAAATAAACAAATGATATAGGTTCATGAATCCGAGGCCAACCCTGCATTGTTCAATATTGTCATATGTATTTTTACTACAAAATACATTATGGTGAGTTTCATTTTCCTTTTTACCCTTTATATTTTTGGGCTGAGAATACATGCGCAATTTTTATAAATGTTTTACGAAATAGACACAAGTAATCGAAACTACATTATATGGTTGAATGATTGAAGCCGAATATGCCCCTTTTTGCTTGGTAGCCTAAGAATTAGGGAACCTCACTAATTTTGAGAATTAGTGCACGCCTAATTGACGCGAATCCTAAAGATAGATCTATTGGGCCTAACGAACCCCATCCAAAGTACCGGATGCTTTAGTACTTCGATGTTGTTTTATCATGTCCGAAGGATTTCCCAGAATGATAGGGGATATTCTTATATGCATCTTGTTAATGTCGGTTACCAGGTGTTCAATCCATATGAATGATTTTTGTCTCTATGCATGGGACGTATATTTATGAGAACTGGAAATGAAATTCCCGTGGTCTATTAAAATGATAAAAATGAATGATTATGTTAAACTAATAAACTCACCAACCTTTTGGTTGACACTTGAAAGCATGTTTATTCTCATATATGAAAGAAATCTTCCGCCGTGCATTTGCTCATATTAGAGATATTACTTGGAGTCATTCGTGACATATTTCAAAAGACGTTGCATTCGAGTCGTCGAGTTCATCAAGATTATTATTAAGTCAATTATAGTTGGATGTATTATGAAATGGCATGCATGTCGTCAACTTTCGATGTAAAGAAAGTTTGTCTTTCGAAAAACGAATGAAATGTTTGTAAAATGTATCATATAGAGGTCATGAACCTCGCGATGAAATCAACTATTGTGAATCGTTTATAATCGATATGGACTTCATCCAGATGGATTAGGACGGGTTATGAAAGTTGGTATCAGAGCGGAGGTCTTAGCGAACCAGGTCTTGCATTAGTGTGTTTGACCGGTATTTGATTAGATGCATTAGTGAGTCTGGACTTCGACCGTGTCTGCATGTCAAAAGTTTTGCTTATCATTTTGTGTCGAAAATTTCCTGCTTATCATTCTTAGGGAATCACTTGCTTATCATTCTTAATCTAGACATATCTTACTGCCTGGATTGCATGAATAGTGTATAGACAAAATTCATATCTTAGCGTATCTGCTAATTCATATCTTAGCATATTTGTTACTGTAAACTTTGCCTAACATATTCCGTAGATTCCTCCGTAACTTATGGGATTTTAGTATTATATATGCATATGTAAATTATGTATTACAGGGTACTAATCTACATCCTATAATCTATTTCTTAACGAAAATCCTTCATCTGATCGTACGAGATGAATCCCTCAACCAGTTCGAATTCCTCGAATTCCGGCAGCTATTCCGATATGGAGTTTCACCTAAGCTCCTAAAGCAGTGTCACCAGAATGAATCAACCAATCATCCATCCCCAATTAATCTGATGGGTTCGTAGCCTACTTAATCATTGGAGACAAAAAGAAGGTGATCCTTTCCATCAACCGAATTCACCTCTCAGCAATGAACCTGAAGCGTTTAACGGCGAACCTGTCCGAAATACCATTTTCTCTCCCATTTCCAGGATAACTCGTCACGATTATGTTCTATCCAAAATTCTAAACTTTATTCATCCGCTCGTTCCAACCAACAATCATCCCGGAATAATAGAAGAAGTCAACGAATTTCGCGCTCGAGTAATCAATTTGGAGAATATGGTGCAAAACTTACCAGCTTCTACAACAGCACCGGAAACATCGGTACCCCCAACAACCCAAGTTTCAACTTCACATGACTCAACATCTCAATCCGTACCTCGAGCATAATCATCGTTCCACATGACGTTCTACAGCAATTATCTTCATTCGACATGACGATTATGTAATCTTTAATGTTTTAGAGATTATATATTCATGTTCTAACGGTAAATCAAATGAGTTTAATATCATAATGACTCATTAAATCCATGATTTCATTTGAAGAAAATATATATGTAAGTATATTTTCATAAAGATTGTAATTAAAAATTCTTTCGTACAAACTATTAATGATGAAAATATTTTAACGGGTAGGTAATACCCGATGAATATTTAGATTTCACATTAATAAGTTATACTGTATATTCTTCGAACTTGATTCAACAGTCATTTACTATCCTACTTACAGCTACAGATATACGAATCCGTTCACCGCAGAATAACCATTTTCATTCAATTTCAAATTTGGATCTTGACCTATCAGAACCCAACAAGTGGCATTTTACCTATCTACATGAAAGATGAATTACTTTTTGTCTACTTTTCAAACATGCAAAGCTTTAATCACAGAAGTTAACACATTTTATCATAAAAGGTTATTTTCATGCAAATGCTGTATAAAACTACTTTTACACTAATTCAAGCGTATCTTGGACTATACATAAGCAAACGACATGATATCCTAGCCTAAATTGAGTGTTTTTAAATTATATTTCCAGTGGTATAAGTCTCACATGCCAATTCGTTGTCTATCAATACCAGATTTCTGATCAAGCAACAAAAACACAACGATAATTCAAATTGACATAACTTAATCATACGGAAACGAAATCAAACGAATCCAAAGCCTAAACTCGATAGTTTTTCGCAAGGAATCTGATTATAACATAATAATTAACATTTGAAAAACTTAATTTTTCTGATCAAACAATAACAAATTCGTTTTTAAACCCCAGCGCATCAAACAATCAAAATAACGATAACAATTAACACGTACGCGTATAGACTTAAGCAATTAACAACATAACTATGAAACTCTTATTAAAATCAGATTTTAAGAATTAGGGTTCATGTAAATATACCTTAGATCGCTAAAAGAATTATACCAACGCGTAGAGGAGATCGAGAATTGCAACTTTTGTGTTCAAGGTTTTATCAAAAATTGAAAAGTTGATGGTGCTATAGGATGGTGATGGTCGACGATTCCGGGGGGAGGGAGGAAGTCGACTACAGCTTTTTTATGTGTGAGGGTTTTAGCCAAAATTAGGTTTACACTCTAATTTATATTAAGCCCTAATTCCACAATTAACACATAAGTCGCTAAAGTTACAAAAATTAAAATAAAAGGGGTGAGGGGGAGGGGGTCAGCTGAATGGGCCCCATGGGTACTCCCGGGCTCTCGTTTTGCAATTACGTGTAATCGTGGTCCGTTTTAAGTGTCGTTTAGTCGTACCGAAGGCCCGGAACGCTAACCCGATCGTTAAACGCAACCAATCGCTTAATTTATTAAAAACCCAATAAATTAAATATTTTTAATAGTTGATAATTAATAAAATTAATTATTAAAATAAACCCGAGCGTTTCGTTGCTCAAAAAGCTATTATCAAAATCGTTTCGTTTTTATCGTATTTCATTATCCGAAATATTTATTTGAATTAATATCAACCCATATTAATTATTGTAACCCTCCAAAGATCAAGTTATGCATTTATTACACATAAACACATAAAAGTTAAATAATCGCCGTTAAATAAACTAACGGAAGATTAATGGAAGTAACGGAAAAATCAGAGTTGTTACAATCACCATCATCATCATCATCATCGTACATAAGAAGTAAAGTAAGTTTTCAATCAAAAATAGAGATCGAAACAAGGGCTGACTTCGTTCAGCTGCTACGACCTCTATATAAACTGAAATGATGCGCGGTCAGTGGCCAAGACTCCGTATGTGAGTCCTTTTACCGCTATCCAATTTTCAGATCCGAACTCGTTGTCATTTGGCCGTGGCGATGGTCCAAGCGTGAGTAGGTCAGAATTTTTCAGCATGTCATTACAAGGGCGTAGTGACTTTCGAAAGGCTATAAATCCTAAACCGTATATTGGATTAAGACAAGTCTTAAAATAAAAGTCATCTACTCGAACCGAACTATCTGGAAATCAACTTTTACAGAAGCCCAGGTGAAATGTCCCATTCTTATTGATTAAAAACGTTCCATATTAATTGATTTCGTTGCGAGGTTTTGACCTCTATATGAGACGTTTTTCAAAGACTGCATTCATTTTTAAAACAAACCATAACCTTTATTTCATAAATAAAGGTTTAAAAAGCTTTACGTAGATTATCAAATAATGATAATCTAAAATATCCTGTTTACACACGACCATTACATAATGGTTTACAATACAAATATGTTACATCGAAATCAGTTTCTTGAATGCAGTTTTTACACAATATCATACAAACATGGACTCCAAATCTTGTCCTTATTTTAGTATGCAACAGCGGAAGCTCTTAATATTCACCTGAGAATAAACATGCTTTAAACGTCAACAAAAATGTTGGTGAGTTATAGGTTTAACCTATATATATCAAATCGTAACAATAGACCACAAGATTTCATATTTCAATACACATCCCATACATAGAGATAAAAATCATTCATATGGTGAACACCTGGTAACCGACATTAACAAGATGCATATATAAGAATATCCCCATCATTCCGGGACACCCTTCGGATATGATATAAATTTCGAAGTACTAAAGCATCCGGTACTTTGGATGGGGTTTGTTAGGCCCAATAGATCTATCTTTAGGATTCGCGTCAATTAGGGTGTCTGTTCCCTAATTCTTAGATTACCAGACTTAATAAAAAGGGGCATATTCGATTTTGATAATTCAACCATAGAATGTAGTTTCACGTACTTGTGTCTATTTTGTAAATCATTTATAAAACCTGCATGTATTCTCATCCCAAAAATATTAGATTTTAAAAGTGGGACTATAACTCACTTTCACAGATTTTTACTTCGTCGGGAAGTAAGACTTGGCCACTGGTTGATTCACGAACCTATAACAATATATACATATATATCAAAGTATGTTCAAAATATATTTACAACACTTTTAATATATTTTGATGTTTTAAGTTTATTAAGTCAGCTGTCCTCGTTAGTAACCTACAACTAGTTGTCCACAGTTAGATGTACAGAAATAAATCGATAAATATTATCTTGAATCAATCCACGACCCAGTGTATACGTATCTCAGTATTGATCACAACTCAAACTATATATATTTTGGAATCAACCTCAACCCTGTATAGCTAACTCCAACATTCACATATAGAGTGTCTATGGTTGTTCCGAAATATATATAGATGTGTCGACATGATAGGTCGAAACATTGTATACGTGTCTATGGTATCTCAAGATTACATAATATACAATACAAGTTGATTAAGTTATGGTTGGAATAGATTTGTTACCAATTTTCACGTAGCTAAAATGAGAAAAATTATCCAATCTTGTTTTACCCATAACTTCTTCATTTTAAATCCGTTTTGAGTGAATCAAATTGCTATGGTTTCATATTGAACTCTATTTTATGAATCTAAACAGAAAAAGTATAGGTTTATAGTCGGAAAAATAAGTGACAAGTCGTTTTTGTAAAGGTAGTCATTTCAGTCGAAAGAACGACGTCTAGATGACCATTTTAGAAAACATACTTCCACTTTGAGTTTAACCATAATTTTTGGATATAGTTTCATGTTCATAATAAAAATCATTTTCTCAGAATAACAACTTTTAAATCAAAGTTTATCATAGTTTTTAATTAACTAACCCAAAACAGCCCGCGGTGTTACTACGACGGCGTAAATCCGGTTTTACGGTGTTTTTCGTATTTCCAGGTTTTAAATCATTAAGTTAGCATATCATATAGATATAGAACATGTGTTTAGTTGATTTTAAAAGTCAAGTTAGAAGGATTAACTTTTGTTTGCGAACAAGTTTAGAATTAACTAAACTATGTTCTAGTGATTACAAGTTTAAACCTTCGAATAAGATAGCTTTATATGTATGAATCGAATGATGTTATGAACATCATTACTACCTTAAGTTCCTTGGATAAACCTACTGGAAAAGAAAAAAATGGATCTAGCTTCAATGGATCCTTGGATGGCTCGAAGTTCTTGAAGCAGAATCATGACACGAAAACAAGTTCAAGTAAGATCATCACTTGAAATAAGATTGTTATAGTTATAGAAATTGAACCAAAGTTTGAATATGATTATTACCTTGTATTAGAATGATAACGTACTGTAAGAAACAAAGATTTCTTGAGGTTGGATGATCACCTTACAAGATTGGAAGTGAGCTAGCAAACTTGAAAGTATTCTTGATTTTATGAAACTAGAACTTTTGGAATTTATGAAGAACACTTAGAACTTGAAGATAGAACTTGAGAGAGATCAATTAGATGAAGAAAATTGAAGAATGAAAGTGTTTGTAGGTGTTTTTGGTCGTTGGTGTATGGATTAGATATAAAGGATATGTAATTTTGTTTTCATGTAAATAAGTCATGAATGATTACTCATATTTTTATAATTTTATGAGATATTTCATGCTAGTTGCCAAATGATGGTTCCCACATGTGTTAGGTGACTCACATGGGCTGCTAAGAGCTGATCATTGGAGTGTATATACCAATAGTACATACATCTAAAAGCTGTGTATTGTACGAGTACGAATACGGGTGCATACGAGTAGAATTGTTGATGAAACTGAACGAGGATGTAATTGTAAGCATTTTTGTTAAGTAGAAGTATTTTGATAAGTGTATTGAAGTCTTTCAAAAGTGTATAAATACATATTAAAACACTACAAGTATATACATTTTAACTGAGTCGTTAAGTCATCGTTAGTCGTTACATGTAAGTGTTGTTTTGAAACCTTTAGGTTAACGATCTTGTTAAATGTTGTTAACCCAATGTTTATAATATCAAATGAGATTTTAAATTATTATATTATCATGATATTATCATGTATGAATATCTCTTAATATGATATATATATATTAAATGTCTTTACAACGATAATCGTTACATATATGTCTCGTTTAAAAATCATTAAGTTAGTAGTCTTGTTTTTACATATGTAGTTCATTGTTAATATACTTAATGATATATTTACTTATCATAGTATCATGTTAACTATATATATATCCATATATATGTCATCATATAGTTTTTACAAGTTTTAACGTTCGTGAATCACCGGTCAACTTGGGTGGTCAATTGTCTATATGAAACATATTTCAATTAATCAAGTCTTAACAAGTTTGATTGCTTAACATGTTGGAAACATTTAATCATGTAAATATCAATCTCAATTAATATATATAAACATGGAAAAGTTCGGGTCACTACAGTACCTACCCGTTAAATAAATTTCGTCCCGAAATTTTAAGCTGTTGAAGGTGTTGACGAATCTTCTGGAAATAGATGCGGGTATTTCTTCTTTATCTGATCTTCACGCTCCCAGGTGAACTCGGGTCCTCTACGAGCATTCCATCGAACCTTAACAATTGGTATCTTGTTTTGCTTAAGTCTTTTAACCTCACGATCCATTATTTCGACGGGTTCTTCGATGAATTGAAGTTTTTCGTTGATTTGGATTTCATCTAATGGAATAGTGAGATCTTCTTTAGCAAAACATTTCTTCAAATTCGAGACGTGGAAAGTGTTATGTACAGCCGCGAGTTGTTGAGGTAACTCTAGTCGGTAAGCTACTGGTCCGACACGATCAATAATCTTGAATGGTCCAATATACCTTGGATTTAATTTCCCTCGTTTACCAAATCGAACAACGCCTTTCCAAGGTGCAACTTTAAGCATGACCATCTCTCCAATTTCAAATTCTATATCTTTTCTTTTAATGTCAGCGTAGCTCTTTTGTCGACTTTGGGCGGTTTTCAACCGTTGTTGAATTTGGATGATCTTCTCGGTAGTTTCTTGTATAATCTCCGGACCCGTAATCTGTCTATCCCCCACTTCACTCCAACAAATCGGAGACCTACACTTTCTACCATAAAGTGCTTCAAACGGCGCCATCTCAATGCTTGAATGGTAGCTGTTGTTCTAGGAAAATTCTGCTAACGGTAGATGTCGATCCCAACTGTTTCCGAAATCAATAACACATGCTCGTAGCATGTCTTCAAGCATTTGTATCGTCCTTTCGCTCTGCCCATCAGTTTGTGGATGATAGGCAGTACTCATGTCTAGACGAGTTCCTAATGCTTGCTGTAATGTCTGCCAGAATCTTGAAATAAATCTGCCATCCCTATCAGAGATAATAGAGATTGGTATTCCATTTCTGGAGACGACTTCCTTCAAATACAGTCGTGCTAACTTCTCCATCTTGTCATCTTCTCTTATTGGCAGGAAGTGTGCTGATTTGGTGAGACGATCAACTATTACCCAAATAGTATCAAAACCACTTGCAGTCCTTGGCAATTTAGTGATGAAATCCATGGTAATGTTTTCCCATTTCCATTCCGGGATTTCGGGTTGTTGAAGTAGACCTGATGGTTTCTGATGCTCAGCTTTGACCTTAGAACACGTCAAACATTCTCCTACGTATTTAGCAACATCGGCTTTCATACCCGGCCACCAAAAATGTTTCTTGAGATCCTTGTACATCTTCCCCGTTCCAGGATGTATTGAGTATCTGGTTTTATGAGCTTCTCTAAGTACCATTTCTCTCATATCTCCAAATTTTGGTACCCAAATCCTTTCAGCCCTATACCGGGTTCCGTCTTCCCGAATATTAAGATGCTTCTCCGATCCTTTGGGTATTTCATCCTTTAAATTTCCCTCTTTTAAAACTCCTTGTTGCACCTCCTTTATTTGAGTAGTAATGTTATTATGAATCATTATATTCATAGATTTTACTCGAATGGGTTCTCTGTCCTTCCTGCTCAAGGCATCGGCTACCACATTTGCCTTCCCCGGGTGGTAACGAATCTCAAAGTCGTAATCATTCAATAATTCAATCCACCTACGCTGCCTCATATTCAGTTGTTTCTGATTAAATATGTGTTGAAGACTTTTGTGGTCGGTATATATAATACTTTTGACCCCATATAAGTAGTGCCTCCAAGTCTTTAATGCAAAAACAACCGCGCCTAATTCCAAATCATGCGTCGTATAATTTTGTTCGTGAATCTTCAATTGTCTAGACGCATAAGCAATCACCTTCGTTCGTTGCATTAATACACAACCGAGACCTTGCTTTGATGCATCACAATAAATCACAAAATCATCATTCCCTTCAGGCAATGACAATATAGGTGCCGTAGTTAGCTTTTTCTTTAATAACTGAAACGCTTTCTCTTGTTCATCATTCCATTCAAATTTCTTCCCTTTATGCGTTAATGCAGTCAAGGGTTTTGCTATTCTGGAAAAGTCTTGGATGAACCTTCTGTAGTAACCAGCTAGTCCTAAAAACTGGCGTATGTGTTTCGGAGTTTTCGGGGTTTCCCACTTTTCAACAGTTTCTATCTTTGCCGGATCCACCTTAATACCTTCTTTGTTCACTATGTGACCGAGGAATTGAACTTCTTCCAACCAAAATGCACACTTTGAAAACTTAGCGTACAATTCTTCCTTCCTCAATACTTCTAACACCTTTCTCAAATGTTCACCGTGTTCTTGGTCATTCTTTGAGTAAATAAGTATGTCATCAATGAAAACAATGAAAAACTTGTCAAGGTATGGTCCACACACTCGGTTCATAAGATCCATGAACACAGCTGGTGCATTAGTTAAACCAAACGGCATGACCATAAACTCGTAATGACCGTAACGTGTTCTGAAAGCAGTCTTTGGAATATCATCTTCTTTCACCCGCATTTGATGATACCCGGAACGTAAGTCAATCTTTGAATAAACAGACGAGCCTTGTAGCTGATCAAATAAGTCATCGATTCTCGGTAGTGGGTAGCGGTTCTTGATGGTAAGTTTGTTCAACTCTCGGTATTCGATACACAACCTGAATGTACCATCTTTCTTCTTGACAAACAAAACAGGAGCTCCTCACGGTGATGTGCTTGGTCGAATGAAACCACGCTCTAAAAGTTCTTGTAATTGGCTTTGTAGTTCTTTCATCTCACTGGGTGCGAGTCTGTAAGGAGAACGAGCTATTGGTGCAGCTCCTGGTACAAGATCTATTTGAAATTCAACGGATCGATGTGGGGGTAATCCCGGTAATTCTTTCGGAAATACATCGGGAAATTCTTTTGCAATGGGAACATCATTGATGCTCTTTTCTTCAGTTTATACTTTCTCGACGTGTGCTAGAACAGCATAGCAACCTTTTCTTATTAGTTTTTGTGCCTTCAAATTACTAATAAGATGTAGCTTCGTGTTGCCCTTTTCTCCGTACACCATTAAGGGTTTTCCTTTTTCTTGTATAATGCGAATTGCATTTTTGTAACAAACGATCTCCGCTTTCACTTCTTTCAACCAGTCCATACCGATTATCACATCAAAACTCCCTAACTCTACTGGTATCAAATCAATCTTAAATGTTTCGCTAACCAGTTTAATTTCTCGATTCCGACATATATTATCTGCTGAAATTAATTTACCATTTGCTAATTCGAGTAAAAATTTACTATCCAAAGGCGTCAATGGACAACTTAATTTAACACAAAAATCTCTACTCATATAGCTTCTATTCGCACCCGAATCAAATAAAACGTAAGCAGATTTATTGTCAATAAGAAATGTACCCGTAACAAGCTCCGGGTCTTCCTGTGCCTCTGCCGCATTAATATTGAAAACTCTTCCACGGCCTTGTCCATTCGTGTTCTCCTGGTTCGGGCAATTTCTAATAATGTGGCCCGGTTTTCCACATTTATAACAAACTACATTGGCATAACTTGCTCCGACACTACTTGCTCCGCCATTACTCGTTCCGACACCATTTGTTCCTTTCGTTCTATTAACCCCTGGTCCATAGACCTCACACTTCGCCGCGCTATGACCATTTCTTTTACACTTGTTGCAAAATTTGGTGCAGAACCCCGAGTGATTCTTTTCACACCTTTGGCATAGCTGCTTCTGATTGTTGTTGTTGTTGCGGTTATTATTGTTGTTGGGATGATTGTTGTAGTTGCTGTTGTTGTTGTTGTTGTTGTTGTTGGGCCGTTTGTTGTAGTTGCGATTGATGTTGCGATTGTTGGGATAATTGTTGCGATTATTGTTGTAATTGCTGTTGTTGTTGTATTGGTGATTCTTATCACCGTTTTCCTCCCACTTTCTTTTGACTTGCTTCACATTGGCCTCTTCAGCAGTCTGTTCTTTAATTCTTTCTTCAATCTGGTTCACGAGTTTGTGAGCCATTCTACATGCCTGTTGTATGGAGGCGGACTCGTGTGAACTTATATCTTCTTGGATTCTTTCCGATAATCCTTTCACAAACGCGTCAATCTTCTCTTCCTCATCTTCGAATGCTCCCGGACACAATATGCACAATTCTGTGAATCGTCTTTCGTACGTGGTAATATCAAATCCTTGGGTTCGTAACCCTCTAAGTTCTGTCTTGAGCTTATTGACCTCGGTTCTGGGACGGTACTTCTCGTTCATCAAGTGCTTGAATGCTGACCACGGTAGTGCGTACGCATCGTCTTGTCCCACTTGCTCTAGATAGGTATTCCACCATGTTAACGCAGAACCTGTGAAGGTATGCGTAGCGTACTTTACTTTGTCCTCTTCAGTACACTTACTTATGGCAAACACCGATTCGACCTTCTCGGTCCACCGTTTCAATCCGATCGGTCCTTCGGTTCCATCAAATTCCAAAGGTTTGCAGGCAGTGAATTCTTTGTAGGTGCATCCTACACGATTTCCTGTACTGCTAGATCCAAGGTTATTGTTGGTATGTAGCGCAGCCTGTACTGCGGCTATGTTTGAAGCTAGAAAAGTACGGAATTCCTCTTCATTCATATTCACTGTGTGTCGAGTAGTCGGTGCCATTTCCTTCAAAATAGTTAAATGGAACAAGTTAATCATACAGAATATTAAGAGTAGTTAATAGTATTTCGTAGCATAATATGAACTCATTTATAAAAGCTTTTTCTTCATATTAGCGTTTTATAAGTTTAAATTCGGGTAGTACCTACCCGTTAAGTTCATACTTAGTAGCTAATATACAATTCAACTACTACAATTCTATATGAAAAACTGATTATAATAATATTTCGCGTTCAAACTTTTACACAATATTTTACAAACTTACAATACCGCTTATTTTACATATAGCATGAAATATAGCACACAATAAATTTGATACAAGATGGTTGTGAAGATAATTCTAGCTAGTACACAAGTCGTTCAGCAAAGGCAATAAAGACACGTAAATCATACGTCCAGAAACAAGTCATGCATTCTGGTTTTACTAGGATTACTTCCCATCCTTGGTCTTGTGGAACATAACCGTTATGGCAGTTGATAAGACAGCGTGTTGTAACGTCGTCAAAGGGACGAGGGTTACGTAATGTCCAACAGTCCCGTAACAATCTAAAAACCTCATTTCTTACACCAATTACCGACTCCGTCACTTGTGGGAACGTTTTGTTTAATAGTTGTAGCCCGATGTTCTTGTTCTCACTTTGGTGAGAAGCGAACATTACTAATCCGTAAGCATAACATGCTTCTTTATGTTGCATGTAAGCCGCTTTTTCTAAATCACGAAGTCCAATATTCGGATATATTGAGTCAAAATAATTTCTTAACCCATTGCGTAAAATAGCATTTGGGTTCCCCGCAATATATACGTCAAAGTAAACACATCGTAACTTATGGATTTCCCAATGTGATATCCCCCATCTTCCGAACGAAAGCCTTTTATAAACCAAGGCATTCTTGGAACGTTCTTCGAATGTCTTACAAACTGATCTCGCCTTAAATAGTTGTGCCGAAGAATTCTCACCGACTCTAGACAAGATTTCATCAATCATGTCTCCGGGTAGGTCTCTTAAAAAATTGGGTTGTCTATCCATTTTGTGTTTTTATACTGTAAAATAGACAAGAGTTAGATTCATAAAAAAAAATACTTATTAATACAAGCAATTTTTACATATATCATAAAGCATAAGTACACTATATTACATATATTACACCACACGAATACAACTATCTTATTCCGACTCGCTTGTTTCTTCTTCTTCGGTTTTGGTTCGTTTTGCCAAGTTTCTAGGGATATATGATGTTCCCCTAATACGAGCCGTCGTGATCCACATTGGTTTAGAAAAACCTGGTGGTTTAGAGGTTCCCGGGTCATTGTTACAACTTAAGGACTTCGGGGGTTGACGATACATATAAAGTTCATCGGGGTTGGAATTAGATTTCTCTATTTTTATGCCCTTTCCCTTATTATTTTCTTTTGCCTTTTTAAATTCAGTTGGGGTAATTTCTATAACATCATCGGAATTCTCGTCGGAATCCGATTCATCGGAGAATTGGTAATCCTCCCAATATTTTGCTTCCTTGGCGGAAACACCATTGACCATAATTAACCTTGGTCGGTTGGTTGAGGATTTTTTTTACTTAACCGTTTTATTATTTCCCCCACCGGTTCTATTTCTTCATCCGGTTCCGATTCTTCTTCCGGTTCCGATTCTTCTTCCGGTTCCGACTCTTCTTCCGGTTCCTCTTCGGGAACTTGTGAATCAGTCCACGAATCATTCCAATTTACATTTGACTCTTCATTATTATTAGGTGAGTCAATGGGACTTGTTCTAGAGGTAGACATCTATCACATAATATCAAACGTGTTAAGAGATTAATATATCACATAATATTCACATGTTAAAAATATATAGTTTCCAACAAAATTTGTTAAGCAATCATTTTTCAAGTAATCACGGTCGAAGTCCAGACTCACTAATGCATCCTAACAAACTCGATAAGACACACTAATGCAAAATTCTGGTTCTCTAAGACCAACGCTCGGATACCAACTGAAATGTCCCGTTCTTATTGATTAAAAACGTTCCATATTAATTGATTTCGTTGCGAGGTTTTGACCTCTATATGAGACGTTTTTCAAAGACTGCATTCATTTTTAAAACAAACCATAACCTTTATTTCATAAATAAAGGTTTAAAAAGCTTTACGTAGATTATCAAATAATGATAATCTAAAATATCCTGTTTACACACGACCATTACATAATGGTTTACAATACAAATATGTTACATCGAAATCAGTTTCTTGAATGCAGTTTTTACACAATATCATACAAACATGGACTCCAAATCTTGTCCTTATTTTAGTATGCAACAGCGGAAGCTCTTAATATTCACCTGAGAATAAACATGCTTTAAACGTCAACAAAAATGTTGGTGAGTTATAGGTTTAACCTATATATATCAAATCGTAACAATAGACCACAAGATTTCATATTTCAATACACATCCCATACATAGAGATAAAAATCATTCATATGGTGAACACCTGGTAACCGACATTAACAAGATGCATATATAAGAATATCCCCATCATTCCGGGACACCCTTCGGATATGATATAAATTTCGAAGTACTAAAGCATCCGGTACTTTGGATGGGATTTGTTAGGCCCAATAGATCTATCTTTAGGATTCGCGTCAATTAGGGTGTCTGTTCCCTAATTCTTAGATTACCAGACTTAATAAAAAGAGGCATATTCGATTTTGATAATTCAACCATAGAATGTAGTTTCATGTACTTGTGTCTATTTTGTAAATCATTTATAAAACCTGCATGTATTCTCATCCCAAAAATATTAGATTTTAAAAGTGGGACTATAACTCACTTTCACATATTTTTACTTCGTCGGGAAGTAAGACTTGGCCACTGGTTGATTCACGAAGCTATAACAATATATACATATATATCAAAGTATGTTCAAAATATATTTACAACACTTTTAATATATTTTGATGTTTTAAGTTTATTAAGTCAGCTGTCCTCGTTAGTAACCTACAACTAGTTGTCCACAGTTAGATGTACAGAAATAAATCGATAAATATTATCTTGAATCAATCCACGACCCAGTGTATACGTATCTCAGTATTGATCACAACTCAAACTATATATATTTTGGAATCAACCTCAACCCTGTATAGCTAACTCCAACATTCACATATAGAGTGTCTATGGTTGTTCCGAAATATATATAGATGTGTCGACATGATAGGTCGAAACATTGTATACGTGTCTATGGTATCTCAAGATTACATAATATACAATACAAGTTGATTAAGTTATGGTTGGAATAGATTTGTTACCAATTTTCACGTAGCTAAAATGAGAAAAATTATCCAATCTTGTTTTACCCATAACTTCTTCATTTTAAATCCGTTTTGAGTGAATCAAATTGCTATGGTTTCATATTGAACTCTATTTTATGAATCTAAACAGAAAAAGTATAGGTTTATAGTCGGAAAAATAAGTGACAAGTCGTTTTTGTAAAGGTAGTCATTTCAGTCGAAAGAACGACGTCTAGATGACCATTTTAGAAAACATACTTCCACTTTGAGTTTAACCATAATTTTTGGATATAGTTTCATGTTCATAATAAAAATCATTTTCTCAGAATAACAACTTTTAAATCAAAGTTTATCATAGTTTTTAATTAACTAACCCAAAACAGCCCGCGGTGTTACTACGACGGCGTAAATCCGGTTTTACGGTGTTTTTCGTGTTTCCAGGTTTTAAATCATTAAGTTAGCATATCATATAGATATAGAACATGTGTTTAGTTGATTTTAAAAGTCAAGTTAGAAGGATTAACTTTTGTTTGCAAACAAGTTTAGAATTAACTAAACTATGTTCTAGTGATTACAAGTTTAAACCTTCGAATAAGATAGCTTTATATGTATGAATCGAATGATGTTATGAACATCATTACTACCTTAAGTTCCTTGGATAAACCTACTGGAAAATAGAAAAATGGATCTAGCTTCAATGGATCCTTGGATGGCTCGAAGTTCTTGAAGCAGAATCATGACACGAAAACAAGTTCAAGTAAGATCATCACTTGAAATAAGATTGTTATAGTTATAGAAATTGAACCAAAGTTTGAATATGATTATTACCTTGTATTAGAATGATAACCTACTGTAAGAAACAAAGATTTCTTGAGGTTGGATGATCACCTTACAAGATTGGAAGTGAGCTAGCAAACTTGAAAGTATTCTTGATTTTATAAAACTAGAACTTTTAGAATTTATGAAGAACACTTAGAACTTGAAGATAGAACTTGAGAGAGATCAATTAGATGAAGAAAATTGAAGAATGAAAGTGTTTGTAGGTGTTTTTGGTCGTTGGTGTATGGATTAGATATAAAGGATATGTAATTTTGTTTTCATGTAAATAAGTCATGAATGATTACTCATATTTTTGTAATTTTATGAGATATTTCATGCTAGTTGCCAAATGATGGTTCCCACATGTGTTAGGTGACTCACATGGGCTGCTAAGAGCTGATCATTGGAGTGTATATACCAATAGTACATACATCTAAAAGCTGTGTATTGTACGAGTACGAATACGGGTGCATACGAGTAGAATTGTTGATGAAACTGAACGAGGATGTAATTGTAAGCATTTTTGTTAAGTAGAAGTATTTTGATAAGTGTATTGAAGTCTTTCAAAAGTTTATAAATACATATTAAAACACTACATGTATATACATTTTAACTGAGTCGTTAAGTCATCGTTAGTCGTTACATGTAAGTGTTGTTTTGAAACCTTTAGGTTAACGATCTTGTTAAATGTTGTTAACCCAATGTTTATAATATCAAATGAGATTTTAAATTATTATATTATCATGATATTATCATGTATGAATATCTCTTAATATGATATATATACATTAAATGTCTTTACAACGATAATCGTTACATATATGTCTCGTTTAAAAATCATTAAGTTAGTAGTCTTGTTTTTACATATGTAGTTCATTGTTAATATACTTAATGATATATTTACTTATCATAGTATCATGTTAACTATATATATATCCATATATATGTCATCATATAGTTTTTACAAGTTTTAACGTTCGTGAATCACCGGTCAACTTGGGTGGTCAATTGTCTATATGAAACATATTTCAATTAATCAAGTCTTAACAAGTTTGATTGCTTAACATGTTGGAAACATTTAATCATGTAAATATCAATCTCAATTAATATATATAAACATGGAAAAGTTCAGGTCACTACACCAGGGGCCTGATCAGACCTTGAAAAACAGAAAATAAGTGCTCCGGTGGGATTCTTGGTATTTGATGCTCATCACGGTTCTCATCCTTGATGTGTGTAAGCTTCAAGTGTACAACTCTTGATGTTTTAGCATCACTTTAACCAAGGTTTAACCATCAACACACAAAGTTAAGACTAAGAAATAAAACACAACTCATGTGAGAGTTTGAGCAAGGTGATGAACCAAAGTTACATCAATTTCTTAGTTTTAACACAAGTACAATTTCTATTAAGCTATAAACTTTGAATCAAACTAAATAAGCAAGACCTTAAGCTATAGAACTTAGATCTTAGATAAATATAAAAGACCTTAGACTACAAAGTCTAGATCTCATGTTCTTGGTGAAACCCTAAGTCATAACACTTAGACTTTCAACTTTTACACAACCATAAGTTATGAAACTTAGATCTTGTAAAGTAATATGAACACAAGCTAATGAACTTTTGTTTAAACAAAGTAGAAGACCATAAGTTACACAACTTATATCAAACACAAAAATGAAACCCTAAGCTAGAGAGCTTGGATTCCTAACAACACTTATGAGATCTCAAGCTAGTAAGCTTGTATCTTTTGTTTCAAGAAAACACAAGTCACAAAACTAAAGTACAACAAATTAAAGAAGATCATAAGTTAGTAAACTTGGATCTTTAACTAACTTTCTGTAGAAACATCAAGCTAGTAAGCTTGTATTTCAAACTTTCTTGAAGATCCATAAAGTAAAGTGTTGGATCTACAAGTTACATGAAGATCATAAACATGAGTTTTGATCTTTTAACACAGTTAAAGAGATCTTAAGTTAGTAACTTAGATCTAACAAGATTATGAAGATTCAAAGCTAAAAAGCTTGAATCCTTCATGTTCTTGAAGATTCTTCAAAACAAAGTTGAATCTTACAAGAGTAATGAAGATTCAAGTTACAAAACTTGAATCTTTGTTCATGATGATGATGATTCATGAATTAAAGTAAGAAAAGAAAGAAAAAGAAATCAAGAACTTACAAGTTCTTCAAGTAACTTAGAGAGAAAACTTTAGAGTGAGAAAGTAGAGAGAAGTGTGTGTTTGAGCAAATGAATGAAGTGTGGGTATTTAACAAAGAAAGAAAAGGAAAAAAAATTAAATGATGGTGAGGGTGGGGTGGTGGCCGATGGTTTGGGAGTAAGGGAGGGGGGACCATTTTGGTCTCATGTGGTGTGGCATGGTGTGGTCCATGGTGGTGGTACATGGATATGTTGACATGTTGGGTGGTTTGAGACATAATGCAAGCCTTGCTACATAAGCATGCAAGTTACTTGTCTCATTATTTACATGGGCTAATTATGATTACATGGGCTAATTATGATTACATGGGCTAATTATGATTACATGGGTTAATTAATCCATTAAGTAGTCCACTAAGTTGAGTAGGATGGGCCATGGAAGTCCATTAAAGTGTTAAGTCCATTAAGGTAACTCGTAAGCATTAGTAAACACTAAGCATAATTAAGGAACCATAAAGTCAAGTAATGGTCATGAATAAATAACAATTATGTTTACGTAGTCATAATATTCCAATTATGACAATAGTTTAACGTGTACCAAGTACGTAGCTCGCTTTAAACAATAAGTGACACTAACGGTCGTAAATGCATTCAAGGATCATGTTAAGCAACTAAGTACTTAAAAACACGTTGTAAGGCATTACCGAAAGTAATTAACATAATTAATGATCCCAGAATAAAATCTAAATTAGTACGCACAAATACGCAGTTTCGTGAAAGTAATAAATATAATTAAAAGTCAAAAAAGTCGGGTCGTTACATTACCCACCTGTTAAAGAAAATTTCGTCCAGAAATTTAAGCTGAGGTAGATGGTGGAGTAGGGAAAAGGTGAGGATACTTCCGCATCATCTGATCCTCTCGCTCCCAAGTAAACTCAGGTCCTCGTTTTGCATTCCATCGGACTCGGACGATCGGAATATTGTTACGTTTCAAGGTCTTGACCTCACGGTCCATAATTTCAACGGGTTCTTCCATGAAGTGGAGTTTGTCATCAATCGTAAGCTCATCGAGAGGGATGAAAAGTTCTGGTTCAGCAAGATATTTCTTCAGATTCGACACGTGAAAAGTAGGATGAACGGAGCTCAATTGTGTCAGAAGATCCAAACGGTAAGCAACGGGTCCAATACGCTGCGAGATTTTAAAAGGACAATGTATCTCGGATTTAACTTTCCACGCTTTCCAAAACGGATTACACTTTTTCAAGGTGCTACTTTCAACATTACGCGGTCACCCACTTGGATTTTGAAATCTTTACGTTTAAGGTCGGCATAGCTCTTCTGGCGATCACGGGCCGTCTTGAGCCTTGCTTGATTTGAACAATCTTCTCGATTATTTCATGAACGAGTTCGGGTCCGGTGATTTGCTTTTCACCCATTTCGGCCCAACAAATAGGAGAACGGCACTTGCGGCCTTACAACGCTTCGGAAGGTGCGGCATTAATACTCGAATGATAGCTGTTGTTGTAAGAAAATTCGGCTAGCGGCAAATGCTTTTCCTAAGCTTTTCCGAAATCAATAACACAAGCACGCAACATGTACTCCAAAGTTTGAATCGTGAGTTCGATTTGTCCGTCGGTCTGCGAGTGATATGCGGTACTCATGTCGAGACGTGTTCCCAAAGCTTCTTGTAAGGAACGCCAAAATCTAGAGGCGAAACGGGCATCTCGGTCTGAAATAATCGATAAGGGCACACCATGACGAGATACAATTTCCTTTATGTATAGTTGAGTGAGTTTTTCCATCGTATCAGTTTCTTTCATGGCTAGGAAGTGAGAAGATTTGGTAAGACGGTCAATAATAACCCAGATGGTATCGTATCCGCCCACCGTCTTTGGTAGTTTCGTAATGAAGTCCATTGTTATCCTTTCCCACTTCCATTGCGGGATTTCGGGTTGCTGAAGTAACCCGAATGGCCTTTGATGTTCGACCTTAACCTTTGAACAAGTTAAACACTTCCCAACGTAAGTAGCAACATCCTTCTTAATATTTAGCCACCAATACTGTTCCTTGAGATCGTGGTACATCTAACCGGCTCCTGGATGAATCGAATATCTTGACTTGTGGGCTTCGTCTAGGATGAGGCTTCGTAAATCCCCATAGCTAGGCACCCAAATTCTTCCGGCAAAATATCGGAGTCCAGTCTCCTTAACCTCGAATTGAGAGACGAGAATGTTCAAATGTTCATGAGAAATATTTTCCTCTTTGAGAGCCTCATCTTGGGCTATTTGGATTTGGCTATTGAGATTCGAATGGATGGTGATGTTTAAGGCTCGGACACGAAGAGGTACCATTCTTTCCTTTCGGCTCAAAGCATCGGCTACAACACTTGCCTTGCCAGGATGGTAATGAAGTTCACAATCATAGTCGTTCAGCATCTCGATGCACCGTCACTGTCTCATGTTCAATTGTTTCTGATCGAATATGTGTTGGAGGCTTTTGTGGTAGGTGAAGATAGTGCTATTAGTTCCATAAAGGTAGTGTCTCCATAGTTTGTGCACAAAGATGACAGCTCCAAGTTCGAGATCGTGCGTTCTGTAATTTCGCTCGTGAATCTTCAGTTGACGAGAGGCATAAGCAATAACTTTCGTCCGTTGCATCAATACACACCCAAAACCATGTTTCGAGGCATCACAATATACAACAAAATCATCACTGCCTTCGGGAAGGGATAAGATAGGAGCGGTGGTTAATTTTTGCTTCAGGGTTTGAAACGTCGACTCTTGTTCAGTTGTCCAAACGAACTTCTTCCCTTTGTGAGTCAATGCGCTTAATGGACGTGCTATCAGAGAGAAACCTTCAATGAACCTTCGATAGTAACCGGCGAGACCTAAAAATTGGCGGATATGAGTAGGAGTAGCGAGAGTTTCCCACTTGCTGATGGCTTCGATCTTTGCGGGATCGACTTTGATACCTTGATCACTTACGACATGGCCAAGAAATTGAACTTCCTTCAACCAAAATTCACACTTAGAGAATTTGGCATAGAGTTGATCTTGTCTTAAGAGCTCAAGCACGAGTTGTAGATGTTGTTCGTGTTCTTCTTCGCTTTTAGAGTAGATTAGGATATCATTTATGAAGACGATAACGAATTTGTCTAGGTACGGCTTGCATACACGATTCATGAGGTCCATAAACACAGCAGGTGCGTTAGTTAAACCAAATGGCATCACAAGAAACACATAATGACCATAACGAGTTCGGAACACAGTCTTAAGTACATCGCTCCCCTTCACCCTCAACTGGTGATAACCGGATCGCAAATCGATCTTAGAGTAAACGCTGGATCCTTGCAGCTGATCAAATAGGTTGTCAATCCTAGGAAGGGGATACCGATTCTTGATCGTCAACTTGTTGAGTTTGCGGTAATCGATACACATGCAGAAAGATCCGTCCTTCTTCTTTACAAATAAAACAGGTGCGCCCCAAGGCGAAGAGCTTGGTTCGATGAATCCACGGTCTAGCAGTTCTTGTAGTAGACTTTGCAACTCTTGCATTTTGGAAGGTGCTAGTCAATAAGGTGCGCGAGCTACAGGTGCGGCTCCTGGTACTAGATCAATCTGAAACTCTACTGATCTCGGTGGGGGTAATCCTGGAAATTCTTCTGGAAAGACGTTGGGAAATTCGTTCACAATTCGTACGTCATCTACGCTTTTCTCCTCCGTTTCTAACTTCTTTACGTGCGTCAGAACAGAAAAATGCCCCTTTTTCATAATCTTTTGTGCCTTCATGCAGCTAATAAGGTTCAACTTTGGGCTACATCTCTCCTCGTATACAATTAATGACACACCGTCTTCGCATGGTATAAGAATAATCTTTTCTCCACAGATGACTTCTGCTTGTACTTTGGACAACCAGTCCATGCCAACTATCACATCTGTGACAACCCGGAAATTTCCAACCAAATTTAAACTTTAATCTTTATATGTTTCCGACACGATAAGCAATATTTGTTAAGTTAAATTTCAAGAATTTTAAACTATGTTCATATATTCATTCAACCTCGACCAAGTTCCAACGATTCACGAACCATTAAACGAATATGATTATATATGTATATGTGTATATATATTATAACTTGAAACGTAAACAAAATATTAGATTAAATACTTTATATGATTGTATCTCTTTCAAAATATTTATCTATGGAATTAGAAGATAAGATCAAATGATTGAATTATCAGATATATTGAATTATGATTACAAGTCTCTGTTGAAAGGCCCACGTTGATTTGAGAAATCTTTCCATTTTAACAATATTCGAAAAATGGTAAAGTGATTTATAAATAAGAAAAAATTGTCAATCATTGAGAACTAGACAAAGGATAGTGGAAGATTGAATCTCATAAAGACTCGATTGATCTATTTAGTTTCAAACGTACAAAAACGTTTTCAGTTTAAAAAGAATTTTATTATTAAAACGTATATAACTTTTATAAATATCTAGAACCACTTTTAACAACTCATTACTTAACTAGTATGATAAAGATAACGATATTTATATTTTATTTTATTAAACGATTTAAATTAATATTATATATATTTATACGCGTATTATACGTACATAGTTTTATACTTTTACTATACTTAAACTTTACCTCTACTTTATTTTTTACTTTACTTTAACTTTAATAATTCAACCTTTAATAATTCACTTTAATAATTCATACTTTAATAATTTAATTTAATAATTCATACTTTAATAATTCACTTTAATAATTCATACTTTAATAATTCACTTTAATAATTCATACTTTAATAATTCACTTTAATAATTCAAAAATCTATTATAAATAGAATTCATTAGGTTTCATTATTTCATAGAAACTTGAAAAAATTTTTCTCTAAACTCTCTCAATCGATTTACATGTATATATTTACTCCGTATTATTTAAAGATATTATTAGTATACATAAAATATTACTACGGAGTGCTGTCCGAGTGATTTCGAAATTGTTTTTTGAGTAGGATAGGATTAAGGAAATTATGGGTTATAGCTATGGAGGTGATTGAGTATGGTTCATGGGTATGCTCGTGAGGTCAATATAGTGTTTATCATTTCCGTTGCGTCTACGTACCTTTCCTGCAATATTGAATCTCAATATTGATACGTGAGTACTCATAATTTAACTTTTACATACTAATAGTGTATCCCTGACTAGTGCTCGAGTATTTAGGATTATGCATGCTTGTACTTTTGATATTGCCCTTAGACAGGTTAGGTTGAATCTTGAATTAGTTACACTTGCGGTTGAGATAAGGTATAAGATATGCATGTCCTTGGAAAGCTAGCGAAAAATTAAGAACTTTTCCTTTAGATATCGAATGGTTTCGATGAACGGATTAGAAGTCATAATCAATTGAATTTTCGATATTTTTATTAAAAATGATTATTATTATCGTCGTTCTAGTTTTATCTTATTATTATCATTATTATTATCTTTATCAATAAAAGGGATTTATCATTAAAAATTGTTATTTTTTTATTATTACTATCGTTATTATCGTTAAAGTTATAATTAGTATTATTATTATTATTATTATTAGTATTATTATTATTATTATTATTATCATTATTACTATATATATCATTATTTAAAAATGGTTATTGTTATTGTTATTATTATTATTAATATATTATTTAGATAATTATTAGTATTATCGTTAATAATGTTATAGTAACTATCATTATTAATATTAGTGTAATTAAAACAAATATTTGTAACACCTAATTATTTTGATTACTATTATTATCATTATTATGAACACGATATAAAAGACGATTAAAAGCTATTAAACGAAACGATTAGGAAATAATGAGTAAGAGTATCATGATGAAATTAAAATATTATAAGATATTGATTTAGATAAAATTATCGTTCTTATTATTTTTATCATTACTATTATTATTAAAAGTATCGTTAGTATTAAAACTATCATTTTAACAAAAATTATCATTTTAATAGAAATGTCATTGTTACTATAAAATATTATTATTATTATTATTATTTTAAATAGAATTATTATTTTAAAGATAATATTAAAAATTATCGTAAATATTAAAGTTATCATAATTAGAATTATCGTTTTATCATAATGTCATCTTAGTAATTATAAATATTGATATTTTTATAATAATAATTATTATTATAAAATAATACAACTTTTGCTTACTATCATTAAAGATATTAGTTTATCAAATAAATATGTGATACAAACATATTTTACTACGTGTAATAACTTACTTTAATAATACCTATCATATTATCTTTATGATATTAAATGAACCTGGCCTATAAATTTTATTACTTAATATATATAAAAGTATATTTTATTATATAAATTTAATATAAAATTTTATTTATTAATAAATAAATTATATTATTTACTCTAATAAATCTTTTAAAAATATTTAAAAATATAAAACGACGATATTTAAACTATATATTAATCATGTATAGATTTTTGGAAATTATTTTGAGTCAAATTTACTTTTGTTGACTTTTGCATATTAGTCTCGAGCATTAGGATTGTGGTACACTATGACTTGACCTAATTTGTTAGACAAATATTGACCAACACATAAATATATATAATTAATTTAGGTTCGTGAATCCGAGGCCAACCTTGCACTTGTTCAATGACGTTATATGTATTTTTACTACGAAATACAGTATGGTGAGTTTCATTTGTCTTTTTACCCTTTATATTTTTGGGACTGAGAATACATGCGCTTTTATAAATGTTTGACAAAATAGACACAAGTAATTGAAACTACATTCTATGGTTGAATTATCGAAATCGAATATGCCCCTTTTTATTAAAGTCTGGTAATCTAAGAATTAGGGAACAGACACCCTAATTGACGCGAATCCTAAAGATAGATCTATTGGGCCTAACAAACCCCATCCAAAGTACCGGATGCTTTAGTACTTCGAAATTTATATCATATCCGAAGGAGGATCCCGGAATGATAGGGGATATTCTTATATGTATCTAGTTAATGTCGGTTACCAGGTGTTCACCATATGAATGATTATTTTTGTCTCTATGCATGGGACGTATATTTATGAGAACTGGAAATGAAATTCTTGTGGTCTATTAAAATGATGGAAATAAATGATTATGATAAACTAATGAACTCACCAACCTTTTGGTTGACACTTTAAAGCATGTTTATTCTCAGGTGTTAAAGAAATCTTCCGCTGTGCATTTGCTCATTTTAAAGATATTACTTGGAGTCTTTCATAGTATATTTCGAAGAACGTTGCATTCGAGTCATTGAGTTCATCAAAGATTATTATTAAATCAATTTATAGTTGGATAGTGGATATTATGAAATGGTATGCATGCCTGTCAATTTTCGATGTAAAGAAAGTTTGTCTTTTAAAAACGAATGCAATGTTTGTAAAATGTATCATATAGAGGTCAACTACCTCGCAATGTAATCAACTATTGTGAATCATTTATAATGTATATGAACGGGTCCTTTCAACATCAAAGCTTCCTAACTTAATGGGTATCAAATCTATCGCAAATTCCACTCCAGCTAAGTTTATAATACCTCCTAGGCTAATTTGGTCAACTTTCTCAAGTTTCCCATTGGCTACTTCAACAAGCATACTCTCCTTCAAAGGTACTAACGACCAATCTATCTTAGAGCAAAAGTGTCTATCTACATAACTCCTATCGGCACCAGTATCAAACAAGACAGAAGCTAATAGTTTATTAATAGTGAATGTACCTGTGACCAAGTCAGGATCCTCACGGGCATCCATGGTGTTCATGTTGAAGACTCTTCCACGTGCTGGCTCGCCATCCTTCTTCTTGTTCGGACATTCATTCTTAAAGTGACCTTGCTGTCCACATTCAAAGCATTTCTTTGGCCCATTCGGATTCGTTCTCACAGTTGAGGTGTTGATCTTGCAATCCTTGCCGATATGTCCAGTCCTCTTACACTTTTCACATACCACGTTGCAGTACCCAGTATGATGCTTGTAGCATCTTTTGCACTGCCAGAAGGCTACCTTTGTAGTTAGGGTTCGGGTTAGGGTCCCTCCAGTCATTGTTTCCCTTGAAATTCTCATATCTCTTAGCTGGGTTTTGATCAAAGACTTGTCCCTTGTTTCCGTCCCACTTACGTTTCCCATTACTAGCTCCCAACTTCGATTTCACCTTTTCTAGCTCTTGTTGGGTAATTTGATTCATCAGGATGTGTGCCATGCGCATAGCTTCTGGGACATCTGCTGGTTTCGAAGAGGTGACATTTCCCATAATGTTCTTGGGAAGTCCCCACAAATACCGTTCCATTCGCTTAAATTCAGGAGTAACCATCGTGGGGTACATCAAAGCTAACTCCGAGTACCTTCGGTTATAACCATCAAGATCAGTCCCTACAACTTTCAGTTCCCAAAACTCCACTTCCATTTTCTGAATTTCGGTTCTGGGGCAGTACTCCTCGATCATAGCCTGCTTAAAATCCTCCCATGGTGTAGCATAAGCCTCGTCAATTCCCCGAGCTTAGGCGGGTGTGTTCCACCAAGTTAAAGCACCATCTGACAGCGTGCGGGAGGCATACTTAGTTTTGTTCACTTCGGATCAGTTACTCACGCAGAAAATAGCTTCCAACTTTTCAAACCATCTAGTCAGCCCAACTGGCCCTTCAGTACCATTGAAATTGTGGGGCTTGCAGCTCTGAAATTCCTTATAAGTGCATCCGTTTAGAATGTTCTGGTTAGCCGGTGGAGCTTGGGGGTTAACATCCGCCGTAGCTGCGGCTACTCTAACATCTATCATCTCCTCAATCTGAGCTGCTGTGGGCATGTCCCTTGGAACTCTTCCATTTTCCATTAATTTCTAAACAAAATTTCGACTTAAGTCAAAATCCAGCATTCAATAAGTCATAATATTATAGTATATGGTAACCAATATGGAATCAATAAAAAACACGGTAACTAAGCATGGCAAACAGCAGCAGATAGCATAAAAGCCAACATGCAATAACTTAAATAAACATCGTACAATAATTAAACAACATTAAGTTACATTCATTAATAAGAAAGTTGCATACATCTCCATAAGGTTCGTACAATACATGAATAAAACAAGAAACTACTAACGGGATTACATAGCAGAATCTATTACAATAGCCCTATGGTGATGGTGGGTAAATGATGTCCATCAGGTAGGTCATCTGGTCCTCAAGCTCAGTTACCCGAGCATGGAGGGTATGCACTTCCCTCGTCAGTTCCTCGACGGTGGGAGATGCTGGTAGGGCAGGTGGTGCAGATGGTGCAAGTGGCGCCGGTGGTGCAGATGGTGCAGTGCCATAAGTAGAAGGCGCATAACGAGTGACCTTACGCACGAATGGATCACCAGGATATGGCACAACCCACTTACCGGCGGTGACCCTAACCATAAGTCCATGTGCATTCATGAACTGATTACCTCCATTAATCCCTGGAATAATAGTACCATCGAAGCGGTACCACTTCTTCAGCGGGGTAGAGGGTGGCTGCACGGGCTCCTCCTCGGAGTCTTCCTCAGAATCCTCCTCGGGATCCTCCTCGCTGGTGTCATCAGATGATGAATTGTCTGAATCATCTGAGGGTGGATGTGTCTGGCTGGTGGTCATAAGTCGATATCTTCTAGGTGGAATTGGCACGACTCATTCGTCAGTGATGCGTCTAACCCAATGTCCACGCTCATTACGGAAAGGACCATCCCCGTTTCCCTCAGGGATCACAGAACCACCGGAATGGTACTGTAGCCCCGGAAGCCTAGGGCTGGGTGGAGCTGAAATCTCCTCTAGATCCTCGTCTCCATCCGAGACGTCCATAAGGTCAAGCGCATGTCCACTATCTCTAGAAGACAAATCGCCAGAGTCGTCGGAGGGTAGCGGTGAATCAGCAACAATAGTAGGCGAATCAGCAGATGAATCTGAGTCACTCTCCAAATCAACGATAATAGGTGGTATGTCCGACACCTGAACAAGGAAAAATAACTTTTTCCATGTCAGTAAGACATAAAGAAAGCACGTAATTAGGCACTACAGCATCCTAGCAGTACATAACATGGCAATATTAACAGTATTAAACAAAAGTAACATGCAATCAAAGGTAGATAGTAGCATGCAGTAGTGAGAATAAACGGTAGCATACAGTAAGTTCACATAGCAGTAAAAGTAAGCAGTAGCATGCAACAAGTTCCGTAGTAACTAGTAAACAAGCAAGTTGTAGATTAGTCCTATTAGCGAATCCTACTCAGCTCGGTCAAGACTCACTAATGCAACCTAATTCCCTATAACCAATGCTCTGATACCAAATGTGATGCCCCGTACAAAATTAACGTGTACGGATCATCAACAACAGGTCCATCACAAGGTTACAACACTATATGCTATTTTAAAACAAGTTTGCATTCATAAAAGATAGCGTTTTACAAAAGATAGCATGCTTCTACGAATAGGAATTAACACAAGTACGTGACACGAAGGTTATCACAAAGCCATTGTTCAAATGTAACATAAGTTTTGAATGCAAAGTAAAAAGTTCCATGTTTGAGACATCTCTAAATAAGCAGCGGAAATCTAACACCGAGAGTCTAGTACAGCGGAAGCAACATACGTATAAGCACCTGAGAAATAACATGCTTAAAAGTCAACATGAATGTTGGTGAGCCATAGTTTGATTGTAACAATAATGAAATGCAGGCCACGAGATTTCGTATTCAAAACTGTATGAAAAGTATATGCTTAACCGTGGGCACTTGGTAACTAACTTAACGTAAATATCACCCCCTAAAAGTACACTTGGCGAGTGCGTAAGTTTACAAAGTATTAAACACCTGTTAAATGCTAGCGCGACTAGCCCGAGTGGGGATGTCAAACCCTATGGATCTATATCTAAGATTCGCGTTCACCGGTTCAAAAACCAATGACTAAACATTACCGAGCTAAGGGGAAGTTTATGTCGTTATATAACCCACACATATATAAATTTTAAGTACTCGTGCCTAGTAAGTAAAACATAAAAAGCGCATGTATTCTCAGTCCCAAAAAAAGTTGAAGTAAAAAGGGAGCTATAACTCACAGTTATTGTGCAGTAAAATCGGTACGAATAAGTAAGCGAGTAAGTCGGTCCGAAAGGTCGTCAACCTAAGTCAAAGGTTACTAAGTAAGTAAATTGTCCCAAAAGGTTTATAAATAAATAAATTAAGTCATAAGTATCATCATCATCATCATCTTAAGTAAAAAGTAAAGTAAGTTTTCAATCAAGAATAGAGATCGAAACAAGGGCTGACTTCGTTCAGCTGCTACGATCTCTATATAGACTGAAATGATGCGCGGTCAGTGGTCAAGGCTCTGAATGTGAGTCATTTTACCGCTATCCGATTTTCATATCCGAACTCATTGTTGTTTGGCCGTGGCGACGGTCCAAGCGCGAGTAGGTCAGAATTTTCAGCACGTCGTTACAAGGGCGTAGTGACTTTCGGAAGGCTATAAATCCAAAAACGTATATCGGATTAAGACGAGTCTTAAACGAAAAGTCATCTAATCGAACCGAAATATCTGGAAATCAACATTTCCAGAAGCCCAGGGGCCTGATCAGACCTTGAAAAACAGAAAACAAGTGCTCCAGTGGGATTCTTGGTGTTTGATGCTCATCACGGTTCTCATCCTTGATGCGTGTAAGCTTCAAGTGTACAACTCTTGATGTTTTAGCATCACTTTAACCAAGGTTTAACCATCAACACAAAAAGTTAAGATTAAGAAATAAAACACAACTCATGTGAGAGTTTGAGCAAGGTGATGAACCAAAGTTACATCAATTTCTTAGTTTTAACACAAGTACAATTTCTATTAAGCTATAAACTTTGAATCAAACTAAATAAGCAAGACTTTAAGCTATAGAACTTAGATCTTAGCTAAATATTAAAGACCTTAGACTACAAAGTCTAGATCTCATGTTCTTGGTGAAACCCTAAGTCATAACACTTGGACTTTCAACTTTTACACAACCATAAGTTATGAAACTTAGATCTTGTAAAATAATATGAACACAAGCTAATGAACTTTTGTTTAAACAAAGTAGAAGACCATAAGTTACACAACTTAGATCAAACACAAAAATGAAACCCTAAGCTAGAGAGCTTAGATTCCTAACAACACTTATGAGATCTCAAGCTAGTAAGCTTGTATCTTTTGTTTCAAGAAAACACAAGTCACAAAACTAAAGTACAATAAATTAAAAAAGATCATAAGTTAGTAAACTTGGATCTTTAACTAACTTTTTTGTAGAAACATCAAGCTAGTAATCTTGTATTTCAAACTTTCTTGAAGATCCATAAAGTAAAGTGTTGGATCTACAAGTTATATGAAGATCATAAACATGATTTTTGATCTTTTAACACAGTTAAAGAGATCTTAAGTTAGTAACTTAGATCTAACAAGATTGTGAAGATTCAAAGCTAAAAAACTTGAATCTTTCATGTTCTTGAAGATTCTTCAAAACAAAGTTGAATCTTACAAGAGTAATAAAGATTCAAGTTACAAAACTTGAATCTTTGTTCATGATGATGATGATTCATGAATTAAAGTAAGAAAAGAAAGAAAAAGAAATCAAGAACTTACAAGTTCTTCAAGTAACTTAGAGAGAAAACTTTAGAGTGAGAAAGTAGAGAGAAGTGTGTGTTTGAGCAAATGAATGAAGTGTAGGTATTTAACAAAGAAAGAAAAGAAAAAAAATTAAATGATGGTGATGGTGGGGTGGTGGCCGACAGTTTGGGAGCAAAGGGGGGGGGACCATTTTGGTCTCATGTGGTGTGGCATGGTGTGGTCCATGGTGGTGGTATATGGATATGTTGACATGTTGGGTGGTTTGAGATATAATGCAAGCCTTGGTACATAAGCATGCAAGTTAGTTGTCTCATTATTTACATGGGATAATTAATCCATTAAGTAGTCCACTAAGTTGAGTAGACTGGGCCATGGAAGTCCATTAAAGTGTTAAGTCCATTAAGGTAACTAGTAAGCATTAGTAAACACTAAGCATAATTAAGGAACCATAAAGTCAAGTAATGGTCGTGAATAAATAACAATTATGTTTACGTAGTCATAATATTCCAATTATGACAAAAGTTTAACGTGTACCAAGTGCGTTGCTTGCTTTAAACAATGAGTGACACTAACGGTCGTAAATGCATTCAAGGATCATGTTAAGCAACTAAGTACTTAAAAACATGTTGTAAGGCATTAACGAAAGTAATTAACATAATTAATGATCCCAGAATAAAATCTAAATTAGTACGCACAAATACACAGTTTCGTGAAAGTAATAAATATAATTAAAAGTCGAAAAAGTCGGGTCGTTACATTCTATTAGTTGGAAAAGCGATTGAGTTTAAAGCATAATCGGAAAGCATTGTAACAACATACACAAACCATAACATTATTTCAACATTATAACTGGTTATATCATAGCATACACTAAAGATAACTACTCGCTATCATGGCGACAACATCACAGAACATAATGATAGAAGACATTATATAAAGATAAAGGATAGAAGTACCAGTAGATTAAACGAGTTCCGAATACAAAAGTGACAACTTCAAACTCCAGACCGCTCCTAATACAATCTTCGATGTTCTTCTCCGGGTACTAGGTTTCCCGTACGGAATCGAAGACCTTGAAAGTATGACTAATATTGTACAAGAGAGAGAAAGAAGTGAATTGAAGTATGTGTTGGAATGAATGACAAAGACCCTTTAAATATGCATTAAATTTTGCCTGCAAACGGCTGGCAGGTCGTTTGGCAGGCCGTTTGCAAGGGCCGTTTGCCAGACTAAGCCATTTGCAAGGGCTGTTTAAATTAGGTGTGTGGCAGGCCGTTTGCAAGCCAGGCAAGCCGTTTGGCTTGCTGATTCGCTGGATCGTAACTTGATTCTTGTCTTTCACCATTTTTCCTCTAGAATCTTCATCTTAGCTCCGATTCTCTTGATTCTTTTTGAACCGTCTTCTTAATTACTTGGTCTTCAATTTTAACCGACGAAGTGGGTATTTTTCCGATAAAGTTTGAATCTTTATAGTTTTTGGGCCTTAATACCGGGGTGAAAACGTGATTTTTTAGCCGATATAAAATATCTCACACTAAGACTTTGCTTGTCCTCAAGAAAACTCTCATTTTATCTTAAGAAATCTTTTTAGAGTTTCTTTTCTAATAGCCTAAGCGGTTTTCTTTATATTATAAGAGCGAAAGCTAAGGTGAGTCATCTATGTTAGTATTGAAACTATCTCTGCAAGCATGCGAGAAGGTTACATGACTTAGTCTAGCTTTCACGGGTCACTCAAATCACACAAGTGTTTAGGGTTCCCTATAGATCTAAGAAATGAATTCACTAATAGCCAGTCATGCTGCACCAATCATCATAGGCTTGATAAAGACTCAAATCCTTGCTACTAATGTAAGAACGGTAGTAACCATTGCTTCTAGGTCATTTGTCAATGATGAAAAGGAATTCTGGAGTGGTAGTGACGTTGTTTTTGAGGGGTGAGAAAAAGGGTGATATAGTCCTTTATGCAGACTTTTATTCGGATAGATAGGTAGTGCTGAAATTTTTGAGAAGCACTTTTGAACTTTTCTTCATTTGATAATCATTTTTGGTCAAGTTCTTCTTCGGCGTTTCTCTTTATAAGTTCTGCTCCTTTTTCAGAACCTTAAATTTTTTTTTTTTTGAGGATATTTCATCTCGAGAAACTTTTTGCCGGTAAACTTTTTCAAGACCTTTGCCATGATACTTGAGAGCTTTATAACATCGGGTTTCAGAAAGAATCTCATTTTCTAGATTTTTTGAGTGATAGTAAAGATGATGTGAATGTGGTGGTGAATTAGAAGTAGTGGAGGTGCAAAAGGTTTATTTTTGACAAATGGCTAGCTCTTCTGATTATAACCGAATCACATTTCGCTGCTTTGGAAATGTAGATCTAAAGCAATTTCTGATTCTGAGCACAGACATTGGCACTCTCAACGGAAAACAATTAAGCATTAAAGAAGAATGCTGGTCTTATTTGGGTGCCTCACCATAATTAATTTAGGTTGATAATGACTTAGTCATGCAATGCTCTATTAGAGATTTGGTTCAATCTAACAAGATTTCTACCCTACTTAAGCTTTACTTTTATTTACAAACGTTTTAGGTTTTGTAAAATACTTTTTCGAAAAGGCTTTCTCTTGTTAAAAATTTTGAAATTTGGCTTAAGAACCTGGGGTTTTCGTAATGGGTTATTTTAATACAGCATAAAAAGATTATACCAACATTCCACACTTAGATGAACATTGTCCTTAATGTTCCTAGTGTATCCCACACTTAGGAGTTTTAGTTGAAGATTTGGGAGTATTTGTCTAGTGTTTAATTGGGTTGGGATCCCACACTTAGTGATAAGCTAGGATGTGGCATAATTTAAAGTTTGAGCTAGTAGCGGGAAGAAAGAAGTACCCCAAGAGGATGTTGCTTGATACTAGCTGGCTTTCAATCCTTGCGTCCTTTATTGATCGGCTCATTTGTCATCCTTTATTCTTATACTCTACTTTATTGCACAGGTTGCCTCCCGAGAAGCGCTTTTGTTTAAGGTCTTTGGCTCAACCGTAGTGATGCTTTAAAAAGCAAACATTCTTCGCTGGTGGTTGTAATCTTGGTCTTCTCGAGGGAATGTGAGTCTTGGTGGGTATATCTTGAGAAAGTGTCGGACCAATAGTGGTAGTAGATCTGGTACTTTTCTTGAAGATCTTCTAAAAGATAGGTAGTGTGCAGTTTCAGCTCGTGATAAATCTTGAAGTCCGATGAGAATACAATCCACGGACCTGCTGGTTGACCCGTGAATGTCAATCATAGAGGCAGTGCTGGTGGTGATTATTTCTCTGGTGGGATGCTCATTTCGAAGGTCTTCAAATAATGTTAGAAACTGTATCTTTAGTATCTCGAAATCTTCTGAATGGCGAAGCTAGATTAGTTAGAAACAGTAGGAGTCTGTAGCTTTGCACAGATTAGTTAAAAGGCGAAGCTAAAAAGAAGTGAACATCAATCCTGACCTGAGCATTAATGTCACCGTTTTTGAGTATATCTCTCAACATCCTGCTTTAAATGTGAAACTTGGATCTGTGGATTCGTGGAAGATACATGATATCTGCTTCGTAACGTAGGTGGCAATGTTGACTCGATCTGGTTCAAGATGAGAGAACGGATTGTTGCGCCTTACTTCCTCTGTAACTGCGTCTCGTAACTCTTTAATAATCAGATCAGCATGGTGATCAATTGTTACGTAAATCACAAGCCTGTCTGGTGTGCTTTCAAAATTATCTCTTTCCAAAAGAGCAAAAAGCTGTGAATATCCTCGATCATTTGCAAATCAGAGTGATAAGTTGGGCGTCCGGTGGAAAGATCCATGTGCTTCCGGATAAGAGTCAGTAGTGCTCGTTGGTTTGCTGAGAACGGAAGTGCAGATCCGGCTAAGGCGTTATAAACCTTAGAGTAAATGTGTGACGACCCGGAAATTTCTGACCAAATTTAAACTTAATATCTATATGATTCCGACACGATAAGCAAAGTCTGTAGTGTTGAGTCTCGAAAATTTTGGAGTCTATGTTCATATATTCAAATTACCCTTTGACTATTTCGACGATAACAACTATTTGTAAATAGGTATGTATATATTTAAATATATATATATATATATATATATATATATATATGATTTGAAATATAATTTATGATGTAATTGTTAGATATTAATTATGTAAAAATAATAATTATTATTTAAAACATATCTATGTACAAATAAAGTATATTAAAAATAAATATTAAATAATTGTAATACTCATTGATGTTCTGATCGATAATAAGTAAGTTAAAATCAAACTTATATTATTTTAAAATAAACTGTGATTCGAAAATGAGTTTTACAAATTATAGGCTTATTAAAAATATATTTAGAAACTATATGTTGAATTTTAAAACTTTTTATATTTTACTTGGGGTTGAGAGTGAATAATTAATGTCATTTTTATTTAATAGTTAATGCTCAAATTTTATACCATAATGACCAAAAATAAATAAATATAGTTAATTTAAAAATTTGGGATTTTTTCGAATACTTTTATTCGCTACTAATTAGCAACGGGGTACGAATTACTATTCGAGAATAAGTGTCGGCAGAGATGATTGGCTTAGTGAATTGTGCACGTTCTCTTCATAATTAAAATCATTATATTATTCTATTATTAATTAATTTATATTATTATATCATATCTCTATATATGTATGTATATGGCTTATAATATCAAACATTACTCTCTCATCTATCTCCCTCTTCTTCTTCTTTACAAACCCACGAAAACCAACTGTCATCATCATTGATCACAAACCACTGTGATCCATCACCCTATAAACCATCACCACTCGTCAATCACCACCTTGTAGTTTCTCATCTTCGATGTCCATTGTGAACCACCATCTTCCACCTTCCAACATCAATGGAGCATCACTACAAACCACCGTCTTCTTCATTTTCGATCAACCACAAACCATATATCAAACACCAATTGTTTCGACTACTGTTGGTACCATCTTCGCTAAATAGATCACTACCACACAACACCACCCACATCGGGTATCATCACACACCATGACTTGCAACTCCTTCTCGTTGTTGTTGCTATTTGGTTATCCATGTTTCTATTACCATTAACAACACTTGCAATTATTTCTCGTTTTCCTTTCATGAACACAATCACTGAAAACTACCACTTTACCACCTCAAACTTGAAACTTCCTACTACCTTCTAATTTTTATCTCGCTACTATATGTGACAACCCGGAAATTTCTAACCAAATTTAAACTTTAATCTTTATATGTTTCCGACACGATAAGCAATATTTGTTAAGTTAAATTTCAAGAATTTTAAACTATGTTCATACATTCATTCAACCTCGACCAAGTTCCAACGATTCACGAACCATTAAACGAATATGATTATATATGTATATGTGTATATATATATTATAACTTAAAACGTAAACAAAATATTAGATTAAATACTTTATATGATTGTATCTGTTTCAAAATGTTTATCAATGGAATTAGAAGATAAGATCAAATGATTGGATTATCAGATATATTAAATTATGATTACAAGTCTCTGTTGAAAGGCCCACGTTGATTTGAGAAATCTTTCCATTTTAACAATATTCGGAAAATGGTAAAGTGATTTATAAATAAGAACAAATTGTCAATCATTGAGAACTAGAGAAAGGATAGTGGAAGATTGAATCTCATAAAGACTCGATTGATCTATTTAGTTTCAAACGTACAAAAATGTTTTCAGTTTAAAAAGAACTTTATTATTAAAACGTATATAACTTTTATAAATATCTAGAACCACTTTTGATAACTCATTACTTAACTAGTATGATAAAGATAACGATATTTATATTTTATTTTATTAAATATATATAACGATTTAAATTAATATTATATATATTTATACGCGTATTATACGTACATAGTTTTATACTTTTACTATACTTAAAGTTTACCTTTACTTTATTTTTACTTTACTTTAACTTTAATAATTCACTTTAATAATTCATACTTTAATAATTCACTTTAATAATTCATACTTTAATAATTCACTTTAATAATTCATACTTTAATAATTCACTTTAATAATTCAAAAATCTATTATAAATAGAATTCAATAGGTTTCATTATTTCATAGAAACTTGAAAATATTTTTCTCTAAACTCTCTCAATCGATTTACATATATATATTTACTCCGTATTATTTCAAGATATTATTAGTATACATAAAATATTACGACGGAGTGCTGTCCGAGTGGTTTCGAAATTGTTTTTCGAGTAGGATAGGATTAAGGAAATTATGGGTTATAGCTATGGAGGAGTATGGTTCATGGGTATGCTCGTGAGGTCAATATAGTGTTTATCATTTTCGTTGCGTCTACGTACCTTTCCTGCAATGTTGAATCTCAATATTGATACGTGAGTACTCATAATTTAACTTTTACATACTAATAGTGTATCCCTGACTAGTGCTCGAGTATTTAGGATTATGCATGCTTGTACTTTTGATATTGCCCTTAGACAGGTTAGGTTGAATATTGAATTAGTTACACTTGCGGTTGAGATAAGGTATAAGATATGCATGTCCTTGGAAAGCTAGCGAAAAATTAAGAACTTTTCCTTTAGATATCGAATAGTTTCGATGAACGGATTAGAAGTTATAATCAATTGAATTTTCGATATTTTTATTAAAAATGATTATTATTATCGTCGTTTTTATCGCCGTTCTAGTTTTATCTTATTATTATCATTATTATTATCTTTATCAATAAAAGGGATTTATCATTAAAAATTGTTATTTTTTTTATTACTATCGTTATTATCGTTAAAGTTATAATTAGTATTATTATTATTATCCAATTATTATTATTATTATTATTATTATTATTATTATTATTATTATTATTATTAGTAGTAGTATTATTATTATTATTATTATTATCATTATTAATATATATATCATTATTTAAAAATGGTTATTGTTATTGTTATTATTATTATTACTATATTATCATTAAGATAATTATTAGTATTATCGTTAATAATGTTATAGTAACTATCATTATTAATATTAGTGTAATTAAAACAAATATTTGTAACACCTAATTATTTTGATTACTATTATTATCATTATTATGAACACGATATAAAAGACAATTAAAAGCTATTAAACGAAACGATTAGAAAATAATGAGTAAGAGTATCATGATGAAATTAAAATATTATAAGATATTGATTTAGATAAAATTATCGTTCTTATTATTTTTATCATTACTATTATTATTAAAAGTATCGTTAGTATTAAAACTATCATTTTAACAAAAATTATCATTTTAATAGAAATGTCATTGTTACTCTAAAATATCATTATTATTATTATTTTAAATAGAATTATTATTTTAAAGATAATATTAAAAATTATCGTAAATATTAACGTTATCATAATTAGAATTATCGTTTTATCATAATGTCATCTTAGTAATTATAAATATTGATATTTTTATAATAATAATTATTATTACAAAATAATACAACTTTTACTTACTATCATTATAGATATTATTTTATCAAATAAATATGTGATACAAACATATTTTACTACGTGTAATAACTTACTTTAATAATACCTATCATATTATCTTTATTATATTAAATGAACCCTATAAATTTTATTACTTAATATATATAAAAGTATATTTTATTATATAAAATTAATATAAAAATTTTATTTATTAATAAATAAATTATATTATTTACTCTAATAAATCTTTTAAAAATATTTAAAAATATAAAATGACGATATTTAAACTATATATTAATCATGTATAGATTTTTGGAAATTATGTTGAGTCAAATTTACTTTTGTTGACTTTTGCATATTAGTCTCGAGCATTAGGATTGTGGTACACTATGACTTGACCTAATTTGTTAGACAAATATTGAACAACACATAAATATATATAATTAATTTAGGTTCGTGAATCCGAGGCCAACCTTGCACTTGTTCAATGACGTTATTTGTATTTTTACTACGAAATACAGTATGGTGAGTTTCATTTGTTCCCCTTTTACTCTTTACATTTTTGGGGCTGATAATACATGCAAATGTTTTATTAACTGTTTTACAATAATTATATGCGTGAGTTCATTTGATTCTCTTTTACTCTTTATATTTTTGGGACTGAGAATACATGCGCTACTTTTACAACTGCTTTATTAAATACTTTTGAAATATATTTTAAACTGCGAATACATGAAATGCTTTTATAAATGTTTGACGAGATAGACACAAGCAAAACATTCCTCGAATGAATTATGTGGACGTGATAATTGCCACCGTTGAATTATGTGGACTTGATAATTGCCACCCTTGAATTATGTGGACATGATAATTGTCACCAATTGATATGAATGTTATGTATCGAGAGAATGATTTTATACACATGTTATGTGTATGTTATTTTTATGCACGAGATATGTGTACGGTTACTAAGATTTATTAAAAAGGATTTTGTACACGAGAAAGATGTACTGTATTTAAAAGATATCGCATTTACATTACAGGTGGGTATAGGATTCGGGCACATTTGTACCATGAAGGATTTAAATCTTGTGGCCTATCAAAATGATGAATTTTATTGTTTTATGATAAACTAATGAACTCACCAACCTTTTGGTTGACACTTTAAAGCATGTTTATTCTCAGGTGTTAAAGAAATCTTCCGCTGTGCATTTGCTCATTTTAAAGATATTACTTGGAGTCTTTCATAGCATATTTCAAAGAACGTTGCATTCGAGTCATTGAGTTCATCAAAGATTATTATTAAATCAATTTATAGTTGGATAGTGGATATTATGAAATGGTATGCATGCCTGTCAATTTTCGATGTAAAGAAAGTTTGTCTTTTAAAAACGAATGCAATGTTTGTAAAATGTATCATATAGAGGTCAAATACCTCGCAATGTAATCAACTATTGTGAATCGTTTATAATGTATATGAACGGGTCCTTTCAGTTGGTATCAGAGCGGTGGTCTTAGCGAACCAGGTCTGCATTAGTGTGTCTAACTGATAAGTCGATATGATGCATTAGTGAGTCTGGACTTCGACCGTGTCTGCATGTCAAAAGTTTTGCTTATCATTTTGTGTCGAAAATTAACTACTTATCATCCTCAGGAAATTACCTGCTTATCATTTTTTGTCTAAGACACATCTTGCTGCATTGATTGCATGAATAGTGTATAGACAAAAATTCATATCTTAGCATATCTGCTAAATCATATCTTATCGTATCTGTTACTTTAAACTTTGCCTGACATATCCCGCAAAGTCTTCCGTAATCTACGAAATCTTTTGATCTATATATATATATATATATATATATATATATATATATATATATATATATATATATATATATATATATATATATATATATATATATATATATATTCTATGTAATTAGAATACCTTCCGTTAGCCAAAATCATTTCATATAAAAAAAAATCCTTTATCCAATCGTAGGAAATGGAATTCGTCATCAGTTCAAGTCACTCAGATTCCGAAATGGAATCCCATTCAAGCTCCGAAAGCAGTGTGACCGGAATAGATCAACCAATCAGTCATCACCTATTCTGGATGAATTGGGGATGGGTTCGTAGCCTCCTCAATCATTGGAGACAAGAAGAAGGTGATCCCTTCCATCCACCACATTGCCCTCTTGACGAAGAACCTGAAGCACTTACCGGCGAACCTGTCCAAAACACCATTTTCTCGCTCATTTCCAGAGTATCTCGTCACGATTATATATTACATCAAATTTTAGATTTTATTTATCCGCTCGTCCGAACCGACAATCACCCCGGTGTAATAGAAGAAGTCAACGAGCTTCGCGCTCGGGTAGTGGCTTTGGAGAATATGGTGCAGAGATTACAAACACCAGTAGCAGCATCAGCAGCATAACCAGTACCACCATCATCAACGCCAACAGTACCATTACCACCTCCAACCACAACCGCGTCGTAAACCTCAACTTCACAATCTGTCCCACGAGCATCAACGTCATACGCACCATAGATACCAAGGAGTACCAACAACAATAACTAACGAAGTATTAATTCATAACTTCATTGGAGAAACATTCCGCGTCGATTATGTAATCTCTAAAGTCTTAGAGATTATCTAATCTAGCCCTAACCATAAATCAGTTAAACGAACCAAAATGATAGAAGGAAGAGTAGAAACCCTGACAAAAATGGTGTATGATTAACAAGCTAAACTTGCTTTACCGACATCATCAACAGTACCGTCAGCGTTACCAGCATCGTCAGTACAGTCAACATCCGAATCAACCACACCGATAACATCACAAACTCTGTCAGTTCAAGAATCACTGTGGACATCATTACGAATCAATAACGTGTATATTGTATCAACGAGTTATGAAGAATTAACTCATTCCCTCTGAAGAAATTATATGTATATTATATATATATATAATATATATATATATATATATATATATATATATATATATATATATATATATATATATATATATATATATATATATATATATATATATATATATATATATATATATATATATATATATTTTGAAATAAATCTTTCCGTGCTAAGCTATTGTGTGTGAATCTTAACTACTCGGTTAATTCATATTACAAATATGCAATAATGTACGTCCTTCGGCCGCAACTTAACCAGCATTAACTACAATCTCTGTCGCAATTCAACAAATTCCAATTCATAATAAATCAAGTATATATTTGATTTTACACTTTCATCATCGATGTACCCGAAACTTTTCAGATAACATCATTCGTACTTTGCGAAATTCACAAGAATTCGACGAACCAAACATCATACATCAACAAATAACGAAGTATTGAATCATAATTTCAATGTCATTAAAGAAATACTGCGTAAAAGTTATGTACTTTTTAAAGCCTTTAGGGATTATTCAATTCTAGTTTCAACCGTAAATCAAATGAGTTTAATTTAACATTAACTCATTAAATCTATGTTACATCTGAAGAAAATATACATATATATATTTTCATAAAGACTGTAATAAAATTCTTTTGTACAAAATATTAATTGTGAAATTTTTTTTAACGGGTAGGTAATACCCGAGAAATATATAAATTCACAATTAATATGTTACATTCTTCGAATCTGATTCAGCAAATCATCCATTATACTCCCTACTTTCACAACAATATACATTCTTTTATAGAAATCAAAACAACCATACTCATTCAAAATTTAATTACATATTCTGATTTTGAAATCTCAAAATTTAACTTGAGATATGACCAAAATCATCACTCTTAGATCCTTACATCTTTCACAAGCTATATTTTGACTTCAAAACTATGTTAGAACATCAAATGTATGTTAACGATTACAATCTGTGTTCAAACCCTTCGAAAATTTCTGAAGACACTTCGAATGATGAGCAATCGAGATGATGATCCAACCACATGTTACCCACAGTTATGTACCCGAAAAACTCTTGAAACCAAAGTAAAAGTTTAAACAACGTATCCGCGTCAGATTCTTTGGCATTTATTAGCAAAAATAACTTTGTGACTCCTATTCAAAGTAGCCAGTTTTGTCACAGCTCCAGCAAGTCAACTTCGACTTTTCAGTCAGACTAACCTTATTATAACCTTGAGATATACACCATCGTTACCAGGAAACCTTTTACATTCCACCACATTATTAGCAGATGTACCAACAACTTCATTACCCTTTGATTTTAGCCTCTCCAAAAAGTCATTATAATTATTCATTGAAACCCCATCATTTACTCATTCGCATCTTGTAATGAGAATTGCCATACGAATCATTGGGAATTAGCAATCAGTATTTTGAAACCTCGCTGCATGTCTACGCCAACAGTTATATGTGTATATATAACGTCTATCTTCTGGACTTAATTTGAATGTGAAGTTTCTGAAAAATACTCCGAACTACGAATTGGTTCTCCGAAAAAAAAAATGCTGATGAAGCAGCAAAAACTATAAACGACTTTAAATGGTAAAAGCTGGATGATAATGATGAAGTGTGCTGGCAAAGCGCAGAAAAAGAGAAGTTTTGGAACTGGAAAACGGATTGAGCAAAGTAGGAAGGAGGCTGTGGACAAATTACAAAGACTGAACCTGACTTCAAAGGATCCAAATGATTCAGTACCTGCTGAAGTCATTAACGAATACCTTGCTCCTGACTCTAAACCCATGCGAACAATATTCTTCATCATCCTCTGATATTAGAAATTCTAAAATATCATCATATCTTTCATTATAAATATCCTCCATATTTCTGAAGATATTTTCTTAATTTTTCTTATTTGAAATCATTTACCTCTTCGCGCTATCTGTATTACATCATAAAAGAAACTATTTTAGTTTCTAAATTCTGAAACATTCAAGTTTAAAATAGGAATATTTTGAAGTAGTGTTGAGAACTGAAGCATGAATTAGTATAATATAATGACACTTGATCAATGTGATTATATTACAGTAAGTCATGCTGAGTTTCTAAATGGAACGTGATGATTCAAAGATCATAACATCATCGTGTGCCATGTTATACGACTCTTGTATTCTACTTAACCTCTAAAATATCAAGAAAATATTTCTTGATGATTCGGCCTTTTCCAAGGTATTCTAGTAATTTGACAAGTCAAGATCGTGCCATCATAATTTCCTTCCTAGAACATTAACAATGTTCATTCCGAAATTCATATCTGTGAATTCTGGACCATTACAAGCGGTGGTTAATCGCAAGAAGAAGAAACAAAAGGACAAAACTCCGAAATAGAAATTGGGGTATAAATTGCAGCAAATAAAAGAGAGCATTAACTGTGAATGATAATGATTATAGAAGAAAGAAGCAGAGACTTTGAAATATAAGGGAACATATAATGCCCAACGAAATCAGAAATTATAAACCATATATATCGATGCATATAGCAATATAAAGACACGGGAGAACTAGAAATACTATAAACCCAAGAGTATAGTAGATGTAAATAGATTCTTCCGGCGGTATATGAAAAAGAAGAATGACCGATATGAAAGTTAGAATTATATCGAGAATCAGAACTCGATGGAGCATATTGATGAATACTTTAAAATATGAGTTGAGGGGGAAAGAATAGAAGGTGATGAAACATGACTAGGAACTTAGAAATCAACAGATTTAACTCACACAATGGCGGAATAAGTGAATCAAACCCTCTAGTGAATAGGTTAAGTTTTTTTTTTTTTGATTAATTTAGTCAAACCACAACTAAATCAAGTGTGATTAGATCAACACCTAGAGCTATTATTCACCACCTGGGTGATTTGGACTGAGAGAGAATCGGAGGAGCTCACTAGATCTGAGTGTGTGTAACAAATGAGAGGCTTAACCTAAAATGAAGAACATAAGACTTTATATACCCCTGTTGTTGACTCACCCATACGATTCATTCATCACACGTACGAGTTGGCTTCATCAGCCGTACGGGTGATCACTCACTCGTGTCTTCTCATTTAGGTTGTAATTGTGACTTAGCTCAGCATCAACCGTGCGTATGAGCCTGTCAGCCATACTAGTGAGGCTTCACTCGTACGTCTGACTAAGTCTAACATAGTCAAACATCTAAATCTCGTTCCTGCAGTTCCTGTAACCACATACAAACACGGATAGGATAATAACGAGCAATCATGGTGGCCTGTTAACTGTTGTACCTACAATGGACGTGGGTAGATGACTAGGGACTTGATAATGCTAAAAACGAACATATATTTCATAGCATTATTCCTCAAGAAAGACAAGCTTTTAGTTACAATTGTTCTATTTACAAGTGATATTCGTTTAAATAATAAAAGGTGAAGACAAAAGACAGATTCGACGAATTGAAGACGCAAACGACCAAAAAGCTCAAAAGTACAAAAGACAATCAAAGAGGTTCCAATTATTGATAAGAAACGTCTCGAAAGTACAAGAGTACAAGATTCAAAACGCAAAGTACAAGATATTAAATTGTACGCAAGGACGTTCGAAAATCCGGAACCGGGACTAGAGTCAACTCTCAACGCTCGTCGCAACGGACTAAAAATTACAAGTCAACTATGCACATAAATATAATATAATATTTAAATAATTCTTATAATTATTTATATATTATAATAAATAATAAAAACCGTCGGCAAGAAAGACTCCAAAGGGACTGAGCTGTAATTTCATTCTCCGCGACTCGCGGAGTTTGAAGAGTATTTCACCGCGAGTCGCGGAGCCCCAAAAGTCGAATTTTCCTATAAAAGCAACCGAATTCTGATCGCAAATCATCATCTTTTTTTCTCCTCATTCATACGATATATTTATATTTATAATTTATATTTTAATTTTAATTTTAATTATAATTCTAATAATAAGGGTATGTTAGCGAATATTGTAAGGGTGTAAGTCGAAATTCTGTCCGTGTAACGCTACTCTATTTTTAATCATTGTAAGTTATGTTCAACCTTTTTACATTAATGTCTCGTAGCTAAGTTATTATTATGCTTATTTAAAACGAAGTAATCATGATGTTGGGCTAATTACTAAAATTGGGTAATTGGGCTTTGTACCATAATTGGGGTTTGGACAAAAGAACGACACTTGTGGAAATTAGACTATGGGCTATTAATGGGCTTTATATTTTTTTAACTAAATGATAGTTTGTTAATGTTAATATAAAGATTTACAATTGGGCGTCCCTATAAATTACCATATACACTCGATCGGACACGATGGGCGGGGTATTTATACCAACGAATAATCGTTCATTTAACCGGACACGGGAATGGATTAATAGCCACTAGAATAATTAAAACAGGGGTGAAATTATGTACAAGGACACTTGGTATAATTGATAACAAAATATTAAAACCTTGGGTTACACTCAGTCGACATCCTGGTGTAATTATTAAACAAAGTATTAAAATCTTGTTACAGTTTAAGTCCCCAATTAGTTGGAATATTTAACTTCGGGTATAAGGATAATTTGACGAGGACACTCGCATTTTATATTTATGACTGATGGACTGTTATGGACAAAAACCAGACGGACATATTAAATAATCCAGGACAAAGTACAATTAACCCATGGGCATAAAACAAAAATCAACACGTCAAACATCATGATTACGGAAGTTTAAATAAGCATAATTCTTTTATTTCATATTTAATTTCCTTTATTTTATATTTAATTGCACTTCTAAATATCGCATTTTTATTATTATTGTATTTAATTGCACTTTTAATTATCGTACTTTTTAATTATCGCAAGTTTATTTTCTCGCACTTTTATTATTCGCAATTTCATTATCGTTTTTTACTTTATGCTTTAATTTAAGTCTTGTATTCATTTTTAATATTTTACATTTGGTTTTAACTGCGACTAAAGTTTTAAAATCGACAAACCGGTCATTAAACGGTAAAAACCCCCCTTTATAATAATAATATTACTTATATATATATATTTGTATTTTTATAAAAGTAAACTAATATAGCGTTAAGCTTTGTTTAAAGATTTTCCCTGTGGAACGAACCGGACTTACTAAAAACTACACTACTGTACGATTAGGTACACTGCCTATAAGTGTTGTAGCAAGGTTTAAGTATATCCATTCTATAAATAAATAAATATCTTGTGTAAAATTGTATCGTATTTAATAGTATTTCCTGCAAAAATTTAATAGTATTTTATACCACTCCGCTACCGCATCAAGTATTTTTGGCGCCGCTGCCGGGGAACTTTCTAAACGCCGGAAGCGCAACGCTAATATATAAAAAAAGAAAAAAAAAGAGAGTTTTAGTTTACTTCTATTAAAAGTCGCTTTTGTAAAAATACGTTTTAAATATTCGAAAATAGAAAAAGAAAAAGAAAAATATAAGTATTTTTAAGATTTTGTTAAATATTTAAGTTTTATAAAGTTTCTTCATTTTTATTTTATAATAACATAAGTTTTATTTAAGTATTTTGTTTTTATTTAAAAACATAAAAAAAATATATATATAAATCTAGTTTTAAGCATTTTATTTATTAAAATTATAAAGTAGTTCTATTTTATTTAAGTTTTTAAAATATAAGTTTTTATACACATATTTTTTTTTTTAACAGAAAAAATTAAAAACAAAAAAAAAAAAAAATAAAGAAAAACGCGTCGAATTTAAATAACCTGTCAGCTGAATTTTGGAACCCCGCGACTCGCGGGGTTTGAAGCTTTGAATACCGCAAGTCGCGGAGCTGCTCTGACACGCTGACAGAACCCTAATTTCACATTAATTACGGATTATATTATAATTATTAATATAAAACCCTAATTAGGTTTTAATTAATTATTAATTTTAGTTTTTATTATTATTTTGTTTAATTAGTTTAATTAAAATATTAAATTAATAGTTTTATTAAATAAATAATATAAAAATAATATTTTTATAAAAATTGTACTTTTTACAACTTTTTGTATATTTTTATATTTTGTCCCTTTTTAATCGTTGTAGCATAATATTTGTATTTTTAGCTCATATTTAGTTTTAAACTTAGTTTTTGCTATAGTTATTTTTACTCCTAGATTTTTAGGCTTTGCCGTAAAATTCCTTAAGTGCTTTTTCTTTAGACTAAGATTTAGGTGCTTTAGAATTTTGCGACGCCTTTTTAAGTTTTAGTTTCTTTTTAAGTTATTTCCATTTGGGATTTAGTTTTTCCTGTAAGCTTTAATATTTTTAGACGACTTTTACCTATGTATCAATTATCATTCCAATTAGTAATTTCAATTTGCGATTATAATTTTAAGTTAGTTGTAGTAATAAGGTTAGGTTAGTCAAGTATTTTTAAGTTTTATAAGTTTCTTTTATTTTTTTCGTCACCTTTTATTTTTCAACCATTTTTCTTTTTCGACCTTTTTCGACGAACTCTTTTTCTTTCTTATTTCTCGCTATTCTAGTTTTAGGACATAGATTTTTATTCTACTTCTTATCTAAATTTCTTAAAATTACGAAAATTTATTTTGAGTGGTTAAATTGATAGACATCAAAATTTTCTGGTTCGTAGTAATAGTTGGATTTGTACGTGGACCGGGTTATTGGAGCCAAACAGTCCTCAATTATATTGAGACCAAATGAATCCTGCCCCTCTGCTGCATCTTTTGGCTATTCGAAACGTGGGCAAAATCAGAAAAGTCTATTGATTGGATAACTTATTATAATTTTTCTTTCCTTTTTAAAACTAATAGGATATTCAGTGAATGCACCGAGCAAGATGTTCACCACCTTTTGTACGTTCACCACCTGTAACTAGATCAAGACATTTAGCAAATATAACTGCCGTTGATTTTTCTTTAGAATCGTCATCCAGTAGACCAAGTACTTCAGTTCAAATTTCCGATAATCCATTTTTTGAACCCGACCTCACAATTGAGAATCCGGAAAATATTCAGGAACGGTTCGTAGATCCTGAACCATTAAACTTTCCTCCAGAGTCACCAATCATTCAAACAGAGATTGTTGAGGAACGAACCATTAAATCAGAATCATCTAGTGATACCGATTCAACAAATTCAATTATGGAGAATCTGGAACCTTTAAGTATGAAAGACCGAATGAGAGCTAAACGCACTGGCCAAGGTCACGCAATTACTCATCCAGACATTAATGCGCCAGATTATGAAATCAAAGGACAAATTCTACACATGGTGACTAATCAATGCCAATTTAGTGGTGCGCCGAAGGAAGATCCAAATGAACATCTACGTACCTTTAATAGGATCTGCACACTATTTAAAATCCGAGAAGTGGAGGATGAACAGATATATCTCATGTTATTTCCCTGGACTTTAAAGGGAGAAGCCAAAGATTGGTTGGAATCGTTACCTGAAGGGGCGATCGATACATGGGACATTTTAGTTGACAAATTTCTTAAACAATTCTTTCCTGCATCTAAAGCCGTAAGACTTCAAGCAGAAATTGTTACGTTCACACAGAAACCAAATGAAACTCTATATGAAGCGTGGACTAGATATGGAAAGTTGTTAAGAGGATGTCCGCAACATGGTTTAGACACCTGTCAAATAGTACAAATATTCTACCAAGGATGCGACATCACTACAAGAAAAGACATAGATATAGCAGCTGGTGGTTCTATTATGAAGAAAACCGAAACTGATGCTTACAAAATTATTGATAATACTGCTTCCCACTCACATGAGTGGCACCAAGAAAAAGACATCGTTAGATCATCTAAAGCAGCTAGAGCCGATTCTAGTCATGACTTAGATTCCATTTCCGCAAAGATAGATGCTGTGGAGAGACGAATGGAAAAGATGACTAAAGATATTCACTCAATACGAATTAGTTGTGAGCAGTGTGGAGGACCACATTTGACAAAAGATTGTCTCAGTATTGAATTAACAATGGAACAAAGAGAGAATATTTCATACATAAACCAAAGCCCTGGAAATAATTATCAGAATAATTATCAACCGCCAAGACCGATTTACAATCAAAACCAGAATTATAACAGAAATATTCCATACAACAACCAACAAGGTCCTAGCAATCAACAAGTATCCAATAATACTTATAATCAGCAAAGACCTAATTTTCAAAACAAACCACCACAACAAACCGATGATAAAAAGCCGAATTTAGAAGATATGATGACGAAGCTAGTTGAAACTCAAACGCAGTTTTTCACATCTCAGAAACAAACCAATGAACAAAATGCTCAAGCATTTAGAAATCAACAAGCTTCTATTCAAAATCTGGAACAAGAAGTGAGTAACCTAGCAAGGTTAATAGGTGAAAGAAAACCGGGAAGTCTACCTAGTGATACAAATGCTAACCCCCGGAGTGAAACAGCTAAAGCCATTACCACAAGAAGTGGCACAACACTTAAACCACCTGAAATACCTGTAACTTCTGATGAAGCCATTCCTACTCCACAAGAACCACAACCTGATCAAGATAAGGAAAAAGAACCGGTAGTTGAAAAGGTTAATGAAGATAACACAGTTAAGGATAAACCTTATGTTAAACCATACCAACCACCACTTCCTTACCCGAGTAAAATGAAGAAAGAGAAACTTGAAGCCGAGCAATCCAAATTCTTGGATATGTTTAAACAGATAAATGTAAATCTTCCTTTCAATGATGTGATTTCAGGAATGCCTAGATATGCTAAATTCTTGAAAGATCTAATTTCAAATAGAAAGAAAATGGAAGAACTCTCGGCTGTTACTATGAATGCTAATTGTTCAGCAGTGCTGTTGAATAAGATACCAGAAAAATTATCTGATCCAGGAAGTTTCACAATTCCATGTTTTCTGGGTAGTCTTAGTTCAATAGAAGCATTGGCAGACTTAGGTGCTAGTATAAATCTAATGCCGTATTCACTATACACTAAACTAGACCTTGGAGAATTGAAACCAACCAGAATAAGCATACAACTAGCCGATAGATCAATAAAATATCCTAGAGGGATAATGGAGAACATGCTAGTTAAAGTTGGTACTTTAGTATTTCCAGTAGATTTTGTTGTTTTGGACATGGAAGAAGATTCTCAAGTTCCTCTCATATTAGGAAGACCATTCTTAAACACGGCTAAAGCAATGATAGACGTGTTCGGTAAGAAACTGACCCTAAGTATAGAGGATGAGAGTATTACCTTTTCAGTTGATAGAGCAATGCAACAACCACAATCTGCAGATGATACATGTTATTATATTCAAACTATAGATGCACATGCAGAATTATTAGAAGAATTTCCAGAATTACAAGGAACAGGAGAATGTTCTTTAGGAGAAGGTAATGAACCAATTGATGAAGCTGAAATGTTAGCTACACTTATAGCTAATAGATATGAACCAACAACAGAAGAAATTCAAATGCTAAAAGAAGAAGACAGATATCGATACAAATCATCGATAGAAGAACCTCCGAAATTAGAGTTAAAGCCACTTCCAAACCATTTGGAATACGCTTATTTACATGGTGAATCTGAATTACCTGTAATAATATCGTCTTCTCTTACTAAAAATGAGAAATCACAACTCATTTCTGTGTTGAAAGCTCATAAACCAGCCATTGCATGGAAGATTCATGATATTAAAGGAATAAGTCCTTCGTATTGCACACATAAAATCTTTATGGAAGAAGGTCATAAAACGTATGTGCAACGCCAACGAAGACTAAATCCTAATATGCAAGATGTAGTTAAGAAAGAGATTATTAAACTGCTAGATGCAGGTTTGATATATCCAATTTCTGATAGTCCATGGGTAAGCCCAGTTCAATGCGTGCCGAAGAAGGGTGGCATGACTGTCATTACAAATGAGAAAAATGAGCTTATTCCTACTAGGACTGTAACAGGATGGCGTGTATGTATTGATTATAGAAAATTAAATGACGCCACCAGAAAAGATCACTTTCCCTTACCTTTCATAGATCAAATGTTGGAAAGATTAGCCGGAAATAGTTACTATTGTTTTCTAGATGGATTTTCCGGATATTTTCAAATTCCAATAGCACCCGAGGACCAAGAGAAAACCACATTCACGTGCCCTTATGGTACTTTTGCTTACAAACGCATGCCATTTGGACTTTGCAACGCCCCTGCAACCTTTCAAAGGTGTATGATGGTGATTTTTCATGACATGATAGAAGAATGCATGGAAGTATTCATGGATGACTTTTCAGTCTTCGGTGATACATTTAAATCATGTCTAGTTAATCTGGAACGAATGCTAATTAGATGTGAACAATCAAATCTAGTTCTTAATTGGGAGAAATGCCATTTCATGGTTAAAGAAGGCATCGTTCTTGGACATAAAATTTCAAAAGAAGGAATTGAAGTGGATAGAGCTAAAGTAGATGTAATTGCTAAACTTCCACATCCCACCAATGTTAGAGGAGTTAGGAGTTTTTTAGGGCATGCCGGTTTTTACCGACGTTTCATAAAAGATTTTTCTAAAATTGCCACTCCTATGAATAAACTCCTAGAAAAGGATGCGCCATTCATCTTTTCAGATGAGTGTATCAAATCTTTTAATATTCTTAAAGAGAAACTCACTAATGCGCCGATCATGATAACACCAAATTGGAATCTACCATTTGAACTAATGTGCGATGCAAGTGATTTTGCAATGGGAGCCGTTTTAGGACAAAGGATTGAAAAACGATTTCAACCTATATATTATGCTAGTAAGACATTACAAGGAGCACAAACGAACTATACAACTACTGAAAAAGAACTCCTTGCTATTGTCTTTGCTTTTGACAAATTTCGATCATATCTCGTTCTAGCAAAAACGGTGGTCTATACCGACCATTCTGCTCTTAGATACCTATTTTCAAAACAAGATGCTAAACCAAGATTAATCCGTTGGATCTTACTCTTACAAGAGTTTGATATTGAAATCCGAGATAAAAGAGGAGCAGAAAATCTCGCCGCTGATCATCTTTCTCGTCTTGAAAATCCCGAATTAGAAGTTCTAAATGAATCAGCCATACAAGACAACTTTCCTGATGAATATCTATTGAAAATAGATTATAAAGAAATCCCATGGTTTGCAGACTATCCAAACTACTTAGTTTGTGGATTCCTTGAAAAAGGATTATCGTACCAAAGACGAAAGAAATTCTTCAGTGATATAAAACACTATTTTTGGGAAGATCCACATCTGTTTAAAAGTTGTCCCAATGGAATAATATGCCGATGTGTATTTGGAGATGAAGCTAGTAAAATATTAAACCATTGTCACACAGGACCAACAGGAGGGCATTATGGGCCTCAACTAACAGTAAGAAAAGTTTATGATGCTGGATTCTATTGGCCTACAATTTACAAAGACGCACACCTTCTTTGCAAATCCTGTGATGCATGTCAAAGGGCCGGAAAAATAAGTCAACGTGATGAAATGCCACAAAATGTCATCCAAGTATGTGAAGTATTTGACATTTGGGGTATTGACTTTATGAGTCCATTTCCAAAATCTCATAATAATCTATATATACTCGTAGCCATTGATTATGTATCTAAATGGGCGGAAGCACAAGCTCTCCCAACTAACGATGCACGAGTTGTAGTCAACTTTTTAAAACGTCTTTTTGCAAGGTTTGGAACACCGAAAGCTTTAATAAGTGATCGGGGTACTCATTTCTGTAATAATCAACTTGAGAAAGTTCTTAAAAGATATGGAGTAACTCATAAAATCTCCACCGTATATCATCCACAAACAAGTGGACAAGTTGAAAATACCAACCGAGCTTTAAAACGTATTCTAGAGAAAACCGTAGGATCAAATCCGAAGGAATGGTCCATTAAATTGGAGGATGCACTCTGGGCTTTTAGAACAGCCTACAAAACTCCAATTGGAACCACACCTTTTAGACTTGTTTATGGAAAAGCATGTCATCTTCCAGTAGAAATTGAACACAAAGCATTTTGGGCTTTGAAAACATGTAATCTTGATTTACATGAAGCCGGACGTCTACGATTAAGTCAACTAAACGAATTAGAAGAATTAAGACATGAAGCATACGAAAATTCGTTAATCTATAAAGAAAGAACGAAGAAATGGCATGATAAAAGAATCAGAAGTTCAAAAGAATTTAAAGAAGGAGACAGAGTTCTTCTTTTCAATTCACGATTCAAGCTATTTCCAGGAAAATTGAAATCAAGATGGTCTGGACCATTCATAGTCAAAAGAGTTTTCCCATACGGAACGATAGAATTAATAAATTCAAATGGGATTGAATTTAAAGTTAATGGTCACAGAGTTAAACATTACATACATGGTCCAATGGAAGTCGACAACGAAGTTAATCACAATTTCGACACCACAGCTAACTAAGTGTGGGGAGAATCAAGTCTTTAAAGGATAATATGTATTTCTGTTAGAGTTAGATTGTCTGTTTTCGTGTAGTTCTCGAAAATGGAACCCGAATGGTCTTTCCCTAGCAGACCCTAAAGAACTAGTCTTCTCCCCCCATTCTGAATTTTTTTTTTAGGTTTTTACAAAATGAAGACTGCCTGTGAACTAAACCATGGTCTAATGCTACACGCTTTGATCACTAAAAGAAATAATGACATACTACCAAGTGAAATAGTATCAGTAATCAGAGAAAGAATGGACGGAGTTAGAAAAGAATCCAGATGCGAAGATAATAAATTACAATTTGGTAAAGGAAAATCAAAATCCGCAGCAAAAAGAAGAGCACGACACCTAGAAAGATGTCACAAATACGGAAAATGGTCACATGGAGGTAAATGTTCAAATAATCAAACCTATTCAAATACCGAATTTTTTACTTTATGCAGAGACGGACCGTTCATATGTTTAGAAGAAAAGACACTGAATGCTCGAGGTTACGCCTATGTAGCCATGGGAAACCAATTAAACCGACTATCTTATGAATGGGATAGATCATATAACTAAGAAATCTATTCCACAGGTATGTCTGTACAGTTTTTATTTATTTTTATTTTGAACCTTTTGATAATAAACGCTAATTTGTTCGCTATAAAATATTAAATTGGTATTAAATAAAATTAGGTTTGGCGACCGAAATTATTGATATCATTCAAAAATTTATTACATCACTGCGAAATTTAACGTTTATTCTTAAGGTATAAATATCTTTAATCAATCAACCCAAAATATTTCAAAAATTCGTCATGAGTTAAATTAGGTCTTGGAACCGAAATTACTTTACCGAAAAGAGGGGCGCATATTTTTGATAATATTTGATTGATTAAAGTGGGATAAAAAGCCAAAAAGATTTTTAATTTTATTTTTACCATGTTTTTAAAATTAATATTTAAATCTTAAATTAATATTGTAAACTTTGTAAAAACAATATTTTTAAAATTGTAAATATTTGAAAAATTAATATAAGTTTGGTGTGAATTTATAATATGAATTTTTAAAATTAAGTTTGGTGTAAATTTTTAATTTTTAAAATATGAATTTTTAATTTTATGCATTTCAAATTTTTAAGTTTGGTGTGAATTTTTAATATTAATTTTGAATTTTATATTTAAGTTGTGTGAATTTAAAAACAAAAATTTACTTTATCTCATTAAGTTAAAAATATGATTTTTAAAATTCGCCGTAAGTTGAAGACTAGGTCATTAAACCGAAACGAGAACTTTTATTATCATTATTTTTAATCTTATTGAATTAAAGTATGCCAAAAACATTGAAAAAACCCAAAAATCTTAGCTTTTAAAACAATCGCTACAAAAAGACAAATTTTAAAATTTTGTCGAAGGACGGACTAGGACATCGATCCGAAACGACCTCGTCCTAAATAACAAGAGAAACAAATTTTTAAAATTAATTAATATTTTTTTTTATAAGTTAAAGATTTCTAAAAAAAAAAAAAATATCCAATATGTTTGGAAACTTTGGTAAAATTTAATCATTTTTCTACGCTAATCACCCTCAATAATTTAAATTATTCCTGATTTCTTGCAAATGAGGGCATTGCAAGATCTTAAGTGTGGGAAGGGGTTAAATTCTTTCGGATTTTAAAATTTTTTTTACTTTATACACTTGGTTACCATTAAAAATACTAGTAAAGCAGTAGTTGTATTAGAATCTAGTGCTCTCTGATAAAAAAGAACAGCCCTAGTCTTATATACTAACTACCCAATTCTAGTAAAATTTTTCAAAATTTTCAATTAAATGAACTCAAAATCATGTTTATACATATTTATGAACGATAAAACTAGATTTTAACACCGAAATTATTGTTACCTCGGAAAGGACATAAATTGAGAAACAAACTAAAATGTTAAAATTCATTTAAAATGGAATAGAGGACGATAAAAAGGAAAATAAAAGCCAAGTGTGGGAAAATTTACCAAGTTATCTTAAACATATGTCACATATATCTGTAAAAAATAACTGAAAATACTTTTGTTTTGGACTAAATTAACTATTTTAACTGATGAAAGAAAAGAAGAGATGGATCTACACGATGAATCAATTCCATCATTAAAAGGAAGTAAAGTCTTCCGAAAAAGAAACGCGCTTCTTGATTTAGGTCATGAAGTTGTCGTCCAGACCAGCTGTAGGTTGACGAAAAATCTAGAAAAGTCATCACTAAAATCAGCAGGAAATCTACGGACCTCAGCATTAAACAGGGTCGCCAAGTGGTCAGATTTATCCTAACCATGAGAAGGATTTATCTCGTACAATGGGGGGGCACCATGCAAATTAGCTGGATAAGACTAATGAATCAGATCCCCAGAAAGGATAATCTCCTTAAAGATTAAAAATCAGCTTTTAAGACTGATATTACTCAATCCTTGAGATTGACCTTAAAGATTGAGAATTCAAACTCATGGAATTCAATGATATCTAAACTCGAGCTTGAACGAGAAAATATTTTGATCAAAATTACAAACCGATTTGTTTTCTGAAAACCCTATTTTCAATGCGTTCATTACCATTGAACGTAAAATCCTAGGAATTCACCTGGAATTCATTAGGTCACCTGAACTAAATCGTGTGTCAACCGTAAGAACGATGGTTGCATAGTGGTAAAAGACAGGACCTTGTGCCATACCGAAAAAAAAAATTTATTATAAGGGTGAGCTTTACTATTGCTCCTACCAAGGATAGTAATTGCGTCCGACACGTTATAGACCATAATTAAAAGCACATCAGGGGACATTGCCTTAACAGTTGCTTGTTCAACGCTTTCCTTTCAACCGGACGGTAGTTTACCGAAAGGTAATATACGGGACAAGTAAACTGGACGTGTTGCTTTTCAAATACAAGGTTAGCAAGTGGATGACACAAAACCGCAAGTTTTGAGCTAAAATTTTCAAATCTGAAACCCACCAAACCCACAAAAATATTTTGCAAACACCGGTAAAGGATTATTCCGGAAAACTTATCTAGGGTAAAAACTAGATTTAATTCTCAAAAGATCAAATATTTTCATAAAGATCCAATTTCCTTAATGGATCTAAATTTTTATAGTCATGTGGGACTGTAAACCATATCGTTACTACCATTGTTTATACCGCCGTATAGAAATCACTGATGTACAAAGTGTGAAGAATAAAGAAGTGATTCTAGTATTTCAAGACGATATTGCTTGAGGACAAGCAACGCTCAAGTGTGGGAATATTTGATAATGCTAAAAACGAACATATATTTCATAGCATTATTCCTCAAGAAAGACAAGCTTTTAGTTACAATTGTTCTATTTACAAGTGATATTCGTTTAAATAATAAAAGGTGAAGACAAAAGACAGATTCGACGAATTGAAGACGCAAACGACCAAAAAGCTCAAAAGTACAAAAGACAATCAAAGAGGTTCCAATTATTGATAAGAAACGTCTCGAAATTACAAGAGTACAAGATTCAAAACGCAAAGTACAAGATATTAAATTGTACGCAAGGACGTTCGAAAATCCGGAACCGGGACTAGAGTCAACTCTCAACGCTCGACGCAACGGACTAAAAATTACAAGTCAACTATGCACATAAATATAATATAATATTTAAATAATTCTTATAATTATTTATATATTATAATAAATAATAAAAACCGTCGGCAAGAAAGACTCCAAAGGGACTGAGCTGTAATTTCATTCTCCGCGACTCGCGGAGTTTGAAGAGTATTTCACCGCGAGTCGCGGAGCCCCAAAAGTCGAATTTTCCTATAAAAGCAACCGAATTCTGATCGCAAATCATCATCTTTTTTTCTCCTCATTCATACGATATATTTATATTTATAATTTATATTTTAATTTTAATTTTAATTATAATTCTAATAATAAGGGTATGTTAGCGAATATTGTAAGGGTGTAAGTCGAAATTCTGTCCGTGTAACGCTACGCTATTTTTAATCATTGTAAGTTATGTTCAACCTTTTTACATTAATGTCTCGTAGCTAAGTTATTATTATGCTTATTTAAAACGAAGTAATCATGATATTGGGCTAATTACTAAAATTGGGTAATTGGGCTTTGTACCATAATTGGGGTTTGGACAAAAGAACGACACTTGTGGAAATTAGACTATGGGCTATTAATGGGCTTTATATTTGTTTAACTAAATGATAGTTTGTTAATGTTAATATAAAGATTTACAATTGGGCGTCCCTATAAATTGCCATATACACTCGATCGGACACGATGGGCGGGGTATTTATACCAACGAATAATCGTTCATTTAACCGGACACGGGAATGGATTAATAGCCACTAGAATAATTAAAACAGGGGTGAAATTATGTACAAGGACACTTGGTATAATTGATAACAAAATATTAAAACCTTGGGTTACACTCAGTCGACATCCTGGTGTAATTATTAAACAAAGTATTAAAATCTTGTTACAGTTTAAGTCCCCAATTAGTTGGAATATTTAACTTCGAGTATAAGGATAATTTGACGAGGACACTCGCATTTTATATTTATGACTGATGGACTGTTATGGACAAAAACCAGACGGACATATTAAATAATCCAGGACAAAGGACAATTAACCCATGGGCATAAAACAAAAATCAACACGTCAAACATCATGATTACGGAAGTTTAAATAAGCATAATTCTTTTATTTCATATTTAATTTCCTTTATTTTATATTTAATTGCACTTCTAAATATCGCATTTTTATTATTATTGTATTTAATTGCACTTTTAATTATCGTACTTTTTAATTATCGCAAGTTTATTTTATCGCACTTTTATTATTCGCAATTTCATTATCGTTATTTACTTTATGATTTAATTTAAGTCTTGTATTCATTTTTAATATTTTACATTTGGTTTTAACTGCGACTAAAGTTTTAAAATCGACAAACCGGTTATTAAACGGTAAAAACCCCCCCTTTATAATAATAATATTACTTATATATATATATATATATTTGTATTTTTATAAAAGTAAACTAATATAGCGTTAAGCTTTGTTTAAAGATTTTCCCTGTGGAACGAACCGGACTTACTAAAAACTACACTACTGTACGATTAGGTACACTACCTATAAGTGTTGTAGCAAGGTTTAAGTATATCCATTCTATAAATAAATAAATATCTTGTGTAAAATTGTATCGTATTTAATAGTATTTCCTGCAAAAATTTAATAGTATTTTATACCACTCCGCTACCGCATCAGGACTTGCATAAAATGCATCAACAGAAGGTGTGAGTTGTAAGGAAACGAAGGAGGTGAATTTATAAGAAAATCTCCGACAGAACAATTAATATGGACGATCGCATTTAAAGCGGATCCTAATTCCCTTGATTACCGGAGAGTCAAATCTTATTAAGAAGATTTTCTTCAAATCCCTTGAAATCTGGGAATCAATCATATCTACGTCAAATGATAAGATGAATCTACACTCACTCATTTCACTCTTCTATGTTAGCTTCATTCGTACTCTTCATATAAATGGATTGTTTATCCAAATTATTCGCTGATGATAAAACTCTAATTTTCAGCCCATATGCATCATGAAAACATACTTATTATCATTCACGACCTTTCCACTCAAATTTTGGGACGAAATTTCTTTAACGGGTAGGTACTGTGACAACCCGGAAATTTCTAACCAAATTTAAACTTTAATCTTTATATGTTTCCGACACGATAAGCAATATTTGTTAAGTTAAATTTCAAGAATTTTAAACTATGTTCATACATTCATTCAACCTCGACCAAGTTCTAACGATTCACGAACCATTAAACGAATATGATTATATATGTATATGTGTATATATATATTATAACTTAAAACGTAAACAAAATATTAGATTAAATACTTTATATGATTGTATCTGTTTCAAAATGTTTATCAATGGAATTAGAAGATAAGATCAAATGATTGAATTATCAGATATATTAAATTATGATTACAAGTCTCTGTTGAAAGGCCCACGTTGATTTGAGAAATCTTTCCATTTTAACAATATTCGGAAAATGGTAAAGTGATTTATAAATAAGAACAAATTGTCAATCATTGAGAACTAGAGAAAGGATAGTGGAAGATTGAATCTCATAAAGACTCGATTGATCTATTTAGTTTCAAACGTACAAAAACGTTTTCAGTTTAAAAAGAACTTTATTATTAAAACGTATATAACTTTTATAAATATCTAGAACCAATTTTGACAACTCATTACTTAACTAGTATGATAAAGATAACGATATTTATATTTTATTTTATTAAATATATATAACGATTTAAATTAATATTATATATATTTATACGCGTATTATACGTACATAGTTTTATACTTTTACTATACTTAAACTTTACCTTTACTTTATTTTTACTTTACTTTAACTTTAATAATTCACTTTAATAATTCATACTTTAATAATTCACTTTAATAATTCATACTTTAATAATTCACTTTAATAATTCATACTTTAATAATTTACTTTAATAATTCAAAAATCTATTATAAATAGAATTCAATAGGTTTCATTATTTCATAGAAACTTGAAAATATTTTTCTCTAAACTCTCTTAATCGATTTACATATATATATTTACTCCGTATTATTTCAAGATATTATTAGTATACATAAAATATTACGACGGAGTGCTGTCCGAGTAGTTTCGAAATTGTTTTTCGAGTAGGATAGGATTAAGGAAATTATGGGTTATAGCTATGGAGGAGTATGGTTCATGGGTATGCTCGTGAGGTCAATATAGTGTTTATCATTTTCGTTGCATCTACGTACCTTTCCTGCAATGTTGAATCTCAATATTGATACGTGAGTACACATAATTTAACTTTTACATACTAATAGTGTATCCCTGACTAGTGCTCGAGTATTTAGGATTATGCATACTTGTACTTTTGATATTGCCCTTAGACAGGTTAGGTTGAATATTGAATTAGTTACACTTGCGGTTGAGATAAGGTATAAGATATGCATGTCCTTGGAAAGCTAGCGAAAAATTAAGATCTTTTCCTTTAGATATTGAATAGTTTCGATGAACGGATTAGAAGTTATAATCAATTGAATTTTTGATATTTTTATTAAAAATTATTATTATTATCGTCGTTTTTATCGCCGTTCTAGTTTTATCTTATTATTATCATTATTATTATCTTTATCAATAAAAGGGATTTATCATTAAAAATTGTTATTTTTTTATTACTATCGTTATTATCGTTAAAGTTATAATTAGTATTATTATTATTATTATTATTATTATTATTATTATTATTATTATTATTATTATTAGTAGTAGTATTATTATTATTATTATCATTATTAATATATATATCATTATTTAAAAATGGTTATTGTTATTGTTATTATTATTATTATTACTATATTATCATTAAGATAATTATTAGTATTATCGTTAATAATGTTATAGTAACTATCATTATTAATATTAGTGTAATTAAAACAAATATTTGTAACACCTAATTATTTTGATTACTATTATTATCATTATTATGAACACGATATAAAAGACAATTAAAAGCTATTAAACGAAACGGGTAGAAAATAATGAGTAAGAGTATCATGATGAAATTAAAATATTATAAGATATTGATTTAGATAAAATTATCGTTCTTATTATTTTTATCATTACTATTATTATTAAAAGTATCGTTAGTATTAAAACTATTATTTTAACAAAAATTATCATTTTAATAGAAATGTCATTGTTACTCTAAAATATCATTATTATTATTATTTTAAATATAATTATTATTTTAAAGATAATATTAAAAATTATTGTAAATATTAACGTTATCATAATTAGAATTATCGTTTTATCATAATGTCATCTTAGTAATTATAAATATTGATATTTTTATAATAATAATTATTATTACAAAATAATACAACTTTTACTTACTATCATTATAGATATTATTTTATCAAATAAATATGTGATACAAACATATTTTACTACGTGTAATAACTTACTTTAATAATACCTATCATATTATCTTTATGATATTAAATGAACCCTATAAATTTTATTACTTAATATATATAAAAGTATATTTTATTATATAAAATTAATATAAAAATTTTATTTATTAATAAATAAATTATATTATTTACTCTAATAAATCTTTTAAAAATATTTAAAAATATAAAATGACGATATTTAAACTATATATTAATCATGTATAGATTTTTGGAAATTATTTTGAGTCAAATTTACTTTTGTTGACTTTTGCATATTAGTCTCGAGCATTAGGATTGTGGTACACTATGACTTGACCTAATTTGTTAGACAAATATTGACCAACACATAAATATATATAATTAATTTAGGTTCGTGAATCCGAGGCCAACCTTGCACTTGTTCAATGACGTTATATGTATTTTTACTACGAAATACAGTATGGTGAGTTTCATTTGCTCCCCTTTTACTCTTTACATTTTTGGGGCTGAGAATACATGCAAATGTTTTATTAACTGTTTTACAATAATTATATGCGTGAGTTCATTTGATTCCCTTTTACTCTTTACATTTTTGGGACTGAGAATACATGCGCTACTTTTACAACTGCTTTATTAAATACTTTTGAAATATATTTTGAACTTCGAATACATGAAATGCTTTTATAAATGTTTGACGAGATAGACACAAGCAAAACATTCCTCGAATGAATTATGTGGACGTGATAATTGCCACCGTTGAATTATGTGGACTTAATAATTGCCACCATTGAATTATGTGGACATGATAATTGTCACCAATTGATATGAATGTTATGTATCGAGAGAATGATTTTATACACATGTTATGTGTATGTTATTTTTGTGCACGAGATATGTGTACGGTTACTAAGATTTATGAAAAAGGATTTCGTACACGAGAAAGATGTACTGTATTTAAAAGATATCGCATTTACATTACATGTGGGTATAGGATTCGGGCACATTTGTACCATGCAGGATTTAAATCTTGTGGCCTATCAAAATGATGAATTTTATTGTTTTATGATAAACTAATGAACTCACCAACCTTTTGGTTGACACTTTAAAGCATTTTTATTCTCAGGTGTTAAAGAAATCTTCCGCTGTGCATTTGCTCATTTTAAAGATATTACTTGGAGTCTTTCATAGCATATTTAGAAGAACGTTGCATTCGAGTCATTGAGTTCATCAAAGATTATTATTAAATCAATTTATAGTTGGATAGTGGATATTATGAAATGGTATGCATGCCTGTCAATTTTCGATGTAAAGAAAGTTTGTCTTTTAAAAACGAATGCAATGTTTGTAAAATGTATCATATAGAGGTCAAATACCTCGCAATGTAATAAACTATTGTGAATCGTTTATAATGTATATGAACGGGTCCTTTCACTATATACTTTTGCTTCTTTGTTTAAACCGCAAACACACTTTGTAAAACACATCTTTCTTCTCCTCCGCTACTATTATTATTAAACTTGGAAGATGAATTATATTATTAACGGGCCAGTGGTTTGTGAACATTTAATTCATTTTGAACATAAAGTGTAGAAGACGGGTCACCTTGTAATGAGTGAGCAATTGGATGTATAGAATACGAAGCCGTTTAAATTTATATAAGTGGAACAAAGGGAGTTCATGGCCGACATATTCATGGGTAATTATATTTTTTTATGAAGTAATTATGAAAAGCATATGATAATGATGATTAGGCTTATGATCATGTTATCGGTGATGTTGAAATATAGATGATGGTGACGATATATTGATAAGGTTACAGTAGGAAGCATAAAGAAAACCGACTCCCTTTATTATTATTTTTGAAACACATGATGATGTAAAGATGCCAGTTTTAATCCTTGAAATTACGTTATCCTTTTATTTAACATTACTAACTGGGCTGCTATTTTCAGTTGCGCCAAGTTTTATTTTTGGTTGGGCAACCATAAATCCACAAGCCCATTGTTGTTTCCTGTTTTTTTTCTGTTTCATCTGCCGAACCCCGAACCTACAATCAAACACCATTTTTTTTCGATTGCTACTAGTACAGCTGCTTCTTATTTCTGTTTCATTAAACAAATCGAGAACCCAAAGACCACAACAAACCTACCACCTTGCTGCGTTTTCTTTCTATCACAAAACAATAATTAAAGAGGGTGAAGGTGAGGGAATATGATGATGACAATTGAAACATAGTAATTTAATAACATGATTATAATGGGATGTGGGGTTTTATTTAAAGTGCACATTCCACCTAAAAAGGTATATGGCCGACATGTATAGGCTAGTGGGACTAGTTCTTTTTTTTAAGTGTGGATCTCATCTCGTCAATCAAATAAGCAAAGGAGAAAAATTCTATCTTTTCTATATATCGTTTAAAATTGATCAATCTTCAATACCTACCACTATTCCGTTGATACTTGACAAGAAAATACACCGAAGACAAGTTAGGGACTGATGACCACGGGCTGACATGTTTTAAACATAATCCTGTTGGGCCGAATAAACTTGATTGTTGGACTGCCTTTTTCTTTTTCATTTGGGCCGAGTTTATTGGTGTGCTGGGCCAAATGATAATGAGGTTATGCGAAGATGTTAGATAGTCGATAGTGATGATGATGGTATGGGAGATTGATGATGATCATGATGATTAAAACTTTATGATACATGATGAAAAGATGATTAGATTAGGTTATGACAAAAGCTAGATGATAATGGATGATAATGAGATATGATTATGATGAATAGTTTTGGGTATTGTGAAGAAGAGGGAAAACAGAAAAGAGGAGTTAAAACAATTTAGGATGATAATTATTTCAGAAACACTGAGACAGAGGAATGGTTTAGGTTGTTATCGGGTTAGCGGGATGTCGCGGGTTCAAACCCAGACTTGGGCATTTTTTTAAGAACTACTTCTTTGAGGTAGTTTACTTATTACTTATTAAGATTATTATTATTATTATTATTATTATTATTATTATTATTATTATTATTATTATTATTATTATTATTATTATTATTATTATTATTATTATTATTATTATCATTATTATCATTATTATTATTATTATTACTGTCATTAAAATAAGTGTTGGTATTATTATTAACATTATTATCATAATTACTATAATCTTTACAAACTAAAAGACATTTATATAAGAATATATTTTTACATCTATATTAATATTAGGTACTATTTTGTTCTAATAAAATGGTATTATAATTATGTTACAAATAATATATAAATATATTTTTAAGTTAAATCATATATATAAATATTAATTCTAATACATTTTAAGCATTTATATATAATAACATATATTATATCCTAATTAAAATAATTTAATAGGAATCTGTTACATATAAATATTAATTATTAATTTATTTACCAAAATAACATATAAATTATGAATATAAGAAGTATATTAATAATATTAATATAAACTTGTTAATTTTTATTATGTGTTTTAATATATATAACTGGTATAGGTTCATGAATTCGAGGCCAACCTTGCATTGTTCAGTTCCGTCGTATGCATATTTTTACTACAAAATATCGTATTGTGAGTTCATTTGATTCCCTTTTACTCTTTACATTTTTGGGACTGAGAATACATGCGCTGTTTTATAACTGTTTTACTAAATGCTTTTGAGATACATATTTTTGAATTGAGAATATATGAACTGCTTCTATAAATGTTTAACGAAATAGACACAAATATTCAAAACTACATTCTATGATAGAATTATTTGGATTCAGAGGTTCAACTTATATAAAGATTGTATTATCGACCATCGGTGAGATGATTTCGTCATTGCACTACGCGTTAGCTACCGAATTGGTTCGAATTTTTGTAGTTAGTAACGGTGAGATGATTTTGCATTGCACTACGCACTAGGTACCGTTTTAGCTACCCTCGGTGAGATGATTTCGCATTGCACTACGCGTTAGCTACCGTTGTATTGTATTATATTTTGTGGTTAGTAACGGTGAGATGATTTTGTCATTGCACTACTCATTAGCTACCGTTTTAACTAGCCTCGGTGAGATGATTTTGCATTGCACTACGCACTAGCTACCGTTGTAAAATTCTATTGTATTAACTACCACGGTGAGATGATTTTGTCATTGCACTACGCATTAGCTACCGTTGGTGAGTTGTTTGGAAAGGTTCTGGTGTTCTTCATATGAATGATTTTTGCAGCAGTGAGCAAACCTGCACTGATTGTTTTCTAAATATGAGTATCTTGTGGTCTATTATATATTTGGAAATAATTGTTTATGATAAACTAATGAACTCACCAACCTTTTGGTTGACACTTTAAAGCATGTTTATTCTAAGGTATTAAAGAAATCTTTCGCTGTGCATTAGCTAATTTTATGGATATTACTTGGAATCATTAATGGCATATTTCAAAAGATGTTGCATTCGAGTCGTTGAGTTCATCAAGAATAACATTAAGTCATTTATAGTTGGATATATTATGAAATGGTATGCATGCTGTCAACTGTAGATGTGATGAAAGTTTGTCTTTTAAAAACGAATGCAATGTTTGTAAAATTTATCATATAGAGGTCAACTGCCTCGCGATGTAATCAACTATTATGTAACGTTTATAATCGATATGAACGAGGCATATCAAAATGATCTTCTGATCTTGACAGAATCTTGTCTCAAGAATAGTGCGAACCACTGAATTGTGCTCTCGTTGCCTTTTTTCTCGGTAGATATGATCGTGAAGAGTGTTGATAAATTCTTGAATGCGTTCTTCTAGGATTTCAACATCATTGTTTTCTCTTTAGAGATAGAGGTTTTATTCTTCTTGGATAGCCATAATTCATTCCGTTAAGCGTAGCGTGAAATCAATTGTTGATTTACGGATTGCTTCGAGAATATCTTCAAATTCATCGGTATCATTGATGAAGGTTATCATGTCTGCGTGTGTAGATATGACCGGAATCCAATCTAAAGAAGAGTCTGGCTCCCCTAGATCTGGTTCGGTTGGAGAGTGTAAATTATCTAGAATGTCTTCATGTTGCTCTTCCTCGTCATCATCGGTATAGTATTCTTCTGAGAATTCGTCTGATGAACGGGTTTCTTCACTATTCTGATTCTTCACTTTGATACTTGCAGGATCAATTTCTATATCTTTAACCTCAACCTTGCTAGTCTTCTTCTTGAAACGAATGATTAAACTGTGCTCTTCTGTTTCAAGCCTCATTAATTCTTCATGATGCTTAATGCTTAGAGAGGGTATTATCGCAGTTTCTTTTACGTCTTCCATTTCCTCTTCCTCTTCAGATTCCTCCACTTCCTTTATTTCTTTGCTGGGATCCTCTTTTTCCATTTCTGGGTCATTTGCAGACTGTGATTCGACACCCATCTCGATATCATTGGTTGGTGGTGAAGACTCGTCATCGGAAGTGATCCGTCTAGTGGAAATAGCAAACATCTCTGCCTGTCCAGAAAGATCGGTAGGTCGGTCAATTTTAAAGGTAACACTCTCCCCATGTGATCGCAAGATCAAGGTTTGATTGTACACATCATTGACAGTCCTAGCCGTATTCATGAAAGGTCTTTCTAACACTACTGGTGTGTGTAGGTCTTCGTTAATGTCCATTACTACGAAATCCTAGGATACAAGAATTTGTCGACTTTCACCAAGAAGTTCGCAACTATGCCCTTAGGATATCGAATTGTGTGATCACCAAGTTGGATTGTCATTTTAGTTGGTGACATGTCTCCTAATTCTAATCTCTTGTAGAGAGAGTAGGGGATTAGGTAAATACTTGCTCCTAAATCAGCTAGCGCATGAATGGTTCCAGATTGGTAGATCGAACAAGGGAAAATGAATCGGCCTGTGTCTCCTAGCTTTGGCGTTAGAGAGTTTCTGAGTAATGCTGAGCATTCTTCACTCAGTGGAATTTTGTTAGAATCTGGTATCGTCTCCTTTGTAGAGAGAAGCCTTTGAATGTATCTCTTCTGGTTGGGAACTTTGTACATGGTGTCCAGGAATCTTCAATCAAGTTTGAAGGAATCAAGCTTGGATGGTTCCTCATGTAGCCTTCCAGGATAGGGTACACGAATTGGAGTTGCAGGTGGCATCTTTTGAGTATATGTCGATTTGTTCTTGAGTCTAGATGACCTTCTTTGTGATTCTTCCTCCGGGATTATAGAATCCATTTGCTTATCTTCCTCTATGTGGGGATTTTGGGTAGTATTATTGGGTAACCTTCCCTGTGGTCGGGTTTCAAGGCATTGTGATAAATGTCCGAGCTGCGTCTCTAGATTTTTGAGTAGAGCCAATTGATTTCTCATTAGTATCTCCGTCTGGTCTTGTCTAGATGCAGTTCTCTGATTTAGCTGTTATTGTCCTTCGAAGAACTGAGTCAACTGATCATCAGCTCCGAGAGTGGGGTTGGTTAATTTTGTAAATTGTGTGGTTGGGGAATTTTCCTCGACTGGTGGACCAGTGAGTAGAATTGGTTGATCGTAAGTGAATTGAGACTGTTGGGGTGGATAAGGTGGGTAACGATAGCGAGAAGGATGGTTGCTTCTTTGAAATTGATTAACCCTAGGTTGTTGATTGAATTCGGGATTTGGTTGACGAGCTGGGTATTAAACGTAACAGACTGAACTTCGTACTCAACTTGATATTCTTCAGTGGCTTGCGGGTTGGCACAATTAACACATGCCTGAGCCTGGTTGACCTGCTGCGGCTGCGTCTTCAATTCTTCGAGTTGTTTAGCGAGAAATTCCATGTTATCCGTGAGGGATTTGATGGCTTCCGTTTGATTGTTAAGTGTAGAGAGTGGTGTAAATGATGAAATTGTTTCACCACTGTTCCAGTCATAATGATGCATTGTCATGTTCTCGACCAATTTCTATGCTTCGTCTGCGGTTTGGTTCATCAGATTTCCTTGAGCTGCTGCATCGATCGCCGTCCTATGATTTACCGTAAAACCATTGTAGAAGGTGCAGATTTTAGCTGACCGTTCTAGTTGGTGATTAGGGAATTTCTTCAACAGGGTTTTGAATCGCTCCCATGCAGTGTAAAGAGATTCATCATAACATTGTTTGAAGTTAATGATGCCATTCTTTAGTTTGGTTTGTTTAGAAGGAGGGAAATATTTGGTTAAGAATTTAGTAGCCATCTCCGTCCATGACGTGATGGAATCTTTTTTCAGTCATTCGAACCATGTTTGAGCATGATGAGTGAGAGAATAGGGGAACAAGTATAGCCGAACTATATCTTGTCCCATCCCTGGCTGTTTTTAGGAGTTCGAAAGCGATATGAATTTGTCAAGGTGAGAATTAGGATCATCATTCGGTAATACATGAAATTGACAACTGTTTTGGATGAGCTGGTTGATGTGATGTTTTAACTCGAACGAGTGTCCTTGAATCTCTGGAAATCTGATTGGTCCTCCTCGACCTTCAATCGAGGGTTTGGTATTTTCTGCTAAAGTAACGCGTAACGCCATTTGATTTCTGATTCATGCTTCCTTGCGTGCTTTAGAGATTATTGCGTCTGAATCAGATACGAATAACAACGACCTTGGTCTAGATCGGGTGTGGGTTATACACTGGGTATGCCTTTTTGTTTTTAATTTTAAGCAGATAAACTAAATTTCTAAGGTAATCTAAGGTAATTCTAATGTAATATAAGGTAATCTAATTTAAAGTAATATAATTTAGTCTAAGATACACTAACTATCCTAAGGTTGAATATGTTTTTGGTTTTGGCTACTGATTCCCTGGTATTTCGATAACAAAGCTTCGCACGAACTATTCAACAAACCAAGTGGCCAGGCCGACTACGGAGAGGCAGGATCCTTTTGGTTCCAATATAATTGGAGACTGTTTGAAAAATCCAACAACCAAGTCCGTGTATAATTGTATTTCTTAGACACCACTAAATGCTTGTGAATAAGTTTGATAGAGAGCAGTATTATCTGATACCAGTTCCCCAACAGTAGCGCCAAAAACTTACACTCCCCTTGATATGGCCGAAATGGACGGTTTTATTTGTGCGGTGGGTGATGACCCAGAAATTTTCGATCAAATTTAAACTTAATCTTTATAGTTTCCGACAAGATAAGTAAAGTCTGTAATGTTTAAGTCTCAAAAATTTTGAACTGTGCTCATATATTCAATTGACTTTCGACTATTCTCGACGATTCACGAACAACAGTTTGTATGTAGATATGTGTGTGTGCGTATATATATATATATATATATATATATATATATATATATATATATATATATATATATATATATATATATATATATATATATATATATATATATATATTATAACTTGAAAAAGTTTTGAATGAAAAATGTTATACTTTAAACTTGGTTGTATCAGTATATATAAATATATCTATCTATATATATAATAGCATATATTATTAAAACATATCTATATGTGGTAATTTATAAGTTTTAAATTTATTCTGTTCGGTTGTATATCTGTTTAATTAATATAAATAACTAGGAAACTTGATAGGGTTATACCTCAAAGGTCCGTTCCTGGTTAAAGAACACTATAGACTGTTATAGGTAATTTGGCTTTCTTCCCATAATAATTAACTTAATTGGTATTGTATGACAGTTGCGTTCAAGGAAGAATTAGTTTCTTCTTCGAGCTTCTAGTAACTTAAAGACTTTTAATTTTAGCACTTAGTGGAATTCATAATCACTAAGTTTGTTAATTGTTTTTGTTTTGGAATCTATCAATTCTTATGATGTAGGACTCTACCCCTTCCATATTTTTTTTCACTTGCATAAGTTATGAATTTAGCGAAATAATATCTTTTAGGATTTCCATGGGAATATAAGGAGGCTGCTAAGTATTTTCTATTACACGTTTTATTTGACAACTTGATTTTATTATTACAACTTCACTAGCCTACTAATCCTAATATATTGGTGCTTATTCCCATGTACTCCACTAACTAATTTACCTAACTTATAACTTGACTTTCTTCCTACTATCCAAACAAATAGCTTACATACTAAAAACCCACTAATTTCTTTGCTTTCTGATTCAATCACGACACATACATGTATCCTATAAATATTTTTATTATTCTTGTATTCTTTGTTTTCTTGCTACTAGACTTCACCCCACAAGCACAAAAACCCAATGAACTTGATACATGCATCTACACTATGCCTACTTCTATATATTATTCCCTCTTTTACTTTCACACAAAACATTGCACTAGTTTGCTTTTTAGTCGACATATACACATACCTATATTCCCTCTCTCTCTCTATCATTTATTTTTCTCCCATTTTAATAATAGTTGAATAAAGGAACCATCGCCCCCTTACACTAAGACCGCCATGAACGAACCATTTCTACGCTCATTAACTGCTACTGCTCGCTGCTATAAAGGTATTTCTGCTGTTTTTTACTTTCTATCGAACACCACAACCCACCTTTGACTCACATCTAAATTGAGCACCAAACCACCTTGTTAATACCACTTCATCGATTACCACCGCTATTTTGTGACTGCAGTTGTTCGAAGAAATCAAAGAACCATCTTGCTTCTTTTTCTAACCTGACCAACAAACACCCTAGACCACCATTCCACTGATTGAACCCGTTTAATCACCATATAAGATCATTTTTTTTTTCTGCTATTACACGGCTCAAGAACCACAAACATCGATCAAATTCATTATGCTACCATACTAACCGAACTACTGTTGTTCGATTTTGATTTCCATTATCATGATAAACTTCCTGTTACTTGATGTCAACGATCACCATCGAAACCCACTACCAGTTTCTACCTTCTGTACGAACTACGATCAACCTGAAACATACTACTGCTTCAAGTTTATTATTTCTGTACGATTGAATGGTTAACAAACCAAAACCCTTTTTCTTGTTCTTTCGTAAACTGCACACCACAACAAACCCATGAATCACTTTGTCGTTTATTGATGCTTCTGTTCTCTATATAATAATTAATGATGATTAAAGATCGATGATAATAATTGATGATGATTGAAGATCGATGATGAAAAGTGATACAGTTTCAGTTTCTTCTTTCTGTCGACTCACGAACCCCACAAACCTAACATCCAGCTATATATATATTTTTTCTCACGAATAATATAACAAATTCAATTATTACGGGCCATTTAAATGTAAACTGGATTTTGCAAGTTGGGTGGGCATATACAGTTGGGCTGTGAGCTTTATATAGCAATTGGGCCGTGGGATTCTTTATGATATTGGGCCGTAATATTTGGGTTTGTGAACTTGATTATTTGTTGGGCCAAAATGAGAAAAGGAGGGTTAAGTGAATTTCGGGTATGATATATTTAAGAAAGAAATAGATGGATCAATAGCCTAGAGTGTTGGTGTTTGAGCAAAGGGTCTCAGGTTCGAACCCGGGCTAAGACGTTTATTTTTTTAAAGCTTGTCTTCAAAGGTTGTAATCTATTATTAATTATATTATTATTATTATTATTATTATTATTATTATTATTATTATTATTATTATTATTATTATTATTATTATTATTATTATTATTATTATTATTATTATTATTATCATCATTATTATTATTATTAGTATTATTAATATAATTGTTATTATTAATTATTATTGTTATTATTATTACTAACATTAGTATTAGAATTAACATTATTATTATTATCATTAATAATAGTATTATTATCATTATTAACATAAGTATAACTATCATTAATAGTATTGTTATCATTATTATCATTTTTACAAAAATTATCATTTTACTATCATTAAAAAATATCATTATTATTATTATTAGAATTATCAGTATTTTTATCATTATTTTTATTATCATTATTATTATTATTTTCAACATTAATATTATTATTTTTAACATTGTTATTATTATCATTTTTACTACTAGTATCATTATTATTATTATAACTATATTATTATTATCAATACTATTATTAATATTATTATTATTACTATTATTAACATTAATATATTTATCAACAAGTATTATTATTAAGTATTATTAGTATTAAGAAATTTTATCAAAATTAGTATTTTTATTGTAAAAATAATACAACCTTTTTTATTTTTATTATTATTACTATCATTATTAAAAATTTTATATATTTTATTATTATTATTATCATTTATATTATCAATATTAACATCATTATTATTATTATTATTATTATTATTATTATTATTATTATTATTATTATTATTATTATTATTATAAATATCATTATTATTAATAGTATTCCTATTATTAACATTATAACAAATAAACATTAATTATATAAAAATATATTTAATACATATAACAGAACTATATTAGTATTTTTATCTATCAAAAGTTAATAAAGTAAATATATCTAACTAAATTATTAAGGAAACCTATAAATTATTAATTATAATTATATCACTAAGAATAATATATAAATTTGTTCGATTACAATTATATGTGTTAATATATATAAATGATATAGGTTCGTGAATCCGAGGCCAACCCTGCATTGTTCAATATCGTCATATGTATTTTTACTACAAAATACAGTATTATGAGTTTCATTACTCCCTTTTTAAATGCTTTTGCAATATATATTTTTGGGACTGAGAATACATGCGCTTTTATACATATTTTACGAAATAGACACAAGTAATCGAAACTACATTATATGGTTGAATGGATCGAAGCCGAATATGCCCCTTTTAGCCTGGTAATCTAAGAATTAGGGAACCGAGTCCCTAATTGACGTGAATCCTAAAGATAGATCTATTGGGCCTAACAAACCCCATCCGTTGTTGCGGATGCTTTAGTACTTAGAAATTTATCATGTCCGAAGGGAGTCCCGAAATGATGGGGATATTCTATATGCATCTTTTAAATGTCGATTATCAGGTGTTCAATCCATATGAATGATTATTTTTGTCTCTATGCATGGGACGTATATTTGAGAAATGGAAATGAAATTCTTGTGGTCTATTAAAATGATTGAAATGATTGATTATGATAAACTAATGAACTCACCAACCTTTTGGTTGACACTTTAAAGCATGTTTATTCTCAGGTATTAAGGAAATCTTCCGCTGTGCATTTATTCATGGCATATTTCAAAAGACGTTGCATTCGAGTCATAAAGTTCTCAAGATTGATAAGAAGTCATTGATAGTTTGATATATTAAGAAATGGTATGCATGCCTGTTAACTTTTGATGTAATGAAAGTTTGTCTTTTAAAAACGAATGCAATGTTTGTAAAATGTATCATTTAGAGGTCAAATACCTCACGATGTAATCAACTATTGTGAATCGTTTATAATGTATATGAACGGGTCCTTTCAGTTAGTACCAGAGCGGTGGTCTTAGCGAACCAGGTCTTGCATTAGTGTGTCTAACTGATAGCTGTTTAGATGCATTAGTGGGTCTGGACTTCGACCGTGTCTGTATGTCAAAAGTTTTGCTTATCATTTTGTGTCCAAAATTACTTGCTTATCATTCTTAGTCTAGACACATCTTACTGCATTGATTGCATGAATAGTGTATAGACAAAATTCATATCTTAGCGTATATGCTAATTCATATCTTAGCGTATCTGTTACTGTAAACTTTGCCTGACATATTCTGCAAATTCCTCTGTAATCTACGGGTTCTTATGTACTATATATAAGTATTCTATGTAATTAGAATGCCATCCGATAGCCGTAAATCATTTCATATCAAAAAATCCTTTATTCAATCGTACGAAATGGGACTCACCACTAGTTCAAGTTCTTCGGAATCCGACAGCTATTCAGACATGGATGTTCACCTAAGCTCCGAAAGCAGTGTCACCAGAATGAATCAACCAATCATCCATCCTCAACTCATCTGATGGGTTCGTATTCAACTTAATCAACGGAGACGCGAAGAAGGCGATCCCTTCCACCAACCGAATTCACCTCTTGGTGAAGAACCTGAAGCTCTTAACGGCGAACCTATCCGAAACACCATTTTTAGCCTCATTTCCAGGGTAGCTTGACACGATTATACTCTATCCACAATTCTAAACTTTATTCATCCGCTCGTTCCGACCGACAATCATTTCGGGATAATGGAAGAAGTCAACGAGCTTCGCGATCGAGTAATCAATTTGGAGAATATGGTGCAAAACATACCAACTTCAGCAACATCACCGGCACCAACAGTACCACCAACATCGGCACCAGTACCACCGATAACATAAGCCTCAACATCACATGCCTCAATATCACCATCTATACTTCGAGTATGATCTTCGTTCTACGTATCGTTATACATCATTTATCTTCGTTAGACATGATGGCTATGTAACCTCTAATGTTTTAGAGATTATGTACTCTAGTTTTAACCATAAACCAAATGAGTTAATATCATATTGACTCATTAAATCCATGATTATATCTGAAGAAAATATATATGTATATATGTTTTGATAAAGATTGTGATTAAAAATTCTTTTGTACAAACTGTTAATGGTGAAAATATTTTAACGGGTAGGTAATACCCGAGGAATATTTAGATTTCACATTAATAAGTTACACAATACATTCTTCGAAATCTGATTCAACAAGACATTTACAATCTTACTTACATCCACAGATATACGTACCCGTTCACCGCAAAATAACCATTTTCATTCAATTTCATATTTGGATTTTGACCTATCAGAATCCAACAAGTGGCATAATGAAGAAAACATTTGACAAAATAAAATTTGTTAGAAAAAGACAAATTAACTACGAGAAATTTTGTTAAGAATCCACGCTTACAAAATCCTAGCTAACTGTTAATTCGGTATTACATTTTATTTATCGCAATTTTTAATTCTCGCAATTTTATTTATCGTCATTTAATTTCTGTTATTTATTTTACGCACTTTAAATATCGTCGTATAAATCGGGACACATATACAATGTTTTGACATATCATATTGACGTCATCTATATATATTATTTGGAATAACCATACACACTCTATATGCTGTAATGCTCGAGTTCACTATACAGGGTTGAGGTTGATTCTAAAATAATATATATACTTTGAGTTGTGATCGAGTTGGAGACATGTATACAATGGGTAACGATACGTATTAATTAATTCGAATATTATATATTAAACTACATATGAATTATTGAATTACTAACTGTGGAATACTAACAGTGGACTACTAAAATTGGAAAATTAAAATGAATTAAAATATTGATTATAACATATGAAACTAAATATTTCTTCAAGTTTGCCACTTGATTTCATCTTAAACCTCATTTGTATCTTGACGATTACAATCTGCGTTTAAACCTTTCATGATTCCTGAAAACACCTCAATCGAGAGGATGATCCAACCACACATTACCTACGAAAAGAAAGACTTATGCATAGTCATACACCTGAAAACACTCGGAACCTGAGTAAACGTTTAACACGTATCTGTGCTAGCTCCTTTGGCGTTGTTATTACCGAAAATAACTTTACAATTCCTTTCCAAAATAGCCAATTTTGTCACAGCTCCAGCAAATCAACTTCAAGTTTTCATTCGAATAAGCCTTATTATAACAATTACCCCTTCATCAGCGTTACCGGGGAACCGTTTATATCTCACCACATTAGTAGAAACTTACCAGCAACTTCATTACTCATTAGCTTAAGTCTCTCCAAAGAACCATTACATTTGTTCATTAAAACCTTATCATATACTCATCCACATCTTATAACGAAAATTACCATACCAATTATCGGGAAGTATTTTGAATCTCGCAACGTTTCTACATCAACAGTTATATGTATTCATATAACCTTTACCTTTTAGAATTATGATCTCCAATTATGAAATTCTGAAAAATACTCAGCCTGTGAATCAATTCTGAGTATCAAAAGAACTGATAAAGCAGCAAAATCTATAGATGACTTTAACAGTCAAAAGTTTGATGATAAAGAAGGATATGTTGGAGAAGCTCAAAAGAAAGTTTTGATACTAAAAAATGAATTGAGCAATCCATGAAGGAGACTTTGAACAAATCACAAGGACTAAACTTGTACATAAAGAATCCGGATGATTCTGCTTCTGATGAAATCTATAACGAATACCTTACTCCTTACTCTAAACCGTTGTGAACAATATTCTTCATCATCCTTTGATCTTAGATATTTTACAATTCTAAAATATCATCATATCTTTCATTATAAATATCCTCGATATTTTTCTGAAGATAAATTCATAACTATTCTTATCTGAGATTATTTATCTCTACGCGATATATGCGTTACATCATAAAGGAAACTATTTTAGTTTCTAAATTCTGAAAAATTCGAATTTAAAATATGAATGTTTTTGAAGTAGTGTTGGAAATTGATGCATGAGTTAGTATAATATAATGACACTTGATCAACGTGATTATATTACAGTAAGTCATGCTGATTTTCTAAATGGAACGTGATGATTCACAGATTATAACGTCATCATGTGCTATGTTACACGACTCTTACATTCTACCTAATCTTCAAACATATTAAGATCATATCTTCTTGATAAATCTATTTTTTCAGGATATTCTGGTAATTCGACAAATCAAGATCGTGAAATTAAAAATTCCTTTTTAGAACATTACCTATGTTCATTACGAATTTCATATCTACGAATTCTGGACCATTATTCACTTGACTTAAAGTCGGGAAAAGAAAAACAAAAGTATGAAACTCCGAAATATAAGGGAAGATATAAAACCCAACGACAACCCAGAAACTACAAACCGTGTATATCAACGTTTATCACAAAATAAAGACACGGGAGAATTAAAAACACTATAACCCCAAGGGCGAAGTAGAAATAAACAGATTCCTCCGGTGGAAGTTGGAAGAGAAGAATGATTGTTGCGATAGTTAGGATAAGGACAATGATCAGAACTGGATTAAGAATTTTCACAATCTTTTGAATTTGGGAATTGAGTATAGGAGTGGTAAAAGTAATGGAACGAAAGAAGTTAATTTATAGTGAAATATCTGATAAAGAAATCAAGGCAGATTTCCCCATTTAATTAGAGAGATCTTAATTTCCTGAATTTCTGAAGAATCAAATCTTATATAGATTTCGAAGATTATCTTTAAATCCCTGAAATTCCAGAAATCAACCTTGACTACGTCAGCTAGTTAAGACAAATCTTTATTATCTCATTTTAGTCTTTTGTGATAGCTTCACTCATACGCTTCGAATAATCGAATCATTTTATCCATATTACTCTATGGTAATAAAATTCTATTTTATCAACTCATATGCGTCATGAAAACATTCTTATTGTTAGCCATGACGATCTCGATCAAATTTCGGGGACAAAATTTCTTTAACAGGTAGGTACTTTGACGACCCGTAAATTTTCGATCAAATTTAAACTTAATCTTTATATGTTTCCGACACGATAAGCAAAGTCTGTAATGTTGAAGTCTCAAAAATTTTGAACTGTGCTCATATATTCAATTGACTTTCGACTATTCCCGACGATTCACGAACAACAGTTTGTATGCAGATATGTGCGTGTGCGTGTGTATATATATATATATATATATATATATATATATATATATATATATATATATATATATATATATATAATAACTTGAAAAAGTTTTAAATGAAAAATGTTATACTTTAAACTTGGTTGTATCAGTATATATATATAAATATATCTATCTTTATACATAATAGCATATATTATTAAAACATATATATATGTGGTAATTTATAAGTTTTAAATTTATTCTATTCGGTTGTATATCTGTTTAATTAATATAAATAATTAGGAAACTTGATAGGGTTATACCTCAAGGGTCCATTCCCGGTTAAAGAACACTATATACTGATATAGGTAATTTGGTTTTCTTCCCATAATTGGTACTGTATGAAAGTTGCGTTCAAGGAAGAATTAGTTTCTTCTTCGGGCTTCTAGTAACTTGGAGACTTTTAATTTTAGCACTTAGTGGAATTCATAATCACTAAGTTTGTTAATTGTTTTTGTTTTGGAATCTATGAATTCTTATGATGTAGGACTCTACCCCTTCCATATTTTTTTTTTCACGTGCATAAGTTATGAATTTAGCAAAATCATATCTTTTAGGATTTACATGGGAATATAAGGATGCTGCTAAGTATTTTCTAATACACGTTTTATTTGACAACTTGATTTTATTATTACAACTTCACTAGCCTACTAATCCTAATATATTGGTGCTTATTCCCATGTACTCCACTAACTAATTTGACTAACTTATAACTTGACTTTCTTCCTACTATCCAAACAAATAGCTTACATACTAAAACCCCACTAATTTCTTTGCTTTCTGATTCAATCACGACACATACATGTATCCTATAATTATTTTTATTATTCTTGTTTTCTTTGTTTTCTTGCTACTAGACTTCACCCCACAAGCACAAAACCCCACTGAACTTGATACATGCATCTACACTATGCCTACTTCTATATATCATTCCCTCTTTTACTTTTACACAAAACATTGCACTAGTTTGCTTTTTGGTCGACATATACACATACCTATATTCCCTCTCTCTCTATCATTTATTTTTCTCCTATTTTAATAATAGTTGAACAAAGGAACCATCACCCCCTTACACCAAGACCGCCATGAACGAACCATTTCTACGCTCATTAACTGATACTGCTCGCTGCTATAAAGGTATTTCTGCTACTGTTTTACTTTCTATCGAACACCACAACCCACCTTTGATTCTCATTTAAATCGAGCACCAAACCACCTTGTTAATACCACTTCATCGATTACCACCGCTATTTTGTGACTGCAGTTCTTCGAAGAAATTAAAGAACCATCTTGCTTCTTTTTCTAACCTGACCAACAAACACCCTAGACTACCATTCCATTGATTGAACCCGTTTAATCACCATATAAGATCATATTTTTTTTTCTGCTGTTACATGGCTCAAGAACAACAAACATCGATCAAATTCTTTCTGCTACCATACTAACCGAACTACTGTTGTTCGGTGTTGATTTCCATTATCATGATAAACTTCCTATTACTTGATGTCAACGATCACCATCGAAACCCACTACCAGTTTCTACCTTCTGTACGAACTACGATCATCCTGTAACATACTACTGTTTCAAGTTTATTGTTTCTGTATGATTGAATGGTTAACAAACTAAAACCTTTTTTCTTGTTCTTTCGTAAACTCCACACCACAACAAACCCATGAATCACTTTGTCGTTAATTGATGCTTCTGTTCTCTATGGTTATTTGGTAAAGATAATAATTGATGATGATTAACGATCGATGATAATAATTGATGATGATTGAAAATCGATGATGAAAAGTGATACAGTTTCGGTTTCTTCTTTCTGTCGACCTCACAAACCCCATGTAGTGACCCGAACTTTTCCATGTTTATATATATTAATTGAGATTGATATTTACATGATTAAATATTTCCAACATGTTAAGCAATCAAACTTGTTAAGACTTGATTAATTGAAATATGTTTCATATAGACAATTGACCACCCAAGTTGACCGGTGATTCACGAACGTTAAAACTTGTAAAAACTATATGATGACATATATATGGATATATATATAGTTAACATGATACTATGATAAGTAAACATATCATTAAGTATATTAACAATGAACTACATATGTAAAAACAAGATTACTAACTTAATGATTTTTAAACGAGACATATATGTAACGATTATCGTTGTAAAGACATTTAATGTATATATATCATATTAAGAGATATTAATACATGATAATATCATGATAATATAATAATTTAAAATCTCATTTGATATTATAAACATTGGGTTAACAACATTTAACAAGATCGTTAACCTAAAGGTTTCAAAACAACACTTACATGTAACGACTAACGATGACTTAACGACTCAGTTAAAATGTATATACATGTAGTGTTTTAATATGTATTTATACACTTTTGAAAGACTTCAATACACTTATCAAAATACTTCTACTTAACAAAAATGCTTACAATTACATCCTCGTTCAGTTTCATCAACAATTCTACTCGTATGCACCCGTGTTCGTACTCGTACAATACACAGCTTTTAGATGTATGTACTATTGGTATATACACTCCAATGATCAGATCTTAGCAGCCCATGTGAGTCACCTAACACATGTGGGAACCATCATTTGGCAACTATCATGAAATATCTCATAAAATTACAAAAATATGAGTAATCATTCATGACTTATTTACATGAAAACAAAATAACATATCCTTTATATCTAATCCATACACCAACGACCAAAAACACCTACAAACACTTTCATTCTTCAATTTTCTTCATCTAATTGATCTCTCTCAAGTTCTATCTTCAAGTTCTAAGTGTTCTTCATAAATTCCAAAAGTTCTAGTTTCATAAAATCAAGAATACTTTCAAGTTTGCTAGCTCACTTCCAATCTTGTAAGGTGATCATCCAACCTCAAGAAATCTTTGTTTCTTACAGTAGGTTATCATTCTAATACAAGGTAATAATCATATTCAAACTTTGGTTCAATTTCTATAACTATAACAATCTTATTTCAAGTGATGATCTTACTTGAACTTGTTTTCGTGTCATGATTCTGCTTCAAGAACTTCGAGCCATCCAAGGATCCGTTGAAGCTAGATCCATTTTTCACTTTTCCAGTAGGTTTATCCAAGGAACTTAAGATAGTAATGATGTTCATAACATCATTCAATTCATACATATAAAGCTATCTTATTCGAAGGTTTAAACTTGTAATCACTAGAACATAGTTTAGTTAATTCTAAACTTGTTCGCAAATAAAAGTTAATCCTTCTAACTTGACTTTTAAAATCAACTAAACACATTTTCTATATCTATATGATATGCTAACTTAATGATTTAAAACCTGGAGACACGAAAAACACCGTAAAACCGGATTTACGCCGTCGTAGTAACACCGCGGGCTGTTTTGGGTTAGTTAATTAAAATCTATGATAAACTTTGATTTAAAAGTTGTTATTCTGAGAAAATGATTTTTATTATGAACATGAAACTATATCCAAAAATTATGGTTAAACTCAAAGTGGAAGTATGTTTTCTAAAATGGTCATCTAGACGTCGTTCTTTCGACTGAAATGACTACCTTTACAAAAACGACTTGTAACTTATATTTCTGACTATAAACCTATACTTTTTCTATTTAGATTCATAAAATAGAGTTCAATATAAAACTATAGCAATTTGATTCACTCAAAACGGATTTAAAATGAAGAAGTTATGGGTAAAACAAGATTGGATAATTTTTCTCATTTTAGCTACGTGAAAATTGGTAACAAATATATTCCAACCATAACTTAATCAACTTGTATTGTATATTATGTAATCTTGAGATACCATAGACATGTATACAATGTTTCGACCTATCATGTCGACACATCTATATATATTTCGGAACAACCATAGACACTCTATATGTGAATGTTGGAGTTAGCTATACAGGGTTGAGGTTGATTCCAAAATATATATAGTTTGAGTTGTGATCAATACTGAGATACGTATACACTGGGTCGTGGATTGATTCAAGATAATATTTATCGATTTATTTCTGTACATCTAATTGTGGACAACTAGTTGTAGGTTACTAACGAGGACAGCTGACTTAATAAACTTAAAACATCAAAATATATTAAAAGTGTTGTAAATATATTTTGAACATACTTTGATATATATGTATATATTGTTATAGGTTCGTGAATCAACCAGTGGCCAAGTCTTACTTCCCGACGAAGTAAAAATCTGTGAAAGTGAGTTATAGTCCCACTTTTAAAATCTAATATTTTTGGGATGAGAATACATGCAGGTTTTATAAATGATTTACAAAATAGACACAAGTACGTGAAACTACATTCTATGGTTGAATTATCGAAATTGAATATGCCCCTTTTTATTAAGTCTGGTAATCTAAGAATTAGGGAACAGACACCCTAATTGACGCGAATCCTAAAGATAGATCTATTGGGCTTAACAAACCTCAGCCAAAGTACCGGATGCTTTAGTACTTCGAAATTTATATCATATCCGAAGGGTGTCCCGGAATGATGGGGATATTCTTATATATGCATCTTGTTAATGTCGGTTACCAGGTGTTCACCATATGAATGATTTTTATCTCTATGTATGGGATGTGTATTGAAATATGAAATCTTGTGGTCTATTATTATGATTTGATATATATAGGTTAAACCTATAACTCACCAATATTTTTGTTGACGTTTTAAGCATGTTTATTCTCAGGTGATTATTAAGAGCTTCCGCTGTCGCATACTTAAATAAGGACGAGAATTGGAGTCCATGCTTGTATGATATTGTGTAAAAAACTGCATTCAAGAAACTTATTTTGTTGTAACATATTTGTATTGTAAACCATTATGTAATGGTCGTGTGTAAACAGGATATTTTAGATTATCATTATTTGATAATCTACGTAAAGCTTTTTAAACCTTTATTGATGAAATAAAGGTTATGGTTTGTTTTAAAACGAATGCGGTCTTTGAAAAACGTCTCATATAGAGGTCAAAACCTCGCAACGAAATCAATTAATATGGAACGTTTTTAATCAATAAGAACGGGACATTTCAGTTGGTATCCGAGCGTTGGTCTTAGAGAACCAGAATTTTGCATTAGTGTGTCTTATCGAGTTTGTTAGGATGCATTAGTGAGTCTGGACTTCGACCGTGTTTACTTGAAAAATGATTGCTTAACAAATTTTGTTGGAAACTATATATTTTTAACATGTGAATATTATGTGATATATTAATCTCTTAACGCGTTTGATATTATGTGATAGATGTCTACCTCTAGAACAAGTCCCATTGACTCACCTAATAATAATGAAGAGTCAAATGTAAATTGGAATGATTCGTGGACTGATTCACAAGTTCCCGAAGAGGAACCGGAAGAAGAGTCAGAACCGGAAGAAGAATCGGAACCGGAAGAAGAATCGGAACCGGATGAAGAAATAGAACCGGTGGGGGAAATAATAAAACGGTTAAGTAAAAGAAAATCCTCAACCAACCGACCAAGGTTAATTATGGTCAATGGTGTTTCCACCAAGGAAGCAAAATATTGGGAGGATTACCAATTCTCCGATGAATCGGATTCCGACGAGAATTCCGATGATGTTATAGAAATTACCCCAACTGAATTTAAAAAGGCAAAAGAAAATAATAAGGGAAAGGGCACAAAAATAGAGGAATCTAATTCCAACCCCGATGAACTTTATATGTATCGTCAACCCCCGAAGTCCTTAAGTTGTAACAATGACCCGGGAACCTCTAAACCACCAGGTTTTTCTAAACCAATGTGGATAACGACGGCTCGTATTAGGGGAACATCATATATCCCTAGAAACTTGGCAAAATGAACCAAAACCGAAGAAGAAGAAACAAGCGAGTCGGAATAAGATAGTTGTATTTGTGTGGTGAAATATAAGTAATATAGTGTGCTTATGCTTTATGATATATGTAAAAATTGCTTGTATTAATAAGTATTTTTTTTATGAATCTAACTCTTGTCTATTTTACAGTATAAAAACACAAAATGGATAGACAACCCAATATTTTAAGAGACCTACCCGGAGACATGATTGATGAAATCTTGTCTAGAGTCGGTCAGAATTCTTCGGCACAACTATTTAAGGCGAGATCAGTTTGTAAGACATTCGAAGAACGTTCCAAGAATGCCTTGGTTTATATAAGGCTTTCGTTCGAAAGATGGGGGATATCACATTGGGAAATCCATAAGTTACAATGTGTTTACTTTGACGCATATATTGCGGGGAACCCAAATGCTATTTTACGCAATGGGTTAAGAAATTATTTTGACTCAATATATCCGAATATTGGACTTCGTGATTTAGAAAAAGCGGCTAACATGCAACATAAAGAAGCATGTTACGCTTACGGATTAGTAATGTTCGCTTCTCACCAAAGTGAGAACAAGAACATCGGGCTACAACTATTAAACAAAACGTTTCCACAAGTGACGGAGTCGGTAATTGGGGTAAGAAATGAGGTTTTTAGATTGTTACGGGACTGTTGGACATTACGTAACCCTCGTCCATTTGACGATGTTACAACACGCTGTCTTATCAACGGCCATAACGATTATGTTCCACAAGACCAAGGATGGGAAGTAATCCTAGTAAAACCAGAATGCATGACTTGTTTCTGGACGTATGAATTACGTGTCTTTATTGCCTTTGCTGTACGACTTGTGTACTAGCTAGAATTATCTTCACAACCATCCTGTATCAAATTTATTGTGTGCTATATTTCATGCTATATGTAAAATAAGCGGTATTGTAAGTTTGTAAAATATTGTGTAAAAGTTTGAACGCGAAATATTATTATAATCAGTTTTTCATATAGAATTGTAGTAGTTGAATTGTATATTAGCTACTAAGTATGAACTTAACGGGTAGGTACTACCCAAATTTAAACTTATAAAACGCTAATATGAAGAAAAAGCTTTTATAAATGAGTTCATATTATGCTACGAAATACTATTAACTACTCTTAATATTCTGTTTGATTAACTTGTTCCATTTGACTATTTTGAAGGAAATGGCACCGACTACTCGACACACCGTGAATATGAATGAAGAGGAATTTCGTACTTTTCTAGCTTCAAACATAGCCGCAGTACAGGCTGCGCTATATACCAACAATAACCTTGGATCTAGCAGTACAGGAAATTGTGTAGGATGCACCTACAAAGAATTCACTGCCTGCAAACCTTTAGAATTTGATGGAACCGAAGGACCGATCGGATTGAAACGGTGGACCGAGAAGGTCGAATCGGTGTTTGCCATAAGTAAGTGTACTGAAGAGGACAAAGTGAAGTACGCTACGCATACCTTCACAGGTTCTGCGTTAACATGGTGGAATACCTATCTAGAGCAAGTGGGACAAGACGATGCGTACGCACTACCGTGGTCAGCATTCAAGCACTTGATGAACGAGAAGTACCGTCCCAGAACCGAGGTCAATAAGCTCAAGACAGAACTTAGAGGGTTACGAACCCAAGGATTTGATATTACCACGTACGAAAGACGATTCACAGAATTGTGCCTATTGTGTCCGGGAGCATTCGAAGATGAGGAAGAGAAGATCGACGCGTTTGTGAAAGGATTACCGGAAAGAATCCAAGAAGATATAAGTTCACACGAGCCCGCCTCCATACAACAGGCATGTAGAATGGCTCACAAACTAGTGAACCAGATTGAAGAAAGAATTAAAGAACAGACTGCTGAAGAGGCCAATGTGAAGCAAGTCAAAAGAAAGTGGGAGGAAAACGGTGATAAGAATCACCAATACAACAACAACAGCAATTACAACAATAATCGCAACAATTATCCCAACAATCGCCACATCAATCGCAACTACAACAAACGGCCCAACAACAACAACAACAACAACAACAACAACAACAACTACAACAATCATCCTAATAACAATAATAACCGCAACAACAACAACAATCAGAAGCAGCTATGCCAAAGGTGTGAAAAGAATCACTCGGGGTTCTGCACCAAAATTTTGCAACAAGTGTAAAAGAAATGGTCATAGCGCGGCGAAGTGTGAGGTCTACGGACCAGGGGTTAATACAACGAAAGGAACAAATGGTGTCGGAATGAGTAATGGCGGAGCAAGTAGTGTCGGAGCAAGCTATGCCAATGTAGTTTGTTATAAATGTGGAAAACCGGGCCACATTATTAGAAATTGCCCGAACCAGGAGAACACGAATGGACAAGGCCGCGGAAGAGTTTTCAATATTAATGCGGCAAAGGCACAGGAAGACCCGGAGCTTGTTACGGGTACATTTCTTATTGACAATAAATCTGCTTACGTTTTATTTGATTCGGGTGCGGATAGAAGCTATATGAGTAGAGATTTTTGTGCTAAATTAAGTTGTCCATTGAAGCCTTTGGATAGTAAATTTTTACTCGAATTAGCAAATGGTAAATTAATTTCAGAAGATAATATATGTCGAAATCGAGAAATTAAACTGGTTAGCGAAACATTTAAGATTGATTTGATACCAGTAGAGTTAGGGAGTTTTGATGTGATAATCGGTATGGACTGGTTGAAAGAAGTGAAAGCAGAGATCGTCTGTTACAAAAATGCAATTCGCATTATACGAGAAAAAGGAAAACCCTTAATGGTGTACGGAGAAAAGGGCAACACGAAGCTACATCTTATTAGTAATTTGAAGGCACAAAAACTAATAAGAAAAGGTTGCTATGCTGTTCTAGCACACGTCGAGAAAGTACAAACTGAAGAAAAGAGCATCAATGATGTTCCCATTGCAAAAGAATTTCTCGATGTATTTCTGAAAGAATTACCGGGATTACCCCCACATCGATCCGTTGAATTTCAAATAGATCTTGTACCAGGAGCTGCACCAATAGCTCGTGCTCCTTACAGACTCGCACCCAGCGAGATGAAAGAACTGCAAAGCCAATTACAAGAACTTTTAGAGCGTGGTTTCATTCGACCAAGCACATCACCGTAGGGAGCTCCTGTTTTGTTTGTCAAGAAGAAAGATGGTACATTCAGGTTGTGTATCGACTACCGAGAGTTGAACAAACTTACCATCAAGAACCGCTACCCACTACCGAGAATCGACGACTTATTTGATCAACTACAAGGCTCGTCTGTTTATTCAAAGATTGACTTACGTTCCGGGTATCATCAAATGCGGGTGAAAGAAGATGATATTCCAAAGACTGCTTTCAGAACACGTTACGGTCATTACGAGTTTATGGTCATGCCGTTTGGTTTAACTAATGCACCAGCTGTGTTCATGGACCTTATGAACCAAGTGTGTGGACCATACCTTGACAAGTTTGTCATTGTTTTCATTGATGACATACTTATTTACTCAAAGAATGACCAAGAACACGGTGAACATTTGAGAAAGGTGTTAGAAGTATTGAGGAAGGAAGAATTGTACGCTAAGTTTTCAAAGTGTGCATTTTGGTTGGAAGAAGTTCAATTCCTCGGTCACATAGTGAACAAAGAAGGTATTAAGGTGGATCCGGCAAAGATAGAAACTGTTGAAAAGTGGGAAACCCCGAAAACTCCGAAACACATACGCCAATTTTTAGGACTAGCTGGTTACTACAGAAGGTTCATCCAAGACTTTTCCAGAATAGCAAAACCCTTGACTGCATTAACGCATAAAGGGAAGAAATTTGAATGGAATGATGAACAAGAGAAAGCGTTTCAGTTATTGAAGAAAAAGCTAACTACGGCACCTATATTGTCATTGCCTGAAGGGAATGATGATTTTGTGATTTATTGTGATGCATCAAAGCAAGGTCTCGGTTGTGTATTAATGCAACGAACGAAGGTGATTGCTTATGCGTCTAGACAATTGAAGATTCACGAACAAAATTATACGACGCATGATTTGGAATTAGGCGCGGTTGTTTTTGCATTAAAGACTTGGAGGCACTACTTATATGGGGTCAAAAGTATTATATATACCGACCACAAAAGTCTTTAACACATATTTAATCAGAAACAACTGAATATGAGGCAGCGTAGGTGGATTGAATTATTGAATGATTACGACTTTGAGATTCGTTACCACCCGGGGAAGGCAAATGTGGTAGCCGATGCCTTGAGCAGGAAGGACAGAGAACCCATTCGAGTAAAATCTATGAATATAATGATTCATAATAACATTACTACTCAAATAAAGGAGGCATAACAAGGAGTTTTAAAAGAGAGAAATTTAAAGGATGAAATACCCAAAGGATCGGAGAAGCATCTTAATATTCGGGAAGACGGAACCCGGTATAGGGCTGAAAGGATTTGGGTACCAAAATTTGGAGATATGAGAGAAATGGTGCTTAGAGAAGCTCATAAAACTAGATACTCAATACATCCTGGAACGGGGAAGATGTACAAGGATCTCAAGAAACATTTTTGGTGGCCGGGTATGAAAGCCGATGTTGCTAAATACGTAGGAGAATGTTTGACGTGTTCTAAGGTCAAAGCTGAGCATCAGAAACCATCAGGTCTACTTCAACAACCCGAAATCCCGGAATGGAAATGGGAAACATTACCATGGATTTCATCACTAAATTACCAAGGACTGCAAGTGGTTTTGATACCATTTGGGTAATAGTTGATCGTCTCACCAAATCAGCACACTTCCTGCCAATAAGAGAAGATGACAAGATGGAGAAGTTAGCACGACTGTATTTGAAGGAAGTCGTCTCCAGACATGGAATACCAATCTCTATTATCTCTGATAGGGATGGCAGATTTATTTCAAGATTCTGGCAGACATTACAGCAAGCATTAGGAACTCGTCTAGACATGAGTACTTCCTATCATCCACAAACTAATGGGCAGAGTGAAAGGACGATACAAACGCTTGAAGACATGCTACGAGCATGTGTTATTGATTTCGGAAACAGTTGGGATCGACATCTACCGTTAGCAGAATTTTCCTACAACAACAGCTACCATTCAAGCATTGAGATGGCGCCGTTTGAAGCACTTTATGGTAGAAAGTGCAGGTCTCCGATTTATTGGAGTGAAGTGGGGGATAGACAGATTACGGGTCCGGAGATTATACAAGAAACTACCGAGAAGATCATCCAAATTCAACAACGGTTGAAAACTGCCCAAAGTCGACAAAAGAGCTACGCTGACATTAAAAGAAAAGATATAGAATTTGAAATTGGAGAGATGGTCATGCTTAAAGTTGCACCTTGGAAAGGCGTTGTTCGATTTGGTAAACGAGGGAAATTAAATCCAAGGTATATTGGACCATTCAAGATTATTGATCGTGTCGGACCAGTAGCTTACCGACTTGAGTTACCTCAACAACTCGCGGCTGTACATAACACTTTCCAGGTCTCGAATTTGAAGAAATGTTTTGCTAAAGAAGATCTCACTATTCCGTTAGATGAAATCCAAATCAACGACAAACTTCAATTCATCGAAGAACCCGTCGAAATAATGGATCGTGAGGTTAAAAGACTTAAGCAAAACAAGATACCAATTGTTAAGGTTGGATGGAATGCTCGTAGAGGACCCGAGTTCACCTGGGAGCGTGAAGATCATATGAAGAAGAAATACCCGCATCTATTTCCAGAAGATTCGTCAACACCTTCAACAGCTTAAAATTTCGGGACGAAATTTATTTAACGGGTAGGTACTGTAGTGACCCGAACTTTTCCATGTTTATATATATTAATTGAGATTGATATTTACATTATTAAATGTTTCCAACATGTTAAGCAATCAAACTTGTTAAGACTTGATTAATTGAAATATGTTTCATATAGACAATTGACCACCCAAGTTGACCGGTGATTCACGAACGTTAAAACTTGTAAAAACTATATGATGACATATATATGGATATATATATAGTTAACATGATACTATGATAAGTAAACATATCATTAAGTATATTAACAATGAACTACATATGTAAAAACAAGACTACTAACTTAATGATTTTTAAACGAGACATATATGTAACGATTATCGTTGTAAAGACATTTAATGTATATATATCATATTAAGAGATATTCATACATGATAATATCATGATAATATAATAATTTAAAATCTCATTTGATATTATAAACATTGGGTTAACAACATTTAACAAGATCGTTAACCTAAAGGTTTCAAAACAACACTTACATGTAACGACTAACGATGACTTAACGACTCAGTTAAAATGTATATACATGTAGTGTTTTAATATGTATTTATACACTTATGAAAGACTTCAATACACTTATCAAAATACTTCTACTTAACAAAAATGCTTACAATTACATCCTCGTTCAGTTTCATCAACAATTCTACTCGTATGCACCCGTGTTCGTACTCGTACAATACACAGCTTTTAGATGTATGTACTATTGGTATATACACTCCAATGATCAGCTCTTAGCAGCCCATGTGAGTCACCTAACAAATGTGGGAACCATCATTTGGCAACTAGCATGAAATATCTCATAAAATTACAAAAATATGAGTAATCATTCATGACTTATTTACATGAAAACAAAATAACATATCCTTTATATCTAATCCATACACCAACGACCAAAAACACCTACAAACACTTTCATTCTTCAATTTTCTTCATCTAATTGATCTCTCTCAAGTTCTATCTTCAAGTTCTTAGTGTTCTTCATAAATTCCAAAAGTTCTAGTTTCATAAAATCAAGAATACTTTCAAGTTTGCTAGCTCACTTCCAATCTTGTAAGGTGATCATCCAACCTCAAGAAATCTTTGTTTCTTACAGTAGGTTATCATTCTAATACAAGGTAATAATCATATTCAAACTTTGGTTCAATTTCTATAACTATAACAATCTTATTTCAAGTGATGATCTTACTTGAACTTGTTTTCGTGTCATGATTCTGCTTCAAGAACTTCGAGCCATCCAAGGATCCGTTGAAGCTAGATCCATTTTTCACTTTTCCAGTAGGTTTATCCAAGGAACTTAAGATAGTAATGATGTTCATAACATCATTCAATTCATACATATAAAGCTATCTTATTCGAAGGTTTAAACTTGTAATCACTAGAACATAGTTTAGTTAATTCTAAACTTGTTCGCAAACAAAAGTTAATCCTTCTAACTTGACTTTTAAAATCAACTAAACACATGTTCTATATCTATATGATATGCTAACTTAATGATTTAAAACCTGGAGACACGAAAAACACCGTAAAACCGGATTTACGCCGTCGTAGTAACACCGCGGGCTGTTTTGGGTTAGTTAATTAAAATCTATGATAAACTTTGATTTAAAAGTTGTTATTCTGAAAAAATGATTTTTATTATGAAAATGAAACTATATCCAAAAATTATGGTTAAACTCAAAGTGGAAGTATGTTTTCTAAAATGGTCATCTAGACGTCGTTCTTTCGACTGAAATGACTACCTTTACAAAAATGACTTGTAACTTATATTTCTGACTATAAACCTATACTTTTTCTGTTTAGATTCATAAAATAGAGTTCAATATAAAACTATAGCAATTTGATTCACTCAAAACGGATTTAAAATGAAGAAGTTATGGGTAAAACAAGATTGGATAATTTTTCTCATTTTAGCTACGTGAAAATTGGTACCAAATATATTCCAACCATAACTTAATCAACTTGTATTGTATATTATGTAATTTTGAGATACCATAGACATGTATACAATGTTTCGACCTATCATGTCGACACATCTATATATATTTCGGAACAACCATAGACACTCTATATGTGAATGTTGGAGTTAGCTATACAGGGTTGAGGTTGATTCCAAAATATATATAGTTTGAGTTGTGATCAATACTGAGATACGTATACACTGGTCGTGGATTGATTCAAGATAATATTTATCGATTTATTTCTGTACATCTAATTGTGGACAACTAGTTGTAGGTACTAACGAGGACAGCTGACTTAATAAACTTAAAACATCAAAATATATTAAAAGTGTTGTAAATATATTTTGAACATACTTTGATATATATGTATATATTGTTATAGGTTCGTGAATCAACCAGTGGCCAAGTCTTACTTCCCGACGAAGTAAAAATCTGTGAAAGTGAGTTATAGTCCCACTTTTAAAATCTAATATTTTTGGGATGAGAATACATGCAGGTTTTATAAATGATTTACAAAATAGACACAAGTACGTGAAACTACATTCTATGGTTGAATTATCGAAATCGAATATGCCCCTTTTTATTAAGTCTGGTAATCTAAGAATTAGGGAACAGACACCCTAATTGACGCGAATCCTAAAGATAGATCTATTGGGCTTAACAAACCTCATCCAAAGTACCGGATTCTTTAGTACTTCGAAATTTATATCATATCCGAAGGGTGTCCCGGAATGATGGGGATATTCTTATATATGCATCTTGTTAATGTCGGTTACCAGGTGTTCACCATATGAATGATTTTTATCTCTATGTATGGGATGTGTATTGAAATATGAAATCTTGTGGTCTATTATTATGATTTGATATATATAGGTTAAACCTATAACTCACCAACATTTTTGTTGACGTTTTAAGCATGTTTATTCTCAGGTGATTATTAAGAGCTTCCGCTGTCGCATACTTAAATAAGGACGAGAATTGGAGTCCATGCTTGTATGATATTGTGTAAAAAACTGCATTCAAGAAACTTATTTTGTTGTAACATATTTGTATTGTAAACCATTATGTAATGGTCGTGTGTAAACAGGATATTTTAGATTATCATTATTTGATAATCTACGTAAAGCTTTTTAAACCTTTATTGATGAAATAAAGGTTATGGTTTGTTTTAAAATGAATGCAGTCTTTGAAAAACGTCTCATATAGAGGTCAAAACCTCGCAACGAAATCAATTAATATGGAACGTTTTTAATCAATAAGAACGGGACATTTCACCCCATAAACCTAACATCCAGCTATATTTTTTTTCTCACGAATAATATAACAAATTTAATTATTACGGGCCATTTAAATGTAATCTGGATTTCGCAAGTTGGGTAGGCATATACAGTTTGGCCGTGAGCTTTATATAGCAATTGGGCCGTGGGATTCTTTATGATATTGGGCCGTAATATTTGGGTTTGTGAACTTGATTATTTGTTGGGCCGAAATGAGAAAAGGAGGGTTAAGTAAATTTCGGGTATGATATATTTAAGAAAGAAATAGATGGATCAATGGTCTAGAGTGTTGGTGTTTGTGCAAAGGATCTCAAGTTCGAACCTGGGCTAAGACGTTTATTTTTTAAAGCTTGTCTTCAAAGGTTGTAATCTATTCTTAATTATATTATTATTACTATTATTATTATTATTATTATTATTATTATTATTATTATTATTATTATTATTATTATTATTATTATTATTATTATTATTATTATTATTATTATTATTATTATTATTATTATTATTATTATTATTATTATTATTATTAATATAATTGTTATTATTAATTATTATTGTTATTATTATTACTAACATTAGTATTAGAATTAACATTATTATTATTATCATTAATAATGGTATTATTATCATTATTAACATAAGTATAACTATCATTAATAGTATTGTTATCATTATTATCATTTTTACAAAAATTATCATTTTACTATCATTAAAAAATATCATTATTATTATTATTATTATTAGAATTATCATTATATTATCATTATTTTTATTATCATTATTATTATTATTTTCAACATTAATATTATTATTTTTAACATTGTTATTATTATCGTTTTTACTACTAGTATCATTATTATTATTATAACTATATTATTATTATTATCAATACTACTATTAATATTATTATTATTACTATTATTAACAATAATATATTTATCAACAAGTATTATTATTAAGTATTATTAGTATTAAGAAATTTTATCAAAATTAGTATTTTTATTGTAAATATAATACAACCTTTTTATTTTTATTATTATTACTATCATTATTAAAAAAATTTATATATTTTTTTATTATTATCATTTATATTATCAATATTAACATTATTATTAGTATTATCATTATTATTATTATAAGTATTATTATTATTAATATTATTCCTATTATTAACATTATAACAAATAAACATTAATTATATAAAAATATATTTAATACATATAACATAACTATATTAGTATTTTTATCTATCAAAAGTAAATAAAGTAAATATATCTAACTAAATTATTAAGGAAACCTATAAATTATTAAATATAATTATACCAATAAGAATATATATAAATTTGTTCGATTACAATTATATCTGTTAATATATATATAAATGATATAGGTTCGTGAATCAGAGGCCAACCCTGCATTGTTCAATATCGTCATATGTATTTTTACTACAAAATACAGTATTGTGAGTTTCATTACTCCCTTTTTAAATGTTTTTGCAATATATATTTTTGGGACTGAGAATACATGCGCTTTTATAAATATTTTACGAAATAGACACAATTAATCGAAACTACATTATATGGTTGAATGGATCTAAAATGTCCCGTTCATATTAATTATAAACGTTTCGTATTAATTGGTTTCTTTGCGAGGTTTTGACCTCTATATGAGACGTTTTTCAAATCTTGCATTCGTTTTAAAAAACAACCATAACCTTTATTATTAAAATAAAGGTCTTAATGACATAATTTAGATTGTCTATCAAAGACCTCCTCAAATAAATAAGTTTTTACACAACCCATTATAATATGATCAAATATATTACAACAAATACTCCGAATGCAAGTTTAAACAATATAAACAATTATGTCGACTCCAAATCTTGACTTTGGGTTGCCATACGATAGCGGAAGCGTTTTTAATATTCACCTGAGAATAAACATTCTTAAAACGTCAACAAAAATGTTGGTGAGTGATAGGTTTAATTTCTATATAATAATCATAACATTTAATAAGCCACAATATTTTATTTAATTAAATGCGCAGGATCATTACAACTGCAAAAATCATTCATACGATGAGTCACCTGGTAACCAACCTTAACATAGAGCGCTTAAGATATCTGGCATCATACATTCCACTATTCAAATGTATGACAATAACCCTTCGAAATACTAAAGCATTTCCACTATTCGAAAATGGGGGTGGTTGGTGCCCGTAGATCTACTTTTAGGATTCGCGTCAATTAGTGTTTTTCAGTAATTCTTAGGTTACGAAGCATAATAATAATAAGTACAGATATCCTGTATAACAAAACAGTCGTAGAATGTAGTTTCATGAACTTGTGCTTATTTTGTAAAACATTTATAAATTCGCATGTATTCTCATCCCAAAATAATTTAGATAGTAAAAATGGGACTATAACTCACTTATGATGATTTCCGAATAGATGGTGATAAGACTTGGCCTTTTGACAAATTCACGAACCTAATAATAATATTCCTGTGTCAAGATATATATATATATATATATATATATATATATATATATATATATATATATATATATATATATATATATATATATATATATATATATATATATATATAATTAATATTCCATACTTATGATACTTGTGATAATTTTAATTGTCCATTGTTAGTAGTCCAACGTTCGTAGTCCAATAGTCCAACAGTATAAATATATATATAAATATAAATGCGTATATTGTGTTAGAATTCACTAACACTATAATATATTGTCTTAATATAATAAGACACATAATATGTATATTGTCTGAAGCAATCCGCGACCCATTGTATACATGTCTCAGGCTCGATCACAACTCAAAGTATATAATATTTTGGAATCCACTTCGACCCACAGCTAACTCGAAATTACTGCCAATGGTGTCTTATAGTTCGTTCCAATAATATATATAGAAGAAATCAAAATGATATGTCAAAATGCTGTATACGGATCCACGGTGATCAAGTCATATATATATATATATATATATATATATATATATATATATATATATATATATATATATATATATATATATATATATATATATATATATATATATATATATATATATATATATATATATATATGGTGTCTTACGATCTTTATTAAGACTATAATATATTGTTGTAGAACTTAATCACGACTATTATAAATTATATTTCCATAAGTTCAGGAATAAGAAATGTATAAATACATATAGGATACAAGGTAAGTTAGCTAGGATAAGGTTAGCATCCATTTTTATTAATCAAAACTGTAGCTAAAAACAAGCAAAAATATCCAATTTTGTTTTACCCATAATTTCTTCGTTACAAATCCGTTTTGAGTATTTCGAGTTGCCATGGTTTCGTATCGAACTCAACATTATTAATCTTAACAGAAAAAAGTAAAAGTTTATAGTCGAAAATACAGCTTAGGTGTCAAATAAGAGAAGATAGTCATATCCGTCGTAAGAACGACATCTTGATGACGCTTTTGAAAAACATACTTCCACTTAGAGTTTAACCATGGATTTTGGATATACTTCATATCCATATAAAATAAGATTTTTCACCAAAGGAAAGCTTTTAATTCAAAGTTTAAGATAGGTTTTTAAAATTAAACCCAAAACAGCCCCCGATGATCTATGACAGCATATGTTCAGTTTTAAGGTGTTATTCGTGTTTAAAAGTTTTATATCCTTATGTTAGCTTGACATACTGTCATAATACATGTGTTGAAGTATTTTAAAATTCAAGTTAGAAGGATTAAATTTTTTTGTGAACAAGTTTAGAATTAATCTAAACTATGTTCTTGTTGTTGTAAGTTATAAACTCATAATAAGATAGCTATATGGATATGAATCAAAAAAGATTATGAATAAGGTGACTACCTCAAATTAAATGAACAAAGTTGCTGAGAAAATAAGATGATAATCTTGTGATCAAAGATATCCTTGATGGCTTGTAATCCTTGGAGTAGAATCATAGAATGAACAAAAGTTCGAATAAGATTTATATCTTGAATTAAGATAGTTATAAGTATATGAATTGAACCAAAGCTTATATATGATTCTTACCTTGATAAAGAGGAGTAGATGAGTTAACAAAGTGTTCTTGAAGCTAGTTTATGATCAAAGTGAATGAAGATTTTCTAGTACTTGAAGTATGTGTGTTTAAAGAGTTTTTAAAGAGTAAGAAATGGAGAGAATACTTGGAGTTCTTGTGTGTGAGTATTATGAGAGTGAAGGTAAGTTAAATAGCTTATATGAATGAGTAAAAATAGTATTAAAAGTCATGGTTCATGCGTATGGTTAAGAGACTTTATCAAAATTTGGAATATAGCATAATAATGCAAACTAGAAGTTAAATGTTGGTTCCCACAAGTCTCCATCATGTTTATCCTTGTTTTGTGACTCACAGGACTACTTAGGAGGCTATAATTGGTATTTAATATTGGTATATACTCATAGTATTTAAGTATGGAAGCTGGGTATGATACGAGTGTAAATACCGAATGAATACGAATAGAATTCTTGATGGAATTGAATGAGATTATGAGTATAGCTATCTTTGTTGAGTATAAGAATGTTAGTATATATGTTTAAGTCCTTCAAAATTGTATTACTACATATTAATACAATACATATACATACATTTTAATTTAGAAGTTATTACAACGTTAATCGTTATATATATATGTATATAATCTTGAAGTCTTTAAGTTAGTAATCTCATTTTATGTATATAACCAATTTTTATTATATGTAATGAGATACTTAAATATCATTTTATCAAATCATAAGTATATATATATATATATCCATATATACATCATTATATAATTATTTTGAGTTATGATGTTCGTGAATCGTCAGACAAACTGGGTGGCCAAACATTTGTATAAAATTCATTTCAAATAACCAAATCTTAATGAGTTTGATTGCTTAACATGTTGGAAACATTAATTATGTAAATATTAATCTTCTATATATTAGCGGAAAAATCCGGGTCGTTACATTACACACCCGTTAAATTAAATTTCGTCCCGAAATTTAAAATTGTACCTAGTTAACGTGCGATATTGGGAAACAAATGTGGGTACTTCAGCTTCATTTGGTCTTCTCATTCCCAAGTAAATTCAGGTCCTCTACAAGCATTCCATCGAACCTTAACGATTGGTATCTTACTTTGTTTGAGTCATTTGACCTCACGATCCATAATTTCGACGGGTTCTTCGACGAAATTTAGTTTCTCGTCAATCTTAATTACCTCTAAAGGGATAATGAGATCTTCGGTACTATGCATTTCTTCAGGTTCGAAACATGAAAGGTGTTGTGAATCTTTTCTAATTGTGGAGGTAGTTCAAGTTGATAGGCCACCGGCCCAATGCGTTTTTCAATCTTGAATGGCCCAATGTATCTTGGGCTCAATTTCCCCTGCTTTCCAAAACGAATAACACCTTTCCAAGGTGATACCTTAAGCATAACCATATCACCCTCCTCAAACTCTAAAGGTTTTCTCCTAACATCTGCATAGCTCTTTTGTCGACTCCGGTCTATTTTCAATCGTTGCTGAATCTGAATGATTTTATCGGTGGTTTCTTGGATAATTTCTGGACCTGTAATCTGTTTATCCCCCACATCACTCTAACAAATCGGAGACCTGCACTTCCTACCATAAAGTGCCTCGAATGGTGCCGCCTCAATACTAGAATGGTAGCTGTTATTGTAGGAAAACTCAGCTAACGGTAGATGTCGATCCCAACTGCTTCCAAAATCAATAACACATGCTCGTAGCATGTCTTTGAGTGTCTGAATCATCCTTTCACTCTGCCCATCAGTTTGTGGATGATAGGCAGTACTTAAATATAGACGAGTTCCCAACGCTTCGTGTAATGCCTGCCAGAATCTGGAAGTAAATCTGGTATCACGATCAGAGATAATAGAGATTGGTATACCATGTCTAGAAACAACTTCTTTCAGGTATAATCGTGCTAATTTCTCTATACCATCCTCTTCTTTTATTTGCAGAAAGTGTGCTGACTTAGTAAGACGATCGACTATTACCCAAATCATATCATAACCACCTGCGGTTCTCGGTAACTTAGCAATGAAAGCCATGGTAATGTTTTCCCATTTCCATTCTGGGATTTTAGGTTGTTGGAGTAGACCCGATGGTTTCTGATGTTCAGCTTTGACTTTAGAACAAGTCAAACATGCTCCTACATATGTGGCTATATCGACCTTCATTCCTGGCCACCAAAAGTTTCTCTTGAGGTCTTGGTACATTTTCTCCGTTCCGGGATGTATTGAATATCTGGTTTTATGTGCTTCATCTAGTACCACTTTCCTCAAATCCCCATTCTTTGGTACCCAAATTCTTTCAGCTAAATACCTGGTCCCGTCTTCCTGAATATTAAGCTGTTTTTCTAATCCTTTGGGTATTTCCTTTCCAAAAATTCCTTCCTTCAAAACCTCCTGTTGTGCCTCTTTTATTCGAGTAGTATGATTAGTATGAATAATCATGTTCATAGCTTTTACTCGAATATGTTCTCTTTCCTTTCGACTCAAGGCATCGGCTACCACATTCGCTTTCCCCGGGTAGTAACGGATTTCACAATCATAATCATTTAACAGCTCAACCCACCTACGCTGCCTCATATTTAGTTGCTTTTGATTTAAAATATGTTGGAGACTTTTGTGGTCGGTGTATATAATAAACTTGACCCCATATAGATAATGTCTCCACATCTTTAATGCAAAAACAACGGCGCCCAATTCCAGATCATGTGTGGTGTAGTTTTGTTCATGAATTTTGAGTTGTCGAGAAGCATATGCAATCACCTTCTTCCGTTGCATAAGAACACACCCAAAACCCATTCTTGATACGTCACAGTAGATAACAAAATCTTCCATTCCGTCAGGTAACATTAAAATAGGTGTCGTAGTCAACTTCTTTTTCAACAATTGGAAGGCACCCTCTTGTTCGGAAGTCCATTCATACTTTTTCCCCTTGTGTGTCAAGGCAGTTAAAGGTTTGGCTACTCGGGAGAAATCTTGAATAAATCTGCAATAATAACCGGCTAAACCCAAAAATTGACGTATTTGCGTTGGAGTTTTCGGGGTTTCCCAATTTTTTATTGTTTCGATCTTGGCGGGATCAACTTTGATTCCATTACTACTGACTACGTGGCCAAGAAATTGTACTTCATTTAACCAAAAAGCGCACTTAGAGAATTTTGCATAAAGTTGTTCTTTTCTTAACAACTCTAATACAAGTCTCAAGTGTTGTTCGTGTTCTTGGTTATTCTACGAATAGATAAGAATGTCATCAATAAAGACAATAACAAACTTATCTAAATATGGACTACATACTCGGTGCATGAGATCCATGAAAACTGCGGGTGCATTGGTTAGACCGAATGGCATAACCATGAATTCGTAATGGTCATAACGAGTTCTGAAGGCTATTTTTGGTATATCAGCTTCTTTAACCCTCAGTTGATGATAACCCGATCTTAAGTCGATTTTGGAGTATACGCTCGAACCTTGGAGTTGATCAAATAGGTCGTCGATTCGGGGTAGAGGGTATCGGTTTTTGATGGTTACTTTGTTCAGCTCACGGTAATCGATACACACGCGAAAAGACCCGTCTTTCTTTTTAACGAACAAAATTGGAGCTCCCCATGGTGACGTACTCGGTCGAATAAAACCACGTTCTAATAACTCTTGTAGCTGACTTTGTAATTCTTTCATTTCGGGGGCGCAAGTCTATATGGAGCACGAGCTATTGGTGCGGCTCCTGGTACAAGATCTATTTGAAATTCAACGGATCGGTGTGGAGGTAGTCCCGGTAATTCATCCGGAAACACCTCAGCAAATTCTCTTGCAACAGGAACGTCATCGATTTTCTTTTCTTCTTTTTCAACCTTCTCGACGTGTGCTAGTATGGCATAGCAATCTTTTCTTATTAGTTTGCACGCCTTCAAACTACTAATAAGATTTAATTTGGCATTACCCTTTTCTCCGTACACCATTAAGTGTAACCCGTTTTCTCTCGGAATACGAATCGCCTTCTCAGGACAAACAACTTCAACTTTCACCTTGGACATCCAGTCCATTCCAATAATTACGTCGAAGCTTCCCAATTCCATCGGTATTAAATCAATTGCAAACGTTTCGCTAACTAAACTAATTTTTCGATTTTGGCAAATTTTATCAACCTTAATTAGTTTACCGTTTGCTACTTCAACTATACACTTATTATGCAAAGGCGTTAACGGGCAATTTAATTTGGCACAAAATTCTCTACTCATATAACTTCTATCGGCACCCGAATCAAATAAAACATAAGCAGGTGTATTGTTGATAAGAAACGTACCCGTAACAAGCTCCAGGTCTTCCTGTGCTTTCTCCCCATTAATATTGAAGGCTCTCCCATGGCCTTGCCTATTTCCATTCCTGCACTGGTTTATGGTATGGCCCGGTTTTCCACATCCATAGCAAACAATGTCGTTATTATTTGTTCAGGCATTATTTACTCCTTTGTTTCTATTTGGTCTGTAGACTTCACACTTTGCCGCAATATGGCCATTCCTATTACACTTGGTACATAATTCTCTACAAAACCATTCCGAATGAAACGTATCACACCTGGGGCATATAGTTCTTTGCCTTTTGTTGTCGTTGTTGTTATTGTTGTTGTTGTTGTTGTTAGGGTTATTGTTGTTGAGTCATTTGTTGTTGTTATTGTTGTGATTGGGATTGTTGTTATTGTTATTATTATTGGGATGGTTGTTATGGTTATTGTTGCGGTTGTTGTTGCGATTATTTTTGTTGTTGGGGTGGTTGCGATTGTTGTTGTAGTTGTTGTTTTGATTGTTGTTGTTGTACTGGTGACCCTGATCACTGCTTTCCTCCCACTTTCTTTTTCCCTGTTTCATTATGGCCTCCTCGGCCGCTTCTTTCTTTATCCTTCCTGTAATTTGGCCTATCAATTTGTGGGCTATACGGCTCGCTTTCTGCATTGTTGCAGGGTCGTTAGCACCTACATGCTCTTGGATTCGTTCCAGCAACCCTTTTATGAATGCTTCAATTTTTGATTCTTCGTCCTCAAATGCTCCAGGATACATTAAAGCCAGTTCATTGAAACGTCGCTCGTAGGTAGTGACATCTAACCCTTGGGTTGTCAGTGCTTTAAGCTCTACCTTGAGCTTGTTAATTTCGGTTCTGGGACGGTACTCTTCCATCATCATGTGCTTGAAAGCGGACCATGGAAGTGCGTAGGTGGTATTCTGTCCTACGTAATCCATGTAGGTATTCCACCATGTCAAAGCAGTACCCCTGAAAGTATGTGTGGCATACTTAACTTTATCCTCTTCTGCGCAGTTGCTGATTGCGAACACGGCTTCAACCTTCTCTGTCCACCGCTTTAGTCCAACGGGTCCTTAGTTCCTTCAAACTCATTGGGTTTGCAGGCCATAAAAGCTTTGTAGGAACATCCTACCCAGTTGCCATTGTTTCCTCCACTGCTGGAACCCGATTGGTTATTGTTGTTCATTGCATTCACCACTGTAGCCATATTTGCAGCGAAAGCTTGAAGTTCTTCTGTGTTCAATTGTTGTTGTCTAGTAGCTGGAGGAGCCATTTCCTTCAAAAATAGCCGAATGAGTTAATCATATAGAATTTTAGAAGTAGCCAAAAAGTATTTTGTAGCTTAATATGAACTTATTATTATAAAAGCCTTTTCTTCATGTTAGCGTTTTATAACTATAATAATGTTCATACTTAGCAGCTAACAAACAAATTAACTACTAAAATTCTAATATGAAAAACTATGGTAAGTTATTACGTTACTACGTAATAACAAGTTGTAATAATAATAATAAACCTTCCATGCTTATTCTTATTATTATACAATCATAAGGAAAATTACATTGCGAATTTTCTTACAAACTTAAACACACAATATAATACATATTATACAATGCATGGAATACAGGATAGCTGCCGATGGTTCAAGAACGGCGAGATTTCTTAGATGTTGACGTTGTTTTTTCTCGAACAAACATTTGGATTTTCGTTTGGATAGTTCTTTTTCCATTTCCTCCCAATTGGTTCTTTCAGCTAATTGTTTGGGTGCAAAACCAACAGTCGTTATACGAGCGGTCATTTTATAAACTGGTCTCTTACGTGGTTCAGGTGGATGATCACAAAAATTTTGGGTCATAATAGGTTCATCGGGTTTGGGATCGGGTATAACAGCCAAAGATTTTCCCAAATCACGTTGTGGTTCGGTAATTTCCACAACTTCTTCAGGATCCTCTTCTTCAGGTTCCTCTTCGGGATCTTCTTCTGGATCCTCTTCTGGAACCTCTACTGGCAATTGTGAATCTTCCCAATTTTCCCAACAATTTTCCACTTTAATGGTAGCACCAAAAGTTAACTTTTCCGTTGGATCATAAGTCGTATGCTTTGACTCAGCCTCCGAATCACTTGATAAGTAAATGAAATCTGAATCACTAGAGATGCTTATATGATCGGAAGAAGTCATCTATCACATAATAGCAGGCACGTTAAGAGAATGATATATCTTATAATATTTATATGTTAATAATCTTATGTTTCCAACAATTATATTAAGCAATCATTTTTAAAATAATTACGGTCGAAGTCCAGACTCACTAATGCATCAAAAATCAGTTAGACACACTAATGAAAATTTTTCTGATTCTCTAAGACCAACGCTCGGATACCAACTGAAATGCCTCGTTCATATTAATTATAAACGTTTCATATTAATTGGTTTCTTTGCGAGGTTTTGACCTCTATATGAGACGTTTTTCAAATCTTGCATTCGTTTTTAAAAACAACCATAACCTTTATTATTGAATAAAGGTCTTAATGACATAATTTAGATTGTCTATCAAAGACAATCTCCTCAAGTAAATAAGTTTTTACACAACCCATTACAATATGATCAAATATATTACAACAAATACTCCGAATTCAAGTTTATACAATATAAACAATTATGCCGACTCCAAATATTGACCTTGGGTTGACATACGATAGCGGAAGCGTTTTTAATATTCACCTGAGAATAAACATGCTTAAAACGTCAACAAAAATGTTGGTGAGTCATAGGTTTAATTTCTATATTATAATCATAACATTTAATAAGCCACAAGATTTCATTTAATTAAATGCGCAGGATTATTACAACTGCAAAAATCATTCATACGATGAGTCGCCTGGTAACCGACCTTAACATAGAGCGCTTAAGATATCTGGCATCATACATTCCACTGTTCAAATGTATGACAAGAACCCTTCGAAGTACTAAAGCATTTCCACTATTCGAAAATGGGGGTGGTTGGTGCCCGTAGATCTACCTTTAGGATTCGCGTCAATTAGTGTTTTTCACTAATTCTTAGGTTACCAAGCATAATAATAATAAGTACAGATATCCGGTATAACAAAACATTCGTAGAATGTAGTTTCATGAACTTGTGCTTATTTTGTAAAACATTTATAAATTTGCATGTATTCTCATCCCAAAATAATTTAGATAGTAAAAATGGGACTATAACTCACTTGTGATGATTTCCGAATAGATGGTGATAAGACTTGGACTTTTGATAAATTCACGAACCTAATAATAATATTCTTGTGTCAAGATATATATATATATATATATATATATATATATATATATATATATATATATATATATATATATAATTAATTAATATTTCATACTTATGATACTTGTGATAATTTTAATTGTCCATTGTTAGTAGTCCAACGTTCGTAGTCCAATAGTCCAATAGTCCAACAGTATAAATATATATATATATAAATATAAATGCGTATATTGTGTTAGAATTCACTAACACTATAATATATTGTCTTAATATAATAAGACACATAATATGTATATTGTCTGAAGCAATCCGCGACCCATTGTATACATGTCTCAGGCTCGATCACAACTCAAAGTATATAATATTTTGGAATCCACTTCGACCCACAGCTAACTCGAAATTACTGCCAATGGTGTCTTATAGTTCGTTCCAATAATATATATAGAAGAAATCAAAATGATATGTCAAAACGCTGTATACGGATCCACGGTGATCAAGTCATATATATATATGGTGTCTTACGATCTTTATTAAGACTATAATATATTGTCGTAGAACTTAATCACGACTATTATAAATTGTATTTTCATAAGTTCGGGAACAAGACATGTATAAATACATGTAGGATACAAGGTAAGTTAGCTAAGATAAGGTTAGAATCCATTTTTATTAATCAAAACCGTAGCTAAAAACAAGCAAAAATATCCAATTTTGTTTTACCCATAATTTCTTCGTTACAAATCAGTTTTGAGTGTTTCGAGTTGCCATGGTTTCGTATCGAACTCAATATTATTAATCTTAACAGAAAAAGTATAAGTTTATAGTCGAAAATACAGCTTAGGTGTCAAATAAGAGAAGATAGTCATATCCGTCGTAAGAACGACATCTTGATGACCCTTTTGAAAAACATACTTCCACTTAGAGTTTAACCATGGATTTTGGATATACTTCATATCCATATAAAATAAGATTTTTCACCAAAGGAAATCTTTTAATTCAAAGATTAAGATTGGTTTTTAAAATTAAACCCAAAACAGCCCCCGATGATCTATGACAGCGTATGTTCAGTTTTAAGGTGTTCTTCGTGTTTACAAGTTTTATATCCTTATGTTAGCTTGACATACTATTATAATACATGTGTTGAAGCATTTTAAAAGTCAAGTTAGAACGATTAAATTTGTTTGTGAACAAGTTTAGAATTAATCTAAACTATGTTCTTGTTGTTGTAAGTTATAAACTCATAATAAGATAGCTATATGGATATGAATCAAAAAAGATTATGAATAAGGCGACTACCTCAAATTAAATGAACAAAGTTTCTAAGAAAATAAGATGATAATCTTGTGATCAAAGATATCCTTGATGGCTTGTAATCCTTGGAGTAGAATCATAGAATGAACAAAAGTTCGAATAAGATTTCTATCTTGAATTAAGATAGTTATAAGTATATGAATTGAACCAAAGCTTATATATGATTCTTACCTTGATAAAGAGGAGTAAATGAGTTAACAAAGTGTTCTTGAAGCTAGTTTATGATCAAAGTGAATGAAGATTTTCTAGTGCTTGAAGTATGTGTGTTTAAAGAGTAAGAAATGGAGAGAATACTTGGAGTTCTTGTGTGTGAGTATTATGAGAGTGAAGGTAAGTTAAATAGCTGATATGAATGAGTAAAAAGAGTATTAAAAGTCATGGTTCATGCATATGGTTAAGAGACTTTATCAAAATTTGGAATATAGCATAATAATGCAAACTAGAAGTTAAATGTTGGTTCCCACAAGTCTCCATCATGTTTATCCTTGTCTTGTGACTCATAGGGCTGCTAAGGAGGCTATAATTGGTATTTCATATTGGTATATACTCATACTATTTAAGTATGGAAGCTGGGTATGATACGGGTGTAAATACCGAATGAAGACGAATAGAATTCTTGATGGAATTGAATGAGATTATGAGTATAGCTATCTTTGTTGAGTATAAGTATGTTAGTATATATGTTTAAGTCCTTCAAAAGTGTATTAATACATATTAATACAATACATATACATACATTTTAATTTAGAAGTTATTACAACGTTAATCGTTATATATATATATATATATATATATATATATATATATATATATATATATATATATATATATATATATATATATATATATATATATATATATATGTATATATATGTATATAATCTTGAAGTCTTTAAGTTAGTAATCTCATTTTATGTATATAACCAATTGTTATTATATGTAATGAGATACTTAAATATCATTTTATCAAATTATAAGTATATATATATATATATATATATATATATATATATATATATATATAGATATATATCCATATATACATCATTATATAATTATTTCGAGTTATGACGTTCGTGGATCGTCAGACAAACTGGGTGGCCAAACATTTGTATAAAATTCATTTCAAATAACCAAATCTTAATGAGTTTGATTGTTTAACATGTTGGAAACATTAATTTTGTAAATATTAATCTTCTATATATTAGCGAAAAAACCCGGGTCGTTACAGGATCGAAGCCAAATATGCCCCTTTTAGACTGGTAATCTAAGAATTAGGGAACCGAGTCCCTAATCGACGCGAATCCTAAAGATGGATCTATTGGGCCTAACAAACCCCATCCGTTGTTGCGGATGCTTTAGTACTTCGAAATTTATCATGTCCGAAGGGAGTCCCGGAATGATGGGGATATTCTATATGCATCTTGTAAATGTCGATTATCAGGTGTTCAATCCATATGAATGATTATTTTTGCCTCTATGCATGGGACGTATATTTATGAGAAATGGAAATGAAAATCTTGTGGTCTATTAAAATGATTGAAATGATTGATTATGATAAACTTATGAACTCACCAACCTTTTGGTTGACACTTTAAAGCATGTTTATTCTCAGGTATTAAGGAAATCTTTCGCTGTTCATTTGTTCATTTTAAAGATATTACTTGGAGTCATTCATGGCATATTTCAAAAGACGTTGCATTTGAGTCATTAAGTTCATCAAGATTGATAAGAAGTCATTGATAGTTTAATATATTAAGAAATGGTATGTATGCCTGTTAAATTTCGATGTAATGAAAGTTTGTCTTTTAAAAACGAATGCAATGTTTGTAAAATGTATCATTTAGAGGTCAAATACCTCGCGATGTAATCAACTATTGTGAATTGTTTATAATGTATATGAACGGGTCCTTTCACAGTGTCGTTAGGTCGCAACACGTCAGAATCAGCTACCAAGAGGGGGTACTATTTTAAATTTATATTTAGCGGGGCCTAAATCGTACTACTCCTTATTATGAGTAAGGAAAGTACGACCTAGAGTCGTATTTTTAAGATATCAGTAGAATCGAACCTATATTTACAGCTTATGATAGTTATGAAGGAGTAGTGATTACCTAATTTTGGGTTTTTCTAGTTTATAAGACAGATAAAATAAATGCGATAAAATTCTTAATTCAGATAAGGTTAAAGCAAGTGCATACTATGATTTCATCAGTTATTCTGCCGAGATTATGAAATGCTGGCTCATGAATAGGCAGAGGCCTTGTATTCATTATGTGACGACCCAAAAAATTTCGACTAATTTTAAATCAAATTCTCGATATGATTTAATATTTCTTACACGATAAGCAAAGTCTGTTATCCCGAGTCTCAAAATTTTTGAACTGTTTTTACATTCATTTACCTTCGACTATTTCCAATGATTCATGAACAATTAATTATAAATAAATGTATATGTATATATAAATATATATAAATATATATAATAACTTGAAATAATAATATATGATTTAATCGTTAGAACTAAAAATGTAAAATAATATATGATATAATTAAATTGTTATAAAAATGAATATATATATATATATATATATATATATATATATATATATATATATATATATATATATATATATATATATATATATATATATATATATATATATATATATATATATATATATATATATATATATATATATATATATATATTATGTATATTAAATATAATTATTAAATTATTGTAACCCTCGTTTATCATTCGATTATTATTTAGATAAGTTTAATTCGAACTTATGTGATTTTAAAAATAAATGTAGGTTCATAATTAAACTATGTAAATTTTAGACTCATTAAAAATATTTTTACTTTGTTAATTTGAATTTTAACACTCCGTACATATTACTTGGAACTAGAATCATATGATAGAAGAACTTTTTATGATTGATTTTACAAATTAAAAGACCGAAATAAATAAATATATTCAATATAAAAATTTGGGATTTTTCTGAGAACTTTTATCCGCCACTGATCAACGACGGAGTACGAAATTCAGTCCGTAAAAGGCGACGGCTAAATTTATCACACGTTTTATTTCCATATTATATTTAATTAATAGTTTATATAACTTTTGATTTGAGAATTACTGTTTCCTAATTGCTCTTGTCTCCTACTGAATCCTATGTATCATTCTTTCTTTTTATATACAGATATAACATAGATATATCAAAAACCCATCAACCCTCACTACAAAACCCATTTGGTTGCTAACACTTTCTTCTTTGTTCGATCACCATCTCCTTGTTTCACTTCTTCTTGACATCAACCAAGAACACCACCTTTAGTTATTTACTAGTCGACTAGAAACCACCATAACCACATCCGATCACCTCTCCCACCATCTGCTACTTCTTGTTTTGAACCACACCACACTTGTTGTTTTTTAATTATTATATTATATTTGTTGCAGCTCAAATGCCACACACATACTCGATGCATACAACATAAAATTCATCCACCTAGCACACCATCACAACCATCCACACCCACCACCATGAGACCATCACCTTTTTTTTCATGCTTGTTCTTCTCCGTGGAACTTAAATGGCTATCACCATCACTCTTGTGAACCACCTTCAAGAACCATCGATAACCACCATCCTTCACCTCCCTCTCTCACCTGTCTTCTCTCTCCCTCTCTTAATATTTGTAACCGAAGAACCCCTAATCACCATAACCCATCACCTACAACACCCATTTACTGTTACGGTTGTGCTGCTATATATCCACACCACCTTGTCTACTCGCTATCTCTCTCTCTCGTGTTTGATCACGGTTTGAACAAAGAAACCATCACCACCGTGACACCACTTCACAACCTCCATAACTGCCACCATTTAATGTTAAATGCTACTGTTTCTGCAACTGTTGTGTCGACTGTCTCCTGGCTGAACACCACACAAGTACTACTCATTCATCGTGAATAACCCCTGGTGCTCACAGTTCATTTCTGTTTTCTGTTCGTGGGTTCACAGACCCAAACACCCTCGATGATTGATGCTGGTTGAACAGTAATAACGTGAAGAAGGTGAACGAAAATGATGATGACGATGATGAAAACGTGAAAGGAGGATGATTGTTGTTACTCTAGTCGTTTTGTTTTAGAAGATGATGAAGAACATACATGTAATGGTTATATACGTTTAAGCTGTAAATTAAAACAGAAAGACAAGATAGCTCAGATGGTTTGGACGTGTGGTTGTTAAGCGAGAGGTCACAAGTTCGAATCCGGGCTGTGACATTTGTAATCTTTTTAAGGTAGTATTATTATTATTATTTTGATTATTATTATTATTTTTAATATAAGTATTATTATTATTATTATTATTATTATTATTATTATTATTATTATTATTATTATTATTATTATTATTATTATTATTATTATTATTATTATTATTATTATTATTATAAGTATCATTTTTAGAATTATCATTATTATTTTTATTATCATTCTTATTATTTTTATGAATATTACTATTATTTTTATGAATATTACTATTATTATTAATTTTATGAATATTATAATTATTATTATTTTTATCATTGTTATTATTATTTATTATTATTAGTATTATTATTATTATTACAAAATAATACAACTTTTTATTATTATTAATAATATTATTTCACCAAATAAATATTAATTATATAAAAATATATTTAATACATATAACATAACTATATTAATAGTTCTATAATAAATATTAATTATTTATCTAAAATATATAATATAAATATATTTAATTTACAATTTTAATATAATAAATATATAGATATATATAACAATTGAATTAACAAATAGATTACTATTTTAAAATAAGTAATAGATTATATATATATATATATATATATATATATATATATATATATATATATATATATATATATATATATATATATATATATATATATAATGGTTTGATTATTATTACATGTTAATTATATGTTTTAATGTATATAACTGATATAGGTTCGTGAATCCGAGGCCAACCCTGCATTGTTCAATTTCCGTCGTATGCATATTTTTACTACAAAATATCGTATCGTGAGTTCATTTGATCACTTTTTGCTAAATATTTTTGCAATATATAATTTTAGGCTGAGAATACATAAAATGCTTTTATAAATGTTTGACGAGATAGATACAAGCAAAACATTATACAGATGAGAGGTTCTGTAGGTTATTATACCGAATATTTCCCCTGATTATTATAGCTTGGCAACCTAAGAATTAGGGAACGACACCCTAATTGACGCGAATCCTAAAGATAGATCTATTGGGCCTAACAAACCCCATCCAGGTTATGGATGCTTTAGTACTTCGAGGATTTTATTATACATGAGATACATGTTTAAACAGACGAGAGGTTCTGTATTTATCATACTGATTGCTTTATGCCTGTATGTTTTGGGGATATTCTTTATGCGATTTATATGTTAAGGTCAGTTACCAAGCAAGGTTATATATAGAGAGAATGATTTTTATACACAGGTTATGTGTATGATATTTTGTATACGAGATATGTGTACGGTTATTAAGAATTTTGAAAAATGGTTTCGTACACATAATAGGTGTACTGTATTTAAAAGAAATCGCATGGACATTACAGGTGGGTATAGGATACGGACCCATTTGTGCCAAGCATATTTAAATCTTGTGGTCTATCAAAATTACTGAATTTTATTGTTTATGATAAACCTATGAACTCACCAACCTTTTGGTTGACACTTTTAAACATGTTTATTCTCAGGTATTAAAGAAATATTCTGCTGTGCATTTACTCATTTTAAAGATGTTACATAGAGTCATTCATGTATATTTCAAAAGACGTTGCATTCATGTCGTTTGAGTACAAAAAGACTTTTATGACAGATTAGTCATTCATATTATGGGAAACATATATCATTTGTATTGAAAGGTTATATTTTGAAATGAGTTCATCTTTTAAAAGAATGCAATGTTTGTAAAACGTATTATATACAGGCCAGTACCTGGTACTGGTCCTAAACGCTCCTGTCGTAAGATATGTCACTGGGTAATGCGATAGGCTTGAAGATTCTGAATAGACAGCAATGTCCCTTACCCACGACGCCCGTGCAGTCTGAATACAAGCATACACATTCAGACGGCTCATCCAATTGAGCGACTCAGTTGGGTGACGTATTAACATTCCACAAAGGTCTAAACTTTCTTAAGCATAATAGAATATAGGGTTTACCATATCTGAGAGACGTGATGTGTTTCAATGCTTTCGTTAATGATTGGTTTGAAAAGATAATTAGGCCCTTAAAAAGAGTTCAACCATAAAGAACACCATGGCCAAGTCAGGTTGACTTCCATGAACACATTCAGTTATCCTAACGGTACAATCCTTTATGTGTTTAAACAAACAGTTCCTTAATTAACTAAGAATCCCTCAAGCGGGGTGCAATGCTTGAGACTGCATTATGGTGCAGTGTACTAATCAGCACTAACCGGGTTCCATGGCCTTACTTAGCAGATGTACAACTTACAACAACCATTGTGCTTCAGCATGCACGTACGAAGTTTATATGCTTGGTAACTACACTAGCCTGGTCTGGGACTGACAATGTACTAAGGGTCTTGTCAGATGTTTCACTATGAAAGAGTCCTCAGTCAGAGTCCAAAGCTTGATAGACTTACTACAACCGGTGTGCCTCAGTCGATCTTACGTTGTATTCGATAGACTTCTCTTACCAAGGGGTGACACAGATAGTGTATCTGAATAGGGATTTGCGACTTCCCAATAACAGAGCCAATAACTACTTCTATTAGTTGGAAAAGCGATTGAGTTTAAAGAATAATCGGAAAGCATTTTAACAACATACACAAACCATAACATTATTTCGGCACTATAACTGGTTATATCATAGCATACACTAAAGATAACTACTCGCTAATCATGGCAACAACATCACAGAACATAATGATAGAAGACATTATATAAAGATAAAGGATAGAAGTACAAGTAGATTAAATGAGTTCCGAATACAAAAGTGAGAACTTCAAACTCCAGACTGCTCCTAATACAATCTTCGGCGTTCTTCTCCGGGTACTAGGTTTCCCGCATGGAGTCGAAGACCTTGAAAGTATGAATAATATTGTACAAGAGAGAGAAAGAAATGAATTGAAGTGTGTGTTGGAATGAATGACAAAGACCCTTTAAATAAGCATGAAATTTTGCATGCAAACGGCTGGCTGGCAGTTTGGAAGGCCGTTTGCAGGGGCCATTTGCCAGACCAAGCCGTTTGCAAGGGCCATTTTACTTGGGTGTGTGGCAGGCCATTTGCAAGCCAGGCAAGCCGTTTGGCTTACTGATTCGCTGGATTGTAACTTGATTTCTTGTCTTTCACCGTTTTCACTCTAGAATCTTCATTTTAACACCGATTCTCTTGATTCTCTTTGCACCATCTTTGTAATTACTTTCTCTTCAATTCTTACAGACGAAGTGGGTATTTTCCCGATAAAGTTTGAATATTTCTTGTTTTTGGGCCTTAATACCGGGGTGAAAACTTGACTTTTTAGCCGATATCAAAAACCAAGTTACGATCCCGGAAACAAGCAATACTGGCCAAGACATACGGTCATGACATACGGCCTTGGTACACGGCCTGCCATGATTTATACGACTTACCAGGGTTTAAGGCATACGACCTGGTCACACTGTTTGCCATTGTACATGGGCATGACACACGCCCATGGCACACTGCCTGCCAGTGCTTGTCACATGGTCTGCCAGTACCTGGGCTTGCCTATTTAAAGGACATTTTGTCACCCATTTTTTTATCACACTTCACACTTCACTCCCCTCTCTCACTACAAATTTAGAAAGTCATAATTTCAAGGCCTCTCCTCCGAGCGGGAAATTTATTACCCGGAAGCAAACGCCAAAGATTATATTAGGAGAGATCTAGAATCTGAAGTTTTTACTTTTGTATTTTTTTTACTCGATAAATCTATTGGTACTTCTATCCTTTATCTTTATATAATATCTTCCATTATTATGATTTATGATATTGTTACCATGATTAGTGAGTAGTTATCTTTAGTGTATGTAATGAAGTAGTCAGTTATGCTGCTGAAATTATATTGTGAACTGTGTATCTTGTTGAGATCCTTTCCGATTATGTTTTGAACTCAATAGCTTTTCTAAATAATAGAACGTAGTTATTGGCTATGTTATTGGGAAGTCGAGAACCCCGATTCAGAGTACACTATCCGTGTCACCCCTTAGTAAGAGAATTTTATCGGATACAAAGCAAGTTTGATAGAGGCACACTAGTTGTAGTAGGTATACCTATGCTATGTATTCCGATAGAGGTCCCTTTCATAGTTGAATCTCTGATTAGACTAGGAGTACATTTTCGGTCATGAACCATGCTGGTGTAGTCACTAAGCATATAAACTTAGTACGTGCATGTTGAAGCACAACGATTATTGTAAGCTGTATCTCTGCAAGTAAGGCGATCGAAACAGTCTAGTGTTGACCAGGAAACTACACCATAACACGGTCTCAAGCATTGCACCCGGCTTGAGGGATTCTTAGTTAATTAAAGAACTTTTTGTTTAAAATCCATAAAGTATTGGATTGTTAGGTTAACCAAACGTGTTCATGGAAGCTACTCAGTAGCTTGGCCATGGTGTTCTTTATGGTTGAACTCTTTTAAGTGCCTAACTACTTTGTATTAACCAATCGTTAACGAAAACATCAAAACACATCGCGTATCTCAAATTATGAATACGTTTTTTTTTCATTACGCATAAGAAAGTTTAGACATTGTTGAATGTTAATATGCCACCTTTTTCGAGCACTCTTATTGATGAGCTGGCCATGCCTACACGTACTCGTATTTGATGGACTTCGGGGGTTCAGGGCATTGTTGTCTATTCAGAATCACCAAACCTAACGTAATTACCCAGTGACATATTATTAACATGATAGGGACGTCTAGGTAAAGGATAACGCATAGAAGTTTTCTACCTATTCATGAGTTAACATTTCAAAATCTCAGCCTGACAAGTCAGATCATAAGTGGATAACAAAGAATCAAGGATAAGAATGAGATTTGGACAGGAAGTAATAGAATCGGACAGAGAGAAAATTAGCGATATTCACATTCCATAGCTTCTTAAACTCGTTGAAGTACAATGGTGTAACAGCTCGAGTTCAAGCACGGGTGCGTGCTGCCACACACCAGTTTTTGTGTGCCGCGCACTTAGCAGAAAACATGAGGGGTTAGTTTGTTATTTCATTATGGTAGTAGGGGGTTTTATGTAAGTTTGGATATAAAACATGGATGAGATTCCAGATTCTTCTATCACTTTCTATTTTCATCCAAACCAATATATTAAGAGAAAGAGAGATAGTGATGATGGTGGTGATGATTCAAGGATAATTTGATTTTGATCAATTTGGAGCTTGTTTTGGAGGAGTAAGTGTGATTGAAGTGTTAACTAACCTAGAGGAGGTTCAATTTTCTACATCTAATCATTCTTCATCTCCATCTTTTTCACACCCCCTAAATGGGGGTCATATGTGACTAACCAATATCAAAACACAAGTGTAAAGAGAGAACGAATCTAAATTAGACGTTTTTATTAAAAATCAATGTATTTAAAGCAGCGGAATTAAATAGTCATTACAAATGTAAACCCAAAATGTAAATGTAAACATAAATGTTTTAATGCAATAATATAAAATGCGGACTCCAAAGCAACATAGTCCAAGTAGCAAATAATCTCTAGCAATCTTCACCTGAGGCAAAACATGCTTAAAGTGTCAACCAAAAATGGTTGAGTAAACAACATAGGTTTATAATAGTTTTTAGACCTCAAGATTTAGTTATCAAGTTTGACGTATCAACATCGTTCCAAAGTAAGTGCCGAAGTTATGATATCGAGACTAAACATAAGTTACCCTAAACACTTCACGTTCGTGTCGTTGAATCTTTAATATGTATCCATTGACCAATGGTCAACTAGATAGAGACGTCGCTCTCAATAGGCCTACTCACATTAACTACGCTTGCGTTACACTAAGCAATTGACGATATCATGGTAGGGATTTAGCATGAAACATAGCATGGCAGCACAGTTAAACAGTTTTGAGTACTTGTGTTTAAGCGTAAAACAGTTTTAAAAACAAGCATGTGTCTCACCCCAAAGTTCAAAATAAGTATATAAAGAAAGTTAAAAAGTGACGCTATGAAGTTCAGCTTAGTAGCAAGTAAGTTATTCCACGCAAAGAAGAATGAACGGAGTAAGTGATCGGAGATCTCAACCTAGAGATATAACGTTTAGTTAGTTAATGTCTAACAGACATAAAGTATGTTTATTAATATAGCAACTATATTAACAGTGATGCTTCACGAGAAAAGTTCCTATTTCTCGAAAGTTTCTATTTTCGAAAACTTACTATTTATGGAAAGCTTCCACTTATAGTAAGCTCCTAGTTTAAGTAAGTTCGGGTTATAATTCTTCATAAAGACGTTGTAGAATTGCCCAAACTTCATTGCTATCAAGTAAGTCAGGGATGACCAGATGTAACCGGGGGCCCAGGACTCTTGACCAGAATCTAAGTCATGGCATTCGAGATCCACAAGCTTACCCATAAATGGCAACCTAGACATCATCCTCTTACGACCGTAAGTAGCGGTGAAGTTCGTATGTATTGTACGTTATCTTTTAATTAGAACCTTCACGTTATAGGTATATAAACAAAATTCATTATTAATGTACTTAATAATTATATATATATATAATTATTAAGTATATTAATAATGAATTTTGTTTATATACCTATAACATGTATATATATATATATGTTATAGGTATATAAACAAAATTCATTATTAATATACTTAATAATTATATATATATATATATATATATATATATATATATATATATATATATATATATATATATATATATGATAATATAACTTATTGTAATTAAGGTGTTACCATATAGATAGGTTTACAAGTTATAGTAATAATATTATTACTCTAATTATCTTTTAATTAATCAACCTTCATTATATACTCTTATCATGTCTTTGTACATATATATAGTTATACATATGTTACATATATATACACCTACATGATACATACATATATTATTATTCTTATATTACATGTATATGTTTATAACTATAATATATGTATTTATTATGTATGTGTTACATATATGTAAGTGAAAAGATGATACGTACAAATACATAGTAATACTTACCCTAATTGATCTAACAAACAAATATAATTTTTTGAACACAATATATTAACCTATACACATATACACAATACATATACACATGCTCATACATACACACACACGTACAACATACATACATACCCATACATATACACGCATGTATATATATACATATATACATACGACTATACCTACAACATATACATGTACATACGTACGCATGCATGCATGCATGTGTGTTATTATATTATTATTTTTAACTAGTCCATCTTCAATTATCATTAATCTTTATCCATGTAATCATGTTCTTAAATCATAATCTTATTAGTAACATAAATCATAATCTTTTATTTTATTCACATCTTCAAGTACAATATTCATGATCCAAACTCATAATTATACTTAATCATATTCAACTTATTAACCATATTCATCATACTTAATCTTATTAATCATATGCATCTTATTCATAAACTTTTTAACTTTATCATCTAGTTTCATGTTACATCATAATTATTTATACTTCATATTCATATAACTTTATCTATAATAACAAGTTTCAATATCAAGATTATAATTAAAAAAACATAATAAATAAAACAATTTAAAAGTATGAGCAAGCTTTTTGGACTGTTTTTGTTGCGCGGGAACAACAGCAAGTTTGCAGCAAAACTGGCGATTTAAATGGCTATTTTAGGTGGCGAATCACAGTAGAAAAAGGCTGTGATGATGGTGGGTTTGCAGCTGCACAGGAGCAACTGTTTTGGCTCAGCAGAAAGGCTGCTATAATGACGCTTTTTAGGCTGCAAAATCACAGCAGATTAGGGTGTTTGAGAGGGGTGGTTGTCAACTGCAGAAGGCTGCAGAAAAGTGGCAATAAAAGGGCTGTGATGATGAAGAGGGGAGTCGACTTAGGGTGGTGGTGGGAGAGGTGAAAACCGCCGAAAATAATAACAAGAGAAGGAGAGATATCTTGAGGTGTTTTTAGCTTATTAGTGAATGAAGAATGGGGATAATCATGGGTTGTTAATATAGGCTAAGCATTAGTATTTGAGTCCAACAACAATTACTTCAAGTCTTTGAGATTAGCTTGGTATTTATAATTAGATTAGGATTCCTCATGACTTAGATTAGGATTAGGATTAGTTGTAGCTAGCATTAGATTACTTAGTTAGCTAGTTTTTCTTTTTTTTACTAGGCCGTCCCATATTTTTTATATATTTAATATATTTTTTATTTTCGGCTCATTTATTTATATATATATATATATATATATATATATATATATATTAATTGTTTCTTTTATTTATGATAATTTTTTATTTAATCTTTACATTTTTGTCCATGACATTATTAAATTTTTACTTACTTCCCATTATTTTTATTCTACATAATTATCACCTTTTTAAATTATATTTGTAGATTATATATATATATATATATATATATATATATATATATATATATATATATATATATATATATATATATATATATATATATATATATATATATATATATATATAGTATCACAAAATGCATAAACTTATATTAACAGGGTGTGTTGATCAAAAATTACTATTTAATCAACGTGTTGTCAAATAAAGTTTACGAGCACAAGAAGTCCTAAAAGCAAAATAGTAAAAACAGAAATGGAAAAATGAGGGTCATTATAATCTTCATCCAAATTGTAAGAACCCCAATTTTGATATTCGTTATCATTTGGGGTTTTGCTAGATTCTTTTGGGTTAGAGTGTTTATGGGGTGGTTTGTACTAGTAAATGATGTTTACAAGTTGTAAAGGAAGATTTTTCATGTTTAAGAGTTTAAGAAGTGACTGGTAGTCTTGATACATTAATTTTGTAGTTTAAAAGTCATAACCTTGATGAATTGACTAAATAAAGTAAGAACACTTTTAACTTGGCAGTGAAAGATCATTATTTCACAAGTTGAAGTTGTAGGTTAAAGATTATTAATTTCTTAGTATAATACAATTGTGCATCTCAAGTGTTAGTGAAAATATTTTGCAAGATTTGTTAAATTAACTTGAGATGTAATTGTAGAAGTGACGTTTATTCAAAAGATAAGTGGTTGTCATAGTCAAAATATTCGAATTGTTAATTTGGGCAGTAAAGTGGGTCATTGAGAGTTTTGTAGAGAAGAAGTGTGTTTTGATACCCTTCTTAACTTAAAGTAAATAAAATAAGCTAGTATCATGATTAGTTGGTAATGTAAGTGTGTATGTATGGTATTCTTGTAGGTTGCTAAGGAATTATGTAGCTCGTGTATCATATTTGGACTCCATAGAAAGGTAAGTTTATATGTAAGTAAATGGGGATTGTATGCATTTGTTTACATTCTTGTAAATAACGGCACATGACTTTCGGGGATGAACTCCAATCCGATAGAATTGTCCGAGACTAATATATTAGTCGAGGAAATGCGGTAGAATTGGCCGAGACTAATATATTAGTCGAGGCTGTGCGGTAGAATTAGCTGAGACTAATATATTAGTCGAGGCTATGCGGTAGTAAAAATAGTTGATTGTAATGTACAATCATCACATTGATAGTTTGACTACGGATCCGTTAGTTTTGTGGTAGTTTGTATTGCTTGTAAGAATGCTTATTATTTTGTGGTAGATTATAGTCATTTACTCATGTATGTACTCACTAAGCTTAATGCTTACTCATTGTAGTGTTGACTTTTTGATAGGTTTGAAGGTTGCGAATGTGCTAGAAGTCTAAGATGGTGGCTTGGGATTAGCTTGGAGATGCTTTAGGGTAAACGGATATTCCATTTTTCCATCCTCACGAAGATAATAACCACTTGGATGAAAACGCCGTTATTTTCAGTCGTTGTTTTATTCAAGTTTCAAGTCATTTGTATAAAGTTAAGTTGTTATCTTGTTATGAATGTGTCATTCGAGTTTTAAGTCAGTTGTATAAAGTTAACTTGTTATCTTGTTATGAATTTGTTATTGTAGTCAAAGTTTACTTGTGGTCTTATGGGTCAATTTGTAAACTCTTATTTTGGAGAAGGTTGAAGTTTGACATTGGATAAAATGTAGTACACGCATAAATGATGGTTATAATCATTTTAACTTGTCAAAAAATTTTGGTTTGCACGTATTAGAAGTGTTGTATGGATGGTTTCTTACATGTGTTAAAATGGGTTATTTCAAACGGGTCAAAGGTGTCACCTGGAAGTTTAGTGTCACTTGGAAGTTTACATGGAAGTTTATTGTCACTTGGAAGTTTACCTAGAAGTTTAATGTCACCTAGAAGTGTAGTGTCACTTGGAAGTTTACCTGAAAGTGTCACCTGGAAGTCTAGTGTCACTTGGAAGTTCACATGGAAGTTTAAAAAAATTAGAGTCAAGGGCGTTTTAAATTGGTATCAGAGCGGAAGTTTAAGGGACTTGGATAATCCACTTTAGGATAATCTATGCTTAATACGATAAGTAGAATAATTAGCCATTGTTTATGTATGTAGAGATGTCTTGTTATGTTGACTTGCAGGTTATACGAGGAGCTATTGAAGGTTATGGGACCTCGTAAGATTAGATAGACTTTGTAGTTGTGTAGATGGTGTGATAGATTTAATTGTAGAATACAGAAATTGTTAAGTTTGTATGTGTTCGCAGTAAGCTTTTGTGGCAGCGGTAGAATATATTAGCAGTGGTAGAAATTGCTTGACATTATTGGATAATGTAGGAAGGAAATGTGAAACAACGTAATATAAGATGCTTGGTTAATATAGTTATATTACGGTGGTTCACATGTAAGTTCTGATGTTGTCGCGTATGGGTGGGGAGTCAGTGGGGATATGGATCAGTTTAGACAAACATGAGAAGAAATGAGAGAGCTGTTAGTATATAAATTGCCTAAAGTGTGCATTAGTTACTTATGTATATTATGAAATAAAAACATAGTTAAAGCGGTAGAGAGTCACCTAGTGACCCGGAAATTAGGATAGATGTAAGTGAGTAGGATATACGGACTCGTATATGTAGTTGTAATGAATGTGTAAGATGTAGATTCTTTCCTGGCAGGAAGAGTCTTATAGAGTCTTAGTCGGTAAGATTGTTTATCTAAGAAGATCATGAGGGATAATTGATCCTACTAGTTTATCTGAAATGGATTATGCAACAGTGTACAATCGTAGATCCAGAGTAAGTTTATTAGGTGGTATAGTCAGTCGTATGGAGATTCTTTATTGTAGACTCAGTTGCGGAGTAAAGGAAGCTAGCTAATGAAGGTTTGAAGAAAAACATGTATGTTATATAAGAAATGTTCGCGGAGGAATTACCCACTATGTAGAGTACTGAAAGATGAAGATGCATACCTTAGGGCACGTGAAAATTTGTAGCGAGTTAATGAAGGCAAGAAGACCATCACGATACACAATGCCGGTGGAGGTAGAGCATAGCATTTTCTACGAGTTTCTCACATGATTAAATGTATGTGAAGAAATTATATATGTGGATTAGCAGATTGTTCTGATGTTTTTTGAAAGACTTTTCAAAGAGTAAGTACAAAGGAATGTCGTTTCTGCTGAATGGGATGACAGATTAAGAATAGATCATGTTTGACCTATATTGTAGTAATTATTATTTGAAAAAATTCAATCAAACCTTTAGTGCGTTATGTGCTAAAAAGAGAAGTAGAAAGTTGCGACGTGATTACCGCGGGGCAGGCAAAGCTCCCGGTCACCCGCCATAGATTTCTTGAAAGAAGATGTGTTTATGAGAGATAGTTGAACCAGAATATCGAAGTTTGTATAAATCATGGTTTTAAACATAGCAAGGAAGAAATGATGATTGAAATGCTTGCCTTTGTGGCAACAATATAGTTAATCTTATAAATTAAATGTTGAGGTGGAAGATTGAACGGAGTGAGTTATCTATGAGTTTCGGGAGGACCAAACTTAAACGACCAATAGAAATTCTTGACGAATACAATAGGGAAGATAACTAGTGGAAGGATAAAGAAGTGAATGACCGTAATAAGGGGGAGTCTAATACCCGTTTGGGTTGACTAGTAGGAGAAGTGGAGAGTTATGAAGCATCATGTCTAGTGTATAATACAAGGAGTCTTGGGTAGTAGTAACATTAGAGTAGTGAGTGTTAGCTTTAAGATTGATGGATGTGACTTGAGGACAGAGTTGAGGCACTCATAGCTTATCCAGAACTCTAGTTGTGACAACCAGAAATTTCTGACCAAATTTAAACTTTATCTTTATATTATTCCGACACGATAAGCAAAGTTGTTAAGTTGAATCTCAAGAATTTTAAACTGTGTTCATAAATTCATTTAACCTCGACCAAATTCCGATGATTCACGAACCATTATATATATATATATATATATATATATATATATATATATATATATATATATATATATATATATATATATATATATATATATATATATATATATATATACGTATGTATATATTTTATAACTTGAAAATGTTAACAAAGTATTAAACGTATAATACTTTACATGAACGTATTTTCCTCGATATATGTTTAATATATTTATCGGCGGAATTAAAAGATAATATCAAATAATTCAATTATCAGATTTATTGTGATATGATTACGGGTCTCTGTTGTAAGGTCCACTATGATTTAAGAAATCTGTTCTTTTTAACGATATTCGAAATTATTGGTAAAGTGATTTACAAGTAAGAACAAAAGTGTCAATTAACGGGAACTAGATAAGGGTTAGTGTAGTTCCTGTTCAATATCCTATTTATATGCGTCAACTATTTAACTTTAATATTATTTAAGATGAAAGTAAATTTATGAGATATAGATAACTTATAAAATAAATATCGACGTTTTACCTTAAAATGATTTCGTACATTCATTTAACCTTTGGACTTTATCTCACGCTTCATCAATATTTAGTAATTTAAAAACTTGAAACCTATTATATATAAATGTTACTTTTCAAATACGATATAATGATTTCCATTATTTTAACCTTTTAACAAAATAATTCTTAAATATATATTAGTTTTAGAAAACAAAAGCTATCATATTTATTTGGTTTAGTTCTAAAAAATTTTCAATCTAAAGGAAACTTTATTATCAAAACATTTTATAAGATACTTTGTTAATGAATTTTGAAGAACTTAATTAAAGATTTATATTATAAATTTCAAATATATTTTGTGTTTCAAAAACATAAGCGTAATATGACATAATATTTTCTATCATTTATACGATTATAAATGAGTCTTGAAATATAATTACTTTTGAAAAACTAAATATTATATTATTAAATAAATATTTCAAACTTATATTTTGAGATAATATATATATATATATATATATATATATATATATATATATATATATATATATATATATATATATATATATATATATATATATATATATATATATATATATATATATATATATATATATATATATATATATGTATATATGTATATATATATATATATATATATATATATATATATATATATATATACTTTACAATATAACGAGATATAATAATAACGTAGTCATAAAACGTTTTAATTTAAAATAATATTATTATATAACGAGACATCGATTTATAAAAGCTAATGACCACAACCCTCAAATATATAAGTTACATTTCTTATAATATGATTCATCGTTGTATAAGTCTAATTTTTGATAAAGGTACACGTCGCGTAACGTGCTAGTTTTTTCTAAGCGTACGAAAATGTGTTCAAGAAACCAGAACCGGAACATAAGTCGAGTGACAACGTACGAGCCATCAGAGCAAATTTTACAAGTCAACTATGCACATAAATATATATATATATATATATATATATATATATATATATATATATATATATATATATATATATATATATATACATATATATATATATATATATATATATAATTAAATAGATTAAATATATAAATATATATATATATATATATATATATATATATATATATATATATATATATTAAAACTGTCGGCAGATAAAATCAAACGAGTGTGGGCTGGAAAGGCACCCCATGCGATCGCTTGGGGAATGGCCTGTAATGCCATGCGATCGCATGGCAGTCTGGGACAGGCGAGGTTCTATAAATTCAATCGATTTCTATTTTAGTGAGACACATCTATCTTTCCATCTATATTACTCTCTCCGTAAAACAAATATATATATATATATATATATATATATATATATATATATATATATATATATATTATAATTAAGATTAATAATATTATTAATCTTATTATTATTAGTAGTATTAATATTAATATTATTAGTATATACATAAAATACTACGACGAGGTTGTGAGCGAGTCATTTCAAAACGAGTTTTTCGAGCGAGATAGAGCCAATGAAATTATGGGTTATAGCTATGGAGGTTATGGGTATTGTTCAGGGGTATTGTTCGTGAGGTCAAACTAGCATTTTTCATCTCCGTCGCGTCTACGTACTTTACTGCAATATTGAGTCACAATATTGATACGTGAGCACTCGTATCTTATCTTTTATATATTAATAGTGTATCCCTGACTAGTGCTCGAGTGTATATGATTATGCATGCTTATATGATTATTTTCATCGATAAATAGTTTATGATAAATCACGAATATAATACATATGCTACTGAGATAAGGAATATGATATGCATATCGTTGGAAAGCTGTCATAAAATTATTAACTTTTCATTTAGAAGTCATGTGATTTCGATGAACGGATTTAAAGATATGGTCAACTGAATTATCGCTAACTATAATATTATTATGATTATAATTATTATTATTATCGTCGTTATTATTATTATCTATAAATTATTATTATTATTATCATTATCGTTATTATCACTAAGGTTATTATTATTATTATTATTATTATTATTATTATTATTATTATTATTATTATTGATATTATTACTGAAATTATCGTTATTATTAAAAAGTAACATTTTTATAAAAACTATCATTTTATTATTTTTATCATTAATATTATTATTAAAAGTATCATTAATATTAAAAATTGTCACTTTTATTAAAATTATCATTTCTAACAGAAATATCATTTTTATTATAAAATATTATCATTATTATCATATTAGGATTATTATTAAAATTTTATCATTTTGATACAATTATTTTTATAAAATATTATTATTACTATTTTTATTATGATAATTATTATATATAGTAAATATTATTATTAAGATAAATTATATATATTTTTTTAATATTAAAGTATCGATACTATCAATTATCATTTAAAATTTATCATTTTTATTAAAACTATCATTCTATTAAAAATTATTATTATTATTAAGAATTATCGTTTTTATTAAGAATATAGTATATTTAAAAGTATAGAATTTAAAACAACCGTTTTATTTAAAATTATCGTTATTATCAATTTTATTAGTATTATTAATATTAGTATTATTTCTTTTGTTATTTATATTAAACAATTTTAATAACATTATCTTTATTAAAATTTTCATTATTATTATTATTACAAAATAATACAACTTTTACTCATTATTATTATTATTATTATTATTTTATCAAATAAATATGTGATATAAAGATATTTTTACCACACGTAATATAATTACATTAATAATACATACCACTATATGTTTATGATTTTGAGTGAATTATATAAATTTTATTACTCGAGATATATAAAAATATATTTTTATCATATATAAAATTTTAATATAAATTTTTATTTATTAATATATGACTTGTATTATTTACTCTAATAAAATCTGATAAATATATTTAAATATATAAAATGACTATATAATAAACATGTATAAATTATGAAAGTCATTTTGGGTCAAACTGATTTTTGTTAACTTTTGCATATCGGTGTCGAGCATTAGGATTGTGGTACACTATGACTCGACCTTAATTTTTAGACAGATATTGACCATTATATAAATATATATACTTAATATAGGTTCGTGAATCCAAGGCCAATCTTGCATTGTTCAATGTCGTCATATGTATTTTACTAGAAAATACAATATTGTAAGTTTCATTTACTCCTTTTTTAAATGCTTTTGCAATATATATTTTTGGGACTGAGAATACATGCGTTGCTTTTATAAATATTTTACGAAATAGACACGAGTAATCTAAACTACATTCTATGGTTAGATTATCGAATCGAATATCACACTTTTTAGTCAGGTAATCTAAGAATTAGGGAACAGAAACCCTAATTGACGCGAATTCTAAAGATAGATCTATTGGGCCTAACAAACCCCATCCAGGTTACGGATGCTTTAGTACTTCGATTTTATCATGTTCGATGAGAGTCCCGGAATGATGGGGATATTCTAGACGCGTTTTGTTAATGTCGATTACCCGGTGTTCATCATTATTTTATATATCTAATTCTAACAATTACAATACCTAATAATTCATATTATTATATACAAATATATATATATATATATATAAGTATATTTATTTACAAGTAATCGTATCGTGAGTCGTCGGACACAATCAAAGTTTAAATGAATTCATGAAAACAGTTCAAAAATTTTGAGACTCTATTTAACAGACTTTGCTTATCTTGTCGAAATCATATAAAGATTGAGTTTAAATTTGGTCGAAAATTTCCGGGTCGTCACAGTACCTACCCGTTAAAGAAATTTCATCCCAAAATTTGATCGAGGTGGTCATGGTTAATAATAAGAATGTTTTCCTGACGTATATGAGTTGATAAATAAATTTTTTTATCACCATTGAGTAATAAGGATAAAACAAGTTGATTTCTTGAAGCGTACGAATGAAGCTATCACTTAAAGAGTGAATCTAGAATATAAAGCTCATCTTAACTTTTGACGTTATCGCATTTGAATTTAGAAAATATGGTGCGTCTAATCTTTTGTCATTGTCTTGGTTGAATTTCCGGAATTCAAGGGATTAAGGAAATCTTCATTATCTATATAAGATTTGATTCGTCAGTGATTAATGAAATTAAGATCTCTTTAATTAAATGCGGTCATCTGCCTCGATTGCTCTGTCAGATGCTTCTATTATAAATTTACCTCTTCTATGTTATTATTCTCACTATTCCTATACGTTCTTCCTTAATCCATACTTCTAAAAATTGTAAAATACTTAATCCAGTTCTGATCCTTGTCCTTCTTTTGACAATCGCTTCTGTCTTCCTCCTTTTTCATCTACCACCGGAGGAATCTGTTAACTTCTACTATTACTTTGGGGTTATAGTGTTTTTCATTCTCTCATGTATTTATGTTGCTATCCGTATTGATATACACGGTTTGTAATTTATGTGTTTGTGATTGGCTTTGTATTTTCTTTTATATTTCGGAGCTTTATGCTCTTGTTTTCTCTTCCTGACTTCAGTCAAGCGAATAATGGTCCGGAATTTGTAGATATAGAGTTTTGAATGATCATAAAGTTCTAAGTAGTAAGAAACGTAATAGCACGATTTGATTTGGTAAATTACCAGATATCACGGAAGGTAGAACTATCAAGAATACATTTTCTTGATATGTTCGGAGGTTAAGTAGAATGAAAGAGTTATGTAACATGGTACAAAATGAGGGTATGATCTGTGAACTATCATCACGTTCCATTAGAAATTTAGCATAACTTACTGTAATATAATCACGTTGGCCAAGTGTCATTATATTATATTAACTCATGCTCAAATTCTTAACACTTCTCCAGAATTCGTTCGTAATTATATTTAAATTTTACAGAAGTTTCCAATATAAGGTAATACAGAAAGCACGAAGAGGTATATAATTTCAGACAAGAATACTTATGAAAATATCCGATATTTATGATGATATTTTGGAATTTCTAAGTTGGAAGGTTGATGAAGAAATATTTTCCGCAAGATTTTAACATGAGTAAGGAGCAAGATATTTGTTGAAGGTTTCATTGGATCCAGAATTACCTGGATTCTTTGAATATAGGGTATGGTCCTTGTATTTATCCTTGATCTCCTTCATGGTTTGCTCACTTCGTTTTTCAGTACCAAATTTTCTATCGAGCGTTCCATTCTTTATCATCAACTTTTGGCCATTAAGACCATCTACAACATGCTGCTTCGTCAGCATTTTCAAAGTTAATGGATCTGGATCATTGGTTATCAAACCGAGGGTTTTCAAGAATATCGAAGGGTTTGAACGGAGATGGTAATCGTCAAGATACAAAAGATTGTTTAAGATGAAATCAAGTGGCAAACTTGAAGAAATGTTTAGTTTCATATGTTATAATCAATATTTTAATTCATTTTAATTGTCCAATGTTGGTAGTCCACAGTTAATAGTCCATAGTTAGCAATTCAATAATTCATATATAGTTTAATATATAATATTCGAATTAATTAATATGTATCGTGACCCGTGTACATGTCTCAGACTCGATCACAACTCAAATTATATATATTATTGTAGAATCAACCTCAACCCTGTATAGCTAACTCAAGCATTACTGCATATAGAGTGTCTATGGTTATTCCAAATAATATATATAGATGCGTCGATATGATATGTCAAAACTTTGTATACGTGTCCCGATATTTAAAGTGCGTAAAATAAATAACAGAAATTAAATGACGATAAACAAAATTGCGAGAATATAAATTGCGATAATTAAATTGCGATAAATAAAACGTAATCAGTTAGCTAAGAACAGTTAACTAGGAATAGTTAGCGTCGATTCTTAACAAATTTTTTCTCGTAGTTAATTTGTTTGTTTTTAACAAATTTTATTTTGTCCAATGTTTTCTTCATTATGTCACTTGTTGGATTCTGATAAGTCAAAATCCAAATATGAAATTGAATAAAAATGGTTATTCTGTGGTGAACGGATTCGTATATCTGTGGATGTATGTAGGATAGCAAATGACTGTTGTATCAAATTCGAAGAATGTAGAGTGTAACCTATTAATGTGAAATCTAAATATCTCTCGGGTATTACCTACCTGTTAAAATATTTTCACGATTAACAGTTTGTACAAAAGAATTTTTAATTACAATCTTTATGAAAATATACTTACATATATATCTTCTTCAGATGTAATCATGGATTTATAGATATCGATTTTTAAATCGATGATGAAAGATGTGAATGATAACATATGTGAATTAATTATGATAGAAGCCCTTTAAAGCTTCTTTTATCTTTCTCGGGTATTACCTACCCGTTAAAAATTCACACGTCATAGTTCATATGAAAAGAATTTTTATTACGATCTTGAGATATACATAAATATATACATATATCCTTTAATCGTAAACAGAAAGTAATGAATTAATATTTCATAATTCATCATTCTCGGTACTCTTCAGTGTCTGTGGTGCTTACAGAGCTTGTGGTGATGGAAATGATGCTGGTGCGGGTGGTGTTGCTGTTGGTGTTGGTACTGCTTGTGGTACCTGCGTAGTAGATGCGAGCCTAGCTTCCAAATCGAACACCGTCACCTCCAGGGTTTCTACTTTACGCTCGAGTCTATGAATTAGTTCTACCCATTCTTCCGTAAGGTTTGTCAATTCTTGATATTTAGTTTGAAGTCTTCTAACTTCTTCTAATAATCCTATCTGATTAGAATTCGGGAGTAGAGGACGAATACTATCTTTAACTACATCGAGTCGACCTTCGAGGTGGAAAATCAGTGCGAAAAGAGTGAAAACGGTATTGCGAACAGGTTCAATGGTAAGTGGATCGAGCACTCCGACGTTAGGTGGTAAGTTCAGCTCGTGATATGGAGTACCTTGTTTATTTCTCCATAGGGTAAGTATTTCGCGGACCCATCCCCACTTTCTAATGAAATCATGGTAGTTGATCGGTTGGTGCGCTCCCGTCACGCTATCTTCGGAGTCAGAGGAACTTGGTCGATTCGTAGAGGCCATCGTACGCGATAACAGAAAAGATTTTTGGTATGAAAAGCTTAGTGACAGCAAATGATAGTTGGATGGTATTCTCAATGCATAATATGCATAGATATATATATAGTACCAGGATCCCTTAAATTACGGAGAAATTTACGGAAGATATCAGGCAAAGTTTACCGTAATTGATACACTTAGATATGAATTTGTCTATACACTATCTATGAAATAAAGGCAATAAGGCGTGTCTAGACTTAGAAATGATAAGCAGATAATTTTCAACTAAGAATGATAATCAATACTTATAATATGCAGCTAAGTTCGAAGTTCAGAATCGCTAATGCATCCTAACAACTTTCAGTTAGACACACTAATGTAAGACCTGGTTCGCTAGGACCAACGCTCTGATACCACCTGTAGTAACCCGTCCTAATCTACCTGAACGAAGTCATCAACATCTGGTCCCATTGCGAGGTACTGACCTAAATATGCCATGAATGACTCCAAGTAATATCTTTAAAATGAGCAAATGCACAGCGGAAGATTTCTTTCATACCTGAGAATAAACATGCTTAAAAGTGTCAACCAAAAGGTTGGTGAGTTCATAGGTTTATCATAACAGTCATCCAATATATTAATAGACCATAATATTTTTGTTTATAAATATATGTACACTCGCAAGTGTATAAGAGTATTCTATAAGTTGTTGAGTGCTTCGGTAACCATACTTAACAATTAATGTGGCATATTCCATTTATTATGAAATCTCCCTAGACTGTACCAAGTGTAGTAAAAACGAAGTACTATGCAACCGTTTACGATACTAGAGCGACTAGCCCGGTTGGGGTGGTCAAACCCGATAGATCTATTAATAGGATTCGCGCTTACATGTCCTTACATGTAAATATTAGTTACCAAGCTATTAGGAAAGATATGCAAGGTGGTACAACTCAACGTAGAATATATTTTAAGTACTTATGTCTATTTCGTCAAACATAAAAGCAGCGCAAAAATATATATTGCAAAAGCAATTAAAAAAGGAGCAAATGAAACTCACCATACTGTATTTTGTAGTAAAAATACATATGACGTCATTTAACAAGAGTATGGTTGACCTCGGATTCACGAAACTATATCATTAATGTATATTAACACATATATTTGTAATCGAACAATTTTTATATATGTATTATATCTTAGTTTATATGTTATATGTATTTAATTTGTATATATTTAAAATGATTAATATTTATACATGTAGATATCTGAATATATATATTAGTATTTTGTCAATAATTTGTTATTTTTAATATTTATAAAAATAATGTTAATATGTTTAGTATATAATTATATGTAATATAAGTATAATATTTATTTGTTATAAAAATAATAATTAAAATGATAATTAAAATAATAATGATAATAATAATGATAGTTTTTAATGAAAATGTAAATTAATAATAATATTAAAAATAATAATGTTTTTATATAAAAATCATTTCAATAATAATTATAATAATAATAATAATAATAATAATAATAATAATAATAATAATAATAATAATAATAATAATAATAATAATAATAATAATAATAATAATAATAATAATAATAATAATAATAATAATAATAATAATAATAATAATAATAATAATAATGATAATAATAATAATAATAATAATGATAATGATAAATAACTAAACTACCTCAAAGGAGTAGCCCTTAAAAATAATGCCCAAATTCGGGTTTGAATCTGCGACCTCCCGCTAACCCGATAATATCCTTAATCATTACTCCGTATCAATTTTTCTATTATTATTAAGATTTTAATATCTTTATCCTAATCCACGATTCATCAATATTCGAATCTTATTAATCATCAAACTTTATCATGTATCATCATCTCACATAACCCGTATCATCATCTCCATATCACTCCATCATCATTCATATTTACGCATACATCATCATTACTTTCACATCCTTACCTCACCATCGTAAGCTTGAATAACATTATGTATTATATTTTCTGTAATATTATCACAGATTATTATTATTATGGTTATCACCAACTCGTTATTCATTAACCATCATCATTATACCCATCGTTGTAAAATTAACGGATATAGAATAGATATAGGTATGGCAACAGTGAAGTAGTACCACAAAGTGAAAGAATAGATGCGGTTTATATTGGACCGAATTAACATTCGGGATGATTAATCTCTATTGGGCCATAACTACTATAACCGTTTAACACATTTTGGGTTTTTAGAAGTGTAATTCAGTTTTAAATGATACGATTGGCCTGGTTGACGTCAATAGTTGCAGCAACAAGATAGGATACCTTTTTTATGGATTTGTCGGCCACAACATAAAAGAAAGGACACTCAACTTTGCTTTATTATATTTTACATTATCTTAATATTTATTAACTAACACTCTTCCTTTTTGCTGAACAATAGGAAATAAAACGCAGTCATGGCAATTACCTTTGAAAGAGAAATTGGATAATTGTTATGGTTCAAACAAAAAATAGATAGGAAGTGTAGCAGGTTAGTATTCAATTGTGGAGGCGAGTGAGGAGGTGGTTTACAGCGAAACAGAAATTAAATTGTAGCAGTGGCAATGGTTATGGGTTTTATGGTGAAACGTTTTAGTAACAATGAAGGTGGCGGTGTTTGTTCAAAGGAAGAAATGAAAGAAATAAAAAAAATGGAGATGACAATGGTGGTGGTTCTTGGTGGAAACTCGATGGTGTCACGGTTACAAGGATTTGGAGAGAGAGAGAGAGAGAGAGAGAGTGGTGGTTTGTGGTTGTTTATATGGCGTTGGTGTTCACGGTTAGGAGAGAGGGAGAGGAAGAAGAAAGTTTAAGATGGCGGTGGTATTCTTAATTCGTACAGGAACAGGAAACAAGCTAGCTGTAGCAGCTTGTTATTGCTCGATTTGAAAAAGAAATGGAATTTGAAGATATAAAGTGATGGTGTATGGTGGAAGAGTGTGATCGACATGGTGTGTCATAACTTGAGGTTGTGGTTGTAGTCGGTGAATCATGGTAATAGATGAAGTGATGCAGGGACGAATTGTCAAGGAAGAAGAAGAGGGTGTTGAGGTGTTTTGTCTCTTGATTGCAGTATATGCAAATATATAGATAGATATACGTAAAGTAACACTAATAATTAATAATAATAGTATAATAATAATATAATAATAATTATAATATAATTTAAAAGTTTAAGAAAAGTGTGATAAGAATAATTCAGTGACTATTAACTGCCGATAGTTTTTCCCGGCTAATAAAACGTACTCTGTTGTTAATCAATGACGGATAAAGGTCTTCAGAAAAATTCCATATTTTTAAATTAACTATAATTATTTATTTTGGTCATTATGGTATAAAATCCAGTGATTAATTTAACAAATAAAAATTACATCAACTGTCCCTCTCATTTATGGGTAAAATATAAAAAATTGTTAAAATTTAATAACTAAATCCTAAATACATTTTTAGTAAGCCTAAAATTTATAGAACTCATTTTCGGATCATCGTTTATTTTAAAATCACATAAGTTCGTTTTTATCTCGTGTAATATCGTTCGAATGACAATTTAGCGTTACCTTCATTTACTAAATAGTTTTGAAATCCCAAAATATATATTGTGTATACTTTATTTATATATAAATATATGTTATCATTATTTTATATATCTAATTCTAACAATTACAATACCTAATAATTCATATTATTATATACAAATATATATAAGCATATTTATTTACAAGTAATCGTATCGTGAGTCGTCGGACATAATCAAAGATTAAATGAATTCATGAAAACAGTTTAAAAATTTTGAGACTCTGTTTAACAGACTTTGCTTATCTTGTCGAAATCATATAAAGATTGAGTTTAAATTTGGTCAAAAATTTCCGGGTCGTCACAGTTACAAAATAGACTTGTTATACAAGCAGCACCAGCAGTACCGACAGTATCACCAGCATCAGCATCACCTACAACATCACAAGCTCCACCAGATCTATAATCACCGTGAACAACATCATTAATCAACATCAATTATGTCATATCAACGAGTTATGAAGTATTAACTCATTTCCACTGAAGAATTTATATGTATATCTTATATATATAAATTTTGGAAACCATAGTATATCTTTTCATATTAAGCTATTATGAATGAATTAAATAAGGGTAGATACTACTCGGTTAATTCATATTACTAATATGCAATGATGTACATCCTTCGATAATGACTTAACCATTGTTAACTACAATCTCTGTTCCAAACTTAATGAATTCCAATTCATAATAAATCAAGTGTATTAATCAATTACATGTTTGATTTTACACTTTCATCTTCGATGAACTCGAAACTTTCTAGAAACATCATTCGTACCTTGCGAAGTTCACAAGAATCCCGCGGACACCAACATCATTCACCTAGTAAATATCAATAAAAATGAATAATGAAGTATTGATTCATAATTTCATTTACGTCAAAGTGATAATCCACGAAGATTACGAAATTTCTAAAGTTTTGGAGATTATCATTGCTAGTTCCATCTGAAAATCAAATGAGCTTAATATGATATTAACTCATTAAATCTGTATTACATTTGAAGAAAATATACAAATTAATATTTTCATAAAAATTGTAATAAAATTCTCTCGTACAAAAGATTACTTGTGAATTTTTTTTTAACGGGTAGGTAATACCCGAGAGATATATAAATTCACAATTAAAATGTTACATTCTTCGATTCTGATTCAGAAATCTTAACTATATTCACTACTTTCACAACTATACATTCCTTCATAGAAACCAATCATTCGCATCCAAATTCGATTACATATTCTGATTTTGATAGAACAGAATTCAAATTCGAGATATAACCGGTACCATCACTCTTAGATTCCTATATCTTTCAAAGCTATACATTGATTTCAAAGCTGTGCTAGAACATCATAGAACCCATAAAAATATTTGTATCATTCAAAATCCTAGATCATCATATGTATATTAACGATTACAATCTGTGTTCAAACCCCTCGAAATTCCTGAAGACACTTCAAATAATGAACAATAGAGATGATGATCCAACCACATGTTACCCACAGTCATGCCCCTGAAAAACTCTCGAAACCAAAGTCATAGTTTAACACGTATCTGTGTCAAATCTTTTGGCATTTATTACCAAAAATAACTTTTCAATCCCTTTTCAAAATAGACAGTTTTGTCACAGCTCCAGCAAAACAACTTCAATTGTTGATGTGCGTAGAGGTATATACGAAATAGTTATATTTTTACTACGAAATATGACGAAATATGATACAAGTTTACACAAGTTATTTATTTATTTATAGAGTAGATATACATAAACTCTGCTACAACACTATAGGCAGTGTACCTAATCGTAGAGTAGTATAGTTTTTAGTAAGTCAGGTTCGTTCCACAGGGAGATGACTTATTTTACACTATATTTTATACAACTATATTTTTACAAAATATATATTTTTATATTTAATAATAATATAAAAGGGGGTTTACCGTTTAATGACCAGTTTGTCAATTTTATATTTTAAGTCATAATTAAAACCTAATGAAAAATATAAGTTGCGATAATTAAAAAGTACGATAATTAAAAGTGCAATTAAATACAATGACAGTAAATAAAAGTGCGATAATTAAAAGTGCAATTAAATATGAAATATAAAAATTATGCATATTTAAACTTCCGTAATCATGATGTTTGACGTGTTGATTTTAGTTTATTACCATGGGTTGATTGTCCTTTGTCCTGGATTATTCAATATGTCCGTATGGTTTTTATCCATAACAGTCCATCGGTCATAAATTTAAAGTGCGAGTGTCCTCGTCAAATTATCCTTATATCCGAAGTCAAATATTCCAACTAATTGGGGACTTAAACTGTAACAAGGTCTTAATACTTTGTTTAATAATTACACCAGGATATCGACTGCGTGTAACCCAAGGTTTTAATACTTTGTTAACAATTATGCCAAGTATCCTTGTACATAATTCACCCCTGTTTTAATAAGTCTATTAACTATTAATCCATTCCCGTGTCCGGTTAAATGAACGATTATTCGTACATATAAATATCCCGCCCATCGTGTCTGATCGAGTGTATGTGGTTATTTATAGGTACGTCCAATTGTAAATCTTTATATTAAATTAACAAACTATCATTTAATTAAACAAATATAAAGCCCATTAATAGCCCATAGTCTAATTTCCACAACTGTCGTTCTTTTGTCCAAACCTCAATTATGGTACAAAGCCCAATTACCCCATCTTTAATATTTAGCCCAACATCATGATTACTTCGATTTAAATAAGCATAATAATAACTTAGTTACAAGACATTAATTTAAAAATGAGAACATAACTTACATTGAGTATTTATCGCGTAGCTTTACACAGACAGAACTTCGACTTGAAAACCCGTAAAATAAACGTTACGCTACCCAAACTTGTAGAAATGTAATCACTAAATTAACCTACTCCTACTCCTAAAACTAAATTACATAAAATAAAAATTAAAAACTGAATTTGAAAATAAAAAGAGTGTGTTTAAAGCTCGAGCACAGGCCTGGTATTTATAGCATTTTGGCCTGCTACAGTAACACATGCGATCGCATGGGTTTTATGCCTATTTCCCATGCGATCGCATGGCCGCCAGATCCAGCTCACATATTTTTTGTACACTAGCTTGTCGACATATTTAATAAATATATATAATATATATATAATTTTATATAATTATATATATATATATTATATTATATTCTTGTGCATAGTTGACTCGTAATTTTGGCTCCGATGTTTCGTACATTTACGCCCGGTTTATGTCTCGGTTCCGGTTTCTCGAACGTCTTTTCGTACAATTTAATATCATGCAATTTGCGTTCCGCGACTTGTGTTCTTGTTAATCTTTAGACGTTTTTCTTCGATAAATTAAACCACTTGGAGTGTAACTTGTACGTTTGAGCATTTTGGACGTTTTCGCCTTTTAAATCTTCGTTTTCGACTTTAAATCTTCGTTTTCGAGCGATCTTCGTCTTTCGTCTTCACACTTATTTATTTTAAACAATTACAACTAAAAATAAGGAAATTACAATTAAAAACATTACATTTTGGAATGATATTGCGACTAAATATATGTTCTTTTGGAGCAATATCAATTATCCCTACGCTTGAGCGTTGCTTGTCCTCAAGCAATACAGAACTTGAAATTAAATCACACGAATCGCTTCTTTATTCTTCACACTTTATACATTAGTGATTTTGATACGGCGGTATAAACAATGATAGTAACGATGTGGTTTACAGTCCCACATGACTATAAAAATTTAGATCCTTAAGGAAATTGGATCTTTATGAAAACATTTGATCTTTTGAAAATTCATTCTAGCTTTTACCCTAGATAAGTTTTCCGGAATAACCATTCACCGGTGTATGCAAAATGTTTTTGTGGGTTTGATGGGTTTCAGATTTGAAAATTTTAGCTCAAAACTTATGGTTTTGTGTCACCCACTTGCTAACCTTGTATTAGGAAAGCAACACGTCCAGTATACTTGCTCCGTATATTACCTTTCGGTAAACTACCGTCCGGTTATAAAGGAAAGCGTTGAACAAGCAACTGTTAGGGCGATGTCTAATGACATGCAGATGTTCATGGTCTACAACGTGTCGGATGCAATTACTATCCTTTGTAGGAGCAATAGTAAAGATCACCCTATAATTTTTTTTTCGGTCTGGCACAAGGTCCTGTCTTCGACCATGCTATGCAACCACCGTTCTTACGGTTGACACCTGAATTGGTTCAGGTGACCTAATGAATTCCAGGTGAATCCTAGGATTTTACGTTCAATGGTAATGAACGCATTGAAAATGGATTTTCAGAAAACAAATCGGTTTTAATTTTATCAAAATATTTTCTCGTTCAAGCTCGAGTTTAGATATCATCGAATTCCATGAGTTTGTAATTCTCAATCTTTAAAGTCAATCTCAAGGATTGAGTAATATCAGTCTTAAAAGCTGATTTTTTAATCTTTAAGGAGATTATCCTTTCTGGAGGTCTGATTCATTAGTCTTATCAAGCTAATTTGCACGGCGCCCTCCCCATTTTACGAGACAGATCCTCTCATGGTTAGGATAAGTCTGACCACTTGGCGACCCTGTTTGATGCTGAGGTCCGTGGATTTCCTGCTGATTTTAGAGATGACTTTTCTAGATTTTTCGTCAACCTACAGCTGGTCTGGACGACAACTTCTTGACCTAAATCAAGAAGCGCGTGTCTTTTTTGGAAGACTTTACTTCCTTTTAATGATGGAATTGATTCATCGTGTAGATCCATCTTTTCTTTTATCTTTACTATAATATTGCGGGTAAAACAGTCAATTTAGTCCAAAACAAAAGCACCTGCAATAACTTTACAGAAACATGTGATAGATAGTTTTTTTTTAATTGAATAACTTGGTACATTCTCCCCACACTTAGTTTATTTCTTTGCCTTTTTATTCTCCTTTATTCCATTTTAAATGAATTCAAGTGTTTTAGGGTGTTTCTCAATTTATGTACTTTCTGAGGTAACGATAATTTCGGTATTAACACCTAGTTTTCATCATTCATAAATATGTATAAACATGATTTTGAATTCATTTATTTGAAAATTTTTAAAATTTTCACAAAATTTGGCAAATAAACTAAGTGCAAACCCGAGAGAATTTATAACCCTTCCCCACACTTGAGATCATGGAATGCCCTCATTTGCATGAAATCAGACTATTATAAATTCACGAGGGTGATAAGTGTAGAAAAGTGATTAAAAATACCCAGTTTGTAATTACAAAGCTCGTCGAATGATAGATGGCGCGCCTCATCGTTAATTCCTTCTTGTTTTATCACACATGTTTTTCTTCAAAAACGGTTGCTTTTCTGAACTGTTTGCTAATCTTTGAAAATGTGTCTTTTACCCTAACTTATTATGCATGTTTATTAACGAGTTATGCACTAACCCGAACCCCGAATTTAACGTTAAGTGGGGTTAGACTTCCCCATACTTAGCGGATGACATGTGAAGTCGGTAGAATAAGTTCCACGAATTAAAATAGTGAGCCAGTTATTTACATCTCGGGTGGTATAAAATATATCAATGGGTTTAAAGTTTAGACCCACCCGATCGTCACTACTTAATTCTTTTTTAAGTGTAGCTTTTAGTAAATGGATATGTCTCTTTTCTTGTTCTTGGTCAAATGGATCGATATACACCGACATTCATATTTCTATAGGGTGGACAATTCCTAACATTTCCTTTCGTTCATTCTCGGGATCAAGGTTTTTACCTCTATTACCCAATCGGGTGAAATTCGAGGTGTCAATATCTATTACAGCTTGTAGTTCATCTTTGGTAGATGACTCGTCTATTGAGAATATTGGGTTAGAAGGTTGTGGAATGGTGAATTTCGGGATCGAAGCAAATTCTTCTTCATTAATGGTACTTATCAGTCCCACCATTTTGGTCTCGGGTGTAAAATTTTCAACGTTATCATTTTCCAAGAGTACCAATTTGTCACCCTTACTTCTTCTTCATCCATTGATGGATCGATGATTTTGTTGGTAGAGGCTAATGTGTCGATATGTTGTGAAATTGGTAAGACTGAATAAAGAGTATCATCGGGATAGTTGGTGATTTCGGAGCTCTCGAATTCATCAAAATTCGATGATATGAGATTTTCTTGCACACGACTCCTCAGATCAACATGTGTGCAATCTGATAGAGTTTCAGCTTGCCGATTTACAAACTCTCTCATTTGTTCATTTTGAGCATCAAGTTCTTCGAGTTTGATTTTCATATAATCTAAAGAATTTTCAGGCACATAATTTTCCTCGTCTTCTGGTTGTTGAGTTTGGATATATTCTTGGGAATAATCCCAATTAGAATTGTATTCCTCATAATCATTCCATTCAGGTTCCATGGGTGCATAATTTTCCATAGGAACGTAATAATAACATTCCCATGTTGAGTGATAATCTCCACAGATTTCACAACCAGTTATTGTTTCGTCATTCGTGATCCAAGATTGACCGAACGAATTGTCATCAACACCCGTTTGAGAGTATTGATTAAATTGATTTCGGATGTCATAAAGAGTTTCCAAAATATTCTCGAGATTTTCCATAATGCGCTTATTACCAAATTTTAGCTACAATGTGGTGCATTTACTAATTATCCTATTAGTTATAAAACTAAAAATTATATAAGTTATCAAATTAATAGACTTTTCTGCTTTTGCCCACGTGTCGAATAGCCAATAGATGCAGTAGGGAGCCAGAACCCTTTAAATCGAAAGCTCACAACTCAGCCACTAACAAATCCAACTATTACTATGAAGCAGAAAATTTGGATGTCTATCAATTTAACGGCTTAAAATAATTTTTCGTTTGGAATTTTAAAGAAAATAAAAATCTATGTCCTAAAAACTAGATGTCGAGAAATAAGAAAGAAAAAGATTACTCGTCGAAAAACGTCGAAAAATAAAAATAAGAAAGAAAAACGTCGAAACTTAAAAGTCTAAAAACTAAATCTAAAAAGTTGCGCCTAAAGGTCTAAAGGTAAATGCAATTTTATTCGGAAAATGACAATTACTTAAATTGGCACTAAAATCTATAAACGGCGTCGCAAAATTCTAAAGCGCCTAAATCTTAATCTAAAGAAAAAGCACTTAAGGAATTTTACGGCAAAGCCTAAAAATATAGAAATATAAAAATAACTACGGCAAAACTAAATTTAAAACTATATAGCGATCGATAAATATTACGAAATAAACGATAAAAATACAAATTAGAACTAAAATGATAAAAATACAAATTTTATAAAAATATAATTTTTATATTATTTATTATATAAATATATTAAACTATATAATTAATAATAATAATTAAAACTTAATATTACTAATTAAAAATTAAAACTAAAATAAACTAATTAATATATTATAACTAAACCCTAAATAATAATAATAAATATATTAAAACCCTACGCGAATTAAATGCAGTCCAAGGTTTGGGTCTATCACGTCAGCCATGCGACCACATGGTTTTACAACATCCGGCTCATGCGATCGCATGGGCCTGGTTTCCAGGGTTTTTTTTAATTTTATATTGTTTTTCTAAAAATTATACATAAGTATATTTATACAAAAATAAATTAAAAATATAGCGTTTCGCCGAGTCCCCGGCAGCGGCGCCAAAAACTTGATGTGCGTAGAGGTGTATACGAAATAGTTATATTTTTACTACGAAATACGACGAAATATGATAGAAGTTTACACAAGTTATTTATTTATTTATAGAGTAGATATACCTAAACTCTGCTACAACACTATAGGCAGTGTACCTAATCGTAGAGTAGTATAGTTTTTAGTAAGTCCGGTTCGTTCCACAGGGACATGACTTATTTTACACTATATTTTAAACAACTATATTTATACAAAATATATATTTTTATATATAATAATAATATAAAAGGGGGTTTACCATTTAATGACCAGTTTGTCGATTTTATATTTTAAGTCATAATTAAAACCTAATGAAAAATATAAGTTGCGATAATTAAAAATTACGATAATTAAAAGTGCAATTAAATACAATGACAGTAAATAAAAGTGCGATAATTAATAGTGCAATTAAATATGAAATATATAAATTATGCTTATTTAAACTTCCGTAATCATGATGTTTGACGTGTTGATTTTAGTTTATTACCATGGGTTAATTGTCCTTTGTCCTAGATTATTCAATATGTCCGTCTGGTTTTTATCCATAACAGTCCATCGGTCATAAATTTAAAGTGCGAGTGTCCTCATCAAATTATCCTTATATCCGAAGTCAAATATTCCAACTAATTGGGGACTTAAACTGTAACAAGGTCTTAATACTTTGTTTAATAATTACACCAGGATATCGACTGCGTGTAACCCAAGGTTTTAATACTTTGTTAACAATTATGCCAAGTATCCTTGTACATAATTCACCCCTGTTTTAATAAGTCTATTAACTATTAATCCATTCCCGTGTCCGGTTAAATGAATGATTATTCGTACATATAAATATCCCGCCCATCGTGTCCGATCGAGTGTATGTGGTTATTTATAGGTACGTCCAATTGTAAATCTTTATATTAAATTAACAAACTATCATTTAATTAAACAAATATAAAGCCCATTAATAGCCCATAGTCTAATTTCCACAAGTGTCGTTCTTTTGTCCAAACCTCAATTATGGTACAAAGCCCAATTACCCCATCTTTAATATTTAGCCCAACATCATGATTACTTCGATTTAAATAAGCATAATAATAACTTAGTTACAAGACATTAATTTAAAAATGAGAACATAACTTACATTGAGTATTTATCGCGTAGCTTTACACAGACAGAACTTCGACTTGAAAACCCGTAAAATAAACGTTACGCTACCCAAACTTGTAGAAATGTAATCACTAAATTAACCTACTCCTACTCCTAAAACTAAATTATATAAAATAAAAATTAAAAACTGAATTTGAAAATAAAAAGAGTGTGTTTAAAGCTCGAGCACAGGCCTGGTATTTATAGCATTTTGGCCTGCTACAGTAACACATGCGATCGCATGGGTTTTATGCCTATTTCCCATGCGATCGCATGGCCGCCAGATCCAGCTCACATATTTTTTGTACACTAGCTTGTCGACATATTTAATAAATATATATAATATATATATAATTTTATATAATTATATATATATATTATATTATATTCTTGTGCATAGTTGACTCGTAATTTTGGCTCCGATGTTTCGTACATTTACGCCCGGTTTATGTCTCGGTTCCGGTTTCTCGAACGTCTTTTCGTACAATTTAATATCATGCAATTTGCGTTCCGCGACTTGCGTTCTTGTTAATCTTTAGACGTTTTTCTTCGATAAATTAAACCACTTGGAGTGTAACTTGTACGTTTAAGCATTTTGGACGTTTTCGCCTTTTAAATCTTCGTTTTCGACTTTAAATCTTCGTTTTCGAGCGATCTTCGTCTTTCGTCTTCACACTTATTTATTTTTAACAATTACAACTAAAAATAAGGAAATTACAGTTAAAAACATTACATTTTGGAATGATATTGCGACTAAATATATGTTCTTTTGGAGCAATATCAATTGTTCAATCGAATAAGCCTTATTATAATGATTACCCCTTCATCATTGTTACCGGGGAACCTTTTATATCCCACCACATTAGCAGTAAACTTACCAACAACTTTATTGATCTTTAAGTCTCTCCAAAAAATCACTATACTTATTCATTGAAACCCTATCATGTACTCATCTGCATCTTGTAATGGTAGTTGCCATACCAAAAAGCTTGAATCATTATTCTTGAATTTCGCAGCAATTCTACGCCAACAGTTATATATATACATATAACGTCTATCTCCAAGACTTACATACTTCGAATGTGAAGTTTCTGAAAAACACCCTAAACTGCGAACTAGTTCTCCGAATTTTTAGAAAAATGCTGATGAAGCAGCAAAAACCGTAAACGACCTTAACAGTCAAAAGTTTGATGATAAAGAATAGTGTGTTGGCAAAGCTTAGAAAAAGAGAAGGTTTGGAACTGGAAAACGGATTGAGCAAACCATGAAGGAGGCTGTGGACAAATCACAAAGACTAAATCTGCCTTCAAAGAATCCAAATGATTCAGTGTCTGCTTAAGTCTTTAGCGAATACCTTGCTCCATACTCTAAACTCTTGCGGACAATATTTTTCATCATCCTCTGATCTTAGATATTCTAAGATATTATCAAATCTTTCATTATAAATATCTTCGATATTTCTGAAGACATATTCCTAACTACTTTCATCTGAGATTATTTATCTCTTCGTGCTATCAATTTTATATCAAAAAAGAAACTATTTTAATTTCTAAATTTTGAGAGATTTGAATTTAAAATATGAATGTTTTGAAGTAGTGTTGGGAACTGAAGCATGAGTTAGTATAATATAATGACACTTGATCAACGTGATTATATTACAGTAAGTCATGCTAAGTTTCTAATGAAACATGATGATTCACAGACCATACCGTCATCATGTGCCATATTACACGACTCTTGCATTCTACTTGATCTCTAATTATATCAAGAACATATTTCTTGATAGTTCTATCTTTTCCCGTGACTTCTGGTGATTTAACCAATCAAGATCGTGCTATTACAATCTCTCTCTTAGAACATTAGCCATGATCATTCAAAATTTCATACCTACGAATTCTGGACCATTACTTGCTGTGCTTAATGGATAGAAGAGAAAACAGAGCATGAAGCTCCGTAATAGAAATGGGAGTATAAATCGCAGCAAATATGAGAGAACATTAACTGTGGATGTCAATGATTATAGAAAGATAAGAGCAGGGACTTCAAAAATAAGGAAAGATATAAAGCCCGACGACAGCGCAGAAATTACAAACCGTGTTTATCAATAAGTATTAAAACGTAAAGACACGGAAGAACTAGAAACACTATAAAACCAAGAGTATAGTAGAAGTGAATAGATTTCTCCGGTGGCAGATGAAAAAGAAGAACGATAGATATGAAAGTTAGGAGTATATCAAGAATCAGAACTGGATGAAGTATATTGACGAATGCTTTAAAATATAAATTGAGGGATAAAGAATAGAAGGTGTGAGATGTGGAATTGAGGAAACCAAGGGGGTGGATATATAGTAAGATATCCAACAGAGCAATCAAAACAGGTTATCGCATTTAATCAAAGCGGATCCTAAATTCCTTAATTTCCGAAGAATCAAATCTTATTATGAAGATTTTCTCAAAATCCCTTGAACTCTAGAAATCATTCCTATCTAAGTCAAAGGATATGACGAATCTACACTTACTCATTTCACTCTTTTGCGATAGCTTCATTCTTACTCTTCACAAAATCAAATAGTTTTATCTATATTACTCAATGATGATAAAACTTTATTTATCAACTTATATTTGTCATAATAACATTCTTATGGTTATCCATGACGACCTCGATCAAATTTCGGGGACGAAATTTCTTCAACGGGTAGGTACTGTGACAACCCGAAAATTTTCAACCAAATTTAAACTTTACCTTTATATTATTCTGACACGATAAGCAAAGTTGTTAAGTTGAATCTCAAGAATTTTAAACTGTGTTCATACATTCATTTAACCTCGACCAAATTTCGACGATTCACGAACCATTATATAAATGGATATGAATATATATATATATATATATATATATATATATATATATATATATATATATATATATATATATATATATATATTATAACTTGAAAATGTAAACAAAGTATTAAACGTATAATACTTTACATGAACGTATTTACCTCGATATATGTTTAATATATTTATCGACGGAATTAAAAGATAATATCAGATAATTGAATTATCAGATTTATTGTGATATGATTACGGGTATCTGTTGTAAGGTCCACTATGATTTAAGAAATCTGTTCTTTTTAACGATATTTGGAATTATTGGTAAAGTGATTTACAAGTAACAACAAAGGTCTCAATTAACGAGAACTAGACAAGGGTTAGTGTAGTACCTGTTCAATGTCCTATTTATATGCGTCAACTATTTAACTTTAATATTATTTAAGATGAAAGTAAAGTTATGGGATATAGATAACTTAGAAAATAAATATCAACGTTTTACCTTAAAATGATTTCGTACGTTCATTTAACCTTTGGACTTTATCTCACGCTTCATCAATATTTAGTAATTTAAAAACTTGAAACCTATTATATATAAATTTTACTTTTCAAATATGATATAACGATTTCCATTATTTTAACCTTTTAACAAAATGATTCTTAAATATATATTAGTTTTGGAAAACAAAAAAGCTATCATATTTATTTGGTTTAGTACTAAAACGTTGTCAATCTAGAGGAAACTTTATATCAAAACGTTTTATAAGATACTTTGTTAATGAATTTTGAAGAACTTAATTAAAGCTCTATATTATAAATTTCAAATATATTTTGTGTTTTAAAAACGTAAGCGTAATATGACATAATATTTTCTATCATTTATACGATTATAAATAAGTCTTGAAATATAATTACTTTTGAAAAATTAAATATTATATTATTAAATAAATATTTCAAACTTATATTTTGAGATTATATATATATATATATATATATATATATATATATATATATATATATATATATATATATATATATATATATACACTTTACAATATAACGAGATATAATAATAACGTAGTCATAAAACATTTTAATCTAAAATAATATTATTATATAATGAGATGTCGATTTATAAAAGCTAATGACCACAACCCTTAAATATATAAGTTACATTTCTTATAATATGATTCATCGTTGTATAAGTCTAATTTTTGATAAAGGTACACATCGCGTAACGTAACGTGCTAGTTTTCTAAGAGTACGAAAATGCGTTCAAGAAACCGAAACCGGGACATAAGTCGAGTGACAACGTACGAGCCATCAGAACAAATTTTACAAGTCAACTATGCACATAAATATAATATAATATATATATAATTAAATAGATTTTATATATATATATATATATATATATATATATATATATATATATATATATATATATTAAAACTGTCGGCAGATAAAATCAAACGAGTGTGGGCTGGAAAAGCACCACATGCGATCGCATGGGGAATGGCCTGTAATGCCATGCGATCACATGGAAGTCTGTGACAGGCGAGGGTCTATAAATTCAATTGATTTCTGTTTTAGTGAGACACATCTATCTTTCCATCTATATTACTCTCTCCGTAAAACATATATTATTATTATTATTATTATTATTATTATTATTATTATTATTATTATTATTATTATTATTATTATTATTATTATTATAATTAAGATTAATAACATTATTAATCTTATTATTATTAGTGGTATTAACATTAATATAATTAATATATACATAAAATACTACGATGAGGTTATGAGCGAGTCATTTCAAAACGAGTTTTTCGAGCGAGATAGAGCCAAGAAAATTATGGGTTATAGCTATGGAGGTTATGGGTATTGTTCAGGGGTATTGTTCGTGAGGTCAAACTAGTGTTTATCATCTCCGTCGCGTCTACGTACTTTCCTGCAATATTGAATCATAATATTGATATGTGAGCACTCATATCTTATCTTTTATATATTAATAGTGTATCCCGGACTAGTGCTCGAGTATATATGATTATGCATGCTTGTTATGATTATTTTCATCGTTAAATAGTTTATGATAAATCACGAATATAATACATGTGCTACTGAGATAAGGTATATGATATGCATGTCGTTGGAAAGCTGTCGTAAAATTATTAACTTTTCATTTAGAAGTAGTGTGATTTCGATGAACGGATTTAAAGATATGGTCAACTGAATTATCGTTAACTCTAATATTATTATGATTATAATTATTATTATTATCGTCATTGTTATTATTATCTATAAATTATTATTATTATTATCATTATCGTTATTATCACTAAGGTTATTATTAGTATTATTATTATTATTATTATTATTATTATTATTATTATTATTATTATTATTATTATTATTATTATAATTCTTATTGATATTATTACTGAAATTATCGTTATTATTAAAAAGTAACATTTTTATAAAAACTATCATTTTATTATTTTTATCATTATTATTATTATTAAAAGTATCATTAATATTAAAAATTATCACTTTTATTAAATTTATCATTTCTAACAGAAATATCAATTTTATTATAAAATATTATCATTATTATCATATTAGGATTATTATTAAAAATTATCATTTTGATAGAATTACTTTTATAAAATATTATTATTACTATTTTTATTATGATAATTATTATATATAGTAAATATTATTATTAAGATAAATTATATTATTTTTTTAATATTAAAGTATCTATACTATAAATTATCATTTAAAATTTATCATTTTTATTAAAACTATCATTCTATTAAAAATTATTATTATTATTAAGAATTATCGTTTTTATTAAAAATAAAGTATATTTAAAAGTATAGAATTTAAAACTACCGTTTTATTTAAAATTATCGTTATTATCAATTTTCTTAGTATTATTATTATTATTATTATTACTTTTTTTATTTATATTAAACACTTTTAATAACATTATTTTTTTAATATTTTCATTATTTATTACAAAATAATACAACTTTTACTCATTATTATTATTATTATTATTTTATCAAATAAATATGTGATACAAAGATATTTTTACCACACGTAATATAATTACATTAATAATACATACCACTATATGTTTATGATTTTGAGTGAATTATATAAATTTTATTACTCGAGATATATAAAAATATATTTTTATCATATATAAAATTTTAATATAAATTTTTATTTATTAATATATGACTTGTATTATTTACTCTAATAAAATCTGATAAATATATTTAAATATATAAAATGACTATATAATAAACATGTATAAATTTCGAAAGTCATTTTGGGTCAAACTGATTTCTGTTAACTTTTGCATATCGGTGTCGAGCATATGGATTGTGGTATACTATGACTCGACCTTAATTGTTAGACAGATATTGACCATTATATAAATATATATATATATACTTAATATAGGTTCGTGAATCCAAGGCCAACCTTGCATTGTTCAATGTCGTTATATGTATTTTTACTACAAAATACAATATTGTGAGTTTAATTTACTCCATTTTTAAATGCTTTTGCAATATATATTTTTGGGACTAAGAATACATGCGTTGCTTTTATAAATGTTTTACGAAATAGACACAAGTAATCGAAACTACATTCTATGGTTGGATTATCGAATCGAATATCACCCTTTATAGTCTGGTAATCTAAGAATTAGGGAACATAAACCCTAATTGACGTGAATACTAAAGATAGATCTATAGGGTCTAACAAACCCCATCCGAGTTACGGATGCTTTAGTACTTCAATTTTATCATGTCCGATGAGAGTCCCGGAATGATGGGATATTCTAGACGTCTTTTGTTAATGTCGATTACCAGGTGTTCACCATATGAATGATTTTTATCTCTATGCAGTTTTTGCGAAATGCCTGATATTAGATCATATTTATGAGAAATGGAAATGAAAATCTTGTGGTCTATTAAAATAATGGAAATAATTATTTATGATAAACTAATTAACTCACTAACCTTTTGGTTGACACTTGAAAGCATGTTTATTCTCAGGTATTAAAGAAATCTTTCGTTGTGCATTTGCTCATTATAAAGATATTACTTGGAGTCGTACATGGCATATTTCAAAAGACGTTGCATTCAAGTCGTTGAGTTCAATAAAGATTATTATTAAGTAAATGACAAATTAGGTCATTTATAGTTGGATATTATGAAATGGTATGCATGCCTGTCAACTTTCGATGTAATGAAAGATTGTCTTTTAAAAGAGAATGCAATATTTGTAAAATGTATCATATAGAGGTCAAATACCTCGCAATGTAACCATATGTTATAGTATTCGTCCTTATGGATTAGGACGGGTCGTCTCACAAGTGAAAGAGGATGGAAAACTGTTATGTAAACGTTGTTAATTATAAGATCGTGGTATAACGGACGAATAGTTCAGCCTTAAGTTAGGAGAAATCCATTGAGTGGACGGACTTAGAAATGTGTTTTGATCACATCCTTACTTTTCCAAGAACGAGAGGAGAGGTGAATGGACCTGCTAGGGTGGCAAAGTGATTAATGACTTAAGAAAAGAATTGTAGTTCGAAGTGTAAGCATGTGAAGACGTAGTAGGATATCTGTCACGACCCTACTTTTCCCGTTATCTTTTACCGTTTATTATTTAACGTCCGTTAAATGGACATTCGTGCCACGTCATTTCTATGACTTGCATTATTATTTTAGTAATAATATATTAATTATTATGTGTTATATGAATATTTGTATTCGTATTAAAAACGTGCGTTTCTACGTGTCGTGGATTTCTATCCGGTGAATCATTTCGGTTTTCAAACCAACGGTCAGACTTTTGAGATTTTTAAATCCAAATTATTTTAAATATGATATTTTTATGTCATATATATATATATATATATATATATATATATATATATATATATATATATATATATATATATATAGTGTTTATATACTTTAATTATCGCGTGTGCGTTATCTCTCCAAATATTTAATCGCATAGTGGTGTTTTCGCGTTTCGGGTTTTGTTCGGGATTTCGGGCCACAAGCTTTCATTCATTGGGTCAAAGTAGGCCATGAGGGACCCACCCTCTCATGTGGATCGTCCGAAATGAAATGTCCCGTTCTTATTGATTAAAAACGTTCCATATTAATTGATTTCGTTGCGAGGTTTTGACCTCTATATGAGACGTTTTTCAAAGACTGCATTCATTTTTAAAACAAACCATAACCTTTATTTCATAAATAAAGGTTTAAAAAGCTTTACGTAGATTATCAAATAATGATAATCTAAAATATCCTGTTTACACACGACCATTACATAATGGTTTACAATACAAATATGTTACATCGAAATCAGTTTCTTGAATGCAGTTTTTACACAATATCATACAAACATGGACTCCAAATCTTGTCCTTATTTTAGTATGCAACAGCGGAAGATCTTAGTATTTACCTGAGAATAAACATGCTTTAAACGTCAACAAAAATGTTGGTGAGTTATAGGTTTAACCTATATATATCAAATCGTAACAATAGACCACAAGATTTCATATTTCAATACACATCCCATACATAGAGATAAAAATCATTCATATGGTGAACACCTGGTACCCGACATTAACAAGATGCATATATAAGAATATCCCCATCATTCCGGGACACCCTTCGGATATGATATAAATTTCGAAGTACTAAAGCATCCGGTACTTTGGATGGGGCTTGTTGGGCCCAATAGATCTATCTTTAGGATTCGCATCAATTAGGGTGTCTGTTCCCTAATTCTTAGATTACCAGACTTAATAAAAAGGGGCATATTCGATTTCGATAATTCAACCATAGAATGTAGTTTCACGTACTTGTGTCTATTTTGTAAATCATTTATAAAACTTGCATGAATTCTCATCCTAAAAATATTAGATTTTAAAAGTGGGACTATAACTCACTTTCACAGATTTTTACTTCGTCGGGAAGTAAGACTTGGCCACTGGTTGATTCATGAACCTATAACAATATATACATATATATCAAAGTATGTTCAAAAAATATTTACAACACTTTTAATATATTTTGATGTTTTAAGTTTATTAAGTCAGCTGTCCTCGTTAGTAACCTACAACTAGTTGTCCACAGTTAGATGTACAGAAATAAATCGATAAATATTATCTTGAATCAATCCACGACCCAGTGTATACGTATCTCAGTATTGATCACAACTCAAACTATATATATTTTGGAATCAACCTCAACCCTGTATAGCTAACTCCAACATTCACATATAGAGTGTCTATGGTTGTTTCGAAATATATATAGATGTGTCGACATGATAGGTCGAAACATTGTATACGTGTCTATGGTATCTCAAGATTACATAATATACAATACAAGTTGATTAAGTTATGGTTGGAATAGATTTGTTACCAATTTTCACGTAGCTAAAATGAGAAAAATTATCCAATCTTGTTTTACCCATAACTTCTTCATTTTAAATCCGTTTTGAGTGAACTAAATTGCTATGGTTTCATATTGAACTCAATTTTATGAATCTAAACAGAAAAAGTGTAGGTTTATAGTCGGAAAAATAAGTTACAAGTCGTTTTTGTAAAGGTAGTCATTTCAGTTGAAAGAACGATAGATGACCATTTTAGAAAACATACTTCCACTTTGAGTTTAACCATAATTTTTGGATATAGTTTCATGTTCATAATAAAAATCATTTTCCCAGAATAACAACTTTTAAATCAAAGTTTATCATAGTTTTTAATTAACTAACCCAAAACAGCCCGCGGTGTTACTACGACGGCGTAAATCCGATTTTACGGTGTTTTTCGTGTTTCCAGGTTTTAAATCATTAAGTTAGCATATCATATAGATATAGAACATGTGTTTAGTTGATTTTAAAATTCAAGTTAGAAGGATTAACTTTTATTTGCGAACAAGTTTAGAATTAACTAAACTATGTTCTAGTGATTACAAGTTTAAACCTTCGAATAAAATAGCTTTATATGAATGAATCAAATGATGTTATGAACATCATTACTACCTCAAGTTCCTTGGATAAACCTACTGGAAATGAGAAAAATAGATCTAGCTTCAAAGGATCCTTGGATGGCTTGAAAGTTCTTGAAGCAGAATCATGACACGAAAACAATTTCAAGTAAGATTTCCACTCGAAATAAGATTGTTATAGTTATAGAAATTGAATTAAAGTTTGAATATGACTATTACCTTGTATTAGAAAGATAACCTACTGTAAGTAACAAAGGTTTCTTTATCTTGGATGATTACTTGGAATGGATTTAGAAAACTTGCAATCTTGGAAGTATTCTTGATTTTATGAAACTAGAACTTTTGGAATTTATGAAGAACACTTAGAACTTGAAGATAGAACTTGAGAGAGATCAATTAGATGAAGAAAATTAAAGAATGAAAGTGTTTGTAGGTGTTTTTGGTCGTTGGTGTATGGATTAGATATAAAGGATATGTAATTTTGTTTTCATGTAAATAAGTCATGAATGATTACTCATATTTTTGTAATTTTATGAGATATTTCATGCTAGTTGCCAAATGATGGTTCCCACATATGTTAGGTGATTCACATGGGCTGCTAAGAGCTGATCATTGGAGTGTATATACCAATAGTACATACATCTAAAAGCTGTGTATTGTACGAGTACGAATACGGGTGCATACGAGTAGAATTGTTGATGAAACTGAACGAGGATGTAATTGTAAGTATTTTTGTTAAGTAGAAGTATTTTGATAAGTGTATGGAAGTCTTTCAAAAGTGTATAAATACATATTAAAACACTACATGTATATACATTTTAACTGAGTCGTTAAGTCATCGTTAGGTTAACGATCTTGTTGAATGTTGTTAACCCATTGTTTATTATAACAAATGAGATGTTAAATTGTTATATTATCATGATATTATGATATATAATATATCTTAGTATGATATATATACAGTTAAATGTCGTTACAACGATAATCGTTACATATATGTCTCGTTTCGAAATCATTAAGTTAGTAGTCTTATTTTTACATATGTATTTCATTGTTAATACACTTAATAATATATTTACTTATCATTTAACATAATTAACCAAGTGTATCAATATCTTAATATGATTCATATGTACCTAGTAAGACGTTGTTATAACGATAATCGTTATATATATCGTTTCCGAGTTTCTTAAATTAATAGTCTCATTTTTATGTATATAACTCATTGTTAAAATACCTAATGACATACATACTTATAATAAAATCATGTTAACTATATATATAACCATATATATGTCATCGTATAGTTTTTACAAGTTTTAACGTTTGTGAATCACCGGTCAACTTGGGTGGTCAATTGTCTATAAGAAACCTATTTCAATTAATCAAGTCTTAACAAGTTTGATTGCTTAACATGTTGGAAACATTTAATCATGTAAATATCAATCTCAATTAATATATATAAACACGGAAAAGTTCGGGTCACTACAGTACCTACCCGTTAAATAAATTTCGTCCCGAAATTTTAAGCTGTTGAAGGTGTTGACGAATCTTCTGGAAATAGATGCGGGTATTTCTTCTTCATCTGATCTTCACGCTCCCAGGTGAACTCGAGTCCTCTACGAGCATTCCATCGGACCTTAACAATTGGTATCTTGTTTTGCTTAAGTCTTTTAACCTCACGATCCATTATTTCGACGGGTTCTTCGATGAATTGAAGTTTTTCGTTGATTTGGATTTCATCTAACGGAATAGTGAGATCTTCTTTAGCAAAACATTTCTTCAAATTCGAGACATGGAAAGTGTTATGTACAGCCGCGAGTTGTTGAGGTAACTCAAGTCGGTAAGCTACTGGTCCGACACGATCAATAATTTTGAATGGTCCAATATACCTTGGATTTAATTTCCCTCGTTTACCAAATCGAACAACGCCTTTCCAAGGTGCAACTTTAAGCATGTCCATCTCTCCAATTTCAAATTCTATATCTTTTCTTTTAATGTCAGCGTAGCTCTTTTGTCGACTTTGGGCGGTTTTCAACCGTTGTTGAATTTGGATGATCTTCTCGGTAATTTCTTGTATTATCTCCGGACCCGTAATCTGTCTATCCCCCACTTCACTCCAACAAATCGAAGACCTGAACTTTCTACCATAAAGTGCTTCAAACGGCGAAATCTCAATGCTTGAATGGTAGCTGTTGTTGTAGGAAAATTCTGCTAACGGTAGATGTCGATCCCAACTGTTTCCGAAATCAATAACACATGCTCGTAGCATGTCTTCAAGCGTTTGTATCGTCCTTTCACTCTGCCCATCAGTTTGTGGATGATAGGCAGTACTCATGTCTAGACGAGTTCCTAATGCTTGCTGTAATGTCTGCCAGAATCTTGAAATAAATCTGCCATCCCTATCAGAGATAATAGAAATTGGTATTCCATGTCTGGAGACGACTTCCTTCAAATACAGTTGTGCTAACTTCTCCATCTTGTCATCTTCTCTTATTGGCAGGAAGTGTGCTGATTTGGTGAGACGATCAACTATTACCCAAATAGTATCAAAACCACTTGTAGTCCTTGGCAATTTAGTGATGAAATCCATGGTAATGTTTTCCCATTTCCATTCCAGGATTTCGGGTTGTTGAAGTAGACCTGATGGTTTCTGATGCTCAGCTTTGACCTTAGAACACGTCAAACATTCTCCTACGTATTTAGCAACATCGGCTTTCATACCCGGCCACCAAAAATGTTTCTTGAGATCCTTGTACATCTTCCCCGTTCCAGGATGTATTGAGTATCTGGTTTTATGAGCTTCTCTAAGTACCATTTCTCTCATATCTCCAAATTTTGGTACCCAAATTCTTTCAGCCCTATACCGGGTTCCGTCTTCCCGAATATTAAGATGCTTCTCCAATCCTTTGGGTATTTCATCCTTTAAATTTCCCTCTTTTAAAACTCCTTGTTGCGCCTCTTTATTTGAGTAGTAAGGTTATTATGAATCATTATATTCATAGATTTTACTCGAATGGGTTCTCTATCCTTCCTGCTCAAGGCATCGGCTACCACATTTGCCTTCCCCGGGTGGTAAAGAATCTCAAAGTCGTAATCATTCAACAATTCAATCCACCTACGCTGCCTCATATTCAGTTGTTTCAGATTAAATATGTGTTGAAGACTTTTGTGGTCGGTATATATAATACTTTTGACCCCATATAAGTAGTGCCTCCAAGTCTTTAATGCAAAAACAACCGCGCCTAATTCCAAATCATGCGTCGTATAATTTTGCTCGTGAATCTTCAATTGTCTAGACGCATAAGCAATCACCTTCGTTCGTTGCATTAATACACAACCGAGACCTTGCTTTGATGCGTCACAATAAATCACAAAATCATCATTCCCTTCAAGCAATGACAATATAGGTGCCGTAGTTAGCTTTTTCTTCAATAACTGAAACGCTTTCTCTTGTTCATCATTCCATTCAAATTTCTTCCCTTCATGCGTTAATGCAGTCAAGGGTTTTGCTATTCTGGAAAAGTCTTGGATGAACCTTCTGTAGTAACCAGCTAGTCCTAAAAACTGGCATATGTGTTTCGGAGTTTTCAGGGTTTCCCACTTTTCAACAGTTTCTATCTTTGCCGGATCCACCTAAATACCTTCTTTGTTCACTATGTGACCGAGGAATTGAACTTCTTCCAACCAAAATGCACACTTTGAAAACTTAGCGTACAATTCTTCCTTCCTTAATACTTCTAACACCTTTCTCAAATGTTCATCGTGTTCTTGGTCATTCTTTGAGTAAATAAGTATGTCATCAATGAAAACAATGACAAACTTGTCAAGGTATGGTCCACACACTCGGTTCATAAGGTCCATGAACACAGCTGGTGCATTAGTTAAACCAAACGGCATGACCATAAACTCGTAATGACCGTAACGTGTTCTGAAAGCAGTCTTTGGAATATCATCTTCTTTCACCCGCATTTGATGATACCCGGAACGTAATTCAATCTTTGAATAAACAGACGAGCCTTGTAGTTGATCAAATAAGTCGTCGATTCTCGGTAGTAGGTAGCGGTTCTTGATGGTAAGTTTGTTCAACTCTCGGTAGTCGATACACAACCTGAATGTACCATCTTTCTTCTTGACAAACAAAACGGGAGCTCCCCACGGTGATGTGCTTGGTCGAATGAAACCACGCTCTAAAAGTTCTTGTAATTGGCTTTGCAGTTCTTTCATCTCGCTGGGTGCGAGTCTGTAAGGAGCACGAGCTATTGGTGTAGCTCCTGGTATAAGATCTATTTAAAATTCAACGGATCGATGTGGGGGTAATCCCGGTAATTCTTTCGGAAATACATCGGGAAATTCTTTTGCAACGGGAACATCATTGATGCTCTTTTCTTCAGTTTGTACTTTCTCGACATGTGCTAGAACAGCATAGCAACCTTTTCTTATTAGTTTTTGTGCCTTCAAATTACTAATAAGATGTAGCTTCGTGTTGCCCTTTTCTCGGTACACCATTAAGGGTTTTCCTTTTTCTCGTATAATGCAAATTGCATTTTTGTAACAAAGGATCTCTGCTTTCACTTCTTTCAACCAGTCCATACCGATTATTACATCAAAACTCCCTAACTCTACTGGTATCAAATCAATCTTAAATGTTTCGCTAACCAGTTTAATTTCTCGATTCCGACATATATTATCTGCTGAGATTAATTTACCATTTGCTAATTCGAGTAAAAATTTACTATCCAAAGGCGTCAATGGACAACTTAATTTAGCACAAAAATCTCTACTCATATAGCTTCTATCCGCACCCGAATCAAATAAAACGTAAGCAGATTTATTGTCAATAAGAAACGTACCCGTAACAAGCTCTGGGTCTTCCTGTGCCTCTGCCGCATTAATATTGAAAACTCTTCCGCGACCTTGTCCATTCGTGTTCTCCTGGTTCGTGCAATTTCTAATAATGTGGCCCGGTTTTCCACATTTATAACAAATTACATTGGCATAACTTGCTCCGACACTACTTGCTCCGCCATTACTCGTTCCGACACCATTTGTTCCTTTCGTTCTGTTAACCCCTGGTCCGTAGACCTCACACTTCGCCGCGCTATGACCATTTCTCTTACACTTGTTGCAAAATTTGGTGCAGAACCCCGAGTGATACTTTTCACACCTTTGGCATAGCTGCTTCTGATTGTTGTTGTTGTTGCGGTTATTATTGTTGTTGGGATGATTGTTGTAGTTGTTGTTGTTGTTGTTGGGCCGTTTGTTGTAGTTGCGATTGTTGGGATAATTATTGCGATTATTATTGTAATTGCTGTTGTTGTTGTATTGGTGATTCTTATCACCGTTTTCCTCCCACTTTCTTTTGACTTGCTTCACATTGGCCTCTTCAGCCGTCTGTTCTTTAATTCTTTCCTCAATCTGGTTCACTAGTTTGTGAGCCATTCTACATGCCTGTTGTATGGAGGCGGACTCGTGTGAACTTATATCTTCTTGGATTCTTTCCGGTAATCCTTTCACAAACACGTCGATCTTCTCTTCCTCATCTTCGAATGCTCCCGGACACAATAGGCACAATTCTGTGAATCATCTTTCGTACGTGGTAATATCAAATCCTTGGGCTCGTAACCCTCTAAGTTCTGTCTTGAGCTTATTGACCTCGGTTCTGGGACGGTACTTCTCGTTCATCAAGTGTTTGAATGCTGACTACGGTAGTGCGTACGCATCATCTTGTCCCACTTGCTCTAGATAGGTATTCTACCATGTTAACGCAGAACCTGTGAAGGTATGCATAGCGTACTTCACTTTGTCCTCTTCAGTACACTTACTTATGGCAAACACCAATTCGACCTTCTCGGTCCACCGTTTCAATCCGATCGGTCCTTCGGTTCCATCAAATTCCAAAGGTTTGCAGGCAGTAAATTCTTTGTAGGTGCATCCTACACGATTTCCTGTACTGCTAGATCCAAGGTTATTGTTGGTATGTAGCGCAGCCTGTACTGCGGCTATGTTTGAAGCTAGAAAAGTACGGAATTCCTCTTCATTCATATTCACGGTGTGTCGAGTAGTCGGTGCCATTTCCTTCAAAATAGTCAAATGGAACAAGTTAATCATACAGAATATTAAAAGTAGTTAATAGTATTTCGTAGCATAATATGAACTCATTTATAAAAGCTTTTTCTTCATATTAGCGTTTTATAAGTTTAAATTCGAGTAGTACCTACCCGTTAAGTTCATACTTAGTAGCTAATACACAATTCAACTACTACAATTTTATATGAAAAATTGATTATAATATATTTCGCGTTCAAACTTTTATACAATATTTTACAAACTTACAATACCGCTTATTTTACATATAGCATGAAATATAGCACACAATAAATTTGATACAAGAAGGTTGTGAAGATAATTCTAGCTAGTACACAATTCGTTCAGCAAAGGCAATAAAGATACGTAATTCATACGTCCAGAAACAAGTCATGCATTCTGGTTTTACTAGGACTACTTCCCATCCTTGGTCTTGTGGAACATAACCGTTATGGCCGTTGATAAGACAGCGTGTTGTAACGTCGTCAAAGGGACGAGGGTTACGTAATGTCCAACAGTCTCGTAACAATCTAAAAACCTCATTTCTTACCCCAATTACCGACTCTGTCACTTATGGGAACGTTTTGTTTAATAGTTGTAGCCCGATGTTCTTGTTCTCACTTTGGTGAGAAGCGAACATTACAAATCCGTAAGCATAACATGCTTCTTTTTGTTGCATGGTAGCCGCTTTTTCTAAATCACGAAGTCCAATATTTGGATATATTGAGTCAAAATAATTTCTTAACCCATTGCGTAAAATAGCATTTGGGTTCCCCGCAATATATGAGTCAAAGTAAACACATCGTAACTTATGGATTTCTCAATGTGATATCCCCCATCTTTCAAATGAAAGTCTCTTATAAACCAAGACATTCTTGGAACGTTCTTCGAATGTCTTACAAACTGATTTCGCCGTAAATAGTTGTGCCGAAGAATTCTGACCGACTCTAGACAAGATTTCATCAATCATGTCTCCGGGTAGGTCTCTTAAAATATTGGGTTGTCTATCCATTTTGTGTTTTTATACTGTAAAATAGACAAGAGTTAGATTCATAAAAAAAAATACTTATTAATACAAGCAATTTTTACATATATCATAAAGCATAAGCACACTATATTACATATATGACACCACACGAATACAACTATCTTATTCTGACTCGCTCGTTTCTTCTTCTTCTTCGATTTTGGTTTGTTTTGTAAAGTTTCTAGGGATATATGATGTGCCCCTAATACGAGCTGTCGTTTTCCACAACGGTTTAGAAAAACCTGGTGGTTTAGAGGTTCCCGGGTCATTGTTACAACTTAAGGGCTTCGGGGGTTGATGATACATATAAAGTTCATCGGGGTTGGAATTAGATTTATCTATTTTTATGCCCTTTCCCTAATTATTTTCTTTTACCTTTTTAAATTCAGTTGGGGTAATTTCTATAACATCATCGGAATTCTCGTCGGAATCCGATTCATCGGAGAATTGGTAATCCTCCCAATATTTTGCTTCCTTGGCGGAAACACCATTGACCATAATTAACCTTGTTCGGTTGGTTGAGGATTTTCTTTTACTTAACCGTTTTATTATTTCCCCCACCGGTTCTATTTCCTCCTCCTGTTCCTCCTCTCCCGGTTCTGATTCTTCTTCCGGTTCTGATTCTTCTTCCGGTTCTTCTTCAGGAACTTGTGAATCAGTCCAATATATATTCGACTCTGCGTTATTATTAGGTGAGTCAATGGGATTTGTGCTAGAGATAGACATCTATCACACAATATCAAACATGTTAAGAGATTAATATATCACATAATATATACATGTTGATAATATATAGTTTCCAACAAAAATGTTAAGCAATCGTTTTTAAAGAAAACACGGTCGAAGTCCAGACTCACTAATGCATCCTAACAAACTCGATAAGACATACTAATGCAAATTTTCTGGTTCTCTAAGACCAACGCTCGGATACCAACTGAAATGTCCCGTTCTTATTGATTAAAAACGTTCCATATTAATTGATTTCTTTGCGAGGTTTTGACCTCTATATGAGACGTTTTTCAAAGACTGTATTCATTTTTAAAACAAACCATAACCTTTATTTCATAAATAAAGGTTTAAAAAGCTTTACGTAGATTATCAAATAATGATAATCTAAAATATCCTGTTTACACACGACCATTACATAATGGTTTACAATACAAATATGTTACATCGAAATCAGTTTCTTGAATGCAGTTTTTACACAATATCATACAAACATGAACTCCAAATCTTATCCTTATTTTAGTATGCAACAGCGGAAGCTCTTAGTATTCACCTGAGAATAAACATGCTTTAAACGTCAACAAAAATGTTGGTGAGTTATAGGTGTAACCTATATATATCAAATCGTAACAATAGACCACAAGATTTCATATTTCAATACACATCCCATACATAGAGATAAAAATCATTCATATGGTGAACACCTGGTAACCGACATTAACAAGATGCATATATAAGAATATCCCCATCATTCCGGGACACCCTTCGGATATGATATAAATTTCGAAGTACTAAAGCATCCGGTACTTTGGATGGGGCTTGTTGGGCCCAATAGATCTATCTTTAGGATTCGCATCAATTAGGGTGTCTGTTCCCTAATTCTTAGATTACCAGACTTAATAAAAAGGGGCATATTCGATTTTGATAATTCAACCATAGAATGTAGTTTCACGTACTTGTGTCTATTTTGTAAATCATTTATAAAACCTGCATGTATTCTCATCCCAAAAATATTAGATTTTAAAAGTGGGACTATAAGTCACTTTCACAGATTTTTACTTCGTCGGGAAGTAAGACTTGGCCACTGATTGATTCACGAACCTATAACAATATATACATATATATCAAAGTATGTTCAAAATATATTTACAACACTTTTAATATATTTTGATGTTTTAAGTTTATTAAGTCAGCTGTCCTCGTTAGTTACCTACAACTAGTTGTCCACAGTTAGATGTACAGAAATAAATCGATAAATATTATCTTGAATAAATCCACGACCCAGTGTATACGTATCTCAGTTTGATCACAACTCAAACTATATATATTTTGGAATCAACCTCAACCCTGTATAGCTAACTCCAACATTCACATATAGAGTGTCTATGGTTGTTCCGAAATATATATAGATGTGTCGACATGATAGGTCGAAACATTGTATACGTGTCTATGGTATCTCAAGATTATATAATATACAATACAAGTTGATTAAGTTATGGTTGGAATAGATTTGTTACCAATTTTCACGTAGCTAAAATGAGAAAAATTATCCAATCTTGTTTTACCCATAACTTCTTCATTTTAAATCCGTTTTGAGTGAATCAAATTGCTATGGTTTCATATTGAACTCTATTTTATGAATCTAAACAGAAAAAGTATAGGTTTATAGTCGGAAAAATAAGTTACAAGTCATTTTTGTAAAGGTAGTCATTTCAGTCGAAAGAACGACGTCTAGATGACCATTTTAGAAAACATACTTCCACTTTGAGTTTAACCATAATTTTTGGATATAGTTTCATGTTCATAATAAAAATCATTTTCCCAGAATAACAACTTTTAAATCAAAGTTTATCATAGTTTTTAATTAACTAACCCAAAACTGCCTGCGGTGTTACTACGACGGAGTAAATCCGATTTTACGGTGTTTTTCGTGTTTCCAGGTTTTAAATCATTAAGTTAGCATATCATATAGATATAGAACATGTGTTTAGTTGATTTTAAAAGTCAAGTTAGAAGGATTAACTTTTATTTGCGAACAAGTTTAGAATTAACTAAACTATGTTCTAGTGATTACAAGTTTAAACCTTCGAATAAGATAGCTTTATATGAATGAATCGAATGATGTTATGAACATCATTACTACCTCAAGTTCCTTGGATAAACCTACTGGAAATGAGAAAAATAGATCTAGCTTCAAAGGATCCTTGGATGGCTTGAAAGTTCTTGAAGCAGAATCATGACACGAAAACAATTTCAAGTAAGATTTCCACTCGAAATAAGATTGTTATAGTTATAGAAATTGAATTAAAATTTGAATATGATTATTACCTTGTATTAGAAAGATAACCTACTGTAAGTAACAAAGGTTTCTTGATCTTGGATGATTACTTGGAATGGATTTAGAAAACTTGCAATCTTGGAAGTATTCTTGATTTTATGAAACTAGAACTTTTGGATTTATGAAGAACACTTAGAACTTGAAGATAGAACTTGAGAGAGATCAATTAGATGAAGAAAATTGAAGAATAAAAGTGTTTGTAGGTGTTTTTCTTCGTTGGTGTATGGATTAGATATAAAGGATATGTAATTTTGTTTTCATGTAAATAAGTCATGAATGATTACTCATATTTTTGTAATTTTATGAGATATTTCATGCTAGTTGCCAAATGATGGTTCCCACATGTTTTAGGTGACTCACATGGGCTGCTAAGAGCTGATCATTGGAGTGTATATACCAATAGTACATACATCTAAAAGCTGTGTATTGTACGAGTACGAATACGGGTGCATACGAGTAGAATTGTTGATGAAACTGAACGAGGATGTAATTATAAGTATTTTTGTTAAGTAGAAGTATTTTAATAAGTGTATGGAAGTCTTTCAAAAGTGTATAAATACATATTAAAACACTACATGTATATACATTTTAACTGAGTCGTTAAGTCATCGTCAGGTTAACGATCTTGTTGAATGTTGTTAACCCGTTGTTTATTATAACAAATGAGATATTAAATTGTTATATTATCATGATATTATGATATATAATATATCTTAGTATGATATATATACAGTTAAATGTCGTTACAACGATAATCGTTACATATATGTCTCGTTTCGAAATCATTAAGTTAGTAGTCTTATTTTTACATATGTATTTCATTGTTAATACACTTAATAATATATTTACTTATCATTTAACATAATTAACCAAGTGTATCAATATCTTAATATGATTCATATGTACCTAGTAAGACGTTGTTATAACGATAATCGTTATATATATCGTTTTCGAGTTTCTTAAATTAATAGTCTCATTTTTATGTATATAACTCATTGTTAAAATACCTAATGAGATACATACTTATAATAAAATCATGTTAACTATATATATAACCATATATATATCATCGTATAGTTTTTACAAGTTTTAACGTTCGTGAATCACCGGTCAACTTCGGTGGTCAATTGTCTATATGAAACCTATTTCAATTAATCAAGTCTTAACAAGTTTGATTGCTTAACATGTTGGAAACATTTAATCATGTAAATATCAATCTCAATTAATATATATAAACATGGAAAAGTTCGGGTCACTACACGAAATCCCCTAGGAGGGGGGATATGTGTCATTTTTGAAAAACTTGTGATTATTGGAACAAAATCACATCTTAATTCATTTCTAACCCTAGCAACTCCCCTCCCTCCCATCTCCTCTCACCTTGAACGAATTATACAGCCCCATCATCATCATTTTCAGTTTTCTTCATCAACATATCAATTATTCATCATCTCTAAAGATCAATTGCATATACGAGTTCTCCATCTCGCGATCTTCAACATCCTTCTTCATGATTTTTGATTGGTTTATAAACCCTAACCCTAACGTTTTCATTTTCATTCAATTTTTCTATTTTTGATGTTTAATATGATAGTATAGTGCTTGTATGTTGTTGGACTATTGATTGTATGCATATAATCGCTCGTTATTACATGTTTTCGGTTTGATTGATTGTGGACAGCAGACTAATCGACCATTTTAGTAAACTAAACTGATGTTTTTGTTAAATTAAAGTGTCTATATGTGTTCCTCTCATCAAAACATTGATTTTAGACTCCGGATTCATGTTATTTCGATTCTCGGAACTTAAGTTATGATTAAAATGGTGTTTTCTTGAAATCAAAATATAAAAACGAATTGTTTCAGGTTTGGTCCTACTTTGTGACCATTTTTGGAGTCTCTGGGGTGTACTAGTATGTTAGGATTGATTATTGGATGAACATTCATGTTCGGGCCTTCGAAATCCGAGCCACAGATCATCCGTTATGGCTAAAACATGTTTTTGAACGGAATAAAGCTCCAGGTTGAATGGTGGATGTTGGTCATGACTTGGTGGCTATTCTTGGGGTGTTCTTGAGTACACTAATGTGTCGGGTAGGTTGGTTAGACGAAGATATATATAAGACTCGCCGAAAACCGATTCCCGGGGCTCAAGTTATGACCCGATGAACTTTTAATTAAAACTTATGGTTATGAAATAAGACTTATGACATAAATAATGATTTTCATTATTAATAAATTACTTATGATATAAAAGTAGTTATTTTAATTTAAGAACTATGATATATATATTTATTATATCATTTATTAATTACATTATGATTAATTAGACATTTAATTAAACTTATGATTAATAATACTTTTATTATTAATGAGAAATACTTATGGTAAGTATTAAACTTATGTTATGAGATTATTATATTAAGACTTATAATAAGGATTAATTAATTATTTAATTATTATAAGGCTTAGTTATTATTTAATAATAATTTAATTATTAAATACTTATGATTTAATAATTTTAATTAGAAACTTATGATATGATTAATAATTCATTATTAATTAATACTACTTATGATATGATTAAAATTTATTATTAATTAATAATACTTATATTATGATTAATATTTAATTAATTAATTAAATACTTATGTTATATTAATTATATCATTTAAACTTATGTTAACTTTAATGATTCATTTTAATTTAATTAAAGTTATGTTATGGCATAATTATACATATATGAATTTAAATAACATTATAACTTATATTATTAATATAATTTATACTTTAAAATTCAATGTTGACTATGTTTGACCAAGGTTGACTTTTGAGTTGACTTTCGATTGACTTTGACTTTTAGTTGACTTTTGTTCACTTTCTAATTAAGGAAACTTTCCTAAATTATAAACTTTCCAAAAATAGAAACTTTCTAAATATGGAAACTTTCTAAAAATAGAAACTTTCCTAAAATATAAACTTTCCTAAAATAGAAACTCTCCTAAAATAGAAACATTCAAAAAATAGAAACTTTCTTAAAATAGAAACTTTCCTAAAATAGAAACATTCTAAAAATAGAAACTTTCCTAAAATAGAAACTTTCTAAAAATAGAAAGTACGTGTCCTTACGCTGTTCTGATCAAACTGAAGCATGTTGAGTGTTGTTCTATGTCTACTTGCAACAAGTACTATAGCTATCATACTAAGACTTGACCTAAGTTAGTTATTTATATCGACCTGCTTTATTTATAGGTCGGCGTTGTGATCATTCTTGATCACTTTACTTCGTTTGATGTTCGCTTTTTATGTGGTTACTTCATTTGCTTTAAGGTGAGTTATAGTCCCATTTTTCTATTTTATATCTTTTGGGATGAGAATACATGCATTTTATTTTATTTTTATATTGGACACAAGTGGAAGTTGGTTTAAGTTATTCATTGTGAGTTGAACGAAAATATTCCCAAATCTGGTAACTGTAATCACTGGTTTCTACTGGTGAACGAGAATCCTATGGATGGATCTATCAGGTTTAACAACCCCATTTCGTGCTAGTCGCGCTAGCAATTTTTGAAGAAGGAATGTATTAGTACTTCGTATTTATTTGAAGATACACATGTTCAGTGTATATTGTGTTTGGTAAGGGTAGAATTGGTTAAGTGGTTACCAGGTGGCTCACGGGTTAATGGAATAATGTTTTATATGTTTTCGAGCATATACTTTTGTGGTCCAAAATAAGGCTTTATGTTTTCAAACATAAATTTTTACGGTTTAAATTAAATATTTTTTGCAATATTAAACCTATAATTCACTCAACATTTTTGTTGACAGTTAATCGCATGTTTCATTTTCAGGTTCATGATTGATTGCTTCCGCTGTGCTTAGAGAGTCTGCATATTTATGATGGCAGCTTTTGTTAAACATTAACTTGCATTCTATTTTGATACATTAAATTGTGGGTGTTTGTTGACCTTGTTTTGGTCAACTTTTGATTAAGTATTTATGTATGGTTTTTCTAAACTTACATATTTTGGTAGGTTTCCTTTATATGAAATCATTTTTAAATAAAGAATGCAATGTTATTTATCAAATTCATATAGAGTTATGATCAAGCTGTGGGAGCAAGATAACGATGGTCGTCAAGTGTACCTTGACGGGTCGTTAAAGTTGGTATCATAGCCTTGGTTGTAGGGAATTAGGCTGCATTGATGTCGTTACCCCGAGTCAGTAGGGTGCATTAGTGAGTCTAGTCTACAGCCCGACCTATAGCATATTATTATATGTGATTATTTGTATTATATGGTATGTATTTTGTGTAGTGACCCGAACTTTTCCATGTTTATATATATATTAATTGAGATTGATATTTACATGACTAAATGTTTCCAACGTGTTAAGCAATCAAACTTGTTAAGACTTGATTAAATGAAATAAGTTTCATATTGACAATTGATCACCCAAGTTGACCGGCGATTCACGAATGTTACAAAATTGTAAAAACTACATGTTGTGGTATATATAGACATATATATATGGTTGATATAAGATTATGATGAGTAAGTATCTCACTATGTATATTAACAATGTGTGATATACATAAGAAATGAGATTACTAATTTAAGAAACTCGAAATGATATATATAACGATTATCGTTATGATAACGTCTACTAAATACATATGTATCATATTAAGATATTGATACACTATATTTAACATGATAAAATGATATTTAAATATATCATTAAGTGTGTTAACAATGAACTACATATGTATAAACAAGACTACTAACTCAAGAATTACGAAACGAGACTTATATGTAACGATTATCGTTGTAACGATATTTTAATGTATATATCATATTAAGAGATATTCATACATCATAATATCATGTTAATATTATAATTTAACATCTCATTTGATATAATAAACATTGGGTTAACAACATTAATTGAGATCATTAACTTAAAGGTTTCAAAACAACACTTGCATGTAACGACTAACGAAGACTTAACGACTCCATTAGAATGTATATACATGTTGTGTTTTGATATGTATTCTTACACTTTTGAAAGACTTCAAGACACATATCAAAGTACTTCTACTTAACAAAAATGCTTACAATTACATCCTCGTTTAGTTTCATCAACAATTCTACTCGTATGCACCCGTATTCGTACTCGTACAATACACAGCTTTTAGATGTATGTACTATTGGTATATACACTCCAATGATCAGCTCTTAGCAGCCCATGTGAGTCACCTAACACATGTGGGAACCATCATTTGGCAACTAGCATGAAATATCTCATAAAATTACAAAAATATTAGTAACCATTCATGACTTATTTACATGAAAACAAAATTACATATCCTTTATATCTAATCCATATACCAACGACCAAAAACACCTACAAATACTTTCATTCTTCAATTTTCTTCATCTAATTTATCTCTCTCAAGTTCCATCTTCAAGTTCTAAGTGTTCTTCATAAATTTCATAAGTATAGTTTCATAAAAATCAAGAATACTACCAAGTTTGCAAGTTTACTTCCAAGCTTTCTAATCCTTTCCAAGTAATCATCTAAGATCAAGGAACCTTTGTTATTTATAGTAGGTTATCTTTCTATTTCAAGGTAATATTCATATTCAAACTTTTATTCAATTTCTACAACTATAACAATCTTATTTCGAGTGAAAATCTTACTTGAACTGTTTTCGTGTCATGATTCTGCTTTGATTTAAAAACTATGATAAACTTTGATTTAAAAGTTGTTCTTATGGGAAAATAATTTTTCATATGAACATGAAACTATATCCAAAAATCTTGGTTAAACTCAAAGTGAAAGTATGTTTTTCAAAATGGTCATCAAGATGTCGTTCTTTCGACGGAAATGACTACCTCTTTAGTAATTGACATGTAACTTAAATTTCTGACTATAAACCTATACTTTTTTCTGTTTGGATTCTTAAATTAGAGTTCAATATGAAACCATAGCAATTTGATTCACTCAAAACGGATTTAAAATGAAGAAGTTATGGGTAAAACAAGATTGGATATTTTTGATCTTTTTAGCTACGGGAAATGTTTAACAAATCTATACAAATCATATCCTAGCTAACTTATATTGTATTATACATGTATTCTAATATATTATGTAATCTTGAGATACCATAGACACGTATGCAAATGTTTTGACATATCATATCGACCCATGTATATATATTATTTGGAACAACCATAGACACTCTATATGCAGTAATGTTGGAGTTAACTATACAGGGTTGAGGTTGATTCCAAAAATATATATACTTTGAGTTGTGATCTAGCCTGAGACGTGTATACAATGGGTCGTGGATTGATTCAAGATAATATATATCGATTTATTTCTGTACATCTAACTGTGGACAACTAGTTGTAGGTTATTAACGAGGACAGCTGACTTAGTACACTCAAATCTTTAAAACATAATAAAAATGGTTGTAATTATATTTTGATCATACTTTGATATATATGTACATATTTGTATAGGTTCGTGAATCAATCTGTGGCCAAGTCTTATTTCCGAGGAAGGAAATATCTGTGAAAGTGAGTTATAGTCCCACTTTTAAAATCTAATATTTTTGGGATGAGAATACATGCAGGTTTTATACTGATTGGTTGATCCATTCCGGTCACACTGCTTTCGGAGCTTGAGAGGTATTCCATATCAGAATCCGAGGGACTTCAACTAGTGACGAGTTCCATTTCGTATGATTGAATAAAGGATTTTTCGATATGAAATGATTTTCCGGCTATCGGGTGGTATTCTAATTATATAGAATATCCATATATATAGAACAAAAGATCTCATAGATTACGGAGGGATTTACGGAATATTTCGGACAAAGTTTACAGTAACAGATACTCGTAGATATGAATTAGCTAATACGCCAAGATATGAATTTTGTCTATACACCATTCATGCAATGAATGCAGTAAGACGCGTTTAGACTTAAGATGATAAGCAGGTAATTTCCTACAGATGATAAGTAGATGATTTTCGACACAAAATGTTAAGCAAAATTTTGACATGCAGACACGGTCGAAGTCCAGACTCACTAATGCAACCTAACGACTTATCAGTTAGATACACTAATGCAGACCTGGTTCGCTAAGACCACCGCTCTGATACCACATGAAACGACCCGACCTAATCCATAGGGTCGAATACAATAACATATGATTACATCGCGAGGCATTTGACCTCTAATTGATACGTTTTATAAACATTGCATACTTTTGAAAAGATATACCATAAATGAATATTTAAAATTCAATGTTTTCGACATCTGATGATTTCTACATATAGACAATAACCGTAAATAACAGTTTACAAAATACTTCCGTTGACAATGCAGTCAAAATAAATACACGGTGATGATTTTGTGAATGCAATGCTTCCTCGAATAAAACATGTATGACTCCATGCACATGGTTTCTCTAACATATATTCAAACAGCGGAAGACTTCTAGGTACCTGAGAATAAACATGCTTTAAACGTCAACATAAAGTTGGTGAGATATAGGTTTAATGCTAGCAGTGTTATAAATATAGACCACAAGATTTCATATACATAAACATTTTAATAAAAATATTCTAAGTGGTTGAGCACTTGATAACCATACTTAACATTTAATCAACGTCGCATATTCCCTTTATTATGAAATCTCACTACACTGTACCAAGTGTAGTCACCAAAATGAAGTACTGTGCAACCGTTGAATACTGGTCGTCCAGTCTGATTGGGGTTGTCAGGCCCGATAGATCTATCAACAGGATTCGCGTTTACAATACCACATGTAAATAGTAGTTACCAAGCTACAGGGAAGTATGCCAGTGGTACAACTCAACGTAGAATATATATTTTTAATCACTTGTGTCCATAACGTAAATCATAAAATGCATGTATTCTCATCCCGAAATATTTAGAGTTTAAAAGTGGGACTATATACTCACTTTTGCCTTGAAGGTATTTAACTCGACTTGGTCTCCGATAGATATCACGAACCTAACTATATATATATAATATATCAACATATTTTCTTTTCAAGTAATCGTTACATATATATATATATATATATATATATATATATATATATATATATATATATATATACTTATAATATTTTAATATTTTCTTAGTCCGTAGTTAGCAGTCCGATGTTAGTGGTCCACAATTAGTTGTTCAATAAAATAAATAAAGACCCCATCGTATTCGTATTGATCAGAATTAATCTCGACCCATGGTACCATGTTGTCAAATGACGTGTTGCGTACATAAAGTACCGTGTTGTCAAATGACGTGTTGCGTACAATCATGAGGTCTTATGATTAATCATCTCGTGTTGTTTACGGGTGGTCCTGAAGTATATAAAATCAAATCATAAGTAATTATATATAAAATATCATATTAATTAGAAAAGATATGATTAATTTACTTTATCTCCAAATATTTTCGTAGCTAAACTAGCTTCGGATACCCAATCTTGTTTTAGTCGTAGTTTCTTCATTACAACTCCGTTTTTGTTGGTTCAACTTGCCACTTCCTTGGATCGAGTAAAATTTTAAGAATATGAACTGAAAATACCTTAGTTTGTAATCAAAATCACAAGTTATAGGTCAAACTTTGGTAAAACTTATGAAAGTGATCATTTTCCATCATAAAAACAACATTTAATGATCATTTTTCTAAAAATACTTACACTTTGAATTAAACCATGAAATTTTTATGTGTTAACATATTCATAAGAAATATCATTTTTCCAGAAAATGAACTTCCAATTCAAAGTTCAAGATGGTTTTTAATTATCCAACCCAAAACAGCCCCCGGTTGCACTCCGACGACGTAGATTCAGTTTTTAAGGTGTTCTTTGTAAAACCAAGTTATATCTTGTTAAGTTAGCATATCATTATGATATATTACAGGTCTTGAAGTATTTTAAAAGTTAAGTTATAAGGATCTATTTAGTTTGCAAACAAGTTTGAAATCATTCAAACTATGTTCTTGTTGTTAAAATTTTACAACGTAAAATAAGATAGCTATATAATTATGAATCGAACAAGATTATGAACAAGGTTACTACCTCAAGTTACTTGGACAAAGTTACTATAAGAGATAAGAAAAAATCTTGGAATCAAAGAGTGGTGGAGTTAGATCAAAAGGTTGGAAGTATACTTCTTCAAATGGGTGGTTATTTTGATATGTTCTTGAAAGAGTTTTCTTATGGTGTTTAAGGCTTGTAATTGAAGCTAAATGATGGGGAAAATGCTTGGAGATGATCAAGTATGAAGTTAGGAGTATTTTGAGAGAGAAATGAGGGTGTAGGTATGAGAAAATGGAGTGAAGAAATGGTGTTCATTCATAAAAACGTTTTTAGTTTATAAAGAAAGAAAAGGATTCCTAATTTTGTTTTCTTACTAATAATTCATGCTACTTGACAAATCCTAGTTACCTCATATCTAGGGCAGTAATAATGTTTATTAGGATGTTGATTTGATGTGTATATACCAATAGTAAATACATATAGAAGCTGGGTATGATACGGGTACATATACCCTAGATATACGTATAGAAATCTTGAGGAAACGGAATGAGAATCCAAATATAGCTATCTTTTGTGAATATACTTATATTGTTTTATGTATTTAAGTCCTTAAAAAGTGATTAAATACATTATATATACGATACATGTATAAGCATTATAGGTTATAAGTATATATATCAAAGAATGTTACGTATAGTTATCGTTTTGAAAACTTAAGTTAGTAGTTTCAAAATATACTTATAACTCATTGTCATTAGTACACAATGAGATGTTAAACCATCCTTAGATCATGTTAAATATATATAAATACATATATATACACAAACGTATAATTATCGTATGTTATATAGTTCGTGATCTCATCGGTCAAATTGGACGGTCAAACGTTGTGTAAAACTCTTTTCAAAAACACAAGTCTCAACAATTTGGATTGCTTATCATGTTGGTAAGGTTTAATTTATGTAAATATTAATCTCATAAGTATAAAACGATTGGAAAAATCTGGGTCGTTACAGTACCTACCCGTTAAATAAATTTCGTCCCGAAATTTGAATGGGATGGTCATGGCTGACAATAAGTATGTTTTCATGACGTATAAGAGTTGGAAATTAGAGTTTTATTATCATCAAGTAATATTGATAAAGCAATTTGATTTTTGTGAAGAGTACGAGTGAGGCTATCACCAAAGGGTGAAATGAGTAGGTATAGATTCGTCATATCTTTTGACGTAGATAGGATTGATTTCCAAGTTCAAGAGATTTAGAGTAAAATCTTCATAATGAGATTTGATTCTTCGATAATCAAGGAAATTAGAATCCGCTTTAAATGCGATCATCTATTTTGATTGCTCTGTCGGATCTTTTACTATAAATCCATCTCCCTTCATTTTCTTACAACTCATACCTTCTATTCTTCCTCCCTCAATTCATACTTTAAAACATTTATCAGTATGCTTCATCCAGTACTGATCCTGGATATACTCTTAACTTTCATCTCTGTCATTCTTCTTTTCCATCTACCTCCGGAGGATTTTATTTATTTCTACTATTACCTTGGGATTATAGTATTGTTAATTCTCCCGTATCTTTACGTTGCAATACGTATTGATATACACGGTTTGTAATTTATTTGTTGTTGTCGAGCTTTATATTTTCTTTTATATTCAACAGTTCCATACTTCTGTTTCCTTTTCCCGACTTCGAGTCAAGCGAATAATGGTCCGGAATTCGTAGGTATGGATTTTGAAATAAACATAGTTAATGTTCTAAGAAGGAAATAGTAATTGAACGATCTTGATTTGGTAAGTTACCAGAATGTCCGAAAAGATAGAATTATCAAGGAGATATGTTCTTAATATGTTTGGAGATTGGGTAAAATGTAAGAGTTGTGTAACATGGCACATGATGACGTTATGATCTGTGAATCATTATGTTCCATTTAGAAACTCAGCATGAATTACTGTAATATAATCACGTTGATCAAGTGTCATTATATTATACTAATTCATGCTTCAGTTTCCAACACTACTTCAAAACATTCATATTTTAAACTCGAATTTTTCAGAATTTAGAAACTAACACAGTTTCTTTTATGTTGTAACGCAAATATTGTGAAGAGATAAATGATTTTTGATGAGTGTAGTTGGGAATATATCTTCAAGAATATCGGAGATATTTATAATGATAAATACGATGATATCTTAGAATATCTAAGATCAGGGAATGACGCGGAAAATCTGTCTGTGAAGGTTTAGAATAAGGAGTAAGGTTCTTACTAACGGTTTCAGCAGACACTGAATCATTTGAATCCTTTGAAGGTAGATTTCGTCATTGTGATTTGTCCACGACCGCCTTTATACTTTGCTTAATCCATTTTCCAGTACCAAATTTTTCGTTTGAGCTTTTCCAATCTATTATTCTTTATTGTCAAACTTCTGACCGTAATTGTTGTCTACTGTCTTTACCACTTTATCAGTCTTTTCCAAAACTTAATAGCACTAATTCGTAGACTGGAGCATTTTTCAGAAACTTCACATTTGAAATATGTAATTCTTGGGGATAGACGTTGTATATATATATATATATATATATATATATATATATATATATATATATATATATATATATAACTGCCGAAATAGAAATGCTGCGAGATTTCAAAATACCAATTGTTGATTCCGCCAAAGGGGTAACGAGTTGCTGGTACATCTGCTGATAATGTCGTGGAATATAAAAGGTTCCCTGGTAACAAAAGGGTAATCGTATGTATTACAGGTTATAATAAGGCTACTTCGAATAGAAAGTCGAGGTTGACTTGCTGAAACTGTGACAAAATTTACTATTTTGAAAAGGAATCGCAAAGTTATTTTTGCTAATAAATGCTAAAAGATTTAACGCGGATACGTGTTGAATTATGTCCTTGGTTTTGAGAGCTTTTCAGGTGCAACACTGCGGGTAATGTGTGGTAGGATCATCATCTCGATTGTCCATTATTTGAAGTGTCTTCAGGAATTTCGAAGGGTTTGATCATAGATTGTAATTGTTAATATACATATGATGTTTTAGGACTTTGAATGATACAAATATTTTTTTGGGTTCCAAGAATCGAATGATGTTCTAGCATAGTTTTGAAGTCAAAGTATAGTTTTGAAAGATGTAAGAGTCCTAAGAGTGATGTCTTCTGTTAAGTCTTGACTTGGATTTCGTTTTGTCGTAATCAAATTTGGATGAGAATGGTTGTTTTGATTTCTATGAAAGAATGTATATTATTGTGAAGGTAGTGAGTATAGTTGATGATTGTTGAATCAGAGTTGAAGAATATAATCATATTAATTGTGAATTTATATATCTCTCGGGTATTACCTACCCGTTAAAAAAAAATTTCACAAGTAATGTTTTGTACCAGAGAATTTTATTACAATATTTATAACAATATATGTACATATATATCTTTTTCAGATGTAATCATGAATTTAATAAGTCAATATAATATTAGACTCATTTGATTTTCAGTTTAAGCTAGAATAAGTAATCTCTAAAACGATTAGGAACCACATATTCTTCACAGAATATTAATGAAATTATGGATAAATACTTCATTATTTATTCTTATATATATTTCCTTAGTGAATCATGCTGACACTCATTGAACTCTTGCTAACTTCGCAAGATATGAATGTTGTTTCCCAGTAAGCTTCGAGTACATTGAAGATGAAAGTGTAAAATCAAACATATTATTGAATAATACACTTGGTTTATTATAAAACGAAATTCATTGAATTGAAACAGGGATTGTAGTTAACGATGATTAAGTTGCTGACGAAGGACGTACATCATTGCATATTTGTAGTATGAATTTAAACGAGTAGTATCTACCCTTTTTCAATTCAAACTTAATAGCTTAGTACGAAAAGATTTATTTTGGTTTCTGAATTCATATATATAAAATATTTATATAAATTCTTCAGAAGAATGAGTTAATACTTCATAACTCGTTGATGCAATATACGCGTTATTGATGATGTCCACTGTAGTGACCCGTCCTTATCCTCCTGGACGAAGTCATCAACATTTGGTCCCATTGCGATGATCGACTCCAAGTAATATCCTTAAATTAAGCAAATGCACAGCGGAAGACTTAATTCGTACCTGAGAATAAACATGCTTAAAAGTGTCAACCAAAAGGTTGGTGAGTTCATAGGTTTATCATAACAATTATTTCAATATATTAATAGACCACAAGATTTCATATTCATAAACGTTTTAATAAAAATATTCTAAGTGGTTGAGCACTTGGTAACCATACTTAACATTTAATCAACGTCGCATATTCCCTTTATTATGAAATCTCACTACACCGTACCAAGTGTAGTCACCGAAACGAAGTACTGTGCAACCGTTGAATACTGGTCGTCCAGCCCGGTTGGGGTTGTCAGGCCCGATAGATCTATCAACAGGATTCGCGTTTACAATACCCATGTAAATAGTAGTTACCAAGCTACAGGGAAGTATGCCAGTGGTACAACTCAACGTAGAATGTATTTTAAGTACTTGTGTCTATTTCGTAAACATTTATAAAAGCAACGCATGTATTCTCAGCCCAAAAATTTATTGCAAAAGCAATTAAAAAGGGAGCAAATGAAACTCACCATACTGTATTTTGTAGTAAAAATACATATGTCAACATTTAACAAGTGTACGGTTGATCTTGGATTCACGAACCTATATATTAACACATATATTTGTAATCGAACGAATTTACATATTAATAGTGATGTAATTGTTATCTTAATTATGTGTTTCATTAAAAACCCTAATAAGTTTCATTTGTTAATATATATTATTAAAATATTAATATAGTTATGTTATATGTAGTAGATATATCTTTATATAACTAATGGTTATTTGACAAAATAATATTAATAATAATAATAATAATAACTAAAAGTTGTTTTATTTTACAATAATAATAATAATAATAGTTATTATGATAATAATGTTGATAATATGAAAATAATAATATTAATTTCAAAATAATAATAATGATAGTAATAATAATAATTTTGATAAATATGATAATCTTTCTAATAATGATAATGATAATAAAAGTGATAATTATTATAATAATGATTAAAAATAATAATTTTAATAAAAATACTTTTGTTAATAATAATAATGATAATTTTAATGATAATACTAATAATAATAATAATAATAATAATAATAATAATAATAATAATAATAATAATAATAATAATAATAATAATAATAATAATAATAATAATAATAATATTAATAATAATAATAATAATAATAATAATAATAATGATAATGATAATTAAAGTTATTAGGCTACCTTCAAGCTTTTTCATAAAAAGAAATAAGAAACATCTCAAACAGGGCTTGAACCTAAGACCTCTCGCTTAACAACCATATACCCAACCATTTCTCTGCTTTTCCTTTTCTGTTCTAATACCTAAACTAATTCTTTTAACCCAACTATCTGTTTTCTTCTTTCTTCTTCCTCACAGTTTCATCATCATCGATAATCATAATTATATTAATCATGTTCATCATCGTAACTTAACATCACAGTCATCATTATGACTGATCCAATTCGTCTGTTTATAAACTGGCCCAATATCTCAATTAAAAAGGAATTTGGATTGTGATTAAATTGATCCAGTAACATCTTCTTAAGCCCGATATATGCAAGCCCAATAACATGTTAATTTGATTTGAACGTGATTAGTGGGGTAGTTGCAGTAGGGCACGTTTTACTCTTTTAATTATTCCATTATCCTATTTACGTGAATCATTAATCCCAATCTAATAGGGTTCCGGCCCCTTTTATTTTCTAAAGTAATAACACACACTAGTGGCACTTTATGTCAAGTGGGATTATGTTTTTCTTCTCCTACTTCCTTTTAATCCGACCAAAACAGAAGGAGATTACACATTATATTATTAATATGTCCTATCATCTTCGCCTTTTCCATCTCCTTTCCATATCGTTTTTCATTATAATAGAATGCCAAGAAATAAATAGAAACCGAAAAAAACAAAAGCAGTAGGATTGGCAACTGGATTTTTGATAAAGAAGAAAAGATATAGCAGTTTGTCTTGGGTTTGTTGACAGGAAAACGGTACTAACAGAAGTAGATAGCAGTTATAGCTTACAATGGTGTTGGGTAGTGTCGGTCGTTCATGACTGACACATAAAACAGATAGTATACAGCAGCCGCAGCAATGAAGGGGTGTTTAAATGGTTGGGTCATGATTGGTGATTGAAGAGTGATGGCTTTGGTTTCATAGAATAACAGTATGGATTTTAGTCTCATAGAATAACAATATGGGTGTGGGTTGGTTGGTGAAGGTAATTGGTGGTGGTTTTAACACAAAGGTGGTTCTCGGTCACAATTAGGAGAGAGAGAGAGAGAGATAGAACGAGAGGCGAGATGGTGAGCAATTGGGTTTCGGTTCTGGTGTGGTGACGAGTGTGGTTGTAACAAGAGAGAGAGAAAGAAAGGTGGTGTTTGTTCGTGGCGGTGTAAGGTATCTTGTAAGGAAGAAAGGAGGAGGAATAGAGAAGAAGGATATAGATGAGGTTTCATGGATATCGAATCAAAACAGAAAAATGGAAACACAATTCTATTACCGGCTGTAAATGTCTTGAAGTAATGGTGATGGTTGTGTGCTTGTTCAATTAGGAAAAGAAACAAGAGAGGGTGAGGTAGATGGTGGTAATCGATGGTTGTGATCAAGGGCGGTTTAGGTTTCCCGAAGAAGTAACCAAAATTAAGAATGGTGATGGGTCTTGTAGTTTGGGTTAGTGTTAATCTCCATCAACATATTGTGTATGTATATATTTATATACACTTACGTATGGGTGATAATGATTTGTTAAAGAAGTCAAAAGAAGCCACAGTTTACAATCCGTGAAATCCATTTGTTTGAATTTTAAGTGTGTGATTCTCATTTGTGCATATATTATATTTAGGTAAAGTAGATAGATAGTGTGGTGGTTGATCAAACACTCCCGAAAGTGAAAACAAGATTGGCAGTAATTGGGGAAAGATAGTTTGTCCAGTATAACATCTATCTATATGTATCTTTATATAACTAATAACTAATTTAATAATAATAATTAATAACAATATAATACTAAATATGAATGCACAAAAATGAATTAATAGGTAACAAATAAAGCATCCATCCTTTATCATTTTGCTACCGACGCTTATTTTATAATATTTAATATATGATGATAACAGAATAAGAAAAAAAAAAATTGTAAATGAGAGATGCTTATCATATATATTAGCTAATAATATATATTAGCTAATAATATTTATTTACAGATAGTGGTTCGTGAATCGTCGAAAATAGTCGAGGGTCAATTGAAAATATGAAACACTTCAAAATTTTTGAGACTCAACCTAACAGATTTCTCTTATCGTGTCAAGAATATTAAATCGTATCGAGAGTTTCGTTTAAAATTAGTTGAAATTTTCCGGGTCGTGATAGTACCTACCCGTTAAATAAATTTCGTCCCCGAAATTTGGTAGAGATCGTCATGGTTGACAATAAGTATGTTTTCATGACGAATATGAGTGGATAAATAGAGTTTTATCATCATTGAGTAATATAGATAAAAAGATTTGATTATGTGAGGCGTACGAGTGAAGCTATCACGAAAGAGTGAAATGAAGTGATTAGAGGTTTGTCTTGACATAGTCAAGGTTGATTTTCAGAATTCAAGGAATTTAAAGAAATCTTTTAATTAGAAAGAAAATGTAATCACACGATTTATTAGCAAACTGTTGAAATTACAGAAGAACATAAATATCAAGGAAATATTTCTGTGATATGCTTAGAGATTAAGTAGAATGAAAGAGTCGTGTAATATGGCACATGATGAGGATAAGGTCTGTGATCATCATCACGTTACATTAGAAACTCAGCATGACTTACTGTAATATAATCACGTTGGCCTGACGTCATTATATTATATTAATTCATGCTTCAATTCCCAACACTTCTCTAGGAAATCATTCATAATTTAAACTCGATTGTTACAGAATATAGAAACCAAAATAGTTTCTTTTATGATGTAACATAGATAGCACGAGGAAATAGATAATTTCGGACAAGAATATTTATGAAAATATCCTCAGAAATATCGAAGATATTCATAATGATATTTTGGAATTTCTAAGTTCGAAGGTTGATGAAGGAGAATTTTCCGCAAGATTTTAACATGACTTAGGAGCAAGATATTCTCTAAAGATTTTATCGGATCCAGATTTATCTGAATTCTTTGAATATAGGGTTTGGTCCTTGTAGTTTTCCTTGATCTCCTTCATGGTGTGCTCAATTTGATTTTCAGTACCAAATTTTCTATCGAGCATTCCTAACACTTCCTTCTTTATCATCATCTTTTGGCCATTAAGACCATCTACAACATGCTGCTTCGTCAGCATTTTCAAAGTTAACGGATCTGGGTCATCGGTTATCAAATCGAGGTGTTTTCAAGAATCATGAAAGGTTTGAATGCAAGTTGTAATTGTTGAGATACAAATGTGGTTTAAGATGAATTCAAGTGGCAAACTTGAAGAATTGTTTAGTTTCATATGTTATAATCAATATTTTAATTCATTTTAATTGTCCAATGTTATTAGTCCACAGTCGATAGTCCACAGTTAACAGTCCAGTAATATATATAGTTTATTATATTATATTCGAATTAATTAATACGTGTCGTGACCCGTATACGTCTCAGACTCGATCACAACTCAAAGTATATATATTATTATAGAATCAACCTCAACCCTGTATAGAGAACTCGATCATTACTGCAAATAGAGTGTCTATGGTGATTCCAAATAATATATATAGATGTGTCGATATGATATGTCAAAACCTTGTATACGTATCCCGATATTTAAAGTGCGTAAAATAAATACAGAAATTAAATGATGATAAATAAAATGCGTAAAGTAAATAACAGAAATTAAATGACAATAAATAAAATTGCGAGAATGTAAATTGCAATAATTAAATTGCGATAAATAAAGTGTAATCAGTTAGCTGGGAACAATTAGCTAGGAACAGTTAGCGTGGATTCTTAACAAAATTTCTCATAGTTAATTTGTTTGTTTCTAACAAATTTTATTTTGTCAAATGTTTCCTTCATTAAGCCACTTGATTTTTGATAAATCAAAATCTAAATATGAAATTGGATGAATATGATTATTCTGCGGTGAATGGATACGTATATCTGTAGATGTAAACAGGATAGTAAATTACTGTTGAATCAGATTTGAAAGAATGTACAGTGTAACTTATCAATGTGAAATCTAAATATTCCTCGGGTATTACCTACCCGTTAAAATATTTTCACCATTAACAATTTGTACAAAAGAATTATTAATTACATTCTTTATGAAAACATATATACATATATATTTTCTTCATATGTAATCATGGATTTAATGAGTCAATAAGATATTAAACTCATTTGATTTATCGTTAATACTAGATTACATAATCTCTAAAACTTTAGAAATTACGTAATCGCCATGTCGAGCGAAGATAATCGATGTAGAATGATATGTAGAACGATGATTATACTCGAGGTACAGAATGAGATGTCGAAGCTGGTGACGCGGATGTTGTTCTTGGTGGTACTAGTGTTGTTGGTGCTGAGGCTGGTGATGTTACTGGTGTTGATGATACTGCTAGTGCTTGCAAATTGTGTACCGTGCTCTCTAAAGTTAACACTCTAGCTCGGAGTTCTTTAACTTCTTCTACTAACCCTGGTTGGTTATCAGTGTGAGGTAGAGATCGGATATCTTCTCTAGTTCCGTTAATGGTAGACTCAAGACGAAAAATTCTTGCAAAAAGGGTATAAACGGTGTTGCGAACAGGTTCGCTGGTGAGCGGGTCGAGCACTTCGACGTTAGGTGGTAAGTTCGGCTTTTGATATGGAGTACCTTCTTCATTTCTCCATAGGGTAAGTATTTCGCGAACCCATCCCCACTTTCTAAAGAAATCACGGTAGTTGATCGGTTGGTGCGCTCCCGTCACGCTATCTTCGGAGTCAGAAGAACTTGGTCGATTCGTAGAGGCCATCGTACGCTATCACAGAAAAGATTTTTGGTATGAAAAGCTTTGTGACAGCAAATGATAGTTGGATGGTATTCTCAATGCATAATATGCCTAGATATATATAGTACCAGGATCCCTTAAATTACGGAGAAATTTACGGAAGATATCAGGCAAAGTTTACCGTAATAGATACGCTAAGATATAAATTTGTCTATACACTATCTATGCAATAAAGGCAGTAAGGCATGTCTAGACTTAGGAATGATTAGCAGGAAATTTTTCCACTAGGAATGATATACAATACTTATAATATGCAGCTAAGGTCGAAGTCCAGACTCGCTAATGCATCCTAACAACTATCAGTTAGACACACTAATGCAAGACCTGGTTCGCTAGGACCAACGCTTTGATACCAACTGTAGTGACCCGTCCTTATCCTCCTGGACGAAGTCATCAACATTTGGTCCCAATGCGATGATCGACTCCAAGTAATATCCTTAAATTGAGCAAATGCACAGCGGAAGACTTAATTCGTACCTGAGAATAAACATGCTTAAAAGTGTCAACCAAAAGGTTGGTGAGTTCATAGGTTTATCATAACAATTATTTCAATATATTAATAGACCACAAGATTTCATATTCATAAACGTTTTAATAAAAATATTCTAAGTGGTTGAGCACTTGGTAACCATACTTAACATTTAATCAACGTCTCATATTCCCTTTATTATGAAATCTCACTACACCGTACCAAGTGTAGTCACCGAAACGAAGTACTGTGCAACCGTTGAATACTGGTCGTCCAACCCGGTTGGGGTTGTCAGGCCCGATAGATCTATCAACAGGATTCGCGTTTACAATACCCATGTAAGTAGTAGTTACCAAGCTACATGGAAGTATGCCAGTGGTACAACTCAACGTAGAATATATTTTAAGTACTTGTGTCTATTTCGTAAACATTTATAAAAGCAACGCATGTATTTTCAGCCCAAAAATATATTGCAAAAGCAATTATAAAGGGAGCAAATGAAACTCACCATACTGTATTTTGTAGTAAAAATACATATGTCAACATTTAACAAGTGTACAGTTGATCTTGGATTCACGAACCTATATATTAACACATATATTTGTAATCGAACGAATTTACATATTAATAGTGATGTAATTGTTATCTTAATTATGTGTTTCATTAAAAACCCTAATAAGTTTCATTTGTTAATATTTATTATTAAAATATTAATATAGTTATGTTATATGTAGTAGATATATCTTTATATAACTAATGGTTATTTGACAAAATAATATTAATAATAATAATAATAATAACTAAAAGTTGTTTTATTTTACAATAATAATAATAATAGTTATTATGATAATAATGTTGATAATATGAAAATAATAATATTAATTTCAAAATAATAATAATGATAGTAATAGTAATAATTTTGATAAATATGATAATCTTTCTAATAATGATAATGATAATAAAAGTGATAATTATTATAATAATGATTAAAAATAATAATTTTAATAAAAATACTTTTGTTAATAATAATAATGATAATTTTAATGATAATAATAATAATAATAATAATAATAATAATAATAATAATAATAATAATAATAATAATAATAATAATAATAATAATAATAATGATAACGATAATTAAAGTTATTAGGCTACCTTCAAGCTTTTTCATAAAAAGAAATAAGAAACGTCTCAAACAGGGCTTGAACCTAAGACCTCTCGCTTAACAACCATATACCCAACCATTTCTCTGCTTTTCCTTTTCTGTTCTAATACCTAAACTAATTCTTTTAACCCAACTATCTGTTTTCTTCTTTCTTCTTCCTCACAGTTTCATCATCATCGATAATCATAATTATATTAATCATGATCATCATCGTAACTTAACATCACAGTCATCATTATGACTGATCCAATTCGTCTGTTTATAAACTGGCCCAATATCTTAATTAAAAAGGAATTTAGCTTGTAATTAAATTGATCCAGCAACATCTTCTTAAGCCCGATATATGCAAGCCCAATAACATGTTAATTTGATTTGAACGTGATTAGTGGGGTAGTTGCAGTAGGGCACGTTTTACTCTTTTAATTATTCCATTATCCTATTTACGGGAATCATTAATCCCAATCTAATAGGGTTCCGGCCCCTTTTATTTTCTAAAGTAATAACACACACTAGTGGCACTTTTGTCAAGTGGGATTATGTTTTTCTTCTCCTGCTTCCTTTTAATCCGACCAAAACAGAAGGAGATTACACATTATATTATTAATATGTCCTATCATCTTCGCCTTTTCCATCTCCTTTCCATATCGTTTTTCATTATAATAGAATGCCAAGAAATAAATAGAAACCGAAAAAAAAAACAAAAGCAGTAGGATTGGCAACTGGATTTTCGATAAAGAAGAAAAGATATAGCAGTTTGTCTTGGGTTTGTTGACAGGAAAACGGTACTAACAGAAGTAGATAGCAGTTATAGCTTACAATGGTGTTGGGTAGTGTCGGTCGTTCATGACTGACACATAAAACAGATAGTATACAGCAGCCGCAGCAATGAAGGGGTGTTTAAATGGTTGGGTCATGATTGGTGATTGAAGAGTGACGGCTTTGGTTTCATAGAATAACAGTATGGATTTTAGTCTCATAGAATAACAATATGGGTGTGGGTTGGTTGGTGAAGGTAATTGGTGGTGGTTTTACCACAAAGGTGGTTCTCGGTCACAATTAGGAGAGAGAGAGAGAGAGAGATAGAACGAGAGGCGAGATGGTGAGCAATTGGGTTTCGGTTCTGGTGTGGTGACGAGTGTGGTTGTAACAAGAGAGAGAGAAAGAAAGGTGGTGTTTGTTCGTGGCGGTGTAAGGTATCTTGTAAGGAAGAAAGGAGGAGGAATAGAGAAGAAGGATATAGATGAGGTTTCATGGATACCGAATCAAAACAGAAAAATGGAAACACAATTCTGTTACCGGCTGTAAATGTCTTGAAGTAATGGTGATGGTTGTGTGCTTGTTCAATTAGGAAAAGAAACAAGAGAGGGTGAGGTAGATGGTGGTAATCGATGGTTGTGATCAAGGGCGGTTTAGGTTTCCCGAAGAAGTAACCAAAATTAAGAATGGTGATGGGTCTTGTAGTTTGGGTTAGTGTTAATCTCCATCAACATATTGTGTATGTATAGATTTATATACACTTACGTATGGGTGATAATGATTTGTTAAAGAAGTCAAAAGAAGCCACAGTTTATGAAAGGACCCGTTCATATACATTATAAACGATTCACAATAGTTGATTACATCGCGAGGTATTTGACCTCTATATGATACATTTTACAAACATTGCATTCGTTTTTAAAAGACAAACTTTCTTTACAACGAAAGTTGATGGCATGCACACCATTTCATAATACATCCAACTATAATTGGCTTAATAATAATCTTGATGAACTCAATGACTCGAATGCAACGTCTTTCAAAATATGCCATGAATGACTCCAAGTAATATCCTTAAAATGAGCTAATGCACAGCGGAAGATTTCTTTAATACCTGAGAATAAACATGCTTTAAAGTGTCAACCAAAAGGTTGGTGAGTTCATAGGTTTATCATAACAATCATTTCAATATATTAATAGACCACAAGATTTCCGTTTATAAATATATGCACACTCGCAAGTGTATAAAAGTATTCTATAAGTTGTAGGCACCCGGTAACAAGCCTTAACGTTCATGTTTTACCCTCTGAAGTACACCAGATCAGGTGTGTTTAAAATAACCTCGAAGTACTAAAGCATCCCATAGTCAGGATGGGGTTTGTCAGGCCCAATAGATCTATCTTTAGGATTCGCGCCTACCGTACATAGACAAGTAGTTTAATGTTACCAAGCTAAGGGTATATTTCTGGTTTAAACCCACGTAGAATTAGTTTTAGTACTTGTGCCTATTTCGTAAAACATTTATAAAAAACGGCGCATGTATTCTCAGTCCCAAAAATATATATAAAAGGGAGCAAATGAAACTCACCATACTGTATTTCGTAGTAAAAATACATATAACGTCATTTAACAAGTGCAAGGTTGGTCTCGGATTCACGAACCTATATTAATTATATATATTTATATGTTGGTCAATATTTGTCTAACAATTTTTGGTCAAGTCATAGTGTACAACAATCCTAATGCTCGAGACTAATATGCAAAAGTCAACAAAAGTCAACTTGACCCAAAATGACTTCTAAAATTTATATGTGTTTGTTATATAACTTAACTATAGTCGTTTTATATATTTAAATATATTTATTAGATTTTATAATAATAAAAGTCATTTATTAATAAAAATTTATATTAACGTTTATATATGATAAAATATACTTTTATATATCTTAAGTAGTAAAATTTATAAAGTTCACTTAATATCGTAAAACTATAGTGGTATGTATTATTAATTTAATTATATTACGCGTGGTGAAAAATATCTTTGTATCCCCTATTTATTTGATAAAATAATATTGATCATAATAATAATAAGTAAAAGTTATATTATTTTGTAATAATAATTATTATTATTCTATAAAAAAAATAACAATATTTATATTTACTAAAAATGTTATTATGATAAAATGATAATACTAACATAATAGTAATAATGATATTTTATAATAACAATGATATTTCTATTAAAATAATAACGACGATAGTAATAATAATCATTTTAACAATAATACTAAAATTCAGTTGACTATAACTTCAAATCTGTTCATCGAAACCATTCGATATCTAAATGAAAAGTTCTTAATTTTTCGCTAGCTTTCCAATGACATGCATATCATATACCCTATCTCAGTAGCATATGTATCTAATTCAGGATTCAACAAACCTATCTAAGGACAATATCGAATGTACAAGCATGCATAATCCTATATACTCGAGCACTAGTCAGGGATACACTATTGATATATAAAAGTTAAGTTATGAGTGCTCACGTATCAATATTGAGATTCAATATTGCAGGAAAGTACGTAGACGCAACGGAGATGATAAACACTAGATTGACCTCACGAGCATACCCATGAACCATACCCATCACCTCCATAGCTATAACCCATAATTTCCTTAGCTTCGACTCATTCAAAAAAACTATTTTGAAATCACTCGGACATCACTCCATCGTAATATTTTATGTATACTAATAATATCTTGAAATAATACAGAGCAAATATATATATATATATATATATGTAAATCGATTGAGAGAGTTTAGAGAAATATATTTTCAAGTTTCTATGAAATAATGAAACCTATTGAATTCTATTTATAATAGATTTTTGAATTATTAAAGTGAATTATTAAAGTATGAATTATTAAAGTGAATTATTAAAGTATGAATTATTAAAGTGAATTATTAAAATATGAATTATTAAAGTGAATTATTAAAGTATGAATTATTAAAGTGAATTATTAAAGTATGAATTATTAAAGTGAATTATTAAAGTATGAGTTATTAAAGTGAATTATTAAAGTATAAATTATTAAAGTGAATTATTAAAGTTAAAGTAAAGTAAAAGTAAAGTAAATGTAAAGTTAAAGTATAGTAAAAGTATAAAAACTATATATGTATAATACGCGTATAAATATATATAATATTAATTTAAATCGTTATATATATTTAATGAAATAAAATATAAATATCGTTATATTTATTATACTGGTTAAGTAATGAGTTGTCAAAAGTGATTCTAGATATTTATAAAAGTTATATACGTTTTAATAATAAAGTTCTTTTTAAACTGAAAACGTTTTTGTACGTTTGAAAATAGATTAATAGAATATTATGGAAACCAATTCTCCACTAGCTTTTGTCTAACTTTCATAAATGACACTTTTTATTTTTATTTAAAAATAGCTTTACAAATTATTCCGAATATCGTTAAGAGAAATAGATTTTCTCAAATTATAGTGGACCTCTCAACAGAGACTTGTAATCATAATTCAATGTTTCTGATAATTCAATCATTTAATATATTTTTTTTAATTTCGTCGATAATCATATTGAAACAAATACGTTCATATAAAGCATTATACGTTTAAATACTTTGTTGACATTTTCAATTTATAACATATACACATATACATACATATTCATATATGTTCATTTAATGGTTCGTGAATCATTGGAATTTGGTCGAGGTTTAAATGAATGTATAAACATAGTTTAAAATCCTTGAGATTTAACTTAACAAACATTGCTTATCGTGTCAGAATAATATAAAGATAAAGTTTAAATTTAGTCGGAAATTTCCGGGTCGTCACAGTACCTACCCGTTAAAGAAATTTCGTCCCCGAAATTTGATAGAGGTCGTTATGGCTAACAATGAGAATGTTATTATGACGATTATGAAGTTTTATCATGTCTAAGAAGTATGGATAAAATAATTCGATTACTCAAAGCGTATGAGGGAAGTTATCATAAATGAAGGAAATAAGTGTAGTGACCCGAACTTTTCCATGTTTATATATATTAATTGAGATTGATGTTTACATGATTAAATGTTTCCAACATGTTAAGCAATCAAACTTGTTAAGACTTGATTAATTGAAATAGGTTTCATATAGACAATTGACCACCCAAGTTGACCGGTGATTCACGAACGTTAAAACTTGTAAAAAACTATATGATGACATATATATGGTTATATATATAGTTAACATGATATTATGATAAGTAAACATATCATTAATTATATTAACAATGAACTACATATGTAAAAACAAGACTACTAACTTAATGATTTTGAAACGAGACATATATGTAACGTTTATCGTTGTAACGACATTTAATGTATATATATCATATTAAGATATATTCGTACATCATAATATCATGATAATATAATAATTTAAAATCTCTTTTGTTATTATAAACATTGGGTTAACAACATTTAACAAGATCGTTAACCTAAAGGTTTCAAAACAACACTTACATGTAACGACTAACGATGACTTAACGACTCAGTTAAAATGTATATACATGTAGTGTTTTAATATGTATTTATACACTTTTGAAAGACTTCAATACACTTATCAAAATACTTCTACTTAACAAAAATGCTTACAATTACATTCTCGTTCAGTTTCATCAACAATTCTACTCGTATGCACCCGTATTCGTACTCGTACAATACACAGCTTTTAGATGTATGTACTATTGGTATATACACTCCAATGATCAGCTCTTAGCAGCCCATGTGAGTCACCTAACACATGTGGGAACCATCATTTGTCAACTAGCATGAAATATCTCATAAGATTACAAAAATATGAGTAATCATTCATGACTTATTTACATGAAAACAAAATTACATATCCTTTATATCTAATCCATACACCAACGACCAAAAACACCTACAAACACTTTCATTCTTCAATTTTCTTCATCTAATTGAACTCTCTCAAGTTCTATCTTCAAGTTCTAAGTGTTCTTCATAAATTCCAAAAGTTCTAGTTTCATAAAATCAAGAATACTTTCAAGTTTGCTAGCTCACTTCCAATCTTGTAAGGTGATCATCCAACCTCAAGAAATCTTTGTTTCTTACAGTAGGTTATCATTCTAATACAAGGTAATAATCATATTCAAACTTTGGTTCAATTTCTATAACTATAACAATCTTAATTCAAGTGATGATCTTACTTGAACTTGTTTTCGTGTCATGATTTTGCTTCAAGAACTTTGAGCCATCCAAGGATCCATTGAAGCTAGATCCATTTTTCTCTTTTCCAGTAGGTTCATCCAAGGAACTTAAGGTAGTAATGATGTTCATAACATCATTCGATTCATACATATAAAGCTATCTTATTCGAAGGTTTAAACTTGTAATCACTAGAACATAGTTTAGTTAATTCTAAACTTGTTCGCAAACAAAAGTTAATCCTTCTAACTTGACTTTTAAAATCAACTAAACACATGTTCTATATCTATATGATATGCTAACTTAATGATTTAAAACCTGAAAACACGAAAAACACCGTAAAACCGGATTTACGCCGTCGTAGTAACACCGCGGGCTGTTTTGGGTTAGTTAATTAAAAACTATGATAAACTTTGATTTAAAAGTTGTTATTCTGAGAAAATGAATTTTATTATGAACATGAAACTATATCCAAAAATTATGGTTAAACTCAAAGTGGAAGTATGTTTTCTAAAATGGTCATCTAGACGTCGTTCTTTCGACTGAAATGACTACCTTTACAAAAACGACTTGTAACTTATTTTTCCGACTAGAAACCTATACTTTTTTTGTTTAGATTCATAAAATAGAGTTCAATATGAAACCATAGCAATTTGATTCACTCAAAACGGATTTAAAATGAAGAAGTTATGGGTAAAACAAGATTGGATAATTTTTCTCTTTTTAGCTACGTGAAAATTGGTAACAAATCTATTCCAACCATAACTTAATCAACTTGTATTATATATTATGTAATCTTGAGATACCATAGACACGTATACAATGTTTCGACCTATCATGTCGACACATCTATATATATTTCGGAACAACCATAGACACTCTATATGTGAATGTTGGAGTTAGCTATACAGGGTTGAGGTTGATTCCAAAATATATATAGTTTGAGTTGTGATCAATACTGAGATACGTATACACTGGGTCGTGGATTGATTCAAGATAATATTTATCGATTTATTTCTGTACATCTAACTGTGGACACTAGTTGTAGGTTACTAACGAGGACAGCTGACTTAATAAACTTAAAACATCAAAATATATTAAAAGTGTTGTAAATATATTTTGAACATACTTTGATATATATGTATATATTGTTATAGGTTCGTGAATCAACCAGTGGCCAAGTCTTACTTCCCGACGAAGTAAAAATCTGTGAAAGTGAGTTATAGTCCCACTTTTAAAATCTAATATTTTTGGGATGAGAATACATGCAGGTTTTATAAATGATTTACAAAATAGACACAAGTACGTGAAACTACATTCTATGGTTGAATTATCGAAATCGAATATGCCCCTTTTTATTAAGTCTGGTAATCTAAGAATTAGGGAACAGACACCCTAATTGACGCGAATCCTAAAGATAGATCTATTGGGCCTAACAAACCCCATCCAAAGTACCGGATGCTTTAGTACTTCGAAATTTATATCATATCCGAAGGGTGTCCCGGAATGATGGGGATATTCTTATATATGCATCTTGTTATTGTCGGTTACCAGGTGTTCACCATATGAATGATTTTTATCTCTATGTATGGGATGTGTATTGAAATATGAAATCTTGTGGTCTATTGTTACGATTTGATATATATAGGTTAAACCTATAACTCACCAACATTTTTGTTGACGTTTTAAGCATGTTTATTCTCAGGTGATTATTAAGAGCTTCCGCTGTCGCATACTTAAATAAGGACAAGATTTGGAGTCCATGCTTGTATGATATTGTGTAAAAACTGCATTCAAGAAACTTATTTTGTTGTAACATATTTGTATTGTAAACCATTATGTAATGGTCGTGTGTAAACAGGATATTTTAGATTATCATTATTTGATAATCTACGTAAAGCTTTTTAAACCTTTATTGATGAAATAAAGGTTATGGTTTGTTTAAAAATGAATGCAGTCTTTGAAAAACGTCTCATATAGAGGTCAAAACCTCGCAACGAAATCAATTAATATGGAACGTTTTTAATCAATAAGAACGGGACATTTCAGTTGGTATCCGAGCGTTGGTCTTAGAGAACCAGAAAATTTGCATTAGTGTGTCTTATCGAGTTTGTTAGGATGCATTAGTGAGTCTGGACTTCGACCGTGTTTTCTTTAAAAATGATTGCTTAACATTTTTGTTGGAAACTATATATTTTTAACATATGAATATTATGTGATATATTAATCTCTTAACGTGTTTGATATTATGTGATAGATGTCTACCTCTAGAACAAGTCCCATTGACTCACCTAATAATAATGAAGAGTCAAATGTAAATTGGAATGATTTGTGGACTGATTCACAAGTTCCCGAAGAGGAACCGGAAGAAGAGTCGGAACCGGAAGAAGAATCGGAACCGGAAGAAGAATCGGAACCGGATGAAGAAATAGAACCGGTGGGGGAAATAATAAAACGGTTAAGTAAAAGAAAATCCTCAACCAACCGACCAAAGTTAATTATGGTCAATGGTGTTTCCGCCAAGGAAGCAAAATATTGGGAGGATTACCAATTCTCCGATGAATCAGATTCCGACGAGAATTCCGATGATGTTATAGAAATTACCCCAACTGAATTTAAAAAGGCAAAAGAAAATAATAAGGGAAAGGGCATAAAAATAGAGAAATCTAATTCCAACCCCGATGAACTTTATATGTATCGTCAACCCCCGAAGTCCTTAAGTTGTAACAATGACCCGGGAACCTCTAAACCACCAGGTTTTTCTAAACCAATGTGGACAACGACGGCTCGTATTAGGGGAACATCATATATCCCTAGAAACTTGGCAAAACGAACCAAAACCGAAGAAGAAGAAACGAGCGAGTCGGAATAAGATAGTTGTATTCGTGTGGTGTAATATATGGAATATAGTGTTCTTATGCTTTATGATATATGTAAAAATTGCTTGTATTAATAAGTATTTTTTTTATGAATCTAACTCTTGTCTATTTTACAGTTTAAAAACACAAAATGGATAGACAACCAAATATTTTAAGAGACCTACCCGGAGACATGATTGATGAAATCTTGTCTAGAGTCGGCCAGAATTCTTCGGCACAACTATTTAAGGCGAGATCAGTTTGTAAGACATTCGAAGAACGTTCCAAGAATGTCTTGGTTTATAAGAGACTTTCGTTTGAAAGATGGGGGATATCACATTGGGAAACCCATAAGTTACGATGTGTTTACTTTGACGCATATATTGCGGGGAACCCAAATGCTATTTTACGCAACGGGTTAAGAAATTATTTTGACTCAATATATCCGAATATTGGACTTCGTGATTTAGAAAAAGCGGCTAACATGCAACATAAAGAAGCATGTTATGCTTACGGATTAGTAATGTTCGCTTCTCACCAAAGTGAGAACAAGAACATCGGGCTACAACTATTAAACAAAACGTTTCCACAAGTGACGGAGTCGGTAATTGGGGTAAGAAATGAGGTTTTTAGATTATTACGGGACTGTTGGACATTACGTAACCCTCGTCCCTTTGATGACGTTACAACACGCTGTCTTATCAACGGCCATAACGGTTATGTTGCACAAGACCAAGGATGGGAAGTAGTCCTAGTAAAACCAGAATGCATGACTTGTTTCTGGACGTATGAATTACGTGTCTTTATTGCCTTTGCTGAACGACTTGTGTACTAGCTAGAATTGTCTTCACAATTATCTTGTATCAAAGTTATTGTGTGCTATATTTCATGCTTTATGTAAAATAAGCGGTATTGTAAGTTTGTAAAATATTGTATAAAAGTTTGAACGCGAAATATTATTATAATCAGTTTTTCATATAGAATTGTAGTAGTTGAATTGTATATTAGCTACTAAGTATGAACTTAACGGGTAGGTACTACCCGAATTTAAACTTATAAAACGCTAATATGAAGAAAAAGCTTTTATAAATGAGTTCATATTATGCTACGAAATACTATTAACTACTCTTAATATTCTGTATGATTAACTTGTTCCATTTAACTATTTTGAAGGAAATGGCACCGACTACTCGACACACTGTGAATATGAATGAAGAGGAATTCCGTACTTTTCTAGCTTCAAACATAGCCGCAGTACAGGCTGCGCTACATACCAACAATAACCTTGGATCTAGCAGTACAGGAAATCGTGTAGGATGCACCTACAAAGAATTCACTGCCTGCAAACCTTTGGAATTTGATGGAACCGAAGGACCGATCGGATTGAAACGGTGGACCGAGAAGGTTGAATCGGTGTTTGCCATAAGTAAGTGTACTGAAGAGGACAAAGTGAAGTACGCTACGCATACCTTCACAGGTTCTGCGTTAACATGGTGGAATACCTATCTAGAGCAAGTGGGACAAGATGATGCGTACGCACTACCGTGGTCAGCATTCAAGCACTTGATGAACGAGAAGTACCGTCCCAGAACCGAGGTCAATAAGCTCAAGACAGAACTTAGAGGGTTACGAACCCAAGGATTTGATATTACCACGTACGAAAGACGATTCACAGAATTGTGCCTATTGTGTCCGGGTGCATTCGAAGATGAGGAAGAGAAGATCGACGCGTTTGTGAAAGGATTACCGGAAAGAATCCAAGAAGATATAAGTTCACACGAGCCCGCCTCCATACAACAGGCATGTAGAATGGCTCACAAACTAGTGAACCAGATTGAAGAAAGAATTAAAGAACAGACTGCTGAAGAGGCCAATGTGAAGCAAGTCAAAAGAAAGTGGGAGGAAAACGGTGATAAGAATCACCAATACAACAACAACAGCAATTACAACAATAATCGCAACAATTATCCCAACAATCGCAACATCAATCGCAACTACAACAAACGGCCCAACAACAACAACAACAACAACAACAGCAACTATAACAATCATCCCAACAACAATAATAACCGCAACAACAACAACAATCAGAAGCAACTATGCCAAAGGTGTGAAAAGAATCACTCGGGGTTCTGCACCAAATTTTGCAACAAGTGTAAAAGAAATGGTCATAGCGCGGCGAAGTGTGAGGTCTACGGACCAGGGGTTAATAGAACGAAAGGAACAAATGGTGTCGGAACGAGTAATGGCGGAGCAAGTAGTGTCGGAGCAAGTTATGCCAATGTAGTTTGTTATAAATGTGGAAAACCAGGCCACATTATTAGAAATTGCCCGAACCAGGAGAACACGAATGGACAAGGCCGTGGAAGAGTTTTCAATATTAATGCGGTAGAGGCACAGGAAGACTCGGAGCTTGTTACGGGTACGTTTCTTATTGACAATAAATCTGCTTACGTTTTATTTGATTCGGGTGCGGATAGAAGCTATATGAGTAGAGATTTTTGTGCTAAATTAAGTTGTCCATTGACGCCTTTGGATAGTAAATTTTTACTCGAATTAGCAAATGGTAAATTAATTTCAGCAGATAATATATGTCGGAATCGAGAAATTAAACTGGTTAGCGAAACATTTAAGATTGATTTGATACCAGTAGAGTTAGGGAGTTTTGATGTGATAATCGGTATGGACTGGTTGAAAGAAGTGAAAGCGGAGATCGTTTGTTACAAAAATGCAATTCGCATTATACGAGAAAAAGGAAAACCCTTAATGGTGTACGGAGAAAAGGGCAACACGAAGCTACATCTTATTAGTAATTTGAAGGCACAAAAACTAATAAGAAAAGGTTGCTATGCTGTTCTAGCACACGTCGAGAAAGTACAAACTGAAGAAAAGAGCATCAATGATGTTCCCATTGCAAAAGAATTTCCCGATGTATTTCCGAAAGAATTACCGGGATTACCCCCACATCGATCCGTTGAATTTCAAATAGATCTTGTACCAGGAGCTGCACCAATAGCTCGTGCTCCTTACAGACTCGCACCCAGCGAGATGAAAGAACTGCAAAGCCAATTACAAGAACTTTTAGAGCGTGGTTTCATTCGACCAAGCACATCACCGTGGGGAGCTCCTGTTTTGTTTGTCAAGAAGAAAGATGGTACATTCAGGTTGTGTATCGACTACCGAGAGTTGAACAAACTTACCATCAAGAACCGCTACCCACTACCGAGAATCGACGACTTATTTGATCAACTACAAGGCTCGTCTGTTTATTCAAAGATTGACTTACGTTCCGGGTATCATCAAATGCGGGTGAAAGAAGATGATATTCCAAAGACTGCTTTCAGAACACGTTACGGTCATTACGAGTTTATGGTCATGCCGTTTGGTTTAACTAATGCACCAGCTGTGTTCATGGACCTTATGAACCGAGTGTGTGGACCATACCTTGACAAGTTTGTCATTGTTTTCATTGATGACATACTTATTTACTCAAAGAATGACCAAGAACACGGTGAACATTTGAGAAAAGTGTTAGAAGTATTGAGGAAGGAAGAATTGTACGCTAAGTTTTCAAAGTGTGCATTTTGGTTGGAAGAAGTTCAATTCCTCGGTCACATAGTGAACAAAGAAGGTATTAAGGTGGATCCGGCAAAGATAGAAACTGTTGAAAAGTGGGAAACCCCGAAAACTCCGAAACACATACGCCAGTTTTTAGGACTAGCTGGTTACTACAGAAGGTTCATCCAAGACTTTTCCAGAATAGCAAAACCCTTGACTGCATTAACGCATAAAGGGAAGAAATTTGAATGGAATGATGAACAAGAGAAAGCGTTTCAGTTATTGAAGAAAAAGCTAACTACGGCACCTATATTGTCATTGCCTGAAGGGAATGATGATTTTGTGATTTATTGTGACGCATCAAAGCAAGGTCTCGGTTGTGTATTAATGCAACGAACGAAGGTGATTGCTTATGCGTCTAGACAATTGAAGATTCACGAACAAAATTATACGACGCATGATTTGGAATTAGGCGCGGTTGTTTTTGCATTAAAGACTTGGAGGCACTACTTATATGGGGTCAAAAGTATTATATATACCGACCACAAAAGTCTTCAACACATATTTAATCAGAAACAACTGAATATGAGGCAGCGTAGGTGGATTGAATTATTGAATGATTACGATTTTGAGATTCGTTACCACCCGGGGAAGGCAAATGTGGTAGCCGATGCCTTGAGCAGGAAGGATAGAGAACCCATTCGAGTAAAATCTATGAATATAATGATTCATAATAACATTACTACTCAAATAAAGGAGGCGCAACAAGGAGTTTTAAAAGAGGGAAATTTAAAGGATGAAATACCCAAAGGATCGGAGAAGCATCTTAATATTCGGGAAGACGGAACCCGGTATAGGGCTGAAAGGATTTGGGTACCAAAATTTGGAGATATGAGAGAAATGGTACTTAGAGAAGCTCATAAAACCAGATACTCAATACATCCTGGAACGGGGAAGATGTACAAGGATCTCAAGAAACATTTTTGGTGGCCGGGTATGAAAGCCGATGTTGCTAAATACGTAGGAGAATGTTTGACGTGTTCTAAGGTCAAAGCTGAGCATCAGAAACCATCAGGTCTACTTCAACAACCCGAAATCCTGGAATGGAAATGGGAAAACATTACCATGGATTTCATCACTAAATTGCCAAGGACTGCAAGTGGTTTTGATACTATTTGGGTAATAGTTGATCGTCTCACCAAATCAGCACACTTCCTACCAATAAGAGAAGATGACAAGATGGAGAAGTTAGCACGACTGTATTTGAAGGAAGTCGTCTCCAGACATGGAATACCAATCTCTATTATCTCTGATAGGGATGGCAGATTTATTTCAAGATTCTGGCAGACATTACAGCAAGCATTAGGAACTCGTCTAGACATGAGTACTGCCTATCATCCACAAACTGATGGGCAGAGCGAAAGGACGATACAAACGCTTGAAGACATGCTACGAGCATGTGTTATTGATTTCGGAAACAGTTGGGATCGACATCTACCGTTAGCAGAATTTTCCTACAACAACAGCTACCATTCAAGCATTGAGATGGCGCCGTTTGAAGCACTTTATGGTAGAAAGTGCAGGTCTCCGATTTGTTGGAGTGAGGTGGGGGATAGACAGATTACGGGTCCGGAGATTATACAAGAAACTACCGAGAAGATCATCCAAATTCAACAACGGTTGAAAACCGCCCAAAGTCGACAAAAGAGCTACGCTGACATTAAAAGAAAAGATATAGAATTTGAAATTGGAGAGATGGTCATGCTTAAAGTTTCACCTTGGAAAGGCGTTGTTCGATTTGGTAAACGAGGGAAATTAAATCCAAGGTATATTGGACCATTCAAGATTATTGATCGTGTCGGACCAGTAGCTTACCGACTTGAGTTACCTCAACAACTCGCGGCTGTACATAACACTTTCCACGTCTCAAATTTGAAGAAATGTTTTGCTAAAGAAGATCTCACTATTCCGTTAGATGAAATCCAAATCAACGAAAAACTCCAATTCATCGAAGAACCCGTCGAAATAATGGATCGTGAGGTTAAAAGACTTAAGCAAAACAAGATACCAATTGTTAAGGTTCGATGGAATGCTCGTAGAGGACCCGAGTTCACCTGGGAGCGTGAAGATCAGATGAAGAAGAAATACCCGCATCTATTTCCAGAAGATTCGTCAACACCTTCAACAGCTTAAAATTTCGGGACGAAATTTATTTAACGTGTAGGTACTGTAGTGACCCGAACTTTTCCATGTTTATATATATTAATTGAGATTGATGTTTACATGATTAAATGTTTCCAACATGTTAAGCAATCAAACTTGTTAAGACTTGATTAATTGAAATAGGTTTCATATAGACAATTGACCACCCAAGTTGACCGGTGATTCACGAACGTTAAAACTTGTAAAAAACTATATGATGACATATATATGGTTATATATATAGTTAACATGATATTATGATAAGTAAACATATCATTAATTATATTAACAATGAACTACATATGTAAAAACAAGACTACTAACTTAATGATTTTGAAACGAGACATATATGTAACGTTTATCGTTGTAACGACATTTAATGTATATATATCATATTAAGATATATTCGTACATCATAATATCATGATAATATAATAATTTAAAATCTCTTTTGTTATTATAAACATTGGGTTAACAACATTTAACAAGATCGTTAACCTAAAGGTTTCAAAACAACACTTACATGTAACGACTAACGATGACTTAACGACTCAGTTAAAATGTATATACATGTAGTGTTTTAATATGTATTTATACACTTTTGAAAGACTTCAATACACTTATCAAAATACTTCTACTTAACAAAAATGCTTACAATTACATTCTCGTTCAGTTTCATCAACAATTCTACTCGTATGCACCCGTATTCGTACTCGTACAATACACAGCTTTTAGATGTATGTACTATTGGTATATACACTCCAATGATCAGCTCTTAGCAGCCCATGTGAGTCACCTAACACATGTGGGAACCATCATTTGTCAACTAGCATGAAATATCTCATAAGATTACAAAAATATGAGTAATCATTCATGACTTATTTACATGAAAACAAAATTACATATCCTTTATATCTAATCCATACACCAACGACCAAAAACACCTACAAACACTTTCATTCTTCAATTTTCTTCATCTAATTGAACTCTCTCAAGTTCTATCTTCAAGTTCTAAGTGTTCTTCATAAATTCCAAAAGTTCTAGTTTCATAAAATCAAGAATACTTTCAAGTTTGCTAGCTCACTTCCAATCTTGTAAGGTGATCATCCAACCTCAAGAAATCTTTGTTTCTTACAGTAGGTTATCATTCTAATACAAGGTAATAATCATATTCAAACTTTGGTTCAATTTCTATAACTATAACAATCTTATTTCAAGTGATGATCTTACTTGAACTTGTTTTCGTGTCATGATTTTGCTTCAAGAACTTTGAGCCATCCAAGGATCCATTGAAGCTAGATCCATTTTTCTCTTTTCCAGTAGGTTCATCCAAGGAACTTAAGGTAGTAATTATGTTCATAACATCATTCGATTCATACATATAAAGCTATCTTATTCGAAGGTTTAAACTTGTAATCACTAGAACATAGTTTAGTTAATTCTAAACTTGTTCGCAAACAAAAGTTAATCCTTCTAACTTGACTTTTAAAATCAACTAAACACATGTTCTATATCTATATGATATGCTAACTTAATGATTTAAAACCTGGAAACACGAAAAACACCGTAAAACCGGATTTACGCCGTCGTAGTAACACCGCGGGCTGTTTTGGGTTAGTTAATTAAAAACTATGATAAACTTTGATTTAAAAGTTGTTATTCTGAGAAAATGATTTTTATTATGAACATGAAACTATATCCAAAAATTATGGTTAAACTCAAAGTGGAAGTATGTTTTCTAAAATGGTCATCTAGACGTCGTTCTTTCGACTGAAATGACTACCTTTACAAAAACGACTTGTAACTTATTTTTCCGACTAGAAACCTATACTTTTTTTGTTTAGATTCATAAAATAGAGTTCAATATGAAACCATAGCAATTTGATTCACTCAAAACGGATTTAAAATGAAGAAGTTATGGGTAAAACAAGATTGGATAATTTTTCTCTTTTTAGCTACGTGAAAATTGGTAACAAATCTATTCCAACCATAACTTAATCAACTTGTATTATATATTATGTAATCTTGAGATACCATAGACACGTATACAATGTTTCGACCTATCATGTCGACACATCTATATATATTTCGGAACAACCATAGACACTCTATATGTGAATGTTGGAGTTAGCTATACAGGGTTGAGGTTGATTCCAAAATATATATAGTTTGAGTTGTGATCAATACTGAGATACGTATACACTGGGTCGTGGATTGATTCAAGATAATATTTATCGATTTATTTCTGTACATCTAACTGTGGACAACTAGTTGTAGGTTACTAACGAGGACAGCTGACTTAATAAACTTAAAACATCAAAATATATTAAAAGTGTTGTAAATATATTTTGAACATACTTTGATATATATGTATATATTGTTATAGGTTCGTGAATCAACCAGTGGCCAAGTCTTACTTCCCGACGAAGTAAAAATCTGTGAAAGTGAGTTATAGTCCCACTTTTAAAATCTAATATTTTTGGGATGAGAATACATGCAGGTTTTATAAATGATTTACAAAATAGACACAAGTACGTGAAACTACATTCTATGGTTGAATTATCGAAATCGAATATGCCCCTTTTTATTAAGTCTGGTAATCTAAGAATTAGGGAACAGACACCCTAATTGACGCGAATCCTAAAGATAGATCTATTGGGCCTAACAAACCCCATCCAAAGTACCGGATGCTTTAGTACTTCGAAATTTATATCATATCCGAAGGGTGTCCCGGAATGATGGGGATATTCTTATATATGCATCTTGTTATTGTCGGTTACCAGGTGTTCACCATATGAATGATTTTTATCTCTATGTATGGGATGTGTATTGAAATATGAAATCTTGTGGTCTATTGTTACGATTTGATATATATAGGTTAAACCTATAACTCACCAACATTTTTGTTGACGTTTTAAGCATGTTTATTCTCAGGTGATTATTAAGAGCTTCCGCTGTCGCATACTTAAATAAGGACAAGATTTGGAGTCCATGCTTGTATGATATTGTGTAAAAACTGCATTCAAGAAACTTATTTTGTTGTAACATATTTGTATTGTAAACCATTATGTAATGGTCGTGTGTAAACAGGATATTTTAGATTATCATTATTTGATAATCTACGTAAAGCTTTTTAAACCTTTATTGATGAAATAAAGGTTATGGTTTGTTTAAAAATGAATGCAGTCTTTGAAAAACGTCTCATATAGAGGTCAAAACCTCGCAACGAAATCAATTAATATGGAACGTTTTTAATCAATAAGAACGGGACATTTCAATAAGATTATAGTGATTCGTCATATCTTTTGACGTCATCACAATTAATCTCCGAATTTAAAGAAAATCTTTGTAATCTATATTGGATTTGATGCTTCGGTGATTAAGGAGATTATGATTCTCTTCGAATTAATACGATAATCCATCTTGATTTCTCTGTCGGGTATTTCACTATAAATCCACCTCCTTCGTTTCCTTACAACTCACACCTTTTATTCTTTCTCCCTCAACTCATATTTTAAAGTATTTGTCAATATGCTTCATCCAGTACTGATTCTCGATATACTCCTCACTTTCATATCTGTCGTTCTTCTTTTTCATCTGTCTCCGGAAGAATCTATTTACTTCTACTATACTCTCGGTTTTATAGTGTTTTTAGTTCTTCCGTGTCTTTATATTGCTATATGCATCGATATATACGGTTTATAATTTTTGGGTGGTTGTTGGGTTTTATATCTTCCCTTATATTTCAAAGCCCCTGCTTTTGTCTTCTATAATCATTGACATCCACAGTTAATGCTCACTTCTATTTGCTGCGATTTATACTCCAATTTCTATTTTGAAGCTTTATCCTTTCGTTTCTTCTTCTTGCGATTAAGTACCGCTTGTAATGGTCCAGAATTCGCAGATATAAATTTCGGATGAACATTGTTAATGTTCTAGGAAGGAAATTGTAATGGCACGATCTTGACTTGTCAACTTACCAGAATACCTCGGAAAAGGCCGAATCATCAAGAAATATTTTCTTGATATTTAGAGATCAAAGAGAATACAAGAGTCGTGTAACATAGCACATGATGATGTTATGATCTGTGAATCATCATGTTCCATTTAGAAACTCAGCATGAATTACTGTAATATAATCACGTTGATCAAGTGTCATTATATTATACTAACTTATGCTTCAGCTCCCAACACTTCTTCAAGAATATTCCTATTTTAAACTCGAATGTTTCAGAATTTAGAAACTAAAATAGTTTCTTTTATGATATAATACAGATAGCGCGAAGAGGTAAATGATTTCAGATAAGAATAATTATAAAAATATCTTCAGAAGTATGGATGATACTTATAATGAAAGATACGATGATATCTTAGAATGTCTAATATCAGAGGATGATGAAGGATATGGTCAGCAGGGGTTTAGAGTCAGGAGCAAGGTATTCGTTAATGACTTCAGTAAGTACTGAATCATTTGAATTCTTTGAAGGCAGGTTCAGCCTTTGTGATTTGTCCACAGCCTCCTTCATACTTTGCTCAATCCGTTTTTTCCAGTTCCAAAGCTTCTCTTTTTCTGAGCTTTGCCAATATACTATCATTTATCATCCAACTTTTTACTGTTAAGGTCGTTTAGAGTTTTTGCTGCTACATCAGCATTTTTCAAAATTTCGAGAACTAGTTCGCAGTTTAGGGAGTTTTTCAAAAATTTCTCATTCAAAGAATGTAAGTCTTGGAGGTAGACATTGTGTGTATATGTAATTGTTGATGTAGACATGCTGCGAGGTTTCAAAATACTGATTGCTGATTCTCAATAATTGGTATGGCAATTCTTGTTATAAGGTACGAATGAGTATATGATAGGGTTTCGATAATTATAATGATTTTTTTTTTTTTTTGAAAGTCAAAGATCAGTGAAGTTGTTGGTAAGTTTATTGCTAATGTGGTGAATATAAACGATTCCCCGGTAACGTTGGCGAAAGGGCAACGTATCTATCGAGGTTATAATAAGACTGTTTTGATTGAGAAGTCGAAGTTGACTTGCTGGAGCTGTGACAAAACTGTCTATTTTGAAACGGAATTGAAAAGTTATTTTAGCTAGTAAATGCCAAAGGGTCTAACACGGATACGTGTTGAACTATGACTTGGGTTTTGAGAGTTTTTCAGGTGTATAACTGTGGGTAACATGTGGTTGGATCATCATCTCGATTATTCCTTAGTTGAAGTGTCTCCAGGAATTTCGAAGGCTTTGAGCACATATTGTAATCGTTAATACATATGATGTTCTAACACAGTTTTGAAGTCAAAGTATAGCTTTGAAAGATATAAGAATCTAAGAGTGATGATACTGGTTATATTTCGAATTGAATTATGCGATTTCAAAATCAGAATATGTAATTGAATTTGAATGAGTATGATTGTTTTGATTTATATAAAAGAATGGATATTGTTGTGAAAGTAGGGAGTATAGTTGATGATTGCTGAATCAGTTTCGAAAAATGTAATATATTAATTGTGAATTTATATATCTCTCGGGTATTACCTACCCGTTAAAAAAATTTCACAATTAATATTTTGTACAAAAGAAGTTTATTACAGTCTTTATGAAAATATATGTGTATATTTTCTTTAGATGTAATATAGATTTAATGAGTTAATATTAAATTAAACTCATTTGTTTTATGGTTGGAACTAGAATTGAGTAATCCCTAAAACTTTATAAATTGCATAAGTATTTCTTCAATAATATTGAAATTATGAATCATTACTTTGTTATTTGTTGGTTTTCGTGAAATTCTTGTGAACTTCGCAAGGTACGAATGATGTTATTTGAAAAGTTTCGAGTACATCGATGATGAAAGTGTAAAATCAAACATATATTCGAATAATACACTTGATTTATTATGAATTGGATTTTTATTGAATTGAGACAGAGATTGTAATTAACGATGGTTAAGTTGCGGACGAAGGACGTACATCATTGCATATTTGTAATATGAATTAACTGAGTAGTTAAGATTCACACATAATAGCTTAGTACGGGAAGATTTATTATGGTTTAAAAATTTATACATATAAAATATACATATAAATCTTTCGATTGAAAATGAGTTAATACTTCATAACTCGTTGATACAATATATTTGTTGTTGATTCGTAATGATGTCCACAACGATTCTTGAACTGACAGAGTTTGTGATGTTACAGGTGCTGTTGATTCTGACGATACTGACGGCACTGACTGTGTTGATGATGCTACGGTCCTGTTGATGCTGTTGGTAAAACAATTATAGCTTGTAAATCGTTCACCATTTTCGATCAAAGTTTCTACTTTACCATCTCCGTTCACTCATCCGATTTACGGTCAGAATTAAATAATCTCTAAGATTTTGGAGATTACATAACTGTCGCAGAGATATCTCTTCAATGAAGTTTATGAATTAATACTTCATCGTTTGTTGTTGTTGATATTCCTGGATATTTACAGAGCGTATGACGTTGATGTTTGAGATACAGATTGTGATGTTGCGGTGTGGGATGTGGATGTTGTTGTTGGTGGTGGTGATGGTACTGTTTATGCTGCTGGTGCTGCTGCTGGTGTTTGTAACCTTTGCACCATATTCTCCAAAGCCACTACCCGAGCGCGAAGCTCGTTGACTTCTTCTATTACACCGGGGTGATTGTCGGTTCGGACGAGCGGATAAATAAAATCTAGAATTTGGTGTAGTATGTAATCGTGACGAGATACTCTATAAATAAGAGAGAAAATAGTGTTTCGGATAGGTTCGCCGGTAAATGCTTCAGGTTCTTCGCCAAGAGGGCAATGTGGTAGATGGAAGGGATCACCTTCTTCTTGTCTCCAATGATTAAGGAGGCTACGAACCCATCCCCAATTCATCCATAATAGATGATGACTAATTGGTTGATCCATTCCGGTCACACTGCTTTCGGAACTTGAGTGGGATTCTATTTCGGAATCCGAGGGACTTGAACTAATGACAAATTCCATTTCATTCGATTGAATAAAGGATTTTTCGATATGAAATGATTTTTCGGCTATCGGGTGGTATTCTAATTACATAGAATATCTATATATATAGCGCAAAAGATTTCGTAGATTACGGAGGAAATTACGGGATATGTCAGGCAAAGTTTACAGTAACAGATACGCTAAGATATGAATTAGCAGATACGCTAAGATATGAATTTTGTCTATACACTATTCATGCAATCAATGCAATAAGATGTGTCTAGACTTAGAATGATAAGCAGGTAATTTTTGACAAAAATGATAAGCAAAACTTTTGACATGCAGACACGGTCGAAGTCCAGACTCACTAATGCATCCTAACGACTATCAGTTAGACACACTAATGCAGACCTGGTTCGCTAAGACCACCGCTCTGATACCAACTGAAAGGACCCGTTCATATACATTATAAACGATTCACAATAGTTGATTACATCGCGAGGTATTTGACCTCTATATGATACATTTTACAAACATTGCATTCGTTTTTAAAAGACAAACTTTCTTTACAACGAAAGTTGATGGCATGCACACCATTTCATAATACATCCAACTATAATTGGCTTAATAATAATCTTGATGAACTCAATGACTCGAATGCAACGTCTTTCAAAATATGCCATGAATGACTCCAAGTAATATCCTTAAAATGAGCTAATGCACAGCGGAAGATTTCTTTAATACCTGAGAATAAACATGCTTTAAAGTGTCAACCAAAAGGTTGGTGAGTTCATAGGTTTATCATAATAATCATTTCAATATATTAATAGACCACAAGATTTCCGTTTATAAATATATGTACACTCGCAAGTGTATAAAAGTATTCTATAAGTTGTAGGCACCCGGTAACAAGCCTTAACGTTCATGTTTTACCCTCTGAAGTACACCAGATCAGGTGTGTTTAAAATAACCTCGAAGTACTAAAGCATCCCATAGTCAGGATGGGGTTTGTCAGGCCCAATAGATCTATCTTTAGGATTCGCGCCTACCGTACATAGACAAGTAGTTTAATGTTACCAAGCTAAGGGTATATTTCTGGTTTAAACCCACGTAGAATTAGTTTTAGTACTTGTGCCTATTTCGTAAAACATTTATAAAAAACAGCGCATGTATTCTCAGTCCCAAAAATATATATAAAAGGGAGCAAATGAAACTCACCATACTGTATTTCGTAGTAAAAATACATATAACGTCATTTAACAAGTGCAAGGTTGGTCTCGGATTCACGAACCTATATTAATTATATATATTTATATGTTGGTCAATATTTGTCTAACAATTTTTGGTCAAGTCATAGTGTACAACAATCCTAATGCTCGAGACTAATATGCAAAAGTCAACAAAAGTCAATTTGACCCAAAATGACTTCTAAAATTTATATGTGTTTATTATATAACTTAACTATAGTCGTTTTATATATTTAAATATATTTATTAGATTTTATAATAATAAAAGTCATTTATTAATAAAAATTTATATTAACGTTTATATATGATAAAATATACTTTTATATATCTTAAGTAGTAAAATTTATAAAGTTCACTTAATATCGTAAAACTATAGTGGTATGTATTATTAATGTAATTATATTACGCGTGGTGAAAAATATCTTTGTATCCCCTATTTATTTGATAAAATAATATTGATCATAATAATAATAAGTAAAAGTTATATTATTTTGTAATAATAATTATTATTATTCTATAAAAAAAATAACAATATTTATATTTACTAAAAATGTTATTATGATAAAATGATAATACTAACATAATAGTAATAATGATATTTTATAATAACAATGATATTTCTATTAAAATAATAACGACGATAGTAATAATAATCATTTTAACAATAATACTAAAATTCAGTTGACTATAACTTCAAATCCGTTCATCGAAACCATTCGATATCTAAATGAAAAGTTCTTAATTTTTCGCTAGCTTTCCAATGACATGCATATCATATACCCTATCTCAGTAGCATATGTATCTAATTCAGGATTCAACAAACCTATCTAAGGACAATATCGAATGTACAAGCATGCATAATCCTATATACTCGAGCACTAGTCAGGGATACACTGTTGATATATAAAAGTTAAGTTATGAGTGCTCACGTATCAATATTGAGATTCAATATTGCAGGAAAGTACGTAGACGCAACGGAGATGATAAACACTAGATTGACCTCACGAGCATACCCATGAACCATACCCATCACCTCCATAGCTATAACCCATAATTTCCTTAGCTTCGACTCATTCAAAAAAACTATTTTGAAATCACTCGGACATCACTCCATCGTAATATTTTATGTATACTAATAATATCTTGAAATAATACAGAGCAAATATATATATATATATATATATATATATATATATATATATATATATATATATATATATATATATATATATATATATATATATATATATATATATATATATATATATGTAAATCGATTGAGAGAGTTTAGAGAAATATATTTTCAAGTTTCTATGAAATAATGAAACCTATTGAATTCTATTTATAATAGATTTTTGAATTATTAAAGTGAATTATTAAAGTATGAATTATTAAAGTGAATTATTAAAGTATGAATTATTAAAGTGAATTATTAAAATATAAATTATTAAAGTGAATTATTAAAGTATGAATTATTAAAGTGAATTATTAAAGTATGAATTATTAAAGTGAATTATTAAAGTATGAGTTATTAAAGTGAATTATTAAAGTATAAATTATTAAAGTGAATTATTAAAGTTAAAGTAAAGTAAAAGTAAAGTAAATGTAAAGTTAAAGTATAGTAAAAGTATAAAAACTATGTATGTATAATACGCGTATAAATATATATAATATTAATTTAAATCGTTATATATATTTAATGAAATAAAATATAAATATCGTTATATTTATTATACTGGTTAAGTAATGAGTTGTCAAAAGTGATTCTAGATATTTATAAAAGTTATATACGTTTTAATAATAAAGTTCTTTTTAAACTGAAAACGTTTTTGTACGTTTGAAAATAGATTAATAGAATATTATGGAAACCAATTCTCCACTAGCTTTTGTCTAACTTTCGTAAATGACACTTTTTATTTTTATTTAAAAATAGCTTTACAAATTATTCCGAATATCGTTAAGAGAAATAGATTTTCTCAAATTATAGTGGACCTCTCAACAGAGACTTGTAATCATAATTCAATGTTTCTGATAATTCAATCATTTAATATTTTTTTTTTAATTTCGTCGATAATCATAATGAAACAAATACGTTCATATAAAGCATTATACGTTTAAATACTTTGTTGACATTTTCAATTTATAACATATACACATATACATACATATTCATATATGTTCATTTAATGGTTCGTGAATCATTGGAATTTGGTCGAGGTTTAAATGAATGTATAAACATAGTTTAAAATCCTTGAGATTTAACTTAACAAACATTGCTTATCGTGTCAGAATAATATAAAGATAAAGTTTAAATTTAGTCGGAAATTTCCGGGTCGTCACAGTTACAATCCGTGAAATCCATTTGTTTAAATTTTAAGTGTGTGATTCTCATTTGTGCATATATTATATTTAGGTAAAGTAGATAGATAGTGTGGTGGTTGATCAAACACTCCCGAAAGTGAAAACAAGATTGGCAGTAATTGGGGAAAGATAGTTTGTCCAGTATAACATCTATCTATATGTATCTTTATATAACTAATAACTAATTTAATAATAATAATTAATAACAATATAATACTAAATATGAATGCACAAAAATGAATTAATAGGTAACAAATAAAGCATCCATCCTTTATCATTTTGCTACCGACGCTTATTTTATAATATTTAATATATGATGATAACAGAATAAGAAAAAAAAAATTGTAAATGATAGATGCTTATCATATATATTAGCTAATAATATATATTAGCTAATAATATTTATTTACAGATAGTGGTTCGTGAATCGTCAAAAATAGTCGAGGGTCAATTAAAAATATGAAACACTTCAAAATTTTTGAGACTCAACCTAACAGATTTCTCTTATCGTGTCAAGAATATTAAATCGTATCGAGAGTTTCGTTTAAAATTAGTTGAAATTTTCCGGGTCGTGACATCCACGGTGATTCTTGAACTGGTGGAGCTTGTGATGTTAAAGTTGCTGATGATTCTAACGATGTTGACAGCACTGACTGTGTTGGTGAGGCTAAGGGTACTGCTGATGCTGTTGGTAAAACAAGTCTAGCTTGTACCTTACGCATCATTCTTATCGGGGTTTCTACTCTTCCTTTTATCATTTCTGTCCACTCATCTGATTTATGGTTAAGGCAAAAATAGGTAATCTCTATGTCTTTAGAGATTACATAATCACCATAGAATGTTTCTCCGATGAAGTTATGAATCAATACTTCATCGTTTGTTGTTGTTGGTACTTCTTGGTATCTATGGTGCGTGTGACATTGATATCCGAGGTACGGATGGTGATATTGAGGCGTGTGATGCGGATGTGATTGTTGGTGGTGGTAATGATCCTGTTGATGTTGATGATGGTGATAACGTTGATGCTGGTGATGCTGCTGGTGCTTAGGGTATTGAGGCTTGCGATGTTGATGTTATTGACGGTACTGGTTATGCTGCTGATGCTGCTGATGGTGTTTGTAACCTTCGTACCGTATTCTCCAAAGCCACTACCCGAGTGCGAAGCTCGTTGACTTCTTCTATTACACCGGGGTAATTGTCGGTTCGGACGAGCGGATAAATAAAATCTAGAATTTGATGTAGTATATAATAGTGATGAGATACTCTGGAAATGAGAGAGAAAATGGTTTCTCGAACAGGTTCGCCGGTAAGTGCTTCAGGTTCATCGTCAAGAGGGCAATTTGGTGGATGGAAGGGATCACCTTCTTCTTGTCTCCAATGATTGAGGAGGCTACGAACCCATCCCCAATCCATCCAAAATAGATGATGACTGATTGGTTGATCCATCTTCAAGTTCTAAGTGTTCTTCATAAATTCCATAAGTATAGTTTCATAAAAATCAAGAATACTACCAAGTTTGCAAGTTTACTTCCAAGCTTTCTAATCCTTTCCAAGTAATCATCTAAGATCAAGGAACCTTTGTTATTTATAGTAGGTTATCTTTCTAATTCAAGGTAATATTCATATTCAAACTTTTATTCAATTTCTACAACTATAACAATCTTATTTCGAGTGAAAATCTTACTTGAACTGTTTTCGTGTCATGATTCTGCTTTGATTTAAAAACTATGATAAACTTTGATTTAAAAGTTGTTCTTCTAGGAAAATAATTTTTCATATGAACATGAAACTATATCCAAAAATCTTGGTTAAACTCAAAGTGAAAGTATGTTTTTCAAAATGGTCATCAAGATGTCGTTCTTTCGACGGAAATGACTACCTCTTTAGTAATTGACATGTAACTTAAATTTCTGACTATAAACCTATACTTTTTTCTGTTTGGATTCTTAAATTAGAGTTCAATATGAAACCATAGCAATTTGATTCACTCAAAACGGATTTAAAATGAAGAAGTTATGGGTAAAACAAGATTGGATATTTTTGATCTTTTTAGCTACGGGAAATGTTTAACAAATCTATACAAATCATATCCTAGCTAACTTATATTGTATTATACATGTATTCTAATATATTATGTAATCTTGAGATACCATAGACACGTATGCAAATGTTTTGACATATCATATCGACCCATGTATATATATTATTTGGAACAACCATAGACACTCTATATGCAGTAATGTTGGAGTTAACTATACAGGGTTGAGGTTGATTCCAAATATATATATACTTTGAGGTGTGATCTAGCCTGAGACGTGTATACAATGGGTCATGGATTGATTTAAGATAATATATATCGATTTATTTCTGTACATCTAACTGTGGACAACTAGTTGTAGGTTATTAACGAGGACAGCTGACTTAGTACACTCAAATCTTTAAAACATAATAAAAATGGTTGTAATTATATTTTGATCATACTTTGATATATATGTACATATTTGTATAGGTTCGTGAATCAATCTGTGGCCAAGTCTTATTTCCGAGGAAGGAAATATCTGTGAAAGTGAGTTATAGTCCCACTTTTAAAATCTAATATTTTTGGGATGAGAATACATGCAGGTTTTATACTGATTGGTTGATCCATTCCGGTCACACTGCTTTCGGAGCTTGAGAGGTATTCCATATCAGAATCCGAGGGACTTCAACTAGTGACGAGTTCCATTTCGTATGATTGAATAAAGGATTTTTCGATATGAAATGATTTTTTGGCTATCGGGTGGTATTCTAATTATATAGAATATCCATATATATAGAACAAAAGATCTCATAGATTACGGAGGGATTTACGGAATATTTCGGACAAAGTTTACAGTAACAGATACTCGTAGATATGAATTAGCTAATACACTAAGATATGAATTTTGTCTATACACCATTCATGCAATGAATGCAGTAAGACGCGTTTAGACTTAAGATGATAAGCAGGTAATTTCCTACAGATGATAAGTAGATGATTTTCGACACAAAATGTTAAGCAAAATTTTGACATACAGACACGGTCGAAGTCCAGACTCACTAATGCAACCTAACGACTTATCAGTTAGATACACTAATGCAGACCTGGTTCGCTAAGACCACCACTCTGATACCACATGAAACGACCCGACCTAATCCATAGGGTCGAATACAATAACATATGATTACATCGCGAGGCATTTGACCTCTATATGATATGTTTTATAAACATTGCATACTTTTGAAAAGATATACCATAAATGAATATTTAAAATTCAATGTTTTCGACATCTGATGATTTCTACATATAGACAATCACCGTAAATAACAGTTTACAAAATACTTCCGTTGACAATGCAGTCAAAATAAATACACGGTGATGATTTTGTGAATGCAATGCTTCCTCGAATAAAACTTGTATGACTCCATGCACATGGTTTCTCTAACATATATTCAAACAGCGGAAGACTTCTAGGTACCTGAGAATAAACATGCTTTAAACGTCAACATAAAGTTGGTGAGATATAGGTTTAATGCTAGCAGTGTTATAAATATAGACCACAAGATTTCATATACATAAACGTTTTAATAAAAATATTCTAAGTGGTTGAGCACTTGATAACCATACTTAACATTTAATCAACGTCGCATATTCCCTTTATTATGAAATCTCACTACACTGTACCAAGTGTAGTCACCAAAATGAAGTACTGTGCAACCGTTGAGTACTGGTCGTCCAGTCCGGTTGGGGTTGTCAGGCCCGATAGATCTATCAACGGGATTCGCGTTTACAATACCACATGTAAATAGTAGTTACCAAGCTACAGGGAAGTATGCCAGTGGTACAACTCAACGTAGAATATATATTTTTAATCACTTGTGTCCATAACGTAAATCATAAAATGCATGTATTCTCATCCCGAAATATTTAGAGTTTAAAAGTGGGACTATATACTCACTTTTGCCTTGAAGGTATTTAACTCGACTTGGTCTCCGATAGATATCACGAACCTAACTATATATATATAATATATCAACATATTTTCTTTTCAAGTAATCGTTATATATATATATATATATATATATATATATATATATATATATATATATATATATATATATATATATATATACACACTTATAATACTTTTAATATTTTCTTAGTCCGTAGTTAGCAGTCCGATGTTAGTGGTCCACAATTAATTGCTCAATAAAATAAATAAAGACCCCATCGTATTCGTATTGATCAGAATTAATCTCGACCCATGGTACCATGTTGTCAAATGACGTGTTGCGTACAATCATGAGGTCTTATGATTAATCATCTCGTGTTGTTTACGGGTGGTTCTGAAGTATATAAAATCAAATCATAAGTAATTATATATAAAATATCATATTAATTAGAAAAGATATGATTAATTTACTTTATCTCCAAATATTTTCGTAGCTAAACTAGCTTCGGATACCCAATCTTGTTTTAGTCGTAGTTTCTTCATTACAACTCCGTTTTTGTTGGTTCAACTTGCCACTTCCTTGGATCGAGTCAAATTTTAAGAATATGAACTGAAAATACCTTAGTTTGTATTCAAAATCACAAGTTATAGGTCAAACTTTGGTAAAACTTATGAAAGTGATCATTTTCCATCATAAAAACAACATTTAATGATCATTTTTCTAAAAATACTTACACTTTGAATTAAACCATGAAATTTTTATGTGTTAACATATTCATAAGAAATATCATTTTTCCAGAACATGAACTTCCAATTCAAAGTTCAAGATGGTTTTTAATTATCCAACCCAAAACAGCCCCCGGTTGCACTCCGACGACGTAGATTCAGTTTTTAAGGTGTTCTTTGTAAAACCAAGTTATATCTTGTTAAGTTAGCATATCATTATGATATATTACAGGTCTTGAAGTATTTTAAAAGTTAAGTTAGAAGGATCTATTTAGTTTGCAAACAAGTTTGAAATCATTCAAACTATGTTCTTGTTGTTAAAATTTTACAACATAAAATAAGATAGCTATATAATTATGAATCGAACAAGATTATGAACAAGGTTACTACCTCAAGTTACTTGGACAAAGTTACTGTAAGAGATAAGAAAAAATCTTGGAATCAAAGAGTGGTGGAGTTAGATCAAAAGGTTGGAAGTATACTTCTTCAAATGGGTGGTTATTTTGATATGTTCTTGAAAGAGTTTTCTTATGGTGTTTAAGGCTTGTAATTGAAGCTAAATGATGGGGAAAATGCTTGAAGATGATCAAGTATGAAGTTAGGAGTATTTTGAGAGAGAAATGAGGGTGTAGGTATGAGAAAATGGAGTGAAGAAATGGTGTTCATTCATAAAAACGTTTTTAGTTTATAAAGAAAGAAAAGGATTCCTAATTTTGTTTTCTTACTAAAAATTCATGCTACTTGACAAATCCTAGTTACCTCATATCTAGGGCAGTAATAATGTTTATTAGGATGTTGATTTGATGTGTATATACCAATAGTAAATACATATAGAAGCTGGGTATGATACGGGTACATATACCCTAGATATACGTATAGAAATCTTGAGGAAACGGAATGAGAATCCAAATATAGCTATCTTTTGTGAATATACTTATATTGTTTTATGTATTTAAGTCCTTAAAAAGTGATTAAATACATTATATATACGATACATGTATAAGCATTATAGGTTATAAGTATATATATCAAAGAATGTTACGTATAGTTATCGTTTTGAAAACTTAAGTTAGTAGTTTCAAAATATACTTATAACTCATTGTCATTAGTACACAATGAGATGTTAAACCATCCTTAGATCATGTTAAATATATATAAATACATATATATACACAAACATATAATTATCGTATGTTATATAGTTCGTGATCTCATCGGTCAAATTAGACGGTCAAACGTTGTGTAAAACTCTTTTCAAAAACACAAGTCTCAACAATTTGGATTGCTTATCATGTTGGTAAGGTTTAATTTATGTAAATATTAATCTCATAAGTATAAAACGATTGGAAAAATCTGGGTCGTTACAGTACCTACCCGTCAAATAAATTTCGTCCCGAAATTTGAATGGGATGGTCATGGCTGACAATAAGTATGTTTTCATGAAGTATACGAGTTGGAAATTAGAGTTTTATTATCATCAAGTAATATTGATAAAGCAATTTGATTTTTGTGAAGAGTACGAGTGAGGCTATCACCAAAGGGTGAAATGAGTAGGTATAGATTCGTCATATCTTTTGATGTAGATATGATTGATTTCCAAGTTCAAGAGATTTAGAGTAAAATCTTCATAATGAGATTTGATTCTTCGATAATCAAGGAAATTAGAATCCGCTTTAAATACGATCATCTATTTTGATTGCTCTGTCAGATCTTTTACTATAAATCCACCTCCCTTCATTTTCTTACAACTCATACCTTCTATTCTTCCTCCCTCAATTCATACTTTAAAACATTTATCAGTATGCTTCATCCAGTACTGATCCTGGATATACTCTTAACTTTCATCTCTGTCATTCTTCTTTTTCATCTACCTCCGGAGGATTTTATTTATTTCTACTATTACCTTGGGGTTATAGTATTGTTAATTCTCCCGTGCCTTTACGTTGTAATACGTATTGATATACACGGTTTGTAATTTATTTGTTGTTGTCGAGCTTTATATTTTCTTTTATATTCAACAGTTCCATACTTCTGTTTCCTCTTCCCGACTTCGAGTCAAGCGAATAATGGTCTGGAATTCGTAGGTATGGATTTTGAAATAAACATAGTTAATGTTCTTAGAAGGAAATAGTAATTGAACGATCTTGATTTGGTAAGTTACCAGAATGTCCGAAAAGATTGAATTATCAAGGAGATATGTTCTTAATATGTTTGGAGATTGGGTAAAATGTAAGAGTTGTGTAACATGGCACATGATGACGTTATGATCTGTGAATCATTATGTTCCATTTAGAAACTCAGCATGAATTACTGTAATATAATCATGTTGATCAAGTGTCATTATATTATACTAATTCATGCTTCAGTTTCCAACACTACTTTAAAACATTCATATTTTAAACTCGAATTTTTCAGAATTTAGAAACTAACACAGTTTCTTTTATGTTGTAACGCAAATATTGTGAAGAGATAAATGATTTTTGATGAGTACAGTTGGGAATATATCTTCAAGAATATCGGAGATATTTATAATGAAAAATACGATGATATCTTAGAATATCTAAGATCAGGGAATGACGCGGAAAATCTGTCTGTGAAGGTTTAGAATAAGGAGTAAGGTTCTTACTAACGGTTTCAGCAGACACTGAATCATTTGAATCCTTTGAAGGTAGATTTCGTCATTGTGATTTGTCCACGACCGCCTTTATACTTTGCTCAATCCGTTTTCCAGTACCAAATTTTTAGTTCGAGCTTTTCCAATCTATTATTCTTTATTGTCAAACTTCTGACCGTAATTGTTGTCTACTGTCTTTACCACTTTATCAGTCTTTTCCAAAACTTAATAGCACTAATTCGTAGACTGGAGCATTTTTCAGAAACTTCACATTTGAAATATGTAATTCTTGGGGATAGACGTTGTATATATATATATATATATATATATATATATATATATATATATATATATATATATATATATAACTGCCGAAATAGAAATGCTGCGAGAATTCAAAATACCAATTGTTGATTCCGCCAAAGGGGTAACGAGTTGCTGGTACATCTGCTGATAATGTCGTGGAATATAAAAGGTTCCCTGGTAACAAAAGGGTAATCGTATGTATTTCAGGTTATAATAAGGCTACTTCGAATAGAAAGTCGAGGTTGACTTGCTGAAACTGTGACAAAATTTGCTATTTTGAAAAGGAATCGCAAAGTTATTTTTGCTAATAAATGCTAAAAGATTTAACGCGGATACGTGTTGAATTATGTCCTTGGTTTCGAGAGCTTTTCAGGTGCAAGACTGCGGGTAATGTGTGGTAGGATCATCATCTCGATTGTCCATTATTTGAAGTGTCTTCAGGAATTTCGAAGGGTTTGATCATAGATTGTAATTGTTAATATACATATGATGTTTTAGGACTTTGAATGATACAAATATTTTTCTGGGTTCCAAGAATCGAATGATGTTCTAGCATAGTTTTGAAGTCAAAGTATAGTTTTGAAAGATGTAAGAGTCCTAAGAGTGATGTCTTCTGTTAAGTCTTGACTTGGATTTCATTTTGTCGTAATCAAATTTGGATGAGAATGGTTGTTTTGATTTCTATGAAAGAATGTATATTATTGTGAAGGTAGTGAGTATAGTTGATGATTGTTGAATCAGAGTTGAAGAATATAATCATATTAATTGTGAATTTATATATCTCTCGGGTATTACCTACCCGTTAAAAAAAAATTCACAAGTAATGTTTTGTACCAGAGAATTTTATTACAATATTTATGACAATATATGTACATATATATCTTTTTCAGATGTAATCATGAATTTAATAAGTCAATATAATATTAGACTCATTTGATTTTCAGTTTGAGCTAGAATAAGTAATCTCTAAAACGATTAGGAACCACATATTCTTCACAGAATATTAATGAAATTATGGATCAATACTTCATTATTTATTCTTATATATATTTCCTTAGTGAATCATGCTGATACTCATTGAACTCTTGCTAACTTCGCAAGATATGAATGTTGTTTCCTAGTAAGCTTCGAGTACATTGAAGATGAAAGTGTAAAATCAAACATATTATTGAATAATACACTTAGTTTATTATAAAACGAAATTCATTGAATTGAAACAGGGATTGTAGTTAACGATGATTAAGTTGCTGACGAAGGACGTACATCATTGCATATTTGTAGTATGAATTTAAACGAGTAGTATCTACCCTTTTTCAATTCATACTTAATAGCTTAGTACGAAAAGATTTATTTTGGTTTCCGAATTCATATATATAAAATATTTATATAAATTCTTCAGAAGAATGAGTTAATACTTCATAACTCGTTGATGCAATATACGCGTTATTGATGATGTCCACGGTGATTCTTGAACTGGTGGAGCTTGTGATGTTAAAGTTGCTGATGATTCTAACGATGTTGACAGCACTGAATGTGTTGGTGAGGCTAAGGGTACTGCTGATGCTGTTGGTAAAACAAGTCTAGCTTGTACCTTACGCATCATTCTTATCGGGGTTTCTACTCATCCTTTTATCATTTCTGTCCACTCATCTGATTTATGGTTAAGGCAGAAATAGGTAATCTCTATGTCTTTAGAGATTACATAATCACCATAGAATGTTTCTCCGATGAAGTTATGAATCAATACTTCATCGTTTGTTGTTGTTGGTACTTCTTGGTATCTATGGTACGTGTGATGTTGATATCCGAGGTACGGATGGTGATATTGAGGCGTGTGATGCGGATGTGATTGTTGGTGGTGGTAATGATCCTGTTGATGTTGATGATGGTGATAACGTTGATGCTGGTGATGCTGCTGGTGCTTAGGGTATTGAGGCTTGCGATGTTGATGTTATTGATGGTACTGGTTATGCTGCTGATGCTGCTGATGGTGTTTGTAACCTTCGTACCGTATTCTACAAAGCCACTACCCGAGTGCGAAGCTCGTTGACTTCTTCTATTACACCGGGGTGATTGTCGGTTCGGACGAGCGGATAAATAAAATCTAGAATTTTATGTAGTATATAATCATGATGAGATACTCTGGAAATGAGAGAGAAAATGGTTTCTCGAACAGGTTCGCCGGTAAGTGCTTCAGGTTCATCGTCAAGAGGGCAATTTGGTGGATGGAAGGGATCACCTTCTTCTTGTCTCCAATGATTGAGGAGGCTACGAACCCATCCCCAATCCATCCAAAATAGATGATGACTGATTAGTTGATCCATTCCGGTCACACTGCTTTCGAAGCTTGAGAGGTATTCCATATCAGAATTCGAGGGACTTCAACTAGTGACGAGTTCCATTTCGTATGATTGAATAAAGGATTTTTCGATATGAAATGATTTTCTGGCTATCGGGTGATATTCTAATTATATAGAATATCCATATATATAGAACAAAAGATCTCATAGATTACGGAGGGATTTACGGAATATGTCGGACAAAGTTTACAGTAACAGACACTCGTAGATATGAATTAGCAAATACGCTAAGATATGAATTTTGTCTATACACCATTCATGCAATGAATGCAGTAAGATGCGTTTAGACTTAAGATGATAAGCAGGTAATTTCCTACAGATGATAAGTAGATGATTTTCGACACAAAATGTTAAGCAAAATTTTGACATGCAGACACGGTCGAAGTCCAGACTCACTAATGCAACCTAACGAATTATCAGTTAGATACACTAATGCAGACCTGGTTCGCTAAGACCACAGCTCTGATACCACATGAAACGACCCGACCTAATCCATAGGGTCGAATACAATAACATATGATTACATCGCGAGGCATTTGACCTCTATATGATACGTTTTATAAACATTGCATACTTTTGAAAAGATATACCATAAATGAATATTTAAAATTCAATATTTTCGACATCTGATGATTTCTACATATAGACAATCACCGTAAATAACAGTTTACAAAATACTTCCGTTGACAATGCAGTCAAAATAAATACACGGTGATGATTTTGTGAATGCAATGCTTCCTCGAATAAAACATGTATGACTCCATGCACATGGTTTCTCTAACATATATTCAAACAGCGGAAGACTTCTAGGTACCTGAGAATAAACATGCTTTAAACGTCAACATAAAGTTGGTGAGATATAGGTTTAATGCTAGCAGTGTTATAAATATAGACCACAAGATTTCATATACATAAACGTTTTAATAAAAATATTCTAAGTGGTTGAGCACTTGATAACCATACTTAACATTTAATCAACGTCGCATATTCCCTTTATTATGAAATCTCACTACACTTTACCAAGTGTAGTCACCAAAATGAAGTACTGTGCAACCATTGAATACTGGTCGTCCAGTCCGGTTGGGGTTGTCAGGCCCGATAGATCTATCAACGGGATTCGCGTTACAATACCACATGTAAATAGTAGTTACCAAGCTACAGGGAAGTATGCCAGTGGTACAACTCAACGTAGAATATATATTTTTAATCACTTGTGTCCATAACGTAAACCATAAAATGCATGTATTCTCATCCCGAAATATTTAGAGTTTAAAAGTGAGACTATATACTCACTTTTGCCTTGAAGGTATTTAACTCGACTTGGTCTCCGATAGATATCACGAACCTAACCATATATATATAATATATCAACATATTTTCTTTTCAAGTAATCTTTATATATATATATATATATATATATATATATATATATATATATACTTATAATACTTTTAATATTTTCTTAGTCCGTAGTTAGCAGTCCGATGTTAGTGGTCCACAATTAGTTGCTCAATAAAATAAATAAAGACCCCATCGTATTCGTATTGATCAGAATTAATCTCGACCCATGGTACCATGTTGTCAAATGACGTGTTGCGTACATAAAGTACCGTGTTGTCAAATGATGTGTTGCGTACAATCATGAGGTCTTATGATTAATCATCTCGTGTTGTTTACGGGTGGTCCTGAAGTATATAAAATCAAATCATAAGTAATTATATATAAAATATCATATTAATTAGAAAAGATATGATTAATTTACTTTATCTCCAAATATTTTCGTAGCTAAACTAGCTTCGGATACCCAATCTTGTTTTAGTCGTAGTTTCTTCATTACAACTCCGTTTTTGTTGGTTCAACTTGCCACTTCCTTGGATCGAGTCAAATTTTAAGAATATGAACTGAAAATACCTTAGTTTGTATTCAAAATCACAAGTTATAGGTCAAACATTAGTAAAACTTATGAAAGTGATCATTTTCCATCATAAAAACAACATTTAATGATCATTTTTCTAAAAATACTTACACTTTGAGTTAAACCATGAAATTTTTATGTGTTAACATATTCATAAGAAATATCATTTTTCCAGAACATGAACTTCCAATTCAAAGTTCAAGATGGTTTTTAATTATCCAACCCAAAACAGCCCCCGGTTGCACTCCGACGACGTAGATTCAGTTTTTAAGGTGTTCTTTGTAAAACCAAGTTATATCTGAAGGTATTTCGTATGCCCGAGAGATATATTAAATTAATGTGGCTAATGTGTTGTGATCCAAGTCGGGTCATACCCAATAACAAACTTACCGACACCTTATATGCATTTAATCCTAACGATTGGATCGTTAAGTAAATACGCGACACTTGGATTTTAGAAAATCGGTTTTCTAAAATATTATCACTTGAGATAAATTATTTGGATGATTTATATTTGATTATTTATAGTTTTAAATAATTATATTGTGTTATATTTTATAAAAGGTTTATAAAATATATAAGTAGCATAACATTAAATGGGTTTTATACAAGTTTTATAAATAACAATGTTTATATAAATAACAAAGTTTATTTATAAAATATGGTGAGTGTGGGCTGATTTTGGAGCCCCAAGAAAGACCATCCCATGCTTATTCTTGTTGCTTTCTATAACACAATTCCATATATGCATGTTCCTTGACTAGAAGTACACATACACATGCAATTACATCAAGTGAACTAGCAAAAAAAACTGCACCATTCTGCTGTATTCAGGCCGTGGGTTTTGAGGTGCAAGAGGGTGTACTTCAAGCTCTTTTAAAGGCTAATTTTAAGTGTCAACAAATCCTAACCAAAGTACTAGGTGTTGGTGTCTTGTTTGGGGTATAATCTCTTGAGGTTTCATCATTTTGAGACTTGTATTCATCATCATTCCAAGTTGCTGCTAACTGAATTTTCACAGCATATACAAGAGGTTTCTAGCTTGGTTTTGTGAGTGTTTAAGTGTGTTAATCCTAACATAACTTAAGGGTGGTGTTGGTGCATCAAAAGCTTGGAGTTTTACACGCTTACTAATCCTCTTCTTCATCTATTTACCTCCTAACTTGGAGTAGGTACATCTCTAAACATCCTTTTATTGTAAGCATATTTCACAACTTGATCCTTATTGGGATTCAACTTTATTGGTCAAAGATTAACAAGTTTAAAATGGTAATTACGAAATGCTTCCGCTTTAATTTGATACTTAAAAAGGTTTTATATATTATGAAACTTGTTAAATCCCAACAATGGTATCTAGAGCCGAAGTTGTTGAAATATGCTTCGTGAAGATTTTAAACCCGCTAGATTTTTGCATTTTATGAACATGCATAATAGTAGAATGCAAAAAATTTCGGTTTTGGGTGGGTTTATGTGTTAGGCCGAATTGTTTAGGTTCCAAAAGTGGGTTTTGGGCTCTTTCATTTGGTCATATTTGGTTGCATGTTCATGTTCACAATCATAGCCTTGACCTTTTGTTGAATGCATGTTATGGTTGTATGTTTGGTTAATTTGTAATATTCATTTGGTATGTAATATTAATTCATTCAATTGGATGTAATATTTATTTTGGCTATGTAATTTGTTTTACATTTGGTATGTAAAATAGAATAGGTTGTATTTTCATTTTCTAGATAAAAATGTATTAGGATACATATTTTGTAAAATAAAGATACAAGATGATGAAGACTTGAAGAACACAAGGAACATATGGATGCAAGGTTAAGTGGGAGATTTGAAATCTCCTACTTTGTATTATTACCCCTTAACCCGGTGACATTTGTTTTCGGCTAAACAAATGTCCACCAAAATGGCTAGATTGTGAACATACTTGTTTTGCATGTGTGGTTGTTTGTTTGTTTATTGTATTGTATGTTTGGTTGATACAATTAATCACAAGATAACAACAAGCAAAACGACAATTTAATTGGTTAAATTAGACGTATTAATAACATGCAAGACGACAATTTAATTGGTTAAATTAAAAGCAACTAAAGACCTTAATAAATGGTTATTAAGAACAAGAAAAGGATCACATATATATAAAATGGTTTATATCAAGTAATTGGAAAATTACAAGACTTGAAAATGGATTTCAAATGAACCATACATTAAATGCATGTTGGTGTATGGCATAAATGTTTTCTTAAACTAGAATTAACGAAAACTTAAAATCCCTTAATCGACAAGGTAAACAAGTTTAACGCCATCCTTTTGTGGGACACTTAAACGTAGTAGGGAACTCATAATGGGATAAAGGTCACCTAACCGTTATGAGCTAACTAATATGGTTAAGGTAAAATTCGCATGCTTGTGGGATAAAGGTCACCTAACCACTTGTATGTTAATTTTACATGTTTACACAAGTAGGACGACTTGATTTGGGAATCATGAACTTAGGGTCACCGAAGCATGAGGAACAAATAGGCGTTGATGGGATAAATATGCCATGCAAAAGGATTGCATGATCCCATAATTTAGAAGTTGCAAAAGGATTGCAATTGTCATATAAATGACTACCTAGCTAAATCAAATAACGGGATAAAGGTCACCTAACTGAAATTTGATTTACCGTTGGATTCTAATATTTAATAAAACAATTATATATAAAAGGGTATTATTTATTAATTTTAAAATCGATACTTAAATGAACTTTGTTAATTTTGTAGATGGCCGCAAATAACAACAACATGCAAAATGCACCACTTAACCTAAACAACCTATCATTAAGGTCTCTCCTCGAGAAAGACAAACTCAACCATACGAACTTTATGGATTGGTTCCGTAATCTAAGAATTGTCCTCAAACTTGAGGATAAAGCGTATGTGTTGGAGGACCCTATTCCCGACCAACCGGATGAGGAAGATCTAGAGGGCATGGCTTATTATGACAAGTATTGCGCCGATTCGGTGCAAGTCGCTTGCCTAATGCTTGGGACTATGATACCCGAACTCCAAAAGGATTTCGAACATCATAGTGCATATGACATGATTACGCAATTGAAGGAGATGTTCCTTCAACAAGCACGTGTCGAGCGCTTCGAAACGGTTCGAGCGTTACATGCATGTCGTATGGATGACACCCAATCCGTATCCTCTTATGTCCTCAAAATGAAAAGCCTTATTGATCGCGCAAACCGTCTTAATCTCAACATATCTAATGAGCTAGCCACTGATCTTATCCTAAACTCCCTGTCAAAGAGGTTTGACCAATTTGTAATTAATTACAATATGAATGGGATGGATAAGACCATTGGTGAACTTCATGGCATGTTAAGGACGGCCGAAACTAGCATGGGTAAGAGGGCTTCACCCGTGCTAATGATCAATGATGGTGGGTCTAAAGGTAACAACACCTCTAAGCCAAAGGCGGCTAAGAAGAAAGGACCCGCCCATCAAGGCAAGGGAAAGGAGAGGATGGTTACCCCAACCAAAAACAAGAACAAGAAGCAAAAGGTTGCCAGACAAGCAAACCCCAAGGAAGACCCGTGCTTCGGTTGCGGTGAAATGGGTCACTGGAAACGCAATTTCCCGGTCTACCTTAAGGAGTTGAAGGATAAGAGGGATGCGGGGCAATCCTCAGGTAACATATATATGGTATAAATAGAGCTTAGTATTACTTCTTCTAATACATGGGTATTAGACACTAGATGTGGAACTCACATTTGCAATTCTTTGCAGGGATTCAAAAGAAGTAGCAAGCAAACGGGAACATCAAGTCTCTTTATGGGTAATGGAGCCAAAGTGCAAGTGAAGGCTCAAGGAGACTTTGTATTAAAACTTCCAAGTGGTTTGGAACTTATTTTGAACAATGTTTTGTATGCACCAGATTTATGTCGAAACATTATTTCAGTTTCCCGTTTAAAACAATGTGGTTTTTATCTTAATTTTGTTAATGATGATATCCACGTTTATTTAGATAATGTATTTTATTTTAAGGCTTCGCCTTCAAATGGAATTTATGAATTGGTTCATGATGACATATCATCTAGTAGCTCAATATACCATACTAGCACCAAGAAACTCAAAAGGGGTTTGAGTGATTCCTACTTATGGCATTGTTGCCTTGGTCACATAAACAAGAATCGAATGCATGCACTCCAAAAGAATGGCCTTTTGAAATCAAATGAACTAGACTCGTTTGATGTATGTGAATCTTGTTTACAAGGCAAAATGACTAAAGCACCTTTCAAAGGGACCTACGAAAGGGCTAAGGACTTATTGGGATTAATACATTCGGATGTATGTGGACCCTTTAAGCCCATAGCTAGGAATGGTGAAAGATACTTCGTTACTTTCATTGATGACTTCAGTCGTTTCGGATATGTCTACTTGTTAAGACATAAGGACGGAACTTTTGAAGCATTCAAAGAGTATCAAAACGAAGTACAAAATCAACTCAATAAGACAATTAAGGTACTTCGAACCGATAGAGGAGGTGAATACCTAAGCGATGCCTTCCAAGATCATCTTAGAAGTTGTGGGATTATCTCGCAACTTACTCCACCCGGGACACCACAGCTTAATGGTGTGTCCGAAAGGAGGAACCGAACCCTAATGGATATGGTTCGATCTATGATGGCTAGAAGCTCGTTACCTCTATCATTCTGGGGTTATTGTCTATGCTCAGCGGCTCGTATTTTAAATATGGCCCCAACCAAGAAAGTGGAACGAACACCTCATGAGATGTGGTTTGGAAAACCTCCATCTCTATCATACTTAAAGGTATGGGGATGTGAAGCTTACCCTAAGCGTTACGTCCCTAATAAGTTGAATGCTCGATCTACGAAGTGTATCTTCATAGGATATCCCAAGGATGATATGGGATACTATTTCTATGATCCTTCCGAGCATAATGTATTTGTTGCTCGGAAGGCTGAATTCCTTGAAACTAAGTTCCTAATGGAAGGCAAAAGTGAAAGGAAGATAGATCTTGAAGAGGTTCAAGATCAAGTAGATGATACACAATTGGCTGACACTAGCACTCAACATGAAAATGTTGAGAGTGATCAGATGGATGATCAAAATACACAAGACGTTAGCAGATCTGGTAGGATTAGTAATCCTCCTGAGAGATATGGGTTTCTCATGGATGGTTGCTATGTGGTTGATTTGGATGAACCAATAAACTACCATGATGCTTTATCAAGGATTGATAAAGATAAATGGCAGGAAGCCATGAACGCTGAGATGCAATCCATGTATGACAACCAAGTTTGGGAACTTGTTGCGCAACCTCCTGGCTCTAGGCTAGTTGATTGTAAATGGCTGTTCAAAATGAAAACCGACATACATGGAAACTTGGATACATATAAAGCTAGACTTGTAGCAAAAGGTTTCACTCAAACTCAAGGGGTTGACTATGATGAAACTTTTTCGCCTGTGGCGATGCTAAAGTCTATTAGGATATTACTTGCCATTGCTGCTCATTATGATTATGAAATATGGCAGATGGATTTCAAGACCGCTTTCCTAAACGGACATCTTGAGGAAGATGTCTATATGGTTCAGCCTGAGGGTTTTGTTGATCCGAAATATCCTAAAAAGGTATGCAAGTTAAAGAAGTCAATCTACGGATTGAAACAAGCATCTAGAATGTGGAATCATCATTTTAATGAGGAGGCCAAGAAATTTGGCTTCATTAAAAATGGTGATGAAGCTTGTGTATACAAGAAAGCTAGTGGGAGCACTATCATGTTCCTTGTACTATATGTGGATGATATATTGTTATTTGGAAATGATATTCCGGCAATGCAAGGTGTTAAAACTTGGTTAAGCAAATGCTTCTCCATTAAGGATCTTGGAGAAGCACAATACGTTTTGGGGATTGAGATCTACAGGGATAGATCCAAGAAACTGATAGGTTTAAATCAAAGTGCATACATTGAAAAAATCTTGAAAAGGTTCAAGATGGAGAACTCTAAGAAAGGTTTGGTAGTGCATACATTGAAAAAATCTTGAAAAGGTTCAAGATGGAGAACTCTAAGAAAGGTTTGGTACCTATTCAAAAGGAAACACTTCTCAGTTCATCTCAGTGCCCCACCACGAAATATGAACAGGAGAGAATGAAGAAAGTCCCATATGCTTCTGCCATTGGGTCAATCATGTATGCAATGATATGCACTAGACCAGATGTATCATGCGCTCTTAGCCTGACAAGTAGATACCAGAATAACCCAGGAAACAGTCATTGGATTGCTGTTAAAAGTATATTGAAATACCTTAGGAGGACTAAACATATGTTTCTGATATATGGGTCTGGTGAGGAGGAACTCGCTGTAAAGGGTTACGTAGACGCGAGTTTCCAAACTGATCGAGATGATTCTCGATCACAATCCGGTTATGTCTTCACATTAAATGGAGGTGCGGTCTCTTGGAAGAGTTCAAAACAGGATGTTGTTGCATTATCCACTACAGAGTCAGAGTACATTGCCGCCTCATTGGCAGCTCAGGAAGCTGCATGGATGAAGAAATTCATCGACGACTTAGGAGTGGTCCCTACCATTCAAGACCCTCTTGAGATCTTTTGTGACAACGAAGGTGCGATTGCTCAAATCAAGGAACCTCGTGCTCACCAAAAGACCCGTCACATTGAGCGGAGATTCAACTACATAAGGGATGAAGTTGAAAAAGGAAAGATATGTATTCGCAAAGTTCACACAGATCTAAATATAGCGGATCCACTCACGAAGCTCTTACATGGTGCAAAACATCAAGGGCATGTTAGTGCATTAGGACTTCGATATTCTAGTGATTGGTCATGATCTGTTTTAAGTATTGTAACGGAACGAAATTGTTCAAACTCATTAATATAATTATGATATTAATTTATTTTGAGTTATGTTCCTATTTTGCATATTTTATCCATGAATAAGTAATTATTCTAAATTCCGTAGTCGATCACGTTTGTGGGAGCAAATGTGAGGTTTAGACTATTATGAACTCGGATTGGTATACATTCACGGGATGAATGTGGTGCAAGGTTGCAACCAAGGTTCATAGATATTTGTGGGATACAAATATTTGAAGACCCGCCCTCAAGACTTACTAAATGGAGCCTTTGTGGTTGATCACATGTAATCTTGAGTAAAGGCGAATATCATTGTATCCTCTGACCTGAGATACATATTGGGTTCGGACATTCACTAAGTATTGTGCCTTGATTCTTTCCTTCACTATTCTGAAATATGGTAGTTCATAAGGAAGAGCTCAGGTGTAATGCATAGTATATGTCTAGGACATATGTAGTCAAGATGGAATTTGTCCCTCTTATTCGTTGAGAGTCAGATGTCTAAGGCCTGATAAAGTTAAATCTAGAAGAGAGTGATCACTCTATGTCTCTTGGATTTAACATGACATCTAGGACGAAAGGATATAATGAAAAGCTTCACCTATTCATATTCGAGATGGGAACTTGAAAGGAATGATGTTATTGAATGGCACAAAGTCATAACATATTGGGGGTGATGGACGGTCGTTAGGTGGTATCCATCACTTGCATTAATTTCTTATGTTTCTCGTGCAAGTGGGAGATTGAAGGTATTTCGTATGCCCGAGAGATATATTAAATTAATGTGGCTAATGTGTTGTGATCCAAGTTGGGTCATACCCAATAAAAAACTTACCGACACCTTATATGCATTTAATCCTAACGATTGGATCGTTAAGTAAATACGCGACACTTGGATTTTAGAAAATCGGTTTTCTAAAATATTATCACTTGAGATAAATTATTTGGATGATTTATATTTGATTATTTATAGGTTTAAATAATTATATTGTGTTATATTTTATAAAAGGTTTATAAAATATATAAGTAGCATAACATTAAATGGGTTTTATACAAGTTTTATAAATAACAAAGTTTATATAAATAACAAAGTTTATTTATAAAATATGGTGAGTGTGGGCTGATTTTAGAGCCCCAAGAAAGACCATCCCATGCTTATTCTTGTTGCTTTCTATAACATAATTCCATATATGCATGTTCCTTGACTAGAAGTACACATACACATGCAATTACATCAAGTGAACTAGCAAAAAAAACTGCACCATTCTGCTGTATTCAGGCCGTGGGTTTTGAGGTGCAAGAGGGTGTACTTCAAGCTCTTTTAAAGGCTAATTTTAAGTGTCAACAAATCCTAACCAAAGTACTAGGTGTTGGTGTCTTGTTTGGGGTATAATATCTTGAGGTTTCATCATTTTGAGACTTGTATTCATCATCATTCCAAGTTGCTGCTGACTGAATTTTCACAGCATATACAAGAGGTTTCTAGCTTGGTTTTGTAAGTGTTTAAGTGTGTTAATCCTAACATAACTTAAGGGTGGTGTTGGTGCATCAAAAGCTTGGAGTTTTACACGCTTACTAATCCTCTTCTTCATCTATTTACCTCCTAACTTGGAGTAGGTACATCTCTAAACATCCTTTTATTGTAAGCATATTTCACAACTTGATCCTTATTGGGATTCAACTTTATTGGTCAAAGATTAACAAGTTTAAAATGGTAATTACGAAATGCTTCCGCTTTAATTTGATACTTAAAAAGGTTTTATGTATTATGAAACTTGTTAAATCCCAACAATATCTTGTTAAGTTAGCATATCATTATGATATATTACAGGTCTTGAAGTATTTTAAAAATTAAGTTATAAGGATCTATTTAGTTTGCAAACAAGTTTGAAATCATTCAAACTATGTTCTTGTTGTTAAAATTTTACAACATAAAATAAGATAGCTATATAATTATGAATCGAACAAGATTATGAAAAAGGTTACTACCTCAAGTTACTTGGACAAAGTTACTGTAAGAGATAAGAAAAAATCTTGGAATCAAAGAGTGGTGGAGTTACATCAAAAGGTTGGAAGTATACTTCTTCAAATGGGTGGTTATTTTGATATGTTCTTGAAAGAGTTTTCTTATGGTGTTTAAGGCTTGTAATTGAAGCTAAATGATGGGGAAAATGCTTGGAGATGATCAAGTATGAAGTTAGGAGTATCTTGAGAGAGAAATAAGGGTGTAGGTATGAGAAAATGGAGTGAAGAAATGGTGTTCATTCATAAAAACATTTTTAGTTTATAAAGAAAGAAAAGGATTCCTAATTTTGTTTTCTTACTAATAATTCATGCTACTTGACAAATCCTAGTTACCTCATATCTAGGGCAGTAATAATGTTTATTAGGATGTTGATTTGATGTGTATATACCAATAGTAAATACATATAGAAGCTGGGTATGATACGGGTACATATACCCTAGATATACGTATAGAAATCTTGAGGAAACGGAATGAGAATCCAAATATAGCTATCTTTTGTGAATATACTTATATTGTTTTATGTATTTAAGTCCTTAAAAAGTGATTAAATACAATATATATACGATACATGTATAAGCATTATAGGTTATAAGTATATATATCAAAGAATGTTACGTATAGTTATCGTTTTGAAAACTTAAGTTAGTAGTTTCAAAATATACTTATAACTCATTGTCATTAGTACACAATGAGATGTTAAACCATCCTTAGATCATGTTAAATATATATAAATACATATATATACACAAACGTATAATTATCGTATGTTATATAGTTCGTGATCTCATCGGTCAAATTGGACGGTCAAACGTTGTGTAAAACTCTTTTCAAAAACACAAGTCTCAACAATTTGGATTGCTTATCATGTTGGTAAGGTTTAATTTATGTAAATATTAATCTCATAAGTATAAAACGATTGGAAAAATCTGGGTCGTTACATTGGGCCTAACAAACCCCATCCAAAGTACCGGATGATTTAGTACTTCGAAATTTATATCATATCCGAAGGGTGTCCCGGAATGATGGGGATATTCTTATATATGTATCTTTTTAATGTTGGTTACCAGGTGTTCACCATATGAATGATTTTTATCTCTATGTATGGGATGTGTATTGAAATATGAAATCTTGTGGTCTATTGTTACGATTTGATATATATAGGTTAAACCTATAACTCACCAACATTTTTGTTGACGTTTAAAGCATGTTATTTCTCAGGTGAATACTAAGAGCTTCCGCTGTTGCATACTAAAATAAGGACAAGATTTGGAGTCCATGTTTGTATGATAGTGTGTAAAAACTGCATTCAAGAAACATATGTCGATGTAATATATTTCTATTGTAAACCATTATGTAATGGTCGTGTGTAAACAGTATATTTTAGATTATCATTATTTGATAATCTACGTAATGTTTTTAAAACCTTTATTGATAAAATAAAGGTTATGATTGTTTTAAAAATGAATGCAATCTTTGAAAAACGTCTCATATAGAGGTCAAAACCTCGCAACGAAATCAATTAATATGGAACGTTTATAATCAATATGAACGGGACATTTCATTTTGTTATCATACATGCATCTCTGATATGTTCTGAATCTGTTTAAACGTATTCTCCGACTCGTGTGAGTTTATCTTTATAAGAACACCTCGGATAGTGAAACCGAGGGATGTCATTCTTGACTTCTGAAATTCTCTACATTTCTATGTCATATATTATGGTTATGTATATAACGTTTGAGTTATATTACGTGAGATGTCATTCTTGACTTCTAAAGGCTCGGTATTTCAATGTCAGCTATTATGTTTATGTATATAACATTCTTGTTATATTACGTGCCTTTGTGTCGTTGTGCCTTTGTACTTTGGGTTGCGAATCAGAAACGTCATTCTTGACATTTAAAAATTCTTGATACTTCAAAGATATTTTTATGTTATCGTTACTCTTATTCATTACTTTTGATGTTTTTGTCTCTTGTGCTATCCTTAGCACATTGTTTAAGAATCGTTTTAGAGAAATTGTGTGGAAATTTGAGGTTAATCGCGTGTCCTGACCTCATGTAGTGCTATTGGATTGGAACTATGAATTGGTGAAATATAATAGCGTCAGGCCAACGTGATTATATTACGTTAATTCATAAACAAGTCCCAATATTGTGACATGAGGAATAGAAAGCGAGTCAAAGAAAATTTTTACACTACTCATTCAGAAATTCCGATGTATTACATGGGTAGGGAAAATATTCATTATCTTATTTGTTGATATATGAGAAGCTCGTTTTAACCAGATTATCTATCTCATGCTCTATCCTTCATAACTCGCTTGTTAGCAACAGCTTCGCTCGGGAACAGTTTTGACCCAAGGACTTATGTCCTGATAATAGTCAAAACAACATTTAACTCATTGGTTTTCATGACCTCGTAACATTTGTTGGTCAAATGTCGCACAACGATTCAAGTCCTTTGCTCGATCTTCCACGATCTTACATCAACTTGTAACCTCTGAAATACAGATACTCTGTTTATCATCGGGAGTTTTACACATTTGTTTAATTGGGCGGTTCTCACGAGATTTATGGGCGAATAGAAGTAATGAAATATTTTGTCATGTATACAATTTAGAAAATCATATATGTACGTATGGATTCAAATGAATAAATTTACCTTTACCTATTTTGGCTAGTATATACTAAATCATACCTTCAAAATTATTTTAAAACCACTCATTTATTGAGCTGCTTGACTAAGTCAATTTGTTTTATATAAAATGGTACGCGTTGTACATACTTCTAAATTTACTAAGAAGTTCGTTCCGTTTATGTTATCACATCAAACGTTTAAAGCTTTTTCAAAACTCCTTTGATTGATTTTATCAAATTTTCGCATTACTCTACAGAGTGTTTGGATCACAGTTCTTCTCATCCTCCGTTTAAGAATGAAATTTACCATTAAGTTCATTGATAGAAACTCTTACACCACTTTGGATGCCGGTTTATAAAATTTGTTGGAAAGTCTTTGCGCTCATAAAATTTTCCTCTTATGGTTGGACATGGCCGAAACGAGGACCGATAAATCAATTTCTGGTGTACACTCCCTGGTCACCCTATTGTAGAAAAGGCGCTAGGTGGGTTTCTACCCCAACTGTTATTATAGTGGGTATCATGGATGTATATTACACTAGACCATTTGAGGAGTTTCTACTCTCAATATTTGCGGTCAACCACAACACCCTCGTAAACATCAATCCTAGGATTCAATACTTTGAGGTGCACGAAATTATTTTTGGAGATTCATCTCACCTGGAGTCGGCCATTCTTTATAACCTATGATTCACATTTCTTTTGATCCGCACATAAATTTAAGAATAAGGATGAATCCTAGATTGACTCGCTAATTGTGCGAGGAAGTTCACTCTCGTTGAAAGATCAAATCTTTCGTACGTCTTCCTTTCAGAAATGTAATAAAAACTTACCTTGAGTTCATGATCCTCATCATCCCCTTTGAAGGAATTGTCCTAAACATCGTTACCACTGATATGGTTACTCTCTATATTTCTTCCTTTGTTGGTTTCAACTATATCTCATTCGTCATTGTTCGTCCCCTTGGGGAGCTACTGTTTTTTTGTTAAGAAGAAAGATGGTTCGTTCCGATTGTAAATTGATTATCGCGAATTAAACAAGCTTACTGTTAAGCATCGTTACCCTCTTCCGAGAATTTATGATCTGTTCGATCAGCTTCAAGGTTCGTCCATTTATTCTAAGATTGATCTTCGTTCTGGTTATCACCAATTGCGCGTTAAAGAAACTGATATTTCAAAAACTGCTTTTCGCACCCGTTATGGTCACTACGAATTCCTTGTTATGCTGTTCGGATTGACAAATGCACCTGCTGTGTTCATGGACCTCATGAACCGTGTGTGTAGACCCTATCTGGACAAATTCGTTATCATTTTCATCGACGACATTCTTATCTATTCCAAGAGTGATGAAGAACACGAAGAACACTTGAAGTTGGTACTTGATTTGTTGAGGAAAGTAGAGTTGTATGCTAAGTTTTCTAAGTGTGATTTCTGGTTAAGAGAAGTTAAATTCCTTGGGCATGTTGTTAGTAAACAAGGAATACAAGTTGATCTTGCCAAGATTGAGGCAATTGAGAAGTGGGAAATTCCGAAGACTCCTACTCAGATTCGTCAGTTTCTAGAGTTGGCAGGTTACTATAGAAGGTTCATTCAAGATTTTTCTCGTATAGCGAAACCTCTGACTGCTTTAACGCACAAGGGGAAGAAGTATGAGTGGAAGGATGAACAAGAGACTGCTTTTCAAACTCTGAAGAAGAAGTTGACTACCGCTCCGATATTGTCACTACCTGAGGGTAATGATGATTTTGTCATTTATTGTGATGCTTCGCGTCAGGGATTTGGTTGTGTTTTGATGCAACAAAAGAAAGTTATTGTGTACGCGTCACGTGCGTTGAAGATTCACGAGCAGAATTATACAACCTATGATTTAGAGTTGGGAGCTGTTGTGTTTGCACTTAAGATTTGGAGACATTATCTTTATGGGGTCAAAAGTACAGTGTATACTGATCACAAAAGTCTTCAACATGTTCTTGATCGAAAACAGCTAATTTGAGACAGCGAAGATGGATTGAGTTATTAAACAATTATTATTGTGAACTCCTTTATCATTCGGGAAGGGCCAATGTTGTGACCGATACTTTAAGTCGAAAAGAGAGAGTTAAACCTCGTAGGTTTAGAGCCTTGAGTATGAACATTCGAACTAACCTCGCTAGGCAGATTCTTAAGGTACAACAAGAAGCCTTGAAGGAGGAGAATTTCGTAACGGGAAGGTCCGAGGCTTGAGTAAATAGTTTGAGGTACGAACCGATGGTACTCGGTATTTTGCGGGACGTCTTTGGGTTTTGAAATTTACTGATTTGCGACAACTTGTTTTGGATGAAGCTCATAAGTCTAGATACTCTATTCATCCTGGTTCAGGGAAGATGTATCAAGACCTTAAGGAGCTGTATTGGTGGCCTAACTTGAAAGCTGATGTGGCTACGTATGTGGCTAAGTGTTTGACCTGTGCTAAGGTTAAAGCTGAACATCAGAAACCGTATGGACTTTTGGTGCAACCTGAGATTCCCGAGTGGAAGTGGAAAGGTATTACGATAGATTTTATTACAAAGTTACCAAGAGTTGTGGGTGGTTATGATACCATTTGGGTGATTGTTGACCGACTCACAAAGTCAGCTCATTTCTTTCCGATTAAGGAAACAGATTTGATGGAGAAACTTACTAGCTTGTATTTGAAGGAGATTGTTTCAAGACATGGTGTTCCTGTATCTATTATTTCAAACTGATACAATCGATTTATATCGAGGTTTTGGCAATCCTTACAGGAAGCTATGGGAAATAAGTTAGATATGAGCACCACTTATCATCCGCAGATGGATGGTTAGAGTGAAAGGACCATTCAAATGTTAGAAGACATGTTACGAGCGTGCGTCATTGATTTTGGTAATGGGTGGGATAGATATTTGCCACTAGCTGAATTTTCTTATAATAACATTTATCATGCAAGTATTAAAGCCGCACCGTTTGAAGGTCTGTATGGTAGAAAGTGTAGGTCTCCTATCTGTTGGAATGAGGTTGGGGGATGCTTAACTCACAGGCCCAGAAATTATTCGTGAGACTACCGAGAAGATCGTACAGATTAAGGAAAGATTGAGAATCGCCAGAAGTCGACAAAAGAGTTATGTCGATATTAGGAGGAAATATATAGAGTTTCAAGTTGGTGACTGTGTCATGTTGAAGGTATCACCTTAGAAAGGTGTGGTACGATTTGGTAAGAGGGGAAAGTTGAATCCTCACTTTGTTGGATCATTTGAGATTATCGAAAGAATTGGACCCTTGGCTTATCGTTTGAAATCCATAAGAACTCAGTGCTGTTCATGACATTTTTCATGTATCGAATTTGAAGGAGTGTTTGGCCGAGGCCGATGAAACCATTCCTCTTGATGAACTTCATTTTGATAAATAACTCCATTTTATTGAGGAACCTGTTGAAATTATGGATCGAGAGGTTAAGACACACAAGCAGAGTAGAATTCCTATCGTCCGAGTTAGATGGAATGCCAGACGCGGACCCGAGTCCACTTGGGAACGTGAAGATCAGGTGAGGTAGAAGTACCCGCATTTGTTCTCAGATGTCGAGTCAACCTATGCATCTGCTTAAATTTCGGGACGAAATTTCTGTAACGGGAAGGTACTGTCACGACCCTACTTTTCCCGTTATCTTTTACCGTTTTTTATTTAACGTTCGTTAAATGGACATTCGTGCCACGTCATTTCTATGACTTGCATTATTATTTTAGTAATAATATATTAATTATTATGTGTTATATGAATATTTGTATTCGTATTTAAAAACGTGTATTTCTACGTGTCCTGGATTTCTATCCGGCGAATCATTTTGGTTTTCAAACCAACGGTCAGACTTTTGAGATTTTTAAATCCAAATTATTTAAAATATGATATTTTTATGTCATATATATATATATATATACACATATAGTGTTTATATATTTTATTTGTCGCGTGTGCGTTATCTCTCCAAATATTAAATCGCGTAGCGGTGTTTTAGCGTTTCGGGTTTCGTTCGGGCTTTCGGGCCACAAGCTTTCATTCATTGGGTCAAAGTGGGCCATGAGGAACCCACCCTCTCATGTGGATCGGCCGAAATCCCCTAGGAGGGGGGATATGTGTCATTTTTGAAAAACTTGTGATTATTGGAACAAAATCACATCTTAATTCATTTCTAACCCTAGCAACTCCCCTCCCTCCCATCTCCTCTCACCTTGAACGAATTATACAGCCCCATCATCATCATTTTCAGTTTTCTTCATCAACATATCAATTATTCATCATCTCTAAAGATCAATTGCATATACTGGTTCTCCATCTCGCGATCTTCAACATCCTTCTTCTTGATTTTTGATTGGGGTATAAACCCTATCCCTAACTTTTTCATTTTCATTCAATTTTTCTATTTTTGATGTTTAATATGATAGTGTAGTGCTTGTATGTTGTTGGATTATTGATTGTATGCATAGAATCGCTCGTTATTACATGTTTTCGGTTTGATTGATTGTGGACAGCAGACTAATCGACCATTTTAGTAAACTTAACTGATGTTTTTGTTAAATTAAAGTGTCTAGATGTATTCCTCTCATCAAGATATTGATTTTAGACTCCGGATTCATGTTATTTCGATTCCCGGAACTTAAGTTATGATTAAAATGGTGTTTTCTTGAAATCAAAATATAAAAACGAATTGTTTCAGGTTTGGTCCGACTTTGTGACCATTTTTGGGTTCTTTAGGGTGTACTAGTATGTTAGTATTGATGATTGAATGAACATTCATGTTCGGGCCATCGAAATCCGAGCCACAGATCACCCGTTATGGCTAAAACATATTTTTGAACGGATTAAAGCTCCAAGTTGAATGATGGCTGTTGGTCACGACTTGGCAGCTGTTCTTGGGGTGTTCTTGAGTACACTAATGTGTCGGGTGGGTTGGTTAGGCGAAGATATATATAAGACTCGCCGAAAACCGATTCCCGGGGCTCAAGTTATGACCCGATGAACTTTTAATTAAAACTTATGGTTATGAAATAAGACTTATGACATAAATAATGATTTTCATTATTAATAAATTACTTATGATATAAAAGTAATTATTTTAATTTAAGAACTATGATATATATATTTATTATATCATTTATTAATTACATTATGATTAATTAGACATTTAATTAAACTTATGATTAATAATAGTTTTATTATTAATGAGAAATACTTATGGTAAGTATTAAACTTATGTTATGAGATTATTATAATAAGACTTATAATAAGGATTAATTAATTATTTAATTATTATAAGGCTTAGTTATTATTTAATTATAATTTAATTATTAAATACTTATGATTTAATAATTTTAATTAGAAACTTATGATATGATTAATACTTCATTATTAATTAATAATACTTATGATATGACTAAAATTTATTATTAATTAATAATACTTATATTATGATTAATATTTAATTAATTAATTAAATACTTATGTTATATTAATTATATCATTTTAACTTATGTTAACTTTAATGATTCATTTTAATTTAATTAAACTTATGTTATGACATAATTATACATATATGACTTTAAATAACATTATAACTTATGTTATTAATATAATTTATACTTTAAAATTCAATGTTGACAATGTTTGACCAAGGTTGACTTTTGAGTTGACTTTTAGATGACTTTGACTTTCAGTTGACTTTTGTTGACTTTCTAATTAAGGAAACTTTCCTAACTTATAAACTTTCCAAAAATAGCTACTTTCTAAATATGGAAACTTTCCAAAAATAGAAACTTTCTAAAAATAGAAACTTTCCTAAAATAGAAACTTTCCTAAAATAGAAACTTTCTAAAAATATAAACTTTCCTAAAATAGAAACTTTCCTAAAATAGAAACTTTCTAAAAATAGAAACTTTTCTAAAATAGAAACTTTCTAAAAATAAAAAGTACGTGTCCTTACGCTGTTCTGATCAAAACGAAGCATGTTGAGTGTTGTTCTATGTCTACTTGCAACAAGTAATATAGCTATCATACTAAGACTTGACCTAAGTTAGTTATTTATATCGACCTGCTTTATTTATAGGTCGGCGTTGTGATCATTCTTGATCACTTTACTTCGTTTGCTGTTCGCTTTTTGTGTGATTACTTCATTTGCTTTAAGGTGAGTTATAGTCCCATTTTTCTATTTTATATCTTTTGGGATGAGAATACATGCATTTTTTTTTATATTGGACACAAGTGGAAGTTGGTTTAAGTTATTCATTGTGAGTTGAGCGAAAATATTCCCTAATCTGGTAACTGTAATCACTAGTTTCTACTGGTGAACGCGAATCCTATGGATAGATCTATCGGGTTTGACAACCCCATTTTGTGCTAGTTGCGCTAGCGATTTTTGAAGACGGAATGTATTAATACTTCGTATTTATTTGAAGATACACATGTTCAGTGTATATTGTGTTTGGTAAGGGTGGAATTGGTTAAGTGGTTACCAGGTGGCTCACGGGTTAATGGAATAATGTTTTATATGTTTTCGAGCATATAATTTTTGTGGTCCAAAATAAGGCTTTATGTTTTCAAACATAAATTTTTATGATTTAAATTAAATATTGTTTTCAATATTAAACCTATAATTCACTCAACATTTTTGTTGACAGTTACTCGCATGTTTTATTCTCAGGTTCATGATTGATTGCTTCCGCTGTGCTTAGAGAGTCTGCATATTTATGATGACAGCTTTTGTTAAACATTAACGTGGATTCTATTTTGATACATTAAATTGCGGGTGTTTGTTGACCTTGTTTTGGTCAACTTTTGATTAAGTATTTATGTATGGTTTTTCTAAACTTACATATTTTGGTAGGTTTCCTTTATAGGAAATCATTTTTAAATAAAGAATGCAGTTATTTATCAAATTCATATAGAGTTATGATCAAGTTGTGGGACCAAGATAACGATGGTCGTCAAGTGTACCTTGATGGGTCATTAAAATATCATTATCCTTTCATTGATTAAATCTGTCATGGTTTCTTTTCAGATGAAGGGCAAAAATTAGACTGTTGTGTCCTGTTAATCAACAGGAAAATGAGAGGAATTTTAGTATGTTGCAGGAATGATGATTTAGGTGCATGTTTGAGTATCGAAAGAAAACTTTATTGCAGATACCAGGAGATGCATGTAGAAATGAAGGCTTGTTTCACCTTTCAAGGTGTTATGATTAGTGAAGACTAACTTGTTAAGAACCCAATCATGTAGACAAAGTTAAAAAAAAAGTATCAAATGTAGTGTTTCAATGCACTATAGTGAAAAGGGTAGAGAGTTTATTTAATAATGCAGTATACCGTATCTGATTGAGGAGCATAAAATAGTTAAGTGCATGACAAGTGTGTGTTTTAGGTGAATTGTACTGTGTAGAGCTCCCTTGGCAGAGCACAACTGTGAAGATTATGTATGTAGAATTTGGGGTTATATATGATTCTTTCATACCTAAATTGAGATTGTGAAGTCTGAAAGGAGAGCATGGAAGGAGTACGGGAAGAGTAACAAGTGAAGAATTTCATCTAGTGGGATTATAGAAATTGATGTAGGCAAGGAATTTCAATTCCATCGCTTCAAATAGTAATCATCGTATTGAAATGAACTTCTAAAACCCTGTTTGTAGGGAATGAGAAAGGGTGTGGAAGACAAGTAGCACATTGTAGTTCTATAAAATGCTCACGATAAGTTGACGAAATACGTACTAGTTTGGATTAGCTCCTGAATAAAAGAGCTATGCAATTATGCACATGAGAAGAACCAATGTGGAGTAGGTATAAATCTATTTCATCTAAAGAATGTCGCATATTAATCGACAAGTGAAGTATGTCATAACTGAAGGATGTGAAGTGAACAAAGCTACTTGCATGCTAGTTTACAACTTATGTTGTTACTTGCGCAAAAATGAAGGAATTTAGAAATGGGTTCGCTAATGAAATCATTTAGAATACCTCGCTAGCGGCATTGTGATTGGATTATTGATGATATGAGCCTTATTTAAGTATACTAAAGAGGTTTCAACCTCTGAAGTATTAGTGGATATTTATTGCTAGAGATAGTTACGAAGTAAGGAGTGTCGATTTTCATTGTTTCTGATAGAATACGCTTTTTACCCTACGCTTTCAAAGAAATGTTCAGGAGGAATCAGGTACTAGACTTTGTATAATTGTCATTTTATAACTTTAAACTGATAATCAGAGCGAAATAATGACTTAGACTATGGATATCATGTTGCGAGAAAGTGTTAATAGAATTTGGAAATATGTGTAGTATCCCGAATTGTTGAAAAGAAAGAGGTCAGCAGGAGTTGGGAGGTGCTAATGTAGGATTGCAGATGAAAGAAAGGATTAAATAAATCGAGGAAGATACCGAAGGCTCAGAATTAGCAGAAACCATACCCCTTTAAATGGAGAAGAAAGTCGATAGAGTATAAACTAGAAGAAAAATGTGATGTTCAAAGTATACCTTTTGAATAGGAACCATCTGCATCCGTAAGCAAGAAAAGTTAGGCTAGAGTTTTGCGGGACCATTAGAGATTGTAACTGAGTTGGCTAGTGGAGTAAAAGTTATCGTTACCTGAGAAGTTTAATGTAAATCTATGACATTGTTCACGTGTCACAACATAGAAGGGGATTAGTAGAGGAATCAACATGTTGTTGTTGTCAGAAATCGAGGTAGACTGTAAGTTGTTAATTTGAGGAGTCAGTTCGGTTATAGTGTTTGAAGGTTCGACAGAGGTTTAGAAAGGAGTCATCATATTTTTGGATATCTAAAGAGTTACTATGTTTTCGAAGTGTCAAGAGTGGTTCGTAAGGACACGAATATTTCAGCGGGGGGAGAGTTGTAACAGCCCGAGTTCCAGCACGGGTGCGTTCCGCACACCAGTTTTTTGCACGCCGCGCGCTTAGCTGAAAATAGGAGGGGTCAGTTTGTTATTATGTTATGATAGGAGGGGGTTTGTGTAAGTTTGGATGTAAAACATGGATATGATTCCGGATTTTTCTATCACTTTCTATTTTCATCTAAACTAATATATATATATATATATATATATATATATATAGAGAGAGAGAGAGAGATAGCGATGATGGTATATATATATATATATATATATATATATATATATATATATATATAGAGAGAGAGAGAGAGAGATAGCGATGATGGTGGTGATGATTCAAGAAGAATTTGATTTTGATCAAATTGGAGCTTGTTTTGGAGGAGTAAGTGTAATTGAAGTGTTAACTAACCTAGAGGAGGTTCAATTTTCTACATCTCGTCATTCTTTATCTCTATCTTCATCCAAATAGTAAGAACTCCAATTTTGATACTTGTTATTATTTGGGGTTTTGCTATATTCTTTTGCGTTAAGGTGTTTATGGGTTGGTTTGTACTAGTAAATGATGTTTACTAGTTGCAAAGGAAGATTTTTCATGTTTAAGAGTTTAAGAAGTGACTGGTAATCTTGATACATTAATTTTGTTGTTTAAAAGTCATAACCTTGATGAATTATGACTAAATGAAGTAAGAACACTTTTAACGTGGTAGTGAAAGATCATTATTTCACAAGTTGAAGTTGTAGGTTGAGGATTATTAATTTTATTAGTATGATATAATTGTTCATGTGAAGTATTAGTAAAAATATTTTGCAAGATTTGTTACTTTAAACTTGAGAAATGATTGTTGAAGTGAAGTTTATTCGAAAGATAAGTGGTTGTTATAGTCAAAATATTTGAAGTGTCAATTTGAGTAGTATAGTGGGTCATTGAGAGTTTTGTAGAGAAGAAGTGTGTTTTGATACACTTCTTTACATAAAGTAAATAAAATAAGCTAGGAGCATGATTAGTTGGTGACGAAAGTCGGAAAGAAGGTTCTCCTTCCTCGAAGTTTACTTTCCTTACAAGTGATTTTTTTAATTCTTTGATTAGTTGTGGATACTAGTTTTTCAGGATCTGACAGTTTTCTCTTTATAGTAGCGTTCTTAGAGCGAGTGGTCATGTGACTTATGAAAAATAAATGAAATATTAAGAATACTATTCTAAAAAGTTGATTTTAATTTTAGTTCTTGGGACTTCAAAAGTTAATTATTTTAGATGATTATAGAGATTTAAGAATTAAGCCCTTAAGTAAGACTTATGGGTTTAGATTTAGAGGATGAATGTAGAATGGGAGGTTAGGTATGGAATGAATAATTTGAGGTTGAGAATTATAAATGAATAAATAAGATTAATTAATTATTTAAATTTAGTTATATAATATAATGCATGATATTTATAATAACAACTTTTATCGCTTACAACAAATAATCAAATAAACTTTCGATCTAACAATCTTTTAATTCGTGATGTCCAGGCAACAATAGGTACGTAGGCAAGACCCTTTAAATCGGTCAATTCAACAACCTACCGCCTAAGGATTCTTAGACACCATCCATCAAGAAACATCGATAAACCAAAATTGAATTCAATATATTATTTTTACCGCAATCTCCGACATTGGCACCAAAAAGTTGATGTGTGTAAAGTGTGTGCTTATAGTGTTTAGTGATCATATACATAGCATTGTATATGTATATTTTATTTGCTAAAGGCTAAAAGCAGAATTACGCGAATTATAATCCAAAGTTATGCAATATCCGCTGAAAATAATCACAGCAGTTATGTTTTCGCATTAACAAAAGACTGCGGTTTAATCCGCTATGTTTTCGCGGATAGTTAGGCAATCCGCAAACCGCAGATATTTCGAATACTATAAATAGAGAGCATGGCCTCTCATTTATAGGTTGTTGATTCCCCGCCATTTACCCGAGCCTTTGTGATTTCCACTTGTGATCTTGCCCAAGGGATTTTTACATTGCGCTAAGGTGAATCATGCTAATTGACAATCAAGACCGGGTCGGGGTGGTTGATCACTTGATTGATAAAGTGAAAGACGATCATCGGGGCCCAAAATAATCATCAAGCATCACATCCTCCATCTTATTATTGCACTCGATCCTTAATTAAGTAATAACTTGATTTAGGATCGATCAATTGGCGCCATCCGTGGGACGCGTTTTACGAACTGAACTTGAAATTTTTTATTTTTTGCTGTCAAACAATCAATTGCTTGGTTTAATTTAAATTGTGTATTGTTATGATGAATTGCAGGAAGTCGCTGAAGTGTATTAGTTGATTTGATCGTTGAAAATGGCAACTAACATGAAGCAAACAGGAAGTTCTATCAATGATGATGAGTTAGTTAATGATTTGCAAAATGCTTTGTCAAGTAGTACGCAGGCAAACGCTAACACTATCGTGGGTGGTTCAGGGAAAGAATCGCTAGTTAAGGAGCCTAGTGGCAATCTTATTAATGCTGATTCGCAACTAAAGGTCGCTGCTGAAAAAATGGTCGCACGCAGGAATTTGCAGCAACATCGCGAAGAAACCATCGCTGATGGTAAGCGATTAAAGATTTTGGCTGGAAAAGCAGACAAAGTACTTGGTACTGCTATTGAGCAAGCTAGAAAAGATTTTCGCGAAACTCGTGTACCGCGAACTTATTTACGGCCGTTGAATGATTCTTGATCACAAGCTGATCGCTTAGTCATTGATCATTGCGATAGTGATAGCGATGGTGCGGATGAACGTGTCATCTTAAATTCTGTTTATAATTTGAAGACTGCGAAAGCGCCAAGAGAAAAGAATGAATTTTCTGATGATTCGGACAATGCGGAAGAATTTGTAAAAATTCCACATGTTAAGCGAAGGTGACCACCAACATCTTTCCCTCGTCATGGGAATGAAGGTGAAGCATCTGATGATATTCGCAGAGAAGATGGTCAACATTTTTTAGCGAACGCTTTTAGAAGCATTGCGCCTAAGTCAATGCAACATAAGTTTACACAACTGAATTTTTTGCAAGATATGATCGCCAAGTTTTGTGCGTACAATACTGATACTCGCACAAAAAAGGCCACTGAAATCACCACAGCTGCAGACAAGTTTGTCCAGCATATTTCTGATTATCCAATTGTTACACCGCCTATAGTGCCAGCGACGTTGGGAGTTTATTCAGGGTTAACTGACCCCTTAGACTTTTTGCAGCGATTTGAAGGTGTGGTAAGCACCTATAATTGGGATGAACCGGTTGCGTGTAGAGTATTTCCTATGGTCTTGCAAGGATCCGCTAGGGAGTGGTTTCATAGCCTGCAAGCTCGCAGTATCATTGGTTTCATTGATCTTCGCGATAAGTTTTTGTTGCATTTTCAGAATCTTTTACCGCAGAAGAAGACACATATAGAATGTCATGATATTAAACAAGGCAACAAAGAAACTCTGAGCGCGTTGCTTACACGGTACATTTATGAGTGTCAAAAGATACCAAGTTTGAATGAAGACCAAAAAGTTTCTGGTTTTTTGCATGCTATTAACCCACAGCGACATCCGACGCTTGTGCGAAGATTGCGAAGAGATGTTCCGCCAACTTTCGCTAAAGTTCAGCAGGAAACATATGACTATCTCCGTGGTGGAGAAGATATCACTATAACTCCTGCATGTGGATGGGGTAAGGAAAAAATTTGGCGGGATGACAATGATTCTTTTCGCGATGGCAATGGTGATAATTACCGCGGTAATGGTTTTTCGCGGAGAAATGGCGGCGGCGGTTACCCTCGAAATGATAGGTTTCAAGGTCAGAATTACAATCATGGAAATGGCCGCCGAGATCGTTATTCTACGCGAAAATGAAGCAATGAGTCTTTCAATATCATTCAGATGTTAACAAAAACGCCTAAGGAAATTTTGTTACAAGAAAGGGTTGCTAAGGTTTTTCCTGATCCGCAGCCTTTAAGGGAGCATAGCAGGCGGGATAGGTCAAAGTTTTGTGTTTTCCATGATAATTATGGTCATGACACCAATCGCTGTAGAGACTTAGCCGAACTGATCGCGGAGGCATATGAGCAAGGCAAACTAGACCATTTAATCGCGCAGGGTACTGCCAATATTGCGAATGTGATTATAGTGCAAAAACACAAAACCAGACAAGTTTGTCCAGCATATTTCTGATTTTGATGAAGAATAGTTGAATAAGTTGATATAAACAAATATTGATTCATATAAAATATTCAAATATTTGATACATATATTTATTTGATCGGGTTTATCTCAACATTTAAATTTTTAATATCTTAATTTACTGTACACTTTACACCCTTACGAGCAACAAAACCCGATCAAAGTAGTATAGTAATAAGTAAGTTAGGGATCGTCCCAAGAGACTACGACTAGCAGATATAAGTTAAATTAAAATATATTAAAAGAAAGTGGTTACTTGGACTTGTAGATCATGAGGGATTCATTACTAAATAGTTTCATTACACATTTAATAGATGGCAAAATAACAATCATAAACTAACTATTATCTCATAGATGATTAAGCTAACTATCAAAAAGTTGACAAAGTATGACTTAAAGCACATATTAACTAAGTGGGTGTTCAAAATTAATATCCTAACTTATAGTATTCAAATGATCACATGATAAATGTCTCATTAATCTTGTAGTGTGGACTAACACAACATTCAATTAGACTGACAAATCGATAAGCTAATAAACCTCATCAGATCAATTTAAGTTACTAGCTTCTAATCAATCCTAACTAGATTCTCATGTAACTGACAATTGAATTCTCATAAACTAGGGTTCTACGATTAAGCCTAACGATAGTGAATTTATTATATATGAGCATAATTTATGTTTATCTAGTTTATTATTACATATGATCATTAGCTAAATTTAATGCAATCCAAATACTTTATTTGATGTGATTAATTTTAAAAGTTAGATGAATCGAGTCAAAGAATACTTAGAATTAATTACTAGTTAATCCTAGTTCTTACTACCTGATAATTAAGCATGCAAATAAAGATCTAAAACATGGCAGTAGATAAACAAATAAAACAGCAATCACAGAAACATAATTATACAGTTCTGGAAAAATCAGTAACTGCACAAATTGAAGCAGGAAGCCAGCGAATAAGTGAGACCCAGCCGGCGGCTAAGATCTTCACTGCCGGCGGCTAAGGTTATAACCGCCGGCGGCTAAGGTTATAACCGCCGGCGGCTTCATCTTGAAACCCAGAATAATGCAGTTTTCATCCAAGTGACCACTATGAATATTTGGTTCATAATGGTATATGAACATAAACAATAATTGAAACATAATTAAAGCGAAACAGGAAAAGAAATGTAAAAGTGCCTTAATTAAATGAAAGAACTTGAATTAACTTGAAAAAGATGATGATCACAACTTGAAAATAAACTTAACAGACTAATGAATTCATAACTCTTCGTAGCTAAACCCTAAAACTGAATGTACATTGAAAACAACATAATTCGTCATCCATTTATAGGACTCAATAAGATAGCCAATCCGGCGGCTAGGAATGTCGTTTAACTAAATCCGTAAGTTTCACTTGTTCTTCAAGCACACGAAACCGACTTTCTGCATGTCTAGCTGGAGGCTCAAGGTGATCCACCCGGTGGCTCTAGCTCTTGTAATCCGATACAGATTTGTTTCCTTATTTATCTCTGACTTGAACTTTACGTATAAGAAATAGTATCTTAGCCGGCGACTTTAAGTAGGTTAGCCGGCGGCTCTGGCGTATTTGACTTGAGCCTTAAGTTCTTCAATCTCTAGCTTAATTTTCTGGAACTTTCTGGAATCTTTGATCTAGTCGGCGGCTGTGGTGTCGCCCAACCGGCGGCTTCAGGTGTTTTTCCGCTTTTTCCTATTTTTGTCTTGTTAAATCACATTTTCTAAACAAATTTATCAAAATACCTTTTTACAAGAATTATTCATTATTTATACAAAAGTATTGGAAATGTTGTTTAAATATCAAGATAATGCCTTAAATTATTTATAAAAATATGTATAATTTGAGCGTTATCGGTAAGGCAGCTTATGTGTCAAAAACACTTTATAATGGCGTTCACTCTTGCAGTACACATTGTAACTAATAAATTTATGCCACATATTATATTATGGCAGAAACAGATAAGCAGTGCTAACTACGTTGGTTTAACAAGAGACCAAGAAAAACTTGTTAGTCAATTAATCTTAACACAACTAATGTGCAAGTTACGCATACTTATGAAAGTAGTAAAGATAAGAATTAAGTTTGTCTTTCACAAGTTAACTTATAAGGAGATAACAAACGTTACGTGTTTAGAATCCTTAATATTAAGGGTTGAACTTACCTCCTTAAGATGTTTGATGTAAAGTTTTGAAGTAAGTAAGTTAAGTTTATCTTACTTTGACCCTTGCTTTCATTAGCAACATTTATTCATAATAAACCGTCATTCATATCATGCATAGTCAATCTGTTTTGTTAAACGAATATCTATTTCGATCTTAATCTTAATTTTACTTTTTTAGTTTATTTACTTATTTTTTTAATATTGTTATTCAAAAAAAAATTATTTAGTAACAAATTAGGGGCGGAATTAACGGTCTTGCAAATTCGTCACAAAGTCATTGTCGTAAGTCTGTTGCAAAGTGAGTCCGTCGCTAAATAGGTTTATAGGAATGTGTCGCTAATATGGTCGTCCGCAATCCATCCCACATGCAGTCATTGCAAATCTGTTGTAAAAGTTATGGCCATTCCAAAATCGGTCAGCAAAGGTGATTTTCTGGTTTATCTAAAATCCGTCGGTAAACACGTTTTTGGGGCAAATTTGTGGCCGATTTCACCGTTGATAAATGCCAGTTTTTTTTAGCAGTGATACTTTATTTTAAAATCACAAACTCACACCATCTGTTTTAATAAGGTTATATTGTTGGTAAAAAATCACTAAAAATAAAGTAGAAATGTTTTGGGTGTGCATCAATCAAATACGGTTAAAGATATTAAAATTACCAAAATAACGTTCGAACAATGCCATTTCCTTTTGCTACAAGTATTGAGTAACGACAACTCGTATTAATTATGTTTGACTAATAATAAAATCTAAGATATGATAATTACTTGCCGCCTTTATCTGGATTCGTTGCAGTTTGCGCGGCACGCAATTTATTTTACTATATATACGTAACAACATTCCAAGTATACACAACAAAATACATTACGCAAAAAAAAAAAAAAACCCTAGTTAATTTCTTCTACTTCCTTAGAATACCAAATTCAGTTCCCAAGTAATCTCTTACGTTGAAAAAGTTCAGTAATCTATTACGTTGAAAAAGTTCTACATACTTTGTGTTTTGATTTGATCATGTTAGATGCATCACTCGAACGGAAGATGGCTGTCGAAGCAACCGAGAAGGTGATGATGATGATGATGGCGAGCGACAAAAACGATAGTTTATCCTTTTCCAATGCCAACTCTATTTTGGTTTCAGAAAATTTGGTAAGTCTTTTATCTTTTTTATTCGATCGTTTAATCGCTTGTATTGTTACTATGCATGTTGTATTCTTTCTTGTATATTTATAATGTATATATGTATTAACGTTACATTTATCTATAAATAGTAAATAAAAATAAATCATCAACCGTGTTAATATCTATCTTACCTATGGTAACTTGGAATTTAAACAAATCTTTTTGATGAAACTTCTATTTCCTTCTTGATGTGTGATTAAGGTATATTTTTGTGTTATTAATTAATTAATGGTAATTCAAAATTTAATTTGTTATGCTATATAACTAGTCTTTCCAGTGAAACTTATAATGACGTTCATTGTTGAATTTTCCTTGTAATTAATGAACATGTGGGTAATTTAATATGTTATATATGGATGTTGTATATACTAATGATTTAACGAAATTTGTTCATGGACTAAGTTCCTAATTAAAACTTACTTATTTTCCTATATATAGGCTACGAATTCTGCTGGCATCAAAAATAGCAATGTAGGTTGGAAGTTCAGTCCAAGCGTACGGTCAGGAAGTCACACAGACATTGGAGGACGCAGAGTAAACGAAGATGAACACATCCAAATCGATGATCTATCTATGCTTCTTGGTGATAAATACAAGTGGCCTCTCGCTGGTTCATTCTATGCAATCTTTGATGGTCATGGAGGGTCAGAAGCATCCTCATATGTTAAACATAATGCCCTGAAATTATTCTTTGATGAGTCAAATTTACCACAACCAGATCTAGTAGACGACTCCCTATTAAAAGAATTACAAGATTATCATTGCAAAGCGTATTTAAGAGCAGACCAAGCTCTGGCTGACGAATGCAGTATCAGCGATTATTGTGGTACCACAGCTTTAAGCATTTTAATACTCGACCGACATTTAATAGTTGCAAATGTTGGTGACTCTCGTGTGGTTGTTTCTAGAAAAGGCGTTGCAATTCAAATGTCTAATGACCATAGGCCGTCTTATTTACAAGAAAAGGAAAGAGTGGAGAAATTAGGCGGTTACTTTGAGGACGGATACTTAAATGGAGAACTTGGTGTAACACGTGCTCTTGGAGATTGGTATATGAAGTCACCTAATGGTTTAAGGTCTGTTTTGATTGCTGAACCGGAGATGGGACATATGGACTTGAGTGAGGATGATGAGTTTATGATAATTGGATGTGACGGGATTTGGGATGTGATGTCGAATGAAGAAGCTGTGGGGATCGTCCGACGTGAATTATTGAAGAATAATGAGCCTCAAAGGTGTGCTATGGAGATCGTAAATCAAGCGTTGGGCCGTCATGCGATTGATAATCTAACTGCGATTGTCGTTTGCTTTACTTCACACATTGAGCCGCCTAAGGCTTGGCGACCAAAATTTAGACGAGGACAATAGTTGTACATTTTAAAGAAGTGCATGATAGATGGATGCATCATTATACGCAACTTATAAGAAGGATGTTATATAGAAGATCTTAACAATGTGTATAGAATTCATTTATTGCTTAATGTTTAAATTTGTTTGGCTTTTTGGGCAGAGTCGGTTTCTGATAAATTGTAAATATTAGCTATCAATTAAGCAGCATACTAATTAAGCTAGTAATGAAATAGTTGTAACCAATTACTTGAATGATAGTCTTCTTGATTGTAATATCTATTACCGTAGTCATTTTTTGAACTCTGTTGTGATGGTGATGAACTAAATCGTATTGTGGTTATTAATGAATATTATTTTGGTAATTTTACACAATTTAACGGGGATATTTAACTGGATTTGGAGGAATGACAGAATGTGGAATATTATACTACTACCTCCATCTCATTCCAATAGGCTAGTATTCCATTTTGAGTTGTCCCATTCTGATAGTCCACTTCCATAAATAGAAAGGAAAGATGATATTTCATTGGTGGATTTGGAGAGAGAAGATATTTCATTGGTGGAGAAATGAAGTTAGTGGGATTTCCTAAAACTGCGTATTTTTTGTCTGTGGACTATTGGAATGAGACGGAGGTAGTATACTATATATCTAAAAGAAATAGACTAAATGAATAGTCTATTTCACATGTCTCATACATTTGCCACAAAACTTCTGATTTTTACAATTTCACCCCAAACTCTATAATATTTAATTTTATATCTTTCACAAATTTACCACATACTTCTCACACTTTCTAATTTAACCACAATACTTTTCATTCACTATAAATCCACCACACAATCTCTCCTTATCTAAAAAGTATTCAAAATTATTATTATTATTATTATTATTATTATTATTATTATTATTATTATTATTATTATTATTATTATTATTATTATTATTATTATTATTATTACTATTATTATTATTAGTATTATCATTATTATTTATTGTTATTGAATATCGTTATGTACGTCTCACTTTATTTATTGAGCATTTGGGTCTTTTCTCTCGACAAGACGAAAACTAAAATAAAAAATGATGAATAATTACTTTCACACTTATTACAAATCAATCACATAACTATTTTGGGTCATTCCTCGACAAAACGGAAAATAAAACAAAAAAAATGATTAATAGTTAAGTTCTCAATAACTAGCTATGTAATTAATGTTAATCAAGGGTGAAGAACCGGCGCAAAGCCAGGTTGGTTAAACTACTTAAAAACTATACGGACAAAAAATTGGATGGCCAAAACCAACAAAACTAGTCCGGATCCGGCCCGCGCGATGCGGCGGGGGCTTTCGGCATATGTATTCATATTTAATGTAGTGTTGTGTATTTATAGAGGGGAAAACGGCTCATGTCTTAAGCGCCATTTTAGATGTCATTGTCTTAAGCGTTTTTTAAAAAGTGCCTGTTTCGGACGTAGTTAGTTTCGTTTTGTTTATAAAAATTTTTCGAGTGTAACGGTGTTGTCGGAAAAATTTAACTTGCGGCGAACAGAAAGATACGGGCTGTCATTGTGTTAAGCGTTTTTTAAAAAGTGTCCGTTTCGCATATAGTTAGTCACGTTGGGTTCGTGAGACTTTTTCGAGTTGAACGGTGGTCTTGGAAAAATTTAACTCGCACCGAGCGAGAAGATAGGGCCCGTTATAAATTCGGGGGAATTAGTTTCTTTTATTTTAATAAAATTATATGTTTAGTAAACTTAAGGGGCTGTTGTGTAAATTGAGTCGAATTTGAAGGACCGATTGTAGCGTGAACATAAATTCTCATGTGTTTTAATATATAAGGGTTAATTTAAGGCGACGCGAGTATGAAATAAAAAGGAAAAATATTCTTCGTAGTTTACATGTCGTAAAATTATATTGCACTAGAATGAAATTTTAGTTTTATAATAAATATTCTGGATGATACGGTTTCTTCGAATCGATCATTAACTCCTAAGAAATAAAAGAGAGATTCTAAATCACTTTTTCATTCATACCTAATATTAAATTAAGCAAATTATATATTATATACCTATATCTAAAAGGTATAGGCAAAATGAATAGTACTATTCATTTTTCTACTTTCCGCAAACTTAACCCCCTAACTTTTATTAAAATACAAATGGAACCCCCAATTTATACGTATATTTTTTTCAAATTTCACAAACTTAGCCCCCTAACTTTTATTAAAATACAAATGGAACACCCACTTTACTAACTTTTTTTTTTTACTAATATTCAATTTTCACAAACTTAACCCCCTAACTTTTATTAAAATACAAATCGAACTCCCACTTTATACGCAAATTTTTTTCAAATTTCACAAACTTAACCCCCTAACTTTTATTAAAATACAAATTGAACCCCCACTTTACTAACTTTTTTTTTTTAAATAAAACCCGAACGCTAAAAGAAGCAACTTTCACAAAAGGAACAACCCTTCAATGTTAGATGTCGAAAAAAATTCTTTTTTTTTACAAAATAGATCAAAACTTTTTTTTTAACTCGCATTCAAAACGGAAATAATACTAACAAATAAAATACTAGCATGAATTTATGAAATTTGGTATCGTGGAGATTGCTTTTGCATTTCATGGATTAGAGAAGACCCCTTCAAAAAACATATGCTAAAATTCATTCTCTTATTATGCAGATGCTCTATATTAATACTTGATGGGCTTTTTTGCTTTAACAGGCATGAACCATTAATCTCTATACCGGGCCGGCCTCACCATTTGAAAATCAATTTTGTCCACAAAGTTTAAAAGTGGTTCATGGTAGTTTCGAGGGTGGTCGTTCATAAGATGCTTGAAATAGTTGTAGATAAATGGAAAGTATTAAAAGCTTCCATGGTGGTTCAGGTTGTGTTTTAAGAACAAAGAATTTAGGTGGCTTGTACTTGTGACTTGATTTGAGCACGAGAACAAGTGGGCTTTTGGTTGTGATTTCAAAGTTTGTCACACTGTTAGCAATATTTGGGAAGGCGCGCGGTAACGATGGTGGTGGAAGGAATGGCTGGAGTAGCGAGGGGTGTGGAATCGAGGGCAGCAACAGAAAGTGTAACTACCATTTCGAGGTTTACGTTCGTCGGGGGATTATTGATAATCAATGGCGTTGGGTCTGGTGATGTGGCCAAAACGAACGGTTTATTTTGTGGCGGTGTCGTTAGGTCGCTAGCAAGTGACGGAAACAAAATATTTTTTTTTTACCAGGGGCCAAAACAAAATTTAAAACCGTAGCATTTTTTGGGCATAATATGGATTTGGGTAAAATATGGAGATTTTGAGTAAAAAATGAAGGTTTTTAGGTAAAATACGGAGGTTTTTGAGCAAAATACTGAGATTTTTGGGTAAAATATGTAGGTTTTGGGGGCAAAATATGAAGACTTTTGGACCAAAAAAATCCACTGGGGGCAACATAAAAAATCCAAATTTTTGCACTAAAAATTTCGAATCCACTAGGGGCGGGTTCCCCCGCTAGTGCCTTACTACTTTTGCCCCTGTCGTCAGCCGTCTATCGAGGTTTATCAGCATGAAATCCGGGTCTTAAATTTATAGTATGTGGAGCCTAAATCTACTACTCCTTCCTATGGGTGAGTAAGAAAAAAGTATGACCTAGAGTCGTTCGTTTAAGAAGACAACATAATCGAACCTTTCGTAGTAGTAAACTATTAATAGACTTGTTATTTCTAAGGAGTAGTTTCAGATAAATTTGGGATTTCTAATTTTCTAAGATAGAAAGATAAATAAAGGAAAGCGATAGAGATAAAATCTGTAATTCGAATACGGTTAAAGCAAGTGCGTGTTATGATTTCATCAGTTACATATCTAAGAATGTGCAATGTCGGCTCATGAATAGGTGATAACCTTAAACCCGTTATACTGTGAAACAACCCAACCCGTCTTTAACCCGACATTTTTTTTTTAAAACATTAATGACACTGTACAGCATCACATTACGTTTCTCGAATAATAAACAACCACCACACAAGGTTATCATCGCAAAGCTTATTTAAGAGCAGACCAAGCTCTGATTGACGAATGCAGTATCAACGATTTTTGTGGTACCACAGCTTTAAGCGTTTTAATACTCGACCGACATTTAATAGTTGCAAAGGTTGGCGACTCTCGTGTGGTTGTTGCTAGAAAAGGCGTTGCTATTCATATGTCTAATGACCATAGGTCGTCTTATTTACAATAAAAGGAAAGAGTGGAGAAATTAGGTGGTTACTTTGAGGATGGATACTTAAATGGTGAACTGTATACGTGTAACACAAACACTTTGAGATTGGTATTTGAAGTCACCTAGCGGTTTAGGGTCGCTTTTGATTGCTGAACCGGAGATGGGACATATGGAGTTGAGTGAGGATGATGAGTTTATGATAATTGGATGTGACGTGATTTGGGATGTGATGTCGAATGAAGAAGCTGTGGGAATTGTACAACGTGAATTATCGAAGAATAATGAGCCTCAAAGGTGTGCTATGGAGATCGTAAATCAAGCGTTGGGCCGTCATGCGATTGATAATCTAACTGTGATTGTGGTTTGCTTTACTTCACACATTGAGCCGCCTAAGGCTTGGCGACCAAAATTTAGACGTGGACAATAGTTGTTTTAAAGAAGAAGTGCGTGATAGACGCATCATTATATGCAACTTATAAGAAGGATGTTATATTGTTATTTAGAAGATCGATCTTAACATCTATTCTATCTATTAATTGGGAGTTTAAACTGAGGTAAGCATGTGCTTCTATGAGTTGTAACACATGCTTCTTAGTATTGTAAAATGGTCTTCACAAAAAGCATGCTTATGTCATTAATTTAATATTTGATTAAATCAAATAATTTGGTTGAAAAACTAACCCATTAATATTAAATATTCAAATTTTGTATCTGATTACTTTCTCGATAAAATAAAAGCTTCTTCAACAAGCTATCACCCCACTAGCTTATCTTCATTTTTAATATTACTTCTCTGGTGAATCTCTATTTATTTTTTCTTTGCACTCTTATTTTCATCTCTCTTTGTCTTCTATATAGTCAGGTAATGAGGTAATAAGATTCATAATTGTAAAGTCTCCATTTTTTGTTCGAGAGATTTTGATACAGAGTATCAAGCCGCCGAAACCATTAAGCCGCTGGTATTTTTAGCCCTAAATTAGTAGAAGCTATATAATTCGCTGGCATTAGAATTTGTGCTTCGCAAGTCTCATCCTGCTGATAATTTCAGGTAAATGTTAGCAGCATAATTTTAGCTTATAAAAGACAATGTATGATTATTGTTTGGTGTTTACGTACCTTCCTACTTCGTCATCATTTTGAATAAATTTAAATTAATTACATCCATTGATAACCATCATGAAGATGTCATCTTTTGGAGCAAGCAACACTGAATTTTTATCTTCGATGATTATAATATTTGTGAACGATTTTTGATTTTACAGCTTACACGGTAGATGAAGAATGAGGTTGAAGCGTCAGTTTGTTTCCTTTATAACATCAACATGATGCGTACAAGGTGTTTGATGAAATGTCTACCTAAAAAAGAAGTGAATGCTTGACTGCTCTTGAGGTACAAAATCAGATCCATTTACTATTTAGAAGAATTTGAGCTCATATACATGATATTTAATTAATGTTTTTTTAACTTAGTTGTGTTGAGCAGCATGTCCATGCTTTTTCTAATGATTTGGAAGTTTGTGTTTATTCACAAACACCTTATTTCAGTTAAACGGGTAGTTTATTCATCTTTTGTTTCTTATATTTTCTTACGTCATGTTTCATCCGTGTTTCCCTATTTGCCATGAATTTTGTATTGATAATAAGGTTATGTTTGTTTTGAGATATATGATTATGATTCAAGGATCATTTTAATGACTATTTTTGTTTTGATTTTCTTTGTACTTTTACCTATAGAGACTGAACATGCTCCCTTTGTTTATCAAAGACATTGTATGTTATACACCTTAAAACCTATTGCCACAAAACATCAAAGAAATCCTGAAATTAATAATGCCTTTAACCCTTATATCTGAAATATTACTTTTTTACTTGATGGCATTTGTTTACAAGCATCGAGACGAAGTTTTGAAATATTTCTTTTTTACTTGATGGCATTTGTTCAATGGTATTGAGACAGAACATGGAGAAAATTTTCCTAGCCAGGATAATATTTACAACAGGTAAGTTGCACTCTCTCTCTATCTTTTACCAACGATATATAAAGGTTCTATGTATATTGCTTAACTAACACTATAGTTATTGTAGTCTGTATCATGAATCTCGCTTTGATTTTTAGTAAAAGAACATATCCTGCTAAAAGGTTCTATGTATATTTCTTATAACTGTTTTTTTTTTCCTTCAAAGTTTATATGACCTTTTAGAGCCATGTTTGACAGCAAATCTTACCATGCATCATCTATAAAATACATTTGTAAGAGGTTTGTAGAAATAATTGATGTTATGGAGGGTTGTTGTCCAGTTCTACTTGGCCCATATCATTGAAACACCAACTCTCATTTTAATAACAGAGTCACATGTTTTTTGATATCCTTTCTACAAAAGGATAGCATGGGATTTGAACCGTAGTTTATGTGGTTGTTTAAGTTCAAAGATATATTTATGAATCTCTCATCACTTAACTCATTTCACACTACCACTTATATTTTATCTATCTATCGATGGTTATATATTTTGAGTTGTGGACTTAACAACAAATGCAATTATTGCCGATTTCTCTGTTTGGTATGTTTACGTGGTGTTTGTTGTAGATTGAAGGTGGTTCATAGTGGTGGAACTTGAAGATGGAAAATGGAAGATAGATGAAAATCCACATAAACATATGTATCTTCGGTTCTACCTTTTCAAAACGTTAACATATCATTGAATACTGATCATTTCGTCATTTTACGTAGTAGTAATTCTTTGGTCATTGTTAATATAAATCTTTTATTGCAGGGGGCAAAGGAAGGGAAGCTATTGTTGCATTTGCTTCTTATCATTGTACACAGTTGTCTAGTATTGTTACAGATAGGTAAATATACTCTTTGTAAAAGATAGAGTATACCTTTTGGTCATAGACTTTTTCTCTTTTAAATCATAGACCCTTTCTCATTTATGTAACATTTTTTAATGAAATTTTATTAGGAATTCTTTGTTTGTTCTTTTAATATGTTTCTTCAATAAACCCGTGATTTCACGGATCACTAAACTAGTTGTGTATAGAATTCAGTTATTCAACGTCGTGTGTTTAGTTTTGTTTTGCTTGGCAGAATGGTTCAGGTGAATTGGAAATAAATAGCTACCAAACATACAAAGTAATCGCATTGGTTGTAACCATATAAGTATTATACTTGAATGGTAGCCTTGTTGATTTTATTGCTTTTATCAAGAAAAAAGGATTAATTTATAGTTAATTATAGTTTTCTAACTCTGTTGTAATTGTGTGATGAACCAATCGTACTGTCGTTTGTATTGCGAAGAATATTATTTTGGTCATTTTACACAATTTAACGTATATATTTGACTCAAACTCGACAAGAGATAAAATTAACGGAAAACCACACGGACAAAAAATTTGAAGCAATTAATTTGCGTGGCCAAAATCAACAAAATTCTTTCGACTATGCATGTTCGTTGTCGCTGGGTCGGTCGGGTGATATCATTTTTATATGGGATCTGAAATATTTAAAAAAAAGAGAGGATTTGGTGCAACCATAATTATGTGATTGTCAAAGGTAACTGGGTGAACTCGACCGCTACGTTTTTCATGATTAATGTATATGGACCACAAAATAGTCAAGAGAAGGGTGCTTTATGGGATCGATTGGAGGTATTCATACACGAAAGTCACCTACGCTTATCGGCATACGACTTTTGTCTATCTTGAGCCGCTTTCAAATGAGTCTGAATCATCTCGATCTTATTATTTGTCTCTAAAACCAAATCGGTACTCCCGATTTCCCTTTGACCCACTTCATCCCAACAAATCGGAGTTCGACACCTACGCCCATAAAGCATCTCATAATGTGGCATTCCAATACTAGCATGATAACTATTGTTGTACGAGAATTCCACCAAAGGCAAGTGTTCATCCCAACTACCACCGAAATCGATAATACACGCCCGTAACATATCCTCCAATGTTTGATTCGTACGTTCGGTTTGAACGTCCGTTTGAGGATGGTACGCCGTACTCATATTCACTCTCGTACCCATATCTTCATGAAACTTTTTCCAAATTCGAGAAGTAAAACGCGTGTCCCGATCCGAAACGATAGACGTGGGAACGCCATGTCTCGATATCACCTCTTTAATGCACATTTTTGCAAGTGCCTCCGATGTAATTGCTTCTTTAATAGGAAGAAACAAAGCACTTTTCGTCAATCTATCAACGATCATCCAAATAGTATCAAAGTGGGTTCTTGCCGTTTTCGGCAACTTGGTAATAAAATCCATGGTAATATGCTCCCACTTCCACTTCGGGATTTCTAAAGGTTCCAATTTACCATAAGGTTTTTGATGTTCGGCTTTTACTTGCAAACACGTAACACATTGTTCAACATATTTAACCACATCACGTTTCATTCCGGGTCACCAATACTCTTTCTTCAAATCGAGGTACATTTTTGTTGCACCCGGATGAATGGAATACTTTGACTTGTGCGCTTCATCAAGAAGCACCTTTCGGTAATCCCCCATCTTTGGTACCCACAACCTATTTTGAAAGGACAACAACCCGTGAGGGCCTAATTGAATAGACTCCATTTGCCCTACAATTCGTTCTTCATGTTTGTTATTAACAAAAGCTTCAATTTGAATCTCACTGAGCTTAATGAGAAAATCGTTAGTAATTATCATACGTAACAATCCTAATCGTATTGCCGGATGTTGACTCTTTCGACTTAACGCATCCGCGACCACATTCGCCTTGCCCGGATGATAAAGTATTTCACAATCATAGTCTTTTACCACATCCATCCATCTGACGATAATTCAAATCTCATTGATCAAAAAGATGTTTCAAGCTCTTGTGATCCGAATAAATCGTACACTTGACACCATACAAGTAATGGCGCCAAATTTTCAACGCATGTACCACCGCCGCCAATTCAAGATCATGTATCGGGTATCTCTTTTCGTGTTCCTTCAATTTTCGAGAGGCATAAGCGATGACTTTACCTCTTTGCATTAGAACACTCCCGATTCCATTTAATGAGGCATTACAATAAACCGTCATATCTTCCACACCATCCGGCAACACTAAGACCGGAGCTTGACACAATTTCTCTTTTAACAATTGAAAAGCAATTTCTTGCTCGTTCTCCTAATTGAATCTCGTATTCTTCCTTGTCAACTTTGTCAATGGAGAAGCAATTTTAGAAAAGTCTTGGATAAACCGACGATAATAATCGGCCAATTCGAGAAAACTTCGGATTTCCGTAGGTGTAGTCGGTTGTTCCCAACTCTTTACCGTCTCTATCTTCCCCAGATCTACTTGAATCCCTTCCTTGTTCACAATATGGCCAAGGAATTGCACTTCCCTTAGCCAAAATTCGCATTTTGAGAATTTAGCAAACAACTTCTCCCTCCGTAACGTCTTCAACACTTCGCGCAAATGGTGTTCATGTTCTTCCATACTTTTCGAATAGACAAGTATGTCATCAATGAACACAATTACCAACTTGTCCAACATGGGTTGGCACACTCGGTTCATAAGGTCTATAAATACCGCCGGTGCATTCGTAAGACCGAAAGGCATCAATACAAATTCAAAATGCCCGTAACGAGTTCGAAAAGCCGTCTTCTCAATATCTTCCTCACGGATCCGCATTTGGTGATAGCCGGACCGTAAGTCAATCTTTGAAAAATATGTCGCACCTTGGAGTTGGTCAAACAAATCGTCAATCCGTGGCAATGGATAACAATTCTTAATCTTCACTTTATTTAACTCCTGGTAATCGATGCACATCCGCATACTACCATCCTTCTTCTTCACGAATAAAACCAGAGCTCCCCATGGCGAAGCACTCGGTCTGATAAAACCCTTTTCAAGCAACTCTTGTGTTTAATTCAATAACTCTTGCATTTCCGTTGGTGCTAAACGATAAGGAGTTTTAGCAATGGGGGTAGGCCCCGGAACCAACTCAATGCGAAATTCAGCTTGTCTTTCCGTCGGAACACCCGGCAACTCATCCAGAAAAACGTCTTCAAATTCATTAACCAACGGAATGTTACGAATGGGTGGTAGCTCTTCACGAGTATCAACCACATGGGCAAGAAAAGCCATGCTGAAATGTCCCGTTCATATTGATTATAAACATTCCATATTAATTGATTTCGTCGCGAGGTTTTGACCTCTATATGAGACGTTTTTCAAAGACTGCATTCATTTTTAAAATAACCATAACCTTTATTTTATCGAAAAAGGTTTAAAAAAAACATTACATAGATTATCAAATAATGATAATCTAAAATATACCGTTTACACATGACCATTATATAATGGTTTACAATATGAATATATTACATCAAAAATAAGTTTCTTGAATGCAGTTTTACATAATATCATACAAGCATGGACTCCAAATCTTGTCCTTATTTTAGTATGCAACAGCGGAAGCTCTTAATAATCACCTGAGACTAAACATACTTAAAACGTCAACAAAAATGTTGGTAAGTTATAGGTTTAACCTATATATTATCAAATCATAATAATAGACCACAAGATTTCATATTTCAATACATCCCATACATAGAGATAAAAATCATTCATACGGTGAACACCTGGTAACCGACATTAACAAGATGCATATAAGAATATCCCCATCATTCCGGGACATCCATCGGACATGATATAAAAACTCGAAGTACTAAAGCATTCGCTACAACGGATGGGGTTTGTTGGGCCCAATAGATCTATCTTTAGGATTCGCGTCAATTAGTAGACTGGTTTACTAATTCTTAGGTTACCAAGTAAAAGGGGCATATTCGGCTTCGATCGTGCAACCATAGAAAGTAGTTTCATGTACTTGTGTCTATTTTGTAAAACATTTATAAAGCTGCATGTATTCTCATCCCAAAAATATTAGATTTTAAAAGTGGGACTATAACTCACTTTCACAGATTTTTACTTCTTCGGGAACTAAGACTTGGCAACTGGTCGATTCACGAACCTATAACAAATATGTACATATATATCAAAGTATGTTCAAAATATATTTACAACATTTTTAATACATTTTAATGTTTTAAGTTTATTAAGTCAGATGTCCTCGTTCGTAACATACAACTAGTTGTCCATAGTTAGATGTACAGAAATAAATTGATATATATTATCTTGACCCAATCCACGACCCAGTGTATACACGTCTCAGGCTAGATCACAACTCAAAGTATATATATTTTTGGAATCAACCTCAACCCTGTATAGCTAACTCCAACATTACTGCATATAGAGTGTCTATGGTTGTTCCAAATAATATATATAGATGGGTCGATATGATATGTCAAAACATTTGTATACGTGTCTATAGTATCCCAAGATTACATAATATATTAGAATATATGTATTATACAATATAAGTTATCTAGGATATGATTAATATAGATTTGTTACTAATTTTCACGTAGCTACAACAAGTAAAAATATCCAATCTTGTTTTACCCATAACTTCTTCGTTTTAAATCCGTTTTGAGTGAATCCAATTGCTATGGTTTCATATTGAACTTAAGTTTATGAATCTATACAGAAAAATTATAAGTTTATAGTCGGAAATACAGGTTACAAGTCGTTTTTGTAAAGGTAGTCATTTCAGTCAAAAGAACGACGTCTAGATGACCATTTTGGAAAACATACTTCCACTTTGAGTTTAATCATGATTTTTGGATATAGTTTCATATTCATAAGAAAAATTATTTTCCCAGAAGAACAACTTTTAAATCAAAGTTTATCATATTTTTTAATTAACTAACCCAAAACAGCCCTCGGTGTTACTACGACGGCGTATAACCAGTTTTACGGTGTTTTTCGTGTTTTCAGGTTTTAAATCATTAAGTTAGCATATCATATAGATATAGAACATGTGTCTAATTGATTTTAAAAGTCAAGTTAGAAGGATTAACTTTTGTTTGCGAACAAGTTTAGAATTAACTAAACTATGTTCTAGTAATTTCAAGTTTAAACCTTCGAATAAGGTAGTTTTATATATATGAATCGAATGATGTTATGAACATCATTACTACCTCAGGTTTTGTGGATAAACATACTGGAAATGATAAAAATAGATCTAGCTTCAAAGGATCCTTGGATGGCTTGAAAGTTCTTGAAGCAGAATCATGACACGAAAACAAGTTCAAGTAAGATTTCCACTCGAAATAAGATTGTTATAGTTATAGAAATTGAATCAAAGTTTAAATATGAGTATTACCTTGTATTAGAAAGATATCTTATTGTAAATAAGAAAGATTTCTTGAGGTTGGATGATCACTTTACAAGATTGGAAGTAAGCTAGCAAACTTGGAAGTATTCTTGATTTTATGAAACTAGAACTTATAGAATTTATGAAGAACACTTAGAACTTGAAGATAGAACTTGAGAGAGATTAATTTGATGAAGAAAATTGAAGAATGAAAGTGTTTGTAGGTATTTTTGGTCGTTGGTATATGGATTAGATATAAAGGTTGTGTAATTTTGTTTACATGTAAATAAGTCATGAATGATTACTAATATTTTTGTAATTTTATGAGATATTTCATGCTAGTTGCCAAATGATGGTTCCCACATATGTTAGGTGACTTACATGGGCTGCTAAGAGCTGATCATCAGAGTGTATATACCAATAGTACATACATCTAAAAGCTGTGTATTGTACGAGTACAAATACGAGTGCATACGCGTAGAATTGTTGATGAAAATGAATGAGGATGTAATTGTAAGCATTTTTGTTAAGTAGAAGTACTTTGATAAGTGTCTTGAAGTCTTTCAAAAGTGTATGAATACATTGTAAAACACTACATGTATATATATTTTAACTGAGTCGTTAAGTCATCGTTAGTCGTTACATGTAAATGTTGTTTTGAAACCTTTAGGTTAACGATCTTGTTAAATGTTGTTAACCCATTGTTTATTATATATAAAGAGATGTTAAATTATTACATTATCATAATATTATGATATATTAATATATCTTAGTATGATATATATACAATTAAATGTTGTTACAACGATAATAGTTACATATATATCTCGTTTCGAAATCATTAAGTTATTAGTCTTGTTTTTACATATGTAGTTCATTGTTAATACACTTAATGACATGTTTACTTATCATTTATCATGATTAAACATAGTGTATCAATATCTTAATATGATTCATATGTATTTAGTAAGACGTTGTTATAACGATAATCGTTATATATATCGTTTCGAGTCTCTTAATTCAATAAACTCAATTTTTATATATATAACTCATTGTTAAAATACTTAATGAGATACTTACTTATCATAATATCATGTTAACTATATATATAATCATATATATGTCATCATATAGTTTTTACAAGTTTTAACGTTCGTGAATCACCGGTCAACTTGGGTGGTCAATTGTCTATATGAAACCTATTTAAATTAATCAAGTCTTAACAAGTTTGATTGCTTAACATGTTGGAAACACTTAATCATGTAAATAACAATTTTATTTAATATATATTAACATGTAAAAGTTCGGGTCACTACAGTACCTACCCGTTAAATAAATTTTGTCCCGAAATTTTAAGCAGTTGGAGGTGTTGACGTATCTTCTGGAAATATGTGCGGGTATTTCTTCTTCATCAGATCTTCTCATTCCCAGGTGAACTCGGGTCCTCTACGAGCATTCCATCGAACTTTAACAATTGGTATCTTGTTTTGCTTAAGTCTTTTAACCTCACGATCCATTATTTCGATGGGTTCTTCGACGAATTGAAGTTTTTTGTTGATTTGGATTTCGTCTAACGGAATAGTGAGATCTTCTTTAGCAAAAAATTTCTTCAAATTTGAGACGTGGAAAGTGTAATGTACAGCCGCGAGTTGTTGTGGTAATTCAAGTCGGTAAGCTACTGGTCCGACACGATCAATAATCCTGAATGGTCCTATATACCTTGGATTTAATTTCCCTCATTTACCAAATCGAAAAACACCTTTCCAAGGTGCAACCTTAAGCATGACCATCTCTCCAATTTCAAATTCTATATCTTTTCTTTTAATGTCGGCGTAGCTCTTTTGTCGACTTTGGACGGTTTTCAACCGTTGTTGAATTTGGATGATCTTCTCGGTAGTTTCTTGCATTATCTCCGGACCCGTAATCTGTCAATCCCTCACTTCACTCCAACAAATCGGAGACCTGCACTTTCTACCATAAAGTGTTTCAAACGGCGCCATCTCAATGCTTGAATGGTAGCTGTTGTTGTAGGAAAATTCTGCTAACGGTAGATGTCGAACCCCAACTGTTTCCAAAATCAATAACACATGCTCGTAGCATGTCTTCAAGCGTTTGTATCGTCCTTTCGCTCTGCCCATCAGTTTGTGGATGATAGGCTGTACTCATGTCTAGACGAGTTCCTAATGCTTGTTGTAATGTCTGCCAGAATCTTGAAATAAATCTGCCATCCCTATCAGAGATAATAGAGATTGGTATTCCATGTCTGGAGACGACTTCCTTCAACTACAGTCGTGCTAACTTTTCCATCTTGTCATCTTCTCTTATTGACAGGAAGTGTGCTGATTTGGTGAGACGATCAACTATTACCCAAATAGTATCAAAACCACTTGCAGTCCTTGGCAATTTAGTGATGAAATCCATGGTAATGTTTTCCCATTTCCATTCTGGGATTTCGGGTTGTTGAAGTAGACCTGATGGTTTCTGATGCTCAGCTTTGACCTTAGAACACGTCAAACATTCCCCTACGTATTTAGCAACATCGGCTTTCATACCTGGCCTCCAAAAATGTTTCTTGAGATCTTTATACATCTTCCCCTTTCCAGGATGTATTGAGTATCTGGTTTTATGAGCTTCTTTAAGTACCATTTCTCTCATATATCCAAATTTTGGTACCCAAATTCTTTCATCCCTATACCGGGTTCCGTCTTCCCGAATATTAAGATGCTTCTCCGATCCTTTGGGTATTTCATCCTTTAAATTTCTCTCTTTTAAAACTCCTTGTTGCGCCTCCTTTATTTGAGTAGTAAGGTTATTGTGAATCATTATATTCATAGCTTTTACTCGAATGGGTTCTCTGTCCTTTCTACTCAAAGCGTCGGCTACCACATTCGCCTTTCCCGGGTGGTAACGAATCTCAAATTCGTAATCATTCAACAATTCAATCCACCTGCGCTGCCTCATGTTCAGTTGTTTCTGATTAAATATATGTTGAAGACTTTTGTGGTCGGTATATATAATACTTTTAACCCCATATAAGTAGTGCCTCCAAGTCTTTAATGCAAAAACAACCGCACCTAATTCCAAATCATGCGTCGTATAATTCTGATCGTGAATCTTCAATTGTCTAGACGCATAAGCAACTACCTTCCCTCGTTGCATTAATACACAACCGAGACCTTGCTTTGAAGTGTCACAATATATCACAAAATCATCATTCCCTTCAGGTAATGACAATATAGGTGTCGTAGTTAACTTTTTCTTTAACAATTGAAACGCTTTCTCTTGTTCATCCTTCCATTCAAATTTCCTCCCTTTATGCGATAATGCAGTCAAGGGTTTTGCTATTCTGGAAAAATCTTGGATGAACCTTCTGTAGTAACCAGCTAGTCCTAAAAATTGGCGTATATGCTTCGGAGTTTTTGGGGTTTTCCATTTTTCAACGGTTTCAATCTTTGCTGGATCCACCTGAATACCTTCTTTGTTCACTATGTGATCGAGGAATTGAACTTCTTCCAACCAAAATGCACACTTTGAAAACTTACCGTACAGTTTTTATTTTCTCAGCAACTCTAGCACTTTTCTCAAATGTTCTTCGTGCTCTTGATCATTCTTCGAGTAAATAAGTATGTCATCGATGAAAACAATGACAAACTTGTCAAGGTACGGTCCACACACTCGGTTCATGAGGTCCATGAACTCAGCTAGTGCGTTAGTCAACCTAAACGGCATAACCATAAACTCGTAATGACCGTAACGCGTCCTAAAAGCTGTTTTCGGAATATCATCCTCCTTCACCCGCATTTGATGATATCCAGAACGTAAATCGATCTTTGAATAAACCGACGAGCCTTGTAGTTGACCAAATAAGTCGTCGATTCTCGGTAGTAGATAACCCTTCTTGATGGTAAGTTTGTTCAACTCTCGGTAGTCGATACACAACCTGAATGTACCATCCTTCTTTTTGACAAACAAAACAGGAGCTCCCTACGGTGATGTGCTTGGTCGAATGAAACCATGCTCTAAAAGTTCTTGTAATTGGCTCTGAAGTTCCTTCATTTAGCTAGGTGCGAGTCTGTATGGAGCACGAGCTATTGGTGTAGCTCCCGGTACAAGGTCTATTTGAAATTCAACGGATCGGTGTGGAGGTAGTCCCGGTAATTCTTTCAGAAATACATCCGGAAATTCTTTTGTGACTGGAACATCATTGATGTTCTTTTCATCTGAATTGACTTTATCGACGTGTGCTAGCACAGCATAGCAACCTTTTCTTATTAGTTTTTGTGCCTTCAGGTTACTAATAAGATTTAACTTCGCGTTGATCTTTTCTCCGTACACCATTAAGGGTTTTCCTTTTTCTCGTATAATACGAATTGCATTTTTGTAAAAAATGATCTCTGCTTTTACTTCTTTCAACTAGTCCATACCGATTATCACATCAAAACTCCCTAACTCTACTGGTATCAAGTCAATCTTAAATGTTTCGCTAACAAGTTTAATTTCTCGATTTTGACATATATTATCTGCTGTAATTAATTTACCGTTTGCTAATTCGAGTAAAAATTTATTATCCAAGGGCGTCGGTGAACAACTTAGTTTAGCACAAAAATCTCTACTCATATAGCTTCTATCCGCTCCCGAATCAAATAAAACATAAGCAGATTTATTATCAATGAGAAACGTACCCGTAACAAGCTCCGGGTCTTCCTGCGCTTCTGCCGTATTAATATTGAAAACTCTTCTGCAGCCCTGCCCATTAGTATTCCCCTGATTCGGGCAGTTTCTACTAAAGTGGCCTGATTTTCCACATCCAAAACAAACTATGGCGGTATTATTTGTTCCGACATTATTTGTTCCTTTAGTTCTGTTATGCATTGGTCCGTAGATTTCGCACTTCTTCACGCTATAACCATTTCTTTTACACCTGTTGTAAAATGTCGTGCATAACCCCAGGTGATGCTCTTCACATCTTTGGCATGGATGTTTTTAGTTTTTGTTGCCATTGTTGTTATTGAGATTGTTGTTGGGATTGTTATTGTTGTTGTTATTGTTGTTGTTGTTGTTGGGCCGGTTATTGTAGTTGTTATTGAGACGTTTGTTGAAGTTGTTGTTACGATTGATGTTGCGGTTATTGGGATAGTTGTTGTGATTTTGGTTGTGATTGTTGTTGTTGTATTGGTGACAGTTGTTGCGATTTTGGTTGTGATTGTTGTTGTTGTTGTATTGGTGACTCTTGTCATTGGTTTCTTCCCACTTTCTCTTGACTTGTTTCATGTTAGCCTCTTCGGTCGCCTGCTCTTTAATCCTTCCTTCGATCTGGTTCACTAATTTGTTAGCCATTCGACTTGCCTTTTGTATGGAGGTGGGCTCGTGTGAACTCACATCTTCTTGAATTCTTTCTAGTAACCCTTTTACAAATGTGTCGATCTTCTCTTCTTCATCTTCAAACGTTCTGGGACACAATATGCAAAATTCTGTGAATTGTCGTTCGTACATGGTGATATCGAAACCTTGCGTTTGTAATCCTCTAAGCTCTACCTTGAGCTTATTGACCTCGTTTCTGGGACGATACTGCTCGTTCATCAATTGCTTGAATGCTGACCATGGTAGTGCGTAAGCAGCATCTTGTCCTACCTGTTCGAGATAGGTATTCCACCATGTTAACGCCGTACCTGTGAAGGTATGCGTAGCGTACTTAACTTTGTCCTCTTTAGTACACTTACGTATGGCAAACACCGATTCGACCTTCTCGGTCCACCGTTTCAATCCAATTGGTCCTTCGGTTCCATCAAATTCCAAAGGTTTGCAGGCAGTGAATTCTTTGTAGGAGCATCCTACACGATTTCTTGCGGAATTAGTTCCACTGCTAGATACAGAGTTATTGTTATTTTGCATCGCAGCCTGCACTGCGGCTATGTTTCCAGCAAGGAAAACACGGAAGTCTTCCTCACTCATGTTCAAGTTCTGACGAGTCGCCGGTGCCATTTCCTTCAAAATAGCCAAAAGAATTGAGTTAATCATATAGAATTTAAGATTAGTCAATAGTATTTCATAGCATAATATGAACTTATTTATAAAAGCTTTTTCTTCATATTAGCATTTTATAGTTTTAATTCGGGTAGTACCTACCCGTTAAGTTCATACTTAGCAGCTATTATACAATTCAACTACTACGATTCTATATGAAAAACTTATTACAATAATATTTTGCGTTCAAACTTTATACAATATTTTACAAACTTACAATACCGCTATAATACATATAGGATGAAATATAGCACATAATAACTTTGCTACTCGGCAGCTATGAAGGCAATTCTAGTTAATACGCAAGTTGTTCAGCAAAAGAAATAAAAACACGTAATTCATAAGTCCAGAAACAAGTCATGCATTCAGGTTTTACTAAGAAGACTTCCCATCCTTGATCTTGTGGAAAATAACCGTTATGACCATTGGTTAGGAAGCATGTTGTAATGTCATCAAAAGGACGAGGGTTTCGTAATGTCCAACAGCCCCGTAATAATCTAAAAACCTTGTTTCTCACCACAACTACTGAATCCGTCACTTGTGGGAAGGTTTTATTTAAAAGCTGCAATCCGATGTTCTTTTTCTCACTTTGGTAAGAAGCGAACATCACCAACCCGTAAGCATAACATGCTTGTTTATGTTGCATGTTAGAAGCTCTTTCTAATTTACAAAATCCTATGTTGGGATATGTTGAGTCAAAATAGGTTCTTAACCCGTAGCGTAAAATTGCATTTGGGTTCCCTGCATTTAACGCTTTAAAGAAAACACGGCGTAACTTACGGTCTCCCCAATGTGATATACCCCACCTATCAAAGGAAAGCCTTTTATAAACTAAGGCATTTCTGGAAAGTCTTTCAAATGTTTGACAAGTTAATTTCGCCATAACTAAATGTGCTGATGAATTCTAACCGACTCTAGACAAGATTTCCTCAATCATATCCCCTGGTAGGTCTTCTAAAATATTCGGTTGTCTACCCTTAACGTCCATTTTATTTTTATTCTGTAAAATAGACAAGGATTAGATTCGTAAAAGATAATTAACAAATAATACAAGCAATTTTTACATAGAACATAAAAGTACAAGCACACTACAATACATATAATACACAACATGATTACAACCCTCTAATCTGAATCACTGGTTTCTTCTTCTTCGGACTTGGTTCGTTTTCCTAATTTTCTAGGATTATATGGTGTTCCTCTAATACGAGCCGTCATTTTTCACAATGGTTTAGAAAAACCTGGTGGTTTAGAGGTTCCCGGGTCATTGTTACATTTTAGGAAATACGGATGTTGCCGATACATATAAAGTTCATCGGGGTTGGAATCGGGTTTCTCTATTTTTATACCTTTTCCCTTATTATTTTCTTTCGCTTTATTAAATTGGGTCGAGGTAATTTCTATAACATCATCGGAATCCTCATCGGGATCCGATTCATCGAAAAATTGATAATCTTCCCAATATTTTGCTTCCTCGGCGGAAACACCATTGACCATTATTAACTTTGGTCCGTTGGTTGATGATTTTCTTTTATTTAATCGATTTACTGTAGGTATCAATATTTCTTCCTCCAGAACCTCTTCTTCTTCCAGTTCCTCCTCTTCCGGTTCCTCTTCTTCTGGTTCCTCTTCTTCCGGTTCCTCTTCTTCCGGTTCCTCTTCTGGAATTTATGAATCTTCCCAAATTATATTCGACTCTTCATTATTATTAGGTGAGTCAATGGGATTTGTACTAGTGGTAGACATCTATCACACAATATCAAACACATTAAGATGTTAATATATCACATAATATTTACATGTTAATAATATATAGTTTCCAACAAAAGTGTTAAGCAATCGTTTTTAAAGAAAACACGGTCGAAGTCCAGACTCACTAATGTATGTAACATCCCGCATTTTTCCGTTAAATTTATTTTAACGCTGTCTTTTTTTTAAAAATAATACCTTTCGTTATTTAAATTCGTAGTTTCTGTTGACTAACGTTCATAATATTTCCGTTATTTAATTATAACATCACTCGTTTACTCGAGCATTTTTAAAATATTCGTTTGGTTAATTCCCGCACCCGCTTTGAAACTTGAGGGACCAATGTTGTCATTTGAACAAACTCATGACTAGGTCAAAGTGGTCAACTCTATCCTCCTCCATTCATTTTCATCTTTACCATCTTCATTACTTCCATCTTTTCTCTAAATCTTCAAACAAGAGATTCATCATCCAAATCCGAATCAAGAAGCAAACATCAAAACAAATTACATATTTGGAATCCTCTCTTCATCCTCTACAATTTGATACCAACTTCATCTCGTTTGGGTAACATTTATAAAACTCTAGATTTCTCTAAATTCGTGTTTTTGACTTGAAATGGTGTTAGTTAGTGTCTATGGCTCGTGTCTAGCATGAATATATGATTTATTTGCTCGATTTGTTGTTTTGGGTAACTAGTATGAACATTTGAAATGGGTGTGCTTAATCCTTGCTTTTGGTTAATTAAATGTTGTTTAAATGTTAAATTTCATGTATTAAATGTGTTACTAGCATCATTAGCTTCATTTTGATGTGTAGGTTGATTTAGAAAAACTTAATTTACAAAATGGTTGAATTCATGATTTTGATTAGGGTTTGATGAACTCTAAAATGAACTTTTGATTCTTTGAAAGCCATGAAATGTTATTAGTTAGTGATTAGTTGTATTGTATGTTTTATTACCTTCAAAACGGCGTATTGTATGTGTAAATTGGATTCCAGAGTAAAGAAATGCATTTTACGAACTTGGAACTTGAATTATGAACATTTAACGATCATTTAACGAGGTTTTTGTTGTTGTAAATGATGAACTCGATTGATGATATGTGGTTAGTTGTATTCCTTGTCAAAATACCTTCCCGATGATATAAGATACATGTTTTGATTGTTTGCGGGTCATAAATTGGGATTGTTTGAGTTTTGGTTCGTGCATTTCTTTGTTGTAGCAAAAAAGGGTCTGGATACAGATCTAGACACCGTCCAGATTATTGGACACCGTCCAGGCCTTAAATGCTGAATGCCGTCCAGCAAATCTGGATGCTGTCCAGATACACTACCAGATTCTGTTTGGTTTGATCATTTTACGAAAAATGTTTGCCATGCTATGGACCTCCGATTCACATGTAACTTGCTCTAACGTGCTCATATATGATTAAAAACCTCAGAAAAATAGTTCGAGACCCGACCCGAACGTGTTGACTTTTTTGTTGACTTTGACTTTGACCAAGTTTGACTTTTAGTTAAACTTAACCAAATACTTATGCAATCATTCTAATCTTTCTTTTATACTTGATTCTTGCATGAAACTTGACAACTTGACTCACATGCTATATATATTTGAGTCGTAACTAGCCATAGGACTAATTGAACACATTTCACCCGACCTTGTGTCGTAACCGGTTAATTGATACAACTTACTTGTTTAGGTCGAGGCTAAGCAACTTTCAAGCACACGTTTACTTTGTGAAGTACATTTATACTCGTGTACTCGAGGTGAGATCATAGTCCCACCTTTTCAACAACTTTTATACTTTTAAATCGTGGGCTGAGAAACATATACTTTGTTACATCTTGTACTACTTACTTTTATGTTTCGAACACAAGTCCGATGAAACAAACATTCTACAGCGAGTTTAGAACAAAATCCTCAATTTGATTATCATTAGTTACACTTGCCAGGTGTAAGCGAGAACTTATGTTGTATGGATCCATATGGGTTTGACAAACCCTCATTCAAATGGTTCGCTACCGTTTACAAATGAAATATATTTTCGAGAAACAGTGTATGTTCTAATACTATTTTGATGGGGTTCTATTGAAGGAATGTTAAGCATTGATAATTGGGTGCTCGCGAACCTATTTTTGGAATGAAACTTTTGGATGATCAATTTTATGGAAATACTAAATCTTGTGATTCAAAAATAACGTTTATTACTACATCTATGATTTCACCAACGTTTTTCGTTGACAGTTTTCTATATGTTTCTCAGGTTCATACTTGGCTACTTGATACATGCTTCCGCACACTTTGATTACTTGCTTAGAGTCAAGCATTCATGCATACGCTAGGGATAGCGCTTTTGGATTCAAACTTTAAGCATACATACTTTCGCTATTTATAGCAAACCGTGATTTTAAACTAATTATGTCGCAAGTTGTTTCATTTACACTTCATAACTTTTGTAAACTTAAACTTGTTGTAGATCCGTTTGGTAAACTAAACTTTGTAAGTTTTGTACGTTTCAAATGAATGCGACATAATTTTGGTCAAACGTGTCTAATATAGGGACTACGACCACGCAACGGGACCTAAGTAGCGGCGCTGTCAATGACGATTTTGCTGGGTCGCTACAGATGGTATCAGAGCGTTGGTTGTAGGGAACTAGGATATGCATTAGTGTGTCTGACAGAGTCGTTAGGACGCATTAGTGAATCTAGACTACAACCGGATTGTTAGCCATTGCATTCTGACATACATTTACTATATATAGCACTTACTTGACTACTTGTGCATATATACTTGAATAATTCTTAGGCAAACATCTTAATGGTACCAAGTTTTCATCATACGAATCCGTATTCTGCAACTTTCTGGTAACACACGTAAATTCAAGATTCATACACGTAGGGACGACGACGACTTCATTAGTCATACTTGTTCGGGAACTCTGTCTCCCAGATTGTTATTCACCACTGTTTCAACTTACTATCAGTGTCACACCGGTGTTCCTTACTATCTACCACTTCTTGTTACTACCATCACTACTCTAGGTGAGTATCGTCATCACTATTTGTCACTACGGTTGCGTACTATTCGTTATCATGATTCGTTACACTTCTCGTACCAGAATACATTATTGTTTGACTTAAATCGCATTGACGTGAACAATCATTTATACACTTCCCTCAGGGAACACTTCTTTAGAGTTGCACTAATTCTTTTGATTAAATACGAGTCACGTTAGAGACATCATTACACTTTATTCATTTTAAAACTTCACGATTATACGAACTTGAATCTATGGAGTGATGTGGGAATGGAGGTATGCGTTAGCGTAATATAATGACACTCGATCAACGTGGTTATGTTACGGTAAGTCATACCAAAGTTCTAATGACTCGTAATGGTGATTGGACTCGATCAACCTAATCACCACCATGTGCCATGTACATGACTTCATTTTTCTTGTTTGAACATTCGAAAACTCCGAGAATACTGATAACAACCATACCAGGGACACATCTTCGATTAATGTCAAACCATATTTATGCTTCCAAATGAATGGCAAATTCTTTCAACTTCAGACGTATGTTACACGTGTATACTATCTCGTTTTCGCACAGTTTTATCGACGAACTACAAAATGTTTGGTATGCTCACATCGAGGCGCAAACTTCTCTCGCATTACACTCGTACTTCCGTTTAAGGAAATCTTTATTCTAAATTCTCAATGGAGAGAGAGACTCTTCACATTATACTAGTATTCGCCACGAGGGAGAATATTCCTAACGAACGTTTTCGGAAACCGATAAATCTTTCGCGGCACGAATTTCTTGGGAAACTTGTTCTAACTAACGTTTTCAAGTCCTAACGAACTTGTTCAATATACCTTAAAGAGATGTACCTCGTTTCGGATCTAGATTCTCATTTCACTTCTAGATTTTAGAGTGCCTTACAAAAAGTCTCGGGACCACGTTTAGACATGAGTACCGCACATCAACCACAACCCGACGGACCGAGCAAACATACGATTCAAACCTTGGAAACCATAATACGAATTTGCATTATCAACTTCAAATTTACTTGAGAAAAGTAGTTGCCTTTAGCCGAATTCTCTTACTACAATAATTTTCATTCGAGTATTAATGCCACACTTTTCGAGGACCCGTATAGCCGCAATTGTCATTTTCTTAAATTGTTGAACCGAAGTAGGTGACAAGCAAACCACCGGACTCAAACTCATTCATGAAACAACCGAAAATTATTAAAATTCAAGAAAGGCTCAAGACGGCCCGTAGTCGCCAAAAGAGCTACACCGATGTTAGATGTAAACATTTCAAATTCCAGATGGGTAACCGCGTAATGTTAAAAGTCGCACCTTGAGAAGGTGCAATCCGTTTAGGGAAACGTAGAAAGCTAAATCCGCGATATTTTGACCTTTTAAAATCCTGGGGCGTTTTGGACCCGTTACTAGCCGTTTAGATTTTCCAACTCATTCGAGTCTCCGTTCATCCTACATTCTACGTATCAAACTCAAAGAAGTGTCTTGCCGAACAAGAACTTGATATTCCTTTCGATGAGTTACTATCGATGATAAACTTCACTTCCTAGGAGAACCGGTTGAAATTGTGAATCATGAAAACCAAACTTTAAAACGACGTAAAATTCTGACTGTCAAAGTTGGTTGAAATGCCCAAGGAAGTACCTTCAGTCATTCGTAGAATTTAAAACACAAAAGTTTCGAAGAAGAAACAACAACTACTACTTCTAACTAAATTTCGGGACGAAATTTCTTTTAAGGTGTAGGTAATGTAACATCCCGCATTTTTCCGTTAAATTTATTTTAACGCCGTCTTTTTGTTAAAATAATACCTTTCGTTATTTAAATTCGTAGTTTCTATTGACTAACGTTCATAATATTTCCATTATTTAATTATAACATCACTCGTTTACTCGAGCATTTTTAAAATATTCGTTTGGTTAATTCCCGCACCCGCTTTGAAACTTGAGGGACCAATGTTGTCATTGGACCAAACTCATGACTATGTCAAAGTGGTCAACTCTATCCTCCTCCATTCATTTTCATCTTTACCATCTTCATTACTTCCATCTTTTCTCTCAATCTTCAAATAAAAGATTCATCATCCAAATCCGAATCAAGAAGCAAACATCAAAACAAATTACATATTTGGAATCCTCTCTTCATCCTCTACAATTTGATACCAACTTCATCTCGTTTGGGTAACATTTCTAAAACTCTAGATTTCTCTAAATTCATCTCGTGTTTTTGAATATATGATTTATTTGCTCGATTTGTTGTTTTGGGTAACTAGTATGAACATTTGAAATGGGTGTGCTTAATCCTTGCTTTTGGTTGATTAAATGTTGTTTAAATGTTAAAGTTCATGTATTAAATGTGTTACTAGCATCATTAGCTTCATGTTGATGTGTAGGTTGATTTAGAAAAGCTTCATTTACAAAATGATTGAATTCATGATTTTGATTAGGGTTTGATGAACTCTAAAACGAACTTTTGATGCTTTGAATGCCATGAAATGTTACTAGTTAGTGATTAGTTGTATTGTATGTTTCATTACCTTTAAAACGACGTATCATATGTGTAAATTGGATTCCCGAGTCAAGAAATGCGTTTTACGAACTTGGAACTTGAATTATGAACATTTAACGATCATTTGACGAGGTTTTTGTTGTTGTAAATGATGAACTCGATTGATGATATGTGGTTAGTTGTATTCCTTGTCAAAATACCTTCCCGATGATATAAGATACATGTTTTGATTGTTTGCGGGTCATAAATTGGGATTGTTTGAGTTTTGGTTCGTGCATTTCTTTGTTGCAACAAAACAGGGTCAGGATACAGCTCTGGACGCCGTCCAGATTATTGGACGCCGTTCAGGCCTTAAATGCTGGACGCCGTCCAGCAAATCTGGATGCCGTCCAGATACACTACCAGATTCTGTTTGGTTTGATCATTTTACGAAAAATGTTTGCCATGCTATGGACCTCCGATTCATATGTAACTTGCTCTAACATGCTCATATATTATTAAAAACCTCAGAAAAATAGTTCGAGACCCGACCCGAACGTGTTGACTTTTTTGTTGACTTTAACTTTGACCAAGTTTGACTTATAGTCAAACTTAACTAAATACTTATGCAATCGTTCTAATCTTTCTTTTATACTTGATTCTTGCATGAAACTTGACAACTTGACTCACATGCTATATATATTCGAGTCGTAAAGAGCCATAGGACTAATTGAACACATTTCACCCGACCTTGTGTCGCAATCAGTTAATTGATACAACTTACTTGTTTAGGTCGAGGCTAAGCAACTTTCATGCACACGTTTACTTTGTGAAGTACATTTATACTCATTTACTCGAGGTGAGATCATAGTCCCACCTTTTCAACAACTTTTATACTTTTAAATCGTGGGCTGAGAAACATATACTTTGTTACATCTTGTACTACTTACTTTTATGTTTTGAACACAAGTCTGATGAAACAAACATTCTACAGTGAGTTTAGAACAAAATCCTCAATTCGATTATCATTAGTTACACTTGTCGGTGTAAGCGAGAACTTATGTTGTATGGATCCATATGGGTTTGACAAACCCTCATTCAAACGGTTCGCTACCGTTTACGAATGAAATATATTTTCAAGAAACAGTGTACGTAATATATTTTCAAGAAACAGTGTACGTTCTAACACTATTGTGATGGGGTTCTATGGAAGGAATGTTAAGCATTGATAATTGGGTGCTCACGAACCTATTTTTGGAATGAAACTTTTGGATGATCAATTTTATAGAAATACTAAATCTTGTGATTCAAAAATAACGTTTATTACTACATCTATGATTTCACCAACGTTTTTCGTTGACAGTTTTCTATATGTTTCTCAGGTTCATACTTGGCTACTTGATACATGCTTCCGCACACTTTGATTACTTGCTTGGAGTCAAGCATACATGCATACGCTAGGGATAGCGCTTTTGGATTCAAACTTTAAGCATACATACTTTCGCTATTTATAGGAGACCATGATTTTAAACTAATTATGTCGCAAGTTGTTTCATATACACTTCATAACTTTTGTAAACTTAAACTTGTTGTCGATCCGTTTGGTAAACTAAACTTTGTAAGTTTTGTACGTTTCAAATGAATGCGACATAATTTTGGTCTAACGTGTCTCATATAGGGACTACGACCACTTAACGGGACCTAAGTAGCTGCGCCGTCAATGACGATTTTGCCGGGTCGCTACATTGTATCCTAACAAACTCGATAAGACACACTAATGCAAATTTCTGGTTCTCTAAGACCAACGCTCGGATACCAACTGAAATGTCCCGTTCATATTGATTATAAACATTCCATATTAATTGATTTCGTTGCGAGGTTTTGACCTCTATATGAGACGATTTTCAAAGACTGCATTCATTTTTAAAACAACCATAACCTTTATTTTATCGATAAAGGTTTAAAAAAACATTACGTAGATTATCAAATAATGATAATCTAAAATATACCGTTTACACACGACCATTACATAATGGTTTACAATATGAATATATTACATCAAAAATAAGTTTCTTGAATGCAGTTTTACATAATATCATACACGCATGGACTCCAAATCTTGTCCTTATTTTAGTATGCAACAGCGGAAGCTCTTAATAATCACCTGAGAATAAACATGCTTAAAACGTCAACAAAAATGTTGATGAGTTATAGGTTTAACCTATATATTATCAAATCATAATAATAGACCACAAGATTTCATATTTCAATACATCCCATACATAGAGATAAAAATCATTCATACGGTGAACACCTGGTAACCGACATTAACAAGATGCATATAAGAATATCCCCATCATTCCGGGACATCCATCGGACATGATATAAAAAATCAAAGTACTAAAGCATCCGCTACAACGGATGGGGTTTGTTGGGCCCAATAGATCTATCTTTATGATTCACGTTAATTAGTAGACTGGTTTACTAATTCGTAGGTTACCAAGTAAAAGGGGCATATTCGGCTTCGATCGTTCAACCATAGAAAGTAGTTTCATATACTTGTGTCTATTTTGTAAAACATTTATAAAGCTGCATGTATTCTCATCCCAAAAATATTAGATTTTAAAAGTGGGACTATAACTCACTTTCAAAGATTTTTACTTCGTCGGGAAGTAAGACTTGGCCACTGGTCGATTCACGAACCTATAACAAATATGTACATATATATCAAAGTATGTTCAAAATATATTTACAATATTTTTAATACATTTTAATGTTTTAAGTTTATTAAGTCAGCTGTCCTCGTTAGTAATCTACAACTAGTTGTCCATAGTTAGATGTACATAAATAAATCGATATATATTATCTTGACCCAATCCACGACCCAGTGTATACACGTCTCAGGCTAGATCACAAATCAAAGTATATATATTTTTTGAATCAACCTCAACCCTGTATAGTTAACTCCAACATTACTGCATATAGAGTGTCTATGGTTGTTCCAAATAATATATATAGATGGGTCGATATGATATGTCAAAACATTTGCATACGTGTCTATGGTATCCCAAGATTACATAATATATTAGAATATATGTATTATATAATATAAGTTAGCTAGGATATGATTAATATAGATTTGTTACTGATGTTATGCGAGGTGTATATAAAATAGCTTTTAAATTTTAGCAGGAAATACTATTAAATACGATACAATTTTACACAAGATATTTATTTATTTAGAGAATGGATATACTTAAACCTTGCTACAACACTTATAGGCAGTGTACCTAATCGTACAGTAGTGTAGTTTTTAGTAAGTCCGGTTCGTTCCACAGGGAATCTTTTTCACAAAGCTTAACGCTATATTAGTTTACTTTTATAAAAATACAAATATATATATAAGTAATATTATTGTTATAAAGGGGGGTTTTTACCGTTTAATGACCGGTTTATCGATTTTAAAACTTTAGTCGCAGTTAAAACCAAATGTAAAATAATAAATAAATACAAGACTTAATTTAAAGCGTAAAGTAAATAACGATAATGAAATTGCGAATAATAAAAGTGCGATAAAATAAACTTGCGATAATTAAAAAGTACGATAATTAAAAGTGCAATTAAATACAATAACAATAAAAATGCGATAATTAGAAGTGCAATTAAATATAAAATAAAGGAAATTAAATATGAAATAAAAGAATTATGCTTATTTAAACTTCCGTAATCATGATGTTTGACGTGTTGATTTTAGTTTTATGCCCATGGGTTAATTGTCCTTTGTCCTGGATTATTTAATATGTCCGTCTGGTTTTGTCCATAACAGTCCATCAGTCATAAATATAAAGTGCGAGTGTCCTCGTCAAATTATTCTTATACCCGAAGTTAAATATTCCAACTAATTGGGGACATAAACTGTAACAAGATTTTAATACTTTGTTTAATAATTACACCAGGATGTCGACTGAGTGTAACCCAAGGTTTTAATATTTTGTTATCAATTATACCAAGTGTCCTTGTACATATTTTCACCCCTGTTTTAATTATTCTAGTGGCTATTAATCCATTCCCGTGTCCGGTTAAATGAACGATTATTCGTACATATAAATACCCCGCCCATCGTGTTCGATCGAGTGTATATGGTAATTTATAGGGACGCTCAATTGTAAATCTTTATATTAACATTAACAAACTATCATTTAATTAAACAAATATAAAGCCCATTAATAGCCCATAGTCTAATTTCCACAAGTGTCGTTCTTTTGTCCAAACCCCAATTATGGTACAAAGCCCAATTACCCAATTTTAGTAATTAGCCCAACATCATGATTACTTTATTTTAAATAAGCATAATAATAACTTAGCTACGAGACATTAAATTAAAAAGGTTGAACATAACTTACAGTGATTAAAAATTGCGTAGCGTTACACGGACAGAATTTCGACTTACACCCTTACAACATTCGCTAACATACCCTTATTATTAGGATTTAAAATTAAAATTAAAATTAAAATATTATATATATATATTTACGTATATATTGAGAGAGAGATAGATTATGGATTTTGCGATCAGAATTCGTTTGCTTGGGGCTCCGCGACTCGCGGTACATTTGGCCTTCGAACTCCGCAAGTCGCGGAGTTCGTTTTTACAGCTCATTCATCCTTGGCTCTTTGTTTGCCGACGATTTTAAATATTAATATAATATATATATAATTTTTAAGAATTATTTATATATTATATTATATTCATGTGCATAGTTGACTTGTAATTTTTAGTCCGTTGCGTCGAGCGTTGAGAGTTGACTCATGTCCCGGTTCCGGATTTTCGAACGTCCTTGCGTACAATTTAATATCTTGTACTTTGCGTTTTGAATCTTGTACTCTTGTAATTTCGAGACGTTTCTTATCAATAATTGGAACCTCTTTGATTGTATTTTGTACTTTTGAGCTTTTTGGTCGTTTGCGTCTTCAATTCGTCGAATCTGTCTTTTGTCTTCACCTTTTAATATTTAAATGAATATCATTTGTAAATAGAACAATTGCAACTAAAAGCTTGTCTTTTTTGGGGAATAATGCTATGAAATATATGTTCGTTTTTAGCATTATCAAATATTCCCACACTTGAGTGTTGCTTGTCCTCAAGCAATATCGTCTTGAAATACTAGAATCACTTCTTTATTCTTCACACTTTGTACATCAGTGATTTCTATACGGCGGTATAAACAATGGTAGTAACGATGTGGTTTACAGTCCCACATGACTATAAAATTTAGATCCATTAAGGAAATTGGATCTTTATGAAAACATTTGATCTTTTGAAAATTAAATCTAGTTTTTACCCTAGATAAGTTTTCCGGAATAACCCTTCACCGATGTTTGCCAAAAATATTTTTGTGGGCTTGGTGGGTTTCAGATTTGAAAATTTTAGCTCAAAACTTATGGTTTTGTGTCACCCACTTGCTAACCTTGTATTTGGAAAGCAACACGTCCAGTTTACTTGTTCCGTATATTACCTTTCGATAAACTACCGTCCGGTTGTAAAGGAAAGCGTTGAACAAGCAACTGTTAAGGCAATGTCCCCTGACATGCTTTTAATTATGGTCTATAACGTGTCGGACGCAATTACTATCCTTGGTAGGAGCAATAGTAAAGCTCAACCTTATAATTTTTCGGTCTGGCACAAGGTCCTGTCCTTGACCATGCTATGCAACCACCGTTCTTACGGTTGACACCCGATTTGGTTCAGGTGACCTAATGAATTCCGGGTGAATTCCTAGGATTTTACGTTCAATGGTAATGAACGCATTGAAAATGGGTTTTTAGAAAACAAATCGGTTTGTAATTTTATCAAAATATTTTCTCGTTCAAGCTCGAGTTTAGATATCATTGAATTCCATGAGTTTGTAATTCTCAATCTTTAAGGTCAATCTCAAGGATTGAGTAATATCAGGCTTAAAAGCTGATTTTTGATCTTTTAAGGAGATTATCCTTTCTGGGGATTTGATTCATTAGTCTTATCCAGCTAATTTGCACGGTGCCCCCCATTTTACGAGATAAATCCTTCTCATGGTTAGGATAAATCTGACCACTTGGCGACCCTGTTTAATGCTGAGGTCCGTGGATTTCCTGCTGATTTTAGTGATGACTTTTCTAGATTTTTCGTCAACCTACAGCTGGTCTGGACGACAACTTCCTGACCTAAATCAAGAAGCGCGTTTCTTTTTCGGAAGACTTTACTTCCTTTTAATGATGGAATTGATTCATCGTGTAGATCCATCTCTTCTTTTCTTTCATTGGGTAAAACAGTTTAGTTTAGTCCAAAGCAAAAGTATTTTCAGTTATTTGTACAGAAATATGTGACATATGTTTAAAATATCTTGGTAAATTTTCCCACACTTGGCTTTTATTTTCCTTTTTATTGTCCTCTATTCCATTTTAAATGAATTTTAACATTTTTGTTTGTTTCTCAATTTATGTCCTTTCCGAGGTAACAATAATTTCGGTGTTAAAACCTAGTTTTATCGTTCATAAATATGTATAAACATGATTTTGAGTTCATTTAGTTGAAAATCTTGAAAATTTTTACTAGAATTGGGTAGTCAGTATATAAGACTAGGGCTGTTCTTTATTATCAGAGAGCACTAGATTCTAATACAACTACTACTTTACTAGTATTTCTAATGGTAACCAAGTGTATAAAGTAAAAATTTTAAAATCCGAAAGAATTTAACCCCTTTCCACACTTAAGATCTTGCAATGCCCTCATTTGCAAGAAATCGGTAACAATTTAAATTATTGAGGGTGATTTGTGTGAAAATGATTAAATTTTACCAAAGTTTCCAAACATATTTGTGTTTGCTTGCTGAATGATAAATGGTGCATATCATTTTTTCATTCCATCTTGTTGTTATTTCACATATATTTTGCATCTTGTCGTCAAAATTAGTTGCTTTTGCTGAACTTAATGCCAGTCTTTGAAAATGCGTTGTTTTACCCTGTTGTGTACATAAGATAAACTGCAAACATATATACATATTTTTGAAGTTTGGTATATTACCCCACATTCAAAAATTATTAAAATCTAAGAATAAAAGTTAGAAAATTATAACAACTATTACAATATTAACATAAGTATTAAACGTATCAACATTACAAATTACAAAATAAATAAAACTAAGTAGACTAGGGATGATACTGATACCAATAGGGGTTCCATGCATAACCATAGGTGCTATAAAATGCTTCGGCTGGGTTATACGTAGGATACGGTGGTTGAATCTCTATAGACCAGGGAGGGAATATGGGTTTTGGAGTAGGAATATAGTTTCTACCTATATGTTGGCAATAAGCTATGATTTGGTTTTGATGAACTTGCCAATCTTCAAATGCTCTTTGTCTAGCATTTTCGTACTCCTGTGAAGCTATAAACCTTTGCATTTCTTGCATTTCATTTCCCCCTCCTACATTACCTTGCTGTTGGTTTCTCTCAACATGTGGATGTCTACCATGGTATTGTACTGCGGCGTTATTTCGCCTCTTCAAAACTTTCGCACCATGGTATACATTTAAACCTATTGTATCGCGGGGTTCTGGTTCTTCGACTAATAATCCCCCCCGACTTATATCCACACCGAGATATTCAGCAATCAAAGTAATAAATATACCACCTCCTATTATGTTATGCGGTCTCATCCCCCTAACCATAGCTGATAAATAATAACCCACACAATAAGGTATACTTACAGCGCTTTGTGGGTCTCGAATACACATATGGTAAAACAAATCCTGTTCATTTACCTTTTCCTTGTTCTTACCTCTTTGTGTAATCGAATTAGCTAAAAACCTATGAATTACTCTTAATTCAGCTCTATCTATATCCAAATAAGAGTAATTTCCCCCTTTGAATCGGTGATGGCTTGTCATTTGACTCCATACACCATGTGTATCAAAATTTTCATCTATCTTTCTACCATTTAGTATCAACCCTCTACAATCGGCAGATGCTAACTCCTCAGGCGTATATATACGTAAAGCCTGAGCCATGTCTAGTAAAGACATGTTAAGCATCGAACCTCCTAACAAAAATCTAATAAAAGATCGATCGGTTAAACTAGCTACCCGATCATTTAATTCTATACTACAAAACAATTCTTCACACCATACTTTATATACAGGTCTACGCATGGTGAATAAACGTACCCAGTCGTTAAAAGTAGAATTACCATACCTCTGTGCAAGTAATTCCCTAATTGGCCCTGCCAATTCTACAGCTTCTAATGGTCCCCATTCTATGACCCTAGGTACCTCAACAACTTTAGAATGAAGAGTATGCAAACTCCTTTGGTATTTTGGATAATCTATCCAAAGTCTGTCAAATCTCAGGTTCGGGTGCAAATCTTCCTAGTGCATATCAGAAAATGTCATGACTGGATGAGGTATATCTTGTTTGTAGTAGTTATCCACCTCCTGTTGTTCCGCATTTTCAGCAGGAGCATTGCGAGCTTGGGATGAAGATTCACCCCTTTCAGTCTGCAAAACACATCAAACACAATTTTTTGTGCATCCAAATATGCATTAGTGTCAGCAAAATCATCAATCAAAATAATTACAATCACATGATCAATTTATATCAAACTTAAGCTCATTTTCATATTTTCATCAAATCTACACTTTTTCAAATAAGCATATACGAAAATGTTTGCCAAGTTCATAAGCATTCAACTCAAATAACATGTCAAAATAATCATCACTAGCAATTAAACAAGTTTCAAATGGCATTATCTCTCAAAAATCAAGTTCATGAATTTTTAGACTTGAAAAAGTCCACTTTAATTCTCAAAATCATGTTTAGGCTCAAAGTTTGGATCATTCAACTACCTAAACATGTTACACTACTTAATTTAGCAACAATTCATGACAAAAATCGACCATAACCTGTTTATATCAAAAAGCCCCAAATTGCTCAAGAACACAAACCCTATATTACTCAAAATTTGAAGTTTAAGACTTCTAATCATGTTAAATAGCATCAATCTAGGTTATACAAGCATAATACATAAACAATTTAAGCATAATTACACTAAAAAGCATCAAAATCAAATTGGGGAAAAAATTGCTCAAGAACACTAATTTTCAGATTAAATGGTGTTTAGGTGTAGAAATTTACCATTTTTCTTGAGTAATTCCTTGATAGCATCCTTCTCAACATGATTTTAGTAAAAGATTTGATGATTAACGGTTAAAAATTGTGATTTTGGGGGTGTTTTCTCGGGTTTTTGCGCAGTATTTTCGGGTTTATTTCGCAGGTTTTGTGGGTGTTGGGTTGGGGACTGATCAGTTCGATCAGTATATATTTTTTTCTGGATTTTTCATCCTCCGCGAGTCGGCGTGGATTCCGCTTTCAAACTCCGCGAGTCGCGGAGTTTGTATTTTTTATTTATTTATTTATTTTTTAAATATATCTTATACTAATTAAAACAATAAAGTAATTAATTTTAAAATTTTGTTTCCCTTGTTATTTAGGACGAGGTCGTTTCGGATCGATGTCCTAGTCCGTCTTTTGACAAAATTTTAAAATTTGTCTTTTTGTAGCGATTGTTTTAAAAGCTAAGATTTTTGGGGTTTTTTAATGTTTTTGGCATACTTTAATTCAATAAGATTAAAAATAATGATAATAAAAGTTCTCGTCCCTCCCTTGGGTAAAGCAATTTCGGTTCAAAGACCTAGTCTTCAACTTACGACGAATTTTAAAAATCATATTTTTAACTTAGCGAGATAAAGTAAATTTTTATTTTTAAATTCACACCAAACTTAAAATAAAAATACATAAAATTCAAAATTAATATTAAAAATTCACACCAAACTTAAAATTTAAAATGCATAAAAATAAAATTCATATTTTAAAAATTAAAAATTCACACAAAACTTAATTTAAAAATTCATATTATAAATTCACACCAAACTTATATTATATTTTCAAATATTTATAATTTTAAATATATTGTTTTTACAAAGTTTACAATATTAATTTAAGATTTATATATTAATTTTAAAAACATGGTAAAAATAAAATTAAAAATCTTTTTGACTTTTTATCCCACTTTAATCAATCAAATATTATCAAAAATATGCGCCCCTCTTTTCGGTAAACTAATTTCGGTTCCAAGACCTAATTTAACTCATGACGAATTTTTGAAATATTTTGGGTTGATTGATTAAAGATATTTATACCTTAAGAATAAACGTTAAATTTCGCAGTGACGTAATAAATTTTTGAATGATATCAATAATTTCGGTCGCCAAACCTAATTTTATTCAATACCAATTTAATACTTTATAGCGAAAAATTAGCGTTTATTATCAAAAGGTTAAAAATAAAAATAAAAAAAAATAAAAACTGTACAAACATACCTGTGAAATAGATTTCTTAGTTATATGATCTATCCCATTCATAAGATAGTCGGTTTAATTGGTTTTCCATGGCTACATAGGCGTAACCTCGAGCATTCAGTGTTTTTTCTTCTAAACATATGAACGGTCCGTCTCTGCATAAAGTAACAAATTCGGTGTTTGAATAGGTTTGATTATTTGAACATTTACCTCCATGTGACCATTTTCCGCATTTGTGACATCTTTCTAGGCGTCGTGCTCTTCTTTTCGCTGCGGATTTTGATTTTCCTTTACCAAATTGTAACTTATTATCTTCGCATCTGAATTCTTTTCTTACTCCGTCCAATCTTTCTCTGATTACTGATACTATTTCACTTGGTAGTGTGTCATTATTACGTTTAGTGATCAAAGCGTGTAGCATTAGACCATGGTTTAGTTCACAGGCAGTCTTCATTTTGTAAAAACCCAAAAAAAATAAAAATTCAGAATAGGGGGAGAAGACTAGTTCTTTAGGGTCTGCTAGGGAAAGACCATTCGGGTTCCATTTTCGAGAACTACACGAAAACAGACAATCTAACTCTAACAGAAATACATAAACCCCCTATACTTAGTTAGCAGTGGTATCGAAATTGTGATTAACTTCATTGTCTTCCTCCATCGGACCATGTATGTAATGTTTAACTCTGTGACCATTAACTTTAAATTCAATCCCATTTGAATTTATTAATTCTATCGTTCCGTATGGGAAAACTCTTTTGACTATGAATGGGCCAGACCATCTTGATTTCAATTTTCTAGGAAATAGCTTGAATCGTGAATTGAAAAGAAGAACTCTGTCTCCTTTTTTAAATTCTTTTGAACTTCTGATTCTTTTATCATGCCATTTCTTCATTCTTTCTTTATAGATTAACGAATTTTCGTATGCTTCATGTCTTAATTCTTCTAATTCGTTTAGTTGACTTAATCGTAGACGTCCGGCTTCATGTAAATCAAGATTACATGTCTTCAAAGCCCAAAATGCTTTGTGTTCAATTTCTACTGGAAGATGACATGCTTTTCCATAAACAAGTCTAAAAGGTGTGGTTCCAATTGGAGTTTTGTAGGCTGTTCTAAAAGCCAAGAGTGCATCCTCCAATTTAATGGACCATTCCTTCGGATTTGATCCTACGGTTTTCTCTAGAATACGTTTTAAAGCTCGGTTGGTATTTTCAACTTGTCCACTTGTTTGTGGATGATATGCGGTGGAGATTTTATGAGTTACTCCATATCTTTTATGAACTTTCTCAAGTTGATTATTACAGAAATGAGTACCCCGATCACTTATTAAAGCTTTCGGTGTTCCAAACCTTGCAAAAAGACGTTTTAAAAAGTTGACTACAACTCGTGCATCGTTAGTTGGGAGAGCTTGTGCTTCCGCCCATTTAGATACATAATCAATGGCTACGAGTATATATAGATTATTATGAGATTTTGGAAATGGACCCATAAAGTCAATACCCCAAATGTCAAATACTTCACATACTTGTATGACATTTTGTGGCATTTCATCACGTTGACTTATTTTTCCAGCCCTTTGACAAGCATCACAGGATTTGCAAAGAAGGTGTGCGTCTTTGTAAATTGTAGGCCAATAGAATCCAGCATCATAAACTTTTCTTGCTGTTAGTTGAGGCCCATAATGCCCTCCTGTTGGTCCTGTGTGACAATGGTTTAAAATTTTACTGGCGTCATCTCCAAATACACATCGGCGTATTATTCCATCGGGACAACTTTTAAACAGATGTGGATCTTCCCAGAAATAGTGTTTTATATCACTGAAGAATTTCTTTCATTTTTGGTACGATAATCCTTTTTCAAGGAATCCACAAACTAAGTAGTTTGCATAGTCTGCAAACCATGGAATTTCATTATAATCTATCTTCAATAGATATTCATCAGGAAAGTTGTCTTGTATGGCCGATTCATTTAGAACTTCTAATTCGGGATTTTCAAGACGAGAAAGATGATCAGCGGCGAGATTTTCTGCTCCTTTTTTATCTCAGATTTCAATATCAAACTCTTGTAAGAGTAAGATCCAACGGATTAATCTTGGTTTAGCATCTTGTTTTGAAAATAGGTATCTAAGAGCAGAATGGTCGGTATAGACCACCGTTTTTGCTAGAACGAGATATGATCGAAATTTGTCAAAAGCAAAGACAATAGCAAGGAGTTCTTTTTCAGTAGTTGTATAGTTCGTTTGTGCTCCTTGTAACGTCTTACTAGCATAATATATAGGTTGAAATCGTTTTTCAATCCTTTGTCCTAAAACGGCTCCCATTGCAAAATCACTTGCATCGCACATTAGTTCAAATGGTAGATTCCAATTTGGTGTTATCATGATCGGCGCATTAGTGAGTTTCTCTTTAAGAATATTAAAAGATTTGATACACTCATCTGAAAAGATGAATGGAGCATCCTTTTCTAGGAGTTTATTCATAGGAGTGGCAATTTTAGAAAAATCTTTTATGAAACGTCGGTAAAAACCGGCATGCCCTAGAAAACTCCTTACTCCTCTAACATTGGTGGGATGTGGAAGTTTAGCAATTACATCTACTTTAGCTCTATCCACTTCAATTCCTTCTTTTGAAATTTTATGTCCAAGAACGATGCCCTCTTTAACCATGAAATGGCATTTCTCCCAATTAAGTACTAGATTTGATTGTTCGCATCTAATAAGCATTCGTTCAAGATTAGCCAGACATGTTTCAAATGTATCACTGAAGACTGAAAAGTCATCCATGAAAACTTCCATGCATTCTTCTATCATGTCATGAAAAATCGCCATCATACACCTTTGAAAGGTTGCAGGGGCGTTACAAAGTCCAAATGGCATGCGTTTGTAAGCAAAAGTACCATAAGGGCACGTGAATGTGGTTTTCTCTTGATCTTCGGGTGCTATTGGAATTTGAAAATATCCGAAAAATCCATCTAGAAAACAATACTAACTATTTCCGGCTAATCTTTCCAACATTTGATCAATGAAAGGTAAGGGAAAGTGATCTTTTCTGGTGGCGTCATTTAATTTTCTATAATCAATACATACACGCCATCCTGTTACAGTCCTAGTAGGAATAAGCTCATTTTTCTCATTTGTAATGACAGTCATGCCACCCTTCTTAGGCACGCATTGAACTGGACTTACCCATGGACTATCAGAGATTGGATAAATTAGACCTGCATCTAGCAGTTTAATAATCTCTTTCTTAACTACATCTTGCATATTAGGATTTAGTCTTCGTTGGCGTTGCACATACGTTTTATGACCTTCTTCCATAAGGATTTTATGTGTGCAATACGAAGGACTTATTCCTTTAATATCATGAATCTTCCATGCAATGGCTGGTTTATGAGCTTTCAACACAGAAATGAGTTGTGATTTTTCATTTTCAGTAAGAGAAGACGATATTATTACAGGTAATTCAGATTCACCATGTAAATAAGCGTATTCCAAATGGTTTGGAAGTGGCTTTAACTCTAATTTCGGAGGTTCTTCTATCGATGATTTGTATCGATATCTGTCTTCTTCTTTTAGCATTTGAATTTCTTCTGTTGTTGGTTCATATCCATTAGCTATAAGTGTAGCTAACATTTCAGCTTCATCAATTGGTTCATTACTTTCTCCTAAAGAACATTCTTCTGTTCCTTGTAATTCTGGAAATTCTTCTAATAATTCTGCATGTGCATCTATAGTTTGAATATAATAACATGTATCATCTGCAGATTGTGGTTGTTGCATTGCTCTATCAATTGAAAAGGTAACACTCTCATCCTCTATACTTAGGGTCAATTTCTTACCGAACACGTCTATCATTGCTTTAGCCGTATTTAAGAATGGTCTTCCTAATATGAGAGGAACTTGAGAATCTTCTTCCATGTCCAGAACAACAAAATCTACTGGAAATACTAAAGTACCAACTTTAACTAGCATGTTCTCCATTATCCCTCTAGGATATTTTATTGATCTATCGGCTAGTTGTATGCTTATTCTGGTTGGTTTCAATTCTCCAAGGTCTAGTTTAGCGTATAGTGAATACGGCATTAGATTTATACTAGCACCTAAGTCTGCCAATGCTTCTATTGAACTAAGATTACCCAGAAAACATGGAATTGTGAAACTTCCTGGATCAGATAGTTTTTCTGGTATCTTATTCAACAGCACTGCTGAACAATTAGCATTCATGGTAACAGCCGAGAGTTTTTCCATTTTCTTTCTATTTGATATTAGATCTTTCAAGAATTTAGCATATCTAGGAATTCCTGAAATCACATCAATGAAAGGAAGATTTAAATTTATCCGTTTAAACATATCCAAGAATTTGGATTGCTCGGCTTCAAGTTTCTCTTTCTTCATTTTACTCGGGTAAGGAAGTGGTGGTTGGTATGATTTAACATAAGGTTTAGCCTTAACTGTGTTATCTTCATTAACCTTTTCAACTACCAGTTCTTTTTCCTTATCTTGATCAGGTTGTGGTTCTTGTGGAGTAGGAATAGCTTCATCAGAAGTTACAGGTATTTCAGGTGGTTTAAGTGTTGTACCACTTCTTGTGGTAATGGCTTTAGCTGTTTCATTCCAGGGGTTAGCATTTGTATCACTAGGTAGACTTCCCGGTTTTCTTTCACCTATTAACCTTGCTAGGTTACTTACTTCTTGTTCCAGATTTTGAATAGAAGCTTGTTGATTTCTAAATGCTTGAGCATTTTGTTCATTAGTTTGTTTCTGAGATGTGAAAAACTGCGTTTGAGTTTCAACTAGCTTCGTCATCATATCTTCTAAATTCGGCTTTTTATCATCGGTTTGTTGTGGTGGTTTGTTTTGAAAATTAGGTCTTTGCTGGTTGTAAGTATTATTGGATACTTGTTGATTGCTAGGACCTTGTTGGTTGTTGTATGGAATATTTCTGTTATAATTCTGGTTTTGATTGTAAATCGGTCTTGGCGGTTGATAATTATTCTGATAATTATTTCTAGGCCTTTGGTTTATGTATGAAATATTCTCTCTTTGTTCCATTGTTAATTCAATACTGAGACAATCTTTTGTCAAATGTGGTCCTCCACACTGCTCACAACTAATTCATATTGAGTGAATATCTTTAGTCATCTTTTCCATTCGTCTCTCGACAGCATCTATCTTTCGGAAATGGAATCTAAGTCATGGCTAGAATCGGCTCTAGCTGCTTTAGATGATCTAACGATATCTTTTTCTTGGTGCCCCTCATGTGAGTGGGAAGCAGTGTTATCAATAATTTTGTAAGCATCAGTTTCGGTTTTCTTCATAATAGAACCACCAGCTGCTATATCTATGTCTTTCCTTGTAGTGATGTCGCATCCTTGGTAGAATATTTGTACTATTTGACAGGTGTCTAAACCATGTTGTGGACATCCTCTTAACAACTTTCCAAATCTAGTCCACGCCTCATATAGAGTTTCATTCGGCTTCTGTGTGAACGTAACAATTTCTCCTTGAAGTCTTACGGCTTTAGATGCAGGAAAGAATTGTTTAAGAAAATTTTCAACTAAAACGTCCCATGTATCAATCGCCCCTTCAGGTAACGATTCCAACCAATCTTTGGCTTCTCCCTTTAAAGTCCATGGAAATAACATGAGATATATCTGTTCATCCTCCACTTCTCGGATTTTAAATAGTGTGCAGATCCTATTAAAGGTACGTAGATGTTCATTTGGATCTTCCTTCGGCGCACCACTAAATTGGCATTGATTAGTCACCATGTGTAGAATTTGTCCTTTGATTTCATAATCTGGCGCATTAATGTCTGGATGAGTAATTGCGTGACCTTGGCCAGTGCGTTTAGCTCTCATTCGGTCTTCCATACTTAATGGTTCTGTTACTTCCATAATTGAATTTGTTGAATCGGAATCACTAGAGGATTCTGATTTAATGGTTCGTTCCTCAACAATCTCTGTTTGAATGATTGGTGGTTCCGGAGGAAAATTTAGTGGTTCAGGATCTATGAATCGTCCCTGAATATTCTCCGGATTCTCAATTGTGAGGTCGGGTTCAAAAAATGGATTATCGGAAATTTGAACTGGAGTACTTGGTCGACTGGATGACGATTCTAAAGAAAAATCAACGGCGGTAATATTTGCTAAATGTCTTGATCTAGTTACAGGTGGTGAACGTACAAAAGGTGGTGAACGTCTTGCTCGGTGCATTCACTGAATATCCTATTAGTTTTTAAAAGGAAAGAAAAATTATAATAAGTTATCCAATCAATAGACTTTTCAGATTTTGCCCACGTTTCGAATAGCCAAAAGATGCAGCAGAGGGGCAGGATTCGTTTGGTCTCAATATAATTGAGGACTGTTTAGCTCCAATAACCCGGTCCACGTACAAATCCAACTATTACTACGAACCAGAAAATTTTGATGTCTATCAATTTAACCACTTAAAATAAATTTTCGTAATTTTAAGAAATTTAGATAAGAAGTAGAATAAAAATCTATGTCCTAAAACTAGAATAGCGAGAAATAAGAAAGAAAAAGAGTTCGTCAAAAAAGGTCGAAAAAGAAAAATGGTTGAAAAATAAAAGGTGACGAAAAAATAAAAGAAACTTATAACACTTAAAAACACTTGACTAACTTAACCTTATTACTACAACTAACTTAAAATTATAATCGCAAATTGAGATTACTAATTGGAATGATAATTGATACATAGGTAAAAGTCGTCTAAAAATATTAAAGCTTACAAGAAAAACTAAATCTCAAATGGAAATAACTTAAAAAGAAACTAAAACTTAAAAAGGCGTCGCAAAATTCTAAAGTACCTAAATCTTAGTCTAAAGAAAAACACTTAAGGAATTCTACGGCAAAGCCTAAATATCTAGAAGTAAAAATAACTATGGCAAAAACTAAGTTTAAAACTAAATATGAGCGAAAAATACAAATATTACGCTAAAACAATTAAAAAGGGACAAAATATAAAAATATACAAAAAGTTGTAAAAAGTTACAAATTTTTATAAAAATATTATTTTTATATTATTTATTTATTAAAACTATTAATTTTATATTTTATTTAAACTAATTTAACTAAATAAAACAAATAAATAAAAACTAAACTAAACAATATAATATAAATAAACTAATTAGGGTTTAAAATTAATTAAAATTAATAAAACCCGTAATTAATGCGAATTAGGGTTCCTGTGTACCCGTGTCAGGTCTGCTCCGCGAGTCGCGGTATTCGATGCTTCAAACTCCGCGAGTCGCGGTATTCGATGCTTCAAACTCCGCGAGTCGCGGGGTTTTAAAATTCAACTCAGGTACAGTTTTGAAATTCGACGCGTTTTTCTTTTTTTATTTTTTTATTTTATATTTTCTGTTTTATATTTTCTGTTTTAAAATCTAAAATATTTATATAATAAAAACTTATATTTTAAAAACTAGAATAAAAATAGAACTACTTTATAATTTTATAAATAAAAATCTTAAAACTAGATTTATATATATATTTTTTTTTCGGTTTTTTTTTATGTTTTAAATAAAAACAAAATACTTAAATAAAACTTATATAAAAATAAAGAAACTTTATAAAACTTAAATATTTAACAAAATCTTAAAAATACTTATATTTTTGTTTTTCTTTTTATATTTTCGAATATTTAAAACGTATTTTTATAAAAACGAATTTTAATAAAAGTAAACTAAAAATAAAAATCTTTTTTTTTATATTAGCGTTGCGCTTCCGGCTTTTAAGCGATTCCCCGGCAGCGGCGCCAAAAATTACTTGATGTTATGCGAGGTGTATATAAAATAGCTTTTAAATTTTAGCAGGAAATACTATTAAATACGATACAATTTTACACAAGATATTTATTTATTTAGAGAATGGATATACTTAAACCTTGCTACAACACTTATAGGCAGTGTACCTAATCGTACAGTAGTGTAGTTTTTAGTAAGTCCGGTTCATTCCACAGGGAATCTTTTTCACAAAGCTTAACGCTATATTAGTTTACTTTTATAAAAATACAAATATATATATAAGTAATATTATTGTTATAAAGGGGGATTTTACCGTTTAATGACCGGTTTGTCGATTTTAAAACTTTAGTCGCAGTTAAAACCAAATGTAAAATAATAAATAAATACAAGACTTAATTTAAAGCGTAAAGTAAATAACGATAATGAAATTGCGAATAATAAAAGTGCGATAAAATAAACTTGCGATAATTAAAAAGTACGATAATTAAAAGTGCAATTAAATACAATAACAATAAAAATGCGATAATTAGAAGTGCAATTAAATATTAAATAAAGGAAATTAAATATGAAATAAAAGAATTATGCTTATTTAAACTTCCGTAATCATGATGTTTGACGTGTTGATTTTAGTTTTATGCCCATGGGTTAATTGTCCTTTGTCCTGGATTATTTAATATGTCCGTCTGGTTTTTGTCCATAACAGTCCATCAGTCATAAATATAAAGTGCGAGTGTCCTCGTCAAATTATTCTTATACCCGAAGTTAAATATTCCAACTAATTGGGGACTTAAACTGTAACAAGATTTTAATACTTTGTTTAATAATTACACCAGGATGTCGACTGAGTGTAACCCAAGGTTTTAATATTTTGTTATCAATTATACCAAGTGTCCTTGTACATATTTTCACCCCTGTTTTAATTATTCTAGTGGCTATTAATCCATTCCCGTGTCCGGTTAAATGAACGATTATTCGTACATATAAATACCCCGCCCATCGTGTCCGATCGAGTGTATATGGTAATTTATAGGGACGCCCAATTGTAAATCTTTATATTAACATTAACAAACTATCATTTAATTAAACAAATATAAAGCTCATTAATAGCCCATAGTCTAATTTCCACAAGTGTCGTTCTTTTGTCCAAACCCCAATTATGGTACAAAGCCCAATTACCCAATTTTAGTAATTAGCCCAACATCATGATTACTTCGTTTTAAAAAAGCATAATAATAACTTAGCTACGAGACATTAAATTAAAAAGGTTGAACATAACTTACAATGATTAAAAATAGCGTAGCGTTACACGGACAGAATTTTGACTTACACCCTTACCACATTCGCTAACATACCCTTATTATTAGGATTTAAAATTAAAATTAAAATATTATATATATATATTTACGTATATATTGAGAGAGAGATAGATTATGGATTTTGCGATCAGAATTCGTTTGCTTGGGGCTCCGCGACTCGCGGTACATTTGGCCTTCGAACTCCGCAAGTCGCGGAGTTCGTTTTTACAGCTCATTCATCCTTGGCTCTTTGTTTGCCGACGATTTTAAATATTAATATAATATATATATAATTTTTAAGAATTATTTATATATTATATTATATTCATGTGCATAGTTGACTTGTAATTTTTAGTCCGTTGCGTCGAGCGTTGAGAGTTGACTCATGTCCCGGTTTCGGATTTTAGAACGTCCTTGCGTACAATTTAATATCTTGTACTTTGCATTTTAAATCTTGTACTCTTGTAATTTCGAGACGTTTCTTATCAATAATTGGAACCTCTTTGATTGTATTTTGTACTTTTGAACTTTTTGGTCGTTTGCGTCTTCAATTCATCGAATCTGTCTTTTGTCTTCACCTTTTAATATTTAAACGAATATCATTTGTAAATAGAACAATTGCAACTAAAAGCTTGTCTTTTTTGGGGAATAATGCTATGAAATATATGTTCGTTTTTAGCATTATCAGTTACCAATTTTCACGTAGCTACAACAAGTAAAAATATCCAATCTTGTTTTACCCATAACTTCTTCGTTTTAAATCCGTTTTGAGTGAATCCAATTGATATGGTTTCATATTGAACTTAAGTTTATGAATCTATAAAGAAAAATTATAAGTTTATAGTTGGAAATACAGGTTACAAGTTGTTTTTGTAAAGGTAGTCATTTCAGTCGAAAGAACGACGTCTAGATGACCATTTTGGAAAATATATTTCCACTTTGAGTTTAATCATGATTTTTGGATATAGTTTCATGTTCATAAGAAAAATCATTTTCCCCTAAGAACAACTTTTAAATCAAAGTTTATCATAGTTTTTAATTAACTAACCCAAAACAGCCCGCGGTGTTACTACGACGGCGTATATCCAGTTTTACGGTGTTTTTCGTGTTTTCTGGTTTTAAATCATTAAGTTAGCATATCATATAGATATAGAACATGTGTCTAGTTGATTTTAAAAGTCAAGTTAGAAGGATTAACTTTTGTTTGCGAACAAGTTTAGAATTAACTAAACTATGTTCTAGTGATTTCAAGTTTAAACCTTCGAATAAGGTAGTTTTATATATATGAATCGAATGATGTTATGAACATCATTACTACCTTAGGTTTTGTGGATAAACATACTGGAAATGAGAAAAATAGATCTAGCCTCAAATGATCCTTGGATGGCTTGAAAGTTCTTGAAGCAGAATCATGACACGAAAACAAGTTCAAGTAAGATTTCCACTCGAAATAAGATTGTTATAGTTATAGAAATTGAATCAAAGTTTAATATGAGTATTACCTTGTATTAGAAAGATATCTTACTATAAATAAGAAATATTTCTTGAGGTTGGATGATCAATTTACAAGATTGGAAGTAAGCTAGCAAACTTGGAAGTATTCTTGATTTTATGAAACTAGAACTTATAGAATTTATGAAGAACACTTAGAACTTGAAGATAGAACTTGAGAGAGATCAATTTGATGAAGAAAATTGAAGAATGAAAGTGTCTGTAGGTGTTTTTGGTCGTTGGTATATGGATTAGATATAAAGGATGTGTAATTTTGTTTACATGTAAATAAGTCATGAATGATTACTAATATTTTTGTAATTTTATGAGATATTTCATGCTAGTTACCAAATGATGGTTCCCACATGTGTTAGGTGACTCACATGGGCTTCTAAGAGCTGATCATTGGAGTGTATATACCAATAGAACATACATCTAAAAGCTGTGTATTGTACGAGTACAAATACGAGTGCATACGCGTAGAATTGTTGATGAAAATGAATGAGGATGTAATTGTAAGCATTTTTGTTAAGTAGAATTACTTTGATAAGTGTGTTGAAGTCTTTCAAAAAGTGTATGAATACATAGTAAAACACTACATGTATATACATTTTAACTGAGTCGTTAAGTCATCGTTAGTCGTTACATGTAAATGTTGTTTTGAAACCTTTAGGTTAACGATCTTATTAAATGTTGTTAACCCATTGTTTATTATATCTAAAGAGATGTTAAATTATTACATTATCATGATATTATGATATATTAATATATCTTAGTATGATATATATACAGTTAAATGTTGTTACAACGATAATCGTTACATAATGTCTCGTTTCGAAATCATTAAGTTAGTAGTCTTGTTTTTACATATGTAGTTCATTGTTAATACACTTAATGACATGTTTACTTATCATTTATCATGATTAAACATAGTGTATCAATATCTTAATATGATTCATATGTATTTAGTAAGACGTTGTTATAACGATAATCGTTATATATATAGTTTCGAGTCTCTTAATTCAATAAACTCAATTTTTATGTATATAACTCGTTGTTAAAATATCTAATGAGATACTTACTTATCATAATTTCATGTTAACTATATATATAATCATATATATGTCATCATATAGTTTTTACAAGTTTTAATGTTCGTGAATCACCGGTCAACTTGGGTGGTCAATTGTCTATATGAAACCTATTTAAATTAATCAAGTCTTAACAAGTATGATTGCTTAACATGTTGGAAACACTTAATCATGTAAATAACAATTTCATTTAATATATATTAACATGGAAAAGTTCGGGTCACTACACATGCCACCACTACTAAGGAAACGTCGCGCTCGTGCATAAGTGCACAATGGCACAAGTCTTCTCCGTTTCTAGCCATGAATAATTAATTCTCCCCCACTTGGGGTCTTCACACGAATAAACTTTTCATGGTATGCAATATAGGCTCTATAACGATCGAGCTAATCCATACCCACAACAATATCGAACTCACCCAAAGTCATCGGAATAAGATCGATTTTAAACGTTTCGGTACCAAACACAACATTACAATCTTTACAAACATCAACCCCTACCACTATCTTACCATCCGCTATTTCGACTTCTACCGGACGACTTAACTTAGCTAGCGGTTTATTAATCTTAGACACAAATTGCGGAGCCACAAACGATAAATTAGCAGCGCTATCAAATAGTATCAAATAGAAGGTGATGAAACATGACTAGGATCTTAGAAATCAATAGATTTGACTCACACAATGACGGAATAAGTGAATCAAACCCTCTAGTGAATAGATTAAGCTTTTTGGGATTAATGTAGTCAAATAACAACTAAATCAAGTGTGATTAGATCAACACCTAGAGCTATTATTCACCACCTGGGTGATTTGGGTTAAGAGAGAATCGGAGGAGCTCACCAGATCTGAGTGTGTGTAACAAATAAGAGGCTTAACCTAAAATGAAGAACATAAGACTTTATATACCCCTGCTGTTGACTCACCCGTACGATTCATCCATCACACGTACGAGTTGGCTTCATCAGCCGTACGGGTGATCACTCGCTCGTGTCTTCTCATTTAGGTTGTAATTGTGACTTAGCTCAGCATCAACCGTGCGTATGAGCCTTGGTCAATCCTTAATTAATGATGTTGCTTAATTACGGATTGAGTGCAATAAGATTATAATGGAGGAAGGGATGTTCGATGATTATTTTGGGCCCCGATGATCGTTTTTCACTTTAACTATCAAGTGATCAACCACCCCGACCTGGTCTTCGTTATCGATTAGCATGATTCACCTTAACTCAATGTAAGAAGTCCTTGGGCAAAGTTACAAGTGAAATCTACAAAGGCTTAGGCAAATGGCAGAGAATCAACAACCTATAAATGAGAGGCCAAGCTCCCTATTTATAGTATCCGTGATATCCGCGGTCTGCGAGATGCTCGGCTCTCCACGGAAAGTCAGCGGATCAAACCGCAGTTTGGCATTTCAGCGAATACTTAACCGCAGTATTTATTTTCAGCGAATATGGCATAACTGTGCCTTATAATCCGCGTGGTTCTGTCCTTAACTTTTTAGAAAATAAAATATACATATACAATGCTATGTATATGATCAAGTCCCCCCAGTTTATTATGATGCATTTTCGCGAAGCAAATGCATCATGATAAACTCTAAAAATAAAGAAGTGCATCTTTAAAATATCTCGCGAACTTTATTATATATTTTTTACTGTCCATTTATTACCGTTGTTTTAATTAGGCGAAACGCGTAATTACAACGGTAACTTTCGCTATTCTATCAAATCAGCTTATTTTAACGGCTAGATTTTTACCGTTTTATGCGTCACATTAATTACAGCCGTTAAAATTCAATGATTACCTTTTCAACTTGCTCGCGCTAATCCCAATTATAAATAGCAGACAACGCCGCACAAAAACTTTACGCTTTCTTTTCCCAATTTCGCATTCAAATTCGTTGAATCATAATCGTACCGTGCAATTAATCAATTTCAATCTTCAATTTCTTCAATTTTATCATCCAATTTATTTGCAAATGGCATCGTCTTCTTCAATGCACACTCCCGGAGGATATGTTTCCTACATGACGGAAGCAAAACTGCAAACTTTGCAAGAATGGTACCCACCACTTGCCCAATTCGTTCCTACCATGCCTGCGGCAGAGCAGCGAGCCGATACTCCCCCTAAAGGGATGATATCCGTGTACGAGGTTGCCATTTCTCAAGGCAACCTTCGATTTCCCCTTACCCGTTTTTTTCGCAGTGTTTGGGAATATTATAACATCGCTATGGCGCAGTTGCATCCTAACGCAATTAACAAGATTGTGCTATTTGAGATGTATTGCAACGCTATCAGCCAACCACCGCTGCTAAACATTTTTCGGATGTGCAATAGCCTGGTGCTATAGTAAACTTGGCGTAATGACTTCACCAAAAGATTCAATTGGGAATTGGCGCAGTTCCTTCTTCTATATTAACGATACCGCATATGTGAATAGCAAAATACCGAAAACGTGGTGTACAGAGCTTAATACCGACGTCAATGAGAGGCCTGTACTCGATGATCTTGAGAATGACACTCTCAAGATACTTAAAAACGCGGGTATATTTCTGCGACCTTACTCGAATGTACCGCTGTACATTCGCAGAGTGTCGATTCAATGGCCGTGGAGCCACTATGATGCGCTTTTAGTTGACCAATCAAAAAACAGTATGCCGCTTAACTTTATCGCAATGTATCAATCGTACTTTCATTTTTCGCAATATTTTTGCTTTGCATAACTTTACGCGCTTTTATTTTTTCAGCGGTTGCACTTGACCTTGTCATGAGGTCCGCTGATATAAGTAGGATTAGCCCTGCCCGTCGCCTAAAAAATGGCGATGGCAACATTATTCTTATTGATGAACCTATCATCAATACATGCTTTATTATTGGAGGTGAGGACCGCGGTAAGCGCAAGGTTGCGGATACGACTCCCACTCCACGCAGAAAACGCCTGCGCACTCACTCTGAACAAGAAGCAAGTAAGCAAATTCTATTTCGCAGTACTTATTTGATTACGCATTGTTTATATTGGCATGAACTTGCTATATTTGCTGATCTGTTTATAGCTATTCTTCCAGGGTCATCCGCTGAAGCTACACCGCTTTATAACATCAGAGGGAGAATCCCTACAGATGTTCTTAATGAACCCAGGAATGAAGATTTATCTCTTCCATCTGACGCAGAAGCGTCCAACGAGGAAGAAGAAAGAGAAGCCACTACGGAAGAAGCTGCCACAGCAGATCGGGCGTTTAAGCTGTACCAAAAGCTTTATAAATTTGTTCCTGCAGAAACAAGGGAGCAATACCGCAACACAAAGATATTTTTACTACGTGTAATATAATTACATTAATACTATCTATCATATTATTTTTATGATGTTAAATGAACTTTATAAATTTTATTACTTAAGATATATAAAAGTATATCTTTATATAAAATTTTATTTATTAATAAATGAATTATATTATTTACTCTAATAGATCTTTTAAAAAATATTTAAAAATATAAAACGACGATATTTAAACTATATATTAATCAGGTATAGATTTTGGAAATCATTTTAAGTTAAATTGACTTTTGTTGACTTTTGCATATTAGTCTCGAGCATTAGAATTGTGATACACTATGACCTGACCTAAATTGCTATACAAATATTGACCAACATATAAATATATATATATATATATATATATATATATATATATATATATATATATATATATATACTTAATTTAGGTTCGTGAATCTGAGGCCAACCTTGCACTTGTTCAATGAAGTTATATGTATTTTTACTACAAAATACAGTATGGTGAGTTTCATTTGCCTTTTTACCCTTTATATTTTTGGGCTGAGAATACATGCGCAATTTTTATAAATGTTTTACGAAATAGACACAAGTAATCGAAACTACATTATATGGTTGAATGATCGAAGCCGAATATGCCCCTTTTTGTTTGGTAGCCTAAGAATTAGGGAACGTCACTAATTTTGAGAATTAGTGCACGTCTAATTGACGCGAATCCTAAAGATAGATCTATTGGGCCTAACGAACCCCATCTAAAGTACCGGATGCTTTAGTACTTCGATGTTTTTTTTATCATGTCCGAAGGATTTCCCGAAATGATAGGAGATATTCTTATATGCATCTTGTTAATGTCGGTTACCAGGTGTTCAATCCATATGAATGATTTTTGTCTCTATGCTTGGGAAGTATATTTATGAGCACTGGAAATGAAATTCTTGTGGTCTATTAAAATATTGGAAATGAATGTTTATGTTAAACTAATGAACTCACCAACCTTTTGGTTGACACTTTAAAGTATGTTTATTCTCAGGTGTTAAAGAAATCTTCCGCTGTGCATTTGCTCATTTTAAAGATATTGCTTGGAGTTATTCATGGCATATTTCAAAAGACGTTGCATTCAAGTTGTTGAGTTCAATAGAGATTATTATTAAGTAAATGACAGATTAGGTCATTTATAGTTGAATATTATGAAATGGTATGCATGCCTGTCAATTTTCGATGTAAAGAAAGTTTATCTTTTAAAAACGAATGCAATGTCTGAAAAATGTATCATATAGAGGTCAAATACCTCGCGATGTAATCAACTATTAAGAATCGTTTATAATGTATATGAATGGGTCCTTTCAGTTGATATCAGAGCGGTGGTCTTAGCGAACCAGGTCTGCATTAGTGTGTCTAACTGATAAGTCTTTAGGATGCATTAGTGAGTCTGAACTTCGACCGTGTCTACATGTCAAAAGTTTTGCTTATCATTTCTAGTCGGAAATCATCTGATTATCATCCTTAGAAAATTACCTGCTTATCATTATTAGTCTGGATACGTCTTGGTACATTAATTGCATGGGTAGTGTATGGACAAAAATTCATATCTTAGCGTATCTGCTAAATCATATCTTATATTATCTGTTACTTTAGACTTTGCCTGATATATTCCGTAAATTCCTCCGTAATTTACGAAATCTTTTGCTCTACATATATAGATATTCTATGTAATTAGAATACCATACGATAGCCAGAAGATCATTTCATATCGAAAAAAAAAATCCTTTATCCAATCGTACGAAATGGAATTCGTCGTTAGTTCAAGTCACTCGGATTCCGAAATGGAATCCCACTCAAGCTCCGAAAGCAGTGTGACCGGAATGGATCAACCAATTAGTCATCACCTATTCTGGATGAATTGGGGATGGGTTCGTAGCCTCCTCAATCATCGGAGACAAGAAGAAGGCGATCCTTTCCATCCACCACATTGCCCTCTTGACGAAGAACCTGAAGCACTTACCGGCGATCCTGTCCGAAACACCATTTTCTCTCTCATTTCCAGAGTATCTCGTCACGATTATATACTACATCAAATTCTAGATTTTATTTATCCGCTCATCCGAACCGACAATCACCCCGGTGTAATAGAAGAAGTCAACGAACTTCGCGCTCGGGTAGTGGCTTTGGAGAATATGGTGCAAAGGTTACAAACACCATCAGCAGCATCAGCAGCATAACCAGTACCACCATCATCAATGCCAAAAGTACCATTACCACCCCAACCACAACCGCGTCGTAAACCTCAACTTCACAATCTGTCCCACGAGCATCAACGTCATACGCACCATAGATACCAAGGAGTACCAACAACAATAACTGACGAAGTATTAATTCATAACTTTATTGGAGAAACATTCCACGGTGATTATGTAATCTCTAAAGTCTTAGAGATTATCTAATCTAGCCCTAATCATAAATCAGTTAAGCGAACCAAAATGATAGAAAGAAGAGTAGAAACCCTGACAAAAATGGTCTGTGATTAACAAGCTAAACTTGTTTTACCAATAGCATCAACAGTACCGTCAGTGTCACCAGCATCGTCGGTACAGTCAACATCAGAATCAACAACACCTATAACATCATAAACTCTGTCAGTTCAAGAATCACTGTGAACATCATTATGAATCAATAACGCGTATATTGTATCAACGAGTTATGAAGAATTAACTCATTCCCTCTGAAGAAATTATATGTATATTTTATAAATAAAAATATATCTTTCCGTGCCAAGCTATTGTGTGTGAATCTTAACTACTTGGTTAATTCATATTACAAATATGCAATAATGTACGTCTTTCGCCTGCAACTTAACCAGCGTTAACTAAAATCTCTGTCTCAATTCAACAAATTTCAATTCATAATAAATCAAGTATATATTTGATTTTACACTTTCATCATCGAAGTACCTGAAACTTTTCAGATAACATCATTCGTACTTTGCGAAGTTCACAAGAATTTAACGAAAATCAACATCACGCCTCAACAAATAACGAAGTATTGATTCATAATTTCAATATTATTGAAGAAATACTTATGTAATCTCTAAAGCCTTCAAGGGATTATTAAATTCTAGTCACAACCGTAAATCGAATGAGTTTTAATTTAGTATTAACTCATTAAAATCTATGTTACATCTGAAGAGAATATATACATATATATTTTCATAAGGACTGTAATAAAATTCTTTTGTACAAAATATTAATTGTGAAATTTTTTTAACGGGAAGGTAAATTATCAACTATACTTCCTACTTTCACAATAATATACATTCTTTCATAGAAATCAATACAACCATACTCATTCAAACCCAATTACATATTTTGATTTTGAAACCTCAGAATTCAATTCGAGATATAACCGGTACCATCACTTTTTGATTCCTACATCTTTCAAAGCTATACTTTGACTTCAAAACTGTGTTAGAACATCAAATGTATATTAACGATTACAATATGTGTTCAAACCCTTCAAAAATTTCTGAAGACACTTCAAATAATGAGCAATCGAGATGATGATCCAACCACATACTACCCACAGTTATATACTTAAAAAGCTCTCGAAACCAAAGTCATAATTCAACACATATATGTGTCAGATCCTTTGGCATTTATTAGCAAAAATAACTTTACAATTCGTTTTTCAAAGTAGCAAATTCTATCACAGCTCCAGCAAGACAACTTCAATTTTTCATTCGGAGTAGCCTTATCATAATCTTGATAAACATGTTGCCCTTTCGCCATTGTTACCGGGGAACCTTTCATATCTCACCACATTAGCTGTAAACTTTTCAGCAACCGTAATGATCTGAGATTTTCCGAAGAATCATTATAATTACCGAAACCCCATCATTTACTCATTCGCATCTTGTAACGAGAATTGCCATACGAATCATCGGGAATTAGCAATCAGTATTTTGAAATCTCGCAACATGTCTATGCCAACAGTTATATGTGTATATATAACGTCTATCTTCTAGACTTAATTTGAATGTGAAGTTTCTGAAAAAACACTCTGAACTACGAATTGGTTCTCCGAAAATGGAAAAATGATGATAAAGCAGCAAAAACTATAAACAACTTTAACAGTAAAAGTTTGATGATAATGAATAAGTGTGCTGGCAAAGCGCAGAAAAAGGGAAGTCTTGGAACTGGAAACCGGATTGAGCAAAGTATGAAGGAGGATGTGGACAAATCACAAAGACTGAACTGACTTCAAAGAATCCAAATGATTCAGTACCTGCTGAAGTCATTAATGAATACCTTGCTCCTGACTCTAAACCCCTGCGGACAATACTCTTCATCATCCTCTGATATTAGAAATTCTAAGATATCATCGTATCTTTCATTATAAATATCCTCTATATTTCTGAAGATATTTCCATAATCATTCTTATCTGAAATCATTTACCTCTTCGCGCTATCTGTATTGCATCATAAAAGAAACTATTTTAGTTTCTAAATTCTGAAACATTCGAGTTTAAAATAGGAATATTTTTGAAGTAATATTGGGAGCTGAAGCATGAGTTAGTATAATATAATCACACTTGATCAACGTGATTATATTACAGTAAGTCATACTGAGTTTCTAAATGGAACATGATGATTCACAGATCTTAGCGTCATCACGTTCCATGTTACACGACTCTTGTATTCTATTTAACCTCTAAAATATAAAGAAAATATTTCTTGATGATTCGGCCTTTTCCAAGGTATTCTGGTAATTTGAAAAGTCAAGATCGTGCCATCACAATTTTCTTCCTAGAACATTAACAATGTTCATTCCGAAATTCATATCTACGAATTCTGGACCATTACAAGCGGTGCTTAATCACAAGAAGAAGAAACTAAAGGACAAAATTCCGAAATATAAATTAGGGTATATATAGAAGTAAATAAAAGAGCATTAACTGGAGATGACAATGATTATAGAAGACAGAAGCAGAGACTTTGAAATATAAGGGAAGATATAAAGCCCAGCGACAAACCAGCAATTATAAACCATATATATCGATGCATATAGCAATATAAAGACACGAGATAACTAGAAACACTATAAACCCAAGAGTATGGTAGAAGTAAATAGATTCTTCCGGTGGTAGATGAAAAAGAAGAATGACCGATATGAAAGTTAGAAGTATAACGAGAATCAGAACTGGATGGAGCATATTGATGAATACTTTAAAATATGAGTTGAGGGGGAAAGAATAGAAGGTGATGAAACATGACTAGGAACTTAGAAATCAACAGATTTAACTCACACAATGACGAAATAAGTGAATCAAACCCTCTAGTGAATAGGTTAAGCTTTTTGGGATTAATGTAGTCAAATCACAACTAAATCAAGTGTGATTAGCTCAACACCTAGAGCTATTATTCACCACTTGGGTGATTTGGGTTGAGAGAGAATCAGAGGAGCTCACCAGATCTGAGTGTGTGTAACAAATAAGAGGCTTAACCTAAAATGAAGAACATAAGACTTTATATACCCCTGCTATTGACTCACTCGTACGATTCATCCATCACACGTACGAGTTGGCTTCATCAGCCGTACGGGTGATCACTCGCTCGTGTCTTCTCATTTAGGTTGTAATTGTGACTTAGCTCAGCATCAACCGTGCGTATGAGGCTGTCAGCCGTGCTAGTGAGGCTTCACTCGTACGTTTGACTAAGTCTAACATAGTCAAACATCCAAATCTTATTCCTGCAGTTCCTGTAACCACATACAAACACGGATAGGATAATAACGAGCGATCATGGTGGCCTGTAAACTGTTGTACCTGCAATGAAAGAGGGTAGATGTCTAGGGACTTCCATAAAAAGCATCAATAGAAGGTGTGAGTTATAAAGAAACGAAGGAGATGAGTTTATAAGAAAATATCCGACAGAATAATTAAAATGGACGATCGCATTAAAGCGGATCCTAATTCCATTGGTTACCGGAGAATCAAATCTTATTACGAAGATTTTCTTCAAATCCCTTGAAATCAGGAAATCAATCATATCTACGTCAAATGATAAGATGAATCTACACTTACTCATTTCACTCTTCTATGTTAGCTTCATTCGTACTCTTCATATAAATGGATTGTTTATATTCAAATTATTCGCTGATGATAAACTCTAATTTTCAGCCCGTATGCATCATGAAAACATACTTATTATCATTCACGACCTTTCCACTCAAATTTCGGGACGAAATTTCTTTAACGGGTAGGTACTATGACAACCCAAAAATTTCCGACCAAATTTAAACTTTAATCTTTATATATTCCCGACACGATAAGCAAAGTTTGTAAGTTGAATCTCAAGAATTTTAAACTGTGTTCATACATTCATTTAACCCCGACCAAATTCCAAAGATTCACGAACCATTATATGAACGAATATGATTATATATGTATATGTGTATATATTATAACTTGAAAACATTAACAAAGTATTAGACGTATAATACTTTACATAAACGTATTTGTTTCATCATATATTCAAATAGTTGTCGTTGGAATTAAAAGATATATCAAAGGATTGATTTATCGGATACTTTGAATTATGGCTACGAGTCTCTATTGAGAGGTCCACTTTGATTTAGAAAACCTTTCCTTTTAACGGTATCCGGAATAATTAGTAAACGTGATTTAGAATAGTGTCATTAACGAGAGTTAGTCAAAAGTTAGTAATCATTTCCGTTTAAATTTTAAAAGTGTACTTTACTTTGATTTACTAGTGTCCCTTGATAAATCAACCATTTAGTTTTTCATATTAAAAACATTCTTTGGTAGAATAACTACTAATATTTAAAAAGAGTTAAATTATATAAAACGAACTTTGAAATATAATTGGTTTTGAAAGACTAAATATTATATCATTAGATAAATATTTCGAACATATATATTATGTATAAATTTACAATTTTAAATATATATATATATATATATATATATATATATATATATATATATATATTAACTTAGTCATAAAACATCCTGATTTAAAATAATAAATTTTGATAAACAACGAGTCACTGATTTATAGAAGCAAATAACCACAACCCTCAATTTTATAAGTTACATTTTTTATAAGGTAATTTATTGACGAGTAAGTCAAATTATTAATAAGGGTACATATCGCGTAACGTAAAAGGCTAGTTTTTTTAAACATACGAAAGTGCGCTCGAAAAATCGAAAGTGGTACATGAGTTGAGTGATAACGTCCGTGTCATTTGAGTAAAAATTATATTTTTATCATGAACGTAAATATAATATAATATATAAGTAATTATATAAATTAAATATAATAAATATATAATAATAATAAAATGGTGTCGGCACACTATATTACATGTAACATTCACGTGAATTGGAAGATGCACTTTATCACTTACACGTTTTTTTTTAAATATTATATTATTAAAATAATTTTATTATTATTATATTTATTTTCTATTTTTATATTACCATATTTTTGCAAAAAGGATACAATTAGTCAAATTTCACGTGAGGCTAAAAACCAACAAATGTAATCGATTTTTTATATATATAGATATAGTCCGAGTTAAATGAGGAGCTCAACTTCAAAACACATATTACTCCGTAGTACTAATTTTTTTTATTATTATTACTCTTAATATTAATACTAGTATTATTATTAAGTAGTATCATTAATATTAGTATTAGTAATATTATACATAAAATACTACGACGAGGTCATGAGCAAGTTATTTCAAAACTGGTTTTCGAGTAGGATAGGGCTAAGGAAATTATGGATTATAGCTATGGAGGTGATGTGTATGGTTCATGGGTATGCTCGTGAGGTCAATCTAGTGTTTATCATCTCCGTTGCGTCTATGTACCTTTCCTGCAATATTGAATCTCAATATTGATACGTGAGTACTCGTAAATTAATTTTTACATATTAATAGTGTATCCCTGACTAGTGCTCGAGAATATAGGATTATGCGTGCTTGTACTTTTGATATTGCCATTAGACAGATTATGTTGACTCCTGAGCTGGTTACATACGTGGTCGAAATAAGTTATAAGATATGCATGTCGTTGGAAAGCTAGCGAAAAATTAAGAACTTTTCATTTAGATATCGAATGGTTTCGATGAACGGATTAGAAGTTATAGTCAATTGAATTTTTGTTTTATTATTAAAAATGATTATTATTATCGTCGTTGTTATCGTCGTTCTAATTTTTATCTTATTATTATTATTATTATTATTATTATTATTATTATTATTATTATTATTATTATTATTATTATTATTATTATTATTATTATTATTATTATTATTATGATTATTATTATCATTATTTATAAAAAGTCTGATTATTAAAAATTGTTATTTTTATTATTATTACTATCGTTATTATCGTTAAACTTATAATTAGTATTATCATTAATATTGTCATAATATTTATTATCATTAGTACTATTATAATTAAAACTAATATTAATAACATCTAAATTTTTGATTACTATTATTATCATTAACATGAATGCGATATAAAAGACGATTAGAAACTATTAAACGAATCGATTAGAAAATAATGAGTATGAGTATCATGATGAAATTAAAATATTGTTAGATATTGATTTAGATAAAAATTATCTTTTTTTCATTATTTATATCACTATTATTATTAAAAGTATTACTAATATTAAAATATCATTTTTACAAAAACTATTATTTAGGAACATCATTGATAATACAAAATTTCATTTACTATTATTAATAAGAATTATTATTTTATCATAATACGATTTTTCGTAAATATAAATATTGTTATTATTATTAGTAGAATAATAATTATTATTATTACGAAATAATACACTTTTTACTTATTAGTATTATCAATATTATTTTATTAAATAAATATGTAATACAAAGATATTTTTACTACGTGTAATATAATTACATTAATACTATCTATCATATTATTTTTATGATGTTAAATGAACTTTATAAATTTTATTACTTAAGATATATAAAAGTATATCTTTATATAAAATTTTATTTATTAATAAATGAATTATATTATTTACTCTAATAGATCTTTTAAAAAATATTTAAAAATATAAAACGACGATATTTAAACTATATATTAATCAGGTATAGATTTTGGAAATCATTTTGATTCAAATTGACTTTTGTTGACTTTTGCATATTAGTCTCGAGCATTAGAATTGTGATACACTATGACCTGACCTAAATTGCTATACAAATATTGACCAACATATAAATATATATATATATATATACTTAATTTAGGTTCGTGAATCCGAGGCCAACCTTGCACTTGTTCAATGAAGTTATATGTATTTTTACTACGAAATACAGTATGGTGAGTTTCATTTGCCTTTTTACCCTTTATATTTTTGGGCTGAGAATACATGCGCAATTTTTATAAATGTGTTACGAAATAGACACAAGTAATCGAAACTACATTATATGGTTGAATGATCGAAGCCGAATATGCCCCTTTTTGCTTGGTAGCCTAAGAATTAGGGAACATCACTAATTTTGAGAATTAGTGCACGCCTAATTGACGCGAATCCTAAAGATAGATCTATTGGGCCTAACGAACCCCATCCAAAGTACCAGATGCTTTAGTACTTCGATGTTGTTTTTATCATGTCCGAAGGATTTCCCGGAATGATAGGGGATATTCTTATATGCATCTTCTTAATGTCGGTTACCAGGTGTTCAATCCATATGAATGATTTTTGTCTCTATGCGTGGGACGTATATTTATGAGAACTGGAAATGAAATTCTTGTGGTCTATTAAAATATTGGAAATGAATGTTTATGTTAAACTAATGAACTCACTAACCTTTTGGTTGACACTTTAAAGCATGTTTATTCTCAGGTGTTAAAGAAATCTTCCGCTGTGCATTTGCTCATTTTAAAGATATTACTTGGAGTCATTCATGGCATATTTCAAAAGACGTTGTATTCAAGTCGTTGAGTTCAATAGAGATTATTATTAAGTAAATGATAGATTAGGTCATTTATAGTTGGATATTATGAAATTGTATGCGTGCCTGTCAATTTTCAATGTAAAGAAAGTTTATCTTTTAAAAACGAATGCAATGTCTGAAAAATGTATCATATAGAGGTTAAATACCTCTCGATATAATCAACTATTGAGAATCGTTTATAATGTATATGAACGGGTCCTTTCATTACCCGCCGCCTTTTCTAGCTTCTTCACTTGATCCCTTAACAATTCGGGACATTCCGACTTCCGGTGCCCCGCTTTTTGACAATTAAAGCATGTGACCGTCTTGCTCGGACAATCACGGGAGAAATGACCCTTCTTCCCGCAACTATAACAAGTGGGTGTAAAAGTATTCGAACCACCTTTCTTCACACTTCCGACACTTTTGGACCCGCCCTTGCTCTTCTTGTTGGAGTAACTAGACGCTTCAAATTTTCTCTTACTCATCCCATAACTAACCGGACTCGGAGCTTGCGCTTCAAACCCCTTCGCCACACCAATAGCTTAGCAAAAGTTTCAACGTGACCAATACTAATTTTACCTTTCAAATCATCTCTAAAGGTTACGTGAAAATCTTCCATCAACAATTGATCATTCCCCACATACTCGAGGCAAAAACGCGCTTTGGCGAGAAAGTTGGTTTTGAGAGTGTTTAGGTCCAAAGACCCTTGAAGCATGTTTCTTAACTCGTTTCGAAATATAGAAAGATCCTCTTGCATACGATACTCAAGGAAAAACTCCTTCTTGAACTCCTCCCAAGATAACCCTACAAAAGCCGTTTCACCTACCATGGCAAGTTTACCATCAAGCCAATCTTTAGCATTGCCCCTCATCAAACTAGTGGCAAGCTTTGTCTTCTTTTCGGGTGGGCATTCACTAGTACGAAAACAACCCTCAACATCGGAGATCCAAGCCATACTTTTCATGGGGTCGGGATCTCCGTAAAAGAGAGGAGGCTTAGTCGCCATAAAGTTCTTGTAGCTAAAAACCATCTCGCCCCCATTTTGAGGTCTACGAAACCTCCTTTCAACTTCTTCTTTCACGGCGTCGGCCATTTGTTCCCAAATTAAATCGACAATATGTTCCGAAACTGACTTTTCAAGTATTTACTTAACCTTTAGAGAGAAAACCGAGATGTAGTTCTCTAGAGCGGCCTCTATTTTGGTTCTCTAGAGGGACCACCACCGTTATTTGTATCCATTCCATTTCTCGTCTTCATTCTAAAAATTGAAATGGATTAGACGTCACGTCAAAATAGTAAGGATATATATATATATATATATATATATATATATATATATATATATATATATATATATATATATATATATATATATATATATATATATATACATATGACCGCACATACACCACACCTAGCTCAATACTAGTCGCACGTCCTTGCTTGACTTGACATACAACCGTAATAGTGGTCGCCACTCACTATTATGCTCGCATGCCGTGCCATGCTCAAACGTATCACAACAATTTTGCTCGATGTTCAAAACAATACGCATGATTAGTAACATCATAACATAGCATTGTTAGTCCATCTATTCACCAATGCACTAACAAAACCCGTACCGACCCGTAGTCCTACAAGTCCCGCATATAACTCAATAACATAAAAGTCTAAGTCTAGGCGCCTATCTTAAGTCACCTAAATCCCTTAGACCAGGCTCTGATACCACTTGTAATGACCCAACCCGTTAACCAACCAAAAATGCACCATTAAAAAAAAATTTGAAACAGTTCTGCCCAGATTGGGTGTGCGCCGCGCAGCCCAGTCTGTGCGCGACGCGCAGTGTGGCTGACAGCCCGCTGTCCAAATTTCATGATTTTTGTTTAAAGATCTCCCACTTCCCGTCACTTTTAGACAAAACGCTTTTTATAACATATTATAATAAGTAAAACTAACACTTTCCAATAATAAAACGAGTTTTACAATGCGGGGCCCACATATGCCCATAAATACCCTTAAGTACGAAGTACGAGTTTCGACCACAAAAGTTTAATTTCCAAACGACACTTAGAGCATGGTGTTTTGGGTTAAACTACTCATATCTTGGTCGAACTTCCAAAAGCTAAAACCTCCGTGAGCCATTAATCTAAGCGAATACCTTTGCCCTTATAAAAGCCGGAGCCTAAAAAGGTAAACAACAAGAGGGTAAGCTAAAGCTTAGTGAGTAGAATAAATATATACATGCATATACAACTTACCTACTCGCGTCCGCAACATCATACAATGCATATAATCGCATATCATCTCGTAACAAAAGCTAGTATCATCAAACGTACAACTAGCAATATCAATAGCATAAAAATCATAATAATAATGAAATGCTAAACATCAACAAGTATAAACCATGGTTAACCAATATCGCAAGGGAATGACCTCGCGAACAAGTCATCGGTGTTCATAACAACCGTTTGCTCCCAAAAATGGTTATGGTATGCTAACCCCCGAGGTGTTCCAAAACGGCTATGGCATCACCCCCAAGTGTTCCAAAACGGCTATGCATCACTTGAATCACGTGTGGGTAAGAACCGGTTATTCGATTATCTCCCAAAACGGCTATGATATGCTAACCCCGAGGTATCCCAAAATGGCTATGGTATTCCCCTAAAGTGTTCCAAAACGGCTATGGCATCCCTTAATAACGGCCATAACTCACAACCATGTGCACAAAATGGCTATGTACACAATTAACACGGGCACATAAATCATATACATACATACATAAGTATTCCACTCACCTTATCGTCTTGGTGAGATTTCCAACAATACTTGTAACCTTCAAAGCAAGTCACTTAAATATAATTAATGCCCAATTAATTCACATAACAAGTTGGATTGTACACCAACTAACCTCACTAGTGCATTTATGACCCAAGAGGGTATTTATGACTCATTTGCACTAGAATCACTCAATCGAGGTCCAAATCCCCAACTAACCACTAAAAGCTAGTGATTAAGGTTCTAAGACTCCCATAAAAACATGTCTAGGGTGTTTTCATACCCAATTCATCCCGCTAAGTCAAACTTACCCATTTGACCCATTTTCAAGTCCACCATGAAACCCCAAAACACTTTTCACTAACAACACAAGTGAGCTAGTGATTTAACTAACCTTTTATTACCCATTAACACCATTCATTACTTTGAAACCCTAGGTATGACTCAATCTTACCCAAAAACCCCCAAAATCACCCACAATGGGTTTTATGTTCATCACTAATCCAAACCCTAACCCTTAACCAAATCAAACTAAGAAAAATCAAGACTGGTACTTACCACCACAATCAAAATGTAGCTAGTGATGAGATAAACAACTTTATAACTCGAGCTAGGACCCGAAACTAACTTCTTCTTCCTTTGCTTGAGTTTTCTCACACTAGGAATCTCTCTCTCTAAAATTTAAGTGGAAGGGATGAGGTTGTTGGAAGTGGAGTAAATGTCACCCCAAGATCTGATCTAGTGGCCTTAAACTCGTACCCAAGTGAATTTACCAAAACGCCCTTCTAAAATATCCATTTAAAAGAAACAGAAACTGCCAGCTGGAAAGGGTGCGCCGCGCGCTCCCTTACATGCGTGCGGCGCGCACAATGATCTGAACCGTCTCTGATCATAGTTTAATTACACACAGCTTCCCACACTTCATCTACCTTATTTACACTTTTGTACAATAAATATTAGGGTGTTACAAGGAGACTAATAGGGCTAATGATAACAGTCAAACGGAGAAGATGGGTTCATCGGCATCCCAATTGGATCATAACACTTAGACTAGGTCATTTGGCTCACATGGTATGACTTATGCTTCTACTCTTAAAGGTGATACTGTTAAAAATCCTATTGTTGTTGAGACAAAAAAGATTGTTCTTCTTGAACATGATTTGGTGTAAATGTCAAATCCTATGGAGTCTGTCCTTGTTAAGATTAAAAACGTAGAGACTATGAATAGTTTACCAACAGTATGCAAGGATGAAGGGTTTGAAGATATTACTTTCCAACATGTGGGGGGTCTTTGGTTATGGTGATTATTTCCTACTGTCAATGCATGTGCAAATTTCAAGCATAACATGACGTTGAAAAATTTATTCTCAACAATTATACTGATCATCAAGAACTTCGTTTTAAATGAGAGGTTAACATGGGTCAAAATCTCAGGTATGCCTTTAGGTGCTGGGAAATCTAGTGCCTATCGTAAAGTGGCTGGATTGATGGGTAAATTCATTTTCTTTGATAAAGGAAAAGGTGATTCCATGGGTTTGGGTAGAGTTTGTATAGCTACTAAACAACAAAATAGTATTGCGGAAAGGTTACAGTTATAATTCCTGGTGTTGACTATAAGGTATGCATTCTGGATATTAGACATTGGAAAGCTAATATTGATGAAGATGCTGAGGAAGACTCACAGTCAGAAGGAACTATGTAAATGGTGCCTTCATTGATTAATGATATGAAGGAAGGGGATAAAGAGGAGAAGAATGTGGTCAGTAATGATGAAGAGTCGATAAGTGATACTTTGGATTCCAAAATGGAAAGTAAGGAGAAGTATGGTGATGTACATACATCAATTTTTTTTTTCCAAAGCATTGCTCTCTTTGATCCAAAAGTGGTAAGTTAGATGATCTTGAGTATTTGAAATCAAGATTCTACCATAGTAAAGGTTGGAAAAATAAGTTTGGACATGCTGAATCTATATCAGACGATACAAAACTTCGTACGAGGCTCAAGAAACTTTTGGAACAAACTGGGGGTTTAATGATTGACTAATGAAGCTTCTCTCAATCAATATTCGAGCTTCGAAGATGATGAGGAAGAGGGATTGGGTTAAAGAAATGTGCTTTTCAAATAATGTACATTTTTTAGGTGTTCAAGAAACTAAGATGACGCTTCTCGAACTATTCCGTATTAAATCAATGTGGGGTAATTATTTGTTTGACTATGCTTCTAGTTTCGCTAGAGGTAGATCGGGTGGCATTCTTCGATATGGGATCCTAATTTTTTCACTAAGGATCAAATTTGGTGTGATACTAATTTTGTTATCACTAGTGGAAAATGGTCGAATTTAAGTGTTGTGTTTTATATGATAAATGTTTATGGTCTTCAATGCTCGAACGATAAAGTTTCACTTTGGGGTTGGTTGAAGAACTTTATAACGAATCATAAAGGGGAATTTATTGTTTTTGGGAATATGAACGAAGTTAGAGAAGAAGGTGAACATTATGGGTGTATATTTAACTCATCGGAGGCTGTGGTATTTAATAATTTTATTGGTGATACCGGATTATTTGACATTCCTCTAGGTAGCCATAAATACACTTGGATTAATTAAAAAGCAACAAAAATGAGCCGGATTAATAGAGTAATGGTGTCACATGGGTTATGGATTCTATACCCGATTTAAAATTGATTGTGTTAAGGAGACGTTGGTAGGACCATGTTCATTTTCTGTTCCACAATTTGAAGTTGGACTTTGGCTCGATTCCCTTTAACTACTACTATGAAAATAATATTCTATCATGAAAAACTTAATTCATTAATACTTCACACTTAAACTTTCGATACAATATCTTACAATCATACAATACCATTATTTTACATGAAGTATAGTACACGATATCTATTATACAAAGCATGAAGTATTGGTAGCTGTTGAGACATAACTCTTTATTCAGACTTATTTTCTTCTTCCTCGGACTCGGTTCGTTTTGCTAATTTCCTAGGGATAAACGGGCCAGTACTCATATGAGGAGTCCTTTTCACAAATGGTTTGGAAAAATCTGGTCTATTAGATGATCCCGGGCTATAGTTAAAGTTTAAGAAATACGGGTGTTTACGGTATATTCTATCATGGTATTTCATGGTAACATAGAGTTCATCAGGTTTGGGATCGGGTTTCTCTATTTTAATAGATTTTCCCTTATTATTTTCTTTTTCTTTATTAAATTGGGCCGAGATAATTTCTATCACTTCATCAGAATCCTCATCGGGATTTTCTTCCGATTCGTCAGAAAATTGGTAATCTTCCCAATATTTTTCTTCCTCAGCAGAGACACCATAAACCATTTTTAACTTTGGTCCATTGATTGAAGATTTCTTCTTATTTAACTGTATTTCTGTGATTTTTAACATTTCCTCCTCTGGATCTTCTTCTTCCGGTTCTTCTTCTTCCGGAATTTGTGAATCTTCCCAAAATACATCCGACTCATCATTGTTATTAGGTGAGTCGATGGGATTGATACTAGAAGTAGACATCTATCACACAATAGCAAGCACATTAAGAGATTAAGATATCACATAATATTTACATGTAAAAAAAAATATATAGTTTCCAATAAAAGTGTAAAGCAATCGTTTTTAAAACAAACACGGTCGAAGTTCAGACTCACTAATGCATTCTAACAAACTCGGTTAGACACACTAATGCAATTTTCTAGTTCTCTAAGACCAACGCTCTGATACCAACTGAAATGCCCCGTTCATAACGATTATAAACGTTTCATATTAATTGGTTTCATTGCGAGGTTTTGACCTCTGTATGAGACGTTTTTCAAAGACTGCATTCGATTTAAAACTATCCATAACCTTTATTTTATCAATAAAGGTTTAAAAGATATAACGTAGATTATCAGGTAATGATAATCTAAAATATAACATTTACACACGGCCATTACATAATGGTTTACAATAATATTATACAACAATTTATTTTTCTGAATGCAGTTTTTCTTTAAACATTATCATACAAGCATGCTGACTTCAATTCTTATCTTTAATTAGCATGCAACAGCGGAAGCTCTTAATAATCACCTGAGAATAAACATTCTTAAAATGTCAAAAAAATTGTTGGTGAGTTATAGGCTTAACCTATATCGTAAATTGTAATAATAGACCACAAGATTTCATTTTCCTTAAATATACATCTCGTACAGGCATTTCGCAAACTGCATAGAGATAAAAATTGAAACGACCCGACCCAATCCATAGGGACGAATACAATAACATATGAGTACATCGCGAGGCATTTGACCTCTATATGATACGTTTTATAAACATTGCATTCTTTTGAAAAGATATACCATAAATGAATATTTAAAATTCAATGTTTTCAACATCTGATGATTTCTACATATAGACAATCACCGTAAATAACAGTTTACAAGAATACTTCCATTGACAATGAAGTCAAAATAAATACACGGTGATGATTTTGTGAATGCAATGCTTCCTCGAATAAAACATGTATGACTCCATGCACATGGTTTCTCTAACATATATTCAAACAGCGGAAGACTTCTAGGAACCTGAGAATAAACATGCTTTAAACGTCAACATAAAGTTGGTGAGATATAGGTTTAATGCTAGCAGCGTTATAAATATAGACTACAAGATTTTATATACATAAACGTTTTAATAAAAATATTCTAAGTGGTTGAGCACTTGATAACCATACTTAACATTTAATCAACGTCGCATATTCCCTTTATTATGAAATCTCACTACACTGTACCAAGTGTAGTCACCGAAACGAAGTACTGTGCAACCGTTGAATACTGGTCGTCCAGTCCGGTTGGGGTTGTCAGGCCCGATAGATCTATCAATAGGATTCGCGTTTACAATACCACATGTAAATAGTAGTTACCAAGCTACAGGGAAGTATGCCAGTGGTACAACTCAACGTAGAATATATTTTTTTATCACTTGTGTCCATAACGTAAATCATAAAATGCATGTATTCTCATCTCAAAATATTTAGAGTTTAAAGTGGGACTATATACTCACTTTTTCCTTGAAGGTATTTAACTCGACTTGGTCTCCGATAGATATAACGAACCTAACCATATATATATAATATATCAACATATTTTCTTTTCAAGTAATCGTTACATATATATATATATATATATATATATATATATACTTATAATACTTTTAATATTTTCTTAGTCCGTAGTTAGCAGTCCGATGTTAGTGGTCCACAATTAGTTGCTCAATAAAATAAATAAAGACCCTATCGTATTCTTATTGATCAGAATTAATCTCGCCCCATGGTACCATGTTGTCAAATGACGTGTTGCGTACATAAAGTACCGTGTTGTCAAATGACGTGTTGCGTACAATCATGAGGTCTTATGATTAATCTTCTCGTGTTGTTTACGGGTGGTCCTGAAATATATAAAATCAAATCATAAGTAATTATATATTAAATATCATATTAATTAGAAAAGATATGATTAATTTACTTTATCTCCAAATATTTTCGTAGCTAAACTAGCTTCAGACACCCAATCTTGTTTTAGTCGTAGTTTCTTCATTACAACTCCGTTTTTGTTGGTTCAACTTGCCACTTCCTTGGATCAAGTCAAATTTTAAGAATATGAACTGAAAATACCTTAGTTTGTATTCGAAATCACAGGATATAGGTCAAACTTTGGTAAAACTTATGAAAGTGATCATTTTCCATTATAAAAACAACATTTAATGATCATTTTTCTAAAAATACTTACACTTTGAGTTAAACCATGAAATTTTTATGTGTTAACATATTCATAAGAAATATCATTTTTCCAGAACATGAACTTCCAATTCAAAGTTCAAGATGGTTTTTAATTATCCAACCCAAAACAGCCCCCGGTTGCACTCCGACGATGTAGATTCAGTTTTTAAGGTGTTCTTTGTAAAACCAAGTTATATCTTGTTAAGTTAGCATATCATTATGATATATTACAGGTCTTGAAGTGTTTTAAAAGTTAAGTTAGAAGGATCTATTTAGTTTGCAAACAAGTTTGAAATCATTCAAACTATGTTCTTGTTGTTAAAATTTTACAACATAAAATAAGATAGCTATATAATTATGAATCGAACAAGATTATGAACAAGGTTACTACCTCAAGTTACTTGGACAAAGTTACTGTAAGAGATAAGAAAAAATCTTGGAATCAAAGAGTGGTGGAGTTAGATCAAAAGGTTGGAAGTAAACTTCTTCAAATGGGTGGTTATTTTGATATGTTCTTGAAAGAGTTTTCTTATGGTGTTTAAGGCTTGTAATTGAAGCTAAATGATGGGGAAAATGCTTGGAGATGATCAAGTATGAAGTTAGGAGTATTTTAAGAGAGAAATGAGGGTGTAGGTATGAGAAAATGGAGTGAAGAAATGGTGTTCATTCATAAAAACGTTTTTAGTTTATAAAGAAAGAAAAGGATTCCTAATTTTGTTTTCTTACTAATAATTCATGCTACTTGACAAATCCTAGTTACCTCATATCTAGGGCAGTAATAATGTTGATTAGGATGTTGATTTGATGTGTGTATACCAATAGTAAATACATATAAAAGTTGGGTATGATACGGGTACGTATACCCTAGATATACGTATAGAAATCTTGAGGAAACGGAATGAGAATTCAAATATAGCTATCTTTTGTGAATATACTTATATTGTTTTATGTATTTAAGTCCTTAAAAAGTGATTAAATACATTATATATACGATACATGTATAAACATTATAGGTTATAAGTATATATATCAAAGAATGTTACGTATATTTATCGTTTTGAAAACTTAAGTTAGTAGTTTCAAAATATACTTATAACTCATTGTCATTAGTACACAATGAGATGTTAAACCATCCTTAGATCATGCTAAATATATATAAATACATATATATACACAAACGTATAATTATCGTATGTTATATAGCTCGTGATATCATCGGTCAAATTGGACGGTCAAACGTTGTGTAAAACTCTTTTCAAAAACACAAGTCTCAACAATTTGGATTGCTTATCATGTTGGTAAGGTTTAATTTATGTAAATATTAATCTCATAAGTATAAAACGATTGGAAAAATCCGGGTCGTTACAGTGTAACATCCCGCCTTTTTCCGTTTACTTTTCCGTTTAACTATTTAAGTTCCGTTATATGTTTATAACATCTCCCGTTAATACGCGTTACAATTATCTTGTTTTAGGTAATTTAACGCACCCGATTGCAACTTGAGGGACTAGTTTCGCCAATACACTAAAGAGGTGACTAGCATGTGACTAGTCAACCCCACCTCTTCTCATTTTCATTTTCATTTTATCTTTTCTTTCTCTACTTTCTCATTTTCCTTCAATTATCTAATTCAAGAATTCATCATCCATATTAAATCGATCAAGCTTCGGGCCAAACAAATTACATATTTGAACTCCTCGTGATCTCCTCTTCGATTCCATACCGATCTCATCAAATTTGGGTAACTTTCTAAAATCACTAATTTTATGTGTTCTTGAGTTTTTGAGTTAAAAAGGTTGTTAATTAGTGTCTATGGCTCAAGTTTAGTATGATTATGTGTTTTGTATGCTTGTTCTTGCTAGTTTGGTGTAACTAATTCATATTGAAAGAATGCTTGCTTAATCTTGAGTTTTAGGTGTTCATATGTTGTTTAAAGATGAAAGATCATGTTTTAATTGTGTTCCTAACATCACTAGCTTCAAATTGGTATGTAGGTTGACATGGATTAGTTCATAAACTTGATTATGAAATTTGGTGAATATGGGTTAGGGTTTCATGAACTTGAAATGGTTTTGTAATGCTTTGAATGACATGTAATGTTGTTTGTAAGTGTTTAGATACATTGTATGCGTGATTATCTACACAACGGCGTATTAAATGGGTGTATTAAATTTCCGAATCATTAAATTGCATTTATGAACTTGGAAGTAATAAATGTGAGCATTAATGGTGATTTTGATATGAGTTTGTTTGGTTTTGATTGAGTAAATGCATTTAGTTATCTTCCTTGTCAAATTACCTTTCTAATGATATATGATATGCGTTTTAAATGTTTTCGGTGCATGAAATGTGTTAAATTGTGTTTTGGGTCGTGACTTAGACCAATTTTCTGCAAACAACATGTTTCCCAGGTAGTGCGCGCCGCGCACATACCTGCGCGCCGCGCATAATCAAAAATCCCAGATGTCTGCCTTCTTGGTTAATTTCTGACCAGGATTTACACTTGGGTGCGCGCCGCGCAACCCACAGCGCGCCGCGCATTTGGTCCAGCTCATTTTTGTCTTTGTTTTTCATATCACAAAATGTTCCCGCTTAACTATAATCCTGTTTACCATGAGACTTGACTATTATGCTCATATATGATTTCTCATCATGAGAAAATTTTCGGACACCCGACCCGACCCCGTTGACTTTGACTTTGACCAAGTTTGACTTTAGTCAAACTTAACCAAACAATTATACAATCGTTCTAACATGTTTAACTACTTGTAACGTGCATGAAACTTGACAATTTGCTTCACATGCTATATTAATCGAGTCGTATTGAGCCATAGGACTAATTGAACATCTTTGACCTTTCGTGACTATCGATATTGATACAACCTAATTGTTTAGGTCAAGACTAGCATTGTTCTTTGCACACATTACTTGTCGAAGTACTTTTTGTTCGTGCATACAAGGTGAGATCATAGTCCCACTTTTACTCTTTTTGAACTTACTTTTGGGATGAGAAAACATAAACGTTTTTTTTAAAACTACGTGAACACAAGTACAGGGAAAACAAACATTCTACATACGAGTTTGAACACAAATCCTCAATTCGATTATCATTAGTTACATCAGATGGTGTAAGCGAGAACTTATGTTATATGGCCATATGGGTTTGACAAACCCTCACTTCGGACGGTTCGCTACCGTCTACGGGTGAAATATATTTTCGGGAAACAGTGTATGTTCTAACACTATTATTACGGGGTTCAACGGAAGGAATGTTAAGCTTTGATAATTGAGTGCTCGTGAATATTAACTTTTAGAATGTACTATGACTTTATCGATGTTGCAAATCTTGTGGTTCAACTTACTTTTACTCACTTACTTATTTAAACCTGTGATTTCACTAACGTTTTCGTTGACAGATTCTCTATGTTTTTCTCAGGTCCTTGAACTTAGGTGATATATGCTTCCGCTCATACTTTTGATACTTGCATTGGATGTCGAGTATACTTGCATACGTGGAGCGTCTTTTTGACTACTTTTAATCGTGTCGCACGTGTTTCATACAAACTTTAAACATTGTTATGTACTTGTTATGGAAACTACTTTTGTAAACTTTGAAACACCCTTATTTATGAAATGAATGCGACATACTTTTCGGTCAAACTTTGTTATAAAGACTTACGACCATGTAATGGGACCATACGTAGATGACGCCGTCATTTGACGATTTGTCGGGGTCGCCACAAGTGGTATCAGAGCTTTGGTTGTAGGGATTTAGAGTTCATTGGTGTCAACCCCGAGTCTTAGGGTACATTGGTGAGTCTAGACTACAACCGGCATATAGACTTGACATAGGAATTACTTGACTATTTGTGCATTTATACTCGAACTCTCTTACTCATATCTACTCTTATTCTATCTTACTCTTGCGTTGTATAATTTAATTGACACGCCACCTTGACTATATGTGGTGATGTCGAATGCACATATGAATTAGGGTAATATAATTCCCGGAAATTATATTACGGTGACTCATATGAACATACCGACATTATGACATAAAGAATTTAAGGCGAGTCAAGGATAATTTCCTCTTTATCTTTATTCCATATCACGGTTAGTATTATTTAGAATACTAACCAACGGTATTCTTGTGTTTTGAAGGAACAATGGCTCGTCGACGCGCCCCTCCCGAAACTCCCGAACAAGCTTTGCAACGCATGATAGCCACCGCCGTGGATGCGGCCATGGCCGGTCACTCGTCCAACAACAACAATAACAACAACAACAACCAAGGAGCCGGTAACTCTAGCGAAGGGTGCTCCTACAAAGCTTTCATGGGGTGCAAACCTCACACCTATGATGGAACCGGGGGACCGGTTGTGCTTACTCGTTGGTTTGAACAAACCGAGGCCGTCTTTAGCATAAGCGGTTGTCGGGATCAAGACAAGGTCAAATACTCCACCCACACTTTCTCCGGAATTGCTCTAACATGGTGGAACACCTATGTTCAATCGGTGGGTACCGATGAAGCTCATGCCCTCTCTTGGGCCGATCTAAAGGAAAAGATGATTGTTGAATATTTTCCGCGCGAAGAAACCCGAAAGCTTGAGGAAGAACTAAGAGCTTTGAAAGCGGTCGGAAACGATCTTAAAGCTTATAATCAACGCTTCGCCGAACTATCCTTGATGTGTCCTAATCTTGTTAACCCCGAATCTCAAAGGATTGAGCTCTACATGCTCGGTCTTCCAAAAAGCATCAAACAAGGGGTGATGTCATCCAAACCCACTACTCATCAAGCCGCTATGAACATGGCTCGCCAACTAATTGAAACGGTTGACGAAATCGTAGTGCCGGCTCCTAAGGCCGAGGACAAGTCGGGTGGCAACAAAAGAAAATGGGAAGCCACTTGTCATAACCCGTCCTTAACCATAAGAACGTGTTAAATAACGTATGATTTCATTGCGAGGTATTGACCTCTATATGCGATATTTTTAAAAGAAAAACTGCATATATTATACATTACAAACCATGATTCTTATTTTTGTTACAAGCTTTGGACAACATCAAAAATGATTATCGTTTAGCGATAATCTTCGACTTACAAACTTTACATATAATGATAACAACACGGTTTCTAGCATATTTTACAACACATATCCTCGGGTATGCAGTTTTATTTTTGACACAAATATGCGTACGCAAGATCCTGCTCAAATTCAACATTATGCAGCGGAAACTTCTAATTATCACCTGAGAATAAACATGTTTAAAACGTCAACATAAAGTTGGTGAGATATAGGTTTAGTGCCGGCAGCAATATATATATAGACCACAAGATTTCATATATAAACAGTTTAATAAAAATATTCTAAGTGGTTGAGCACTTGGTAACCATACTTAACATTTAATCACGTCGCATATTCCCTTTATTATGAAATCTTACTACACCGTACCAAGTGTAGTCACGAAACGAAGTACTGTGCAACCGTTGAATACTGGTCGTCCAGTCCGGTTGGGGTTGTCAGGCCCGATAGATCTATCAACAGGATTCGCGTTTACAATACCGCTGTAAATATTAGTTACCAAGCTACAGGGAAGTATGCCAGTGGTACAACTCAATGTAGAATATATTTTCAGTTACTTGTGTCCATAACGTAAAACATAAAATACATGTATTCTCATCCCGAAATATTTAGAGTTTAAAAGTGGGACTATATACTCACTGTTGTCTTGAAGATATATATAATTTGACTTGGTCTCCGGTTGATATCACGAACCTATCCATATATAATATATCAATACCTTTTCTTTTTAAACAAACGTCACATATATATACTTGTTATACTTTTAATACTTTGAATAATTCCTTAGTCCGTAGTTAGCAGTTCGTTGTTAGTAATTCAATTTTAATGGTTCATTTTTAGATGTTTAATATACCCGCAATGAAATAAATAAAACCCCCTAACGAAATAAATAAAACCCCATCGTATATGTATTGGTCGAGATTAATCTTGACCCACGGTACCGGTGTTGTCAAATGACGTGTTGCGTACATAAAGTACCGGTGTTGTCAAATGACGTGTTGCGTACAAACATGGGATCTTATGATTAATCTTCTCGTGTTGTTTGCGGGTGATCCTGAACTATATAAAATTGAATTATAAGTACATATATATAAAATATCATGTTATCTTAGAAATATGTGATTTTATTTAATTTTTCCCAATTAATCCCGAAGTTAAACAAGTCTTAGATATCCGATCTCGTTTTGGTCATAGTTTCTTCGTTACAACTCCGTTTTCGTTGATTCAACTTGTCACTTCCTTGGATCGAGTCCCTCTTTAAGACTATGAACTGTAAATACCTTAGTTTGTATTCGAAATCACAGGTCATAGGTCAAACATTAGTGAAACTTATGAAGTTAATCATTTTCCATCATGTAAACAACCTTAAATGATTATTTTTCTAAAAATACTTATACTTTGAGTTAAATCATGAAATTTTTATGTGTTATCATATTCATAGTAAAAATCATTTTTCCAGAAAATAAACCTCCAATTCAAAGTTTAAGATGATTTTTAATTATCCAACCCAAAACAGCCCCCGGTTGCACTCCGACGTCATAAAAACAGTTTTTAAGGTGTTCTTTGAAAAACCAAGTTATACCTTGTTAAATTAGCATATTTTTAAGTTATATTACAGGTCTTGAAGTATTTTAAAAGTTAAGTTAGAAGGATCTATTTAGTTTGCGAACAAGTTTGAAATCATTCAAACTATGTTCTAGTTTATAAACTCTTATATATATAGCTATAAATATATGAATTGAAAAAGAGTTGAAGTAGAGTTTTTACCTCAAGTTTAAAATGTAAAGTTGCTGGAAAGAAGTAGTAAAATAAAAGTTGAGAGAGTTCTTGCAAGTGTGTGTGAAAATTGGAAGTAAAATTTGGAAAATGAATGTGTAAAAATGAGTTAGAAATGGTGCTTATTTATAGGCTTGAAAATTTGGTTTTTAGTGAAAATATCTAAGATAAGTTAAAATTTATTATGTCATGAATGACATATTATTCCAATAATTGAAGATTTCTATTGGTATATACCAATAGTAAATACTTCTAGAAGCTGTGTATAGTACCCTAGATATACGTATAGGATTATTGAGGAAACGGAACGAGAATTCAAATATAACTATCTTTTGTAAATATACTTATATTGTTTTATGTATAAAAGCCCTTTAAAAATGATTAAATACATTACTTATACGATATATGTATAAACATTATAAATCATCAGTATTTATGTCAAATAACGTTACGTATGGTTATTGTTTTGAAAACTTAAGTTAGTAGTTTCAAAATATACTTATGACTTTTTGTTATTAATACAAAATGAGATATTAAAACATCCTTAGATCATGTTAAATATGTATGTATAATTATCATATATTGTATAGTTCGTGATATCATCGGTCAAACTAGACGGTCAAACGTTGTGTAAAACTCTTTTCAAAAACATAAATCTTAACAATTTGGATTGCTTATCATGTTGGTAAGGTTTAATTTATATAAATATTAATCTTATAAGTATAGAACGATCAAAAAAGTGCGGGTCATTACACCACTCCATCAACCAACTACAACAACAACACCTTCACCAAAAAGCCTTTCAACAACGACGGCAAGAAGGGTTATGTCGGAAACTTACCTTTTTGCAACAAATGCCACAAGCATCATCACGGCGAATGTAACAAGCTAGTTTGTCACCGTTGCCAAGGTGTTGGTCATAGGGCCAACAATTGCACAAGCGCCGCCCCCGTTGCTCGAAAGGGGCCCAATCCTCCAAAAACGGTCACTTGTTACGAATGTGGCCAAACGGGCCATTATAAGAACGAATGCCCGAAAAAGAAAGCCAACCCCAACAACCGAGGCCGAGCCTTTAACATCAACACCGAGGAAGCCCGAGATGACAATGAACTAGTCACGGGTACGTTTCTTCTCAACAACACTTATGTTACTTGCTTATTCGATTCGGGTGCCGATAAATGTTTTGTGTCTAAGACTTTGGCTCCTACTCTTTGCACTCCACCACACCCTTTAGATACTACTTATCCCATCGAAGTGGCCGACGGAAAACTTTTAAGTGCCGACACATACTACCGGGGGTGTACTTTGAACATTTTGGGTAATGAATTTGAAATTGACTTAATACCCATGGAACTAGGAAGTTTTGATGTAATAATCGGTATGAATTGGATGGTCAAAAATAAATCTCACATTCTTTGCGATCTTCACGCAATCCGAATTCCTATCGAGAACGGTGAACCATTGATTGTCTATGGCGACAAAAATTGCACCGGACTCAATCTCGTTTCGTGCCTTAAAGTTCGAAAGCTACTCCGTAAGGGTTGTTTCGCGATTCTTGCTCACGTTAAGAAAGTCGAGGCCGACGAAAAGCGCATCGATGATGTGCCAATTGTTAGTGACTTTTTCGATGTATTTCCCGACGAATTACCGGGTCTTCCACCTCATCGACCGGTTGAATTTCAAATCGATCTTATTCCAGGAGCCGCACCCGTAGCGCGTGCGCCATATAGACTCGCTCCACCCGAGTTACAAGAATTGCAAAGTCAACTCCAAGAACTACTTGACCGTGGTTTTATCCAACCTAGCCATTCACCATGGGGCGCTCCGATTTTGTTCGTCAAGAAGAAAGACGGATCCCTACGAATGTGCATTGATTATCGTGAACTAAACAAATTGACGGTTAAGAACCGATATCCTCTTCCTCGCATCGATGACCTCTTTGATCAACTACAAGGGTCTTGTGTATATTCAAAAATCGATCTCCGTTCGGGTTATCATCAACTAAGGGTTAAGGGGGAAGATGTCTCCAAAACCGCTTTCCGGACTCGTTACGGTAGTTACGAATTCCTTGTCATGCCTTTTGGTCTCACTAACGCACCGGCGGTGTTCATGGATCTCATGAACCGCGTTTGCAAACCTTACCTCGACAAATTCGTTATCGTGTTCATTGACGATATTTTGGTCTATTCTAAAAGCGAAGAGGAACACAAAGAACATCTCCGACTCGTGCTTGAACTCTTGAGGAAAGAATAACTCTATGCCAAGTTCTCCAAGTGTGAATTTTGGTTGAAGGAAGTTCAATTCCTCGGTCACGTTGTAAGTGATCAAGGCATTAAAGTCGATCCCGCAAAAATCGAAGCCATTAGTAAATGGGAGACTCCTACTACTCCTACTCAAATTCGTCAATTCTTGGGTCTCGCCGGATACTATCATAAATTCATCAAGGATTTCTCCCTAATCGCTCGTCCTTTAACCGCGTTAACTCACAAGGAACGAAAATTCGTTTGGACATCCGAACAAGAAACCGCTTTCCAAATCTTGAAAACTAAACTAACCACCGCTCCTATCTTGTCACTTCCTGAAGGCAATGATGATTTTGTTGTATATTGTGATGCCTCGAAAAACGGTTATGGATGCGTATTAATGCAACAAAAGAAAGTCATTGCTTATGCCTCTCGATAACTCAAAGTTCACGAACGAAACTACACGACACATGATCTTGAACTCGGTGCCGTCATCTTTGCACTTAAGTTATGGATACATCATCTTCTTGGTACCAAAAGTACTATCTTTACTGATCACAAAAGTCTCCAACACATCTTCGATCAAAAGCAACTAAACATGAGACAACGAAGGTGGATTGAAACCTTGAACGATTATAATTGCGAGCTTCGTTACCACCCCGGGAAGGCAAATGTAGTGGCCGATGCCTTAAGTAGAAAGGAAAGAGCGGTACCTCTTCGTGTCCGAGCTTTAAACATCACTATCCACTCCAACCTTAATAGCCAAATTCGCGTAGCCCAAGAGGAGGCTCTTAAGGACAATCACATCGGACGTGAACTTTTAAACATCCTTGTCTCTCGATTCGAAGTTAAGGAGAACGGACTTCGATATTACGCCGGAAGAATTTGGGTGCCTAGATATGGCGACTTACGAAACCTCATCCTAGACGAAGCCCACAAATCACGATACTCGATTCATCCCGGCGCCAATAAGATGTACCATGACCTTAAGGAACAATATTGGTGGCCGAACATCAAAAAGGAAGTTGCTAGATAGGTCGCCAAATGTTTGACTTGCGCTAAAGTCAAAGCCGAACACCAAAGACCGTCTGGGTTACTCCAACAACCCGAGATCCCGCAATGGAAGTGGGAAAGGATCACGATGGATTTTATCACCAAATTACCGAAAACGTCGGGCGGTTATGATACTATTTGGGTCATTGTCGATCGCCTCACCAAATCCGCGCACTTTCTCGCCATGAAAGAAACCGACAAAATGGAGAAACTTGCACGACTTTACATTAAGGAGATTGTAGCCCGACATGGCGAACCTTTATCGATTATCTCCGACCGAGATGGCCGTTTCGTTTCTAGATTTTGGCGTACGTTGCAAGAAGCGTTGGGAACGCGTTTAGACATGAGTACCGCATATCATCCTCAAACCGATGGGCAAAGTGAACGTACGATACAAACCTTGGAGGATATGTTACGAGCTTGCGTTGTTGATTTTGGAAAAGCTTGGGACAAGCACTTACCTCTCGCCGAGTTCTCATATAACAATAGTTATCACGCGAGTATTAAGGCCGCACCTTTTGAAGCATTATATGGCCGAAAATGTCGCTCTCCTCTTTGTTGGGCCGAAGTGGGTGACGTGCAAATTTCCGGGCCCGAACTCATTCACGAAACAACCGAGAAGATTCTTCAAATCCGAGATAAGCTTCGGACGGCCCGGAGTCGTCAAAAATGCTATACCGACAAAAGACGCAAGGACCTCGAATTTCAAGTCGGTGACCGCGTCATGTTAAAAGTCGCACCTTGGAAAGGTGTCATCCGTTTTGGGAAACGTGGAAAACTAAATCCGCGGTACGTTGGTCCTTTCGAAATCTTAGAGCGTGTTGGAACCGTTGCGTATCGTTTGGATCTTCCGCCTCAACTAAGCTCCGTCCATCCTACTTTTCATGTATCTAATTTGAAGAAATGTCTTGCCGAGCCCGATATCGTCGTTCCTCTCGAGGAACTTACTATTAATGACAAACTCCATTTTGTGGAGGAACCGGTTGAAATTGTGGACTACGTCGAGAAGGAATTGAAACAAAGCCGGATCCCGATTGTTAAGGTCCGATGGAACGCCAAAAGAGGACCCGAGTTTACTTGGGAAAGGGAAGATCAAATGCGAAAGAAACACCCTCATCTATTCCCGGTTCCGGAATCGTCGGATTCCGAGGAGGAAACAACGATTACTACGCCTGCTTAAATTTCGGGACGAAATTTCTTTTAAGGTGTAGGTAATGTAACATCCCGCCTTTTTCCGTTTACTTTTCCGTTTAACTATTTAAGTTCCGTTATATGTTTATAACATCTCCCGTTAATACGCGTTACAATTATCTTGTTTTAGGTAATTTAACGCACCCGATTGCAACTTGAGGGACTAGTTTCGCCAATACACTAAAGAGGTGACTAGCATGTGACTAGTCAACCCCACCTCTTCTCATTTTCATTTTCATTTTATCTTTTCTTTCTCTACTTTCTCATTTTCCTTCAATTATCCAATTCAAGAATTCATCATCCATATTAAATCGATCAAGCTTCGGGCCAAACAAATTACATATTTGAACTACTCGTGATCTCCTCTTCGATTCCATACCGATCTCATCAAATTTGGGTAACTTTCTAAAATCACTAATTTTATGTGTTCTTGAGTTTTTGAGTTAAAAAGGTTGTTAATTAGTGTCTATGGCTCAAGTTTAGTATGATTATGTGTTTTGTATGCTTGTTCTTGCTAGTTTGGTGTAACTAATTCATATTGAAAGAATGCTTGCTTAATCTTGAGTTTTAGGTGTTCATATGTTGTTTAAAGATGAAAGATCATGTTTTAATTGTGTTCCTAACATCACTAGCTTCAAATTGGTATGTAGGTTGACATGGATTAGTTCATAAACTTGATTATGAAATTTGGTGAATATGGGTTAGGGTTTCATGAACTTGAAATGGTTTTGTAATGCTTTGAATGACATGTAATGTTGTTTGTAAGTGTTTAGATACATTGTATGCGTGATTATCTACACAACGGCGTATTAAATGGGTGTATTAAATTTCCGAATCATTAAATTGCATTTATGAACTTGGAAGTAATAAATCTGAGCATTAATGGTGATTTTGATATGAGTTTGTTTGGTTTTGATTGAGTAAATGCATTTAGTTATCTTCCTTGTCAAATTACCTTTCTAATGATATATGATATGCGTTTTAAATGTTTTCGGTGCATGAAATGTGTTAAATTGTGTTTTGGGTCGTGACTTAGACCAATTTTCTGCAAACAACATGTTTCCCAGGTAGTGCGCGCCGCGCACATACCTGCGCGCCGCGCATAATCAAAAATCCCAGATGTCTGCCTTCTTGGTTAATTTCTGACCAGGATTTACACTTGGGTGCGCGCCGCGCAACCCACAGCGCGCCGCGCATTTGGTCCAGCTCATTTTTGTCTTTGTTTTTCATATCACAAAATGTTCCCGCTTAACTATAATCCTGTTTACCATGAGACTTGACTATTATGCTCATATATGATTTCTCATCATGAGAAAATTGTCGGACACCCGACCCGACCCCGTTGACTTTGACTTTGACCAAGTTTGACTTTAGTCAAACTTAACCAAACAATTATACAATCGTTCTAACATGTTTAACTACTTGTAACGTGCATGAAACTTGACAATTTGCTTCACATGCTATATTAATCGAGTCGTATTGAGCCATAGGACTAATTGAACATCTTTGACCTTTCGTGACTATCGATATTGATACAACCTAATTGTTTAGGTCAAGACTAGCATTGTTCTTTGCACACGTTACTTATCGAAGTACTTTTTGTTCGTGCATACAAGGTGAGATCATAGTCCCACTTTTACTCTTTTTGAACTTACTTTTGGGATGAGAAAACATAAACGTTTTTTTTAAAACTACGTGAACACAAGTACAGGGAAAACAAACATTCTACATACGAGTTTGAACACAAATCCTCAATTCGATTATCATTAGTTACATCAGATGGTGTAAGTGAGAACTTATGTTATATGGCCATATGGGTTTGACAAACCCTCACTTCGGACGGTTCGCTACCGTCTACGGGTGAAATATATTTTCGGGAAACAGTGTATGTTCTAACACTATTATTACGGGGTTCAACGGACGGAATGTTAAGCTTTGATAATTGAGTGCTCGTGAATATTAACTTTTAGAATGTACTATGACTTTATCGATGTTGCAAATCTTGTGGTTCAACTTACTTTTACTCACTTACTTATTTAAACCTGTGATTTCACCAACGTTTTCGTTGACAGATTCTCTATGTTTTTCTCAGGTCCTTGAACTTAGGTGATATATGCTTCCGCTCATACTTTTGATACTTGCATTGGATGTCGAGTATACTTGCATACGTGGAGCGTCTTTTTGACTACTTTTAATCGTGTCGCACGTGTTTCATACAAACTTTAAACATTGTTATGTACTTGTTATGGAAACTACTTTTGTAAACTTTGAAACACCCTTATTTATGAAATGAATGCGACATACTTTTCGGTCAAACTTTGTTATAAAGACTTACGACCATGTAATGGGACCATACGTAGATGACGCCGTCATTTGACGATTTGTCGGGGTCGCCACATACAGTACCTACCCGTTAAATAAATTTCGTCCCGAAATTTGAATGGGATGGTCATGGCTGACAATAAGTATGTTTTCATGACGTATACGAGTTGAAAATTAGAGTTTTATTATCATCAAGTAATATTGATAAAGCAATTTGATTTTTGTGAAGAGTACGAGTGAGGCTATCACCAAAGGGTGAAATAAGTAGGTATAGATTCGTCATATCTTTTGACGTAGATAGGATTGATTTCCAAGTTCAAGAGATTTGGAGCAAAATCTTCATAATGAGATTTGATTCTACGATAATCAAGGAAATTAGAATCCGCTTTAAATGTGATCATCTATTTTGATTGCTCTGTCGGATCTTTTACTATAAATCCACCTCCCTTCATTTCCTTACAACTCATACCTTCTATTCTTCCTCCCTCAATTCATACTTTAAAACATTTATCAGTATGCTTCATCCAGTACTGATCCTGGATATATTCTTAACTTTCATCTCTGTCATTCTTCTTTTTCATCTACCTCCGGAGGATTTTATTTATTTCTACTATTACCTTGGGGTTATAGTATTGTTAATTCTCCAGTGCCTTTACGTTGCAATACGTATTGATATACACGGTTTGTAATTTATTTGTTGTTGTCGAGCTTTATATTTTCTTTTATATTCAATAGTTCCATACTTCTGTTTCATCTTCCCGACTTCGAGTCAAGCGAATAATGGTCCGGAATTCGTAGGTATGGATTTTGAAATAAACATAGTTAATGTTCTAAGAAGAAAATAGTAATTGCACGATCTTGATTTGGTAAGTTACCAGAATGTCCGAAAAGATAGAATTATCAAGAAGATATGTTCTTAATATGTTTGGAGATTGGGTAGAACGTAAGAGTTATGTAACATGGCACAAGATGACGTTATGATCTGTGAATCATTATGTTCCATTTAGAAACTCAGCATGAATTACTGTAATATAATCACGTTGATCAAGTGTCATTATATTATACTAATTCATGCTTCAGTTTCCAACACTACTTCAAAACATTCATATTTTAAACTCGAATTTTTCAGAATTTAGAAACTAACACAGTTTCTTTTATGTTGTAACGCAAATATTGTGAAGAGATAAATGATTTTTGATGAGGATAGTTGGGAATATATCTTCAGGAATATCGGAGATATTTATAATGAAAAATACGATGATATCTTAGAATATCTAAGATCAGGGAATGACGCGGAAAATCTGTCTGTGAAGGTTTAGAATAAGGAGTAAGGTTCTTACTAACGGTTTCAGCAGACACTGAATCATTTGAATCCTTTGAAGGTAGATTTCGTCATTGTGATTTGTCCACGACCTCCTTTATACTTTGCTCAATCCGTTTTTCAGTACCAAATTTTTCGTTCGAGCTTTTCCAATCTATTATTCTTTATTGTCAAACTTCTGACCGTAATTGTTGTCTATTGTCTTTACCACTTTATCAGTCTTTTCCAAAACTTAATAGCACTAATTCGTAGACTGGAGCATTTTTCAGAAACTTCATATTTGAAATATGTAATTCTTGGGGATAGACGTTGTATATATATATATATATATGTATATATATATAACTGTCGAAATAGAAATGCTGCGAGATTTCAAAATACCAATTGTTGATTCCGCCAAAGGGGTAACGAGTTGCTGGTACATCTGCTGATAATGTCGTGGAATATAAAAGGTTCCCTGATAACAAAAGGGTAATCGTATGTATTACAGGTTATAATAAGGCTACTTCGAATGGAAAGTCGAGGTTGACTTGCTGAAACTGTGACAAAATTTTCTATTTTGAAAAGGAATCGCAAAGTTATTTTTGCTAATAAATGCTAAAAGATTTAATGCGGATACGTGTTAAATTATGTCCTTGGTTTCGAGAGCTTTTCAGGTGCAAGACTGCGGGTAATGTGTGGTTGGATAATCATCTCGATTGTCCATTATTTGAAGTGTCTTCAGGAATTTCGAAGGGTTTGATCATAGATTATAATTGTTAATATACATATGATGTTTTAGGACTTTGAATGATACAAATATTTTTCTGGGTTCCAAGAATCGAATGATGTTCTAGCATAGTTTTGAAGTAAAAGTATAGTTTTGAAAGATGTAAGAGTCCTAAGAGTGATGTCTTCTGTTAAGTCTTGACTTGGATTTTGTTTTGTCGTAATCAAATTTGGATGAGAATGGTTGTTTTGATTTCTATGAAAGAATGTATATTATTGTGAAGGTAGTGAGTATAGTTGATGATTGTTGAATCAGAGTCGAAGAATATAATCATATTAATTGTGAATTTACATATCTCTCGGGTATTACCTACCCGTTAAAAAAAATTTCACAAGTAATGTTTTGTACCAGAGAATTTTATTACAATCTTTATGAAAATATATGTACATATATATCTTCTTCAGATGTAATCATGAATTTAATAAGTCAATATAGTATTAGACTCATTTGATTTTCGGTTTGAGCTAGAATAATTAATCTCTAAAATGATTAGGAATCACATATTCTTCACAGAATATTAATGAAGTTATGGATCAATACTTCATTATTTATTCTTATATATATTTCCTTAGTGAATCATGCTGATACTCATTGAACTCTTGGTAACTTCGCAAGATATGAATGTTGTTTCCCAGTAAGCTTCGAGTACATTGAAGATGAAAGTGTAAAATCAAACATATTATTGAATAATACACTTGGTTTATTATAAAACGAAATTCATTGAATTGAAACAGGGATTGTAGTTAACGATGATTAAGTTGCTGACGAAGGATGTACATCATTGCATATTTGTAGTATGAATTTAAACGAGTATTATCTACCCTTTTTCAATTCATACTTAATAGCTTAGTACGAAAAGATTTATTTTGGTTTCCGAATTCATATATATAAAATATTTATATAAATTCTTCAGAAGAATGAGTTAATACTTCATAACTCGTTGATGCAATATACGCGTTATTGATGATGTCCACGGTGATTCTTGAACTGGTGGAGCTTGTAATGTTAAAGTTGCTGACGATTCTAATGATGTTGACAGCACTGACTGTGTTAGTGAGGCTAAGGGTACTGCTGATGCTGTTGGTAAAACAAGTCTAGCTTGTACCTTACGCATCATTCTTGTCGGGGTTTCTACTCTTCCTTTTATCATTTCTGTCCACTCATGTGATTTATGGTTAAGGCAGAAATAGGTAATCTCTATGTCTTTAGAGATTACATAATCACCATAGAATGTTTCTCCGATGAAGTTATGAATCAATACTTCATCGTTTGTTGTTGTTGGTACTTCTTGGTATCTATGGTGCGTGTGACGTTGATATCCGAGGTACGGATGGTGATATTGAGGCGTGTGATGCGGATGTGATTGTTGGTGGTGGTAATGATCCTGTTGATGTTGATGATGGTGATAACGTTGATGCTGGTGATGCTGCTGGTGCTTAGGGTATTGAGGCTTGCGATGTTGATGTTATTGACGGTACTGGTTATGCTGCTGATGGTGTTTGTAACCTTCGTACCGTATTCTCCAAAGCCACTACCCGAGTGCGAAGCTCATTGACTTCTTCTATTACACCGGGGCGATTGTCGGTTGGGACGAGTGGATAAATAAAATCTAGAATTTGATGTAGTATATAATCGTGACGAGATACTCCGGAAATGAGAGAGAAAATGGTTTCTCGAACAGGTTCGCCGGTAAGTGCTTCAGGTTCATCGTCAAGAGGGCAATTTGGTGGATGGAAGGGATCACCTTTTTCTTGTCTCCAATGATTGAGGAGGCTACGATCCCATCCCCAATCCATCCAAAATAGATGATGACTGATTGCTTGATCCATTCCGGTCACATTGCTTTCGGAGCTTGAGTGGTATTCCATATCGGAATCCGAGGGACTTCAACTAGTGACGAGTTCCATTTCGTATGATTGAATAAAGGATTTTTCGATATGAAATGATTTTCCGGCTATCGGGTGGTATTCTAATTATATAGAATATCCACATATATAGAACAAAAGATCTCATAGATTACGGAGGGATTTACGGAATATGTCAGACAAAGTTTACAGTAACAGATATGCGTAGATATGAATTAGCAAATACGCTAAGATATGAATTTTGTCTATACACCATTCATGCAATGAATGCAGTAAGACGCGTTTAGACTTAAGATGATAAGAAGGTAATTTCCTATAGATGATAAGTAGATGATTTTCGACACAAAATGATAAGCAAAATTTTGACATGCAGACACGGTCGAAGTCCAGACTCACTAATGCAACCTAACGACTTATCAGTTAGAAATACTAATTCAGATCTGGTTCGCTAAGACCACCGCTCTGATACCACATGAAACGACCCGACCCAATCCATAGGGACGAATACAATAACATATGAGTAGATTGCGAGGCATTTGACCTCTATATGATACGTTTTATAAACATTGCATTCTTTTGAAAAGATATACCATAAATGAATATTTAAAATTCAATGTTTTCGAAATCTGATGATTTCTACATATAGACAATCACCGTAAATAACAGTTTACAAGAATACTTCCGTTGACAATGCAGTCAAAATAAATACACGGTGATGATTTTGTGAATGCAATGCTTCCTCGAATAAAACATGTATGACTCCATGCACATGGTTTCTCTAACATATATTCAAACAGCGGAAGACTTCTAGGAACCTGAGAATAAACATGCTTTAAATGTCAACATAAAGTTGGTGAGATATAGGTTTAATGCTAGCAGCGTTATAAATATAGACCACAAGATTTCATATACATAAACGTTTTAATAAAAATATTCTAAGTGGTTGAGCACTTGATAACCATACTTAACATTTAATCAACGTCGCATATTCCCTTTATTATGAAATCTCACTACACTGTACCAAGTGTAGTCACCGAAACGAAGTACTGTGCAACCGTTGAATACTGGTCGTCCAGTCCGGTTGGGGTTGTCAGGCCCGATAGATCTATCAACAGGATTCGCGTTTACAATACCACATGTAAATAGTAGTTACCAAGCTACAGGGAAGTATGCCAGTGGTACAACTCAACGTAGAGTATATTTTTTTATCACTTGTGTCCATAACGTAAATCATAAAATGCATGTATTCTCATCCCGAAATATTTAGAGTTTAAAGTGGGACTATATACTCACTTTTTCCTTGAAGGTATTTAACTCGACTTGGTCTCCGATAGATATCACGAACCTAACCATATATATATAATATATCAACATATTTTCTTTTCAAGTAATCGTTACATATATATATATATATATATATATATATATATATATATATATATATATATATATATATATATATATATATATATATATATATATATATATATATATATATATATATATATATATACTTATAATACTTTTAATATTTTCTTAGTCCGTAGTTAGCAGTCCGATGTTAGTGGTCCACAATTAGTTGCTCAATAAAATAAATAAAGACCCTATCGTATTCTTATTGATCAGAATTAATCTCGCCCCATGGTACCATGTTGTCAAATGACGTGTTGCGTACATAAAGTACCGTGTTGTCAAATGACGTGTTGCGTACAATCATGAGGTCTTATGATTAATCTTCTCGTGTTGTTTACGGGTGGTCCTGAAATATATAAAATCAAATCATAAGTAATTATATATTAAATATCATATTAATTAGAAAAGATATGATTAATTTACTTTATCTCCAAATATTTTCGTAGCTAAACTAGCTTCAGACACCCAATCTTGTTTTAGTCGTAGTTTCTTCATTACAACTCCGTTTTTGTTGGTTCAACTTGCCACTTCCTTGGATCAAGTCAAATTTTAAGAATATGAACTGAAAATACCTTAGTTTGTATTCGAAATCACAGGATATAGGTCAAACTTTGGTAAAACTTATGAAAGTGATCATTTTCCATTATAAAAACAACATTTAATGATCATTTTTCTAAAAATACTTACACTTTGAGTTAAACCATGAAATTTTTATGTGTTAACATATTCATAAGAAATATAATTTTTCCAGAACATGAACTTCCAATTCAAAGTTCAAGATGGTTTTTAATTTTCCAACCCAAAACAGCCTCCGGTTGCACTCCGACGATGTAGATTCAGTTTTTAAGGTGTTCTTTGTAAAACCAAGTTATATCTTGTTAAGTTAGCATATCATTATGATATATTACAGGTCTTGAAGTGTTTTAAAAGTTAAGTTAGAAGGATCTATTTAGTTTGCAAACAAGTTTGAAATCATTCAAACTATGTTCTTGTTGTTAAAATTTTACAACATAAAATAAAATAGCTATATAATTATGAATCGAACAAGATTATGAACAAGGTTACTACCTCAAGTTACTTGGACAAAGTTACTGTAAGATATAAGAAAAAATCTTGGAATCAAAGAGTGGTGGAGTTAGATCAAAAGGTTGGAAGTAAACTTCTTCAAATGGGTGGTTATTTTGATATGTTCTTGAAAGAGTTTTCTTATGGTGTTTAAGGCTTGTAATTAAAGCTAAATGATGGGTAAAATGCTTGGAGATGATCAAGTATGAAGTTAGGAGTATTTTAAGAGAGAAATGAGGGTGTAGGTATGAGAAAATGGAGTGAAGAAATGGTGTTCATTCATAAAAACGTTTTTAGTTTATAAAGAAAGAAAAGGATTCCTAATTTTGTTTTCTTACTAATAATTCATGCTATTTGACAAATCCTAGTTACCTCATATCTAGGGCAGTAATAATGTTGATTAGGATGTTGATTTGATGTGTGTATACCAATAGTAAATACATATAAAAGTTGGGTATGATACGGGTACGTATACCCTAGATATACGTATAGAAATCTTGAGGAAATGGAATGAGAATTCAAATATAGCTATCTTTTGTGAATATACTTATATTGTTTTATGTATTTAAGTCTTTAAAAAGTGATTAAATACATTATATATACGATACATGTATAAACATTATAGGTTATAAGTATATATATCAAAGAATGTTACGTATATTTATCGTTTTGAAAACTTAAGTTAGTAGTTTCAAAATATACTTATAACTCATTGTCATTAGTACACAATGAGATGTTAAACCATACTTAGATCATGTTAAATATATATAAATACATATATATACACAAACGTATAATTATCGTATGTTATATAGTTCGTGATATCATCGGTCAAATTGGACGGTCAAACGTTGTGTAAAACTCTTTTCAAAAACACAAGTCTCAACAATTTGGATTGCTTATCATGTTGGTAAGGTTTAATTTATGTAAATATTAATCTCATAAGTATAAAATGATTGGAAAAATCCGGGTCGTTACAAAAATCATTCATATGGTGAACACCTAGTAACCGACATTAACAAAATGCATCTAGAATATCCCCATCATTCCGGGACTCTCATCGAATATGATAAATCGAAGTACTAAAGCATTCGTAACCCGGATGGGGCTTGTTGGGCCTGATAGATCTATCTTTAGGATTCGCGTCAATTAGGGTGTCTGTTCCCTAATTCTTAGGTTACCAGACTAAAAAGGGTGATATTCGGTATAATAATCCAACTATAGAATGTAGTTTCAAGTACTTGTGCCTATTTTGTAAAACATTTATAAAACTGCATGTATTCTCATCCCAAAAAATATTTGATATTAAAAGTGGGACTATAACTCACTTTCACAGATTTTTAATTCGTCAGAAATAAGACTTGGCCATGGGTCGATTCACGAACCTATAACAAATATATACATATATATCAAGGTATGATAGAAATATATTCACATCATATTTTTTATTTACGTGTTGACGAATTAAGTTGTCAAGTTAGCAGTCCAACGTTAGTAGTCCACAATTAGTAGTCCAATGTTAGTAGTACGTATATAATTCAAAATATCACCCTGTAATAATCAAAACATATTATACACGTATTGTATAAGACTCAATCATGACCCACGATACCGCTATTGTAGTTACACATATTGTGTATGTGGGACGTGTCAAAGTCCATAGATCTATCTTCAGGATTCCCTACTAAGCGGTTTCCCGATTAGCATGTCACGAGGAACTAGGCTTTAAAGATTCTGATCGGATGGACTATGCTCAACTCCCGACGCTTTATCCAGTTTAAGGATATAAGCGGCCCATCTTGGATGCAATGCATACCTTGGGCTCACGAATAAAGTAGCATAGCCATATACATATAATATCCAACATTTCTTAACACCTTAGTGTATCACCCAAATGGGTAGTTATGGTTGTGTTTCGAATTCCTTTCTGTCAATGGTTTGGTAAAATCTAAGGGTTTGTAGAAAAATTAGAACCTCTGATGGTTGTCAGTCATCCTTAAAGATTTATAAGCTTAGTTTGTATTGTAGTGCGTTAAATTCCCATTTATGATTTAAACCAGCCCTTACTTAAATCTATCGAATAAATCACTTAGTTATCCATCATGTACTAGACTTATAGTGGTTCCATAGCTTCTAACCTTGACCATGCCCAAGTGGTTCCATAGTACATCGACATGAGTCTTATACTCTTGACCAATGTCTTGATCTGGTCCTACGGTAATTCCCCATGTACTTTATAGTATTTTCGATGGGTTCATACCTTGACCGATGTATAAACACAGATAATTAATTACCTTATAGTTGTCGACTTTATAAAAGGTTTTAATCACGTTTATTGGTGGAAGGACATTAATAACGAGTTTTAATATCATAGACAGAAAGCGAGTATGAAACGATAATCAAACCTAACTAACATTATTAAATCATGGCAAACAATCAAGCAATTACTCACACATCATGGCAACAAGCATTTCTATTATTAATAAATCACAAACATCTAACATGAATATTATAATAAATTAATAAAAGAAAGGATAGATGTTACCGAATAATGTCGACAGAATAACACTTGTATTACTTCATAATATCCATAGCGTTACAATGCTTGATAGCTTCTACTACTAACTACATACTATTCTCCTATTGATCACTAGAGAGCGACAATAGAGAGATAATTATTTTCCTAATCTCTGTACTTTTCTCTCTCTAGAATCTAG